>NC_092128.1:101271479-102520378 GCF_043159975.1 Macaca nemestrina | reverse complement strand
GGGGGGGGAATTGAGGGGAGGTTTGGGGTTGTGGGTGGGATTGAGTTGTTGGGGGGGGGGGGTTTTGTTAGATTGGAAGGAGAGTAAGAAAAGTATTGAGAATGATGTTGTTGAGTGTTGGTGGTGATGTAGATTAGTTTTTTATGGTGTTTTTTGTTGTATATAGTGATTGTGTTGTTGTTTGGAGTGGTTTTGTTTGAGGTGGAAGGGGTTTTGTTTTGATGGTGGGGATAGTGTGATTGTGTATTTGTAGGGGTAATTAAATTGGGAATGATTGGTGTGTATTGGTTGTTTTGGGATATGTTATTAAGGTTTGTAGTGGGTATTGTTTTTGTTGGTGTGGGATGGATGGGGTTGTTTGGTTTAGGTTTAATGGAGATATTTAGTTATATTGTTTTTGTATTTATAATATGGGAGATAGATGTGGTTGGGTTATTGGTTTATATTGTTTGTATGTTATGTTTATATGAAGGGATGGGGGTGGTGGGTGTATGGTTTTTATTAGTTGGTTTGTGGGTGGGGGATATTTAATTATGGATATGGTGTAAGTGGGATTAGGTTGGGGGTATGGTAAAGTTTAGGTTTGTGTTGGGTTTTTTTTTAGGTGTGTTGGATGGAGAGGGGAGAGGTGTGTGTTTGTGGGAGATTGGGAAGGTTTGTTGGGGGGGATTGTTGTTTGGGTGGGGTTATTGGTGTGTTTGTAAGTAGTGGGTTTTTTTGGTTAATGGGTAAGGGGTTTAGTGTTTTTTGTTTGGGGTTTTTTAAATGTAGGTAGGGTGTGAGGGGAGGTTGGGATGGTAGAGTGTAGAGGTAGTGAGAGTGGTGAGGTGAAGGTAGTGTTTAGGGGAGGATTTTTTGGGGATAGTTGGAGGGGTGGATGTGTGATTGGGAATTGGGGGAGGGTTAATGATTGGGGTGTTGGTGGGAAGGGATGGGGAGGGGAGGGTAGGGGGTTTGATGGGAAGGATTGTAGTTATGGTAAGGTTTGGGATTTGGAGTAGAGTTTATTGGGGAGGATGAGGTAGTTGGGAATTAAGGAGGGATGTGAATTGGGGGGTGGGTAGGTTGGGGGGGTTTTTTGTGTTGGGAATGTGTATTTGATGGGGGGATTATGGGTTGGGTTGTGATTGTGGGGGTGGTTAGTGTTATTGTTGAGATTTATTTGTATGGGGTTGTTGGTAGGGTGATTTGTAAGGAAGATTTGGTGGGGGAGTGTTGGAGAGTGAGTTATGGTGAGGAGTTTGAGGAGTGATTTTAATAGGTGGTTGGGGGTGTAAATGGGTATATATGGTTTTGGAGGAAAAGGTGGATTTTTATGTTTTTGTAATGGAAAGGATTATGTTTGGTGTAAGTGGGGGGGGGGGTTGTGAAATGTTTTGTTTTATTATAGGGGTATTGGGGGGTTAGGATGAATTGGTGAGTAAATGGGAGGATTAAGGGGGGGGATAATGTAAGGGGGGGGGGTTGTATTGGGGGAATGTTGGATGTGGGGGGATGTGTTTAGGGAAATAAGATTGATGATGGGGTTGGAGATGTTGTATGGATTAAGTTGAAAGATGGGGATATTGGATATGGTGGATGAGAAGTGTTGAGTTGAAGATGGTTGAGTATGTGAATTGATATGTAGGAGGAGATAGGAATAGGAGATAAGAAGAGGGGATAAGGGGGAAGTTATGAATGGGTAGGAGTAATGGTAGGGGAAGGGGGTAAAAGGTGAGTAAAGGGGAAGAGAATAAGAGTGATGTAGGAAGGGTGTGTAGAGGAAGAAGAAGAAGAGGGGGGTTGGAAGAAATAAAAGGGTTGGTGGAATAAAAGGGGAAGAAAGGGAGAAGAAATATGGAAGGATGTGGGATAAGGATTATGAGGGGTAAGTAAAATAAAATATGAGAGAAGGATATGAGAAGGGATGATAAGGTGGATTATAAGTGAGATTTGTAAAAGGATAGGTGAGTGATAGATGTGGGAATGAGGTTTGAGGTTTGTAGGGGGTTTGTGGGGTGTGTGGATTTGTGTGTGGTTGGTTTTGATTTGGGTGGTTTTTGGGGATTGGTTGAGAATGGGATCGTTTGTTTTGAATGTTGTGATACTGCTTAGGTATGTGGCTATGGCTTTGCGAGCTAGGTAGTCCTGTCAGTCTGTAAGACATGGGTGCTTTTTAAAAAATTATTATTATTATTTTTAGAGGTAGGGTCTTGCTCTGTCACCCAGCTGCAGTGCAAACATGGTGCTTTTGACTCTCATTTGACTTTTGCGGGAACATTTGTTTCACCTTCTAATAATAACAAAATGTTTGGATTTCTCAGTTGTGGCAGTGAATGGCATGCATCGTTCAGTGCATTTGCTTTTGTGTCAGATTTTCTATGGTGTGTTAGGAGTCATCCATAAATTGATCTAAATGAGGGTTGGATATGTATCTTCCTCCTCCTGGGCTTCCCCCACCATCCTGATTTGGGTCTTATTTCCTGTCTTTTATGTAGAAGCTTTCATAAGACTCTTTTTTGATCATTCATTGTCTTAGGAAATTTGAGTTCACTAAGGAGTGTGTAGGCATTAGAACTTCATTGTTCCATCTTTGAGTCTGTGTAACTAGGAGTAATTGGGAGATGTTTCTGTCATCACTTAGCACTGGAGCAATTTGTACTCTGACTTCAAGAGAGTATGACAAAGATAGTTACATGGAGAGGGGGATGGGTTTAGAATATTTTAATTGCTATTCTAGTACATGTCAGTATGACATGATCTGCAAAATGAAATTTCTCTAATGATTTTAGGTCTGTACCAGTTGCATTTTGTTCATTCAGAAGAGTTATGAAGCAATGTGGATTCCCATTTTCTCAGATAGTAGCTTTTATGTAATTTTTTGGTGGTGGGGCTGTATATGGAGAGAGGAAGAAACTGGTCAGCCTGAATATGCCTCAAGTTTATGCAAATTTCTCAAAGCCCATGGGTTCAACAATATCTTATGGATTGTTTCTTTTTCTATTTTACTTTTTTATTTCCAACTTTTGATTTTGTTTTTTTTCCAAACATGCAGGCAAGGTAAAAGATTGATATAATGAACACCTACACTTGCCATCTAGATTCTACAATTGTTAAAGTGAGTTGGTTCTTGACTCCAACTAGGCAATTTTTGCATTTTATTCACGGGCCCCTTTCAAAACCTATTGGTTTTGGCTTGTCACTCAGATTTTTCCAAATTTAGAGGGACCCATTAACTTCTGCTTTTATGCTAAAAAAAAAAAAAGAGAGGAAATTTTAAAAAATCATAGAACCTTCCCTATTAGTGTTGTTAATGACAGTATTGATTCTTCTGTAAACTGGATTTACCTTTATCCTTCCATCTTCCTTTTTATAGGCTATTGAGAGTTTACTGTCATGGCTACCTGAGCGCAGGAGTTTGGCATTAAATTCATGGTTTGTAACTTAACAATTGCTACTTCCAGAACAAAACAATTGGATGAATATCACATGGAACTATTTTTCATTCTTTTGAGTTCATTCTGATGTGCTTGTTGAGAGAGAGAAATATCTGCACCACAGGACACTTGGTGAGACATCAGTGGCAATGCTACCTGTCTAGGGAACCTCGGCTGGATGGCTGCCAGCTCAGGGGTGCAGTTGAGAAAGATTCCTGGGTTGCTGTTGGCTCTTTGGAGGAGACATTTCACCCCCACATGACTCTAGATATTTGCCGATGGAAAGTACAATGCTCTACTGTGCACTTCAAGTGGAATGTCATGCAGATAGCAGTGAATTGCATCGTGCAGATTAGAAGGGTGGTTATCTAAGGCAGCATAACCGCCTCTTTTGAAGGCAATGAAAAAATATATATTTGGGAATATGTTGGCATACAGCACCTAGAACAAAGTCTCAGAAAATGTTCTATTGTAAACCATACTCAGAAAATGTTCTATTTAACTTCGTCTGTAAGATATGAAACTGTCTTCTTTCTTTCTCATATTTAACTTTCAGTTATAAACTTTCTAAATGGCTTTGATAATATACAAAGATATAATACAGGCAGATTAACACTTTCTCTGTTATCTCCTCTTTCATGTGTATTGACACATATAGCTATATGTGTGTAGAGTTATATAAGTGTCAACTACTTAAGTGAAGAAAGTAGGTATGGCTGTCTAGAAAAAGTGCTTTAAAAGTGGGAAGACATACTTTTAAAGCCAAAGCAGTGATAAGTTTTGTCATTTGAAATAGTGGGATAAACTGTAGATCATAGTTCATAAATTCTTTATTCTTAAAGAGTAAAAATATTATTGATCAAAATCCAGGGAGATTTATATAGGCTCATGGATCTATTGAAACATTTCAGTAGAAAGGAGATTAATTAGGTTTGAAATTTCTTTAGCACACATTTTAATAAAATATATGAAGTGATATGTTAAGTGAAGGTAAGTGATACATATCATCAGACTTTATTTATGACTTTATCTACCAAACCTCAAATTTTATAAAATTTCAAACTCTATAAATTGGTAGGTATATAAATAGCAAACATAACAAATAGCAAAACAAAAGCAAAACTTGAGATTTAAAAATTCTTTTCTGTGCTTCCCATCCCTAGATTTATATAGGTAATATTATTATGGTAATATTCCTGACTATAGCCTGACATAACTTATTATTATAAGATTGAGTTACTAGATGTTAACAAAGTAGTGTGTAGTTAAAAGAATAACTTAAATATTCTTGATGAGTTTATAGATTAGGAGAAAAGACTTTAAGAGTCAAAACCTTAAGAGTCAATATGGTAATAGAATAATGGCTCTCCACAGTTGTCCACATCCTAATCCCTGAAACCTATAAATGCTGCCTGATGTGGTAGAAGGGACTTAGCCTATGTGATTGAGTTAAGGGTCTTGAGATGGGAAGGTCATCCCGGATCATCCAGGTGGGGCCACCATCATTGCAGCGCTGCTTATAAGTGGGAGGCAGGAGAGTCAGAGACCAAGAGAGATTTGAAGATGTGCTACTGACTGGCTTGAGGATGGAAGAAGGGACCACAAGTGCAGGAAGGTGGGTGATCTCCAGAAGATTGAAAAGGCAAGGAAACTGATTCTCTCCTCGAGCCTCCAGAAGGAATGCTGCCCTGTAGACATCTTGATTGTAGCCCTGTGAGACCCATTTTAGACTTCTGACCTCCAGAACTGTAAGAGAAGAAATTTGTGTTGTTTTAAGCCACTAAGTTGTGGTATTTGTTAAGGCACCAACAGGAAACTGACATAGTCAGGAAGCAAGTTGGTCACAGGTGGAACTATGTCTTTGATCAGGAGAGTGAAAACCTGCTTGTGATCATTTCCTAGAGTATTAACCAAAAAGTCTCATGAATTGTGGAAGAAATAGCAATCTTGTGACTCAGGATTTACTGAAGCCCTTGGAATTCAACACTCTGAGGTGTTAGGCAAATCCGAAGTACTTTTATCAAAATTAGTCACCACAATTATGTTAGTACATGGAAATTAAGCTGGAATTTAAATCATTCTGCACAGGATAAAGCTTTAACTTCCATATTTCCTGAAATTAAATATTATTCTAAAAATAATTACTTCATGAATTATTAATCCCTGATACTTAAGGACTCACTTTTTATCTATGGCTTGTCTGTAACCTTGTAATAAAGTGAACCTGGCCCGCTTTGTGCTGGGGTATGTACTAGCAGAATGCTAGATTGAATTGCTTAAAAAAAGCCAGCCAACTGTTTGGCTGGAAGACCTGTCATCTGCAGAGCACACCAGAGCTGACAGCCATGGGACACCTCCTTTCTGGAGTCTGCATAAGTGTGAAAAAGGCTACTTCATGCTAAAGGAGCCCTTTTCCTGGAATATTTACTTAGGCCTCCATCTCCCCATGATGATTTATGTGTTATTTCTCACCCCTACTGTCAGGATAAAATGAGTATTTTGAGGTCTTATGATCTGAAGAGTGTTGGTACTACCTGTCACCTGTCAGGAAGATGGATACCAGCATCTGCTGTAGTTGTTGACCTGTATCAAAATAACTACACAGTACTTGGGTACAGTGAATTCTGCTCCTTCTTTGTTTCCTTGGCTGGTGCTTAAGATAAGAAAAGTGCGTAATTCTTTGTATTTTTCTAGTTCCTTTCACTTGGATCTTTCAAAGCAAAACCTGCAAATGTTTTTACTTTCATGAAGCTAATAAGTATAGGAATTGTTGTCTTCTTAATAGTATAGTGCTTACATATGTGGGCTCTGGAGCCAGACTGCATGGGTTTGAATCCTGGCTCTGCCACTTACTGGCTGTGTGACCTTGGGCAAGTTCCCTTACCCCTCCCTGTGGCTGTTTCCTCAAAAGGGTCATAATGATATTTTCTATCTTGTAAGATTGTTTGAGGGTGAGATGAATTAATATGTGAAAAACACCTAGAGTAGTACGTAGCACATTTTAGTAAAATAATGACTATGTATTTACTGGAATTATTTAATTCTTATAACCTCCATATAATGAGTTAGGGATGATTTTTATTCCATTTTAGAGATAGAAACCGTGGCATGGATAACTGGTTCAATTCTCATGGTTGGTAAGTAACAACGCCAAGATATGAACTTGTGTCTGTGTAACTCCAGGGTGAAACTCTTAATTGTCAATCTATACTGCCTCATATACTTCTTTATTTCCATACAATTACCCATGATATGGGAGGCACAAAATGTTGAGTGGTGATTCTGATTGATGGATTAAGAGGGATTCTAAGGCTGTGTTTTATTAATGATATCAGCCATGAATGCTCGAGTTGTGAAAGTGAATGGTGTGTATATTTTGCTGCATACAGTAAAATGCCTTTACCTGAGTGTTTTTCATCTAATCATATAAGCAAGTGTGGCATCATTTGAAGACCAACACATATTTCTAGAGGAATTTTGAGAGTGAGATTTTTATGATGAGGAAATATACCAAACCTTTCTGAATGTGATGAAACTATGAAATAAAAATAAAATGGTTCCAAAAATCTGAGACCATTGGCTCCCCACCCCCTCCAGGAACCCATAGATGGATGATGTGAACATGTCCTGGTCCTCTCTTAAGGCAGAGGATCTCATTCATCTCTTCCAGAAATTTCTGTTGAAAAGTGGAGTTCCAAGACAGTTCCAACATCCCTGGCATCAGATTAATGGTTAAAAAACAGGCCAGAGTCCTGGGTTCCAGTGCCGCATCTACAGGTTGCTGTGAAGGTCTTGGCAAGATAATCTGCTTCCTTCCACTCCACCTGAAAACCTGTAGGTCAATCCTTCAGCTCCAGGTTTAGGCTTCTTACTCTGTCTCATCCTTTGGCAAAGCTGGGCTCCCCTCACTAATTTCTGAGTTAGAAGACCCACCTCTGAGTAACCTGGCCTACTTAGCAAGCACACATTTCTCCCATCCTGACCCAGCTTTTTGAAAAGACCAATTTGGTCTGCCTTAATGTCTGCTTAATGCTTTCTAATTTGACACTATTATCTAAACATCTGTACTCAATTTAAGAGTCTTCTAAAATGTACATTCTCTAAATACCCATCAGTTAACATTATAATTTTGTGAGACTCGATTGACAGAATTGAGTACCCTTTGCCCAGGTTTTATATATAGGACATCTGAATTGGAAAGACTACTTCCTCAACAGGGTATCCCTGTAGTCTGCTGAAATGTATGTTGAAAATATCTGGTCAGATACATTTTTCAGAAGAGTTAGTTGTGGGTGGGGGTGCAGTGTGTGAACTTTGGAGTTGGACAGCCTGGATTTGAACCCTGGCTCTGCAAATGATCAGCTTGGTAGCCTCGAGTAATTTATTTCACTTATTTATATCTCAGCATTTTCATCTTAAAGTGAGGATAATAATAGTTCTACCTCATTGAGCTGTAGGGAGAATTTAAAGAGGAAAACACAAGAAAAGATTTAGCCCAAGGACTGGCCCATAGTAAGCAGGCAATTTGGATACTTGTTATTATAAGTCAATGGTGGCTTTTTCACTATTCTAACTTTGTTATTCTAACCTTGTGTTAAATGGATTTATACTGGGCTTATTCATTAATTTCTTTAATAGTTGTTGAGCAACTACTGTTTGCAACTCACTGGGTGGTTGATAAAGATAAGATTCTTGCTCTGAAGGAGCACATATTTTCATGTACAGACAAAATCAACACACAAGTAAATAAAATCAAGTTGTACTAAGTGTTGTGATGGTAGTGAATAGTGTAGTACGATACAGAGTTATTTGGGTCAGGTAGAGTTTTTACATAGTTGATGGAAAAGGGGCAATCAAGTTGGTGACATGGGGTGGAGGTGAGGGATACATTCTAGGCAGAACTACAGTAAATTCAAAGGTGCTGAGATGGAAAAGAGCTTGGTATTTTCTAGCCATATAAAGAAGCCTAATGTATTGTCTTAGTCTGTTTTCTATTGCTATAACTGAATTACACAGAATGGGTAATCTATAAAGAAAATAAGTTTATTTAGCTCATGATTCTGGAGGTTGGGAAGTCCAAGACTATGACACTGGCATCGGGTGAGGGGCTTCTTGCTGCATCATCATACGTTGGAGGGCATCAAATGCTGAGAGGGCTTGTCAGCTCAGGTCCCTCTTCCTCTTCTTAGTCCCTTCATGGGGACTCCACCCTAATGACTTTACCCAATCCTAATTACCTCCCAAAGGCCCCACCTCCAAATGCCATCAACATATGAATTCAGGGATTGTTCCAACATATGAAATTTGTGAGACAGATTTAAACTATAGTAGATGTCTTGAGTAGTAATTCTTAAATTTTGTGTTTTGGAATCATTGAAAGTCTTGTTAAAACACAACTTGTTCGGTCTCAAATCCAGAGTCTCTGATTCAGTAGGTCTGGGATGGGTCCTAAAAATCTGCATTTCTAAAAAGGTCCTAGGTAATGATGCTTCTAGTCCTGGGACCACCCTTTGAGAACCACTGGCTGGAGCACATGAATTCGTCAGTGGCAGATGATGTGGATAAAGGGGCAGACAAGGGCCAGGGTGTAAGCGTCATGGGGTCCATGGCATTTGCTTTTTATTCTAAGTACAATGGGAAACCTTTGAAACATGTTGATTTGGCACATGATATAATTTGATATATGTTTTAAAGGGTCCACTCTGATTGCTGTGGGGTGACTGGGTATAAAGCTGCTGGAATTGTCCATATGAGAGACTAATAATGGTGTAGACCAGAGTGGTGGCAGTGGGCTGCACAGATTCAGCATGCATTTTGGAGGTAGGCTTTCCAATGTTTGTTGATAGTTTTGATATGGCAAGAGGAAAAATTACTAGTTAATGATGACTTAACTCATGTCACCTATTTAATAGAATCCATATATCAGCTAAGAGATGTTCATCTTACATTATTTTGGAACTAGTCATTCTTTCATATACTTATTATGAATTTAATTATCCCTGACCCTGAGTATTTTGTTAATTTTCTGAAATTAAGGACACAATAGCATTCCTCTTATGCTTTGTAGCATACATTTTACCTGAAGATCACAAGTTACCTCTTCTAGACTGGTTCTTTTATCCTTTCATACATCATTTGTTCAACAAACGTTTGAATAGTTGTTGAATGAATAAATTTCTTCTTGCCCACATTGGATTGCAAACAAAGATTCCATAATTCTTCATCTATTATGGAAGCATGCCATTATATATTATTTAATTACTCAGATTGTATGTTAATTCGTTATGTGCTAACGTGTTGATTTTCCTTCTAAGAAACCTGTCTATAGTTGATATGTATTTTCCAACTTTCTTAAACAGTGTTCTAAGCAGATTTTAGTATTTTCTTGATGGCTGATGGCCCGAAAATGAATGTCATTTATTGGAACATCACTATTGTGATTTGAAAAGAGACAGAGATGCCATGGGATAGACTGAATGCACATCAACCTGAGTTGTGGTGCTTTTTGGCTGGTCACTTTTTGGTTAAATGTGGAGGAGAGTGTATATAAATCAGTGATGTGGTTCTTAGCCTGTCTGGGGTTCAGTAACATCAATTATCAAACCAACAGCCTAAGTAAGGAAGGAAGTGAAAGTGAAATATATCTAAGTGGCACAACTTTACGTGACTAATCTTGAAGATTCTTTGCAAGAGTCTGTAAGGTAGTTATACCTCCACTTTACAGATGAGGAAATTATGTGCTCACTGGCAAGGCAACTTGTATAGTCATATGACTAGTAAGTGGTTGAGCAGGCTTCAAATTCAAGTCTCTCTAAAACTTATACTCTTTCATATATATATATGTATATATATGTGTGTGTATATATGTATATATATGTGTGTATATATATGTACATATGTATATATGTATGTGTATATATGTATATATGTGTGTATATATGTATATATGTATATATATGTGTGTGTGTATATATATATGAATGAGTGTTCAACACTCAGTCTGTACCAGTATGTCCCAGTGGCCCCCTCCAGTCTCAGAGTAAACGTCATTCAAAGGTATTATTGACCTGCCAGTTCTAAAAGGGATAATTTCATTTTGAAACCTGAAACCTGTGCCATGTTAAAATTTGACAAAGATTTATACATATATATATATATATATAAAATTAGATATATGTTTTAAAGGGGTTCACTCTGACTACTGTAGGGAGACAGGCTATAAAGCTGCTGGTATTGTCCATGGGAGAGACTCCCTCAGTGTTACTCCCTCCCTTGGTGTGTCACCTTCTTGTTAGTCTCAATATACTCTTGCTTATTATCTTTATAGGTCTGAGAGGAAGGGATTGGTGCTACATGGACATTCTGATAGAATTGCAGATGCTTTTGTCACCTTTAGGGAAAAAGTATTTATAGACATTGAATGACTGAGTGCTCTGGAAGGACACAAGAAGAAATAGCCAATTATACCCAGAAAGTCAGAAAAGCATCCTAGAATATAGTAGACAGGTTGAGCTGTGTCTTGATCCCCCCATTTGGTGTGGTCAGGAAGCTGTGGGGAGGAAGACTTCTAGGCAGAAGGCAAAGAGAGCAGGGTGAGAGGTATAGGGCTGTAGTATGCAACCACTTTAGATTTTCTGAAAACTGCTGGTTGTTCAGTAAATAGAATACAGGTGGAGTGGTGGGTCAGAGGGCTGGGGGAACACAGGTGGCAAAGAAAGACAAGAAGTGAGATAAGCAAGGGCTATATCATAAAGGATTTTGTATGCTTTCACGAACTTGGCCTTTGTTCAGAAGGCAATGGGGGGAACCTGCAGGATATTTTTCCAAATAGTTTTATTGAGCTGTGCTGTATACATTATAAAATTAATCTGTGAGAACTGTATACTTCTGTATTTTTAAAATTAATTTACAGAGTTGTACAATCATCACCACAGCAGTTTTCAAAAATTTCCATCATCCCCCAAAGTTCTCTGATTTCCATTTGCAGTCAATTCCCACACTGCAGGTTTTTTAAGGCCTTAGTTTTACATTTTATTCAAGAACCTTAGGAGTGAGGTGAAGAGACTTAAGGGACATAAGGCCAGAGGCTTCGCTAGCCCTCCCTCCCTCCCTGCCTTTTATCCATTGAGGTTCTATGTGTTCAACACTCAGGCTGTACCAGTATGTCCCAGTGGCCCCCTCCAGCCTCAGGGTAAACATCATTCAAAGACAGGGCCATCATTTCAGTGGGTGTTGTTAGTACAGTTTAGTGTGTCAAAACACTTCAGCTTTCTCTTAGTTCACAGGAAACCACATTTCTGCAAATGGTCCCATATTAGAACAAAAAGGTAATATTGACCTGCCAGTTCTAAAAGGGATCATTTTATTTGGAAACCTGTGCCATGTTAAAATTTGACAAAGATTTTTATTGTGTGCCTATATCGTGTAGCTCATTTTTTTGTATTTTGCTTTTAATCAATAGAATAATGAAAAGACCTGCTTTCTGTATTTAAGAGTTTATCTGTCTTGGTAAAAATCATTTAGGATGTTGGTCTGTGGAAAAAATGACATCAGCATTGATATTTAATAAAAGTCGTAAGCCAAGGAGACTAACTGCTTAACTGCAACTTTAAAAAACAATCACAGATGTCTTTTACTGGATGATTATGGCAGGAAAAAACATTGCCCCCACCAAGTACAACTTTAGTATAAGCTTAATTCTCAACAATGAGAGTTACTAATATCCAAGCCTACATAAGCCATACTGTCCTGCTCTAATACATTTTAAAGAAAATCTTAATAAAACAAACATAAACAAAAACATTTGGAACTAAATCCTGGATTATTCCTTGTCTCTTTATCTAGTTTATAAGGACCTTGTCAATTTTGGTTATTGATTCTATACTACTAAACTATATGTGTATGATTCTGTACTACTATACTAGACCATTTCCAGGCATCGTAGTGAAGAGTGTAGACTCTGTAACCAGAGTGAGTTTGAATTCTGGGCTCTGTCACTTACTAGCTGTGTGACCTTGGGCAAGTTATTTAGCCTTTCTGGGTCTCAGTTTGTTATCTAGCCTTTCTGGGTCTCTGTCCAACTGTAAAGTAAGAATAATAATTACTGCTTCATAGGAATTTTTTTAGAATTTAATGTTAATATTTGTCAGAGGGCTTGTAAGTATCTAACACATTGTAAACATTATATTGTGTTATAATTCTATCCATTTGTATATCAGCTCGTCAGAGCTGTTGTTATGCAGAGTCTTCTCAGTGCAAAATAACATCAAACTTTGACTTTTTCCCAGATGAATTCCATTACTTATTTTTGTCTTCAGCTTTCAGAAGTTTACTTATGATGTGTTTTAGTGTGGTTTTCTTTGGGTTTATCTTACTTGGTATTTTTGTGGCTTCTTAAATCTGCAGGTTTGTTTTTTAGCAAATATGGGAAGTTTTTAGTTATTTTTATGAATATTTTTTCAGCTCTATTCTTCCTTTTCTCCATCTAAGATTCCAATGATATGACTGTTGGGTCTTTTGTTTCTGTCCCACAGGTGTCTCTTTCTATTGCTCTGTCTTCAAGTTCATTTATTTTTTTTTCCCTCTGTCATATATATTTGTCTACTGAGCCCTTCTAGTGAATTTTTTATTTATTTCAGTTCTTGAAGTTTTAAGTTTCATAATTTCCATTTGGTTCTTCTTTATATCTGGTACCACTGGGTAGAAGATGAGAGATGCTAAGCCTGCAGGAGCAGAAACTATTTTCTCTGGCTTGGGCTGCCCAGTGCTGGTGGGGCTGTCACTCAGTTCCTGCTTGCGCTGCCTGTGAGGGTGAAAGGTGCTTCTTTGGGTTGGCCTGGCACCACCAAATTTGGAGGCAGAAGATGCCAGGCTCATTTGGGGCAGAGAGTGCTTCCTCTGGCTGCCTGGTGCTGGCTGTGCTTCTGCTCAGTCTTTCCTGGTGCCTCCCACAGGGGAAGAAGCACCTACCTGGGACATCTTCTGCCTCTGGGTCGGTGGTTGGGAGATGCTGGGTTGCTGTGCTGCTCCTTGACATTTGAGGTCCCCAGCTAGTCTGTGTTCTTCTTTCGCCTTTCAGAATCTGCTTATGATTGTTTGTTGTGTTATATCCACGGTTTTGGGTCATACTTAGCAGGGAAAAGAGTCTATGCCATCTTGTACAAAACTGGAGACTCTCATTACTTTTTCTAAAATATTCTGGAACCGAGCCCTCAGAATTGTAGCTGCACTTCTCCTGCATATGACAATGACGATAAGAATTACCCAAACTTTACAGTTTGGTAGTACTTTCTGAGGATTATCATTTCATTTGGTTCTCAAAACAAGCTTATGAGGTAGTCAAGGCGAATTCTGTCCACAGCATCCCCCCATTCCACAGAGGAGGACACCAGGACCTAGGGAGGGAAAGGGACTTCTACTTAATCACACAGCCCATAGAAGGGAGCAGCAGTGCTGAGCTGGAGGAAGAATTTTGGTTCCAATATGGTCCTTGGCCCATGGTTTTGCTTCGAGTGTCTCCTTCCTCATCTCCATAGTTCTGTAGTATTGGAGCCTTGTGAAGTGGAGTATCTGAAGACGAATTAGTCAGCTAGGGCTGCCATAAACAAAGTACCACAGGCTGGGTGGCTTAGACAGTGATAATTTATTTTCTCACAGTTATGGAGGCTGGCAGTCCAAGACCAAGGTGCCAGAGGGGTTGGTTTTGTTGAGGGTTCTCTCCTTGGCTTGCAGATGGCCATCCTCTGGCCGCCTCTTCACAAGGTCACCCCACTGCACATGCATACCCCTGCTATCTTCCTCCTCTTATAAGGTCACCAGCAACACTGGATTAGAACCTCATCCTCATGATCTAATTTTAACTTAACATTTTTTTAAAGCCCTTATCTCCAAATTTGGTTACATTCTGAGGTATAGGGGGTTGGGACTACAAAATACAGATGTCAAAGAGATATAATTCAGCCCATAACAGAGAGATATCACATGCACTTTGAGAAATCCTGAGCTGCTGGACACACATCCTCATCAGAGAAGGGACTGCTTTGCAGAAAGAACTGTCAGGAGGGGAACATCAGTGTGAGAAGCCTGGTTACATTTTCTCATTCCGCCTTTTGCCATGATGTGATTCAGTCTAATTTCACTTTGGTCTTGGTCAACTGTTCTTCCTCTGCCAACCTTCTTTGCCAGTCTGGGGAATCAGAAGCCAAATGCATGGCCTGGACTCGGCTGTTAACTAGCTCTGTGGCTTTTGCTTGGGAGCTTAGGAGCTTTCCCTCTGTGGGCCTGAATTTCTTTATCATTAGAAAGGAAGAGGGCTGAACTCCATGCTCTATACTTTCCTTCCAAATGGAGGCAATTCCATGATTTTCTTGACATCTCCATACCAAATTTGTTCTTCGTGTTTTCTTCCTTGTGTTTTGACTTGGAATCATTGCTTAACTTTATCTACTAATCTTTCCAAATTCAAATAACTTCTGTGAAAAACACATGCGTAAAAGTTGACAGGGGCATCTTAAGTTTCTCATACAGCACTCAGATGGGGGTACGTTGTTTGTTAAATTGTTCATACTGATGGTAGTGCACATTTATTGAGCAATTACTGCATGCCAGTTATAGCTCTTTCTGCAGTGGCTGATTGCAGTGGGCCTGGCTTGGGCAATGCAAAAATAGAAAAGAAGGGATGCTCTGTGAGGGCAGGCATGGAGTCCTATGGTGTGTCTTTTTAAATGAATTCATAGAAAACTGATGTAGCAGCTAGGGTAGGGGCAAGGCAGGGCCCAAGCTCGTTGCTCTGGTTGAGGCAGCAGGGGTGCCAAATGGAGCCACAGACTGAGTTCTCAGGATGTGTGTAAACCAGGGAGGGTTTGATGGGTGCAGGATGCCCATAACATTTGCTTTGGAGCAATGAGGGTAGCTATTAATTAGATGGGAAAATTAGCTATGTTTTGGGACATTTGGGGAACTCATTCATTCATTCATCTTCTAATCCATTTATTTGTTTATTTACTCACTCATTTATCAAATATTTATTTTCTGTCTACCATGTCCTGGGTAAGAACCAGAGAGCTAAATAGGGGTTAAAGACTGCAAAGGTGAATGTAAATACAGAGACATCCTGACACAAAGGCTGAATAGGCTTAGATGAATAGAATGTACTTACAAAGAAGCCCAAATGACAAGGAAGTGTGGCTGAGGCTGCCTTTTTCTTCATGGGCCCGCATGACTTCAACAAATTCTTAGGGCACCTTCTCTCTCATAGGAAAAGCTATTATAAGCCATCACTTAATCTACAGTGGAATGCCCCAGCATCTTGGCCAAAACTCTACAGCTGCGTGGCTGTGTGGTGCAGGATTCAGGGCAGAAAGTAGGTAAAAGTTCTGTATCCAGCTTACATTGCAGCTGGAAGTGAAGACTGGTAGAATATAATTATTGAAAGTGGCAAGCTGCCAGGCTCTCAGTGCCCATACTCTGTGCCTGCTTTGCCAGCTTGAAGTTTCTTGATGACCTGCAATTGTCAAGACCACTGCTTTATTGTTCCATCCCCAAATGGGAAATTTGCAATATATTCACTAGTAATGTGAGGGTCACTTATAAGATTGCTTCATACCATCAAACTGATTACACAGTCATGTGAAACACTGTGGCTCATTATTCTCAATGTTTCATCTCATGTGCCTGAGCTTCACACAGCAAAACTGTGTACTGAAACAAAGCTGTTAAAAAGAAGAGTCACAGGAACAGCAAAAAGGAAACACTGAAGCAAACACAAATTTGAGTCTTTGAAAACGTATAGTATGCCCCCTTTGGATAATGCGTCCAATATCCCTTGAGCTTGGAGGATACAAATAAATGCCCATATAATTACCCTTTAACTGAGTAATTACATGCTTATTCATGCCCTGTGGATTGATTAGTCATTATACTTGGAATTGTGGGGGAAAAAAATGAGACCTGCTAAAGTGGCTTCTGTCAAGACCTAACTGAACATGGCTAAAAATGATGGTTTGCAGAATGGCTCTGGCAGTATTTTGACAATGATTATTTTATGGCGTGTAGTTTGTGATTAGCAGTTTCAGAAGGACTGAGAAAAACTCTGCTGGCTATACTTTGGGAGACTTTCTCTAAGATTCTGTGAATAGTTTTGGTCTTCTATTTTCTCAGGATAAAGTCAGGTTGACATTTCTCAGAAAGAAAGTGGGATTATAGTTGGTGCTACTTGCAGGATTGGATTTGCAACCTGTGTAATTGGGGTGCAGCCTTTGGAATGAGATATTGAACGTTTTAAATATCATCCAAATAAATCACCAAATGCATTTCTCAGCAATTGCCAGCTATATTTTAACAATATTCTATTCCCTTTTAAGAATGGTTATTTAATAATACTTGGTTGTATACTACCAGTACAGTTTAAATTATTATTGGCAAATAAGTGATTTGTAAAGCATTGGCCATAGAGCATAGTAGTGGCTGGGTCCTTCATTTACAAGTAATGATTTTTGAGTTTGGATATCAGCCAGGGTTAGGCAAGAAGCAGACTCCAACTCAGGTGGTCCAAGAGATTTTTATGAAAGCACTACTTACAAACATGGGAGCAGGCAACGCAATTACCAAAGAGTGTGGGACACCCAAGACGAGTTACAGTGGGCAGTTATTACCATCTTTAGTCCTGCAGGTGCAAGGAGAGGAATTAGCACTACAGGAAACCAGTGGGAAGAGGAGCTATGAGAGAGGGATCTCCTGTTGGAAGCTGGAGACACCGAGGGACAGTCACTATGAGAAAACATACCTCAGAGGAAGAAGGGAGTGGGGAAGAAATACCTCAGCTCCTCTTCTCCTGAGCTCTGATCTCTTGTTGTTAGTGCTTCCCAATGGCTGGGTTCACCCAGAAGCCTGCCTATGAGGAAGCTCTGGCAATGCCTCTTTAGGAGGGAGCCTCGAGTCATACAGCAGGGCAGGGCAGGGCAGGTGGTAGGATGACCCAGAGTGGGTGTGGATGCAGACTGAAGAATCAGTGCAGGCCATAATAGTGAGGGCTGCCGTCTGTTAGATTCTTGCTACATGCCAAGCACTGTGCTAAGTGCTTTATTTATATCATCCTCAGCGCAATCCTCAAAGACTCCCATCATTTGATTGATGAGGAAACTGAGCTGCAGCATGATTAAATAACTCACTCAAGATCACACAGCTAGCAAGCAGCAAAGCTGGTGGTGTTGGAACTGTAGCTTTCAGTTCCCAGGCCTGTGTAGATACCCCTAAGCCTCAGTTTTCAAGTTATAAAATAAGGGTAATATACCTATCACAGAAGGTCACTGTAAGGGAGACCCTGCAAAGTGTTGAGCTCAGTGCAAGGCATGTAGGAGATGTTCAACAGTGATACATTTCCTCTGATTCTGCTTTCTGTCATCTTTCTCTATTTTTATTTTTTATTTATTGAAACAGTTTTGCTGATGTTGGCCCAGGCTGGAGTGTAGAGGCATGATCTTGGCTCACTGCAACCTCTGCTTCCCAGGTTCAAGCAATTCTCCTACCTCGGCCTCTGGAGTAGCTGGGATTAGAGGCATGTGCCACCACTCCTGGCTAATTTTGTATTTTTAGTAGAGACAGTGTTTCATCATGTTAGTCAGGCTTGTCTCAAACTCCTGACTTCAGGCGATCTGCCCACCACAGCCTCCCGAAGTGCTGGGATTACAGGCATGAGCCACCTCGCCCGGCGCTCTTTCTGACATCTTTCTCTTTTGCAGATCAACATGGAAAACAAACATTATGCTATGCAGCTCATGTGACTAGGATATTTTCCTCCTCAGTGGAGATGGAATGCTTTACAGTCTTTCCCCCATGTTCTCCAAGGATCAGTTTGATCTACATGTTGAGGGAAGTGACTAAATAGAAATTCAATGCAGGCAGCAAAGATACTTAATAAGTGTCAGTGAAAATAGTTTTACCAGTTGTTTACTCAACAATCACAATTTTCATTTTTAAGGAAAAGTGAAGCTACAATAAATTCTTAACCAAAGAAAGGAGATTTGTATCTAGAACCATTGAATACTTCTAAACGAAGAAGGCTACCCGTGTGTTTTTGGCTTTCCCATATCTTAGAAACACGTGCTATTGAAACTTTGAGAAGCCATTTCATAGGTGTGTTGTCCCTTTTCCTCCCTCTGCCCAAGACTTTTCTGTATTGTTGGTTGTTTTCACTATTTGAGAAATTACAGTATTAGAATTTAGTAGATATTGGGGCTCAGCATAAAGATATCATTCTGGTTTCATATTAAAACATCTGTGTTTATATTGGCTTCTTATTTGCAAATTGTCCACTGACTGAATGATATGTAAGCTCGTTTGTTTTGGTGGGCTATTTTCCCACCACTTCCGTTCTCTAGACACTTTTTTCTTAACACCTAACACAGATAAAGTCATACTGCATGATTTAGCATTTACTAACTCTGTAAGTGCTAACAGATTTTCATACATTGACTCCCAGCCTCCCAACCATTTTGTAAAACTCTTTCAGGTCAAGGTCAGTGGTTATAAAATTCTTTCATAACCCTCTCTAGCCTAATTCAATGCCAGACTGAGTTAATAAGTAGGTGCTGATTGATGTTTACTGCACTCTGTGTTTATTTCTGTCTCTTGCAAGGAAACCAATTCAAATTCACTTCTAGTTGTTCCTCTCTCTGCCCTCAACTTTTAATCCTTGTAAGAAAATCTTTTTTGGTTTTCTTCTAAAATGTAACAGATTACTCTCAAAATTACAGGAAATTCAGAATAAATATACAAGCAATAATATGATTGGGAGAAAAAGAATACCAGTCATAATTGCATCACGAATATAGTTCTAAGGATAACTCAGCAAGATAAGGACAGAAGTTGTATGAAGAACATTGTAGTCTTTTAGTGTGGGACATAAAGACTCTGAATAAATTGGGAAATAGTCCATGCTTCTGAGTGGGAAGACTTCAAATTTTAAGACAAAAATCATTTCATCCCTAAATAAATGTTTAAGTATATAAACAAACAAGCATATATTTGCTGAGCAAAATAACCTAGTGTTTCAGCATAGCATTTGGTGTTAAACATCTGTAAAATGAATTTCCCACCTTTTTTAAAATAAGATTTACTGTGAGGATTGAATAAGATAATATATGTAAAATACTTAGTAGAGTGCCTGGCATATGATAATTGGTCAATACATGTAGGGAGTTATTTTATTTTTATTAATGATGTTTATCTTTATGATAAGCATCTGGCTTTGGAAAAATGTGTGTTTTCTAATTTTTCTAAAGCATTGCTTTTGTAGTAAGAAGTTAACAAAAATTGCTTTTAATTAGAAGAAAAAGGGAGAAGCCAAAGGCACCATAAACAAGGTATATTTTTTAAAGAGGCTAAACTTAATGAGGGAGTTGACCTGGTCACAGGCTAGGTAGACCTGTCTTTTCAGAAGCCTTTTGATGTGTTCATGTCCTGCTTGTGGCCTGTCTTGGTTCTTGTATTATTCCTGCCTGCTTCTCATCTAGCAAGCCCTAATTCATTTGTGTAGGTCTTGACTGGAAAAAAGAGTGGAGAAGCCTTAGATGTCAAACTCTAATGTGCAATAATGGAATTATTTGCCTAAGACCTATCCCAGGGGATCTGAAACCTTCATGCTGCTTTGGTGACATTCTGTGTCCATTTCATTTCTGTTAGCCATCTTCCCTCCTATGACACACTGAAGATAACCACATCCTCTTCCCCTTTCTCCTTCTCTAGATTTTCAGACCAGAGCACTTTAAGGCTACACAGTTTTAGTTCCAATTCTATGCCTCTTCTATCCTTCCTCTGACCCCTCCTGCCCAGTCCTTCCATTTTTCTAGGCCTGTAGGGAAAGCAGTTGAAGCAGAAATGACTCACTTCTCTTTGAATGGAAAGTATGGGCCATAAGCATGTTCATTGCAGACTCTGTTTTCTGTCTTGACAGTCTGACATATGCCAAACTGGTTTTTAACTGTTGCAAGTATTACTGAAGGACTCACTTCTCTGTGCAGACTCCAGGGCTGGCACTGAACAGTCATGGTGAACTTGTTTTGGAAGATGTTAGCACTTAGGTGCTTCTAAGGTGAAAAGGTCTTAGCAGTAGCAGTACTTTGAAATGCTATCTGGGTTCCTCTCATTGGTACTGGTTTGCTTTCAGAAAGAGGCCCAAGAGATCAGTGGGAACAAAGTATTTCTTCATTTTTGTACTATTGGAGAAAAGATACTGAAAGTTTCTTGAACATTTAGAAGCCAGAGTTTGATTTTTAATTATGAAACTGCGGGCATTATAGACCGATGACAGTACACCATCAGTTTTCTTTTGCCATTTACTCTAGATTTTACAGAGATCACTAGCTATAAGTTTTGTCTCTGAGGCTGGAAATTTGAACTCTCTGGCTTAAGGATCATCTCAGCAACCTGAGTCAGGATTTATTTTAGCTAATAACAACTTTCCTCTTCAATTCATTAGCTCCTTTCATTGATAAGAACATTAAAAAAATGGTTTCTGGAGATATTTTTATTGGTGTTGGTTTTTGCCTTAGTTTGGGTGAAATGATATGTGTTTATATATTTACGTGTGTATGTTCGTGTAACACAATGTATAGTATGGAATGTTACACATACATATATATGTTTGTAGACATCTATCTGTGTGGGGGAAGGGAGAAATTCTAGCAGATCCCAGCATGATCTGGTATAGAACTATAGACAGGCAACTGGGCAGGCTAATTTCTCAGTCTAATTGACCCATCTCTTTACCTGTGTCTCATGTTACCCCAGTGTTCTTATCTGTCAAATGGGATCATTTCCTCTTTTCCTCAGAGGAACAGAGTGGGAATTAATGAGGGAGTGTATCTCACACACTCTGATACTACATATAAAATAAATGTGAAATATGCATTTAGACTTCATTCCTTTTACAGAGAAATTTCAATTATACTTTATATATTTTACCAGATATGTTCAGAATAACTTTATACATATACTCTGAATTCAATTTTATATATGTATTTATGTGTGTAAATATATGTGTGCATACTGTATATAATATATAATAGCCTGTGTGTGTATATATATACACACACATATATATACACATATACATACACATATACATATAAGAGTGATTTAATAGTAGATACATTTTGTTTGTTTTCTACGGGAAGGTTTTTCTTTTTTCTCCATATGCTGACAATATAAACTAAGCTAGATTAATTGTAGCTCATTCATCTTTAAACTTAATTAATTCATTGCTTCTCCAGGCAAAGCAGTTCATGCTTATCAAACAGAAAGTGACATTTTCTTTACTATTTCTTTAGAGGGTGGCAGACAGAACGTGTCAATTTGTTAGACCAAATTGAGAGAGGAGATAATGAAATTGAACACACAGATCTTGCTGCTGGGAAATGCATGAACAGGAGGCACTCAGGAGAGTAGAAACTGCATGACTGACAAAGATCCTGGAGAGAATAAGAGAAACAATCCAGAATTTGCAGCATTTTGCAGCACTTTGACTGATATACCTGTTAGATTTTGGGAAATTATGTAGTCACTCCCATGTCTTATTAGACATATAGATTTTATTTCTTTTACTTACTTTTATTTTGAAATAATTGCAAACTCATGAAGAATTGCAAGAGTGGAACAAAGAACTCCTCCAATACACTCTTCACCCAGATATTTTAATTGTTCATATTTTACCAGTTTTGTTTCATCATTATCTATTTTTTCCTGCCGTTTAAGAAGTACTCTCTTACTCTTAAATATTTCAGCATGCATTTCTTAACATAATCACTGTACAATAATAAAATACTGTTATCTACTTTACAGTTGTATTAAAATTTCACCACTTGTCTCTATACACAATATCCTCCCCTCTCCTTTTCACCTTTCTTTGTTTTCATGAGCTTGGTAATTTGAAGAGTCAAGACTAGTTATTTTGTAGAATATCCCTCAACTTTGGTTTGTCAGAAATTGCCTCATGATTAAATTCAGACTCTGCATCTTTGGCAGGAACATCACAGAAATCATGTGTCTTTCTCTATCTAACACACGGGGAGGCACAGGATTTCAGTTGTCCCATCGTTGGGCTTTTCATTTTGATCACTGGGTTAAAATAGTGCCCTTCAGTTTTCTTCGTTGTAAAGTCACAATTTTAATTTTAGCAAGTCGAGGCCAGGCGTGGTGGCTCACACCTGTCATCCCAGGACTTTGGGAGGCCAAGGTGGGTGGATCACCTGAGGTCAGGGGTTCAAGACCAGGCTGACCAACCTGGCAAAGATGGAGTTTGTCTCTACTAAAAAAAAAAAAAAAAAAAAGAATAGTTGGGCATGGTGGTGGGTGCTTGTAATCCCAGCTACGTGGGAGGCTGAGGCAGGAGAATTGCTTGAACCCGGTAGGCAGAGGTTACAGTGAGCCAAGATAGTGCCATTGCACTCCAGCCTGAGTGACAAAGTAAGACTGTCTCAAAAAAAAAAAAAAAAAATTAGCAAGTGGAAAATTACATTGTTTCTAGTGCATTCTTTATATTGATAATTTAAAATGGAACTTTTACATAATTCCTTAAAGTGTATGCAATGGAATATTTTATTTGATTTGACACCTATTCTCCTCCTTAAAAAACATAATAGGGACAAGTTCTTCTTTAAACAATTGGAAACTTTATTTTCATTCTAGTCTGTTTGAAAATCTCTTATTGATCACCCTATCATGATATCCTCAAACAACAGGAATATTAATCTAACTCTATTTATTTTCAATTTCCTATCACCATAGTCTTAGTATTAATTTCTTTTCTTCTGGATTGAATTATCTTTATAATTATTGTTAGCATCCAATTGACCAAAATTAGGACTGGTACAGTGGCTCATGCCTGTAATTCCAGCACTTTGGGAGCCCGAAGTTGGTGGATCACTTGAGGCCGGGAGTTTAAGAACAGCCTGCCATCATAGTGAAACCTTGTCTCTACTAAAAACTACAAAAATTAGCTGGGCGTAGTTGTGCACACCTGTAATCCTAGCTACTTGGGGGGTTGAGGCAGGAGAATCACTTGAACCTGAGAGGCAGAGGCTGCAGTGAGCCGAGATTGTGCCACTGCATTCCAGCTTGGGCAACAGAGACTGTGTCTCAAAAAACAAAACAAACAAAAAACAATAAAAAAGAAAAAACAAAAAACGGATTGACCAAAATTATGCGAATGAATTATATTTTTTTGTAAATGATTGTTACATGTAAATTGTAAAACTAGCAATACATCTCATAATAAAATGGAGGGAGGTGATGATTTTGGCTCTTTGATTAGGCTTTCGGGACTCTTATTTTGTGTTGGTTTTTGTTCATCACTCCTGAGATTTTTGTACTGGGGCAAGGGGTGATAGGAAGAAGTGTCAGGAAGCCTCAGCTGTAGAAAGTAGAAAGCTGTAGAAAGTTCTGAGAAAATCTACACATAGAAGTCAAGGTCTGGAAATTTATTCCTTACAATTATCTGTATAGCATACACTTCAGAATATCCTTCCAGAACTCCAGGGTATGAGGGGGATCCAGGGGAAGATTTCTTTGCTGATTAACCAATCCAGAGAGTGCTCTAGAATTCCAAAATTCCTTGGAAAGTCATCTAATATGCCTAACTCATTCCAAAGTAATAAATGTGTACATAGTACCCAGTTTTATGAATTTTGTCTGGGTGCACTATGATATATAGTAAATTATTTTGCAGATTTCCTGAACTGCAGCAAGATCGTTAAACCAGAACATTTATTGAATGACTGCTGTTCGACAGGCACTGTGGTAGGCAGTTTTTAGATATGCTTGATATATGAAGATTGGAAATTACAAGACAGATAAATCAAGGCTGGATGTTCAGATTGCAAAAGGCAACTTTGCAAAAGAATTAGTCATAGAGTGTCTGTAAATAGAGTAATCTCAACTGCAATTTGAATTGCTCAATTTACAAAAATAATCAGTTTACAGACAGTTACTTAGGAATATTTTGACCACATAATGTCAGATGCACCTCTGGGCTTGAAGCAAGTGTTTATAAAGGCAGAAACATGTCTAAATACGATTGTAATTTTTGAAGAAGACCATTATGGGTGTTGGTTGGTGGCTCATTAGGGTCAATTGATGAGTTCTGGAAAGAGGCACATGCTTGGAAGTGGAAACTGAGGTCAAGTATTTCTTTCTGTGTCACTTAACTTGGCACTAGCATGAATGAAAGGTAATTAACTCTGCAGATGTTTGGATGAAAAAACATTTTTTATGTAATGTTAGCTGTAAAATAATTTTTAAGCCAGAAGAAGCATTTCATTTAATCACTTCAGTATATTTAAGGTTTAGAACTCCTGGTGAATGGAAAGCCAACTGCTCACTGGCACATTCAACATTCCATATGTGTCACACTGGAGATTTGTGGCTGGAAACTATGTTTTGAATAAAACCCACTTGATTTTCAGAGTCATTTAGCCTTTGGATGGCAACTTGTTAAAAAATATAAAGCAGATCAGATCCTGGTTGCTGCTTAGTGGCTTCACAACAGATGATATTTTCTACCTGCTTGTCTTTTAACACCCTCCTGACCCCATTCCACCCAGCAATACCAAAGCCACATCTGGAAAGAAATTGCTGAGAAAATGCATTTTTGCTAAGCTACTCAGGAAGAGAACACCAGTGTATGCAATGCTGCACAAAAACTGTGCTACTATGGCCAGTGTTTCCCATTTTTTAAAAATGACACTGTTGATATGCACAAAAAAGAAATAATTCTCTTGTTATATCCTACAGAGAAGCAAACTAAATTTGCCAGTGATGACACAGTTTTCAAATGCTGAGTCACTTCCTATTGTCGCTTGCTGTGTATTTTGACTGTGAGAACCCAAGGCATCAGTGAGGGGGAGGAGGTTTGTTCCATCCTCTACAGGTTTAGATAATCCAGACTCTACTGGGATCTCATCTGCAACTGTTTTCAAGGACTACATAGAAACTACTGAATGAGGGAACTGGGTGATGCCAGGGTTACAGCAAAAGGGTTTATATTTGTGCCTGATAGCCACAAGCTGGCTACTGCTCACGGTAGGAAGAACCAGTGGAAAACTGATGCATTTTTCTTATGCTTGAAATGCCAATGTGGGGTTGTATAAACCTTCTTTACATTTATATCAGTTTAACTGACTTGGCTATCTAGTATGAAATATAAGACTGGCGAAAATCATAAGTATTTTAAAATTTCTATTTGAATGCCACTGTGGTTTTAATACAGAGCAATGATTTTTACCTCTTTAAAAATAATAATTAAGGAATGTTCCTATTTTTGTTGCTCATTGTCAGTCAATTTCACCCCTGGTGTTTGCATATGTTTAGATTATGGTCTCTTTGTAGAGAAATGAGGCAGCCTTGTTAGGAAGAATATGTACATACTCAGGGTGAAAAATCTCTTCTGCATATGGAAGCATCCCAATTTATAAGCAGGTAGCTGAGACCTGTACAAATATAAATTGGTCCTCCTGTTTATCTGCCCATGATTTTGACCAATTTTGTGTTCAATTCTATGTCTATGAATACTTTGAAAGACTTACACTTGTGATGAAAGTTAGGAATTTTAGTTTGTGTTGAGTATTTTATTTTTGGAAAACAAGTGAGCTAGATTTTAATTTGAGTTTTTGCTGATTGACTCATTCTGATTTTTTTTTGTTTTTGTTGTTGCCCTTGGTGGCTGCAGGAGACATGAATAATTTCAGGCTGTCCTGAAATTTGCTTCTGTGTAAACTATCTAAAGAAGGCTTTTTTCTTACTGTGAACAGGGCTCGTCTGCCTGTTTGCCTAGGAATGCTTCCAGATATATCTGAGTTGTAGCATCAAAAAAACAAAAACAAAAAAAAACAAAATGAACAATAATGATCAAAGAAATAGATGAGTCAGAAGGAGCTTGCCTCACTGTTACAGACTGTCTGCCTGGATGCCATAAAGGGAGAAAAAGGGGCTGGGCTCAGTGGTTCACACCTGTAATCCCATCTCTTTGGGAGGCCCTGGCAGGCAGATCATGAGGTCAAGAGATCAAGACCATCCTGGCCAATATGGTGAAACATCGTCTCTACTAAAAATATGAAAATTAGCTTGGCATGGTGGTGCACACCTGTAGTCCAAGCTACTCAGGAGGCTGAGGCAGGAAAATCACTTGAACCCGGGAGGCAGAGGTTGCAGTGAGCTGAGATCGCGCCACTGCCCTCCAGCCTGGGAGACAGAGCAAGACTCCATCTCAAAAAAAAAAAAAAAAAAAAAAAAAGCGGGGGGAGAAAAAGTAGACCCTTGCTGAGGTCACATGAAGTGCCAGGACAGAAGCTCTGCTGGTCCTCACCATCGCCCTTTGATTGAGATGCTGTTGTTAATCCCATTTTACTTGTGAGGACATGGAACTTCAGAGAGGGTCACCTAAAATCTCCAGGTCATTCAGCTCAAATCAGAGCTGCATGTCCCTAACACTCTTAAGCATAAGCTGTGTTACCTCTGAAGGAAGACAGTGCAGACAGAAGAGAAGAGCAGCTTAGACAGTGAACTTTGGATACCAGAATGACATAGCACTGGCAGGCAGGACTCTTGTGGGAGCCACATGGTAAATCAGTATATTCTTTCAGTGACCTGAGCAAGTCATGTAATCTCCTGGGCCCTCAATTTTCTTACGTTTCAAATGAGATAGTTGGGCAGGATGCTATCTGGACCTGACAATATTCTCTAAGTGCTTCCATGAGTTAAATGGTCAACGTGGAGCGCTTCAGCTAGTTACTAGAAGTTGGAATTTTTAAATTTTAAGATGATTAATCAGCATACTTTATACTGCCCCACCCCATTTTGGGCACAAGGAAATTCCTATTGTTGAACCTACTCTCTGGAAATTGCCTCCTGAAAACTAAACTTTTTAAGTTCTTTATAAGATTGGCTCATATTTAACTGATGGTTTCAGCATTTTGTTTTGATTTGAGGGTAACTTTACCAATGAAGGTAAAACCTTAACCCTATTTCCCTATCTGTCAGAATAAGGCAGAGGAAAACACACTTTGGGTATATATGGGTGTCCTGCTTCAGTGGGAAGGATTTACTGAAATGGGCATAGTAGATATCAGTGTGATTAATCATACGTGACAAACCAGAAGCCACATCGAATTGTGCATAATGTAATCCAAGCGGGGGCAGGGAGGATTGTCAAGATAAACAGCCCTACATCCCATCACATTGTGGCTGCTTCTGGATGAACTGCTTATCTTCTATGCAAAATAAGATCTGTAATACTGGAATTATTGCCAGGTCTGTTGGGGCAGTGATTCAAAGTGCGAAGAGAGAGACATATATAAAATTGTTTGGGACTGAGTGAAAAGTTGTTTATTGACATTTTGAGACTAGAGAGAATGAAACGTCAAAGCAGAGTAAAATGTTATTGTCCTTTTACAAATGAGAAAACTGACCCTTGATGAAAGCAAGTAACTTGTCCAGTTACCCAGAATCAGCATTCAAACTTACATCTGTGTATACTAGACTACAACTCTATTCTAATCACTTCCATCAAAAGTTATTGCGGTTTTTGCCATTACTTTTAGTAATCAAAAACCTTTCGATGGCGTCATATGAGACAGCCTCTACTGCTATTCTGCATTAAGAGTAATGGCAAAAACTGCAATCACTTTTGCACCAACCTATAGTAGTTTGGTGTGATAAGCCAAGCTGTTACAGATAAGTGGAGAAAATAAGAGATAGATAACTATTTCAGTAAGCCAGAGGGACAGATTCTTGGCAATCTTCACAGTACATAAAATCCAGGAATAGATCAGATAATTAATTGTTAGTTATAGAGGAATAGACCCATTAAAAACCACATCAAAATTAAAAGCTGTAAAGTGGAAAGGAAACCATGATAGCAAATTGGGTTAGCTAGGGTATTGCAAGCTACCTTAGCAAACACCAGATGCCAGTGGCTTAGCATTATTGATGTTTACTTCTTGCTCTCATGTTCCTGGTGGGTGGCCTTCCAGCTGGTGATTTGGGTACTCAGGCTCTTTCTGTTTCGTGGCACTGTCTTCTGCTACAGCCTCCAAAGTCCCTGCCTTCTGCTGGGGAATGGGATGGAAGAGAGATATAAGGTTCTTGGTCCCGAAGTGACATACATCACTTCCACTCAAGAATTAGTCCCGTGCCCTCACCTCAGTACAAAGGGGTTGGGAATGTAGCCCTCATTTGGGCAGCCAATTCCCAGCAACAAATCCACACTATAGAAGAGGGAGCATGAACCTTTGGTAGATCGTTAGCCACTTGGCTACACAAATAGGATCTTTTTAGCCTTATAGACCTCATATTCATGAGTTTTGCTTACTTATAGCAGAAGATTGAATTGCAGGATATATGTGGTGAAAGGAGCAGAGTGGTGCTTAATTTCAACTGGCAAAGTTTCCAATCATCACAGTTTAAATTATTCCTCTCAAAATATTATGGACCCAAGGAACCAAAATACTCTATTTCTCCAGCTCTACTCCTACTGTTTTTTTTTTTTTTTCCTTACTATTTTACTAACTCAGAACAAGACTTATTGTCTTTTTTTCCCTTCTTTTTTCTGGTTTACTTTTTCATGTAAGAGACCATGGAACAGGCCTTGAGTTAATGTGAATCTCAAAACAGAGGCTTGCCAAGAGCCTCTTTGATGGGATCCTATGAGACAGCTTCTACTGCTGTTCTGCTGTCAACATACATTTCTCTCAGAATGGAGCTCCTGTGTCAAAGTGCCTGGTGGGATGAATAGATATTTTCTCTGGAGAGAATGATTTGAAGTGAAAATAAAATCTGATTTTATAGAGGAAATCCAGCAAGCAGAGTCTTCCTGGTGAAGGTGTTCCTGTATACACCTTGTATACATCTATATACCAGATACATCTATATACCTGGTATATAGTATACGTTTATATACCAGCTAGCTGTATACACAGCTGTCGAGCACCCTGACAGTTATCAATTTCTACTTGTGGCTCCTTGTAATTTCAGTAATTTTGCTGAGGATCTGTCCATGACAAATTATATAGGGAGGCAAGTGTTTTTGTATTTACTTTGAGATTGAAGAATCCAAAAACTCCCTTATCTCTCCCAAGGTTTCTCCTCTGCCTTCAGAATGGAGCATGAGTAGGATATAAATGGTGGAGTCCATTAAGCCAAGTTATGGGTAGAACCTGCTGGAGTTACTAATTGAATCAGCACAGTGGCAAACATGTGTCCTTGTAGGCCCAAACACATTCAAGTAGTTTGGTTAGAGATACAATTAGTAAACATTCAGTTAATTGTGAAGTAACTTTAATCTCTTATTTTAAATGGCTACCAGTTAATGCCAGCTCTCTGGCCATAAATAATTATTATCAACCCAACAACATGATATTTTTTGAACACCTACTGTGGAAAAGCATGCAGGGCACTACAGGAAATATTAAGAATAATGAACATAATCTCCCAAATCAAGGTACTTATAGGCTCATCCATGTTTCTAGATGGATGCATGTAGAAAATTAAATAATACTAGATGTAGTGTATTAGAGGAGTCTGATGGGGCGAGGGAACTTAGATGGCTGGCATTGTCTTGTTAAGGTGATACCATGAAGGACAGTATGATGGTATTCTTTTTTGAAGTTTGACTCATATAAATAAGTTTATTTATATTTGTATTGATTTTCTTCAAGCCCCGTTCACATGCGGCATCTCATTTCTATTTTTGTGGCCCTTGCAATGTGACAAGCAGGTATCATTAGTCCATTTTCCAGATGTGGAACTTGAAGCAGAGAGAGGCATGGCTGTAGCCCACTGGGAATACCTAGTGTGCACAGTTCAGGACTAAGCAGCATCCAAAACCTCTCTTCCTCCTCATAGAATAACGTTTTGCTAAAAGTAGGTAACTCTCACTGGGTGCAGTGGCTTATGTCTACAATACCAGTACTTTGGGAAGCCAAGGTTGGTGAATTGCTTGAGGCCAGGAGTTCAAGACCAGCCTGGGCAACATGGTGAAATCCCATCTCTACTAAAAATATGAAAATTAGCTGGGCATGGTGGCTAATGCCTGTAATCCTAGCTTCTTGGGAGGCTGAGGAAGGAGAATTGCTTGAACCCAGAAGACAGAGGTTGCAGTGAGCCGAGATCACTCCATAGAATGCCAGTCCAAGTAACAGAGCAAGACTGTCAAAAAGAAAAAAAAAAAAAGGTAGTTCTCTAATATAGGTACATTCTTATACCTCAAGGAGGGTAGGGAATTTATACTTAGGCAAGCGGGAATAGACTATTAGATAAAACTTGAGCATTGGAAATTAGAATATTAACCCTGCCACTTACTACATGCATGATCCTGGGATAATTACTTAACATTACTGAGTCTCAATTCTCCCCTCTGTAATTACAGGCATTTATTGAGAGGATTTATGAAGTAATGTAAGGAAAGTACTTAGTACAGTTCCTGGTACACAGTAAGCACTCACAAATTCGTAGCTTTTATTTTAATATTCTAAATTTTTTATGGATTTCATAACAGTGGTGGGGTAAGTGGAACTGTAAGCTGGTATCTCCTTGTGGAAGAGGGAAGGAGGTGTTGAAAATCCACACCAACCTTTCCAGCAGGCAGAGGGACAGAGGCCGAGGTTCTATGTTCAGGGAGTGGGGAAATCCAGTTCTCCCACACACCAGCTTTACCCTGAGGTGACTTTCAAGACTGAGGGGAGATGTAGCTATCTTTGGGATCAGGTGTTATGTTAAGTAAAACAAAAAGTCTTCGATTAGAGAATGCCGGATAAAGGAAGCCCCTGATGTGTGGTTGTTTCTGAGGGAGAAATCCCAGACCACTAAGTGATGCCCACAGCCAGGAAGTTAACCTGAGAATTGTACTGTTCCAAGTCAAGAAATTGCTAGCTTCACCATCTCTCTTTTGCTTGATTGCTCAGACCAAACTGCTGACAGCAAACTGTAGATAGTTTGAAATCCCCTTGATGAGGGGAAGGCAGTTTCACTGAGGGCCGAAGCCAGGAGCCAGTGGCTGAACTACCAGGCATGCCGTGATAGGTTTGGAACCTACTCTTCTTTGAGTCTATTTGTGGATAATTTCTGGGTCAGATAATTCTTATTTTAAAGGAATAATAGATAAACTCCTGGAGGTTACCATGTATTAGGGACTGAATTGGAAAATATGGACAAAAATTATATGTTGAAGCCCTAAGTCCCAATGTGACTGTGTTTGAAGATAAGGCCTTTAAATAAGTAATTAAGGTTAAATGAGGTCATAAGAGTAGGATCCTCATCGAATGGGATTGGTGTCTTTTTAAGAAGAGGAAGAGACACTGGGGATGGATGTGCACACACAAGAGAAACGGCCATTTGAGGACACTGTGAGAAGGTGGCCATCTACAAGCCAAGAAGAGAGGCATCAGGAGAAACCCAACCCAGAAACACCTTGATGTTGGACTTCCCGCCTCCAGAACTATGAGAAAATAGAGTTCTGTTGTTTAAGCCACCCAGTATATGGTATTTTATCATGGCAGCCCCAGCAGACAAACATATCATACACTCAGGGTATGCTATACCTGGTGAATGAAGACATTGAAAATTTAACCTTCTCTAATAGAATTTCAAGCTTAAATCTTATTTCGATTTTATACATAGAATTTATACTAAATTATCTGGCTAATGTTCACTGTGGATTGCTCTTGTGAGATGTCACAAGCAATTTTTTACTACTAAAAAAATAAAGATTGTGAACGGTTTACTTAAATTAATGAGTGGATTCAAGTTTATTGCTGTAACTCTCCTTCAGACATATAATGACTAAGGGAAAGGAAGTGGAGTCAAGAAAGAACATACACTTAAACTCATACTCACACGTACTGAAAACCTCTGTCAGAGATCCCGTGTCTGGTAAGTGGTTAGCGTTACGGCAGTAACTATTTTAGTTCTGTCCTACTCTGCATACTTTTGAGGATGTCTTAGAAATTGGGATGCCATGAGAGTATGCTTCAGTTTATTGAAATCAAGGTGGTCTTTGGAGGTGTGCTCAGTTGTCTGATATTGGGGTGGGCTGTAAGAGTGTGTTTCACAGGATTATTTTGCTTGTTGGTGAGTCCTTCCTAAGACTTCTGCTTTTCATGTCAACACCCTCATAAGCCCATTGGGAGTAGAACTTGCATCTTCTTTATCTTTGCACACAGTGCCTGCCACGTAGAGTTTTAATAAATATTCAAATGGGAGTTTTAATTTTTTAACTTGTGGATGGATAGCTTGACGACTATGCTAATTAACTGTTACCAAAATAAAGCAAGAGAAATGGCCAAAAACACTGTCTGCTCAAGCCTATAACTTTTCTTTATTAAGTAAGAATAGAAAGATATGTACTTTTTCTGTGAAAGCTGAAAAATTATACTTGCAAGTATCTGAAGTCTCTAAACTTCACTGTAGCAGGTCTTTGAAGAAGCAGGAAAATAAGAAAACCAGCTAATCAGAAAAAAAAGAAAATCTACTAAGAAAGTAAAGTAGCAACTGTTTATGATAACAGTTGGCTTCTTTTTTCGGGAGCTCCATCTGCCTAAGTATCTAGTTCATTTATCAGACATCTTCAGGGAATGTAGCACTCGACATAACTAATTTTCCAGATTACCCTATTAAGTCAAACTCAGAAATAAATATGCCTTATTTTGGGTGAAATTTTATATAAAACATTTGAAAGCTCTCAATCCAGAGGACAGTGAATCTAATTCAATCTATTTCTGCATATTAATTACTTCATTTCTTCTATTTGATTATAAAATATACCATTATTGACTTCCTTAAGACACACTATTACATGAAAGGAACACATCAATTCTAAGACTGACTTCAATTTTAGAAATATTAAAAAGTGAAAACATGTATATAAGAACAGGAAAAGTGGCAGTCTTGTGTGTGTGTGTGTGTGTGTGTGTGTGTGTGTGTGTGTGTGTGTAATGGAGTTTCGCTCTTGTTGCCTAAGCTTGAGTGCAATGGCAGGATCTTGGCTCACTGCAGACTTCACCACCTGGGTTCAAGTGACTCTCCTGCCTCAGTCTCCCGAGTACCTGGGATTACAGGTGTGTGCCACCACGCCTGGCTAATTTTTTGTATTTTTGGTAGAAATGGGGTTTCACCATGTTAGCCAGGCTGATCTTGAACTCCTGACCTCAGGTGATCTGCCCACCTCGGCCTCCCAGAGTGCTGGGATTACAGGTGTGAGGCATGATGCCCAACTGGCAGTCATGTTTTTTAGACCCAAGTGGATAACATATTGGGCTAAAAATGTGTTGCATATTTTCATCAGTCTAAAAGACCCCAGACGTCATTTGTGGAGAAAATTTTTTTGCTCATTGTAGATTTTCCCCTGACCAATATAATCTCTCACTGAAGATAGAGTGTCAGCCTCACCCCCACCCCTAAAGTTTGCCATTTCTAATATGCTCAGGAGTGGTAAATCAGTCTGTTATATAAAGTTAGGATTACTGTAAGATTAGGGACTTTCCAGCAAACTGCACAACTTTTAGTTCACTGCCTTTAGAAAGCTTTCTTTTTGCTGTGCCCCAGTTTGGGGCTTGTTGTGGATCTTGGTTGCCAGATTTGTGATTACTGTTAAACTATAATCTATCACTTTAACAAAACACCTGTCATCTGGATAATGGGGAAAGAGTACTAGGTATTATTAGGATGATGGAACAAAAAACACCCAAAACCAACACCAAAAATCTTTCCCTCTAGAAAACAACTTCTGTCTCTACAAAAAAGGTAAGTAAGATGGAAGCATCAATGACAGGGGCAATTAAGAAAGTTGGGGGGAAGAAAAGGGTCTGGATAAGATATCAAAAAGTGGTCATTTTGAATACCTTCTCTTGGTTACTGATTCATAACCTTCATGAAGCTAAGTGAGTATAAAAATGTGAATCATTTCCAAATGTGATCAATAAAATGAAATTCAACTATAAAATAATTAACTGTTTTTTAAACTTCAGACTATACTTTCTTCAGCCAATGTCTAAACTGTTGTATTAAAGGGAAGCTGAACTGTATACCTGTGCAATTTATCATTTACAGCTCCTTTTCCTGGTTGCCAACCAGCTAAGATATCTATCTTTACCACATAAGAGAGTTTCTGTTAGTCAAGTCCAAAGTACACATAACTCTATTGATAAGGCAAGAACTCTCACATGAGTCACTGTAATGGCCATCTCTAGAAAAACTGGAATGCATTTTTATAATGTGAGTGTTTGAAAAGATGTCAAGTTGTTGCTTGGTGAGCAGACTTGCTTAAAAGTTCCAGAGAGAAGCTGTGATTGAGGACTAGCATTGTTTTAGGTGCAATACAAGGGGAATAACCAGCACCATCTAACAGGACCTCATGGCTGTCCTGGCTAGAATTGGGTTTAGTCTTTTGAAATTTGTTGTAATCCTAAAAGTAGAGGTAAATCTCTTGCCATCTGTCAGGTTTTAGCACCATCACCTGCGCATCTTACTGCATTTTCTTTAGCAATATATCTAGAGTGGACTTTTCTAGGTAATTCTTCCTAGTATCAGAACTGAACTCCTCTCCTTAAAAATCTATGTTGAACTGATGCACTGTGTCTTGTTTCTTCAACTAGTTTTAAGCTCCTTAAGGTATTTATGACCCTGGGTCTCCTACAATGACTTAAGTCCAATAGATGTTCAACCAGTATTTTGAGTGCCTGCTGAATTAATTTTGTAAAAGCTTCTTTGGTACAGGAACTATGAAAATATTTGCTGTTGGTGACCATACATACGTGAAGATCACGATGCTGCTCTGTAAAATAATACTTAGGGTTCTTTGCTCAGCAACAGTGAATGATGAGGGCTGCTCCTATGGTGAGGGCCTGACAGACTTTGGAGGAGCACAACCAGCCTTTGGAAATAAAACAGACCCAGCTTAACTTGGCCCCAAAGGCCTGCTGGCTTTTAAATGTTAATTTTCATAGAGATAAATCATGATTCAGTCAAATATAATATGAACACATGCTATGATGGTTAATTTTATGTGTAAACTTGTCTAGGCTAGAGTACCCAGACATTTGGTCAAACATTATTTAGATGTTGCCATGAAAGTATTTTTAGATGAGATTAACATTTAAGTCAGTAGACTTTGAGTAAAGCGGATTACTCTCCAAGCTACAGATGGGTCTCATATTCAGTCTTTGTACCAATCCATTCTTTGATTGGAAGAATATAGAATAATCTACCTTCTGCACACCTTGTCATCACACCAACACGGCTCCATTATTAGAACAGTGGATTATGACTGAAATTGCTGCAAGATACAGACCATGTCTGAAGAGGAGGTACTTAAGGAAGCCCAAAGTTAAGAAGTGAGACAAAAACAAAGACCACCAGAGGAATTTCAGACCCCTGGCATCTGTAGCTACAGCAACAATTATATAGCTCAACTCCTAGCCAGATTAACATAAATCCTCACACACACTGAAGGCTCATTTACTTCAGTTCCTCCTGCCTGATACAGTGTGTTCTGCCTTCAACAGAAAATGACAAGACATGCCAAACAGCAAGGAAAAAAACACACACACACACTTTAAAGATGTTGGGGCAGCTGGGCCCAACACCAGGCCATGGGGGCAACAAAGTCTGGTGGAGTCAAAGGAATGAGAAAAGACAAGTTTAAGAGTGCATAAAGTGGGACCAGGGGGCCAACACTAGTATGGAGGCTGCAAAGGCCCTGAACTCTGGGAGCCCAAGCTATTTATTGGTAATCCAACAAAGAAGCAGGTGGTGAGGATGTGAGGGTTGAAAGGAAGTGGTGCATCAAGTGCATGAGCTATAGCTGTGCTGGTTTAGCATTTCCTCTGAAGCATGTGGACGTATTCTGCTACTTGAGATAATGGGGAACATGTTCTTCTAGTTTAAGATACAATTGTTTTATGAGCCTGGGTATGCTAGAAGCAAGGAACCAGTAAGTCTAGACACATTCCAGAGGCCACAGGGGGTTTTATGCCCTGGGTCCTGGATTCCATCCAAGCCATGAAGGATTTTGTACCCTGGGCTTAGTTTACGGTGGGGCAGGGCAGCCTTCCACCCTTTGGCACAGAGCTTGGTGTTCCAAAGGCCATGAGGAGTTTTAGACCCTGGACCCCCGACATGTCCCAAGACTCTTTTACATTACATCAGAGATGCAAGCCCTGCCTCAGCAATTTTCTCAACACTCAGGTTTTCCCCAACATAAAGAAACAAAACAATCATTAGACCCAAACTCGAATATGACACAGATGTTGGGATCTTCAGATAGGGAGTCAAAAAAAAAACTATGATTGATATCTTAAGAGCTCTAATGGAAAAAGTAGACAACATGCAAGAACAGATGGGGAATGTAAGCAGAGAGATGGAAATGAGGAAGAATCAAAAGAAGATGTTAGAAATAAAGAAATGAAGAATGTTGTTGGAGTTCAAAGTAAAATCAACTATCCAAGGAAAGAATCAGTAAACTTAAAATGGATCAATAGAATCTTCCCAAATTGAAATGCAAAAGAAGGAGAAAAAGAATGGAAAAAAAATAGAACAAAACACCCTAGAACTGTGAGACTGTTTCAAAAGATGTAACATAAGCAATATTGGAATTCCAAAGGAGAGGAAAGAGAATGGAGTAGAATAAATGTTTGAAGTAATAATAGCTGAGTACGTTTTAAAACTAATGACATATATGAAACTATAGATCTGGGAAGCTCAGAGAATGCCAAGTAGGATAAATGCCAAAAAATCCACCACCTTTAGGCTTATCATATTCAATGTTCCTTATAGAGGAACATGGATAAGAATTACATCAGATTTCTCATCAGAAGCCATGTGAGTGAGAAGAGAGTAGAATGAAATACTTGAAGTATTGAAAGAAAAAAAATTACCCACCTAGAATTTTTATTTAGTGAAATTATCCTTTATAAATGGAGAAGAAATAAAGGCTTCTTTGGACAAAGAAAAACTGAGGGAATCCATCTCTAGAAGACTTTTTCTTCAAGAGATGTTAAAAGACAGGAGAAAAATGATACAGGTTGGAGACTCAGATCTATATAAAGAAGAAATAACATTGGAGAAGAAATAAATTAGTATAAAATAAAATCTTTCTTCTTATTTTTTAATTGATTGAAAAAAACTTTTTAAAGCAATAATTGTATCAGTGTATTGGGTTATCGTAACATATGAATAAGTGAAATGAATGACAGCAATGTCCTATGGGATGACAGCAACTTATTGGGAATACTCTGTTATAAGGCCCTTGGAGCACATGTGATGTGGGTAGAATGTTATTTGAAATAGATTTCATTTTAGATGGACTACATTCTAGGGACACCATGAAAAATTTTAAAAGGAAGTATAATCAATATGATAAAGTAAAATGTGATTATATAAAATCCCTAGTTAAAACCAGACAAGGAAGAAAAACAACAGGAAAAGAGCAGGGGAAGGAACTCTGTATTTTCTTTGCAATTTTTCTGTAAATCTGAAATTATTCTAAAATTAAAAGTTTCTTCAAAAACGTTAAGGAGCTTGTTTCTGTATTTTTTAAGTGGATGATGATGATTATTTAATCATTACAGTTTTTAGATATCACGGATACATTGTGGTACTTAGACTTCACTGGTTAAACTAAAAATGTAATTTTTAGTTGTCGATGTTTACAAGATGCTGGAAATATATGTTCTTAAAACTATTTAAACTTATGCAGAGTAAGAATATAGATTTCAACTTTATAAAGTTTAAGGGGATATATGGTGTTTTAAAATACTTTCAGTTTGTAAGAGCAAAAAGTTAGAGGCTGCAGGCCTGTATTTAACCCATGCAGGAACAGAACACCCATCAGACTCATGTTGAATTGCATTTTGTGCAGAGAACGGGGACAATGGCAGATACTGGTTAGGTGAGGTACAAGATCCACTGGTGGGCCAATTACTAACTGATCATCCTTCTCACCTACCCACCCTCAGGAGAGCTGCCTTGAATGGCAGCCTGGGGGAGAAGGACATTGAAGCATCATCCAGGCTCTTTGAGGAAGGGTCCAGAATGTTGGACAATGTCTGTTCTGTGCTCAGAAGTAAGGGTGTTGAACCACACGCAATATATTTATTAACCTTGGCCCAGGTGAATGCTCTAGTGCAACTGTAACGGGGAGGGAAAACCAGACAGAGCATAGTAGGATGAGGACGACCCTGAAAGAACTCAAGTGTGATCTAGGGTGTGTCTTATGCTGGTGATTTGAAAAGTGGGGTTTGCTATTGTGAATAGTGCCGCAATGAACATACGTGTGCATGTGTCTTTATAGCAGCATGATTTATAATCCTTTGGGTATATCCCCAGTAATGGGATGGCTGGGTCATATGGTACATCTAGTTCTAGATCCTTGAGGAATCGCCATACTGTTTTCCATAATGGTTGAACTAGTTCACAATCCCACCAACAGTGTAAAAGTGTTCCTATTTCTCCACATCCTCTCCAGCACCTGTTGTTTCCTGACTTTTGAATGATTGCCATTCTAACTGGTGTGAGATGGTATCTCATTGTGGTTTTGATTTGCATTTCTCTGATGGCCAGTGATGATGAGCATTTTTTCATGTGTCTGTTGGCTGTATGAATGTCTTCTTTTGAGAAGTGTCTGTTCATATCCTTTGCCCACTTTTTGATGGGGCTGTTTGTTTTTTTCTTGTAAATTTGTTTGAGTTCTTTGTAGGTTCTGGATATTAGCCCTTTGTCAGATGAGTAGATTGCAAAAATTTTCTCCCATTCTGTAGGTTGCCTGTTCACTCTGATGGTAGTTTCTTTTGCTGTGCAGAAGCTTTTTAGTTTAATGAGATCCCATTTGTCAATTTTGGCTTTTGCTGCCGTTGCTTTTGGTGTTTTAGACATGAAGTCTTTGCCCATGCCTATGTCCTGAATGGTACTACCTAGGTTTTCCTCTAGGGTTTTTATGGTATTAGGTCTAACGTTTAAGTCTCTAATCCATCTTGAATTAATTTTCGTATAAGGAGTAAGGAAAGGATCCAGTTTCAGCTTTCTACTTATGGCTAGCCAATTTTCCCAGCACCATTTATTAAATAGGGAATCCTTTCCCCATTTCTTGTTTCTCTCAGGTTTGTCAAAGATCAGATGGCTGTAGATGTGTGGTATTATTTCTGAGGACTCTGTTCTGTTCCATTGGTCTATATCTCTGTTTTGGACTTGGAATCAACCCAAATGTCCATCAGTGACAGACTGGATTAAGAAAATGTGGCACATATACACCATGGAATACTATGCAGCCATCAAAAAGGATGAGTTTGTGTCCTTTGTAGGGACATGGATGCAGCTGGAAACCATCATTCTTAGCAAACTATCACAAGAACAGAAAACCAAACACCGCATGTTCTCACTCATAGGTGGGAACTGAACAATGAGATCACTTGGACTCGGGAAGGGGGACATCACACACCGGGGCCTATCATGGGGAGGGGGGAGGGGGGAGGGATTGCATTGGGAGTTATACCTTATGTAAATGACGAGTTGTTGGGTGCTGATGAGTTGATGGGTGCAACACAGCAACATGGCACAAGTATACATATGTAACAAACCTGCACGTTATGCACATGTACCCTAGAACTTAAAGTATAATAATAATAGAAAAAAAAAAAAAGAAAAGTGGGGTTTGGGCTAAGTGAAGTTTTAATGACAAGGTGAGAAGGAGTTCATTTTAGTCGAGGGGAGGCTGTTGGTCTTGGGCCAGGAGGGCAGATAATTGTACTGAGAATGGTGTTGGCAGCTTCTGCTGGAGAGCTCTGCTTGCCACAGTTGGACTGGGATTGAAGTCATTTGTGAAGACTAGGGACGTCAACAAATAGGAATTTTGTCTTACTTGGTGTTTGCCTGATGAGATTCTTCATTTTGAAAAATCTAGCTATTGATATCTTTAAGAAATTATGTCTTAAAGATTCTGCCATACTTCTGAACTGGCTGTTTTTTCATTGGTAGGGGTTCAACAAACTCTTCTGGTTTTGATCCCAGTATCTGAAACTCTAATCCAAATCCAATAAAATGTAGAGTTTTAGATTCCTTGGCAGGAGATTCTCATTTACATGCCTCTGAAAAGAAGATCCCTTAGTTCACAGAAATTTGGGGAGAATGAATTAGATACCTTTGGAGAATTAGTCATTGTTCATGGGTTTATACTCCTCGTCATTGATATTTATGGGACTACTGTTGATGAACTTGCTGCCACCTTAATATTTGAGTAACAATGTTAGATTGGAAGAAAATGAGGACTCTAAAACCTCTGGGTATACTACCATGGGCAATACAAAATAAATCTGCTTGATTATTGCATAAAAAATAGAATATGGGTCAACAATCAGGAGATCTTTTTATTGAACAAAACGTCCTGTAGAACCAATTCTCTGGAGTGGCCATGCCAGGCTAGTGACTGGTGAGCAGTGACTGCAGGACAAGGGCAAATCTCATGTGTTCTGAGCCTCCCTGGGCTAGACCTCACATATCCTTTTGAAGTTGGTCCTACATGATAGGCATATGGCTCTTAATTATCACCTTACATGATCTAATCCTGTGGCACTGGTTCTCCTTTTATAGCTCTTACACATGCACCCTGTACCTTGAGGCTCAAAGGTTTCCAAACTGCCAAAGGACAAGGTCTTTTTGGGGGATGGCCTAACTCCTAGCATGGGGAGTTTGCATGCTATCCGGCGTAGAAAATTTCCAGGGTTCCTTTCTCCTGGGGTCTTGGGCTGGGCTCACCTTAGCAGCTACAGTCATTCATACTCCACTAGTCGTAGCCATCTGTATTTTTAAGTGTTATTGACACCTGCTCCTCTAGTAGCCCATGTGGTAGTATTTTTAAAAAGGATCTTAGTGATAGAAACAAGATTCTTTGGCTTATAAGCAGAAAAATATTTCCCTCAGTGAATGAAGAAATCTTGTTATCATATATGTGGATCGGCTCAACTGGATGACATTTATATGAAGACAATACAGATTTTGTTTGCTTTTCTCATTGGAATGTGTCCCAAGGATAGCAATCAACCATCAAGATAGATTTAATCCAGATAAAACTATATTTGCTTATTACCATCTCTAGAAAGTAACTATCACTTGCTTCTTGAAATGAATAACTTCCAGGAAGAACGGTCTGCAGTTACTGTCTTAGATTCTTCTCATGTTTTTCATTCCCACTTGCTTGTACAGCATCAGTTGTAACCTGTGAGACAAAGGGCAGCACACAACCATTTTAATACTCCTTGGATTAGTTTAAATTCATGACATCTCTAGGGTATATTTCTTCTAGGAATTCAAATAGCTTCAACAACATCCTGCCAGGTTCATAGGTTACTGAGGGTCGTAATTTTTAAAATCCACCCTCTTTGGGGTCACTAAGGGCAACATGAAGTAGTTAGGTGATGATAAAAGACAGTTTAGGGGCATAGTATGGGAGCTAGTGACCCTGAAACTGATACTTTTCCTGGAGAGCTTTATAAGAATTCATGATTCAGATGGACACAAAACAGGGTACTTGATACAGCTTATGATTTCTGCCCTGAGCTTTGAAACAAGGCCTCCACAGACTCTGGAACCTATGGAGCACACTGAGCCCTTATTCCTGAGGTTTCCCCATGCTGCTCTTACAAAGACATTTAGTGACTGTCTTTGGAGGTGAATGCAAAAGAAAACCCGAAAGATTTCCTCCATCCCTCTATACATTCACGTGAGTAGGTACCTGCTTTACAGAATGATATCTCACTTATGGTGTTGCTGGAAGTACTATCCTTTCTTTTGTGCATATTTTGCTTAAAAAAATCCCTACAGTATTTATTGCATAAGTGAATCAAATAAAATAACTCAAAATGCCACTTTGTTAAGATTAATAGTTTTCAAAAGACTTTCATACCTTATCTTGTTTGACCAGCATAGGAACCCTGAGGGGCTCACATTCTTGTCATAATATCACAAGTGACAAACTCTTTGTCTTAAGAAGGTAAGGGATGTGCCCAGGCCACTGGATTAAAGAGCAGTAGAGATAAAATTAGAAGCCAGATTCCCTGACTCCTTTCATCCAATGTTCAGTTCCTAAAATGTCTGGAAGGCCTCAATTAGGAATAACTAATGGGAAGGGGATGTTGGGGGGATAACTAAATACTTGTTATTGCCATATTAATTTAGAGTACAAACATTATTCTGTACCCCCTCCCTGGATCTGTCAAAGAACACAGGAGCAGACACACTCTGATTCAATTCTGGCAGCAATGACTGTAATAGGGACGATAGGGTGATTGTAGGAGAAGTTTACGAGGAGAGGTTAGGTTCCCTTTCTAGACTGTCCAAAGAAACTTCTGTGGTTTTGGCAAAAAGATTTCTGTCATCATAGGGTCTCGCACCATTGAAATTTGGGCTGATAACTTCTGCAGGAAGATTAGCTGGTTCTAGGGCTGATGGACTTAACCCTAGGGTGAAGACAGTGTTGGTGAACAGGTCCCTCCAGTCAGGGACTTCCCTCTTGCTGCCATCTCTGCTTGCTCACCATCATTGCATTTTAGTATTTTGCTCAAAGAGTGTGTTTATAGAACCATCTTAGAACCTTGTTTCCAAAGCTTTAGGGTAGCCAGAGCTCAGATCACTTTTGCTTTACCGTGAGATATTTACCTTGTGCTTTGGGTGAGCAGCTTAGGTAGCTAGTTGCTTAGTGTTTTGAAATGTCCATGTTTCCACTTAGAAGATTGTTGTTTTGCTTATTATCTGTCATGTGCAGAAATGAGGCTTAACTGGGATAGGTTTCCTATTTGTGTGTGGAGGTGTTAGTTGGAAGGTGTACACTTGGTCTGTTCTTGTAAGGGCTGAGGTGGGCAGAGCAAAGGGACCTGGAGAAGGGGCGAGGGTGGGAATGACTTGATGGGTCTGTGTGGGTGCAAGGAGGAGGTCCAGTCAGGATGCTCAGGGTGAAACTGGATTCACCTGCTCACAGAGAATGGCTGGGTTTCATTCATCTTGCCATTCATTATTCCTCACCAGAATTAATTATCAGTGCATGAGGACCAATGGTAAACCAATGTGCACACAGATGGGTTTCTGTTCAGGTGACTACACAGGGGGCTTGTTGCCCTTCAGGGAAGCTCTGCCTCATAATCCCTCTTCTAAATGCTTCAGGGCGCCCATCCCTATGGGTTCTGGGAGGTCCCCAGACTCCTTTGTCCCTTTTACTTCTCCTGTCCTGTGTATCCTCCTCCCTTTCCTTGGCCTGCCTGGGCCAGCAACACTGGCCCATTTGCATGTATTGTGGGGCTCCATTCTTTGTCTGGACTTCAGGCTTCTGTAGTTTTCTTCTAGTTTAAAAGAGGATAAATCATGAACTCTACCTTGCAGAGAAGAATTGGAAAATCATTCAGGGAGAAAACAGACTCAGGTCTTGACCATCTGCTTTTACAGTGACTGCCTCTGCTTTCATCTCAGACAGCTAAGCCTGCACTCCTGAGAGTATGTCAGAAGAGAAACTATAGCACAGGCAACTCCACCCCTCCAATACTGCTTGGTTGGGTAGGGCTAGAAGGAGACATTGTGGCACAATAGAAAAAGCCTGGGATTTGGAGTCAGATAGATATGAGTTCAAATTCTGTCTCTGCTAATTACTACTTTAAAATAGTTTCTAAACCCAGATCCAATCTAAATAAAACGAATCAGGCTCTCCAGGTAAGCATTTGTGATTTCTAAAAAGTTCCCCTGGTGATTCTAATGTGCAGCCAGAGCTGGATGCCATTACTCTGACATTTTGCTCTAGTTTGGGGAGATTTCCTAGTTTCCCAGATTCTACATTGCACATCTTTCTGATAGTGGATACTCACCCTTTCTCCAGGCTGTGGACAGCCAAACATGCCTCCTTTTTCTAAGACTTTCAGTTGTCCCGGACTGCACTGTTTTTTGGGACTTGCCAATATTCTTTATCTTTCTAGATGACTTCATTGTGTATTGACCTTTGTTACATGCTCTCTTGAGTTTTATCCCTTCCTTTCTTTGTGTTATCTTGATCAGTTTCTATCGTAATTCATTGGCCTATTTGGTAAAGAAGAGTTAGTTGCTATCTTCTTTCCTAAGCAGGTCTTGATGAGTCAAGTGAAGTGAGAACTGTTCTTGGATGTTCTGAAGCTGCTTTTAAAATCTTTATTTATACTCCTCATCTCTTACCAATTTCTTCTTAAAAATTCTTTGTTTTCATTTATATTTTTCTCAACTCTCAGATTGAGTTAAGATAAAGGGGGATATCCCTTCTGCGTTTTTTGATGATATAGTGACCCTCCCTGGCTTCAACCAAAATCATATTCCTAAATATTAAAAACAAAGATAGGGTTTATCTTAAACACTTGTGTTCCTTTTAAACTATTGTCAAACAAGAGCATTTGGATACCAACCTTGAAAACTCAGTGGTGTGGTCTGTTCATTGCCCACCCAAGTCAGTTACACTGAACCGAATAACTATGTAAATGATTTTGCGGCTTCTCCTCCTTCTCCTTCTCCTTCTCTTTCTCTTTCTCTTTTTCCTTCTCCTCCTCCTCCTCTTCCTCCTCCTCCTCCTTCTTCTTCTTCTCTCTCTCTGTGTTTAACAAAGATTCTTCTACATGAATTTTTAAAACCATAGCAACTGACTTGAAAAAACACAAACTAGTCTAACCACCTAGTTTTGTCCTCACACTGCTAGAGTAATAATTTTAAATTAAAATTTTTGCCAGTGCTTGAGCTTTTTAAATTTAGAGTCCCCTGAAGGACTTGGATTATGCTTCTGAATTGTCCTGTTCAATACCTAGAACATGCCACTGGGAGCTGAAAGTGCTTTGGTGCTGGAGGTGGTGAGGGTGCTGTGCTCTTGACAATGATGCTGTGTCATTAGTGCCCTGTAGCTATAACTAAGGTTAGAAAGATACCATTTGCCATTGTGTCACTGAGACATGCAAGTGTCATTCAGTTATTCATTCAACAAAAAATTTGTGAATTATCGAATAGTTTTATGTGCTAGGGGCTGTTATGATGAATAAAGATGATTCAACATAAATTTTTGTAAAGTTTTACAATAAACTTTGATCGATGTTTTTATCATTTTTGAATAGAGGTAGATACTTACAGCATTGCATACATGATTAAAAGGAAAGTATTCTAAGAGTAAATATCAGGTAAAAAGAACTTTCTACCAATAATATTGAATATGGCTAAACAATTTGGTCTGACTCTTCCCTCCCAGCCTCCCACCCCTTCCAGCTTATCTGGTTTGCCTGCTCTCTTTTGAGATACTTTACAAGATAAAAGCTGCAGATAAATTATTTGGAATTACCCAAATAAGTGAATGGTTTGGGAAACTGCATATTCTAGACCTCTACAAACCAATTTTAGAAGTTTTTAGATACCTGTTTATTTTTTCCTAGGCTACTAGATTAATAACCATTGTTGAATCAGAAACGCATCCATCTTCCAAAATGACATTCTTGCAAAATCCCCAAATTGCTTGCAATTCCTACAGCAGGCCCTAGATTGTATCTATACAGTGTGAAATGTTTGGGTGAGTAATTATACAGAAAGCTCAATCAGTATAGATCTCAGTCTGGATGATTAAAGACAAATAAGGGCTTTCTCTTCATCTTAAGTGGGTTTATTTTAAATGAGCATAACATAACTCTATAAATAATGCACTTTTCAAGGCAAAATAAACACTATTTATCTTGCATTGTTTGGGAATGGAGTGCCCATGTTAACAAATTTTACAGAAACTGAAACTCACCACTTCAGAAGCTTTTTGTGAAAACTATTTTGTAGTGAAAAACCTTGAATGTATATTTTTCATGTTTATGACTCCTTAAGCATAATATGCTGAATAAAATGTGAGTTTCTTAATGGTGAGTATCGTTAGATTTGGCAAATAGTAAGCATAACTGATCTGTATAGAAAATTTTAAAGGTAATAAATGGTCCTGGATGTCTTTTGAACAGACTTTAAAACACTGTCTTTTTATTGCAAGTCTATTTGATGTGACTTGTTTTCTCATTTCCTTCATTCATGGAACTGTAAACCAAAAATAAAATTTCTAGTTACCCCCAACCAAAAGAATGGATCTTCCTCTTTGCCAAAGGGATCCCAAAGAAACCTGAAGAACTAGTTCCAACCATGATGGGAAGGGGACATCGGGACATGCCTCTTCCACTCTCCTCTCTTTGGAGTTTAGGCACAATTGATCAACATTAATATGAAAACAGAACTCTTATGACCGACAAAACAGACTCTTTGTAGCAATAAGATACAAAATTCCAACCTGACTCTGGTATAGTAGCACATAACACAGCAGGTCCTGAAAGAAATAAAAGTTTTTTACCCCACAATATATTTATTTGACATATTTTGAAATGGCCCTGCAAAGCTGTTTCTTGTGGGGGAAATTTGCATTCTATAGAGGCTCTCCTTTCATTACTAGTTTTTTTCCAGAGTCTGACACCTTTTAAGGTCTGATAAGAGACAGTCACCATCTATTCTCTCTGAAGCTTGCTATGGGGAGGCTTTGTCTATGTAAAAAGAACCTTGACTTCCACAACCCTCCTTATCTTAACTCAGACTGACTTCAACTCTTTCAACAATTGCCAGTCAATAAATCTCTGAATTTATCTATGACCTGGAAGCACCCCTCCCAACCTGCCCATTTGGAGATGGGCAAACCAGCAATAGCCTGCATGTGTTGATGTATGTCTTTACCTATAACTTCTGTCTCCCTAAAATGTATAAAAGCAAACTGTAACTCAACCACACCTTGTTCACATATTCTCAGGACCTCCTGAGGCTCTGTCTTGGGCTGGCTCTTAACCTTGGCAAAATAAACCTCTAAACTGATTGAGACATGCCTCAGATCCTTTTTGGTTTATAGAACAAATATTTATAGTTTGCCAGAACTCTTTGTATGCCTATCTTCAATACTTCTGTCTACCCCTTTTAAAATTCCTGGTTTCTAATCTGTGATGAGACATTAAACCAGAAAAGCAAAGTGACTACACTTGTATGCAAAATAAGAATTAATAGGGTCCTTGAAGTTCTAAATGTCTTGTTTGATATCATCATGTTCATAAGGTTTAGTACATATCCTTAGTGGGGAATGCTATTGGCACGTCCTGCTTGCATGCTTGCTCATGTATATGTGTCTGATGCCTGTAAGTTTGAGATAAATGAGGTGTTACAACTTTTCAGAGTTTTTTTTTTCTTCTCCCTGGAAGGAATGAGATTAGAATACTACAGGTGTGTGTTGAAAGGGCATATTGTAGAGTTTCTTTTCTTGGGAATTGGGAAAAAACAATCCTTTCCATTGACTTTTTGTAGCATCAGCATCAATGCAGTTTGGATGTGGTAGAAGCAAAGACATGGATGCTACATGTTACTCTCTATCCCAACCCACATGATAGGTTTTATGGACCGTTCCCTAATTAATAATGACTCAACAAATGTTGAGTATATAGCCATATGTGATTCTGTCTTTAGGTCTTTATAATTATTTATAAAAACATACTTTTTTATTTGAAAAAAAAAACTTATTTGTCAGGTCATATGTCCCAATTTTTGGATTGCAGAATATGGTCACTTTTGGAATAAAAGTGGGAAATGGCTGAAACTTTGATAGAGGTTGCTGTGAATATCTTGCAGATGGCATTCCCTTCTATGTTCCCCTGTGGAAGGTGGAGGGAAGTTTCCTCCCTTTATCAAAATGTGAGAAGTTGGGTAATAGGCCTTGTGAGCTCCACCCCTCTGCAGTGCCCACTCAGTGTGATGAGCACTGCTGAGGCTGCTGCTACTGCTAGCATTGTCTTTCTTTCCTTTCAGCTGCCTTTTGGTGATGTTAGACCTTGATAAATAAGAGGACCCAGAGGCAAAGAGACTTTAGTGCAAGGGTCATTCTTGGGTACCCTATAGCATTTTATTTATACTACTCTTAGCACATGCATCCTAACTTTAATTTATGTTAGTTACCCTGACCAGATTGTAGACACCTCTGACACAAGGGGCTGAGTCTTATTTTATTGTTAATGCGTGTCTCCAGGCCTAGCATTGGGCCTGCCGCAGAGTGGCTGCTGGCGAATGAATGAATGTGCCCTGGTATCATTGGAAGCTTTCCCTGACCTTCGCATTGATGGATTTTCATTTGTCCTGAGAGCTTATTTATAGGTTTTCCTTTCAGGTGTATGAACTTTAGTGCGAGAGTTAGAGATGGATGAACTTGTGCTCTGAAGTCAGTAGGAGGGAGGTTCTGTAAAAGGGAAGTGCAGGCCTGGGGCAAGGGGCAGAGTTGAAATAACTGATTTGATTTGTAAAGGAAATGGAGAATGCCCCAGGCTCAGGGCTGTCAGCCAAGCGGTTTTCAAAAGCATTGATTTCAGTTGAACAAAGGAATGTTGTGTCAATATGTGAAAGTTTTTATCGTTTTCATCTTCTCAGGCTGCCTTCTCTTCACTATTTCTGTGTCTTGACATTCTAGAATTGATAGACCCCTGTATCAACGCTGGCACTATCCATGGACTCTTACTAGAGAAGGCATTTGAGTTTTTGTTGCTTTTGTCATAATGGAAGGTTATAAGATAAAAACAATTTGTTGGGGGGCGGAGCAAGATGGCCGCATAGGAACAGCTCCAGTCTCCAACTCCCAGCGCGAGCGACACAGAAGACCAGTGATTTCTGCATTTTCAACTGAGGTACTGGGTTCATCTCACTGGGGAGTGCCGGACGATCAGTGCTGGTCAGCTGCTGCAGCCCGACCAGCGAGAGCTGAAGCAGGGCGAGGCATTGCCTCACCTGGGAAGCGCAAGGGGGAAGGGAATCCCTTTTCCTAGCCAGGGGAACTGAGACACACAACACCTGGAAAATCGGGTAACTCCCACCCCAATACTGCGCTTTAAGCAAACAGGCACACCAGGAGATCATATCCCACACCTGGCCGGGAGGGTCCCACACCCACGGAGCCTCCCTCATTGCTAGCACAGCAGTCTGTGATCTACCGGCAAGGCAGCAGCGAGGCTGGGGGAGGGGCGCCCGCCATTGCTGAGGCTTAAGTAGGTAAACAAAGCTGCTGGGAAGCTCGAACTGGGTGGAGCTCACAGCAGCTCAAGGAAACCTGCCTGTCTCTGTAGACTCCACCTCTGGGGACAGGGCCATAACAAACACAGCCGAAACCTCTGCAGACGCAAACGACTCTGTCTGACAGCTTTGAAGAGAGCAGTGGATCTCCCAACACGGAGGTTGAGTTCTGAGAAGGGACAGACTCCCTGCTCAAGTGGGTCCCTGACCCCTGAGTAGCCTAACTGGGAGACATCCCCCACTAGGGGCAGTCTGACACCCCACACCTCACAGGGTGGAGTACACCCCTGAGAGGAAGCTTCCAAAGCAAGAATCAGACAGGTACACTCGCTGTTCAGAAATATTCTATCTTCTGCAGCCTCTGCTGCTGATACCCAGGCAAACAGGGTCTGGAGTGGACCTCAAGCAATCTCCAACAGACCTACAGCTGAGGGTCCTGACTGTTAGAAGGAAAACTATCAAACAGGAAGGACACCTACACCAAAACCCCATCAGTACATCACCATCATCAAAGACCAGAGGCAGATAAAACCACAAAGATGGGGAAAAAGCAGGGCAGAAAAGCTGGAAATTCCAAAAATAAGAGCGCATCTCCCCCGGCAAAGGAGCGCAGCTCATCGCCAGCAACGGATCAAAGCTGGACGGAGAATGACTTTAACGAGGTGAGAGAAGAAGGCCTCAGTCCATCAAACTTCTCAGAGCTAAAGGAGGAATTACGTACCCAGCGCAAAGAAACTAAAAATCTTGAAAAAAAAGTGGAAGAATTGATGGCTAGAGTAATTAATGCAGAGAAGGTCCTAAACGAAATGAAAGAGATGAAAACCATGACACGAGAAATACGTGACAAATGCACAAGCTTCAGTAACCGACTCGATCAACTGGAAGAAAGAGTATCTGCGATTGAGGATCAAATGAATGAAATGAAGCGAGAAGAGAAACCAAAAGAAAAAAGAAGAAAAAGAAATGAACAAAGCCTGCAAGAAGTATGGGATTATGTAAAAAGACCAAATCTACGTCTGATTGGGGTGCCTGAAAGTGAGGGGGAAAATGGCACCAAGTTGGAAAACACTCTTCAGGATATCATCCAGGAGAACTTCCCCAACCTAGTAGGGCAGGCCAACATTCAAATCCAGGAAATACAGAGAACGCCACAAAGATACTCCTCGAGAAGAGCAACTCCAAGACACATAATTGCCAGATTCACCAAAGTTGAAATGAAGGAAAAAATCTTAAGGGCAGCCAGAGAGAAAGGTCGGGTTACCCACAAAGGGAAGCCCATCAGACTAACAGCAGATCTCTCGGCAGAAACTCTCCAAGCCAGAAGAGAGTGGGGGCCAATATTCAACATTCTTAAAGAAAAGAATTTTAAACCCAGAATTTCATATCCAGCCAAACTAAGTTTCATAAGTGAAGGAGAAATAAAATCCTTTACAGATAAGCAAATGCTTAGAGATTTTGTCACCACTAGGCCTGCCTTACAAGAGACCCTGAAGGAAGCACTCAACATGGAAAGGAACAACCGGTACCAGCCATTGCAAAAACATGCCAAAATGTAAAGACCATCGAGGCTAGGAAGAAACTGCATCAACTAACGAGCAAAATAACCAGTTAATATCATAATGACAGGATCAAGTTCACACATAACAATCTTAACCTTAAATGTAAATGGACTAAATGCTCCAATTAAAAGACACAGACTGGCAAACTGGATAAAGAGTCAAGACCCATCAGTCTGCTGTATTCAGGAGACCCATCTCACACGCAGAGACATACATAGGCTCAAAATAAAGGGATGGAGGAAGATTTACCAAGCAAATGGAGAACAAAAAAAAGCGGGGGTTGCAATACTAGTCTCTGATAAAACAGACCTTAAACCATCAAAGATCAAAAGAGACAAAGAAGGCCATTACATAATGGTAAAGGGATCAATTCAACAGGAAGAGCTAACTATCCTAAACATATATGCACCCAATACAGGAGCACCCAGATTCATCAAGCAAGTCCTTAGAGACTTACAAAGAGACTTAGACTCCCATACAATAATAATGGGAGACTTCAACACTCCACTGTCAACATTAGACAGATCAACGAGACAGAAAGTTAACAAGGATATCCAGGAATTGAACTCATCTCTGCAGCAAGCAGACCTAATAGACATCTATAGAACTCTCCACCCCAAATCAACAGAATATACATTCTTCTCAGCACCACATCGTACTTACTCCAAAATCGACCACGTAATTGCAAGTAAAGCACTCCTCAGCAAATGTACAAGAACAGAAATTATAACAAACTGTCTCTCAGACCACAGTGCAATCAAACTAGAACTCAGGACTAAGAAACTCAATCAAAACCGCTCAACTACATGGAAACTGAACAACCTGCTCCTGAATGACTACTGGGTACATAACGAAATGAAGGCAGAAATAAAGATGTTCTTTGAAACCAATGAGAACAAAGATACAACATACCAGAATCTCTGGGACACATTTAAAGCAGTGTGTAGAGGGAAATTTATAGCACTAAATGCCCACAAGAGAAAGCAGGAAAGATCTAAAATTGACACTCTAACATCACAATTAAAAGAACTAGAGAAGCAAGAGCAAACACATTCGAAAGCTAGCAGAAGGCTAGAAATAACTAAGATCAGAGCAGAACTGAAGGAGATAGAGACACAAAAAACTCTCCAAAAAATCAATGAATCGAGGAGTTGGTTTTTTGAAAAGATCAACAAAATTGACAGACCACTAGCAAGACTAATAAAGAAGAAAAGAGAGAAGAATCAAATCGACGCAATTAAAAATGATAAAGGGGATATCACCACCGACCCCACAGAAATACAAACTATCATCAGAGAATACTATAAACACCTCTACGCAAATAAACTGGAAAATCTAGAAGAAATGGATAATTTCCTGGACACTTACACTCTTCCAAGACTAAACCAGGAAGAAATTGAATCCCTGAATAGACCAATAGCAGGCTCTGAAATTGAGGCAATAATTAATAGCCTACCAACTAAAAAAAGTCCAGGACCAGATGGATTCACAGCTGAATTCTACCAGAGGTACAAGGAGGAGTTGGTACCATTCCTTCTGAAACTATTCCAATCAATAGAAAAAGAGGGAATCCTCCCTAACTCATTTTATGAGGCCAACATCATCCTGATACCAAAGCCTGGCAGAGACACAACAAAAAAAGAGAATTTTAGACCAATATCCCTGATGAACATCGATGCAAAAATCCTCAATAAAATACTGGCAAACCGGATTCAGCAACACATCAAAAAGCTTATCCACCATGATCAAGTGGGCTTCATCCCTGGGATGCAAGGCTGGTTCAACATTCGCAAATCAATAAACATAATCCAGCATATAAACAGAACCAAAGACAAGAACCACATGATTATCTCAATTGATGCAGAAAAGGCTTTTGACAAAATTCAACAGCCCTTCATGCTAAAAACGCTCAATAAATTCGGTATTGATGGAATGTACCTCAAAATAATAAGAGCTATTTATGACAAACCCACAGCCAATATCATACTGAATGGGCAAAAACTGGAAAAATTCCCTTTGAAAACTGGCACAAGACAGGGATGCCCTCTCTCACCACTCCTATTCAACATAGTGTTGGAAGTTCTGGCTAGGGCAATCAGGCAAGAGAAAGAAATCAAGGGTATTCAATTAGGAAAAGAAGAAGTCAAACTGTCACTGTTTGCAGATGACATGATTGTATATTTAGAACACCCCATTGTCTCAGCCCAAAATCTCCTTAAGCTGATAAGCAACTTCAGCAAAGTCTCAGGATACAAAATTAATGTGCAAAAATCACAAGCATTCTTATACACCAGTAACAGACAAACAGAGAGCCAAATCAGGAATGAACTTCCATTCACAATTGCTTCAAAGAGAATCAAATACCTAGGAATCCAACTTACAAGGGATGTAAAGGACCTCTTCAAGGAGAACTACAAACCACTGCTCAGTGAAATCAAAGAGGACACAAACAAATGGAAGAACATACCATGCTCATGGATAGGAAGAATCAATATCGTGAAAATGGCCATACTGCCCAAGGTAATTTATAGATTCAATGCCATCCCCATCAAGCTACCAATGAGTTTCTTCACAGAATTGGAAAAAACTGCTTTAAAGTTCATATGGAACCAAAAAAGAGCCCGCATCTCCAAGACAATCCTAAGTCAAAAGAACAAAGCTGGAGGCATCACGCTACCTGACTTCAAACTATACTACAAGGCTACAGTAACCAAAACAGCATGGTACTGGTACCAAAACAGAGATATAGACCAATGGAACAGAACAGAGTCCTCAGAAATAATACCACACATCTACAGCCGTCTGATCTTTGACAAACCTGAGAGAAACAAGAAATGGGGAAAGGATTCCCTATTTAATAAATGGTGCTGGGAAAATTGGCTAGCCATAAGTAGAAAGCTGAAACTGGATCCTTTCCTTACTCCTTATACGAAAATTAATTCAAGATGGATTAGAGACTTAAATGTTAGACCTAATACCATAAAAATCCTAGAGGAAAACCTAGGTAGTACCATTCAGGACATAGGCATGGGCAAAGACTTCATGTCTAAAACACCAAAAGCAACGGCAGCAAAAGCCAAAATTGACAAATGGGATCTCATTAAACTAAAGAGCTTCTGCACAGCAAAAGAAACTACCATCAGAGTGAACAGGCAACCTACAGAATGGGAGAAAATTTTTGCAATCTACTCATCTGACAAAGGGCTAATATCCAGAACCTACAAAGAACTCAAACAAATTTACAAGAAAAAAACAAACAACCCCATCAAAAAGTGGGCAAAGGATATGAACAGACATTTCTCAAAAGAAGACATTCATACAGCCAACAGACACATGAAAAAATGTTCATCATCACTGGCCATCAGAGAAATGCAAATCAAAACCACAATGAGATACCATCTCACACCAGTTAGAATGGCGATCATTAAAAAGTCAGGAAACAACAGGTGCTGGAGAGGATGTGGAGAAATAGGAACACTTTTACACTGTTGGTGGGATTGTAAACTAGTTCAACCATTATGGAAAACAGTATGGCGATTCCTCAAGGATCTAGAACTAGATGTACCATATGACCCAGCCATCCCATTACTGGGTATATACCCAAAGGATTATAAATTATGCTGCTATAAAGACACATGCACACGTATGTTTATTGCAGCACTATTCACAATAGCAAAGACTTGGAATCAACCCAAATGTCCATCAGTGACAGATTGGATTAAGAAAATGTGGCACATATACACCATGGAATACTATGCAGCCATCAAAAGGGATGAGTTTGCGTCCTTTGTAGGGACATGGATGCAGCTGGAAACCATCATTCTTAGCAAGCTATCACAGGAACAGAAAACCAAACACCGCATGTTCTCACTCATAGGTGGGAACTGAACAATGAGATCACTTGGACTCAGGAAGGGGAACATCACACACAGGGGCCTATCATGGGGAGGGGGGAGGGGGGAGGGATTGCATTGGGAGTTATACCTGATGTAAATGATGAGTTGATGGGTGCAGCACACCAACATGGCACAAGTATACATATGTAACAAACCTGCACGTTATGCACATGTACCCTACAACTTAAAGTATAATAATAATAAATAAATTTAAAAAAAAAAAAAAATGAAACATTAAAATAGCATATGACCAAGCCATTGCGCTCCTGGACACTTATGCTAGAGAAATTAAAAGTATGTCCACATAAAAAAAAAAAAAAAAAAAAAAAAAAAAAACAATTTGTTAACCTGATATTTTTGTCCTTACATGTATGTTCTAGAAATGAGATTAGTTTAACAATGTAGCGTTATCACTGTATTTTAAAAATGAAATTGGAACATAATCACTCATTTTCTCCCCATGAAATTGTATTATTGGAAAGAGAATTCCGTGTTGGAGGAATTTATTTTTTGTAGAACTCTATTTTCATGATTTTCTGGCCCACAGAGATCCTATAAAAGAACGGCAGGCAAGCCTGAACATCAGTCACTCACAGAGCATTCAGTGTTCCAACTGAACTTGAGTAAAATTTCTGGGCTCTTAGGAGAATGATGGCATAAGAGGAGATTACCCTTCCTCAAACGTACCACAAATCAGATAACTTTACAGTATTCCTTCTGTGAACTTTTAGATTATGAGGCAGGAGTCAGACAGTTATGCCATATGAAGCAGACCAGTATCAACTCACATAAGCTAGTGTGATTTTTTTTTTGTATTGGTGGTGCTAATTGAATTTGCTGGAAATGTTTATGTAATAAATTTTCTACTGTAAAGATGCTGTGCCAGGAACATAAACTAGTTTCAGTGCAAAGCGTGTTGCACAGAGAAAGTTGCCACTGGAATGAATGACAAGGATTACATTAATATCGTGTTATTGTCTGAATTACACTTATCAACAAAAATGTCATTAATGAACTATGGCTAAGAGTCTTAGCTATGTCATAAACTTGGAATTCTAATGGGCACATTTTAAAAAACTGAATCATTTTTTTGAATCAGTGTACTTATCAGAGCAGAGATGTGCATCAAATATAGCATCTCTTTTCATACTCTGAAAAGCTGTTCTTAAGTCAGAGGAGTCCTACATTCATTTGATGGTGTCTTAGCAATCGTGGCCACCAGAAGGTACAAGGATATGAAGTCTCTTGGCAGAGACTTGGATGAAGCACTTAACTTATTCAAGACAATTCCCTGTTTCTTTTCATACCATCTTGAATTCATATAATTGTGGAAAAGCATAAAATGGAATAGTGCATGTTCAAATGCCTTGAAAAAGTGAAATTCATTTTTAGGGTATTATTTTCTTAAGTGTATTAGGCCGTTCTCACATTGCTATAAAGAAAAACCTGAGACTGGGTAATTTATAAAGAAAAGAGGTTTAATTGGCTCATGGTTCTGCAGGTTGTGTAGGAAACATAGCTTCTGGTGAAGCCTCAGAAAGCTTTTACTCAAGGCAGAAGAAGTGGGAGCTTGCATGTCACATGGCAGAAGCATGAGCAAGGCAGTGGGGAGGTGCCACATACTTTTAAACCAACAGATCTCCCATGAACTTAGAGTGAGAGCTCACTATCACCAACAGGGTTGGCCCAAGTGATTCATAAGGTATCTGCCCCCATGATCCAAACACCTCCCACCGGCCCCCACCTCCAACACTGAGGATTACAATTCAACATGAGAGTTGGGCAGGGACAAGTATCCAGACTATATCAAGTATCATCCTAAAACTCTTACACAATGCACTTGTTTATGCAATGGGTCCTATTAGCTGTGGTTGGCGTAAAAACCTATTATTTAAATAGAAAGTTTTTTCCAATACAATAACTGGTGTTGAAAAGCAAAAGCCTCCTCAGTTCTGGAAAATTGCATTAGGCATTGTTCTTCAATTTCAACATTTACTGTAGCATTGCTTCCAGAAATAAATACTTAGGTGTTTACCCTGGTCATGTTGCAATGAATTGAAAATACTATATTGACATATTTATTATTTTCTCTAATCAAAGAGAAAAACACCTAGTAGTTTTCTTTTTTTTTTATTTATTAAACTTTAAGTTCTGGGATACATGTGCAGAACATGCAGGTTTGTTACCTAGGTATACATGTGCCATGGTGGCTTGCTGCACCCATCAACCCATCATCTAGGTTTTAAGCCCTGTATGCATTAGGTATTTGTCCTGATGCTTTCCTTCTGCTTGCCCCTTAACCCCTGACAGATCCCAGTGTGATGATCCCCTCCCTGTACCCATTCATTCTCATTATTCAACTCCCACTTATGAGTGAGAATATGTGGTGTTTGGTTTTCTGTTCCTGTGTTAGTTTGCTGGGAATATTGGTTTCCAGTTTCATTCATGTCCCTGCAAAGAACATGAACTCATTCTTCTTTATGGTTGCATAGTATTCCATGGTGTATATGTGCCACATTTTCTTTATCCAGTCTATCACCGATGGGCATTTAGGTTGGTTCCAAGTCTTTGCTTTTGTGAATAGCACTGCAGTAAACATACGTGTGCATGTGTCTTTATGGTAGAATGACTTAATAATCCTTTGGGTATATACCGAGTATTGGGATTGCTGGATCAAATGGTATTTCTGACTTTAGATCTTTGAGGAATTGCCACACTGTCTTCCACAATGGTTGAACTAATTTACATTCCCACCAACAGTGTGAAAGTGTTCCTATTTCTCCACATCCTCTCCCACATCTGTTGTTTCCTGACTTTTTAATGATCGGCATTCTAACTGGTATGAGATGTTATCTCATTGTGGTTTTGATTTTCATTTCTCTAATGACCAGTGATGATGAGCTTTTTTTTCACGTTTGTTGGCCACATAAATGTCTTCTTTTGCGAAGTGTCTGTTCATATCCTTCACCCACTTTTTGATGGGGTTGTTTTCTTTTTTCTTGTAAATTTATTTAAGTTCCTTTTAGATTCTGGATATTAGATCTTTGTCAGACAGATAGATTGCAAAATTTTTCTCCCATTCTAAAGGTTGTTTGTTCACTCTGATGATAGTTTCTTTTGCTGTGCAGAAGCTCTTTAGTTTAATTAGATCCTATTTGTCAATTTTGGCTTTTGTTGCAATTGCTCTTAGTGTTTTAGTCATGAAGCCATGCCTATGTCCTGAATGGTATTGCATAGGTTTTCTTCTAGGGTTTTTATTGTTTTAGGTTTTACATTTAAGTATTTAATCCATCTTGAGTTAATTTTTGTATAAGGTGCAAAGAAGGGATCCAGTTTCAGTTTTCTGCATATGGCTAGCCAGTTTTCCCAGCACCATTTATTAAATAGGGAATCTTTTCCCCATAGCTTGTTTTTGTCAGGTTTGTCGAAGATCAGATGGTTGTAGATGTGTGGTATTATTTCTGAGACCTCTGTTCTGTTCCATTGGTCTATATATCTGTAGCCTTGTAGTACAGTTTGAAGTCAGGTAGCATGATACCTCCAGGTTTGTTCTTTTTCCTTAGGATTGTCTTGGCTATATGGGTTCTCTTTTGGTTCCATATGAAATTTAAAGTATTTTTTCCTGGTTCTGTGGAGAAAGCCATGGTAGCTTAATAGGAATAGCATTGAATCTATAAATTACTTTGGGCAGTATGGCCATTTTCATGATATTGATTCTTTCTATCCATGTGCATGGAATGTTTTTCCATTTTTTTGTGTCCTCTCTTATTTCCTTGAGCAGCAGTTTGTATTTCTCCTTGAAGAGGTCCTTCACATCCCTTGTAAGTTGTATTCCTAGGTATATTATTTTCTTTGTAGCAATTGTGAATGGGAGTTCACTCATGATTTGGCTGTCTGTTTGTCTGCTATTGGTGTATAGGAATGCTTGTGATTTTTGCACATTGATGTTGTTTCCTGAGACTTTGCTGAAGTTGCTTATCAGCTTAAGAGTTTTTGAGCTGAGACAATGGGGTTTTCTAAACATACAATCATGTCATCTGCAGACAGAGACAATTTGACTTTCTATCTTCCTATTTGGATACACTTTATTTCTTTCTCTTGCCTGATTGCCCTGACCAGAACTTCCAATACTATGTTGAATAGGAGTGGTAAGAGAGGGCATCCTTGTCTTGTGCCTGTTTTCAAAGAGAATGTTTCCAGTTTTTGCCTATTAAGTATGATATTGGCTATGGCTTTGTCATAAATAGCTCTTATTATTTTGAGGTACATTCCATCAATACCTAGTTTATTGAGCGCTTTTAGCATGAAGAGATGTTGAATTTTATTGAAGGCCTTTTCTGCATCTATTGAGATAATCATGTGGTTTTTGTCATTTGTTCTGTTTGTGTGATGGATTACGTTTATGGATTTTTGTATGTTGAATCAGCCTTGCACCCCAGGGATGAATAGTGGTGGATAAGCTTTTTTTTTTTTTTTTTCAGACAGAGTCTCGCTCTGTTGCCCAGGCTGGAGTGCAGTGGCATGATCTTGGCTCACTGCAACCTCCGCCTCCCAGGTTCAAGTGATTCTCCTGCCTTAGCCTCCTCAGTAGGTGGGACTACAGGTGTGTGCCACCATGCCTGGCTATTATTATTATTATTATTATTATTTTGTAATTTTAGAAGAGACGAGGTATCACTGTGTTAGCCAGGATGGTCTTGATCTCTCGGCCTCGTGATCTGCCTGCCTCGGCCTTCCAAGGTGCTGGGATTACAGGTGTGAGCCACTGCGCCCGGCCAGGATAAGCTTTTTGATATTCTGCTGGATTCAGTTTGCTAGTATTTTATTGAGGATTTTCGCATTGATGTTCATCAGAAATATTGGCCTGAAACTTTAATTTTTTGTTGTGTCTCTGCCAGGTTTTGGTATCAGGATGATGCTGGCCTTATAAAACGAGTTAGGGAGGAGTTCCTCTTTTTCTGTTGTTTGGAATAGTTTCAGAAGGAATGATACCAGCTCCTCTTTGTACCTCTGGTAGAATTTGGCTGTGAATTCATCTGGTCTTGGACTTTTTTTTGGTTGGTAGGCTATTAATTACTGCCTCAATTTCAGAACTTGTTATTGGTCTATTCAGGGACTTCTTCCTGGTTTAGTCTTGGGAGGGTGTATGTGTCCAGTAATTTATCCATTTCTTCTAGATTTTTCTAGTTGATTTGTGTAGAGATGTTTATAGTATTCTCTAATGGTAGTTTGTATTTCTGTGGGATCAGTGGTGATATCCCCTTTATCATTTTTTATTGTGTATATTTGGTTTTTCTCTCTTTTCTTCTTTATTAGTCTGGCTAGTGGTCTATTTTGTTAATCTCTTCAAAAACGCAGCTCCTGGATTCCTTGATTTTTGGAAGGGTTTTTCATGTCTGTATCTCCTTCAGTTCTGCTCTGATCTTAGTTATTTCTTGTCTTCTGCTAGCTTTTGAATTTGTTTGCTCTTGCTTCTCTAGTTCGTTTAATTGTGATGTTAAAGTGTCGATTTTAGATCTTTCTCACTTTCTGTTGCAGGCATTTAGTGCTATAAATTTTCCTCTAAACACTGCTTTAGCTGTGTCCCAGAGATTCTGGTACATTGTGTCTTTGTTCTCATTGGTTTCAAAGAACTTATTTGTTTCTGCCTTAATTTTGTTATTTACATAGTAGTTATTCAGGAGCAGATTTGTTCAGTTTGCATGTAGTTGTGCAGTTTTGAGTGAGTTTATTAATCCTGAGTTCTAATTTGATTGCACTGTGGTCTGAGAGACTGTTATGATTTCCATTCTTTTGCATTTGCTGAGGAGTGTTTTACTTCCAAATACGTGGTTGATTTTAGAATAATTGCTACTTGGTGCTAAGAAGAATGTATATTCTGTTGATTTGTGGTGGAGAGTTCTGTAGACATCTATTAGGTCTCCTTGGTCCAGAGCTGAGTTCAAGTCCTGAATATCCTTGTTAATTTTCTGTCTTATCAATCTGTCTGATATTGATAGTGGGATGTTAAAGTCTCGCACTATTATTGTGTGGGAGTCTAAGTCTCTGTAGGTCTCTAAGAACTTGCTTTATGAATCTGGGTGCTCCTGTATTGAGTACATATATATTTAGGATAGTTAGCTCTTCTTGTTGCATTGATCCCGTTACCATTATGTAATGCCCTTCTTTGTCTCTTTTGATCCTTGTTGGCTTAAAGTCTGTTTTATCAGAGACTAGGATTGCAACCCCTGCTTTTTTTTTGATTTCTATTTGCTTGGTAAATATTCCTCCATCCCTTTATTTTAAGCCTATGTGTGTCTTTGCACATGAGATGTGTCTCCTGAATACGGCACACCAATGGGTCTTGACTCTTTATCCAGTTTGCCAGTCTGTGTCTCTTAATTGGGGTATTCAGCCCATTTACATTTAAGGTTAATATTGTTGTGTGTGAATTTGATCTTGTCATCATGATGCTGATTATTTTACACATTAGTTGATGCAGTTTCTTTATAGTGTCATTGGTCTTTATAATTTGGTATGTTTTTGCAGTGACTGGTACCAGTTTTTCCTTTCCATATTTAGTGCTTCCTTCAGGAGCTCTTGTAAGGCAGGCTGGTGGTGAAAAAATCCCTTAGCATTTGCTTGTCTGTAAAGGATTTTATTTCTCCTTTGCTTATGAAGCTTAGTTTGGCTGGATATAAAATTCTGGGTTGAAAATTCTTTTCTTTAAGAATATTTAATATTGGCCCCCACTCTTTTCTGGGTTGTAGGGTTTCTGCTGAGACACCCACTGTTAGTCGGATGGGCTTCCCTTTGTAAGTAACCTGACCTTTCTCTCTGGCTGCCCTTAACATTTTTTCCTTTGTTTCAACCTTGGAGAATCTGATGGTTATGTGTCATGGGGTTACTCTTCTTGAGGAGTATCTTAGTGGTGTTCTCTGTATTTTCTGAAGTTAAATGTTTGACTGTCTTGCTAGGTTGGGGAAATTCTCCTGGATAAAATCCTAAAGTGTGTTTTCCAACTTGGTTCCATTCTCCCTGTCACTTTCAGGTACAGTCATATGTTTGGTCTTTTCACATAGTCCCATATTTCTTGGAGGCTTTGTTCGTTCCTTTTCATTCTTTTGTCTCTAATCTTGTCTTCATTCTTCATTTCATTGAGTTGATATTCAATCTCTGATATCCTTTCTTCACTTGATCAATTCAGCTATTGATATTGTGTATGCTGCATGAAGTTCTCCTACTGTGTTTTTCAGCTCCATCAGGTCTTTTATGTTCTTCTCTAAACTGGTTATTCTGGTTGGCAGTTCCTATAACCTTTTATCAAGGTTCTTAGCTTCCTTGCATTGGGTTAGAACATGCTCCTTTAGCTCAGAGGAATTTGTTATACCCACCTTCTGAAGCCTACTTCTGTCAGTTCGTCAAAGTCATTCTCCATCCAGTTTTGTGCCCTTGTTGGAGGGGAATTGCAATCATTTGGAGAAGAAGAGGTATTCTGGTTTTTGGAATTTTCAGCATTTTTCCACTGTTTTTTTTTTTCCTCATCTTCGTGTATTTATATACTTTTGATCTTTGATGTTGATGGCCTTTTGATGGGGTTTTTCTGTGGGCATCCTATTTGTGGATGTTGACGTTATTGCTTTCTCTTTGTTAGTTCTAACAGGCCTCTTTTCTGCAGGTCTGCTGGAGTTTGCTGGAGGTCCCCTCCAGACCCTGTTTCCCTGGGTATCACCAGAGGAGGCTGCAGAACAACAAAGATTGCTGCCTGCTTCTTCCTCTGGAAGCTTTGTCCCAGAGGGGCACCTAATGCCAGCTGCAGCTCTCCTGTATGAGGTGTCTGTTGACCCCTGCTAGGAGGTATCTCCCAGTCAGGAGGCGTAGAGGTCAGGGACCCACTTGAGGAGGCAGTCTGTCCCTTAGCAGAGTTTGAGTGCTGTGCTGGTAAATCCACTGCTCTCTTCAGAGCCAGCAGGCAGGAACATTAAGTCCACTAAAGCTACATCCACAGCTGCCCCTTCCCCCAAGTTCTCTGTCCCAGGGAGATGGGAGTTTTATCTATAAGCTCCTGACTGAGGCTGCTGCCTTTCTTTCAGAGATGTCCTGCCCAGTGAGTAGGAATCTAGAGAGGCAGTCCAGCCCCAGGACCTTTGCCACACTGCAGTGAGTTCCACACAGTCAGAGTTAACACTGTGAGGAGAAAACCACCTACTCAGGCCTCAGTAATGGCAGACACCCCTCCCCACACCAAGCTTGATTGTTCCAGGTCAACTTCAGATTGCTGTGCTGGCAGCGAGAATTTCAAGCTACTGGTTCTTAGCTTGCTGGGCTCCATGGAAGTGGGGCCCACTAAGTGAGACTACTTGTCTCCCCGGCTTCAACACCCTTTCCAGGGGAGTGAACAGTTCTGTCTTGCTGGTATTCCAGGTACCCCTGGGGTACAAAACAAAAACAAAAACAAAACTCCTGCAGCTAGCTTGGTGTCTGCCCAAATGACCACCCAGTTTTGTGCTTGAAACCCAGGGCCCTGGTGGTATAGGCCCACAAGACCGGAAATCTCCTGGTCTGCGGTTGCAAAAGTCATGGGAAAAGCATAGCATCTGAGCTGGAGAGCACAGTCCCTCACAGCACAGTCCCTTGTGGCTTCCCTTGGCTAGGGGAGGGAGTTCCCTGGCTCCTTGCACTTTCCCTGGTGAGACAATGCCCCACCCTGCTTCTGCTCACCCACCGTGTGTTGCACCCGCTGTCTAACCAGTCCCAATGAGATGAGCCAAGTACTTCAGTTGGAAACCCAGGAATCACCCGCCTTCTGCATTGGTCTTGCTGGGACCTGCAGACCGGAGCTGTTCCTATTCGGCCATCCAACTAGTAGTTTTCTAACATGGTTCTATCTGTTAGAGGTTATTTGCTAAAATATTCATAGGTTTGCATTTACATTCAACACATATTTAATGCACTCATATTCCACAAACATTTATTGAGTGACTGCTTTGTGCTAGGATCTGAGTGAAGAACTATCACATGCTTCAGTTTATTTAATTCTCATGACAGTACACTATGTAGGTTTGAACATTGGCATTACAAATCTCTGAGTTGGAAAACATTTTATGTCACAGACCAATGAATGACTCACTGAAAAAGAAAAATTGTTTCAGGACACACAGTTGAAAAATACATGAATACCAGGCAATATGTGTGTGTGTGTGTGTGTGTGTGTGTGTATACAGGCCTGTGTGTAGGGTAAATAAAATGTCTTCTATCCATCCATTGTGAGTATAAAGCATAATACCCTGTTTACAAACTGTAATGTATGATAACAGGTATACCTGTGTCCTACAACATAGACTGTTTGAGATTGTGTGGGCAGGAAGAGAAAAGGATTAAAAATGGGACATGGAGTGTGCACATATGCATACATGGAAATTGGGGTGAGTGGACTATGCTGACAGACACAACTTGCATATTTGCCAAACCCCGAATTATTTTATGAATACTAATTTTATTTGAAAATTCATAGTTTTAAGATTTAAAATTGGGGAAAATTAGGAAAACTCATGATTCTTCATTCTCAAGTGTAAATAATCTTTCTACTCTAGAAAATATTGCTCATGACTTAGACATTTTATTTTTTATTAAAATAACAAATGTACATTGTAAAAAATGGCAAACATTATGATGCAAATTGTCTCCCTTCCACCCCAGAGGTACCCTAGTCTCCAGAGTTTGTCACTGGCTTCTTGTGTATAGCACCAAAAGATTTTGATGTAATTATATGCACATATAAATATAAATGTAAATAATTTTTAAAACATAAATGAAAGATGCTATACACATTGGGCATCTTTTCTTTTTTTAAGAGTTTTTCCTAAGCATCCTGTATCAGTTTCCTTCATTCTCTTTAAAGACTGAATGGAATTTTATTGTACATGTGAACCAGTGTCTTCCCTTGTACCTCACACATGACAGACAATCAATATTTGTTGACTTAACAAATTAAATATTTAACTGTTCTCCCCACTGGTGGGGAGGGGCATCTGGCTGATAATAACAGACATATTCAAGGAAAGAAGCTAATAATAATAATGAGGTTCAAGTCAGCGATAGAAACCTTTATCCATTTGGAGTCAACTTAATAGTGGGGCTCTGTTTAAAGAAATTCTTCAGCTCTCATCTTGATAGTGGTGAGTCAATCTCTCTCTCTCTCTCTCTCTCTCACACACACACACACACACACACACACAGATATCTATTTTTAGCAGATTCAAGGATAGGAATACATTTTCTATGAGGTCATTTGTGTAACTCTGGCAGGTTGAGCCATGTATTTGAGAATTATACATTGATACTTGAATTAAAGACTGCTTTTTGGCCGTTAGCTCTACTTTTATGTAAATGAAGCAGCATTGAAAGCTTATTGATTGGTTGGGGTTGACTGAACACTGAAGTTCCATCTTTTTTCCCATCAGTTTTCCCTCTGGGAAAAATGTGATGCTTTGGACTCTCCAGTTGGTTCCATCAGCAGAACAGAGCATGGACCAGTGCCCATTTACTTGAATGAGGGAGGCATCAGAGTAAAACGTTGTCTTCCTTCTGAACCCTGCTTATATGTAAACTCAGGGGTTCCCAAAAGGAAGGAGCAGCTGCTGGAAGAAATGGCACTGGAAAGAAAAGGCTCTTTGGAGAAAACAGGTGCCTGTAGCTTTCATTGATTTGTTGATCACGCTTGTCTAAAATGCTGCAAGGCAGAGATTTATTTGTGCCAGTCATGATGCCTACAAAGCGACAAGCAAGTGCCTTCTGTCCCTGAAGTTGGAATTCAAAGCTGATTGCATGGGAGACATGGGAAATGCTTGTCAGCTCAGAGGAATCTTCTACTCAACTTTGCTACAAATTATTTCCTTGAATATGTCTGTTATTATCAACCAGATGCCCCTACCCATCATTGGGGAGAATAGTTAAGCATTTAATTTGTTAAGTCAACAAATATTGATTGTCATGTCTGAGGTACGAGGGAAGACACTGGTTCACATTTACAATAAAATTCCATTCAGTCTTTAAAGAGAATGAAGGAAATCCATACAGGATGCTTAGGAAAAACTCTTTTAAAAAGAGTAGGTCCCTGTAAAGTTTTTTGGGAGATCCTAATTTATCCTCCTCTACTGAAGTTAAGTTATTCTAAATGAACAGTGCTAGCCAAAATGATAGAAACCTCACAACAGGATTTTAAAACTCAAGTTTCTATTGGCTTCAAACCAGAGCTACACACGAAATGAGATCTTGAACAGAAAAAAGCTGAATAGAAAAAAAGTTCATCTTAGGAGTAGGAATTAAAACACCTATGTCTAGAGGATACCTTTGTATAAGCAGAGGACTTGGATATAGCTGAGCTTGGCTTTGCTGAAAGCAAATCCCACTTCTTTTATTATGTTAAAAAATGTATTATTGTTATTTAATTTAGAAATGGGGTCTCGCTTTGTTGTCCAGGGTGGTCTCAAACTCCTGGGCTCAGGTAATCCTCCCATGTTGGCCTCTCCAACATGGGATTATAGGCATGAGCCACTGTGCACAACCCAAATCTCACTTCTCAGCTCCCATGGGCGTCTAACTTTTCAGTGTCTAAGCTTTCTTGCAAATGTGTTGTCAGACACAGACATGAACACTTGACAAAAAATATTTTCAATTATTCCTAAGCAAAATGTCGTTTTAACTTCATATAATAGTAGCTGGCCTCCTCCATGTAACTCGGAAGAGAATCATTAACCATGATTATATAAATTCTAGCTGCTATTCACCCTGAACCAGTGGTTTTCAACTCTGGCTACTCCTTAGACTCGCCTGGGGAGGCTTTTAGAAATGCAGGTGCCTTGGGGCCGCTTGTTCTGTCCTCCCGCCACCCACCCCCAGATTCCAGTTGATCTAGTCTGGCTGGGACCTGGGCACCCATAGTCTTCAAAAGTTCTCCAAGTGATTCTAACATGCAACTGGGGTTGAAAACCACTGCATCTAAACCACTGCATCTGAGTCATGCTGTGTGGTCCAGGTGAGAAGCAACTCAGTCTAAAATTAGAAGAGCAGTTTAGACTATCTCCCATTGGAATGATTGATTCTGGAACCCTCCATGAAGACCTCTGTATGTTTTCTCTGGTTAGAGGCCTCCCTGCAGTGCTTCAGCATCAGCCACTCGGAGTCCCCCCAGCTCTCCTTGCCCAAGTTGATTCAACATATGTCACTGCTCTATGTTTAGTCCTAGCTTCCCAAATGCATACTCCAAATTTGATGAAAATGCACCCAAGCTGACAAAAACATCTTTATATAGAGAGATGCAGAAAGAAAGGATAGAGGCTTCCAATTCGGAGAGGAGATCCACTTTCCCAATAGTCATAAACTGTGGTGTTCTTGACATTCTTTCAAGGACTTTGTAATGAGGATTTGAAAAAAAAAAAAAAAAAAAAAACCAAACTCATTCTTAACTCCACACTTTTATCTTGAAAATTGACATCTTTTTTTATTTTTCTTATAAACCACTGAGTGAATGATTTTGTTTCTTCCACTGTTTCTCTAAGCATAGCTGTCAGCTTATACAATTGTAAAAACGTTGCATAAACAGGATGCAGTTCATACGTTTGTCCACCCAAATCACTTTGTTATATTCTCATTTGCTTCAAATACCCAAATGTAATTTGGCTAACTGTAAGAGAAAGATGTGCCAGGGAAGTTTTATGATGGCTTGTGCATAGATTAAAGTCTTCCAAATACATTTTACCTCTGAAATGTGCTGCTTAAAGAAAATAAACATTTATACATATTCAGAAAAATAGGCGTGCAGAAAAGTTAGTAGGATTACAGCCTCCAGATTGACAGTTCTGGAATATAAATTCAGAATTAAAACTATAAAAGCTCTATCACTATGCAAATGATGGGGAAAAGACTATTAAATTATAAGCAAAACCTGGCTCTAATTTTAGAGAGAATTCTTGCTAGGGGCAATGAGATTTTATATTTTAACAGCTCAATTCCATTAGTGTTTCCAAAGTATTTCCTGAAGATTGTTAAATAGAGTCTACACAAAACAATCTGAAGAATTTGTAAGAGCGGCCAAGGATATCACACAAGAGGGTACCTAAAGAAGAGTCAGTTATTATCAAGGCAGACTCCTTTTTCATTTTTCATGCCGTGAATTTCATAAGCTTAGAGAGATAGTATAATAAAGAGTTTAAGAGGTGAGTTTTGGAGGCTGACAGGATTCAGATTTTATCTCTACCACCTATCAACTCTTTGACCTTGGAAAATTACTAATTAACCTCTCTTAACTCTAATTTTCTCACCTATAGAGTGGATACTAATATGTATCTCATAGGCTTGTGAGGCTTAAATGAGCTAAGTGTATAAAATACTTATGTAGTGCTTGATACAACATCAGTGTTCTGCAAATAATTATGTTTTATTATTGTTGATCATTGATAACATGACCATGCTAAAAGTAGTTATTAATAACAGTAAAAGCATTACGTAAAATTAAAAGTAAGCCATTTATTTAAAAATAAATATGTGGTTATGCCTTATTTTCTTGATAAAAGCATGAAGTGGTGTTTTTTTATTATCAAGCTTTACTCTGTCAACTTCTCTCTCTGTATTCCATGTATTAGCTAGAATTAAATTGCCGACAGCAGTAAAGCCTTTGGTTATTTTCAGCAGGAAGGGATTTGATATGAGGAGTTAAATGTTTACAAAATCACTGAAAGAACTGGAGGAGAAGGTTCTTGGCTTGGTTTCCAGGAATGAATCCTGAAATAACACCATATAGAACTGGCCATTAAGGGAATGTCTCCCCCTGCCGCACCCTGAAAGGTGAGAAATTGGGAAGCCAGTGTCCCAACTTCTGACCTTAGGATCGCATCATTTACCTACTCTCTACAGACTAGAAACTCCTTTCGGAATGGCTAACTACAGGAATGCACAGTGTCCGCTGTGTTCATGCCCATCTCTCTCACCCCCAAACAACCTGTACTATCTCCTCTTACCTCAGTTTCGAATTCAAGTATTATGCAATAATGACTGCTTGGAGGAAACTAAGTCACATCTAGAACTCTAGTTTCAAGAATGGATAGAAAGTGTACTTAGGTTTTCTAGCCTTGGCGGTCCTAAAAGTGCACCAGACAAGGGTTGGAGTAGGTGCCAGATGAGAGCCAACCTCCCTTGTCATTTGGACATTGATTTTTCAGTAGGTTGAGTTTGCTTAAGGCTTTGAGGGGACATTTCTGAATGGCTTTGATTCCTTGAGTGATTCCCTCTTCTAATGAAAACTCAGTCATGGATATACATGCACATAAAGGTTAACAGAATGAATGGTGGTAAGAAATCAGGCATATTAGAAGGGTTACACTGTTAGGATGGAGACTTGACTATGAGTTTTCTGGTGGACAGGATGTGAAGGAAAATAGGATGAATAGCTGGCATCAGAAAATAGTCATACCACATTTTCTGGAGAGGACACGCCATTGCCCTCATGTTGGGCTCAATAAGAGCTAATTAAGGACAGTTATCAACTTCAAGGGAGTCAGGGGAGTATGCAATTGGGAAAGGATCTTTTAATTAATTATCTATATATCCTATTTCTTAAGATGGCTTGTGGGAACATGTGATAATTTTATTATTTTTTACAACTCTATATATTTTCGTATTATTTTATATGTGCAAAATATTTCTTAATAAAAATCGTGGTTAAAAAAAGACTTAACAAGGCGGCTATACCCTCAGCTCAGTCTCCTTTGGCTTTCTCCTTCTTTTACTGTCTCAGGAGAATTCTCCCCAGGCCACCCCAACTTCACCCCATGAAGAGCATATGTCTGATCTGCCCAGGGACTGGAGGTTGCAGGGAGCAGCTGGTTCTGAGGAGGGTGGCTTTGCTGGAGAGACTGGAGCAGAATGGATGTCCAGAATAGTGTGATTTAGGGGGAAGGGGAAAAAGAGACAAGATGTCAAGGAAACTTTTGGGGAGCATCCTGGAGATATCTATGTGTCCAGATGGTTAGGATTGACTCCTGCCCTCTGGTATCCTGGTAGCAAATAGGAGACAGTACTGGTGCCAAGAAGTTAAAGGGAAGCAGGGACTCAGCGTATGGGTAGGACATTGAGCCCACAGACTGCCAACCCTACCCTTTATCTGAATGGATGCCCAGAAGATTGGTTCATCTCCAGGTTAGGCTTTGGGCTTTTCAGGGCAGTTCCCACCTAAGAAATAGGGGTAGAAAAGGGAAGAGAAATAGTGGAGAGGATGAGCACATATCTGGGGGCTTCACAGGAATCTTCCTCAAGATAGGCAGGGAGAGTGCAGCACAGCCTGGCGCCCAGGCAATGAGGCCGCTCAGAGCAGCCAGAAAACACAACCTATACCTGCCAAGTGGGGGGTAGGTTGGGAGCACCACAGGCTTGGGTGCTCAGGTGTCACCAAGCAACTTGGGGTTTCAACAGTTACCCTTGCATGGCCAGCCTCTAACAGGTAGACTGGATTTGCCCCTAGGCAAGCATTTAAGGTAAAGCCTGTTGCAGTTGAAAAATTCCCATTAAGACACAGTGTTTGTAAATCTTGAGGCCTGATATCTTGGAAGCTCAGAAGTGAAGATCTTGCTTTTTTGGTTACTTTTCACGTGTTGGTTTGTCCTCATTTTTTTTAGGGTAATGCAGGTGAAGTTCTAGTTTAAAATGGTGGCTTGATGTTAGGGTTTTTTTTTTTTTTTTTTTTGTCTCTTGACCAGAAGAATCCATATTATTTTCACTTACTCATTTCTTCAACTACCTTTCTCAACACTTCTGTAGTAGTTACTATGTATCAGGGGGTATCCTAAGTACTTAACAAGTTTTAATTTATTTACTCCTCATACCACCATAGGAGGCTTTCTTATTATTATCACTCCCATTTTCAGGTACAGTAACTGCGACACACTGAGGTTATATAACCTGTCTAAAGTTATGCAGCTGGTCAGTGGCAGAGGTGGTATTTGAACCCAGGCAACCTGGTTCCTGGCCCTGTGCTCTTAATGACAGTGCTCTGGTACCCAAGCTAAATATTTATTTGATATGCTCGTACTGTCTAGTCAGAGTTGTTGGGTTATGCCCTGGCACCATGGCTCAACTATTTCTGTTGTCTTGAGTTTTAGTTTTCTATTTTTGATATCTTGATAAGTTAGTAAACAATTGGCTAGATACTTACATTTGAACTTTAGGATTTATCTGTAAGCCCTGCCTTAATATGATTTATTTATAGCATTGATTATTATTATTATTTGCATGTAACCTGATCCATGGCAATGAAGAAACAAGAAAGAAGAAAAGCAATGCTGTTCAGTTTGTTTTACATTAGTCTGTCCCACCATAGAACTTACCCATCTTGGCTCAAATAGATTTAGCTTGGAGTGGTATCACATAATATAGTAGAGGCTTCTGGCTACACAGGACAGATTGAACACATGGATTTTCCTCTACTACTTCATGAAACCCTTTTATATGACAGCAAGGCAATGACGAAGGTATAAATGCACAAGAACAAAAGGGAAGCAGAAATGACAGAACAAAATAGATGTCAACAAAAAATTGAAAGCTGGAAATGATATGGACTAGTAATTGACTTAGCAGACTGGAAAAGCAGAAAGCCTTCAGAGAAGGAATGCAGCAAGAGGGGAGCTCATTTGTGCTGCAGAACAGCAGAAAGACTCAGGAGCTGGAGGCCTGAGGAAGCTCTGAATGAAAGTTTCATAGTCTTCAGAGGATCAAGCAGATTTCCAGATCACCTCCTTAGCTGCACAGCTAAGCAGGTCTTTCTCCCTCTTTTCTCTGGGATGAAGGAGAAATCACGTGGGTTTTTATGGGGCTACAGAGCTGGCCTGAGAGTACATGCATGACATATACCTATACACAAATGAATAATATTTTGCCTCAGCAGTTTGTTGCAAATTTTATTCATGTAGTGTGATGTATTCTGTTTCTGAAACTTTGAAGCCAGGATGGAATAAAATTGGAACATAGAATGTCCCTCTCATGCTTAACTTGAGCTCAGAACACTGAAACTACAGGTGAGGTGGGAGATTCTGATTAATATTTAATTGATATCTATAATTGAAATAGAAAATGAACATGTTAAAAAAATTGGTAGCTGCTAATTGATCTGTTTGATATAATCAATCAATAAATTTACATTCTAATTAAGGAGACCTAATCACCTCAACCTCTTGTAAATCTCCTGGGGCTTAGTATTGGAATGACCTTCAATACTAAATGTCCTTGACAGTCTTTGATATATGGGGTTGTGGGTAGCATTCAATATTATTTACTATAGTATTATTTTTTCCATAGGGTTTAAATCAGGGCAGTGATTTGAATCTAAACTATTCAATATGTTATTTCTCACAGGGGCTTTCCTAGAGCATAGGTATAGATATTTTTTGCAAGTCATTTGATAAGGCAAGTTGATGATCAAGCATCATGATTATATAGGAATATCTTACTTTGAAGAGTGTGATTATTTGGAAGAAACACGAAGGATTATGAAGCATGGACCAATAGCTTGCCAGTCTCTTAATGCAGGTTTAATATAATAATTGGGGACAGGGAAGCATTATTGATTGATTCTGTGGTTTTTCATGTGTCTCTTGTTAGTTCAGTTTTTTTTTTCATTCAGTTGCCATATGAAAAAGCAGTTTATCCAAAGTGAATCATAAGACAGTTGATGTTATTAGGTGAAATATTTCTTCAGCAGGCCTATTCACAGAACCAGAGCCTTAAGACTAGTCTAGAAAGGTTTAGTTTTGGCAGGGTAATGAAACATAATGCTTGGAGACTCATAGGTCTGACTCATTTATACTTAGGTTGACATTAATTTGTTTTAAACAGCAATATTTATTTGTGCTTGTTGCATTCGTGAGAGGACATAAAATCTTGAAGGGCCCTCAAAAACCTTAAAATGAAATTGATTGCTATAAAAATTTTATTTTCCTGTAAAATAATCTCTGGGAGTATAAACACATCATCTAATGTAACCTATCTTCTATCTGCAAAAAGAAATTAAACCCTACCAAAATTAACGCTGTTTATCTTGTGATATTTGAGATGGACCCTGTGTCAGGATTGGGACCATTTACCTATTGGCGGGTACCTCTCTACCTGTGGCTGGATAGAAGGTATACCTTTCCCATCCGGGGATACTGCCTCACTTTGAGCTGCTGGATCTTCTTAGAGCCACTTAAGTTTCTGTCCATGGCTGGTGGTAGGATTCTTCCCTAGATGAGCTATGGAGTACAGTATATATTTTTTACATCAGGATTGATAGTAGAATAACAATGTCAAACCCCTCTCAGAATCAAATCCATACATTTCACCTCATTGGCCAAGTGGTGGGGACCTCCAGTCCATTGCCTCCAGAAAGGAGTACGAATAAATGTGCCAGGAACTGATACTGTCATGGTAGGTGATGTGATGGAGCAGCCCCTCAATATTATGCTTCACACTTATCATAATTTAATATAAACTAGTATTTTGTTTTGTCCAGCTCTCCCAATTGTGAGTTTTATAAGCCAATGCTCTTTGTTTGATTTACTGGAGTCTCCTGACACCTAAAGCAGGACCTGGTACAGGGCTGCCCGATAAATACAGGAATGAATGAGCAATGTCAAAATTACCCCATAACCTGCCCTTGCCCAGGGATAAGTAAATTTGCATGACATAAGGTTTGAATAAATGCATCAGTTCTCACACTAGGAAAATGGTGTCATGTGAAGTTTGTCCATGAACCAGCAGCATGGGCTTATGACTGACTTGCATTCCTGGCTCTTTTAGTGATTTTGTGTTCTTAAGAAGGCAATTTGGTTTCTATGGTCTTACTTTCTACAGCTATATCATAGTCATCATGATATTTCCAGATATCTTTTTAAAGTACTCAGTAATTCAATTTTATTTGACAATCACTTACAGCCTGATTACAGATGTACAAATCACCATGTAGGTCTGAGGGGTTTTAAGAATGAAAGGAACAGTTTTTATCTTCATGCATCTGGTAGCTTACTCACTAGAGGAAGTCAATAGTAATAGTATTAATAATATAACAAAGTTCAGGACATGCTACCCCCCCAAATCTGGCACCTTGGCATTTGAGAAAATGGCAAACATAGGAAGGTTTCTCTCTGGCCTTCCCTCACACTTCTCATCTGAGGCAGGTCATGAGACCCTCATTTGAGAGGTGCCCCCCCATGCATGGCAGAAAGTAACATCCTTATCTCTGAAGACATGGGGCACAAAGAAAATCTGAACAGACAGGCCTTGCTAAGTTTTCCCCAGTTTGTTGGTATTAGATCATACCTTTTTGTCCCCCAATATACTTCTGCACAACTGTCCATTCTTCATCAAACCTAATCATAAAAAAATACAAGTCTACTTGTATCTTTGGGTTTTCATTTTCAAAGGCCCCCACGTCACATAAAACTTATCTTAAATAAATGTGTATGCTTTCCTCTTGTTAATCTTTCCTTTTCCTCTGCAAATACAAAAAATAACATTTACATAAGCATGTGTTCTCTACCAGACAGTTCTCTAAGTTGCTAATATATAAAAATCATCACAGTAGCCTCAGTGGTGGATCCTAATATTACTGTCTTTTACAGGTTAGAAACCCAAGACACAGAAAAGTTAGTATCGCTGTTTAAGGCTAACTAAACCCCAGATAAAAATTCTCCGGATTCAGTGAAATACAAAGTACATGTAGATATCATTAATACAGAAAAATGCTTAAGTAGCATCAGTCTAGGCCAATTTTGTCAATATTAACACTGGCATTTGAGCAGATTTTCACAGTGAGGTAATTTGGTGGCAGGCTGCCTCCCTCCTGGCCAGGCAGGGATTTTTAGGAAGATACAGCAATATCTTGACAAGACCCAGGTTGAAGAACTGTGATGCGTAAGCTGAACCTTGAATGTTGGAAATATTGGAGAGCCAGGCCAGGCCTGAGGCTGGGGCTGCTGGAAAGCATTTAGGTTGGGCTATTAGGGAGATGTTGGGATATGAAAGCACAGTTCTTACTGTGTGAGGCAGGAATTTATTAAAGGATACAGACTGAGAGCCCACAGACCAGAGTGGACAGCAATAAGGCTTACTTTCGATTAGATACTTAAAGTACTTTAAATGCTATCCTGGGTAGCAAATGAATTGGTTCCAGAGGGATGATGGGATGAGTGAATATTTGAAATAAATGAATGAATATCATTGTATACCTGCTTTACATCAGGCAGTGTGTTCAGCACTTTCAGATACCTTACTCTGTGGTGAGGATAAGTAGGAGAAACTAGATGAACTGGAGATACTGGGGGCAGATGAACAAATATCATTGTCCCGTAAGTGGTTCTTGCGTGATAATGGATTCATTCTTGAGCACACCCTCTCATTGCTTTATAGTAATGATGCCCTTCATAATTAAACTAGAATCTTCTCTTGCAAACACTTTTTGATTGGGCAGCAATTTGTGCTATTATACATGGTACAAGGCAGCATTTAACATAGAAGAAAAAACTGAAGATAATCATGTTATATTTGTCTGTGTGGCATGAGTATCTTTTACCCAAGTTGTTCTTAAGGCAATGTCTTACGTATTTGGTAGCTTAAAATTCAACCTTTGTAATAACTGAAGAAGACAACTGATAATAGGAAAAGAGGAATCAATTTGCCTAATCTACATATCCTTGCCTTGGAAACATTTAGAGTGAGTTGACTATAGCTAACGGGAGAGGGATTATGTTAGGTCTGCTATTTGCTTTCACTAGATTCCTCTTATTATAGCTGGGGTAAGCCTTCATATTTAATTAACAAAGAGAAAAATCAAGGTATATGTTAACAGTTGGATATAGATGAATAAAGTTGGATGTAGAATCACTAAGTTCTTCTCGGAACTTCTTGTCATAAAGCGTTCCCTTCCAGTCTGTTTATTTTACACATGTAATTCAAGCTCTTATATTTGTCTTGATGTGATAGAGTTTTCCCATGATAATCTCTACCTTCTCTAAAGTAAACTATATTTTAATTAAGATCTTGGACTTTGACTTCTTCTACAGTTGTTTTGGAAATATTTTGTAATTGATGCATGTTTGATATAAAATTAACTTTGAAACTGACCTGTAAGTCAGATTGGAGTTGCTTGGAAACCATTTGAGTAATTTTGAGCCAATGTGAATTATGTTTATGTGAATTTATATATTTTCCTATTTTTTTTTACCTTGGACCTAAACCAGATTAACTGTATGGCATGTCAGTGAGCAGGAATGAGGATAATTGCTGGTTTAAAAATATAACTGCTGTAGATCTAGCTGGCATACAACCCTGAGATGTGGGCGGAAGGTAGCAAGCTGAAGGGAGATTTATGAAGTGGACTGTGAAAGTTTCTTTTGAAAAACTTTGTTCTTTGTGCTCAAGAGCAGAGATGGAAAGCTAGCACACAGATGCTGTTCAGTAGCTATAGCCAAACTGGTTTTATGAGGCTGGGATTGGAGAACTGTGTGTAAGTACAAATATAAGTTCGCACTTGGTCCTTCTAAGGGGATGCTACAGAATCTCTTTAAATTTCTGCAGACTGCTCTTGTCTTAGTCCCAGAACACAGCTCTCAGACTTGATCACCTGGGTTGCCTTTAATCATGAAATCACCCCACCTCTTGTCTTATTCAGATTTTGGTGTCTTTTGTCTGCTGTTTCCAAGTTTATCCATAGTCACATCTCTAATTTCATACCTGTTGCCTGCCCTTCTGGCTCCAAGTTCTGCCTTTGCCTTTCTGACCCAGTGTTGATTGCTACCAATAACCTCCCCTCCTACATGACCCAAATAAGACACAATTTATTATTGATGGGTTTTTTCACCCTGATTCACTCTCTAATAGAATGGAGCCAGACATAACCTCCGTAAAGCATTAACTTGTACCTTAGCGATTACTTCTCTTTTAAGAAATGCTGAAATTTCATTGCAACATTTTCATTGAAAATTCATGTGCTTGGCATGAATTTTCACAGAGAGCTAAAATGGAACTTGAAACAGGCCCTTTGCGTTGTAAATAACATGGAAGAAAGTGTAGCCTTAAAGGCTAGCATCCTTTCTTTGTGATGATAATGAACCTGTACCACCACTACATTTCAGGGATACAAGCTGAGGTTCAGGATGCTAGAGTCCTTAGACTGACATGGTGAATCAACAGAGGTTGGAAGACATCTGTTTCTGAGCCCTAGTGTCTCTTAATCACTAGAACTACAGGTTAAAATATGAAATACTACTATAGGTTAAAATATGAAAATGTGCTTAGTCTAGCCAGCCATTTAAGGTCAAGAAGACAAAAATTAGTTCAACTATGTGGGCAAACATTGAGTACTAATATATGAAATACAATCATCTTCATTTATTATCTTTGAAATACATTTCCGTATACAAAAAAAAATCTATTTTCCAAATAATTTCTAGCCAGCTAACTCTGTTCCTTTTTTTAAAGAAACAGCCCTCTTGGATACATCTTGCTGAATTACAGGGAACTAATTCCCCATCCCACAAGCCAAAATAATTTTTTTTATCTACTTTTTTTTTTGAGGCAGGGTCTCACTTTGTCACCCAGGCTAGAGTGCAGTGTTATGATCATAGCTCACTGCAGCCTCAACCTCCCTGGCTCAGGTGATCCTCCCACCTCAGCCTCCAAAGCAGTTAGGACTACAGCTGTGCACCACCATACCTGGCTCATTTTCTTTGTATTTTTTCTATAGATGGGGTTTCATCATGGTGCTCAGGCTGATCTCAAACTCCTGGGCTCAAGCATTGCACCTGCCTCGGCCTCCCAAAGTATTGGGATTATAGGCATGAGCCACCACACCCGGCTTTATATCTATGTTTTAATACACCATGATATAAAAATAGTGCTTCCTCTCCCAAAGTCAATCTCATTCCAGTAGTGTGGTTTTGAGCAAATGAAAAGACATCTGTATGTTAAGTCAAAATATTCTGAATATTTATGGTAATAACTATATGACAATAAAACTGTGAGATTGTAAGATTAACTTGATTTGAGGTAGAGTTCTCTCTTATCTATTGTTTCAGAACTAATAGGTTTTATTCACTTTTCTCCTCCTTACTGATCATGGTGGCCTGCACATATATATCATTTGGTCTGTTAACATCACCTCTGCCTCTGTAGAGTAACCCTTTGTGCCCTCGAACCAATGGGTTAAACTTACGATTTTAAAAATTAACATATTGAAAATACCACCTGCCTGAACCAGGACAACAGAGAAGACGAAAGGTCCTGTAATGCTTTGGATAGAAAGCTATGGGGTGGTGATCCTCCGATGGGGAATGGGAGAGTGCACTCAATTTTGCTTCCGTCGGAGGTATGGACAACAGGCAGCACACTTTCAAATAAGTAAACAAGGAATCTCAGTGGCTGGTTGAGATACAGGCAATAGGGTATTTGCAGAGATTTTCTAATTGACTTGGGGGAAAGTTATTTACCGTCTCTCAGCCTCAGTTTTTCCATTTGTAAAATGGGCACAATGAAAGCACCTGGCTCATAGGATGGTGGTGACAGTTTTCAGTGAAATGAGGCACACCTGGCATATAGTAAATGTGAATGACTTCTAATTCTAGAGGGACCCAAGGGGAAGCCTCCCAGGCTGCACATCTCATGTGAGGGGCAGAAGTGAAGATCCAGGGTGTGCTGGGGAGATTAGCAGGGGGATTAGCAACAGGTGCTATCTTCTTTGGAGACTAGCTAACAGGATGAGGTTTGCTCAGTTTTGGTGGCTAATACTGTAGTAGAATGCTAATACTGTAGCAGAATGCTGTAGTAAATGTGAGGAGGGGCTGTGTAGGAAAAACCCAGAGGTTACTTGAGTAGTGAGCCCCTTCAGATTGTCCTTTTCCTGAAAGTTACACATCAGGTGAAAAGGCCATAAGTAGCACCACAAATATATAGGCCTCTCTCAATTTTCAAAGGATTAAAATCTAATCATGCATATTAATATTGATATTAAAACATTCTACTTATTATTTAATTTTTTGATTCAGATAGAACTTCAGGATTTAAGGTCATTGTTTTATATCTATAGCTATATGTTATAATCACCAATATGTACCATCATATAGTATATCAGATAGTCAGGAGTGATTGTTGTTAAAACACTAATAATTTTGCCATCACTAGAATTTACTAGTTTGCATGTATGTGTGTGTATAAACTAAATCTAAAATGATATCCTGCTCTGAATATGTGTAAGCAATTGACACATATTTTTGCTAGTTTTAGGTTTAGTATTTCAACATGACTATTCTGTTTAAAAAAATGAACATAAAAATTCAAATCCAGCCTATCGAATTAAGCCAAAAGTGCACCACAATTGTTTTGAAGTTGAACCACTAATAATTGCAAACACTTTTCTGGTGTTTATGTGGGCCAGGCCCTCTTAAATGCATTATAAACTTACTCCTCACACCAACTACATTAGATAAAGCTGCTATTTTCCCCCTTGACAGAGGAGGAAACTGAGGCAGAGAAAAATTGAGTAGCTCAAGCTCACACAGTTACTGAGCAGCAGGCAGAGCTGGGATTGAAATCCAGGCCATTTGGCTTTAGAAGTCATGGACTCATCCACCACACACATGGCCTTTTAACTTACATCTGTTCTGAGAACAGATGTATTCTCGAATGAGAACCTATTACAGTCAAATCATATTCATTATTTTCCTGAGTTTCACTGTGCTACTAGCTTTTGAAAAGTCTCTTCTTGGTTTCTTTATTTGGTCAAAGCTGGAGCAAGTAGATAGTGCCTGTCACCTGTCTTCTGGAGTATGGGGTGGAGCTGGTACAAGACAGCACCAAGGAGACAGGTACAGCTCAACCAAGATTGTTCAGCAGTTGGAGGAACAGGAGAACTAAGGCTGTCAGCACCTCCAGAGCAGTCCCAAATTAAGTGCCAACAAAATGAACAGAAATGGGACCTGGCAAGCAGTTGGAAAGAATACCTCCTGAAGCACTGTGCAAAGTTGAAAAAGGGGAGAGGGCCCTAAGAGAAGAGTAAGAGTCAAAGAAGAAATTGGGGAAAAGGACCATCTTCAGGGAAAAGTATTCCTGCTTTCTGGGGTGGACCCAACTTGTTTCTGGCTGCAGTAGAAGTCACCCTGGGCATGTTTCCATTTTTAGGGAAAAATATATATTGCATAGTGATTAAACATACCCTAGAATAGTGGGAGAGATTTGACCTTCCAGGAGGCATTTGGCAATGTCTGGAAACATTTTTGGTTGTCACAACTTGGGGGTGGATGCTACTGGTATCTCGTGGGTAGAGACCAGGGATATTGTTAAACATGCTGCACTGCATGGAACAGCCCCCACAACAAAGAGTTATCTAGTCCAAAATGTTAATGGTGCCAATTTGCAGAAACTGCTGCTTTAGTGCCAGACAGCCTGGGTTCAAACCCTGACTTGCCATTTACTAATTTTGTGACCTTGGGAAAGGTACTTAGCCTTCGTGCCTGAATAACTCATCTGAAAAATGAACATGGTGATAATACTATATTTCAATTAAAATAAAATGCTGTCAATCATAAAGTATACCTTCATTTTATGAACTACCAAGAAAGGCAACCCAATACCAAATAAGTTATGATATTCTATGTTTTGTACAATGCATCTCTACTTCAGAAATATTAAAATGAGGAAATGAATGTATCTTAGAATTGATAATCTCTGATATGACATCTCATAGAGTTTGGAGGAATTAAATAAATATATATGTATATATTTCTATGCTTTGCATCCCAATGATTGCAGTGATGAATCTGAGAGATAAAGCACAAGAGGACTCCAGCCAAACCAAGTCAGTCATTCATTCCCTCATTCATTAACTTGTAAGGTATTTGTCAAGCACCTATTATGTACGTAAAGATGACTAAGAGTTTGGGGTCTTTATTAAAAATCCACATATTTGTGTCTTGTAATTTTTTAAATTGTTTTTCATTGGAGAGATTGTAGGAAGTCCCAGCTGGTGCTAAGTTTTATATTGCTTCCAGACCCTGTGTGTTTCTTGAGTAGAGCCTGATGAACTGACTAGAATAACCAAAACTCTTTGCCCTGTAAGAGGACAAGAGTAATTGCAACAGTCGAAGTTCAACCAGAAAGTAGAGCAGTAGGAGATAAATAATAAGAGAGTTCGTGCAAGCAAAAGCCTTATTTGATCGTAAGGACTGACTAGGTAAATATGAAATCTGCAGGGAAGACCATTAGGAAGGGCATCCTGAAACTCTGAAGTAAGTTTGAAGATACTGTCCACAGGCAGAATTTATTCTTTTTCAGAGAAGCCTCAGTTATGCTTTAAGGCCTTTCCACCCAGATTACATAGTACAATCTCCTTTATTTAAAGTCAACTGATTATGGATTTTAATAACATCTACAAAATACCTTCACATCAGCACCTAGATTAGTGTTTGATTGAATAACTGCAGCTGTAACCTAGCCAAGTGGACATTTAAAAAAAAGACCATCACAGTAATGTTTGAGTGAAGTGCCATCACTTTTAGGTGTGTGACCCTGCTGAAAGTCATATAAAGTCTTTCAGCCAGTTTCCTCATTCTGAAATAGGAATAATAACATTAACTACATCATATGTGTGTTTTGTGGACTAAATGAGGTTGTCAGTGCAAAGTCAGAATATGTATTCCTGGAGGTCATGGACTTGACTTTCCATCTTTATATGTGTGTCATGGCACAGTCACTGATAAAGGCATTCAAACTGGCCATGACGGCACACCTAGATGTGCCCTGCAGTGGTGGGATGTGTGGAGCATACACTGGAAGCAGAGTACTCACGCACCCTTACTGTAGAGGGGCGTTTTGGTCATCTGCTACCAAGACAGATAGTGAACTTTAGCACCACCTTCAAAACTTGGCATTGAGATTAAATGATGCAATAAAAGAGAAACTATGATTCTATCAAGAAGCAACAATTTAAAAAAGAAAACACTGTTGACTCCTTTCACCATTTAAAGATTCAAAATAACAATTTCTAGTTTATACAGCAATATTACTAATGACTGATATAACTAATGACTGAATGTCACTTTCAGTCATTACTAATGACTGAATTTCACATTTTTAGCAATATTACTAATGACTGAATGTCACTTTTGTCAAGCTTTCCTACTGAAAATATTTAAATGAAGTCAAGATAATAGGTGTCCTATTATTCAATCATTGTGTAAATACTGGCTGGATTTTAACTTTGTCTTCAGTTTTTTATTTATTTATCTCACCCTGCCCCTCCCCTTTTTTTTTCATTCTGTTCATCTATTTCTCCTATAAGATTTTATTTCACCTAGTTATTTGGTGGCATGTAAATACTTCTTGACTTGAATGAGTAATTTTCACCTTTTTCCAGGGAATTTCTAACACTGAAAGTAGATTACTGTCTACAAGCATATTCCCAAAGATCTTCTGCACAGAGAAGTTAACTCACTTTATGAATGCCTTCATATGCGAGATATTTTCTAGCTGTTTATAATAAATCTGCTTGCATCTTTGGGATTTTTTCACATTCATATATTTTATTATTTTTTATTAGATTACTTTTCACCCTGAAATAAATTGCCTGCCAATGAGTTGCAATACATTAGCTTTCAACAAAGAATGAAAGGGAGGAATATAAAATTATAAATAAATGTATAAATGGTATTACCCTAACAAAAGGATACTTATCATAGTCCAGTTTGTGGGGCATGTGATTATGTTCCCATCATTGTTCACAGACAGAACAGCCTCACAGTAGTTCATATAACTCTGTCAGTCTCATGGTTTATAAAATGGGACTCAGACACCTGCTTCTCATAAAGTTTTACAGATTCTAATTTATTAAAAATCTTTTATGCTTGCTGAGTTTTATCGATGATAATCTCTGTATAGAATGAGTTATAACTCAGAGTTGATCTTACCTAGGCAGGCTTGCATGTTTTGGGAAGGAGGAAATCGTGCACACAAATGCAGAGAATGAGACTTAATTTTTGTGTAATATGTCTTGGATGGCACTTTTCTTGCTCTTGGCATCCTTGAACAAGGAAATTTATTTTGCATTTACCTATAGGGTCAGAATTTCCCACCGTCTGAAATTAGTTCTGGCCCTGAGGTAAGAAACACACACACACACACACACACGCACACACATACACGTGCACACACCTCATATCAAGAGATGGTTGGCTCATTTTCAAGTCCTATTCTTGCTCTTCAGTTTCTTTCATTCTACCTTGCATGATAGTTATTTATGTACCCAGCACAGTATCTGGCACAAAGTATATACACACATGCATTCGTGCACACATAGCAGCTACTGAAGGCTTAAAAGCGTGGTGTTAACCTCTCTACATACATTATTTTATGTGTAACCATCACCACATCTATCAGGAATACTCTTATTCCTCTTTTACCAAAGAAGAAATGGAAATATTGGGTATTTAAAAAGCTTGTTCAAGGTCATACAACTAATAAATGCAAAAGCCAGGCTTTGGAATGAAAGGCATTATACTCTAAAGGTCACATGCTAGACTCCTGGGCTAGCCCTTCTTTTATTCGCTCACTGCTGCACGAGTGAATGCCTTTCCCTCTCACCCAACTTGAAGGTTCCTGAATCCCTTCTCTTTGTAGCCTACATAATACCTGCCATTGACTTGGCACCAACAAAAATGTTGTTGACTCAACAGTACACTTGGCCAAGAGCATGGGGATTTCTGATCTAAATATCATCCTATATCAAGACCAACCCAAAGGAAATGTACTTCACTGTACACTTCATTTATTTAAAGCAAAGTTAAAATGCAGGAATCACAGATTGACTTTAGTCTAAGTGTAAGCTTCTACTGTAATACAAAAAGTTAACATGCTCTTGAAAATTATTAGGAGAAGTTGACATTTGAGAGATAATAACTAATTGGATCTCATGTTATTAACACTTTTAAAAGGGCCTGGAGAAACTAGAAGCATGATGTAAGGATAAGTGAGATGATTTAAGGTGTTAAACACGGGTGTTTGTGAGGACATGACTTGAGAATGTTTAACATAAAAAGAAGGTTATCGTTAGATAATGGTCTCAAACATGAAGATTTTGGAAGAAACTGCTAGTGTATTTGTCTATTCTCATGTTGCTAATAAAGACATACCTGAGACTGGGTAATTTATAAAGGAAAGAGGTATAATTGACTCACAGTTCAGCATGGCTGGGGAAGCCCCAGGAAACTTACAATTGTGGGGGAAGGGGAAGCAAACTTGTCCTTCACAGAAGCAAGGAGAAGTGCCCACTTCTCCTTCTTGCAGCAAGAAGTGCCCAGCAAAAGGGGGGAAAGTCCCTTATAAAACCATCATATCTTGTGAGAACTCACTATCATGAGAACAATAGCATGGGGGTAACCACCCACATGATTCAATTACCTCCTACCAGGTTCCTCCCTTAACACCTGGGGATTATGGGAACTACAATTCAAGATAAGATTTGTGTAGGGACACAGCCAAACCTTATCAGCTACTAACCAATTTTGTATCAATCTGAGCACAAGAAAGTGCGCCTAAAGTGAAATATTTGGTTTGGTGTTCATTATTCACCTAACCTATGTATTCAATGTCTACTATGCTCATAGCAATATAAAGGAAATTTTGACCCCGAGGGCTTTAAAAGAAGATAAAAATTTGTGCACATTAAATTGTATAGTTCCCATTGTCCAATTAACGTGGGAAATTTTTTGGCTCTGAAGTGTAGAAGGGATTTATTTTACTGATTCCTTACACAAGATAATCCTGCAAGAAAAGGTATAATATTTTCAAATAGACACTTTCATCTCTAAAAGTTTTGTAAAAATAGATGGCATAACATTTATTTTAATCCAGCATTTTGATTTTCAGGAAGCCAAGATAACAAAGTCCAGGTCTACTGATATCTAATTATATATTATAGTGATGATACTTAAATAATCTATAAAAATAGAGATGTTCTGTAAGAATCCACAACAATACAGATGTTCTTTCTTATGTTTGAAACCAAATGGAATATTATCAGTTTGTGACCTGTTTGCTTTTGATTTCTTGGGTCTAGAATACTGTATGGCAGATTGATAATCTTTAAGTGTTTATTATATTAAATGGAACTAATCATTTGGTATTTTGTAGTGAATTCATACTATTAGGCTGTGAGCTGTATGAGGCCAAAGTCCATGTCAGCTTCACCTGTATTCTCCACAGCATCTAATATAGTATCCAGCCCATAGTAAGTATGTGCAGCCAATATATAAAAGAATGTAAAATTAAAAAAAAAATCTAGCATACTTTTTTACCAGGTTTATTAGTTGGATAATAACTAGGTAGTAATTCAACTACGGGATAAAATGCTCTTAATTTATGATGGTAAAATTATTTCATCAACAAATATGGTTGATTGACAGGGGATCCAAACCTTTTTCCATAAGCTGTTTAAAATTAATCAGTTATAGGCATGAAACATAGAGGATAGGATGCATAATTTACGATTAAAATATTAATTTTACTCACTTGCAATTGAGATGGGAGTTTTAATGAGACCTTTATTTAGTGTTTTTTTTTTTTTTTTTTCAGAGAAATGATGGACCGTCAGTAAATGATGGAAAAAAGTTCTTAGTTGTTCTTAGCCATTTCTATAGTGAGTCAAAGTAGTAGTATGTAGCAGGGATCAGTAGGGTAATACTTATACATAAAACTTGCTCCATATTTAAATGTCTGGACACAGTGGATTTAGTTTTTTTTAAAGTGAGTGGAGATGTGATACCTCCATTCAGGAGAATCTGAAGAATCTGCAAAATTAACAATTTTTTAGGACCCTAAATCTAAGAGAAGTTTTAAAAATTGCATACAGATTTTTTTTTTTTTAATTTTGGGTGATTTGCTAGAAACTTTCATGTTGTAATAGCAGTGTCTCTAGATCTGGATTCATGGTTAGCTCTAATGAGAACAAAACGAAGAGTTAGAATGTTTTATCTTCCTATTGCCCAGTGTCAATTCAGGCTGGATTCCAGCTTCTGTCCTAATGTGGTATGGAGCTGAAAGGACAAGCATTTCTCAAAAGGCTGCATATAGCACTCTCTGTTCTTGTGGATAAGGACGATTACTCATGAAACCAAGAAAATCTTCACTCTGAATTTTCTCACGAGCCAAAGTTCACTGTTCTTCTTACATATGTGCAATTATAAATGGCATACATTTGTATAAATCTGCAATTATACACCAATGTTGAAGGTCAGAATAAGTTTATGAGAGAAATGACCACTTCCTATCATGTCTCAATCATATTTATCTCAATAATAGAGGTACCCAAATAACTGATTATTAAATAAGCATTAATATTGGTCCTTAGACTAAAGTTGCAAATGTAATTTCCTAGACATCTCATGGGCAATTATAAAACATAATTAGATTGTAATAATAAATGGGTTTGACCAAGTGACTTCCTATTTGACTCAGGTAAAGCGTTCTCATCTTTGGAGAAATCTCTCTTAAGGAATCAGTCTTCCCATTTTGGGCTCCTCACTTTGAAACCTTGGGAAAAGAATAGACTATCCTGATATTTAATTTTTAAGTTATTATAATACAGCATTCCAGGCTGACTAGAGTATATAGTACTTGAAGGTTGGCAGGTTATACAACAAGTATTAATGCAGGAATTGATCTAAGAATCTGACCTTGTGGTATTTGAGTGACATTTACAATTCACCAGCATACAGATGTATGAAAAGTTGGTTCTTTAGAATTTTTTACCAGTTGAATTTCTTTATTATTAGCATTGTTCTTAAGTTTATAAAAATATTTTTCCTTGTATTTTATGACATTTTTGTAAAAATAGGATCTCTCTTGACTTTAATTTCTAGCGGAAAATAAATTATAATTTACTAAAAGTTTTGATCATTCCATACAACTTCAGATATTTTTCTGATTTATATGACAAGATTTGGTTTAGCATTTTAAAACAATATTATGTAGTATCCCATGACTCCAATTTGCAAAAGTTTTAATTTTCTTTCAAAAATCTCATTTTTCCTGAAAATATTTTAATATTTTCATTAGAAATAGAATGATTTTATAAAATCACTATTTATAATTTATTGCCTTAAGTCTAGTTAATGATTGTTTCCTTAGGAAAGAGTAGTACAGCTTTTGCCTTACCATGAGTTAGCATGTGAAGTTTATTTGTTCAAATGAAATATGTGGTTATAAAATATTCTGTTATGTAACAGAAAACCAAACAAAACATTTTGATTTCAGAAATAAGACATGCTTTTTTGATAATCTCAGCATTTGATTTAGGAAGACTAGGACAGATCTATTATGTAGACTCTATCAGGTAACTGATAAGTAAGTGTATCTACCCAGTTCACTCAATATAGTATGAACTTTTTAATGTTAATATTATAAATAATATGTCAATATTATAAATAATTATACTATATATTACATAATTCTAAATTACATGTGTTATAATGATAATGATAGTTATAAAAATTGAAGGTTTTTTCATTATGTAATATTACAGTAATGTGTTTAATCAATTTCCTATTACTAGAAACTTTGCTGTTTTCCATCTTCGCTGCCATAGCCAGCACAGTGATGAACGTCTATAAATGAATATTTTCATTTATTTATTTTATTAGATGAGTAACTAGAAGAGAAATTTTTAAATCAAAGGATACCTACATTTTTCACGTTTCTGACAAATATTGCCAAATGCCTACCAAGAAGATCATACTAATTTATAGACCCATCAGCAATTTACAAAAGCAACCATTCTCTCCTGTGCTTCTTAGCACAGAGTTTTATTATTGTTTATGATCCTAGCCAACTTAATAAATAAAATGAAATCCCGGTGAAATTTTAATTGCATTTCTGAGGATCATGAATTCTTCTAGGCTTATTGGACATTTATATTTCTTCTGTGAATTGCTTTTTTCATTTCCTTTTTATATTTTCCGTAAAAAGCATATTTGTGTTGTTATTGATTTCACAAGTCTTTTAGAAATGATACTTTGTTATAATATGTTGGAAATAGATTTTTTTCTCATTTCCTAATATAATTTTAAATCTTTTACAATTATAAGTTGTTATTTGTTTGTTTGCTCTGTTGGTCTTCTTTTATGCTTGTGAGCTTTGATGCCATGCTTAGCGAAACTTTTTCCACTCAAAAATTATATAAATACAATATATAACATATTTAAGTATTTGCATGAGTTAATTTTTATACATTTAAATCTTTAAATATTTTCCATTTTGAAAATATTTTGGGGTTAGGTGTGAAAAATGCATTAATTCTTTTTACAGCTATACTTGACAAACTTGTTATATACTATTTGCTCAATAATTCAGACTCTTTTACTGTTATGAAATAAATTTATCATATATAAGTCCTATCATGTGACTTAGTATTTTTTCCTGGAATTTCTGTTTATTCTATCAGATTGTTTTCTCAGTATTGACAATAGTGCTGTATTGTTTTTATTTTTAAAATTTCTATTTTTATAGATGGTAGGACAAGACATAAAATTACTTTTCTTTTGCATTCCTTTTTGTTTAGAAATTACTTGGCTGTGTTTAAAAGTTTAGCCTTCTATGTTAAATTATATAAAAAGTTCTCAAATTGTACAACAAACGCATAGTTTAGAATTTAATTTTAGAAGAAATTTATATCTTTAAAATAGTAAGCTTTTCCATCCAAAAATATGATGTGGGTCTCAATTTCTTCAATATTCATTTTATATCCTTTAGTAAAACTTTGTAGTTTTCTTCACATGGAATTAGAGAATTTCTTTTTACATTTTTTCCTGGATATATAATTTGTCTGTTATGTTGAATAGAATAGTTTTCTTTATAATTTTGAATGTTATTGGACCTTTAATGGTAAGATAGTCTTTTTTGTGTATCTGTGTTGTAATCACTTACCACATATTTCATTATATGTTCTAATGGTTTTAAAATTTATTGAACTTTCTATAATCTAAAAGTAATGAAATAATGAAATTTTTGTTCAATTTTTCATTCCTTCTACCTACTTTTTAAAATCTTCTTTCATTAACTATAATTTGTAACCTTTTTTTTTTTTTGTAAATAATGCTACTAGAGGGCATCCTTGCCTTATTCCAGTCCTTAATAGGATTCTTATAGTGTTTGTTCCATAAATATAATCCTGGCTATTGTTTCCAAATATGTATTCTTTATCATTTAAAAAAGTCATTAAATTCCTGGTTTACTATGAAATTTTTTAAATCAAGAAAAATATTGAACTGCATCAAATTTTTTTAGTGTCTGTCAAAAAGATCATATAGATTTTTCTCTTGTGAACTTATTTATTTGGTACATTATGTGAATACATTTTAAAATATTGAACCATCCTTGGTAGCATGAATCTGAAGAACTTGTTTAACAATGAAACCACTGAAAAAGTTTAATTTTTAGATTTTTAAAGCTGAAAACGAGACTCTGAAACAGAAAATTCTAGAATACTCAGGATGTCAATAGGGCTCCATAGACAACAACCTTATTTTGTTGTGATATAGCTGCAGTATATGAATATATATTGCTATATATGAATATATATAAAATTACTGTGCTTTTTTCTTCACATAAATATTATATGGGATATTGGATATCTAGTACATTTTTAACAGCTATTTTGCTTCCATATTTATTAATTGATAGTCATGTTTGTGTAGTAAATTTTAGCTTACTGTTAATATAAAAGATAAACCATCTCTAACGTAATCTTTTGGTAGTACTTTCACAACTTTCAATAAAGGATTGTATATTACAGTAAAAAAAAAACAAACAAAAAAACAAAAAAAACAGGTAACCAGGAATAAAAAGATAATGAATGTTGCCTAGTTCTTTTTCTTGTTTTCTAGAAGGTGTAACTTTTAAAATGGCATATTTCACATAAGGAACAATAGGCACTTGATAAGAGAATTTATTGTGTATTTGTAATTACACAACAGACATTTAATACAAATGTGTTGACAGCACGATGAGAGAGAATATGAAATAAAATTGGAAAGACACATAAAACAATTATTATATAAGTAGAGAGTATCTGTGATAGGCTAAGGATTTTTCTTCTTGTACTTTATAACATTTCTTTTTGTGGGTTTTTATTTTTAATTAAAGAGATATTTAGTCAACGTTGCTGATCTTTTCCAACAGGAAAAGATACTACACTTTCGTTTTTCTTGGAGTGAGGTTTCTTGACATAACTGACATTTCGAGCCAGAGAATTTTTTGCTGTGGGGCTGTCCTGTGTATTGTGGAATGCTTAGCAGCATCCTTACATACTCGTTAGATGCCAGTAGCACCTTCCTGTTGTTAACAACCGAAATGTCTTCAGGCATTGCTAATTTCCTATGGGGGACAACATTGTAACCCCTTGAGAACCACTCCCTTACTATGAGACTGTAATAGGGAACATATTCAAGGATCAGTTTAATCTAATGAAAGCCTTTGGGCAAAATGAACTGGGTAATAGATTAATCTGCTGCTTACACAGGCCTGCTCATACTAAGGGTTTACATATTTTTTTCATTACTGTATCTGCCTTTGTCCTTCTTTGTCTCCCTCACATGGAAGCTCCCTTTTTTTCACCCTGTCTCTTATTCTTCCCTTAATTTCAACACCCTTCTCACATATAATGTAAAATCTGTGACGCTTTTTAAAAATATATAACACTTGTTAATAACCGGGCATTTGGGATCTCCTGGAGCTTACACTATCAGCTGCCGCTTTTCACTGCACTGTAATCTACAGGCAAGACTGAGTTGTAGAAATGGGACCGTCCGGCAGGGCGCGGTGGCTCACGCCTGTAATCCCAGCACTTTGGGAGGCCGAGGAGGGCAGATCACGATGTCAGGAGATCGAAACCATCCTGGCTAACACGGTGAAACCCCGTCTCTACTAAAAATACAAAAAAAATTAGCCAGGCGTGGTGGCGGGCGCCTGTAGTCCCAGCTATTCGGGAGGTTGAGGCTGGAGAATGGCATGAACCCAGGAGGCAGAGCTTGCAATGAGCTGAGATTGCACCACCGCACTCCAGTCTGGGCGACAGAGCAAGACTCCATCTCAAAAATAAATAAATAAATAAATAAAGTAAAATAAAATGAAATAAGTGGGACTGTCCATGCTCTTGGTAGGGATCAGTACTAAAAGCAGCACTCTGCTAAGGGTACTGACAGGATGCCAACCTGCATGAATTATGGATTGCTTCACAGTTGCCAGACAGAAGCAGGGGGGAGAGCAGGTGACTTCTTTCCTCTTTTATATTAGAAATATAAATAACTTCATCCAGTTGAAATCTAGTTGCAATGGAGGAAGCCACTCTAGTGAAAGATGGTCATCTTATCTCAAGCCATTTATTTCTGCCCTTTCCAAAATTTCTATTGAAAATCTAAGGATTACAAAAATGAGACAAAAAACATGTATGTAAATATATTTCGATTGCCTTCCAAACAGTCTTAGCAGGTTTCTGTGATTACCTGGAGAGGTAGCCATGCTCCCGTTCTGCTGGAGAAAAAGAGGAGGTTGCTGTAAATGTTTAGATGCTTAGCAATAAGCATCAACAAATTTAGAAATATTTCTCTCCTTTAATCCTGATATTAGACTTCTAAATTTTGTCCTAATCAAAGCAAAGCCAAAATAACAGAAGTATACAAAAATGTAGTTACAAAACTTTCATTTTAATACAGTTTATGACCAGCAGAAATCAGAACCTAAATGTCATACATTAGTGGATTTTATAAATTACGATATGTGTATTTAGAGACAAACTATGCTGTTACTAAAATTATGTTAGAGAAAAACTCTTAATAACAAGGGAAAGTGTTGATAATACACTAAGTGTTAAAACATACTACCAAATAAATTTTGTAGAGAAGTTTAAATCTATCTATGGATACACGATACAATATAATAATTATATAAACATATTTTATGTTAATAGTTGTAATCCCTAGGTGGCACAATTTTATGTGATTTTATTTTCTAATAGGTATTTTATAAATTTCCCACAATGACCATAGATTCTTTTAAAAATACAAATAAAGCAAAGGTTTTTAAAATTTAAGACAATTTTTGGGAGACTATGAAAGGAATTTCTAATGATAGGTATTTGTGAAATACTTATTTGGATTCTTCTCTTTTAAAATAACATGAATTAAAACTTTATTTGTATCTCACATTTTTAAATATAGTAAAACACACACACACACACACACACACATACACACACACACAAAGAAACCAAACCCTTCTGTTACTTAGGAAATATTAGGAAAAGTATTAAATAAAACCTGAGAAAAAATATATACCAGCATTGTAATTGAGAATGTTTTATGGTGAGTAAATAAATTATTGTTGGTTTTCTGACTATTAGAAAGGAAAGACATATATATTTTAAAAACCCATTGGTTTGTTTGTAGTCTTGAGCAGACGTTCTTCTAACCAAAAGCATGTGAATATAGAAGAATTAATAAGCATTGGAGATTCTATGCTTTATTCAGGAACAATAATCCAAGTATATAACAGGACCTTTGAGATTTGGCAGTCATAATGATACACCCATTTGTCCTTGACATGATGTTAACTGGTCATCAGAGAGTGTCCAGAGAGAGACAGAAAACAAAATTAGAGAAAAGTAGTATTCAGAGACAAAAGGGAGAGATATTTAAAAATATTCTCTCATCATTGTGAGGTAAAAGTGAAGTACATCAAATTATCTGATCCTGTTTAATTTATGAGATCATAGGTTCATAATGTAATAATGCCACGAAATTGGAAATGAGAGAAAACCAAAGAAGTGATTGAAATGTTCATAAAATAGAAAAACTGGTTTCAAAAATAGCTGTATGCCATGGTTTGCTATTTTACGTCCATGAATGTATAATCTTACATGTTTTCTGCCCATTACCTTTGTATCTTAATTTGTAATAGGACACTTTCCTTGTGTGACAAAAAAACTGTCTCGTTTTAAATTTACAATAATTATTTCATGTCAAGTTCATTGAATCCATGACTTCCCTGACTGCACCTGCATAACCAGGGAAGTACAGTCCTGTGGCAGCACTCCAGAGCAGCACTCCCCAAATCCCATGCAATAAAACCCTCTAATCCTGGGGGATTTACAAGAAAAATACAAGACCTTGTCAGATCTAGGAGGGAAATGATGTACACAATTGGCTCATCTTGGAGAGTCTAAGCACACATTAATGTAAAAAGCTCTGAGCTGGTGAAGACCAAACAATCTTTGCTTAACTTAATTTAACCTGGATTTCTCAAACATTTGTGCAACAGAAATCTTTTCTCCAGCAATGCATGTTAACATCCTGTGGGCTAGATGTCCTATGGTATACAGTTTAGAAAGCACTTGTCAGGATAATTCAAGCCATAACAAGGTCATGTAATTATTAAGATAATTAAAACGATGACAAGGTAGCTTAGTTATTCCAATTACTTGGCTGAAAGTGTTGTCCCACCCCACAAAGTCAGAATTACCATCAATTGTTATGCCATTTCATACTCTGGCCTGAAGTCAGACCCGGCTTTCTGTACTTTAAAAAATATCCCCAGGAAATTAGAATGCAATGTTGGCTTTGGGAATCATTGTACTGGATTTAGAACAATGCCAATATTATCACCAATATCTTACTTCTTTAAGATACCTTCTTTCTTTTTATCTCATTCTTACCTCTTTATCAGTGCCTGCTGACTGGCTGCTATGGAGGTGAATATATCACAAGAAAGCTAAAGTAAGGTTTCTGGGGAGTATATTCAACAAGGCTAGCTGTCAGTCTTAAGTGGTGGGAACAAATCCTTACCAAGTAGATCAAAAGAGCTAGTAGGAGCGAACAGACAGAAGTCCGAGAGTAGGAATCTTTATTTCTGGTAATAAATTCATGTAGTTTGGTGATCTCATGTCCCATGTCTTCCCAGCTTCTGTGCATTTTCTGTACAGCTCCTGTTTCTACCCCCATATTCCTCCTCCCTCTGGTTCTGGGGCAGACACCCTTCACCCTTCCAGCAGGGACCTCCAAACTACAACAGTTATGCCCATCTCTGCTTCCACTATGCCCTTGCCTGCCACTAAAGAGTTGCTGAGTGCTATACATATAGCAGGGCCAGATTTATTCAGATGTGCAGAGAAACTGAGGTTTCTTTACTTCCTATGTTTGACCTGATCTTCTTCATGAGCTCATCCTGCTGGGTGGTGGGGCAGTTTGTGTGTGTGTTTGTGTGTGTGTTTGTGTGCATGTGTGTATGTATGCGATAGAGAGTATATTAGTCTGTTCTCATGCTGCTAATAAAGATACAGCTGACAGTGGGTAATTTATAAAGGAAAAGAAGTTTAATGGACTCACAGTTCCATATGGCTGGGGAGGCCTCACAATCATGGCAGAAGGCAAAAGAGGAGCCATGTCTTACATGGCAGCAGGCAAGAGGGCATGTGCAGGGGAACTGCTCATGAACATCAGTGTTCATGAGACTTATTCACTGTCAAGAGAACAGCATGGGAAAACCCACCCCCTTGATTCAATTACCTCCCACCGTGTCCCTCCCACAACATGTGGGGATTATGGGAGCTTCAATTCAAGATGAGATTGGGTGGGGACACAGCCACACCATATCAGAGAGACAGAGCAAGAGAGAGAGAGAAAAGAGAGAAACTAATTATAATCCAATTCATGAAACCAACCAGTCTAGCAATTTAAACATTCTTTTTAGGTAACTCACTTTAAAAAAAAAAGTAAATGCTTAGACTTTGAGATTTCTTTGTGGCACTTACTGTTACCCTCGAAGACAGCAGGGTCTTGTAGTGTCCTCTGGTTCCTCTTGACTCCATGGTGATGTCTCTTGTCTGCTTGGTCACCAGAAGTCTTCGTGACATCTCTAGCTAACGTCTGGGACTGCCTTTCTCCCCACCAGCTTGGCCCTGTTCAGCTCCTCCTCACACTATGGATCCAGCTGAGATCTGGCTGTAGCACCTATCTGGTCCCTGACCCTCTGTCCCTCATCCATGGCAGTGCCCCTAATAATCCCTCCAGTCAGCACTATCAGCTGCTTCCTGTCCCTCTGCAGGGCACAGGGACCTCTGACATCTTCCTCCTTCCTGCCTAGGAGCTGAAGAAGATGCAGGGGGTCTGAACTGTGTCCTCCCTCTATCTCAGATGCAACTGTTTTTAATCTGATGTAACCATCTTGGGTTTGTGTAAGAGTGTCCCAGGAGTCACCTTGGAGATCATCTATTTACTGAGTCCAAGAAAAGGAAATGGGGTTAAATTCTCCAGCTCTCTGTTCTCCCCTTGCCCTATCTAACAATCTCTTGCCTCAGGACTTTGCTCTAGAACCCTGATGTACTTCATAGATACCACTTTCCTGAGATTCCTCTTTCCCCTGCTCCCTGGGGGCTTATTGTGGTGGGAATGGCTGTTGACGGGGGAGATGGGGAAAATATAAATAAAACCATATCCTTCTCTGTCACACATCAATGCATTCAAGTGGTAAAAATCTCTGCACTAGGCGGAACTAGGGTTTTAGGTGACAAAAGTCAAAATGGTAGATCACGCAGGCCACAGGTTTTAGCTTTTCATCTCTGATTCCAGTGGAATTTCTTTTCCAGGAAATATGTGAATGTAGGGGCTGAGAGAGAAGGAAGGAATCTGTACCTGGTCCACAGCAAGTAATAGCAAATAGCCCAGAACCAAAAGTCACACACAGACATGGCTTGGTGCATATGGTTCCTGGAGCCATGTTTGTGATTATGAATTTTAAAGACCAGCCTCAGTTCCAGCAAAGATGGTCATTTTGTTCTATTTACACTGGGGCTGGACCAAGTTCAGCCATTTTTCAGACTTCATGGGAAGACCCATAATTAGGTGTCACAGCTGCTTGAGCTTGCCTTTGGCTCTGCCAGGCTGCAGACAGGGCAGGTGCCCCTCTGCTGTGACCCCAGAGCACGAAGCGTCACCTGGTATGGAGAAAAGAAGACTCCCTCTCAAGAAACACTTGATCGATAGCGTAGCTGTGAACACCACCTCCGGAGCTTTAAAAATTCTCATGTACACTTTGAGAGAGTCGGTAGCAAATGTTGAACATTTTATGATTCCCTCATTGTCTCTTTTTACTTTAAGAGAGAATCATTTAAAGGAATTGTGTCTTCCTCTTTCCAGTCCCCAAGCCAGAGTCTAAAGCTCAATAAAGCTCATTGGAAAATAATTCTTCTTTTTACACACAATGATAGAATATATTATGACACCACGTAGGTTCAAATATCATTTAAAACAAATCTTACAGAGTATGTTCCCAGATTTAGGAGGCTTTAAAAATGCTAAACGAGGAAGTCCTGGTACAGTGGAGGCTCATGCTGTTCTTGAGGGACAACCTCCAAAGCGCTAGATAATACTTTTAAAATGAAGAAATTACCACCGTGAACAATGAGGGGTTGTTTGGGGCAAGTGTAGTGCTTTGTCCAGATTGATTCATCCATGTTTGCAGCTATTACTGCTAATTCCTCTGTAAATCAACCCTCCTTGTAAATTGTGATAGAAATAGCTAACGGAGGAGGAATTTTTCTTCTAAATAGCTACGGGAGTTGGTCCTGTATTAGTGTTTACCTAGTGTCGCTACCTGAGTGATATCAAGCTTATGTTTCTAACCACAGAGAAAGCCAGAGCTATTTTAATATAACTAAAAGTGAAAGGAGTCCCATTCTTCATCTACAAAGAAAGGGAGACAGTGCTGGCGAGTGATATGGGACTGCATAAATAAGTATTCCCAACTCTTCTTTTCTTTTTCTATTAAATATAGCACAAAATGAGAAAGCTTTAGGCTTTTGACACATTCAGTTATTAGGATACACTGGAGCAGACCACGAATGAAAATGCATTGCTGGTTCAGATCCCTCCCCTTGCCCCATCCCAAAGCCATTACAAAATGATGTGTAGTTGGAAGGAAATTTTGAATGGTAATCACATTGAATACAAACTTGAAATGTTAGTAATATGCAAATTGTTTCCCTATTGATTGGAAATGACTATATAACAGAACACCATCTCTGTGACCTGTGTTTTCATACCCCAACTTATCTACCCTCACTCCCTTAGTCTCATGACTAGCTCTAGATTTCATTCTTTTCATTTTTTAGGGACTTAATTCTTATTTGTTTTTTAAATTCACTTTTATTATAGGTTGACAAATGATAATTGTATATATTTATGGGGTATAATGTGATGTTTTAATATATATATACATTGTGGAGTGATTAAATCAGTCTAATTAACATAACAATTACCTCACATACTTATCCTTTTTTATGGTGAGAGCATTTAAAATCTACTCTTTTAGCAATTTTGAAATACATAATATATTATTCCTCACTATAGTCACCGTGCTGTGCAACAGATCACCAGAACTTATTCCTTCTGTGTAACTGGCACTTTGTACCCTTTGATTAACATCTCTCCTTTCCCTGTTCACTCCCTAGAGGACATTATGCTAGATGAAATAAGCCAGACACAGAAAGACAAATACCACATGTTCTCACATTCAGGATCTAAAAAAAAAAAAAATCAAACTTTTAGAAGCAGAACATAGAATAGTGGTACTAGAGGTTGGGTCTGGGTGTGTATATTAATTTCATTCTTTACAACTGCTTTGTGGCCAGCCTGCCATAGTGAAACCAACCTCAAATTGAAACAAACATCTGAGAATGAACTGAAAAAGGAGAGGGAAGATACAAATCGTGCTTCATACCTTAGAGTCCCAGGGGATCACCGCCAGTAGAGGTGTAATTAGTGAGCCTTTAGTAAAGTCACTGGGATTCTTTTTCTCTCACCTTTTTAGTGTGGTGACCATTTGCTAGCATCTGAGTTTCTTCAGTTGATACTGAGAACCTCCATTTGTCTTTCCTAGGGTTTCCTCAAGGCATGAGTCTGGTTCTCACCAAGCTCCAAACATCACTGGTTAAAGCCCCCACTGGATCCTCTCCAAAGTCATCAGACACAGTTAGTAGCTCACTGGTGAACATTTATCCCTAATTCTCTTACTGCTGCTGAGACCAAGCCGAAGGATCTGGAGGACACTAAGTAGACCACTATTTAAGAACAGAGAAACACTTATAAAACTAGCTGGGGACAGGACAACTATGTCTAGCTTTTTGTCATCAATATTCCATTAAGCTGGATAACTGTGTCTCACTTTTTAAAACTAAATGTTTAATTTTGAGATAATTGTAGAGTCACATTATTGTAAGAAATAATACAGAGGAATTCCCATGTACCCTTTACCCATTTTCTTCCAATGGAAACATCTTGAAAAACTACAGGACAATTTCACAACCCAAGATACTGATATTAGCATAATCTACCAATCATATTCAGATCCCTCCAGTTTTATTGTACTTGTGTGTGTGTGTGTGCATGTATGAATTTGGTTCTGTATAGCATAATTGCATTTGTAGGTTTGTACAACCACTGCCACAGTCAAGGTATAGAATAGTTCACCACTAGTTTCCCTGTGTTGCCCTTCTTACACAGGTCTCCCTCTTCCTCTCCCTTCTCTCCAGTCCCTGTAAACCACGAATCTTGTCCTCCATTTTAAGAATGTTACATGAGTGAAATCATATAGTATACAACGTTTTGGGATTGTCTTTTTTCACTCAACATAATTCCCATGAGAACTGTTTCATTTTTGTCAAAATGCTTGGGAGATTATCTGATAATTAGGATGATTATGTTTCTAGCTTAATAGGATTTTAAAGTTAGAAAGTGTCTTTAATATACAACATTCCATTTAACTCTTTCAAAGGAGTAGAAAGTAAAGGTTTTAAAGGAAAAAACAAGTATTGGTGATAGGATTGCATTTTCTAGGTGTGGCAGAGACTGGCTGGCTCTCCACCAAAACCACCACCTCTTCCTCCTAAGCCTACCACAGGACTATGTTTTCCAGCTTCTCTCGGAAAGACATAGTTATGTGACTATGGCTTCTGGACAATTGGAAGTGACCAGAGGCAATCAGTTCCAGTTCTAGTCTGGTTCATAAAAACCTCCCACACATGTCGTTTTGCATCCCTTTTCCTTCTGTGACAATCTTGGAAACGGAAACCCATGGTGAACTTAGAGGAGCCACAGGGTGGGACAAACAACCCCTATTTAGCTCTCCAGGATTTCTTGACCTTTAGAGTTCTGAGTCACAGGAGGTGTGGGAGCAGCTACTGTGAACCTGGAGGAAGTGGAGTGGAGGGAAACAATAGCGGACTCCAACAGTTCCTTTCCCATCATTTCCTCCCCAGCCTGGTGAGGCTCCTTCCTGTCCCAGACCAAGAAGATGCAGTCCTCACACACACATTCAAAGCAGCAGCCTCAGGTCACCTTAGAGGTTTCTCACAGTTTTCTTTGAAGTTTTTTTTCCTGTAATTTTTCTTGAGTTAATCTTAAGAAAGGTACTATGCTAATTCAGCATCTTGTTAGCCATTATTTGAAGGTTTTTAATCTATGAATTAATTTTATTTATTTCTGTTATTATAAAAGAAAAAAGAAGCAGAAATGAGAAAAATGTAACCTCAGGTTTATTTTACCAAGACTTATATTTGTAGTATGGTAGAATCCCTGTAATTTTGCTGGCGGAGGGAGCTTTAGCTCCTCTGGATAATCATACCAGCGTGATGTAATTGAGGTTGAATGAGGAACTAAATTCAGAAAAAGAAAGCGAAGGAGTCACGGGGCTGGGTTGACTATGAAGACATGGAGAGATGTGTCTTGACGTGTCTAGGCATGGGTTGTGACCTTCCTAAATCTTCCTGCAAACTTGCTTCTCTTTTCTGCTCAGCTTCCTTTTCTCATTAGTGCCATTCAAAGATGTTTTTAGTTCTTCTCATTTCTTTGGTCTATTAAGACATGTTGAAGTGGCATGTTTATCAGCAGGGAAAAGTGACAGTGATTCTTTCCATATGAATAGCTGCAAATGAACACTGGCTTCTGGAACTTACCTCTTGGTGGTCTGGCAGGATCTTAACTCCTTCCCTCTCCCCAGTCCCCAGCATGGCCTGGGGTGGATTCTGAATGATGCTCTGGGTTGTCTTTTTCATTCTTTTTTATTTCTTCACCCAGAAGAACAAGTGGGTTTTCATAATAACATCCTTTCCCAATAAGGTGTGCTCGCCTACAAACTTTGGAGAGAGAATGTTTGCCTTCACAAAAGATTGTCTTAGCATAATTTGGAATCTTACTCTTAAAACAAAATCCCACTATGTCCTTTTAACAAAATGTGTGAGTTGATTGGCAATAAAAACAGGGGATAAACTGATTTTTAAGAAACAATTATTTATAAGGCCAAGAATGACTGTGAGAGAGCTCCTTTCTAAAGTACTGCATTTGATTAGAAGTGCAAAGGAATGAAGTCAATATTATTACTCAAAATGGATTAAAACTTTAACCCTCAGTCATAATACCTTCTAGAATACCATAAGAATAGAAGGCTTCTCTTGGACCTGTCAGTGCATTTTGCCTGGTGTTCCCATGCAGTGAGCTGACACAATCACTTTGGACACACAGTTGCCCACATACTCTCACACCCACAAACATACATCCCCAAAGGAGATTCACTCTGTGGAGAAGAACTAGGAGGAGGCTAAGCATGCAGGGCTTCTCTGTGACATAGCTTTATGAAAACCAAAAGAATGGAAATATTCATCAGAAAATCCATGGCAACCGAGAGAGTATGCAGTGATACCCTTGACTGGGTGTCCAAAGAATGGGTCCCTGCACATGGAATGGAACAATCACATGTAGAATAGGACAGTTCAAAAACAACTTACATTGCCTGTTTTCTTTTTTCTTTCTTTCCTTTTTTTTGTAGCATATTTTCTTGTCCACTTATGTTGTGCTTATATTAATATAAAAATATGTATGCACATCCTCAAACATACCAGCTGGATGTTGAGAGGAAGAGAGTTGGAATAGTGAAGTGGTAGAGGGACACAGGACCAGAATTAAATGCTTTATAATAAGTCTTGATATGTGGAATAGTAACAATAGTTTTGTTGTTTTACCACATCAACTATATTTCATTCTTCACATTTCTAGTAAGTTTTAGAATCAGGTTCCACCAAATGACTTGTGGTGAATTTGTTTGTGATTGAATCTACAGATGAATTTAGGGAGAATTCATACTTCTAAATGTTGAGTGTTACAATTTATGAACATGGATTCTTCCATTATTTAGGTCATTTAAACTTCTCTCAATAATATCTTACCATTTTCCATGTAGATGACTTTTATATATTTTGTAAGATTTATTTCTAGAAACTGTTTTATTTTGATATTTATGTGGATGGCACCATTTTCTAATTGTTTATTGCTGTTTATCAAGTGGCGTTGCTAAATTCACCTCTTAATTAGAATAACGTATTTGCTGCTTTTTAAAGATATTATTTTTTTCCAGTCCTATGTCTATTATTTCTTCTTTTTTTGTTGAACTGGTGAAGACTTCCCATACAATATTCAGTAGAAGTAGTCATAACAGGCATCCTCATGTTATTCGCTAGCTCAACAGGAAAGATTTCCCATTATATATGACGTTTGCTCTAGCTTTTGTGTTAAAGACCCAATATTAGATTTAGGATATTCACTTTTATTCCTTCTTTGCTAAGATGGTTGTCATGAATAGGTATTTTCTCAAATGCTTTTTCTGACTGTTATGATTACCAAAGGGTTTTTCCTGTTAAAATAGGGGATTACATTTATTTACAGATTTTAAATGTCAAACCAACCTTGCATTTCTGCAAATTTGTTTGTTTTTTCTTATTCGTTTTATTTATCACTAAATTTAATTTGTTAAAATTTTCCGTAGGGTTTTTGTATCTATGTTCATGAGAGATACTGGCCTATAATTCTTTACTTATAAGACCCTCATTTGGTTTTAGAATCGAGTGTGCTGGCCTCATAAAAGGAGTTGGAAAGTGTTTCCTCTTTTGCTATTTTGTAGAAGACTGTGTTATTTCCTCTTTGAATATTTAGATGAATTCACTGAAAACGTGATTTAAGTCTGTAGTTTTCTTTGTGGGAAAATACTAAACTATGCATTCAGTTTTTAAAATTTTAGTTTTATTTTTCTTTTACTGTCAATCTCATGTGTATATGCTACATTCAATTATTCTGATACAGAATTATTAATAGTTTACCTTTTTCTTATGTCAATTTTGGTAAATTAAGATTTATGGAATTTTAAAATTTCATCTAAATTTTTAAATGTATCTTCAGAAAGGTATTTATGATATCCTTTTACCTTTCTAAATGTCCACAGAATCTGTAGTAATAATCTCTTTTTATTCTTGATATTGGTTATTTATACCATTTCTCTTTTTTCTTGGTCAATCTTGCTTGACCTATCAATTTTATTAAGCATTTCAAAGACCCAGGTTTTGGCTTTGCTAATTATTTCTGCTGTGAGTTTGTTTCTACTTAAGTTTTGTTTTTGTTTATTTTTTACTATTGTCTACTGGCTTTGGATTAACTTGTTCTTCTAACTTCTTGAGGTGCATAATGAGATCACTTATTTTTAGACTTCTCCTATTCCTTTTTTTTTTTTTTTTTTTTTTTGAGGCCGAGTCTTGCTCTGTCACCCAGGCTGGAGTGCAGTGGAGCGATTTTGGCTCACGGCAAGCTCTGCCTCCCAGGTACACATCATTCTCCTGCCTCAGCCTCCTGAGTGGCTGGGACTACAGGTGCCCGCCACCACACCTGGCTAATTTTTTTTTGTATTTTTAGTAGAGACAGGGTTTCACCGTGTTAACCAGGATGGTCTCAATCTCCTGACCTCGTGATCTACCTGCCTTGGCCTCCCAAAGTGCTGGGATTACAGGCTAGACTTCTCCTTTTCTAGTGTATTTATTTAAAGCTGCACATTTTCCTCTAAACACTGCTTTACCTGCATACTACAGGGTTGTATGTTATTGTTCGGTTAGAATTATTTTGTGATTTAACCTTTGACCTATGGGTTATTTAGAAATATATTGCTAAATTTCCATACACTTGAAATATTTCTATTCATTTTTTGTTTTGGATTCTAATCAATAACAAAATTGTGTTTCATTGTTGTCACAGAACATTATCTGTCTGAGTTCAATTACTTGAAATTTATTGAGAGTCCCTGTGACCCAGCACATGGTCAGTTTTGATTACTGTTACATGTACACTTGAAAAGAATGGTGTGTTCTGCAGCAATTGAGTGTAGTGTCCAGTCCATGCCAACTAGGTCAATTTTGTTCATGACATTATTCAAAATCTTCTATAACATTACTAATTTTTTTTATTAGTTAACAAGTTATGTAGTGAGGCATATACAATGCAGAAATATAGGTATGCACCTAGGTACCAATTATTTTTCTTAAGTGAAAAAGTAACGAGTCCAGTAATTTATTTCAATTCATTTGTGCATCTGCTTTAAGCAGGTGTAATTAGAAACTGTAGAAGTAAAATTCTCTTTTATTTATAGCATTAACAAAAGGTAAAAGCTAAATATGTAGGCTATTCTTGTCAGTCATAATTTTTGTTGGCACTGTTCTTGTTTTTGGTTTGGTGCTCACTCACTGAGGAAACCGCATGCCCCCAGAACAAGTTCTTTCCCAGAAATTCTTAAACGCAACCATCCGTACTACCACCAAACTCATGCAGCACTCAATCAAATTTCCATCACGTGAGAGAGAATATTCACACTGTGCTGTTCAGAGTATCAGACAAGCCTGATGACAATGAAAACAGAATTTTCCAACTTACTCACTACTTGTGCTCCTGTACTCAGCTGCTAGATTGATATTTCTAAAATGCCAATCTCATCATTCTATTCCTCCATTTAAACATTCTCCAGGGGTTCCCCATTATCTCCAAGATAAAATTATATTTCTTTAGCTTGGGATTCTAAGTCTACTGTGGTGTAGCTCCTACCTTCTGTTTTATCTTTTTACATGCCCCTGAGTTCCATACAGACATGGGAGTCTCTGAATAGATCACTGCCTTCAGTCTGCTCTCTCTATGCAGAGTCTGCCGTTTCCCTATCCCATCCTGTGTGCCTGACTGACCCCTACGTGGCCTTCAAGATGGCTTTGATCAGGTCCACTGGGGAGGGCTTTGTTATTTGAATATTCCTCTCCTCTGTGCTTTCTTAGCCCCCATCACACCTCTGCCGTTTCACTTACAGTACTGCATTGTGGGTGCTGGTTAGCTTTCTGTCTTCCCTACCTGAGAGAGAGCACTGCATTTCCCCACTTTGTATTCCTAGAGCCTATCTCTCTCAGTGCCTGCACACAGAAGACACCCAGTGTTGAATGTTTTTCAAGTGCAGCCATCTTAATCAGCTGTCATTAATTATAGAAACAAACAAATGGCCAGAAAAATGCTTGGATGACATAATCAGATGGCATTAAAGCATGAGACTAAAAGTCATGTTGGGGCATCCCATTCGGAAGAGTTGTTTTAAGTTATTTTCTATGGCATTTAGGGAAGTGGCAGAGGACAGGAGTGACGTGGAGGAGGCAGGTGTATGAAAAGGACACAGAGATGAGTATGCCTTATGAATACATGGGTGTGATGAACTGAAATGAAGTTTTTTTTTTTTTTTAAATTCAAATGAGATTTTAGGGCTCGTGATTCACTGGGACATGTAGAGAAAGTACTGTAAAAGATCCAGTTCTCATATCGTTTCAAACAAAACAAAGCCTTTCTGAGACAGCAGTACTTGTTGGCCACACTGGCATTTTAGGAGCTGCCTACCCCTCCTCAGAGGGAATAACCTTGGACAGAATAGACAAACATGAGACAGTATGTTTCCATAGCTTCTGTTTACAGTTCATTTTTGCCTGTGCAAAGTGAATGAAATTCTAGCAGGGTCTAATGCTCAACAAATGTGTACGTTTTCAAGGCATAAGGTCGTAGGGCTTTCTGTGACCTCACTGGGGTGGGGAGTAGTGCCTAGTCCAGTGTAAGGCAGTTTTCTAAGTTATAAAGTTGAACCAATACGTTGCTTCTTAATGAAGTTCACCGCATTGGTCCTAGGAATTATCTTTGTGGAAAAAAAAAGAATACCTTTCCTCCCTAACATCCTTTTAAATTCCAAAATACAGTGCTCTGGCCTTTCCTCACATAGTTTCCCTCTTCCAACACCTTTATGCATCCCACATGTTGATTGGTGTGGGGTCAGGGGAAGTCAGCATCCAGGGCTTGCTCTGGATCTGAGGGCACAGGGAACTGAAGATATGCAGTATCTCATCATATGCCTTGCAGCTAAGAAGCATACAGAAAGCAAAGAGCTTACGCCAAGAAATGCAAGAGTCATGAAAAGATGCAATGGCTCATCCACAATGAAATTGCACGCTGTCTTAACTGAAAGGCATCTTGCCAAAGTTGGAAGGCATAAGCACTTCCTAAAATGGTGTTGCACTTCAATACTGGAACTATTATCTGGCAGCCACAGTAACAGAAATGGATGGAGGGCTGGAAACTATGAACATTCTCTCAGAAGAGAAACCTTATTATTATCATTATTATTATTATTTTTATTTGTATATTTTCCTACTTCTTTATCTTCCTTCCTTGTGAATTTATTTTGAATGCTCATGAAATAAATTCCCCTTAGGTGCCCAGGCCAAAAATTCCCCTGGGTAGTATTAAAACACCAGATATCCATCTTTCCCAAAATATAGGCTACAGCATACCATGGGGCCTGGCCCCTGAGGACATTCACCTTTTAGATGGAATGGATTCACATGAAAAGCGTCTAGACAACTTTACTAGGAAAACAAAGGAGAGCAGCTGAGCTCTCCAGTCTCAGCTAGTCTTTTCCAATTGAACAAAAATTTTTTATGACATGGGTAGGAAAGATCCTGGCTAATTTTCAGACAACCCTTCTTAAGATAGATTAAGATCTAGGGAATATCTTCACTATGAAGACAAATGGAGAGGGGTCCTTATTCTCAGGAACTTTTGAAACTACTAATTGGCCAGTGATAAAAGAGCTAGTTTGAAACTCTTTTGCCCAAAGAATAGCCATTTCACCAAGAGGTAGGTAGGTTATGGCAGGGCAGGGCCGGATATCCCAAATGGAAAGGATAAAGAGGTAGAGAAAAGTGGGCTGAGGGGCCGATGGAGCATAAGCACCTGAATGCTATGCTAAAGCTCAACAGAATTTGAAAGGGGCATCTGGAATTGCTAGGGTTTATGTGGCAGCTACATAAAGCAGAAAATTGGCAGCTGCAGCTTGTATCTGACATGGGTGACACCCAAACAGGAGATGGGTATATACAAAACTGTTCACCACTTAACTTCTTTTTAGTAGTAAGTTATTGTCTTTCTATTGTCATGTTTTGTTTCTTTTTAAAGAAACTTTTCATTATATTGATTTGGGCTTTTACCTTTATTTCGCAGGTCTGTGTTTTTTTGAATTGTATTGAACACGCAGCAGATGCTTCCTAAAATTCACTTCTGTTTCTGTTAGTGATTTTCTTTTTCAAAAGTGAGTCATTTTGCATTTTGAATGCTGTGTTCTCTTCTGTCTTTATTGCTGTATCTCTTCATGAATGTTTTCTTCTGTTTCATCATCCTTGAGTAAAGAAAGGTGAATGTCAGCTGGGTGTTCTTCCATAAACAGAGTGACGGGTTGTATTCTAGGTTCCCTCACTGTCTGCCAGGAAGTTGATTGAATCTTCTGCTCGTCTCATAAGCTGGAAAGACGGGGTTACATGTAAATTTCTAGTGTCCCCCACGCATCCAAAAGGTGCATTATTTCTGTGTCATTTCCTCTCTGGATCTGTTGAAACCACTTGGCTAGGGTTTTGCTTTCTATTTACAGCTTCCTGTTGGGTCAGAACTTCACACTGAATGCATAAATATGACTGCCCAAAGTCTGCCTGGCACCACTGGTGACTACATCAAGGAGAAACCTCTGAATGGCTGATTTTCTGCTAATTGTGGCACAAAGCCTGGGTCTCTCTAGTGGAGCTGATTTCAGTGCTACTCATTGGAACAGCTAAGTGAGATTCTGAGTGAAGCTTTCCCTGAAGGCCCCACTCCTGCTTTGGCCTGGGGTCCCAACCCGTTGATCACAAGGTGATATGAGGCCCTTCATGACTTGATTCTCTCAATACTGTGCTTTCTCAGGAGAGGGAATTGTTATAAAGTAGTGGCTATACATCCGTAGTCCATATAATGTCCTTAATAATTCCAATTATTTTTCAACTGATGAGAATTAGCTTTTAGTTTGTAAAAGTGGGAGAGGAAGTGTTTGTATGAGAAATAGGAGATTGTCCTAGTAAAAGGAGACGTGTCAGCTCATTTTCACGTTTAGTTGTCCTTGTATTATTAGCATTTTATTTTATCTTCCTCTTCTTGCCAGAATCTTTTTAAATTACTTGTCCATTTGGTAAAGTTTGAGTTAGTTAAATCTAGGTCATGAATCAACAATCCATTTAACTGGAGACTCACGAATCCACTCCCTTGGAAGACCACTGTCCTAGAGTATGCCTTAAAGTTTTTGTTTTGTTTTCTGGAAAGGGTATGAATGATAAATTTTGAAGTTGTTGACAACTGAGAATACCTTTGTTGGCTTCTTATGTACTTGGTAACTCTGTAGATATAGATATAAATGTCTTGAATTTTCCCATATTATTCTCAAAAATTGGTACTGTTATTAAATTGCTTTTTGATGTTTGACACGATAGAAGTAGATGGCCAGGACAATTTTTTGTTACTTTGTAAGTATTATGTTTAATTTTCTCAAAGATTTTCAGGTTCATTTCTTTATTCTTTGAAATTAAAAATTACAGTAGCATACATTTGATGTTTTCATTTACTTTTAAAAAATTGTATTTGATCCCTTTTCATCTGCTTATACAGATTTTACTTTAGCCTAGGAAAACTTATTCAGTTTAAAAGCTGCTTCTGTTGTTTATTTCCTATGAAAGTTCTATTATGGGTAGATAGGGTCTTCTGGCTTTTACTTCTATTACTCTTATAATCTTTCTCATCATTTTCTTTGTTTTTGTCGTTTCCTCTTAGGTTCTAGAGTTGAGATGGGTTCTACTAGAAATTCATGTCAGTTCCTGGTAGAACCTGTAAATCCCAAATGAAGAGAGGCATTTTTAAGAAGTTTAATTTTACTATCATTTTTGAGAGTAAACTTTAAAAAGTTGAATTTTACTCTCATTTTGTCGTTTGAAAGTCCAAACAGCCTAGGGGGTAGCTGGGCACCTTGAGGTGAGAGTCAGAACTGGAGGCAGACTTAGCCAGGAATGTGTTTTGCTAAAAAGCTTCCAATCCTTATTTGGAACAGCAGTCAGGGCTCCCTGCTGCCATCTCCCCATTCTTTGGCAGGCTGCTTATCCCTTCTGTGTGAGTGACTGGCAATCCCTTCCCTGCCAACTCCCTGTCCCGTGCTGCCTCTGAAATTCAGAACTCTTTCCAGTGCTGCTAATGGCATTCCCAAGGCTGACCTTCCCCTTCAAGGCTGCAGGGGCCTCGGGGGATTTCCTTTGCATATTTCCCTTTGATATATTGGAGATTCATAATTCAGGTAGAGACAACCTGAATCTAATCTTATTTGTATTTTATATCATTGAACTTCCTGGACATTTTTTTTAAGGTTGACCCCCTTGCCTACTTTTTAAGATTGATCCAAGATTTTTTCTCATTCTTTACTGTGGGTCATTTTCATGAAGATTAGGAAGGGAGTAGTTTATACCTTGCCGTGAAGACAACCTATCTGAGGATATTTTGATGTCAGGAAGGTGAGAACAGATTGCGTATACCAATGGGAAATGGAGATTTGACAATAATTTTAAATATCTTGCTAGAATTTTTCTCATTTGGTTGTCTGTAGTGATCAAAGTCATTGAATAATGACAGTAGTTGTAACAATTGCCTTTTCAAAGGACAACCATGAGTCACATACTGTATATCAATTTCATTTAATCTTTAGGTCAACTTTAGAAATTTTGTACTTTGCTCTTCATTAAGATAACACTCAAAGATGTTACATAACTTATCTAGGGTTGCACAGCTAATAAGTTATGAAGTGAATTTCAAACCCCAGTTTGTCTTCAAAGTCTCTACTATTTTCATTGCTGGTTGTCAAACAGCCTGAAGAGTTGCCCAATCTCCAAACTCTGTGGTATTTACAGTATTCTCAGTTACTGCATGTTGATCATCTGTAGTCATTTTATTGTTCTTATGAATACTAAGTCCTTCTCTGTGCAGATAATGTTCATATAAATAACAGAAAAACATGTTTTATTGCTTCTCTTGTGTAGTCTGGAGTTCCTCGGTTTAAAATCCATCCTCATATCTCCTTTTTTTAAAAAAATTAGGGTATTTATCTCCTCTCAGAGTGATTTTTTCCATCCAGTAAAACAATTTGCTTTCATCTATTCCTTATGTAGCCTTTTTGTGATTCTCAGTGGTTTAAATCTTTTCATCTGTCTTGGGACATGCCTGGGTCATGGGGCTGCCATTATCTGGGGCCACTGCTGAACCAAGTGCCTTCAGCAGAGCAGAATCTCAAGAGGTATTTGGTGATTTCGCTGCTGGTCAGGCTTTACTATGTCCACATAGAACAAAAAAGATGAAAATTTGAAAAAAACAAAATCATTGATAATTTAGGACTCATAAAGATAAAAGCTAGCTAGAAAGTATGGTCAGTGCCTGGTTGGAGATAAATTTTTTCTTCTTACTTCACAATGGCAAAAATGTATACATTTATTTTATTACTTGCTCATTTGGTACCATAATTATTTTCCTTTCAGATGTATCAGAATAAGTGAGAATATTCGATGACTGTAAAATATATCACCATAGTTGTAGGATTATTCTTTTTTTCCTCTATTCTAATGAAATTGTATCTTTTTATTTTTCTAGATTACGGTCTTTGGTCAAACAATTAGAGAGAGGGGAAGCTTCAGTGGTAGATCTTAAGAAGAATTTGGAATATGCAGCCACAGTGCTTGAATCTGTGTATATTGATGAAACAAGGTAAGCTAAAAATGACAAAAGAGATTAGTATAGTGATGGTAAATTTTCTCTTACATGGCTTTTCTGACATTGTCCCCCATGCCAGGAATGGGGTGACATTCAAATTACTCATCTTGGAGTTTTAGTTTCCACAAACAAAGGGGATAGATTTGGACAAGTCACTTACTCTCTGTACTTCCTTATCTATAAAAGGAGCTAATAGAACATATCTCATATGACTGTCATGACAAGGAAGTGAGATCATGAAAGAGGAGAAAAACTAATTGTTAAAAATCTGCTAAGATTTTACAAATCAGATGTGGAGCTCCATTGTAATTATTGCATGTTGTTAGTGTCAGTCTAAAAATTGTGTTTATGTTTTAATTCATAATGTCCACTAGTAAATGGAGGCTCCTGAAGTGATCGAGAAGCATGTGTTCTCTTATGCACCCAGCATTCCCTCTTCAGTCTTATGTGTGTAGCTGATTTACTTAGCAGGCTTATTGCACTTGAATTATCTAAATGTATTAAAGCAATTTCAGTTACTACATATGTTTGCAAGTTACAAAATTGCTTTTCTTTTGAAAAATGTTGCAATGTTGAATATGAAAGGTGTTTTTTTTTTTTTTCTAATTCAGACAGGCTTCTCTGTCAGTATTTGTAATGTCTTACTTTTCTTTGCCAAATTCCAATCTGAAAGTATTTCACAGCAATCTAAGATTTGTATGGTTTCTATCATTATTATTATTATTTTGGTGACACACTTGGTTTCTAATTTAAGGAAATTCGATATCACAGCTTTTTTCCAAATGTTGTATTTCCTCCGCTTACCCCCACCCCAATTGGTAAGTCTAAAGGAAAAAAAAAAAATTCAAACACCTTTACGCTGGCAGCAACTTTTACTGCTAATTTGTAGTTGGGTTTACTATAAATATGCAATGCTATTTTAGGTTTTATTTTAACATTGCTCTTTGTGTTCCGTTCTAGTGGTCTGACCTATGTTCAAGTTTGAAAAATCAGCGAAACACAGCTGTGACATGATTCAGTCATTGTGCAAAAATAAAGAACTGCATTATTTTGAAAATTTTGCTTGAATTTAGACATTTAAATTTTGGTAGCAACCTATCAAACTAGAAAGAATATTAATTGTCATCACTTAGGATCACTTCTTCAGAGGACAGGGTTGCTGTGATTTGGTAAATACTTTGCAAAGTCTCTAAGTGTCCATTTTTTAATAAAACAAAATAGTGCCACATGGTCCATCTATGAACTAATAAAAGGCTGCCTGTGAATGTATTTTTAAATAGAAGGTTTAAATTTCACTCAAATGCCACAGAGTGCTTCTGGGTACAATGGACCAGTTCCTTTGTCCAGTCTGGTAAAGAGAATCATCCTGAAATATCAGTGGAGGCCAAGACCATCCTGAAACACATATGGCGAGCTTACATAAGCCTTCCCAAAAAGGCACTGTATTTTTTGTGGCGAGTTTAATTTGGTTTCTTTGCACCTGCATGCAGGTGAGGCAGAGAGGAGCAGCTGCTTTGAACAGAGAGCTCCAACTTCAGATTTAATCTCAGTGTCCTGGTTCTCTTTCTTGTGTTCAGGAGACTCCTGGATACAGAGGATGAGCTCAGTGACATTCAGTCAGATGCTGTGCCTTCTGAGGTCCGAGACTGGCTGGCCTCCACCTTCACACGGCAGATGGGGATGATGCTCAGGAGGAGCGAGGAGAAGCCCCGGTTCAAGAGCATCGTTCACGCGGTGCAGGCTGGGATATTTGTGGAGAGGTAAAGATGTCATTCATTGTCATTCAGTGACTAAAGCAGCCAGAGGAACACGTTTCCAATAACTGGAAGCTTTGCTTTAATGTAGTTTTCCTATCTTTATAAATACTGAAAATTGTGGGTAGAAACAGATAGTCTTGAATGAGAAATGGCAAAAACATGTCTATTTTAATCTCTGTAGCATCATTAGGAAAAGCTTTTTGCTTTTGCTTGGAAGTTTTTTGTTTACCAGAGATTTAGTTTCAGTTCAGTCTCTAATTTTTAAAGCAGGAAATCATCTCATCTATCATCTTTTGAAATAGGTGGATGGTGTCTCCATTTGGAACAGATCTGGGATGCTTTGAGGTTGCTGGATCCAGGGAGGACAGTTCATTTCAGTGGTTTGAAGTCCCCATGACACTCAATTTTATTATCTATTTTACTCTTTGAAATCAAATTGACCCCCTTACCTAGCAATAGATTCCAGAAATAGATATATTCTTCCTATAATCCTTATCGTGTAATTACACATTTTAGAAATACCATGGTGAGTTTAAAGATTACCTGGGACATTTTTCCTTCTTGTTTTTGGCAGTTCTAAAGAACAAGCTATTCTAAATGGGTTACCCATAGGAGTTCTTCATTCAAGTTAAATTACTACAGCGCTTACTGTCTATTCTGTACTATAATTCACTCTGGCCAAAGAAGTGACCCATTTAATAATTTAATTTTCAGTCTGGGGCCTATAGAGTTAGGTATTTTTGCCCCCAGGGGTTCTTATGTTTGGGATTGCTTTAATTTCTTTTGAATTTAACACTTAGACCACCTGAGTGAATATAAAAAAGGTCAAAAAATGAATTTTAGGTTCTTTGGATCACCCCACTTGACTTCTCATTATTTGTCAATACTTGGTATGAGTCTATGGATTACAAATCCTACTTTGTAAGATATCATGTTGCATTTTTCCCTTTTGACTTTTCAGAATGTATAGACGGACATCAAACATGGTTGGACTGAGCTATCCACCAGCTGTTATTGAGGCATTAAAGGTAATACAAGTGAAAAGATTTTACAATGTACATAGTACCTAATGAAAAGTAGAGTTAAATTGCTAGAAAATAAGAGGCTTTCATTTACAGTTACTTTTCCATTTATTCCTGACTATATTCTTTCATTATCTTTTTGTTATGTGTTCTAACAGTATCACTGTCTTTTCACCCTTCATCTTCCCAATTTAAAAATAATCAAACTCTGTGTGGGTTTCATTTCTTTCTAGTACTCTAGAGTAGTTTAGGTTTTATGCAGTGATCTGTCATTATGAGATTTATCTGATTTTGCCATATGAGATCAAGTATGTTATGGCTATAAGTATTCAACATTAGGAGGATCTTCAGTATTTGTAATTGCCCCATTATCTGATTACCTACTCCAAGTCCATTTTATAGATGAAGAAACCAAGACTCAGCAAGATTTAAAAAAAAGAGTTAATTAGAGACAGAGCTAATGTTTGATATCAGAGTTTTCCGTACATGGTAAGCTCTTAGTAATGTTTTACTGCATGAACATATAGCTCGAGAGTCCTTGTCCCATCTGTATATCCCATTGTTTTCCAAAGACTCTCATTGAGCCAGATGTTCCCTTGGAAGTCATACAAATGTTTGAGTTTAAATGGGCTAAATCCTGCAGAATTACCTCTAATCAGGCAAGTTCTTGGAATTGTATAGGGTATCTCTAGGAGCCCCAAAGCAGATGCATTCCTGAAGGCAGATATTGATGAAGATCCATTGGTCTGAGCGTATTTGAGATTTGCTAAACTTGATTTGGCTTCTGGATTCCAATGTGTTGCTGATCCTGTAGCCCAGGATCACTGAGTTCATTGACATCACATGTTGTCTATGCATGGACTTGGGCCATGTGCTTAGGGACATTGTAGCGTTTTGACCTTTGCTAAAGTCATTGTTTTGTTTCTCCAAAACCTGAAAAATGTGATGATATTTTCAGAAGCTAAATTACGTATTCATGGAGTTAGGGGGTGGGGAGTGCTTCTTGATTAATTTAATGTCAGGAAAGAGCCCCTTGGGACCATCTTGATTATATATTCATACGCCTTTCTCTTGTCTCAGAGACATTTACTAGCTGAATTTTAGAGACCATACATACACAGATTCTCATTTATCCTTGTTCGTCTCTACCCTTTCCGTCTCTTACCTAATCTTAAAAGCAGGAAGGATACTCAGGAAGGACCCAGCAAGAAGACATGTCTTTTCTCCCATTCCTCTTTAACCCCTAATCTGATGCCCAATACATGAGTGTAATGTACATTTTAACCAGTGAAATCACTTCAGGAAATCTGATAATTCTTAATATCCACTATGAAGTTGCACTGATTTTCATAATTGAACCTGAACGTTCAATCAAAGTCTTAGAAATATTAAAAGCATCTTTTGTCTTTAATTTTTTCCTTTATCAGGAACATAAATACAAAAGGGTACAGTAGTACCAAGACATTTATGAGAATGTTGCTTCTAAATTGAAGCCTCTTTTCTATGCAGAATAACTGAAAAAGAACTGGAACAAACTGTGATGTGCATGAATTGTTATTTTATACTTCACAAAAAGAAATTCTCAGATGCACACATGTTGTCTGAGGGGACGGGTACTTAGATTATTCAGATAAGGAAGACCTACTAGCTCTCTAAATAAATTGCTACTTCTCCTCACATATATTGTTGGTATGTGCATTAAAGCTGAAGCTTCTATTTCTCTTGGCTGTGTCCCCCGTTTACTGGGGAAGTTCAAAGCTTTTTGCAATGTAATATTTTTCCTCTTCTCCAGATGCTAATTTTATTTGCAAAGAGTTGAAGCGATCGCAGATATAGACTCTTTTGTTTCTTTCTTTATGTACTACATGTTACAAAAAAGATTATTTCCACTTCATTGCCAGAAGTTCATATGGAATCACTACTGTTTTCTTTTATTACAGAAATTTTCCCTGAAGACTGAGAGAATACAATTCCCTAAAATAACTCTTATGCTATTGTCATGTTAAGCTTTGTGGTTAATGTAAGAACATGACATAAAATTATATTTAAATAAGAGAATAATGAACCAGTCTCTAAATTTGAAACATACTGCATTATGTTCTTTTTACTTTTTCCATTATATATACATGTATAGATGTAAGCTTCTAACTTGAGGTGTTCTACCTCTAGTCTTCTGAGATTAGCTTAATGGAAATGTAGCTGTGTGCTCTTCTTTGGAAGGGCATCTGTTTTGTGACTCAGGAAGTGACACCTTGGAAAGACTCCAGGTTTAAAGTGGGAGGAGATGAGGAGGTTCAGGCTTCCTTTGTGTTAGACTAACAGGAAGTTCCTGCAATTTCTCTGTAGGAAGTGTCCTTGGGCAAAATTTGGTGAATGAGGAAGAATGGTTGAAGGCAGTTAAACTGGGTACTTGTTAAAAATGCGGATTCCAGGCCCCACACCAGGATTCTCTGGAGTCCCCACTGGAGGATCCGTATTTTTGCTGAGCCCCTCAACTGGTTCTGAAGAACATTAGACTGAGAATTACAGCTAAGCCTTCCCTAACATGAGGGACCAAAGAGGACATCCATCTCACTGTCTCTATTTGCTCATCCTCTTTGTTCTCTAAGTCCTGATATTCAGAATAAATTTCGGCTTTTTATCATGATAATCTCTTTATTTCTAGTGATAGAGAGCCCTTTCGTTTCTGGACACTAGGATTAAAAATTGTCAGAAGTGACATAGCATTTTCCAACCTACTGAGTTGTCAGTGACTTTTTCCTTAGTTCTAAAGATAAGACAATATATGTGACTCATGGCAGTGCCAATGATAGTAACCGAGGTAAAGCTTTAGGTCTTGGGTTAATCTTAAGGGTCCTTGCTGTCTATAGCCTGGGCCCTAGTGGGATATTAAAGGGATAAGGCCTGGGTCACAGCACATATTCATGGCATTTACAATTTCATCTGTTGGCAGTGAGATCACTAAGCGTTGTTAGTGAGGTTATTACCTGGCTCTACTACCTTATGGCGCTAGACATGTCAGTTAATCTCTGAGATTAATTGAAATGTCTAGCGCCATAAGGTAGCACAGAAAAGGTGCTCACAGAAATGTACCTGTCGCTATTTCTTTGGTTATTTTAATGGAGGGGCAGTTATTGAAGACTTAAGTGAGGTTACCACTAAGTGTGAATTGGAATAATTCAATTGAAACCCCTCTGGAAAAGTTTGATTTTCCTATATACAATTCTGTTTTCCCTGAAAACTGTTTTTTAGCATCTAGGAGGGAGACCCTTAATGGCTTTGGGATGAATTTGACAGTTGGAATGTTTAGTCAGGAACAAAACTGGGATGGATGGATTATGTTGGAATTCAGTGAGGGCTGGGGTGAGAGTCACTCATGAGAACCAAGGTCTCTACCAGTGTACCATCTGACACCTTACCTGTAGGCAGTGTGGTCTCATATGAATCCTTGCTGTCAAGCTCAAGTCAATATGCTTCACTTAACTACAGGAAGTGAGATTTTGGTGCCATGAAAAACCAAATGACTGTTGCTTTAACCATTGCTTAAACAAATCTTTGTTTACTACATCCACAAGAAGTTGGTTAGGATAAACCAAAGCACATCAGACTGTATTTACTTATATTTTGGAGTAGCTATTTATAGGCAAAGACTTCAAACTTCAGGGATAATATGTAAGGTGTGAGTTCAGTTTAGTTTTTCCTTTTACTTTTTTTCAGTAAAGTCACTTACAGATTTGAGGACAAGATCCCAGACTAGTGACTCCAGAAATGGTAGCATTTTTCTCTCCTGTGAAATGAATGCGTTCTTTTTGGTTTCAGCTCAGCAGTTTAGATTGATGTGGCATATTATTTTGTGTTCTGTATCACACATGTTTCTGAGCACTTCTAAATGAGTTAATATTCTTTACTGTAAACTTAGAGGAAGTCATTGGATAGTGTCAAGGGATTGGAGAGAAGTTCAGAGAAGAGGAGCACCGTAGCCTGTGGTGAATTAAACAGTAGCAGCTGCAGGGCTTAATGCAAAGCGACTGATCTCAGGCATCCAACCTATGTTTGTGTTCTGGCCTTGCCTGTATCCCCAGCACTTACTCACCTTGGGTGTTAGGGAAATTAGGTAATTTATCAATTTTCTTATCCATAAAATGTGACTAATATCTATCACTTAGAGTTGTTTTCAGGATAAATTACATATTTATCACCAACCATAATGCCTGTCATACGGCAGGTACTCAAGAAATGGCTATTTTTATTAGTAATAAGACTATTTGATTTTTTTTTAAACAGTAAATACTATGTAGACTAGCCAGATTGGAAAAAGTTTGAGAGTGGAAAGGCTGTTAGTGTCACACTGTGAAATCTCCAGTGAGGGCTGCTGACAGACTTGAAAGTGGGGAGATTGATTGGTGTGTAAGTGACGGTGGGCTTATGTATTCTTTCTCCCCACCCTGTCCTGCAGGATGTGGACAAGTGGTCCTTTGATGTCTTTTCCCTGAATGAGGCCAGTGGAGATCATGCACTGAAATTTATTTTCTATGAACTACTCACACGCTATGATCTGATCAGCCGTTTCAAGGTCAGTACCTCTTTAAAAAGAAAAATAAATGAACTACGTGCATATGTTTATCCTCATATGACTTTTGGGTTTAGTCTCTTTTAATATGCAGAATGAAAACTGCTCCAGGCAACTCAGGAAGCACCCTTCGGATAGCCACTGCTGTGAATTCCTCTGTGGAGGGTGCTTTTGATTGCGCTCTTGCTGGTGGGTCTCAGTGGCGTGGGAGAGACCGGAGAGACCCATTTAGATTCTGGTCTTCCTGGAAGTACAACCCAGAGCCTGTAATAACCAAGCTCCCCATCAGGCTCTGCCCATAGGTCTCATTTCCACATGACTTTGTATCCTATTGGCCGGTGCTGTCAGAGGGGCAGTAACGGAGACAGAGTGAGCATCTGCTGTCTCTGTAAACCTTTTTTTCCCCACCACTTGGCTCATTCAGACAAATACTATCACTCATCATCTGTGACAGATCTTTGGTATTTCCCAGCCATTCATGCTTCAAATTAATTCTTCAACTTTACATAAAGAACGTGAATTGTTTCCAGTGTTCAACTCCCTACAGCCTTCTAATATTGTAGACTCTCGAGGTAGGGTCAGATCCTCAGGGAGTTGATGTATTCATCTGCCAACATCTATAGTATCAAGCTCCTCTGACTTCCCTCATCAAAGGGATGAGGCTCTGGAAAACACAAGTCTTTTTCTCTACAGCATATTGATTTCTCCAGAGTTGTGGTTCTCTATATTCTCCTGGGGACTATGTATTTGGAGAGGTATCTATTTTTTTATTGGTACAAATATTGTATATATTTATAGGGTACATGTGATATTTTGTTACATGCATAGACTATGTAATTATCAAGTCAGAGTTTTTGGGGTGTCCATTACCTGCATTATTTATCATTTCTATGTGTTGGGAACCTTTCAAGTCCTCTCTTCTAGCTATTTTGAAATGCACAATACATTCTTGTTAACTGTAGTCACCCTACTCTGATACTGAACATTTGACTTTAATCCTTCTATCTAACTGTATGTTGGTACCCATTAACCAACTCCTCTTTATCACCAACCCCCTATGCCCCCACACACATCCCAGCCTCCAGTATCTATCATTCTGCTCTAACTGCATAAGGTCAACTTTTTTTTAGCTCCCACATGTGAATGAGAATATGTGCTATTTGTCTTTCCATGCTTGGATTATTTCACTTAATGTAATAACTTCCAATTCTATCTATGTTCCTGCAGATGACGTGATTTCATTCTTTTTATGGCTGAATAGTATTCCATTATGTATGTATACCAGGTTTGCTTTATCCATTCATCCACTAATGGACACTTAGCTTGATTCTATATCTTACCTATTATGAATAGTACTGCAATAAACACGAGGGTGCCAATATCCCTTTGATACACTGATTTCTTTTTTTTCTTTTCTTTTTTTTTTTGAGAAACCCCCACACAGTTTTCCATAGTGACTGTACTAGTTTACATTGCCACCAACATTGTAGAAGTGTTCCCTTTTCTCTACATCCTCACCAGCATCTTTTTTTTTTTTTTTTTTTTAAACATAATAGCCATTCTTACTGGGGTAAGATAATATCACATTGTGCTTTTGATTTTCATTTCCCTTATGATTAGTGATGATGAACATTTTTTTCATGTACCCATTGTCCATTATATGTCTTCATTTGAGAAATGTCTATATATCTTTGCCCACATTTTAATAGGATTACTTGTTATTTTTATCAAGTTGTTTTAGTTTCCTGTACATTTTGGGTATTAGTCCTTTGTCAGATGAATATTTTGCAAATACTTCTCCTATTTAACAGGTTGTCTCTTCACTCTGTTGATTGTTTCCTTTACTGTGCAGAAGATTTTTAGTTTAATATAGTCCCATTTGTCTATTTTTGTTTTTATTGCCTGTGTTTTTGAGGTCTTAGCCATAAAATCTTTGCCTAGACCAATTTCCTGAAGTGTTTTTTTCCTCTTGTAGTTTTATAGTTTTGAGTATTATGTTAAAGTGCTTAATACATTTTGAGTTTATTTTTGTATATGATGAGAGATGGGTGTCTAGTTTTATTCCTCTATATATGGATATTCAATTTTCCCAGAGTTTATTTCTTGAAGAAGGTGTCCTTTCTGTAAGTTTTCATTGCCTTTGTCAAAAATCAGTTAGCTGCAAATATGTGGATTTATTTATGGGTTTCTTATTCTATTCTATTGGACTTTGTGTCTGTTTTTATACTAATACCATGCTGTTTTGGTTACTATAGCCTTGTAATGTGTTTTGAATTTATGTAGAGTGATGCCTCCATCATTTTCTTTTTGCTCAGGATTGCTTTGGCTATTTGGGCTCTTCAGGGGCTCCCTATATATTTTTTCTATTTCTGTGAAAAATGACATTGGTATTTTGTTAGGGATTGCCTTAAATATGTAAATTACTTTGGGCAACTTGGTCATTTTAACAATATTAAGATCTATGATCATGGGATGGCTTTCCATTTATTTGTGTCCTCTTCAGTTTCTTTCATCATTGTTTGTAGTTTTCCCTAGAGAGTTCTTGTGCCTCCTTGGGTAAATTTATTCCTAGGTATTCTTTTTTGGTAGCTATTGTAAATGATATTGCTTTCTTGATTTCATTTTTTGGCTAGTGCATTGTTCACGTATGGAAACAATACTGACTTTTGAAACTTTTATTTTATTTTTTTAAATATAGAGATAGGATTGCACTATGTTGCCCAGGCTGATCTTGAACTACTGGCCTCAAGAAGTCAGCCTCCCAAAATGCTAGGATTACAGGTGTGAGCCACTATGCCCAGCTGGTACTGATTTTTGTATGTTGATTTTGTATCCTGCAACTTTACTGAATTAATCAGATCTAAGACTTTTTTTGGTGCAGTCTTTAGGTTTTTCTAGATATAAGATTATATCACCTGCAGAGAGAGAAAATTTGGCTTTATCTTTCCAATTTGAATGTCCTTCATAGCTTTCCTTTGCCTGATTGCTCTGGTTAAGACTTCAAGTACTATGTTGAATGGGGTGGTAAAAGTGGAGATATTTATACTGTTCCAGTTCTTAGAGGAAAGCCTTTCAAAATTTTCCCATTCAGTATGAAGTTAACTGTGTGTTTTTATATATGATCTTTATTATGTTGATATATGTTCTTTCAATTCCTAATTTGTTGAGAGTTTTTATCATGAAGGGATATTGAATTTTATTGAATGTTTTTCTGCATCTATTGAGATTATCATATGGTTTTTGTCTTTCATTCTCTTGATATGTGGTGTATCATGTTTATTGATTTGCATATGTTGAACTATCCTTGTATCCTTGGAATAAATCATACTCGATCGTGGTGTATAATCTTTTTGATGTGCTGTGGATTCAGTTTACTAGTATTTTGTTGAGGATTTTTCATCTATGTTCATCAAGGATAGTGGTCTGTAGTTTTGTTTTATTTTTATTGCATCCTTGTCTGGTTTTGGTATCAGGGAAATGCTGGCATTGTAGAATTAGTTAGGGAGAAGGAGAAATTGCCCCTCAATTTTTTGGAAGATTTAGAGGAGAATTGATGTTACTTCTTCTTTGAAAGTTTGGTGGAATTTGATAGTGAAGCCATCTGGTTCTAGACTTTTCTTTTTCAGGAGAATTTGTATTACTGATTCAAACTCATTACTCATTATAGGTCTGTCCAGGTTTTCTATTTCTTCATGATTCAGTTTTGGTAAGTTGTATGTGTTCAGGAACTTATCCATTTCCTCTAAGTTTTCCAGTTTGTTAGTACACAGTTGTTCGTAATAGTCTCTGATGACCTTTGTATTTCTGTGGTATCAGTTGTAATATCTCCCTTTTCACTTCTGATGTTGTTTGTTTGGATCTTCTCTTTTTTTTCTTTGTTAGTCTAGCTGGCAGTTTATTTATTTTGTTTGTGTTTTCAAAAAAATCAACTTTTCTCATTTCATTGCTCCATTGCATTGTTTTGTTACTCTCTATTTCATTTAACTCTGTCTGATCTTCGTTATTTCCTTTTCTTACTAATTTGAGTTTGCTTTGATATTGCTTCCTTTTTCATTGAGGTGCAGTGTTAGATTGTTTATTTGGAATTTTTCTACTTTCTGAATGTACACATTTATTGTTAAAATTCCCTCTTAGGACTGCTTTTGCTGTATTTCATAGCTTTTGGTATGTTGTGTTTAGATAGTCATTCGCTTTAAAAATGTTTTTATTTCCTCCTTAATTTCTTCTTAATCCAATGGTAAGTCAGGACCATGTTGTTTAATTTCCATGTATTTGTAGTTTCCAAATTTCCTCTTGTTATTGATTTCTAGTTTTATTTTACTGTGATCTGAGAAGACACTTGATATTATCTTGATTTTTAATTTTTTGAGACTTCTTTTGTGTCCTAACACATTGTCTAGGCTGGAGAATGTTCTTTGTGTTGATGAGAAAAATTTGTGTTCTGTAGCTGTTGGGTAAAATATTCTGTAAGTGTCTATTAGGTCCATTTAGTCTAATGTGAAGTTTAAATCCAACTTTGTTAATTTTCTGTATAGATGTTCTGTTTGATGCTATGATAGAGTGCTGAAGTCTTAAACTTATTGTATTAGAGTCTATCTCTTCTTTAGGTCTAGTAATATTTGCTTTATACATTTGGGTGCTTCACTGTTGGGTGTGTATATGTTTAGAAATGTTATATCCTCTTGCTGAATTGATTCTTTTTTCATTATACCATGACTTTGTCTCTTTTTAACATTTTTGACTTAAAGTCTGTTTTATCTGATATAAGTATAGCTACTCCTGCTTGCTTTTGATTTCCATTTGCATGGAATATTTTTTACGTCTTTTTCTTTTCAGTCTACATGTGTCTTTACAGGTGAAAAGAGTTTCTTATAGGCGACATATAGTTGGATCATGGATTTTTTAAAATCCATTTAGTCAGTCTATCTTTTAAGTGGGAATTTTAATCGATATACATCCAAGGTTGCTATTGATATGCGAGGACTTATTCTAGTCATTTTATTAATTAATTTCAGATTGTGTTGTATGTCCTTTCTTACTTTCTTATTATTTATAATTGTGGTTTGATGGTTTTCTGTAGTGGTAACATTTGGGTCTTTTCTCTTCCTCATTTGTGTATTTGCTTTACCAGTGAGTTTTTTCCTTTTGCATTTTCATGATGGTAGATATTGTTTCTTTGTTTCCAGGTGTAAGACTCCCTTAAGCATTCACTGTAGGTCTGGTCGAGTGATGAGGAATTCCTTCTGCATTTGCTTGTGTGGGAAAGGCTTTATTTCTCCTTCATTAATGAAGAATACCTTTGCTGAATATAGCATACTTTATTGGCATTTTTTTTCTTTTAGGACTTTTAATCTATTATCCCATTATCTTTTAGCCTGTAGGATTTCTAATGAGATATCTTCTGTTCATCTGATGAAGGTTTCCTTATAAGTGACTACATGCTTTTCTCTTGCTATTTTAAGAATTTTTTGGCTTTGATTTTGACAGTTTGACTCTTATGTGCTGTGGAGATCTTTTTGAATTGTATCTGTTTGGGAATCTTTGAGATTCCTGTGTCTGGGTGACTAAGTCTCTTGCTACATTTGGGAATTTTTCCACTAGCATTTTGTTAAATAGGTTTTCTAACTCTTTTGTTTCCTCTTTGGTTTTGGGTACACTGAAAATGCAAATATTTTGTTGTTTAATGGTGTCCCATTTGCCATGTATGCTTTGTATATTCTTTTTTCTTTATTTTTGCCAGATGCATTTTTTGTGAAGACCTGTTTTCTAGTTCTGAACTTTTTTCTTCTTGCTTGGTCTAGTCTACTGTTGAAAGTTTCAAATGTATTTTGTATTTCATTAAATGAATTCTTCCATTCCATAATTTCTCTTTGGTAATTTGTATGATAGCTATCTCCTTGGTAAATTTATCATTAATATCCTGAATTGTTTTCTTGATTTCTTTGTATTACTTTTATGTATTCTCTTGTATATCACTGAGCTTCTTTAGAATCGATAATTTGAATTATTTATCCAAGACTTCACAAATTTCATTTTGATTGGGGTCTCTTGCTGGGTAATTAGTATGATCCTTTGGAAGTGTCATATTTCCTTGCTTTATAAATGTTTCTTGTGTCCTTATGTCAATATCTGTGCATCTTGTTTAACAGTCACTTCTTTCCATTTTTAACATTTGCTTTCACATGGGAAGACTTTTTCCTGAAGACGTATCTATGATGTTGGTTGAGTAGAGAACTTTGACTTTGATTCTGGGTGTGTGTAGTAGTAGAGTCTTTGTATGATTCCTTTGGCTACAAACCATGTCAGTGGTGTACATGATTTTTTCAGTAGCTTAGAGTATAATTGTTAGTGGAGGCTCTGGTGAAGTTTCACTGGAGATGGGATGCAAGTTGGGCCTGACCTTGGGCCCCATTAGTGGCAGTGGTGGGCCAAGCATGCCTGTCCCATGCCTTGGGCCCCAGGGATTTCTACACTTGCACTGGTGTTAGCAGGTCTAAGAGGCCTGATTCTTGGGCTTCCAGGTGGCTTGCTCAGGAGCCAGTAGTGGCAGCAGTGGGCCAAGTGGATTGGGGCTTCTCAGTACCCTGAACAGTAGGCATGAGCATTGGAAGTAGCAGTGGTGAGACTAACCCCTTGGTTCCAAGCATCATAGAGATGGCTACGACAGGCTGGGTGGGCCAGTCTCCAGGCTCACAGGTAGCATGTGCAGGTGGATCCCAGCTGTGATGGGAGCATCACTTTGAGTGGGCCTGACCTCAGGTGCTTGAGAGGAGTACTCAGTTCCCAATAGTGGTAGACTGGAGTGGGCAGTCCTCAGGCCCCCAGATGGTGTGTTGAGGCACTGGAAGGTGTGGAGCTGGGCCTGTTGGATCTGCAGCCCTGCTACCGTGGAGTATGTGGTTGCTTTCAGTGGCAGCAGCTGTATACAGGTGGCTGGGAGCATGCACTTCATTTGTGCTTTGGTCATGGCTGCAGCAGCCCTTCATGGAAGCTGTTGCAGGTGGGGGGTTTTGTCCTTACGGTACATGAACATGCATGGTGGGTTTGTTCCTGGGGGATGTGCAGTCTTTGCTGATGGTTCATACTTCAACCCTGGAGGCAACAGCCAGCCACAGTGGTGGCTGCAGGCAGAGAATGTCAGTGGGGCTCCTGAGATATGGAGATACAAGGACTAATGAGCCCCCAGGTAATATGCAGTCTGGTGGGGGCTGGGCTCTCAATATGGTGCCTTGCTGTAGCTGGTTAGGGGTTAGGGGATGTGTGGGACCCAGCATGAGCTCCCTGTATGGAGCAATGTCTTCATGCGATCTCTAGGCAGCTCCCTATCTTAGTCTCAGGGTCTGCCAGGGTTTAGGCTCTTTCTGGTGGCTAGGATACAGGAGTCCAAGGTGGGAATGTGGACTGCTAGCAGTCACTCACTCACCTTTCTTTTCACTGAAGAGACAGCCTCTCCAGGCTTCCAGCCAATCCATGCCTTGATTCCCTCTCCTTCTTTGCTTTAGGTGTTTCCTCTTACTTCTCTGTTGAATTCTAGTGTTGGATAATCTATTTGAAATGTGATTATCTACTTGCTATTTTGGTTCTTTTTTGTGGAGGAGGTGAGTGCCAGATGCCTATAGTTAGCCATCTTGAAACCCCTCCCACTGAGGAAATATGTCTTTACATGACCACAAATACTTCATGGCCATGGTCCTTAGGTCCTTAATTTTTTTTTTGCATCGGAAATCTGTATGAAAATCTTGTGGATGCTGGAGAGGATGCTGGAGACTTTCCTTGGAACAAAGTTCCTGTGCACACACACACAGCCCTTTCGGCAAATCTCGGATCTCTATAAAACAACCCAAGGAGCCCAGTTTCATTGGATTTTTATTTTTAAAAATGATAATGAATTCATCTCTTACCTCTTAAAGGTCGTATTTAAATTTTTAAAAATCCACAAATGGTAAAATGGAAGAATACGACCAAGGGAGAACAGATTATGGAATCTCAGGGGCATTAACTTACTATTTTCCTTATTATTATTTTTTTTTACAAATGTAATTGTTAATCCTCAGGAGGACACATCCTCTCCTTTTCCCCTAGCTTTATATTATATAATTTACCCTGAACCATGGAATGGATCCAGAAAACTAATACAATGAATGTTTTCTGGATGCCCTTATTTTGCCCTTATTTTGTACATGCATTTTGCAATGTTCTTCACTGCAATGTTACATAGAAAGGAAGGCATGTATATTATACATATTTCAGATGAAAGAACAATTAATCTAATTGGAAATACTCTGAGTGACTGGTAGTTGCAAATAAAGGCTGAAGTATTTTATTCATTGAGAAATAAATGAATACATACTATGCAGCATATCTCATTTATTTGTAGGAAAACAAAGTGCACAAAAATCATAAGTTATAAAATTATTGCAAAACAAATATAAACTGCCTGAAAACAATGCCCTTTGAAAGGAATGGTTATATACATTATGTTTGGTTATAAGAAAAACAAAACAAAATCAAAACCCAAAACCAAGCTAAAGCAAAACTCAAAACCAAATGCGATAGTCTGTTATACATGGGAACAGGAACAGGCTATGTTCTTATGTTTGTTACTTGGCAATTTATTATTGGTGACTTAGAATTTGGAAGATCTCATTCTACTGATATTACATTACAAATAGTGAATGATTCCACAAACAGGTACTAATTATTAGTATTATTTTTGAATTCCTCAGTGTTGTTTACAACATTGTTTGGTGTCCTGTGTAGCATCCTTTTTTCCCTTAGGGTTAGAGGGGAAGAGTAGATGAGGACAAGGAAATACAGAAAATTAACATAGTCACCAACAACTCAGTTTTCTGTGTGTGTATTAAAAATTACTGCTTTACATGTTAATAAAACTAAGTATCTTAAAATGATTAGATGTCATTTCTCAGGGATTCTGAAATCAGCAACAAAGAAAAATTTACAAGGCAGGCTATTTCTCAACCAAGGACTTCCTGTTAGATTTTCAAATTATCTGATAATTTTGTCAGTACTTTTTATTAACTGTGTAAAGTTCCAGCTTCCTCATATGTTATGCCTTCAGAGAAAAAGCAGTCCTGGTGCCTTAGACATTTGTGTCTCCATTGAAAGCAGTGAAGTCACTAGTTAATTAACCTTACTGCTCTCTTTCAGATCCCCATTTCTGCACTTGTCTCATTTGTGGAGGCCCTGGAAGTGGGATACAGCAAGCACAAAAATCCTTACCATAACTTAATGCACGCTGCCGATGTTACACAGACAGTGCATTACCTCCTCTATAAGACAGGAGTGGCGGTAAGTAGGGATAGGAACTCTTAAGTTCCCCAAAAGATGTAAGGATGAGTTTTTAATGGTGACTGTTCCAATTCTGATGAGTTGGAGGCCACGAGTCGTGCATTGTTTTATGGACTTCCTGTTTCCCGGGAGTAATCTAACCAATATGGAAAGTCTTGGAGTTCCCCGTTGCCTCTGAAATTTTCTCCATCCTGAGCCTGATGAGATAAATACCTAGTAGTGATCTGCATCTTCACTGGGTTATAACCAATTTAAATATAATGACTACAACTAAATATGTATTTCTAGATATGGAGAGTGGTACTATTAACCTTTTGCTATGGCGAATAACAATGATATTCATGCATACTGAAATTGTATTCAATGTACTTGGCAACCACGTTATGCAAAGTTAGCTTTTGGTTTAAACCACTAGGTCTTTTTCACAGGGACTATGGTTATTCACATCCTCTTTGTATGCCTTTGAGTATTTTAACCTAATGGTAAATCTTTACATCTAACCATTTGAAATGTTTCTTGCTTCTTTTGGCCCAACATTTTAGCTCTTTAGATGTTTTTTGTTTTGCTTTAAAAAATTTTTTTTAAGAGATGGGAATCTCAGTCTATCACCCAGGCTGGAGTGCAATGGAGAGATCATAGCTCACTGCAGCCTTGAACTCCTGGGCTCAAGTGGTGCTACTATCACAGGCTGCTGAGTAGCTGGGACTATAGGCATGCACCATCTTCAGTTGTTTTTGAATTTGTGTTCTGTATTTACTAAGCTGCTCAACTTGGTTGTCTTTGCTTTTTTTTTTCCCTTGATGTAAGCCATTCATTTAAAAAGATAAAGCCATTAAAGGCAAAAACAGGTCTGTATGACTTTTTACTTTGAAATTTCCTTTAGAATTGACATTAAGATAGACATACTTTGGATATAGTTATCAATTATTCCATAAACCCAGGGCACATTTGTTATCTTTTCCTTCAGTGCCTGTTGAAAGACTTGGCCTAATAGCTCACTGAATTAAAAATTGATTATGTGGGAGAAGTATGGGCTTTGGAGCTAGATACAGTGGCTATAATTCCCTTCTTAATTGCTTGCTAGATATTGTGACCTATGATAAATTACTTGAGTCTCTGAGTGAAGACTTCCTCATCTTTTAAAATGGTGAAAAACATTTCACTTTGTAGAAGTGCTCTGATGGTTAGGAATGAAGTATCAAAAATATTAAGTACTCGGCCTCCTAAAGGAAGCTCAACAATTAGGCATTATTGTTAAAACACTGCAGAATTTTCCTAAAACCTGTGATCATTTTTTCAGTTCTTCCTCATTATAAAGCTGATTTCTTAAAAATAGTATTTAAAACACTATCTTTGAAGTTAAGTTATAACAAGATTATAAAGGGAACATTTTTCGCTCAATAAAAGATTTTTACCAAACATTTAGAGCAAGCATCATATTGAATGATGGTTCCATGAATACATGGAGCAAGACAGGGATACCCACGTTAATACTCCCTCTTGGCATTTTTCTGGACATCTCAACCTCAAGAATGCAGTATGCAATATGACATCTTCAAAAGTTGAAGATACGTTCTGTGAAATAATGTGATCATCTCCTTTAGAAAATAAAATAAAACCCTACAAATTCTTAGATCAAATAAAATACCTCAACAGGTCTAGATAAAAGAATTCTCCTATGCACTGGAAATTAATGAGTGTAATAGAAAAACGTACATTCCCAACAGTTTTTAAAAAGCATATAAATCACCTATAAAGAGCTTCAAAAACAATAAAAAGGAAACTGTAAAACTAAATCAAAGGGCACAAAAATGATCCTTAAATAAATGGAAAAGGCATCATTTTTTAATGTGAGTGAAACCTCAGTACTATATAGATGTCAATTTCCCTCAAAGTAATTTATAAATTCAAAGAAATACTAATCAAAGTTTCAAGGATCTTAATATGAAACATGATAATTTGAATCTGCAATTCATGTAAAATAGGTATTTCACAACCTTAGAAAAGACAATTTTGTAAAAGAATAATCTAATGGGGAATAGTTCTTACTCTCTTAGATATTAAAATATCTACTGAAGCTGAGCATGTGCCGTTTGTGAAAAAATAGGCAAATGTATCAATAGAATTGATTAGAGTTTCAAAAAATAAACCCAAATGTTTATTGAGAACTTATATGCTGGGTCCTTTATTATAGGATGCTATAGACTGAATGTTTGTGTTCTCCCAAATTCCTCTGTTGAAATCCTAACTTCCAATGTGATGGTATTAGGTAATGGGGCCTCGGGGAGGTGACTAGGTCATGAGCGTGGAGCTGTCGTGAATGGGATCAGTGCCTTTATAAAAATGAGTTCCCTTCCGTCTTCTGCCGTGTAAGGACACAGTCATCTATAAATCCAGAAGCAGGCCCTCACCAGATGCCACATCTACCAGTGCCTTGATCTTAAGCTTCCCAGCCTCCAGAACTGTGGGAAATAAATTTCTGTTGTTTATAAGTCACCCAGCCTATGGCATTCAGTATCTTAAGCTTCCTAGCCTCCAGAACTGTGAGAAATAAATTTCTGTCGTTTATAAGTCACCCAGCCTATGGCATTCAGTTATAGCTGCCCAAATGGACTAAGATAATGAACAAGATAGGAGGATATCAGTACTCTTGTGGAAAGTAACATTCTGGTGTGAAGTTACAGATACAAGAGACCAATGGAAAGCAATCAAGAAAATGTTATTAATACTCTGTAGAGAATTAAAATAGAGGACCTACCCAGGGAAAGCTGGGTGTTTTATCAGATAGTCAGGAAATCACTCTCTCTAGAGATAGTATTTAAGCTGAGATAGTTGTGTTTTTTGGCTTCAGCCATGCTAACAGTGAAAGAAGAGTGTGACTGCAGAGTTAGTGCAGGGTTTTAGTACAAAAGTCCTGTGAGAGAATAACTTTGCTACATTCAAGGAGCAGAAGTAAGGCAAGCCTGGTGGGAACAGCACATGATGGGGACAGTGGTGCATTATGAGGCTGAGGAAGAAGCAGGAGCTAGACCAGGTCTGGCTTTACAGGCCACGCTAATGAGTTCCAATTTTATCCTAAGTGCAGTCAGTAGGAAGCCACTACAGGGTTTTAGACAGGGGAGTGATGTGATCTGATGAAGATTCAAAAAGGATTACTGTGGGGAATGGTTTTTAAGGCAGCCTGCTAGGAAAATCCTGCAGAAGTCTAGTGAAGAGATGCTGATAGTTTGGACTAGGAAGGAAGCTGCTGGGATGGAGAGAAGAAAATGCTGTTTCTGAGACAGAGTTAAAAGGACTGCTGTGGTGAATAGGATTTGGAACATTAAAGTGGGGAATTGAGAATACATCTTAGATTCTTGGTTTGATAAACAGTTGACAAGAATGCCTGGTGGCAAACCAATTTTTGGAGGAAAGGGGATTAAGAATTCTGATTTAGACATGTAGAGCTTAAGATCCCTAGTAGACATCCACATACAGAGGCCAAGCAGAAAGAAAAAGGATGCTAGAGTTCCAGGGGAGGTTGGGGATAAACATGTAGATTAGGTAGTCTTGGGCATATCAATAGTATAAGAAGACATGGAACTAGATGAGATGATCTAAAGAGAGAGTGAATAGATAGTTAGAAGGGGCTCTGAACTGAGTCCTGGAGCACTCCAAAGATCAAAATGAAGGCAAAGAATTAGAGCCAACAATAGAAACTAAAAAAGAGTGGCCAGTGACATGGGGTATAAACCAAGAGAGTTTGGGGCCATGAAAGCCATGGAAAGAGAATTCTTCAAGAAGACCGTGGTGCATTGCATGGGACATGCTGATGGTCAAGTGAGACAAGGACAGAGAAGTGACCATTCACTCTGGCAACATGGAAGTCATTGTTGACCTTGACATGAGTTGTCTCAGTGGTTTGGCGAGAATGGAACACTGATCAGAGTATAATGAAGAAAAAATTGCAGGTGAGAACATGAAAACTTGACTGTAGACAACTTTATGGGGAAAATTACCCAGTTTAGAAAACGTTTTGGCCACAGCTATTTATTTAGAAAAAAACGGAATGCTTTCATTCTACTTTGAGTCATTCACCCCTCAAAAATCTGACAAATGAATTAAAGATGTAAATACAAAAGTAAAAATTGGATCATATTAGAAGAAAAAATGAGAATATGTTTATAGCCTTGAAAAAAGACGTTCTTTTTAAAATTAAGCTTTGAAACACAAGAGTTGTACAACAAAATATTGATTAATTTGAATATATTAAAGTTAAAAACTTCTGTAGGATAAAAAGAATCATAAACAAATTAATGAAGTAAGCATTTGGAGAAAATACATAGAGAACATAGATTAAGATCCAGATTGTATAAATGAATCAGGAAAATGACACAAATTCAGTCAAAAAATATGAACAGGCAATTAACAGAAAAGGTAATACATTTAATCGATAAAAGAAATATGAAAAATGCACCACTCATTAGTGTCCAGATATATATAAACTTATACTAATTTTAATCCATTATATGCATATGGATAAAAATTTGAGTTTGATAATATTAACTTGGTTAGGAAGCAGGGCAGGATTTCTAAACCTCAGCACTGTTGACGTTTGGGGACAGATAATTATTTGTCACTTTTCTATGCATTGAAGTGTAGCAGTTTGCCTGACCTGTAGTCACTAGATGCCAGTATCACCACTCCCCATTCCAGTTATGACAATGAATAATGTCTCCAGATCTTGCCAAATAAACCACTGGTTGGAGGGGCAATAATCCCAGGTTGAGAACCACTGATTGAGAAGAAATTATATTCTCATATACTGCTCATCTGAGGGTAAATTAGTATAGTCATGTAAGAAAACAATTTTGCAGTGATTGCTATAAGAAAAAATATACATACCAATGCTCTAGCACTTCCAAGTATACCCACAGAGGCCTTAAACAGTCAAATTCATTGTAGCAATGTTTGCCATAGTGAACAATTACCGAGTATATACCTATCAATAGGGAGTTAGAACTCTGAAATACCATAGATTTCTATGACTGAAATTCAAGATGTATTATGAAGTTTAAAAAGTTTTAGAAAAATATGTTCTACATGATGTATATTATTAAACATAGCACATGTATATGCACATAGATATATATGAAAATATATTGAAAAACATCTAAAAACATAAGCAGTAAATTGAAGATAGTGGTTATCTCTGGGGAGATTCTCATCCTGGAGTGGTGGTCAAAGGGAACTTTATATCTATATTGTTTGAAGTTTTTTTTGTTAATACTAGTGGGTCATCCCAATAGTGGGACCATCTTATGGACCCTTATTGGGTCATCCTATCACTTAAACAGTTACAAATTGTTTAAATTTTATTTGTAAAATTACTTCTCTGTGAGACCGTTACTTAGGTGAAGTGAGCTATGAACATTTTAGGATATTGGATATAAGATTAGAGGATATTGTAACATTATATCATATATCCTATAATATAATATAACTTTATATTATTTAAATTATTAAAGTTATATTACATTATAGGATATGTAATATATTCTATATTATAATATAGGATATTATAGGATATTGTACCATTATAGGATATTGGCTATATAAACAAATAGGATAAATTAGTCTATAATACTGGGATTTATTGACACAAACAGGATAAATAAGCCTCTAATACTTTATTGACTCTCTCTATATATATAATATATAGTCAATAATCATATATTATGATAGTTTCCCTAGGTCATTATATATTTATTATGGTAAGAAAATCTAATAGTTCATTATTGGGCTATTCTGTAACTTAAACAGTTAACATTTTTTTCACCCCTGTAAATGATAATGTGGTTACCCTCCTTGCATAGCAATATTTCCCCACTAAAGTTTCATATGTGCGTGTTTGTTTTTACTTTTTATTGTTAATACTAGTAAATTAAACATTTTCCTTACATATTAACCACTTTTATTTTCTTTGGTTATGACATCTCCATTCCTGAGAACTTAATATTTTGCTAAAAAAATGTTTGAATTTCTCAACATTTTTTAATGAAAATGTTTATGTAATGCCTAGCATGCAGTGGAATGTTAGTAAATGGTAGTTATTATTATTACTAAACATAAGTAATCATGACTAACAACACTTGTCATATATGTAAAATATTTCAAAACTTGTGATTGCTTTTTAGTTGTATGATCTTATATACAGACTTTCTCAAAAATAACATAAGATAACATATTAGTGGGAGAATACATCTTCTTCACTCCTAAGGTTTGCATTCATTTGGAGTGTTTTCCTTAGGGTAGGCTATATTTTGCTACAGGATCAAACAATTCCAAAATCTCAGTGGTTTAGAAATAATGTCTGGTTTTTTTCACCCCCATAACAGTGAGTTAAAGAATCTGCCTGTGTCATTCTCACTCCAGGGCCTAGGTTTTCTGAACAGTCACCCTCCTGAGTGTTGTCAGGCATTATGGTAGAGAGAAAGGGTCTCTGGTCTTCCTATATCTGTATTTAAATTCTATGGCTTGGAAACTCTGCTCATCATTTCTGCTCACAACTCACTGGCCAAAATGACTCACACAGCCCCTCCCAACCATAAAGGGGCCAGAAAGTCTAATCCTACTATGTGCTTGAAAAGAAGAAAGCCAAACACTTCCTGTTATTTATTTGAGTATTTCTCCCTGTCTGTTTTCTCTTCTGTCTGCTTCTGGCACTTCTCTTAGACCTTCTGAATCCATCTTCAGACTTCTTAGCTTCTCCCATGTTTTCCCATCTTTCAGTATTTTAATGATACCTCCTGAGAGATGTCCTCAACTCTGTCTTCCACATTATCAGTTTGGCCTTCAGATATGTTCTTCTAGTTATTCAATCTGTTTGTTTAGTATTTTTAGTTAGCAATATTTTTAATTTCAGGAGCTCCTCTTTTTTTTTGCCCTTGGAATGTGCTATTGTCTTAGCAACCTTACATATTTATGAATATACCTATACATTTTGAAAACCTCTTTTAGAAGTCTTTTTAAAAATAGAATTATCTCTTTTAACTCATAGGGAATATGCTATTTGTTTATGAGACTCTTCTTACACTATTGGCTTTTTTCCCTCAAAATGTCAAGTGAAATTTGGTTGTTGGAACATATTTGTAAGTGCATGTCCAGGTGGGTTAGATGGGTCAGGGGTGTGGGTGTCCTCTGTATTTGTGTGGTCTGTTCAAAGAGGCTTCTAGGGAGGGCATGGCAGCTCTTCATCAGCAACAACCTTCTCAGTGTCCTTCCCACCTCTTTGACTGTAGCTTTTGTCCTTATGCTTGTAAAATGGCTGATGTACCTTTGCAAATCCAGGTAAAAAGATAAGGGAGAATACAAAGCACAAAAGTTGGAAACCAAATAAATATGCCTACTTTTAAAGAGCTATCCAGAAATCCAAACCAGCAACTTTAGCATCTATTTTATTGGCCAGACCTGTGACTCATGGCCACTGCAATACATAGGGAAGTCTGACACATTGCCATCTCAAACAAAATCAGAGACATTGTTAGTAAGGAAAAAAAGGACAGTTGGGCGATCAAAAGTGATTCCCATTACAAGTAATGCTATTCTTATTTTAAAGAAGAGAAACCTCTAATTCATAGAAATTAAAATTATTCTATTATAAAGTAGCTGTGTGGGCTACATTGTATTTCTCATCAATTCATATATTGACGTCCTAGTCCCCAGGACCTTGAAATGGGACTGTATTTGGAGAGATGGCCTTTGAAGAGGTATTAAGGTAAAATGAAGTCGTATGGATGGGCTGTAATCCATTATGACTGGTGTTCTTAGAGAAAGAGGAGATTAGAATACAGACATGCACTTGCAGGGAGAAGAATCCACTGTGAGGACACAGAGAGAATATAGCTATCTGCAAGGCAAGGAGAGAGGTCTCAGGAGAAAACAGTCCTGCTGACACCTTGATTTTGGACTTTCTCCTCCAGAAATGTGAGAAAATAATTTTCTGTTGTTTAAGCCACCTAGCCTGTGTTATTTTGTTATGGCAGCCCAAGCAACTGAGTACAGTATGGGAGCCAGGATTTGGTCCCAGCTCTGACTGTTGTGCATTTGAATATTAGGCATGCTTCTACAATATGCCTTTGGCAAAAAAAAAAAAAAAAAAAAAGCCTCTTATATTCTTACACCTCAGTATCCTCATGTGCAGTTGCTTCCAGGTATTGTGATGAGGATGAAAATGGATGTAAAAATGCACTTTGAACTCATCTATTCAACATACCTATTGTGCAGAATATACTCTGGGGACATAAAAGTGAATCATGCGCAGCTTCTTCATCTCTCACCAAAAACACCCAGCATTTATGCCAGTACAAGTTATCATTAACATAAATGTTGTATCATAGCAGTGATCACGATTTACTGCATGCTATTCTTAAATGAGCTCATTTTCCATTTGCTGTTGAATTTCCATGATCAATTCAGGCCATATTTAGAATGATTCTTAAATATAGAAACTATTTCCTACCTACTCTCTCTTTGAAATGTAGCTCAAAACAAACTTCTTTCATTGTGAGCTTACAAAAACAGTGGGGAGCATTCTGATGAATGGAGAACATACTGTGACTCTAACCTTTCATTACAAACCAAGAGGGAGAAAATGCTTTAAATCATTTCAGTGTTATAAATTGTAAGACACATAGAGAATCAAAACAACCCATTGATAAAGTGGTGTCTGGGCTTCAACATCAACAGTAATACTTTGTAAATGTAAAACATTGCAATCTGTTTGTATTACTCATTATTGTTTAACTTAAGTGCCTAGAAGATACTTGGATCCTTTCAGAATTATTTTGCTCATTTCCAAGAGAAAATCCTTAGACAGAAATAAATTGAAGAATTATCTATTGATTGAATAGATGTTCTTTGACTCTAAGTTCTAGTTTACTTTTTGATTTAGGTGAAAAGTTTTCAAACTCCAAAACTATCCCTTTGCCACTTTCCTTGCTTTTGTCAAGCAAGATGGCAGTAATCTTCCCTTTGTCTATTTTTTTTTTTTCCAGAAAGGAGAAGCTGCGTATCTTGTTTTTTTTTTTTTTTTGGTCGTTTATGACATGACCATAATTAATACAGGAAAGACTAAGGATATCAAAATTACATTTTGTTTGAAGAGTGCCAAATAATTTTATTAGGGATTGTAATTAGTAGAAATTTGGCTCCTGTAACCTTTGTTCTCTGGTGTCACATGTGTTTATTAATATGTTACATTGGATTGTAAAAGGGATTTTGCAGATGCAATTAAGGTTAACAATCAGAAGAACTTAAATAGGGAGATTAGCCTGGATTTTCCAGGTGAGCCCAATGTAAACACACAAGTTCATCAAAGTCAAGGAGGTATGGCTGAAATCAGAGGTTTCAAGTGTGAGAAGGACCCAACAGTCATTGCCAGCTTGAAGGTGAAGAGGGAAACCATGGAAAACGTTAGAAGGAAATGAATTCTGCCAATGCCCCGAATATTCTTGGAAGCAGATTTTCCCCAAGAGCCACCAGAAAGGAACACAGGCCTTTCCGAACCTTGATGTCAGCCTTGGGATACCCTGACCAGGGAACCCATCCACACTGGGCTGGGCAGAACTGTGTGCAAATAATCAGAAGTGTTTTTTTTTTTTAGACAGAGGGAGTCTCGCTCTGTCACCCAGGCTGGAGTGCAGTGGTGCGATCTCAGCTCACTGCAACCTCTGCCTCCTGGGTTCAAGTGATTCTCCTGCCTCAGCCTCCTGGGTAGCTGGGATTACAGGTGCCTGCCACCACACCCGGCTGATTTTTGTATTTTTAGTAGAGACGGGGTTTCACTATGTTGGCCAGTATGGTTTCAAACTCCTGACCTCAGGTGATCCACCCGCCTCGGCCTCCCAAAGTGCTGGGATTATAGGTGTGAGCTACCACACCAGGCCTGGAAGTGTTTTTTAAGCCTCCAAGACTGAGCATTTGTTAAGGTAGCATGGAAAACTAACAGATTACTAAAGAAACTCTATCATTCACATTAGAAAAGTCACAACTTGCTAGTAGTATCTCCTCTAACAATGAGAAATTGGCCATGTCCTTTTCCTTCAGGTTTCCTCTGGGCTGTTGTACCCCATGTCTCCTCATCTGCCCCTATATGCAGGAACAAGTGGCTTGCTTTCTTGCTGTCATACATAGCAAAACTCAAGATCCCCTATTACCGGTTGTCAAAGCATCCTTTCAGATGAACCAGTTGTGACACTCATATTTTGTAGATAGGAAAATACTGGTAGCATATGTGACTTGTACCTTGCCACTAATTGGTAATTCTGGAATAAAATGCCAGTGGGACTTTAATTTCTGACTTCTTATGGGTTGACACAAAACCCTCTGGGTTCACAGCAGTTTATTTGGAAAAGGCAAGGAAATCTGAGCTATATTAAAATAGGAAGCTCAATTTCCTCCAACATAGCTTCCCCTACTTTCTCTGTTTCTGTTAATGATGCTATCTAATACCACCTGAGGGGTTTGTTAGCCATTCAGTGAGGCCAGGAGTGTTGAGGTCATCTAACATATTGTTCTCCTCGACTGCAACCTCATCTGGTCTTCCTACCACTTGCAAAAGTCAGATAATTGCTAAGTCATATGACTTCTACCTCCACACTGTCTGTACATCCTATATGAACTTTTCAATCTAAAAATACTGCTTTTGACCAGGCACAGTGGCTCATGCCTATAATCCCAGAATTTTGGGAGACCCAGATGGGCAGATTGCTTGAGCTCAGAAGTTAGAGACCAGCCTGGGCAACATGGTGAGACTCCTATCTCTACTAAAAATACCAAAAAAACAAAAAAAAAAAAATAGCTGGGCATGGTGGTGGGTGCCTATGGTCCCAGCCCTTACTTGGGAGGCTGAGGTCCGAGGGTTGCTTGAGCCATTGGGACAGAGGTTGCAGTGAGCCAAGATTGCACCACTGTAGTCCAGCCGGGGCAACAGAGTGATACCCTGTTTAAAAACAACAACAACAACAAAAATGCTTTTATATCTCCCTTCTCTCCTCCTGTCCAAATGTCCTTCCTGAAGTGGGGAGCTGATTGCATGACTCTTCTGCGTGAGCTTCACCGCCTGCTGAATCTGGTTTATATTCCTCACTCACTCTGTTTTCTAATGCCTGACCTCATAGGGCCTCAATCAGCCTTCACTCCTGCTCCAGTCAAGGGCATCATTTTCTTACCTGAAATGAACATGCTTTTGCTGACGGGACTTGTTCATTTAGTTCATTCTGAAAATGCCCACCTTCACTTCTTTCTCTGTCAAATTTTCAAGACCGATCTTAAACATCTCTCTCCTCTGTGAAGCTGTTTCTCCCAGATACCACTTTTCTTTCTTCTTATCCCCAAAGCAGCATAACTTATTCTAAGCATGCATGGTGTTTGTTGAAAAACTAAGGTGTTAAAATGAGTTTTAAAGACAATGGTTTTGTTTTTTCTGTTGTTTTTGTTGAATGCCTGTTTAATCATTCATTGTTTTTGATTTAATAGAGGTAGGTTATACCTAAGATAGGATTTTGTTCAATTATTTGGGTAAGGAGGGAAGCGTCACTGATAGTTGTAATGTGAAAACTGTAATTATACTGTTATTTAGATGCTCTCTGCTGCCTGTGCTGATGTTCTGTGACTAGGATTTGTTTAGATATTACACTGTCTCCCATTCATAATCTTATTTTAAAATGTGAAATTAACGCTACATGACCTTAGAATAAGAGATACATGTGGGAGAGGAGGTAGAGGGAACCGGGGACAGATGGGTGGGGACAAAATATTAGGGAAGAAAAGAAAGACAATGCCAAAATGGAAAAAAAAGTCTACATATGTAATATATGTATGGATAATATCAAGAAAAATGTGCAATATAAAATTATGCCTATATAATTTTATGAAAAATTGGATAAATACATGAACAATGATCCAAAGAAAATACAATGTAAGATTACGAGTGAGAATTCTGGAGGCATGGTATGTGGCTTGTCACATGACTGGCTACGTGACCTTGGGTAAGTTCTGCACCTCACCCTGGCTTGTTTCCTTATCTGTCAAGTAGGGATAACAACAGTACCTATGATTACGGAGCTGTGAGAGTTACGTAAGTTTCTATATAAAAGCACCTAGCATAATGCCTGCCACGTTGTGGGCCCCCAAGACAATGAAGAGACTGATGAGGAGGCTCTCTGCTGCCTTTACAAGGTGTTTTGCAGCTTCGATTTTCTTGCAATCTTTCCTTATCTTGCTCATCTTTTTTTCATCTCATTTTGTTGATTTTCATCTTAGTCTGTTTTCTCTTTGACTTTCCATTCCACGTACCTCAATTTGTATTTTTGAGGTATATTATTGAAGACGCCAGAAAGCTTCCTGACATTTCATGCTGGATTCTGTTAGGAATCATTTTCAAAAATACAGTGGTTTCTTTTTCAATGAGGTATGTTTATGCTCATGTTTGCCCCAACTCTGAAGTATTCTTCATAAATTCTATGTCATTTGTTTATTTTCCCCTCACCGATTTTTAAAGAAGGCAATAATTCTCCAAAATTAGTAGTTAATTGAAAGATGCGGCTTAAGTGGGGAATTAGAAACACTTAAACGTTCATTTTAACTCATTTTGCATTAACTTATATAAATCTATTTTATGCACTAATCTTTAATTCAGACCGCAGGTCTTTTATGAGTTCACCAGTTTGGATACTCACATTTGTCTTACATCAACCCTGCCCCTATCTAAGATTTCTAGTCTCATCTCTTGAAAGTTAAATGGGAACTTAAAGACGTGCCTGAAGCAAACTGAGTGCAGAAGCTCTCTAACTTTTCTGTAAATGTTTTCTGCTCTTTCACAGTTGTCACACATATTTTGACAGCAGTTCTTTTAGTGACTGTCCAAAGCATTAAACTTAGTTTCTACAGAAATAACAACTCCAATTTTGTGTCCATATTTTATTGGTTTGTGTCATATTTAATTACATAATTATAATAACAAATACAATTTATTAAAATGCAGTTTAGAATAAACCATACTGAATCATGTAAGTATGAATTTAACTAGTAACAAAAGTGAGCAAAGGATATGAGAAGGTGGCCAGAGTCAGGCATATTCTGTCGTGTGGGCCTGGGGCAGGACCGTTTACAGAAGCGATAGGAAGTAAATCCACAGAGTCCATTAAATGGAAGTCAGTTAAGGAAGATTGAAACACAGCAGTAGTTTTCAAACTCTAGTGTGCATCAGAACCATCTAGATGGTTTGGTAAAGCATAGATTGCTGGGCCACAACCTAGAGTTTCTGATTAGTGGGATTGGGGTGGGGCTGAAAAATTTGCCAGCATTTCTAGCAAGCTCCCAGCTGACACCATCTGCATGTCCAAGGAACACGTTTTGTGAACCACTGACCCACAGCCAGTGTTGATGGTGTGGATGGGGAGAAGTCCTTTCAAACATCATCAGCATGCATAGAGCAGAAAGCCAAGTATTATTTTTCCATCTGTCTCTACCCACTTCCTAATGGATATTCCTCCTATAATCAGACGTTAGGTTTTTCTATTACTCTTCGTTCTTGGTATTGTGTTAAAATTTCTAATTTTGTGTGTGTGTGTGTGTGTGTGTGTGTGTGTGTGTGTGTGTGTCTACCTAGGCACTTTATTTAGAAGTTGAGGGAGGATGCAATGAGGGCTTTTCAAGTCTTCATGTTCATTCTCTTTGATTTCTTGAAAAAGATAAAACTACTAGTTAGCTTATTCAACCTTGCTGAACACATTGTTTTCAAATCACAAGTCTCCAAGTCTCTTCACAGGAAAATAACTTATTTCTGTCTCTCAGAAAACTTGTGTTTGGCAATAGCTTATCAGCTGCAGGGTGGAAAGGCAGCACTGTGGGTGTGTTGTCAGCAAGCTGAAGACTTTGAGAAAGAAACAGATCATCTGATTGCTCTGTAATCTCCTTTCAGAACTGGCTGACGGAGCTGGAGATCTTTGCTATAATCTTCTCAGCTGCCATCCATGACTACGAGCATACCGGAACCACCAACAATTTCCACATTCAGACTCGGTGAGGGTGTTGAAATATTTGGAAGAGAGTCAAGAGGGGTCAGAGACAGTTTTAGAAATCAGAAAGGTGTTAGTCACCTTTCTTTTGCATAGTTTTCCTATTTTGAGTTTCTGAAATAATGAACCTCTAAATGAGAGATCAGTCTGGTCAGCTTCAATCAAGACTTAGAGTTTAAGAAGCCATCTGCTCCTAATTCTCCTATTTTGTTCAGATCTCATATAGATATCCTTTTCTTCTCTATTCTAATGTTCGCTATTTGTTTATGTATGTTCTGTGCATACTCTACCTATTTCTAACAGGAAATGGGGCAGTTTACATAAAGGGCCAGATGACACGTAAAGGAAATGAATAAGGACAGTGAGGATTAGAATGTTTTTGTTGACATTAACAACATTGAACAATCTTACCCTCTGATCTCTGGGATTCTCATGAGATCTCTTCTCATCCTCTCTGGTTTCATATCTGCTCTGTTTAGTGCTTGCATCACTCCCTGTCTCAGGGCCCCGAGAGTAAGGTTGTCTCCTGTAGGCCACCTTCACCGTGAGCAACCTGTGCATTCTTCCTAATTGACTGCATAGGTAAACACAAACCTCCCATTGGAGACATTAAATATGGGTCCAAGTGCCCCACTTGGAACCTCCTGACCTGTAACAGATATTGTTAATTGATTTTGGTATTTTTTCTTACTAAACTGTGGGTTTATTCTGAGTATTCCTCTCAGCACAGAATTCCAGGCAATAGCACCAGTCAATTGTCATTTCTACTTAGAATAAACTCTTCCTTGCCCTCTCCTAGCCTAAGAACTTGCCCTCTCTTAAGACAATGATGTGGAACTGGAGATAATCTGGCAGTAGAGTTAGTTAATTATCCTTGACATAGTAATCAAAAGGAGCTAGGATATGGTGAAAGGTAGTAAGTCAAAGAGAAAGAATGTAGCAGGGCGGGATGAGAGTTTAACACCAAATAAATACTTGCCGATTTCACTTGAAAAAGCAGGTGCACACTCTAGATAGGTTTATGTTCATTAAATCAATCTACATGTATTTAATGAACTCAACACTTAATTACAGTGTACACAAAAGAAAACAATATTGTCTGATCTCTGTTCAGAAGGAGAATTTTAATTGAATGGAAGCAGACAAAAGAACTTCGGCTACTCGCTTCAGTTCCACCTTCCTGCCTCCTCATTTAGTCTCAGCTACAGAAAAGCAGCTTTTTGTGGTTCTGTTCCAAGGTCTTTAACACAGGGAATTCCGTAGAGTAGCACTGTTTAATGTGTGTCTGTGGGTAGAACCTTTGCTCTGAGGATAGAGACCATGGTGAATAGCACCTGCCCAAGAAAGATAGGTGGGTTGAGCATATGTGGGTCTTGCCTGGAGACCAGGATCAAAACCAGCCCCAACTCAGAGGAAAATGGCTTAATTACAGGAGTTGGAAAAGAGTGTCACAAAATACACATCAGTTGGTATCTAACTTACTCAACAGATGTAACAGCAGATCTTTCACCTCGGGATTTGAATGTTCTGTGTTATCTCAATAGGAGTGGGAAAATTCCAATGTGTTCAGTTAAGCTTGGTTTGGAACAAAATTTAAACATTGGCCCTGTTCAACAGAACTTTATCCAAAGCATCTCAGCCTGTGTGATCTCTGTTCAGAAAACAAAGTCTGTGACTAGGCCCTTAATCCTTTGATGAATAAAATGTTAAGCCTAACAGTTTCGGGGTATGATAGATACTGCCCAAAGTTTGGCCAATGGCAGGTGGAAGTTATCTTGGGGAAGCACTGGCCCAGCTGTCAGAAGATCTTGCCTTCATCCCAGCCCTGCCACTTGGCCACCAAAAGGCTGTAACAAGTTTTTTTAAGTCTCTGAAACTCAGCTTCCTTGGTGAGAAACAAATAATCTAAGCTTTCATTAAATTTAAGATCTTAAAATAGTATACAGTCCTGTGTTTAGTGACATTCAGCTATAGTATGGTCTTTGAGATAGGGACTAAAAACTGACATTATAATCTTTATAGTCTTTATTCTCAATTTTCCACATGTGGTTTCTGCATGGAAAAACTTTAAGATCAAGCCACTATCAGAGGTAGCTTACAGATAGTAGCCACTAGGTGAGGTGTGTTCTGAAAATTACAGCTGAAATAAATAAACCAGTGCATTCATTGAATAAAATAAAAATAAAAATAAATGTCATTCCAGAAAATATAAAGAAGTTTGACATGACCCATATTTAAAAAAAAAAAAGAAGAAAAAGCACCTTTGCCACTAATATAGGTAATTGAGATCTGGTTGTAAAACAGTTTTAAGAGAGTTCTCAGGCTGGATTTTACATATTTTCTGCCCACACATGTACCGATACTAAAATACCCTACATTCATCTATTGATGATTTGTAGTGTTAGTTGAGCTTTTGGTTCACATAAATGGCATGGGGACAAAGATCATTTCTAAGCATGGGAAAAAGTGGTAGTGCGTTCTAGCCTGTTAGAATTACCCAAATAAATTGCAACTGTTTAACATTCTGAATTTTGCTTGGTTTCTGTTCAGGTCTGATCCAGCTATTCTGTACAATGACAGATCTGTACTGGAGAATCACCATTTAAGTGCAGCTTATCGCCTTCTGCAAGATGACGAGGAAATGAATATTTTGATTAACCTCTCAAAGGATGACTGGAGGTAAGGATGAGAAAAGAGAGATTTGGAGGCCAGGGAAGGAACTCTGAAGTTGGATGAAGTATGCTGCTTTTGAGAAAATAACACCTTACCTAAAATGTTGATTAGTATTGCTTTCTCTCTCTTTCTTTCTCTCACACTCACCTTCTCTTTGTGTATGTATGTATGTCTTATTTCTCTCTCTTTTTTCTTTATACAGATATTCAAATGTTTATAAATAAAATCTATAGAATGTTATGATTAAGTTCCAACTACTTTATTCTGCCATCTTTACATTGCTTTTTATTGATGAATTGGGAAGTGAAACCAGTTTGAGTCAAATAATTCGATGTTGTCCTAAAAATTCTCAAAGAAGAAAGTTTGAAAAATAACTTCTAACAGTGTTCAACTGAGGACACTTTTGATATATTTGCTTTTTTTTTTTTTTAACTCTAGGAAACTTGTGTTGCTTTTATCTGAATTCGTTAAATCTGAATTTTGTCTTTCATTTAATAACATGTGTTTTTCACCCTATATTTGATTTGGACTTCTTATCAATCTTTTGACACTTTCTAAGGAAATTATTTGACACTTAAAAAAATTATGTACACTTAATTCTGTTGCATGAATTTAGGCACATACCTGTGTTTTGAATATGGACTCAGTCACTTGCTAGCTGTATGACATTTGGGAAGTGACTCAATATCTTTACATCTTTAAAAATTTAATTTCTTGAAAATAGATAATAACATTTATTCTGCAGTTGGAATACATTATGATAAACAACAGAATCATTTTAAAATGCTTACCACACTTTGTGTCATATATAGCAAGCCAATAAATCATTGTAGCTATAAATATAGGTTAAGGCACTTCAAACCTTGCAGGCAGAGATCATCTAAATCCTTACAAAATTCTGAATCCGTTGTGACTGAAAGAGTCCTTATATTTTAATTAAATAATCAGCTGTTTATTGGGTATTTATGTGCTCACCATCTTTCAAGGATTCGGAGAAATAAACTGTACTGAACAATAAATCTGAGAGGCTGATTTTTATTAAGAGTGGCTAAGAGTTTCCATGTAGCTTTAGTTTATTAAAACATATGGAAATATTTGACTTAAATTTTATTGGAATATGCTAGACTTAGCCAGCATCTGAAAAATTCAGAGCAATTCAATTAATCATTGCACAACTTCAGGAAAAAAGTAACCCTCCATGCAATTGAACTATTAGTAAAAGTTATAATAAAAGATTTGATTACAAAAATTTCCCCCCATTCTGTAGGTTGCCTGTTCACTCATGATAGTTTCTTTTGCTGAGCAGAAGCTCTTTAGTTTAATTAGATCCCATTTGCCAATTTTGGCTTTTGTTGCCATTGCTTTTGGTGTTTTAGTCATGAAGTCTTTGCCCATGCCTATGTCCTGAATGCTATTGCCTAGGTTTTCTTCTAGGGTTTTTATGGTTTTAAGTCTTACTTTAAGTCTTTAATCCATCTTGAGTTAATTTTTGTATAAAGTGTAAGGAAGGGGTCCAGTTTCAGTTTTTTGCATATGGCTAGCCAGTTTTCCCAACACCATTTATTAAATAGGGAATCCTTTCCCCATAGCTTATTTTTGTCAGGTTTGTCAAAGATCAGATGGTTTTAGATGTGTGGTGTTATTTCTGAGGCCTCTGTTCTATTCCATTGGTCTGTATATCTGTTTTGGTACCAATACCATGCTATTTTGGTTACAGTAGCCTTGTAGTATGGTTTGAAATCAGTTAGCATGATGCCTCCTGGTTTGTTCTTTTTCTTTAGAATTGTTGTGGCTATACAGGCTCTTTTTTAGTTCCACATGAAATTTAAAGTAGTTTTTTCTAATTCTGTGAAGAAAGTCAATGGTAGCTTGATGGGGATAGCATAGAAATAAAACGTGGTACTATGGGCTATAACTATAAATAAGTTTCCACCACATCAGGGTGTTCCAATACATAATCTATTCCATGATTTTATTCTCTCTTTGAGATATTTTTGTTTCACTCTCTCTTCAAGATAATAAAGCTAGTACAGAATAAGAAACACAAATATACAAGGGTAGCACATAAACAGATTTCACTAATCTTTATTTTCAAGTGACTATTTTGGCCATTTTTTATACTAAATTCACCTGTGTTTTGCTAAATCACTAATTTTGTAACTTTTTTTTTAATCAGAGGCAACATTCAAATTATTCACAACTGGTACTTCACAAATACCAACTTATAAGAACAAGAGCTAAAGATGAACACTAAGTATGCTTGCATTGATATATAGCAATGCATTCCAGTGTGAACCAATATGTCTGGTTTATTCCAGGTGACTATGGGTTTAGATCCTGCCTATGTCAGCCTCACTACCCTAGTTGTAGATTGAAAGAATGAATGAGACTTATGATTATAGTAGAGTGGAAATACAAATTATATAGCTAAGTTTTTGACAAAATTGTAGCTAAGCAGAAGTAGAAAATCTATAAGAAAAGTATATGTAACAGAAGTAGTATACGTATGTTTGGAAAATATGTTAAGAGGCAATTATGCAAGCTTTAGAACACTTTACTAGATTGTCAGGAAGCCAGGATTATACGCTGTCTAAACAAGCCCTCACACAAATCCTTCAAAACCATGATATATCTGAATATGTGTGAAGCTGTTCTCTGCCATATTCAAACCTTTTATTATTATTATTACTTTGAGACGAGTCTCACTCTGTCGCCCAGAGTGGAATGCAGTGGCATGATCTCAGCTCACTGCAACCTTTGCTTCCCAGATTCAAGTGATTCTCCTGCCTCATCCTCCCGAGTAGCTGGGACTACAGGCATGCACCACCAGCCCTGGCTAATTTTTTGTATTTTTAGTAGAGATGGGGTTTCACCATGTTGGTCAGGCTGGCCTCATACTCCTGACCTCAAACGATCCACTGGCCTTGGCCTCCCAAAGTGCTAAGATTATAGGCATGAGCCACTGTGCCTGGCCACCTTTTGTTATTTTTTTCAAACCATTTTTATTAGTTTTTTAAATTATATTTTAAGTTCTGGGATACATGTGCAGAAAGTGCAGTTTTATGCATGTGCCATGGTGGTTTGCTGCACCCATCAACCTGTCATCTATGTTAGGTATTTCTCCTAATGCTATGCCTTCCCTAGCTCCCCACCCCCTGACAAGCCCCGGTGTGTGATGTTTCCTTCCCTGTGTCCAGCCATATCTGATATATTGCTTACTGAACCTGTACAGAGTTTGTATTTTGAGTATAAATAAGTTTTGCCTGCTAAAACAAAATATCAACAATCTTCAGAGCAATATAACAGAACCCAGATTCCCTACAACTTATATCTATAATATTCAGGTTACAATCTAAGTGACATATAAAGATCAGGAAAAAATGATTTCTTAGCAAGGCAAAAGACAATCAATAGATATACACTCTAGGATAAACCATTGTTAGAATTATCAGATGAGGACCTTGGACTTTTAAAACAATTATTATTTCCATGCTCAGTGACATAACGAAAAATGTGCTTGTATTGAATAAAATATGGTAAGGTTTGTGAGTAAAATGAAAATATAAATGAAAAACAAATTTTAGAACTAAAAAATAAAATATCTACATTTAGAATTTGCTACATAGGCTTAGTGCATGGCAGAAAAGACAGAAGAAAGAAACAGTGACTTTTAAAAGTTCATTTTTCGAATTTGAAAGTTGGAAATTATTCAATTTGAAAAAGTAAGAGGAAAAAGATGTTTTAAATGAGTAGAATGTTAGGGACATGTGGGATAATTTTATGTGAGCAAACATAAGGGCAATTTGAGTCTCAGAAGGAGAGAAAAGAGAGAGAATAGGAAAGAAAAAGAATTTGAAGAAATAATGACTGAACAGTCTCCAAATATTGCCAAACATATAAATAGACAGATTCAAGAAATTCAGCAAACCTAAAACAGGATAAATTTGATGAAAAAACGCCTAGGCACATATTATAGTCAAACTGCTAAGAAGCAAAGATAAAATTAAAGAAAAATGGCAAATTACATTTAGGAGAACAAGTTGAATTACAGTAGACTATTTCTCAGAAACTATGGAGGCCAGAAAACAATGGAATAATTCATTTAAAGTACTAAAAAGAAAAAAAAAAGCCAACACAGAATACTACATCCTGTGAACATGAACTTCAAGAATGAAGATGAAATAAAATTATTTTCAGATAATAGAAAACAACAGGAATGTGTCACTAATGGAGCCACGTTATAAAGGATGCTAAATAAATTTCTTTAGAGCTTTCATTGAGGTAGTTTCAAAAATATTATTTTGTTATTTTATATTTTATTAATTTTTAGATTAATAAATCTAAATATTTATTGGAAGGAAAATGATATAGTGAAATCAGACTTTTAGGAAAGAATAAAATGATAAATATCTGGGAAAATATAGAAGACCATTTTTCTTCATTTATTTAAATTGTGCATTTGACCATTTGAAACAAAAATTACAACACCATCTCATGGGGCTTATATGTAGAGAGGTGTAATACATGTGACAATGATAACATAAAGACCAGTTAATGTTAGTAAATGGACCTATACTGTTGCAGGATTTTTACATGTTACACAAAGTTGTACAATAGACAGAAAATTAAAGATGTATGTTGTAATCCCCAAACAACCACTAAAAAGATTAACCATAATAGCTAAAAATTGTTGAAGTTTACCCATTTATCAAAAGATAAATTTAAATTGACCATTTAGCAGTGGATAAATTAAAATTAATTTAAAAAATAAATAATACAAAAAATATCTCAAGCAGAAAAGTTTTTGTGAAGGGAAAAAAGCAAAGATGACAATCAGAAAACAAACAATAAGATGTTAGACCCAAATCCAACTAAATTAATAATTACATTAAATGTTAAAGGACTAAACATTCCACTTAAAAGGAAAAGGTTATTAGAATTGATAAAAAGGCAAGCCTTAATTGCAATTGTACAAGAGATACACTTTAAATATAAATACACTAAAAGGCTCAAAGTAAAAGTATGTAAAATGTACCAAACAGTAGGAATAAGTAGAATGCAGTGGTGATATTAATATTAACTAAAATGAACTGCAAGAAAAAGGATGTTGTGAAAGAGAAAGGAGATTTTCTGATAATAAGAGCGTCATCAGAAAGACACAACAATCATAAATAAGTATTAGGTAACTATAGACTTCCAAAATTTAAAATGTAAAAATTGATAGGAGAAAAAGGAGAAATATGTATTTTCACAATCATAGGAGGTTTTAAGATTCTTACCTTAGCAGTTGATAGAAAAACTGGGCAAAAATATCAGTAAGAACCTAAGAGGATTTGAACAACATCAACCACTTTGCCTTAATTAATACTTATAGAACACCACGCAATAACTGAAATATACATATTCTTTTCAAGTACACATGCTGGGACATTTTAAAATAAGTTTTAATAATTTTAAAATATCATAAGCTTTAAGAGTATGTTCTTTGACCTTAATGGATTTAAATTAGAGATCAATAAGAATAAGATATCTAGGAAAATCTCGTACATTTGAAAATTAACGCTCTTCTAAATAATTTGTGGATCAAAAAGTAATCAGAGGAAACTAGGAAACATTTCAAATTTATCAAGAATGAAAATGCAATATATTAAAAATGTGTGCAATACTATTAAAACAGCACCTAGAGGAAATTTATAGCTATAAATGTTCATAGCAGGAAAGAAAAAAGTTCCAAACCCAATGACTTCAGGAGCTAGAACAAAGCAGTAATGTAAATTCAAAGTGGATAGAAGAAATTAGTAATGATAAGAGGAAAAATCAATAAAATAGAAAAAATAAACAGAAAAAAATTAACAGAGCTAAAGCTGTTCTTTGAAAAGGGCAACATGATTGACAACCTTCTGTCTAGACTGGTCAATAAAAAGGAGAAAACACAAAGTACCAATATTAGATCCTACAGATATGAAATACATAAAAAAAAGTTACAAACAACTTTATCTCAATAAATTTGACAACTTTGATGAAGTGGATAAATTCCTTGCAAAATACAACTTACCAAAACTCACACAAGATGAAACAAAGTCTGAACAATCCTATGTCTGTTAAAAAAATTGACTTTGTCATCAAAAATATTCCCACAAAGAAATATCCATCCTTGGATAGTTTAACTGGTGAATTCTATCAAATATACAAAGAACAGATAATAACAATCTTATGCAAGTTTATTTAGAGAAGGAAGAAATACTATGCAAAATACCCTGGCAAAAAAATTCATAAAAGGAATATTAAAGATTAATGTATTTTATGAACATAGTTATAATAATTTTCAGTAAAATATTAACTAATTGAATATAACAATATACTAAGAAGATAATATATCATGTGTTATAGTTAATTTTATGTGTCAACTCACCTGGGCCTCAGTGTGCACAGATATTTGGTCAAGCATTATTCTGTTGTTTCTGTGAGGGCATTTTTGGATGGGATTAACATATAAGAGGGTAGACTGAGTAAAGCAGATTGCCCTTCCTAACATGAGTGGACCTCATTCAACCAGTTGAAGGCCTAACTAGAACTAAAAGGCTGACCCCCTCCCAAGTAAGAGAATTCTTTCTGCCTGTCTTTGAACGAGAACAGTGGCTCTTCCTGGTTCTTGAGCTGTCAGCCTTCAAGTTGGAAGTACAATTTTGGGTGTCCTGGATCTCCAGCTTGCTGATTTATCCTGCAGATCTCGGGACTTGTCAGCCTGCATGATTATATGAGTCGCTTCCTTATAATAAATCTCTTTCTTTATATGTGTATATCCTATTGGTTTCTCTGGAGAATCCTGACTCATATATTGGGCTTATCCAAGGAATGCAAGATTAATTCTGCATTCAAAAATTAATTAAAAGAATTCACCATATTTAAAAACAAACAGAAAATCATACAGTCATCTTAATAGATACATAACAAGCATTTGTTGACAAAATTCAACACTCATTCATGATAAAAACTCTCAGCAAGCCAGAAACAGAAGGGAGCTTCCTCAATTGGATAAAGGGCATATGTGAAAAACCTATAACTAACATCAAGCTTGATGGTGAAATATTGAATGTTTTTTCCCTAAGACTTGGGAGCAAGACAAAGATTCTTGATCTTACATTCATCAACATTGTTAAGATGTTAATAACAAATGACATGATTGTCTAGGTAGAAAATCCTAAGGATCTGTAAAGGAGCTACTGGAACTCATAATGAATTTTGCAAGGTCATAGAATACAAGGTTAGTGTAAAAACCATTATACATATACATATATGCATATATACATATATCTATATATAGAGAGAGAGAGGGAAAGAGAGACTAGCAGCAAACCATTGGAAAATAAAATAAAATAATTTTTTACAACAGCACAAAACATATAAACTAGTAGTAACTTTCAAAAACAAGTGCAACTCATGCTCACTAAAGATTACATAGCATTGCTGATTATAGAGGACCTAAATACATTGGGAGATATACTGTCATCTTGTAGTGGAACACTCAGTATTGTAAAGGTGTCAAATATTCCAAAATTTATTTATTGTTTCAATACAATTCTAATCAAAATTCCAGCAGAATTATGTTGGAAATTGTGACGATTATTATAAACTTTATGTGGAAATGCAAAATAATACTTTTTAAATGAAGAACAAGGTTAGAGAACTCATATTTCTTGATTCAAAGCATGCTTAAGTTACAGTATTCAAGGCAGCATTTCATTGGTGAAAGATGGACATACCTATGGGACAGAATTCAGAGTTTTGAAATTGACTCATCAATTGATTTATGACAAAGGTGCCAAATTAATTCAATGGGGAAAAGAAAATATTTTCAACACATGGTTTTGGAACAAAGGGAAAAAATAACTTTGACCCTTATCACATACCATATTCAAAAAATAGCTCAAAATTGGTTATAAACCTAAACGTAAAAGCTAAAATGGCAAGAATTCCAGAGGAAAACAGTTAAGTCCTTGGAAGTAGATGGAGGTTTCTCAGATAGGACAGAAAAAGCATGAAGCATTTTTTAAATGATAAATTGAACTTCATAAAAATTAAAACCTTTCGCTCTTTGGAAGACACCGTTAAAAAAAAAAAGCAAGCCAAGAAATTGGAGAAATTATTCACAACACTTACGTTTTACATATGTTTTGAATCCAAAATGTGTAAGGTACTTTTATAATTCAATAATAAGAAAACGATTCAATTTTTTAATGAGAAAGGTTTGAAACAGACATTTCCCTAAAAATTGTATACAAATGGAATATAAGTGCATGAAAATGTGCCTGACATAATTAGTCATTCAAAGAAATGTAGATTAAAACCACAATGAGATACCACTACATATCCATCAGAAGAATGGCTGAAATTAAAGACTGATTAGAGTAGGCAAAGAAAAACTGAAAATGTTAGACACTAGTGGTCAAATGTGAAGTGATACAACCACTTTGAAAAATATTTGGCAGTTTCTTTTCTTTTTTTTCCAAGATGGAGTCTCGCTCTGTCACCCAGGCTAGAGTGCAGTGGCGTGATCTCACCTCATTGCAACTTCCGCCTCCTGGGTTCAAGCAATTCTCCTGTCTCAGCCTCCTGAGTAGCTGGGACTACAGGCACACGCCACAACACCCAGCTAATTTTTGTATTTTTAGTAGAGATGGGGTTTCACCATATTGGTCAGGCTGGTCTCGAACTCCTGACCTCAAGTGATCCACCCACCTCAGCCTCCCAGAGTGTTGGGATTACAGGCGTGAGCCACCATGCCAGGCTGGCAGTTTCTTATAAACACTCAGCTATCTTATAAACCAGTCATTCTGCTTCTAGGTATTCACCCCAGATAAATGAAAACATATGTGTCTACACAAAGATTTATGTATGAATACCCATAGTAGCTTTATTCACAATAGTCCCAAACTAGAATCTGATAGCTCGAATGTCTGCTAGCTGGTAAATGGATTACAAATTGTGGTATGCTGATATGATAGTATACCACTCTGCAATAAGAGAAAATGAACTATTGATGAACCACTATATAGACGAATTGTAAATCATTATGCTGAGTAAAGAAAGAGTACATTTTGTATTTTATGTATGTGTGTATGTGTCTATGTATATACACAGAAACATGTGTGTATATATCTAGTATCTATGTTAATATATAATGTGTATGTCTGTATATAATATATGTATTATCCGTTATATTTTAAAATAATTTGTGTATATATGTATGTATATGTACATATATACACACATATTTAATATATGGTACATATGTGTGTATATATGCATGTCTACATGTATATATATAATAAATATGTGTATGTATGTATTAAATATGTGTGTATATAATATATAAATATTGAAATATATATGTTAATTTGAAATATATTATATATTATATACTAAATATATATGTGTATACTTTATATACATATGTATCAAACTAGAAAATTCAAACTGTTTTAGATAGACATGAGCCAGATCAAACTTTGCCTGGGACTAGATTTGAGGGTGATGGAAATATTTGGTATCATGATTACAGTGGTATTTTCAAAAACTTATTCAGCTGTTAAACTCCTTACATTCTGCAATTTATGTAAATTTTCAGCAGTTTATTCTATGTAAATTATACCTCAATAAAGTTCTTAGAGACAGTAAAAGGATCAGTGATTGGCAGGGGTGAGGGAAAAGAGAGAGGGGTGAATTGAAGGAGCACAGGGGATTTTAGGGTGCTGAATCTGTTCTGTAAGGATACTGTGATGGTGGATACACGGCATTATGCATTTGTCAAAACTGGTAGAAATGTGCAATGTGCCCGGTGAATTTTAACATAGACTAAGGACTGTAGTTAACATAATGTATCAATATTGGTTCACTAGTTGTAACAAATGCACCACATTAACACAAGACTTTAAAAATAAGGAAACTGTGCAGGAAGAGAGGTAATATGGGAACTAGCTATACTATAAGCTCAATTTTTCTGTCAACCTAAAACTCTGTTAAAAAATCAAGCTATTTTTAAAACGATGGACTACCTGTATCCAACGTGAAATATGGATTATCAATTTACTTTCTAGGATTATTTTTAAGCTAATTCTTTCTTAAAACTCTGTATTCATTTGGAGAAAAGAGCATTTTAACACAATTTTCAGTTTCATTGAATTTTTCCTGTGAGTTAATTTTCCAAATGGTATGTGTATTCCATGTATCATATTCCTCATAAATGATTTCCTTAATCCTTAGCTTTCATTTATTCCAAATAAAAAGCTCACCTTAAAGACCCAAATTAAATGAGAAATATCAGAAATAGTTAACTGATTTTGATTACCAGTGGCAAAAAAAAAAAAAAAAAAAAACCTGATTTTTGTTTTCCATTTTTGACTTCCATCCTTTTTCCTCCATGGTTGTCTCTAAAAGGGAGTTTCGAACCTTGGTCATTGAAATGGTGATGGCCACGGATATGTCTTGTCACTTCCAACAAATCAAAGCAATGAAGACTGCTCTGCAGCAGCCAGAAGCGTAAGTGTGCTTGCGGCTTGTGCTTGTGTTTGTACAGGTGTTTAAATGGGTCCTTGTCCATGTGGCTATCCCTTTAAAGAGCATCTCCTTTAACACAACTTTATAGAGTGTTCTCATGCAATGGTGATGTTTGAAGGAGAAAGCATAAAAGTTGTACCTATCACAATGAGGTATGTTTTCATCAGGGTTGAAAAAATAATAGAGGTAGTATCAGTTGTCCCCAGTGAGAATTTAAAATAATTCCCTGTGGGAAACTAAATTATCAGAGATCCCCAATGCAGAGGCAACACATAAAAGTCAGTGACTCTTGGATTCTTGCTGTCTTTTTGAAGGATGCGGTCATCCCAGAAATGGATTTGAATCCAGAGAGTCCAATTCTGTAAATATGGAGACCAAGTTAATGAGTATCCCAGTTGTAGGATGAAATGATGTCTTTTCCTCAATTTAACTGAAGTGGGGTTTGAGATGGAAGAACAACAGAGATTAAAAACTTAATAAGTTTTTAAAAACTCTTATTGAGGTTCTGAAGAGTGTGGTCATCATGTGTTTGGGTGCTTTTGGTTTACAGCATTGAAAAGCCAAAAGCCTTATCCCTTATGCTGCATACGGCAGATATTAGCCATCCAGCAAAAGCGTGGGACCTCCATCATCGCTGGACAATGTCACTCCTGGAGGAGTTCTTCAGACAGGTACCTTGTTGCTCTCTCTCCATCAGGGCTGTCATCACTGGATATTTGATGAATTTTGTATCTCAGTAATGCTAGGGTAAGGACTATTGAGATTACAGTAATTTTGGAGAGGGGAGGGGGACTCCACAGATTATTTTGCTTCTTGGTCATGTGATGTTTGAGTCTCACCTAAATACTGATTTTTAGGACATTATGGTATTTCTAGCCTATGCATTTCTGTTTGGCGGAAAAAAAGTGTTTCCTTGTGGCAGTCTTTTGTCAAAATGTCATTTGAGGGGTTCTTTTACTTTTTTTTCTAGTAGCTTGACAAAATGACAGTTACTTTGGCATCACCCTGTAGGATAAAGATGTTAATCTTGAACTCATGTCTCTATTATAATTGGTTGGGTTGTTTCTTTCTAGTGGACAAGTCCATGATGCAAAGTTCTAAACCAAATGTGGCAATTTGGGGTCAGGAAATCACTAGAAACTACTATTCCAATTATATTTAAACTTCACTACATCCTAAGTTCCAGAGTTGTGTTGTCTATAAGAATAGGCAGGATTGGTCTGGTGCAGTGGCTCATGCCTGTAATCCCAGCACTTTGGGAGGCCAAGGCAGGCAGATCATGAGGTCAGGAGATCGAGACCATCCTGGCCAAGATGGTGAAACCCCATCTCTACTAAAAATATAAAAATTAGCCGGGTGTGGTGGCGGGTGCCTGTAATCCCAGCTACCTGGGAGGCTGAGGCAGGAGAATCGCTTGAACCTGGGAGGCAGAGGTTGCAGAGAGCCGAGATCACTCCACTGCACTCCAGCCCGGTGACAGAGTGAGAGAGACTCTGTCTCAAAAAAAGAATAGGCAGGATCTTTAATTATTATAAATTGTTTAGAAACAAATTTTTAAACTGCATAGAACTAGAGAAACAGAAAGGGAAATAAATTCTTGGCACCAAGGCCAAAATGTTTCCAATTCAGGCATGTGCGCTAACCTTATCTCTAGAGGTGCTGCCATTCAAACATCTGCCTCCAGACATGCGGGCCTGAGATTGAAGGCATGATACATAGATTTGGGGACCTAAATTATAATTAATTAATTCAAGTTAATATAGTTAATTCAGTTAATTCTTGCTAATTCAAGAAAGAGGTTCAACAGCATGGTTTCAGAGACTTCTGATTCCATAAAACACTACTTAATAACACGAGTCACAACTTCATCCTGCAAACTGACAAGAGATGGGCTCTTTTGCTATTTATTTAGAGTTCTGAAAGACAATTGCTCTTGTGATAATTCTTACTCTTATATTTCGAGTTTGAATGGAGAAATTGTAGAAGGCACCTGTGTGTGTGTGTGTTTTCCTTCTGAAGCTGTGCATACTATCTAGTAATGAAGTGGGGCTAGAGTTAACAGCACATTAAACAAATGCCAGAAGATCCTTTATTGGAGTTTATTTCAACTGATTTATGGCCTGAGTCTAATCAAATTGCTTCTCTAATTCCCTATGGTCTTATCTATGATTTATGTTGGGAGGGTTGGGGGAGGGAGGGATTTAGGATGAGGTTGGACCAGATGTTTTCTTAAGACCCTTTCGTTAGGAAATGCAAGGCATTTCCTTCACTCTGTCTATGGTGCACATGCACACATGCACACATGCACACACACACGCCACAGCACCCTCGAGCTGTTATATATGTATGTCAACAGGTACCCTATTTAGTTTATGGTTAATTCTCTTTGCAGAGTCATTGCTCAGCCTCCCAGAGTAGTTCTCAAAGAGGACTCAATGGTGTGGGAGGAACTAGAACTATACAGGTGACTCTGGAAAATCATCCTTCACCAAGGGCTTCTTTTGAGCTATTTTTCCAAAGGCTGTTTTTCTAATAGTAGTAGGAGGATGTTCTCCAAATCTCCACTCCCCCTATTGTGCTTTCTTTGATAATACTTTTGCAATATCACCCTGTATTAGTCTGTTCTCATGCTGCTAATAAAGACATACTCAAGACTCAGTAATTTATAAAGGAAAGAGGTTTAATCGACTCACAGTTCCACATGGCTGGGGAGGTCTCACAATCATGGCAGAAGAGTAAAGGGACGTCTTATCCAGTGGCCAGCAAAGAGAGACAATGAGATCCAGGCGAAAGGGATTTTTCTGTTATAAAACCATCAGATCTCCTGCGACTTATTCACTACCACAAGAATGGTATGGGGAAAACCACCCCCAGGATTCAGTTCTCTCTCACCGGGTTCATTTCACAACATGTGGGAATTATGGGAGCTAAAATTTAAGATGAGATTTGGGTGGGGATACAGCCAAACCATATCATTCTACCCTGGCCCCTCCCAAATCTCATATTCTCACATTTCAAAACCAATCATGCCTTCCCAACAGTCCCTCAAAGTCTTAACTCATTTCCACATTAACTCAAAAGTCCACAGTTCAAAATCTCATCTGAGACAAGACAAGTCCCTTCTGCCTATGAGTCTGTGAAATCAAAAGCAAGTTAGTTATTTCCTAGATACAATGTGGGTACAGGCATTGGGTAAATATAACCATTTCAAATGGGAGAAATTGGCCAAATAAAGAGGTTACAGGGCCCATGCAAGTCAAAAATCCAGCATGGCAGTCAAATCTTAAAGCTCTAAAATGATCTCCTTTGACTCTATGTCTCACATCCAGGTCATGCTGATGTAAGAGGTGGGTTCCCATGATCTTGGGCAGCTCCGCCTCTGTGGCTTTGCAGGGTATGGCCTCCATCCTGACTGCTTTCATGGGCTGGCAATGAGTGTCTGCTGCTTTTCCAGGCACATGGTGCAAGCTGTCAGTGGATCTACCATTCTGGGGTCTGGAGGACGGTGGCCTTCTTCTCACAGCTCCACTAGGCAGTACCCCAGTAGGGACTCTGTGTGGGTGTTTCAACCCCACATTTTGCTTCCATACTACCCTAGCAGAGGTTGTCCATGAGGGCCCTGCCCCAGCAGCAAATTTCTGCCTGGACATCCAGGTGGTTTCATACATCCTCTGAAATCTAGGCGGATGTTCCAAACCTCAATTCTTGACTTCTGTGCGCCCACAGACTCAACACTCTGCAGAAATCTCCTAGGCTTAGGGCTTGCGCCTTCTGAAGCCATGGCCTGAACTGTACCTAGCCCCTTTTAGCCATGACTAGCATGTCTGGGATGCAGGGCCCCAAGTCCCTAGGCTGCACACAGCCATTTTTTCCTCCTAGGCCTGTTGGTCTGTGATGTGATGGGCTTCCAGGAAGGTTTCTGACATGCCCTGGAGACATTTTCCCCATTGTGTTGTCTCCTTGTTACTTCTGCAAATTTGTGCAGCAGGCTTGAATTTCTTCTCAGAAAATGGGTTTTTCTTTTCGATTGCATCATCAGGCTGAAAATTTTCTGAACTTTTATGCGCTGTTTCCCTTTTAAAACAAAATGCTTTTTTAAAAAAATTATACTTCAAGTTCTAGGGTTTCTAGGGTACATGTGCACAACGTGCAGGTTTGTTACATATGTATACTTGTGCCATGTTGGTGTGCTGCACCCATTAACTTGTCATTTACATTAGGTATATCTCCTAATGCTATCCCTCCCCGCTCCCCGCTCCCCACAATAGGACCCGGTGTATGATGTTCCCCTTCCCGTGTCCAGGTGATCTCATTGTTCAATTCCCACCTATGAGTGAGAACATGAGGTGTTTGGTTTTCTGTTCTTGCGATAGTTTGCTGAGAATGATGGTTTCTAGCTGCATCCATGTCCCTACAAAGGACACGACCTAATCCTTTTTTATGGCTGCATAGTATTCCATGGTGTATACATGCCACATTTTCTTAATCCAGTCTATCACTGATGGACATTTGGGTTGATTCCAAGTCTTTGCTATTGTGAATAGTGCCGCAATAAACATACGCGTGCGTGTGTCTTTATAGCAGCATGACTTATAATCCTTTGGGTATATCCCCAGTGATGGGATGGCTGGGTCAAATGGTATTTCTAGTTCTAGATCCTTGAGGAATTGCCACACTGTTTTCCACAATGATTGAACTAGTTTACAGTCCCACCAACAGTGTAAAAGTGTTCCTATTTCTCCACATCCTCTCCAGTACCTGTTGTTTCCTGACTTTTTAATGATTGCCATTCTAACTGGTGTGAGATGGTATCTCATTGTGGTTTTGATTTGCATTTCTCTGATGGCCAGTGATGAGGAGCATTTTTTCATGTGTCTGTTGGCTGTATGAATATCTTCTTTTGAGAAGTGTCTCTTCATATCCTTTGCCCACTTTTTGATGGGGTTGTTTGTTTTTTTCTTGTAAATTTGATTGAGTTCTTTATAGGTTCTGGTTATTAGCCCTTTGTCAGATGAGTAGATTGCAAAAATTTTCTCCCATCATGTAGGTTGCCTGTTCACTCTGATGGTAGTTTCTTTTGCTTGCAGAAGCTCTTTAGTTTAATAAGATCCCATTTGTCAATTTTGGCTTTTGTTGCTGTTGCTTTTGGTGTTTTAGACATGAAGTCCTTGCCCATGCCTATGTCCTGAATGGTATTACCTAGGTTTTCTTCTAGGGTTTTTATGGTTTTAGGTCTAACATTTAAGTCTCTAATCCATCTTGAATTAATTTTCGTATAAGGAGTAAGGAAAGGATCCAAGCCAAAAGAACAAAGCTGGAGGCATCATGCTACCTGACTTCAAACTATACTACAAGGCTACAGTAACCAAAACAGCATGGTACTGGTACCAAAACAGAGATATAGACCAATGGAACAGAACAGACCCCTCAGAAATAGTACCACACATCTATAGTCATCTGATCTTTGACAAACCTGACAAAAACAAGAAATGGGGAAAGGATTCCCTATTTAATAAATGCTGCTGGAAAAATTGGCTAGCCATAAGTAGAAAGCTGAAACTGGATCCTTTCCTTATTCCTTATATAAAACGAAATGCTTTTAACAGCACCCAAGTCACCTCTTGAATGTTTTGCTGCTTAGAAATTGTGTCTGCCAGATATCCTAAGTCATTTCCCTCAAGTTCAAAGTTCCACAGACCTCTAGGGCAGGGGTAAAATGTTGTCAGTCTCTTTGCTAAAACACAGCAAGAGTCATCTTTACTCCAGTTGCCAACTAGTTCCTCATCTCCACCTGAGACCACCTCAGCCTGGATGTCATTGTCCATATTATCAGCATTTTGTTCAAAGTTATTCAACAAGTCTCTAGGAAGTTCCAAATGTTCCCACATTTTCTTATCTTCTTCTGAGCTTTCCAAACTGTTCCAACCTCTACCTGTTACCCAGTTCCAAAGTCGCTTTCACATATCAGGCATCTTTACAGCAGCACCACACTCTACCAGTACCAATTTACTGTATTAGTCCATTTTCATGCTGCTGATAAAGAATACCCAAGACTGGGTAATTTATAAAGGAAAGAAGTTTAATTGACTCACAGTTCGACATGGCTGGGGAGGTATCACAACTGTGGTGGAAGACAAAGGAAAAACAAAGGGATGTCTTACATGGCAGCCAGCAAAGAGAGAGAATGAGAACCAAGTGAAAGGGGTTTCCTGTTGTAAAACCATCAGATCTCATGAGACTTATTCACTATCATGAAAACAGTATGGAGGAAACTGCCCCCAGTTATTCAATTATCTCCTACCGGCTCCCTCCCACAACACATGGGAATTATGGGAGCTACAATTTAAGATGAGATTTGTGGGGGAACACAGCCAAACCATGTCATGCCCTCTACAGCTAAGAGTATTTGGTCCATGGCTAAAGGATAGATAATTGCTAACTCATATAAGTTTGAGGTATTACAGTGATTCTTTTTCTAATTATGAGGAAGTAAAAATGAATTACTTAAACATATGAACATTTTTTTCCTCATAAAGGAAACCTTGTTTGCACATATATATACTCAAATAAAAATGTGCTGGAGGCAATATGAAAATAACCATATTGAATTTCTTGCCTGTTGGGAAGGGACTGTTAACTCATTGCACTGGAACTATTTTTTTGTAATTATAATTCAGTAATTTCTTTGACTTAATATTTTAACCTAGATGCCATAAGCTATAGTAAGTAACACATGTAAGAGAAATGTTGCCTCAGCTCTTAACTATAGATTTTAAATTCGACAATTCAAATGGGAAATCTCAGTGGCACTATAGTGTTTTTAAAAATTACATTTGGAAAGTTGGGTTACATTTTAAAATAAGGGCATAGTCTCAGTGCTGATGGACCACACATTCCATGGTTTGCTAAGAGAGTAAGTTACATCTTCAGTTTTATAACCATAATTTACAAAATCCAAGCCACCTCCTCAGGGTACTTTTTGATGAAATATTGACTTTAAAGAAGTATAAGTTCACCTCGTTGGTAAATACATCATGTTGTAAAAACTGTGAGGTTCATTTTCTTTGTATTGCTGTACAATTTTATATTTTGCAGACATCTCTTACAGTTCTTTTAATGTGTCTATGGTATTTTTCCCATTTTTATTTATCACACATGTTGGTGAGTTTTTCCTTTTTTCTCTATGAAATTATCAGATTGTTTTATTGTTTCTCTTTTTGTTTATAGTGCCTTCACTGGTCTTTTTATTTTTAGTAATTCAGTTCTCCTTTGAGCCGCTTCCAGCACAATCTGCATTAATGTGATAGTTCTAGTTTTCTTCTCTTTTCAGTATCTTTCCTATGCTCTGCTAGATCTCATTCCCCTGAGCCCTTGTTCTTGATAATTTCAGGAGCTTCTTTCTGTTAATAGTGGCACCATTTTTCTGATGAGTGTTCCCCATCTGCTGTTTGAAGTTCTCTATTCCTGCTTTTGCTGCTGATGTTATAATACTTCCTTCTCCTCCCTTTGCTCTTTTTTATTTATCTCTTCCTTCCTCTTCTTCTTCTTCACCTTTTTCCTCTTCCCCTACATCTTCTCCATCATCTCTTTGTCCTCCTCCTTGTACTCTTCCTTCTGCCCCTTCTCTTCCTCCTGTCTTTTCTTCTTCACTTTGTTATTATTATTTACCATCTTTGAGTGAAATGTATTCTTTTCGGGTCAACTATTTGCAGATTTGTACCACAGGGCAATCAGAGCAGTAGTATTCCAAGCTATCTAGAGTTGTCCTTGGTTTATTATGAGGGTCCTCTGAAGTGGTGTGTGAGTGTGTGTGTGTGCGTGTGTGTGTGCGTGTATGCCTTGACTTTTTCCTTACTTTTGTAGGGCCTCTTATAATTCAATGTCTATTCTCTACCTAGCCTCTTGGCATCTTGCCTCATTCCTCTTTGATATTTACAGCATTTGGCAGCCCTTTCTCATATAGTTTTGATTTGAGATTACAGATTTTCACTTGGATGTGTGATTGCATTTCTTTTTCTTACCCTCCTCATTTTGAGGTGATAATTTCTGAAAGAGCTAAAACTTTACTATGCTATCTTAAATCCAACATCACAATGCCTTTCTCATATGTTATATTTGTGTCTTCCTCCTCTGAGAAAGAAGAATATACGTTGCTGTGCTTTGTTCAACCTGATCCTTCTGTTTCTTTCCCAAACATTTCCTTTTTCTTTCTGAGAAGACTCACTTGAGATATTACCTAAATGTCTTTGGAAGCTCTTGCACTGACAGGTGCCATCTTCTCTGAACTTCCAATACAGATGGGGCCTTTGTTTCTTTTGACTGGTTTGCTGCCTACATATAGCTACCCCCAAATGTATAACAACACACATAAATAGAAGTTTTGAACTCACTCATGTAAAGTATAGGACTCATGTTTCTTGATTGGCAGGTGGTTCTATGATAAGCAATGATTTTAGACCATACCCTGCCATCTACCTGGCTTCCAAAGTGCTTGTCTACATCAAACCACTAAATCAGGGAAAGCATGGAGAAGTAGGCATAAGAGATGTTGTAGGTCTGAACTGCTGAACTGTGGCAGAAATGCATCGCTTCTCTTCTTCTGTTATTGAGCACTAACTGGCAGTGATTCTAGGCAATGGAGTCTAGCTGTGTAGACAGGAAATGGAGGAGGAGAAGAATAGGGGTTTGGTTAACAGCTACTTGCCTAATTGCTCTCTTTAGTTTGTCTGTCATAAATGTCTGAGTGACCAAAGGAACTTGAGTGTTTCTAACCAAATTAGTCTTCTCATTTATTCAACAGATATTCATTATCTTCCTTCTGCATGCCAACTACATGACTTTATCAGTTGGAGTTATCTTAACCCCTACTGCAGGAATGATATTTAATTTTCTGAGCTGTCCTGGAAGAAGAAAATGAGTAATTTTTTAAAATCCTTTTGTAAATAGAGAATTTTGCCCTCTTTTGAAAATGTTGACCTCTTCAATAAAGAGGAAAGTGTATGAATAATTTTAAGCTATAGCTATAGAGTCATACGGTATGGTGTTATCACTCAAGTTGGATTCATCAGTAGAAGTTTATTCCTCTACATTATTATCAGCACTGTTTTTTTTCCAATTCATAAGTATATCTGCTTTCCAAAGGGAATTCAATTACCTCTGTTTTAAAAATAAGCTTTTATTAGTTGAGTCTACATAGCTCAATTAAATACAAAGCATGTAAATTATGTGTATATTTGGGTATGGACAAGTTCATGGAATTAGAGTTATTTAGTATCAGGTGATTGTTCAATAATGAAATCCAAATTGGTGTTTATACTTTAATAGCCAAATGGAGAGTGTTCACACCCTCCCCATTAAAATGTACTGACAGAACAATTTGTATCCCTGCTACATGGGAATAAAAAGGGTTTTATTTGTTTTAGCTGAACTATCCCACCAAACCATCTACATCACTAGAATTTATGTTATAAATACACTTCCTTTTCTACATATCGCCTAGGTAGAAATCACTCAGGAGGAAATCATTTTTATCATGCCACTTGAGAGAGTAGTTTTCGGTAGAGCGTACTTAAATAAAGAAGCCATTCGTCCCCTGGGGTGTCGATATAGGAAGAGGGTGCAGAAGGAACTGAGCCACTTAGGGACTATTCCTAAAACCCTTGGATGTCCCCAGCTCCCATTGTGACCCCACTGTTGAATTTCCTTAGACACACACTCCTTTTCCGTCCTTTCAGTTAATGCTGCATTGAGCCAACATGTGTTCTCTTCGGTAGCATGCCTTAGAAGGAAGAATCATCCAGTTTTGAACCAGGCCTGGTTGCAGGTTGTTACTATCCTTTATTTGCTATTAAATTAATTTATTGACAGTACTTATTATAATCAGAATGTATTAGGTGAACAAATTAACTAAAAGTTTCTCGAATCTTGACCTTAAATATTAGAGCCACCTGTTGGGAAACAACAGTTCATTTTATTTATTTACATGCATTTTTCTCTTTCATCCTTATAACCCTATGAGGTAGAGATTACTATCCCACATTTAACAAGTGATAAAAACTGAAATGCATGGAAAGAAAATAACTTACCTATGATCTATCTCACATCTGGTAGGAGAAAGAGATTCAAGCACAAGTTAGTAGCTACTATCCTGAGCCAGTAAAATGAATTAGCACAGCTTCACTACTATAAGAAGGGTGACATATTTTTTTTTTTCCTTTCCTCTGGGGGTATGACAAGTATTAAGCCTCAGGCCCAAGTTTTTAGAAAACATCTCCATCATTATTTAGACTTTTCATAGTACTTATTATGGTGATGCTTTTTGGCAAGATTGAGAATATATTGGTCGGACAATTATGTTTTATTGTTGTCTAACTTCATAGACACAAGCAATTATTTATTCTGACTCTTTTTGGTCCACTTTTCATTATGGACTAACCTCTGAGGTTAAGAACCGAGAAGCACTTGCTCCAAGTGTGTGTGACTTTAAGTAGCTCTAGGGGATCAATCTCAATCAGTCCAGTTTGAATTTTAGTTTCAAACACTGCCTACATCTGGGAGGAGTTCACTAGCTAGACAAAGACCACAGGTTGACCCAGGATGACTTAGGAAAACACAGAAATTCTGCCTGCAGTGCTGGCTGTAGGCCACAAGACATATTTCCTGTTGCCTTATTTTCCATGGAGGTCATAGTACTGCCCAATGAGGCTTTCTTTACAGCAGCATGAGCTTTGTAGTTGGATGGAACTATTGGATCCCAGAGGGCTACAGCCTTTTCTTGTCTTTTATGTAGAGAAGAAGTCTCCATAAAGACTTATTATATAATGTAATTGTAATAATTAAAATAAAGACCAGTGACCTCTGTGGTGGCAGAAGTCTCTAAATGAAATCTGGGTGACCCAGCCTACTGTTCCTTAATTTACTATGACCTTTTATTTTTCCAGGGTGACAGAGAAGCAGAACTGGGGCTGCCTTTTTCTCCTCTGTGTGACCGAAAGTCCACTATGGTTGCTCAGTCACAAGTAGGTACGTGTTTGCCAGCTCTTTGGTTAGAAGGAAGCACCAAAGCAGGAAGCCTGTAGAAGTAAGCACAGATGCTCTGAGCAGTTCTTTGACTGGGAAACTGGCTCCATTCTGCTGTGTTGTGCTCATGGCTCTGCCTGATTGGATTTATGGAACCACTCTGTCCATTCTTCTCCCTGGAATGTGGCTGTTCATGGGAGAATTGGACAATGATACTCTTGGTGTCTCTGTCATTCCCTGTCAAGAGAAAGAGGGGGTCCCAACTCTCCAAGGAGATAACAAATGTCATTGGCAGGAAGCCCATTCTACTCCATCCCTCCATTCTGCATGTAGCACTGTAAGCTGCCAAGGCATTTCTACTCACTGATGCTTCTTCTAGCCCCATTTTCAGGACAGCCCCGTTTCCTGGTTGAATCTACTTCCATGAATGGATCTTTCAAAATATTTTCTTCCTTCTTTCCTGTCTTCCTTCCTTTCTTTTCTTTAAAGCACTTTTTTTTTTAGGTAAGGATAACTTTTGAATTGCTGATAACCATAATATATGCATTTAAAAAATCTTCATCTATGGGAGAGGGCACCAGTGCCCTATCTGAATTAAACATTGTCAGTGATCTCCACCTTTGAAAAGTCTGAAATCATTTAAGAAAATTCAATAAGAATTATGGATTTTTCTACCTTTGTTTTGAGTGCTTATGCTTTTTAAATAATATATATTGAGTCTTCATATATTGGGCACTGCTAGACATGGTAATAGATGTTATAGGAACAAAGACAAATTATACGTGGTACTTGCTCTCAAACACATTAAACCAGTATTGAGTGATGGGCAAAATGTTACAAAAACAAAAATCTATTAGAATATTATAACGCTAAGGTAGACTTTTGTACATAGTACAATAAGGTACACAACAGAGTGTGTGAGCCATTAGGTTTATTAAGGGGTAATATTTGAGTTGAGTCCCAAGAAGTGCGTAGGCATTGTTTGGGCAAATGGTGATCTGTGTTGGAGGTGAGCTAGGGGTGGGTAGAAGGTCATTCCAGGCAGAGAATGTAGCATATACAAAGCAGGGAAACTTAAAACTGCCTAGTATGGTCAGCAAATTCTAAACATTTCCATATGGCAAGAACATTGGGTAGGGAGTAGGATGTAGTGAGGGACGTATCAAGCCCAGATTTTATGTAGTGTTAATAATAGCATGTGTTTATACTTTCTTGTAGGAAATGAGGGCATATCTAAAGAATTTTAAGTGAGGTTAAAAATATATAAATTTATGTTTTAGCCTGTGGGCTTAATCTGGCCCACCACCTGTTCTTGTAAATAAAGTTTTATTACAACACAGCTAAGTGCATTCATTTACATATTGTCTATGACTGCTTTTGCACTTCAGTGACAGAGTTAAGTGGTTTTGATAGAGATGATATGGCCTGCAAAGTCTAAAATAACTATCTGGTCCTTTACAGATAAAGTTTGCCAACCCTGTTTTTAGAAGATTTCTTTGCCAGTAGCATGGAGGATTAATTGGAGGATTTTCAGTAAGATTAGAGGCAAGGAAACCAGTTGGGTGCCTCCTACAGGATTACAAAGAAGAGATGATGAATATCAGAACTAAGGTAGTAACAGAGCCTCTCCAGAAGAGAGGTGGCACATAAGGTGTCAAGGATTTGACTGAATGCAAAGCTGAGATAAAGGCAGAACTCTAGATTAAGTGGTTGGACTATGGTTCCATTTACAAAGGTTGTGGGGAATCTTATGAGTTAGTTCTGGTTTGGACATGTTGAGCTTAGTTTGTCAGGAAAAAAAAAGGCAAAAGTAGTGTCATCAAATACTTTAGTTTCAGCTTAAAACTACACTATAATTAATCATAATACACAATACATACTACACATATACAATTACAAAACTATATTAGCCATAATACACATTTGGCTATCACTGTTTCCTTGTCAGTCAGGACACTATTGATATTTGGTTGAGACAGTTCTTGTTTTGTCAATTACATTGTAGGACTTTTAACATCCTTTATGCTCAGCATTAATGCCAGCTTTACCTCTACCTGGGCCATTGTGAAAACTAAATATGCATTCATACATTTCCAGATACGACCTTCAAAGGAGAATGGGCATTTCCTCTGGTTGATATTTAGTTTCCTTCCAGTTTTCATGTGGCTGTGTAGGGAATTACCACCGTCCCCACTAGCTTCAGCTCCTAGTTTTTCTCCTGATTGTCACAGAATATTTGGGTGTCTGAGCTGTTAGGACAATCTCTGTAGCCCAACTTCAGCCATCTCTCTAGCATGGTGATCTCACAAAGGTATAGTTCTAGGTCTGAGCCCTTTTTCACTTTCCAATTCTGTTTCTTCCAACTCTGTTTGCCCCCTCCCATCTAGATGCACCCCCTGTACCTCAAAGTCTAGCATATATGAACCAAAGCCCAGTCATTTCTTGGCCACATTCTCTTTCCATTTTCTGTTTTCCCTGCTTTGTTGTTGGAGTGTCTTTGGCAGATCCCATACAGAGGCAGTACCACCTCCTGCTGTACGGGTATCTGTGCCTGCTTTGCATTTCCACTTTATAGTGGCACTGGTTCCAGCCTTCTTTATCTTTTTTTTTTTTTTAGCAATTGCAATAGCTTCTAAATGATTTTCTCATCCTTCTCCCTTCCTGCTTTCTTCATTATTATCTTGCCAGATTAACTTTCCAAAGAACATTTAAAAACTCTTATGACAATGCTGCTCAAACATCTCCAGGAGCCTCCCGTGTCTACTTAAGTCCCAACCCTCTATCTGAATACTTAGAAGCCTCCCTTCCTAGAGCTGTCAATAACTTGCCTTCCCAAGCTTTCCTTCCACAAATCCAAAAGAATCCCTACTCCCTAGTCAGTCCGCAGACACATCTTACACCCTCCCATCTCTGTCACTTGGCTTTTTCCATTCCCACTGCCCAGAGTGAATAGCCACATCTTCCTCTCCACCCATTCTTAAGGGCTCAGCTCAAATGTCACAACTTCAGGCTGGTTGTGTTGTTCAGTCTTAGTCTTTTACAGAGTTCCTATCACAGTGCTTGTTCTGTAGTGGGTGTTGAGTATTTCATAGGTACTTTATTGAACTGTATCCTGAAAAGTCATAGGAAGTTATGTAGGAGAAATGAAACTGACATGTAATATTCAAATCAAGGAATATATAAAGTGAATAAGATCAACCCATTCTCTTGTAATCTGATCTGGAGCTTCTAGATCAGTTTCTTCTGGAAAGTATGGAAAGGCCCAAGGTAATATGTGGTTACTCTGAAGCATTGCCGTTTCCCTCCAGGTTTCATTGATTTCATCGTGGAACCCACCTTCACTGTGCTTACGGACATGACCGAGAAGATTGTGAGTCCATTAATTGATGAAACCTCTCAAACTGGCGGGACAGGACAGAGACGTTCAAGGTCAGTGGGGAAGCCTGAGGGCTGGGGGTGAGGTTGGCCTGTCCTTGAGGATAGAATTCTTCTTTTGCTGGGGATGGGGATGGTATGTCATAATGACATTTGCCTTAGCTCCTTCTCATAAAAATTTGTCTGCCTCTTTCCTTTTCTCAGAGGAGTTGAAATTGTATTATCTGTACTCTCTAAGCTAAACTGTTAAGAGGTGCCCAAGGTCTAAATCATGACCAGCAGGAACCTGGTGCTGCCCCTCCACCACCCCATTTGGTGCATGTTTACCTGCTGTGCCCAGACAATCCTTGCTCATGTAATACTCCACAAAGACATTACCACTCCTCGAGAGTACTTACAAAGAAATGAAACTGACATTCATTTCAAGGTTTGCACAAAGAATGAAGTAGAGAAAAAGAATCGAAAGCTTGAAATCACCTTCTACCACCGCATCATTATATCAAGGGTAGATCAGTAAAGAGTACAGGCTCTAGAGTTAGAATGCCAGAGTTAAAAACTCCTGACCTCATCACTTACTAGCTGTGCAATCGCAGGCAAATTGTCTCACTTCCCCCATCTGAGAAAACGTGGATTATAATACTCAGAGGTGGCTGGGAAGATTAAATAAGATATTTAATCTATGTTAAACCTTACAACAGGGTCTAGAACAGAGGAAGTGCTAGCTAAAATAAAGTCTTTATTAGATATACTACTGCTATTACTACTACTATTAATCTCCTTGTTCATGTAAAACATTGGGCTTTGTCATAAAGGAGGAAGAAGAGAAATGGAATGAATAGGAAAAGGAGAAGCAAAGAGCAGGAAAAGGAGTAAAGAAAGACAGGGGGACCCCAGGGATGCTCCAGATGGATAGACCCTCTTAAGTTTGCTAACAAGGAGGACAGAGCCCCTGGCAGAGTCCCCATGGCCCCACAGCTCTTCAGGCAGTGACTGAAATATGTTCTGCTTGTCTAGTCCATCATGAATTTGTGTTCCTACCAGTCATTGCTTTAACCACTTGGTAGCAGTAGTTACTTCTTTGAGATTTTCCAGAAAGATGGTACTTTCTAATATTTACAAAGTTACCCATAAGGTCTTTTGCATGACCTAGTCTCTCACTATCCCCATGCTGTCCACGTTTCCATCTTCTTCCAGCGATTTAAGGAAATTATCACTTCCCCTGGACTTTGGTATACTGGGATCAGAAAGACCCTTGCAGGGGAATGGTAGAGCTGGAAAGAAAGAGGAGCAAGTTGCTAGGTAACTTGGAAAAGTGGTCAGTGTGGAAGCAGATGGGTGAACTGCAGAATTAAGTGGATATCCCAGCTCAAATTAGTCAGTTTCAGAGAAGAGAGCAGAGAAAATTCACATGAGGGGGTTCTGGTTATTGGGAAAAGAGAAGAGGCCAAATAGCGAGGAAGAAATATGAAGAATATAGAGACTCTTGAGACTGCAATGTTGATATTTTTCCTGCTGAAAATTCAGAATTTTCCACCTGTCATATGTGGAAAATAGAATAATTATAAACCTCAGGACCCAGAAATTTCACAGCAATAACTTGATGAGTGCTAACCACTCCTCCCCAGGCTAGTTCATTGGCAGACATTTTCCAAACACTAACTCTCTTCTTTGGTATGATATTTTTGTTTTCCAGTTTGAATAGCATCAGCTCATCAGATGCCAAGCGATCAGGTGTCAAGAGCTCTGGTTCGGAGGGAAGTGCCCCAATCAACAGTTCTGTCATTCCCATTGACTATAAGAGCTTTAAAGCTACTTGGACCGAGGTGGTGCACATCAATCGGGAGAGATGGAGGGCCAAGGTACCCAAAGGTAACATGCCACAGACCTGTCCAAGCCAATTCAGCACCCAGTTGTAAAACAAGGTTGTCTTCCCTGAGTTATGTGTGTTACAAATAAAGCACAGTTGCTCAGGATGCAGATTCAAATTGCTGAATGTTAGAATCTACCATCTTTTGATCTTCATAGTATCTACCAATCAATGCATGATAAAATGCAGCAGACCTGCAAGCCTCCTGACATGATGCCCTTTATGCTGTGGCACTAAACTCCTTTTTCTGGTATGAAGACTCTACAGGAGATGGGTGTTATTATTTCTTGATTTCTGCTAAACCATCTTGTCGTTTTCACTTGATATCATGTGGCACAACTGTGAGGCTTTTATTTCTTCTTTTACCTAAGTAAAGACCTGCTAATAGCCACCTTGCCTTGGCCATTATGTTGGGATATAAGGAGCTTTAATTTTCTTACATGCATTTCTATATTCCTTTCATATTCTCAGTTTCCCTTCACTCATTGCTCAAACCATATATATGATCTTCTAAGATGATGGTAAATTGTTGGTAAACAGAAATTCCCTGAAGTAGACATCATCAAAACTAAAAATTGTGGCCCTTGGTACTGTCAGCAGAAAAGGGTGGAAATTTGTATGATGTGGGAAGCTTAAATTCCTTTGTTCATGTGTGCATTTATGACTACTGAGCATGTCCTCCATGATGGGTACATTCTACATGATCATATTAGGGAGAGAGGCCCTCGTGCACAGGTAGCACAAACCTGAGATAAGGGGTCTGACACTGTGATGCCTGATTTAAGGTAAGGACAAATACATGGGTGGCTCTGGGAGCCCAGTGAGGGAACTGAGCTTCCTGGAGGTGAGCCCTCAACAAGAGTCAGTTTTTGCTAACATCTATTGCATGCCTACTGTGTGCCAGGCTGTGCCGGGTACCCAGGGTACAGAGATGAGTAACAGGCATCCTTGCCCTCAAAGCTCACAGTCTTGTGGCAGGGGAGGGAAAGAGACATTACTATATAGTTTCATTCAAAGGAAGAATGGAAGTTCGGTCAAAGCCCTGAAGTTGCCACCAGCACCACCAGCCTAAGCCCTAGGCCTTCACATCAGACAAAAACACATCATCCTCTCCCCAAACACAACATCTCACATTTTTACCCTCCCAGTGTCAGTATACTGGGTGAGAAGGGTAGGGACGGTGGGTAAGAACATGTTCTAGCAGTGTTGGTTCCTGTACATCAGGGTGGGAGGTGGGGGTTCCTATTCTAGTGTAGGAAAGAAGCAGCCTCACTGTTGGAGTTATTCAAAGGCTTGTCCACAAAATTCTGTCCAATTTTGTGACTTGTCCATAAAATTCCATTCAAGTGGCTGCTCATTTCAGGTGAGGCAAAGGGTTTATATTTATGGCACTTTTAGGGCATAATTGAACCCTTATCATTTCAGGACAGATGTTGCACCCTGAACTGTGGAGGGAGCCAACACCTCTTCCATATTTTAAGTGCATCCTCTCCTAGTCCATTCAAATGCTTTAAACATTCGAATCCTCCCTGTTGGCAGGTATTGCAAACAGCAATGGCAGCTACTGCATCATCTGCAAAGAAACACTCTCTTATAATCAATTACACTCATTACACTTGAAAATTCAATTTCTGACAACATGCAATTTAAAGAGGTACTTCAAAATAATTTGTTTGCAATTATCTGGCTTACTAAAATTACCTTCAGAAACTAATCACCTGGGGAAGCATTTGACAGTTTCAGGAGAAAACTGGCCCTTTAAAAAGAACAGATAAACAAACAGCTAATAATTTTTAAATGCATTAGGTATGGGGATAGAGATACTGTATGTTTGAACTATTTTGGAAGCACAAAGAATTTGTCTGTAGCCCTGCTTGGGCGTTTGGGAAGGCATCATGTGGCAGGACTTCTGGGATTAAGACCTGAATGAGGTTGTATTTAGAAATGGGAACAAGAAGAAAGGGCTTGGGCAAAGGCACAGAGCCTGGTGTTATGGATATTTTGTGGGAGAATAAGTTGGTTGTCAGGGCACATTTCAATTAGCAGGGAAGGGGAAAGAGAATTGAGTCTTGACTTGCAAGGGTTTTTTGTTGTTGTTGTTGTTGGCAAATTCAGATAGGTTCTTTGAGGCTCACTTTGGGGATGATAATGTACATCACAGAATTGAGGTGAATAGAAATAATACCTATAAACCACTGAGAAAGGAGCCTGCAAGGTTGTTACCTAAGTAGTAGCTGTTATTTATGCAAATTGGAAAAGAAAATTAGAGATTTGAATACAAAGTTAAGGTGGTGGTGAAAATACCAACTTATAACTAATATTTTATAACATTCTTAGCAGCCTAGTAATGCTGTTGACTGGTTGACTGGTGCTAATAAGAAATCTAGTTTGCATCTGTTTTCTGTTGGTGGTGGCTGTTTTGTTTGTTGCTCTTTTTTTCCAGATGACCCTGATTTCAAGAAAGGCTGTCCTCCATGGGGCACTTGAACATGTATTGTTAATAAATGCACTGGAAATGGGTCTTGGTTTTGTTAACCAACCTGATTTACAAAACTAGGTAGGCAAGCACTGATAATTATTAGGAAAGATTAAATAAATATTTTTATAGCCCTTAGAGTTAAAAATCACTATTCCCAACCAAAGATGTATGGACATAACAATTTTCAAGTCTGATCAGTATTGATTAATTTCCATTCAGTATTTAGTACTTTTTTTAACACTTATTTTCTGGTGTAACACTAATGCGTTTAGGTTACAAATGCTGAAATATAAAATACATATATAAAAGAAAATGAAAATTGCTCATTACTTCTCTAGACACATATAACTATTATTAAAATTCTGATGTAATTCTTTTTAATTTGCTTTTCTGTAAATATGTATAAGTAAAAATTTTGCCCATAAATTGGGATCATAATATAATATTGTCTTGTATTTGGCCTTTCTCCTTCTGTTTTGAGTATTTTATTCTGATACTGAATATTGTGATTTACAATATATAAAGAATTATTCATTTACATATTTTTCTCATTTTTGAGTTTTTAATGTTGAATGAAGTTTTCTGTCAGCTGGAGCACTTCTTTCACTAAAATTTCCAGGAAGCAGGAACACCTTCTAAGTTCTTAAATGTCTAGAAGCACCTTTCTTTTGTTCTTGTATAGAACTGAGATTTGAACTAGTCAAAATTCATATAGTATTTTGGGTTTTCTGGTCAGTTTCTCTCTCTTTTCTGTTTTTTTCTCTCTCCTTCTCTGGTTGTAGGCATTTCAGAAAATTATATCAAGGGATAATCAGCCCAATATGATTTTTAACTGAGACCCTATAGTATCATTATTCAGGAAGACAAATAAAGAAATCAGTGTATTTCCCCAAAACTGTGCAGACATGCATTGTGGGTAGAACTGGCTCTCCACTGGGAGGAAGCAAATGTATGGATCTTGAGGGTTCTGCTCTGCCTTAACTCTTAACTGCTTACTCTTGGTTGTTTTTTATCACAAGTCCCAACACTGCAGACAGTCTGACATGGCAAGCCAAAGGAAACAGAATTGAACCTCACACCTCTTGCTTTCAACTAGTCAAGAAGCCTAGCAGATGCTAAATCTAAGACCTGAAAAGCGAATTCTCTGTGTACATCCTGTGATTGGAATCTATGAGTGTGTACAAAATAGCTGTTCTCAGCTCCTTTTTAATGTATATATATAAACCAGCTTCTGGATCCATTGATTTTTTCTTTCTTTCTTTTTTTTTTTTTTTTTTTTTTTTTGAGACGGAGTCTTGCTCTGTCACCCAGGCTGCAGTGCAGTGGCCCCATCTCAGCTCACTGCAAGCTCTGCATCCCGGGTTCACACCGTTCTCCAGTATACCTCAGCTTCCCAAATAGCTGGGACTACAGGCACCCGCCACCACGCCCAGCTAACTTTTTTTGTATTTTTGGTAGAGACAGGTTTCACCGTGTTAGCCAGGATGGTCTCGATCTTCTGACCTCGTGATCCGCCTGCCTTGGCCTCCCAAAGTGCTGGGATTACAGGCGTGAGCCACTGCGCCCGGCCAATTCACTGATTTTTTTGAAGGGTTTTTTTGTGTCTCTATCTTCTTCAGTTCTGGTCTTATCTTAGTTATTTCTTGCCTTCTGTTAGCTTTTGAATGTGTTTGCTCTTGCTTCTCTAGTTCTTTTAATTGTGATGTTAGGGTGTCAATTTTAGATCTTTCCTGCTTTCTCTTGTGGGCATTTAGTGCTGTAAGTTTCCCTTTACACACTGCTTTAAATGTGTCCCAGAGATTCTGGTATGTTGTATCTTTGTTCTCATTGGTTTCAAAAAACATCTTTGTTTCTGCCTTCATTTCATTACATACCCAGTAGTCATTCAGGAGCAGGTTGTTCAGTTTCCATGTAGTTGAGTGGTTTTGAGTGAGTTTCTTAATCCTGAGTTCTAGTTTGATTGCACTGTGGTCTGAGAGACAGTTTGTTATAATTTCTGTTCTTTTGCATTTGCTGAGGAGTGCTTTACTTCCAACTATGTGGCCAATTTTGGAATAAGTGCGATGTGGTGCTGAGAAGAATGTATATTCTGTTGATTTGGGGTGGAGAGTTCTGTAGATGTCTATTAGGTCCACTTGGTGCAGAGCTGAGTTCAATTCCTGGATATCCTTGTTAACTTTCTGTCTCATTGATCTGTCTAATATTGACAGTGGGGTGTTAAAGTCTCCCATTATTATTGTGTGGGAGTCTAAGTCTCTTTGTAGGTCTCTAAGGACTTGCTTTATGAATCTGGGTGCTCCTGTATTGGGTGCATATATATTTAGGATAGTTAACTCTTCCTGTTGAATTGATTCCTTTACCATTACGTAATGGCCTTCTTTGTCTCTTTTGATCTTCGTTGGTTTAAAGTCTGTTTTATCAGGGACTAGGATTGCAACCCCTGCTCTTTTTTGTTTTCCATTTGCTTGATAGATCTTCCTCCATCCCTTTATTTTGACCTATGTGTGTCTCTGCACATGAGATGGGTCTCCTGAATACAACACACTGATGGGTCTTGACTCTTTATCCAGTTTACCAGTCTGTGTCTTTTAATTGGAGCATTTATCCCATTTACATTTAAGGTTAATATTTTTATGTGTGAATTTGATCCTGTCATTATGATGTTAGCTGGTTAGTTTGCTCATTAGTTGATGCAGTTTCTTCCTAGCATCGATGGTCTTTATAATTTGGCATGTTTTTGCAGTGGCTGGTACTGGTTGTTCCTTTCCATGTTTAGTGGTTCCTTCAGGAGCTCTTTTAAAGCAGCCTGGTGGTAACAAAATCTCTAAGCATTTGCTTGTCTGTAAAGGATTTTATTTCTCCTTCACTTATGAAGCTTAGTTTGGCTGGATATGAAATTCTGGGTTGAAAATTCTTTTCTTTAAGAATGTTGAATATTGGCCCCACTCTCTTCCAGCTTGTAAAGTTTCTGCCAAGAGATCCGCTGTTAGTCTAATGGGCTTCCCTTTGTGGGTAACCCAATCTTTCTCTCTGGCTGCCCTTAACATTTTTTCCTTCATTTCAACTTTGGTGAATCTGACAATTATGTGTCTTGAGGTTGCTCTTCTCAAAGAGTATCTTTATGGCGTTCTCTGTATTTCCTGAATTTGAATGTCGGCCTACCTCGCTAGGTTGGGGAAGTTCTCCCGGATAATATACTGAATAGTGTTTTCCAATTTGGTTCCATTCTCCCCATCACTTTCAGGTACACCAAGCAGACGTAGATTTGGTCTTTTCACATAGTCCCATATTTCTTGGAAGCTTTGCTCGTTTCTTTTTAGTCTTTTTTCTCTAAATTTCTCTTCTCACTTAATTTCATTCATTTGATCTTCAATCACTGATACCCTTTCTTCCACTTGATCAAATCGGCTACTGAAGCTTGTTCTCAGTAGCCATATTTTTCACGTAGTTCTCATGCCATATTTTTCAGCTCCATCAGGTCATTTAAGGACTTCTCTACACTGTTTATTCTAGTTAGCCATTTGTTTAATCTTTTTTTTTTAAGGTTTTTAGCTTCTTTGCAATGGGTTCGAACATCCTCCTTTAGCTCGAAGAAGTTTGTTATTATTGATTGTCTGAAGCCTTCTTCTCTCAAATCGTCAAAGTCATTCTCCGTCCAGCTTTGTTCTGTTGCTGGCAAGGAGCTGCTTTCCTTTGAAGGAGAAGAGGCGCTCTGATTTTTAGAATTTTCATCTTTTCTGCTCTGGTTTCTATCCATCTTTGTGGTTTTATCTACTTTTGGTCTTTAATAATGGGGATGTACAGATGGGGTTTTGGTGTCAATGTCCTTTCTGTTTGTTAGTTTTCCTTCTAACAGTCAGGACCCTCAGCTGCAGGTCTGTTGGAGTTTGCAGAAGGTCCACTCCAGACCCTGTTTGCTGGGTATCACCAGCGGAGGCTGCAGAACAGCAACTATTGCAGAAGAGCAAATGTTGCTGCCTGATCCTTCCTCTGGAAGCTTCATCTCAGAGGGGCACCAGCCATATGAGGTGTCAGTCGGCCCCTGTGGGGGATGTCTCCCAGTTAGGCTACTCAGGGGCCAGGGACCCACCTGAGGAGGCAGTCTGTCCGTTCTCAGGTCTCAAACTCCATGCAGAAGAGAACCATTGCTCTCTTCAAAGCTGTCAGACAGGAACGTTTAAGTCTGCAGAAGTTTCTGCTGCCTTTTATTCAGCTATGCCCTGCCCCCGCAGGTGGAGTCTACAAAGGCAGGCAGGCCTCCTTGAGCTGTGGTGGGCTCCACCCAATTCGAGCTTCCTGGTTGCTTTGTTTACCTACTCAAGCCTCAGCAATGGCGGACGCCCCTCCCCCAGCCTCACTGCTGCCTTGCAGTTTGATCTCAGACTGCTGTGCTACAGTGAGCAAAGTTCCATGGGTGTGGGACCCACTGAGCCAGGAGAGGGATATAATCTCCTGGTGTGCCGTTTGCTAAGGCAGTTGGAAAAGCGCAGTATTAGGGTGGGAGTGACCCCATTTTCCAGGTGCCGTCTGTTATGGCTTCCCTTTGCTGGGAAAGGGAATTCCCCAACCCCTTGTGCTTCCTGGGTGTGGCAATGCCCTGCCCTGCTCTGTGGACTGCACCCACTGTCTGACAAGCCCCAGTGAGATGAACCTGGTACCTCAGTTGGAAATGTAGAAATCACCCATCTTCTGCATTGCTCACACTGGGAGCTGCAGACTGGAGCTGTTCCTATTGGCCATCTTGGAACCTGCAAAGATGACATTTAAACCCCATCCTCAGTCACTGAAGAAGGATGAGATAAAGCCCGAGTGAATATTCCAGGAGACCTTCTGTGGTCCTGCATCCTACTGAGAATGCCATCTCACCATCTTCTTCTGCAAGAGCATTTTCACTCTGTAGTTGTACCTTTCTATAAAGGCCAGAAGACATACTTTACATGTACATAATTATGTTATTTGTGAAATCTTTCCTTACCTTTTCAATGTAAATTACAAATATATTCTTTTGGGAAGTAGAATGTCATGAAATACTGAATGGCAAACATTTAACATTTAAATCAGTGCTTCTCAATTCTGCATGTTTAAATCACCTGGAAAACATTCAAACTACCCTATTATTGCCCTTCCTTCTCCAGAATCTTATTTAATTTGTTTGGGGATGAGGCTAGGGCATTGGTTTGGATGGATGGGTGGATGGATGGATGGATGAATGGATGGATGGATGGATGGATGGATCAATGAATGAAAACATGATATATTAAGGAAGACATCTTAGGTAAGCAAATATAAAGGCAGGAGAAATAGACTAAACCAGATATCATAGACTTCCACAAAACACATGTCATAAAGCCTCATGATCATGTGAACCTGGACCAAATTTGGACTTTGAGCTCTTTAGCAGCTAAAACAAAGGGAAACATGATAGATGCATAGTCACTCTGGTGTCCATTAGATTAAAAACAAATAGATTATTTATGAGCATTAGTTTTTTTCCAGGACCAAGGCTAACACAAAGGAAATAAAGAAAACACCTGATAATGATGTGTGGAGCATTTTAAAACACATCTGGAGAAAAATGTAATAATGATTTTCCCAATGAAAGTTTATGGCACAGGCTGGAAGACCTTTGGAGTGAATTAAGTGCTACAGGGGATGAGTCTCTAGAACCTTGGGAGAATTGGGCTCTGTTAAGTGTCTTCTGTGTAGGATATTCTCTACAATGCAATGCCACCTCATTGCCTGCAAAGCTCTGCATGATCTGAACCCTGCTTGTCGTTGGTCATTTGACCACACCATCTGTCACTAAGCCCTTGTCAAATTTACTTTAACCATACTCATTGTTCTTTGAGCATACCAAGCTCATTTCTACCTCATGGCCTTTGCATTTTCTAGTTCCTCTGGCTGAGATACTGTTTTTCCAGATTATTGCACGGCCAGCTCTTCAACATTTAGGACTTGGTTAAATGTCACCTTGTCAAGGAGGCCTTCCTTCTCCACCTCCTTGTCTAATGCAATCTCCCTCCCCTATGCTGATTGTATTACAGCATATTACTCTGCTTTGGTTTTCTGCAAAGCACTTTTTACAACATGCAAGTATCTTAGTCATTTGTTTACTTAATTATGATCTCTTATTTATAAATTGACTTTCTTGCTGCTGTATTCCTCATACCTAAAACAGTGCTTAACACTACAACTGCTCAATAAATATGAGTTGGATGAATGAACCAATATTTTCATAAATACTTAACCTATGCAATTCTGCTGTAGTTTTGAGTAAGCACAGAGCCAAGCCCTTTTATAATCGACTGGATTGGAAGAAATGCTAGCATTTTTTCATTAAAAGGAAAGACACAGACCAGGTACCTGGCCAAACTAAAGGCTACCTCTCACCTTGTGGACAGTTTGAAGACCGTGATTTTTTCATAAGGCTCAATTTCCTTGTTTTAAATTCACAGTGTCCTCAGTGTGTTTGTCTTCAATTGCTGTAGTGTCGGATATTTTCCCTTTTTGTTTTGTTTTGTAATCAATTGTTTGTGTTTAAACTGTAGGTCTTAAGCAAGCCCATAGGAAGCTGCAGTTTTTACTGTGGCTGTGGGAAAGTTTTATGATGTCTCTCAGCCTTGATTTCCACATTTGTCAAATTGAGTCACAGTAATAGTAGCTGCTGTAAGGTTGTTTTGAGGGTGAAAGTAAATAATCCCCAAAAAACACTCAGCATAATACCTGGCAGAGAGAACACACTCAATAGGAGCTATTAATAATGGTGATATTAATAATATCATTACAATATTGGTTTATTAATTATTATCCTTATTATTTTCTCCCCAACCCCTCCTCTAACTGACTATTTTCAGAATGACATCATCATGAACCTATTTTACTGGTTTCCTAAGTATACATGCCAATCTGATGAATTAAGCAAAAATGTGCCCAAACACTCAGTAAACACCTTAGATCCTCTTTGCGTATTAAAACAGGTCATTCTCCTAATGACATTACCTCTTTTTCTCTTTTCTGTGCCTTTCCCAACTTGCCATGGATGCAGAGGAGAAGGCCAAGAAGGAAGCAGAGGAAAAGGCTCGCCTGGCCGCAGAGGAGCAGCAAAAGGAAATGGAAGCCAGAAGCCAGGCTGAAGAAGGCGCATCTGGCAAATCTGAGAAAAAGACGTCTGGAGAAGCTGAGAATCAAGTCAGTGGAACACGGATGAACAAAAGTGACATCCCTCGTGGGAAAAATTCCAAAGCTGAGAAGTCGTTAGAACAGCAACAGAATGGTGAGTAGAATTGCACTGGTGAAGGGCTGTTTTCGAGGAGTTAATGACATGATGAATGGAAACTGGCAAACGACCCCACTGATGGGGACAGCTCACAGGGCAAGGCTTTCCTGCTCATCCAGTTCCTGCTGATCTCACCTCACTGGGCCGCAGGATCCCAGCAGAAGCAGCCACCAGCTCACCTGTGCCATCCTCTTCAGGGAGATTTATACCTTTCTGGCCGTTTCTAGCTGCCCTGGAGACTCTAGCCAGTGCCTGCCTGCCTGCCTGCCAGGGGGAAATTACCATTAACAACCCCAGCATAGTCCTGAGTGCAAAGTGGGTGAATGGAAAGTCATTTTCCCATATGTACCATCCCCCTATGAGGGTCAGGCCTCAGGTTTGCCTGAGCCTATTCCTGTAATAGGTATCTGTGTATCTATATGTGTACAAGTGTATACTTTAGGGGAACAAGCTGTTCCAGTTTACCTGGGACTAGGAGACACAGAGCTTTCTGTTTTAAAAACAGAAAAGCTCCAGGCAAACTGGGGTAAGCTGGTCACCATAGTGTGCATATAGTTATTGATTTCTTATATTTAATGAAACAAATATCGATTAACAACTATGTGCCAAGCACCATGCTTAGCACCAGGGATTTAGAAATGGAAAGGCCACAAGAAACCCAAAATATCAAAGGGGATAGAGACATCCTCACAAATATTTCTAGTGAAATGTGAGCAAAAGAAAGTAGTGGCATGGCAGATAAAATGCCCAGGAAACATGTGGAGAGAAAGACATTCGCTTTTTGGGGACTGGGGTTTATAAAATGGGATAAATGTCAGAGTAGGCTTCAAGATGGGGTTTTGAATGCTGAAGTTGGCTGGTCAGATGGGCAAAAGAGACTTCTGAGTGTAGAGAACAAGATGAGCATGTACACAGGGCTTTGACTTGGTTCCCTTGATTAGGGGTGGGCAGGAAGTTCTGAGTCTCCAGAGCTTGCAATTGCCAGGTTGTGGCTGAATAGCAAGTTAATATAGCAGTTAACAGACCTAGACTCAAGTCAAGCTGTGCTTCTCCCTTTTCAGTGTCCTTGGCCAGGCTACTTAACCGTCTACTGTTTCTACACAATGTATATAGTAATACCTGTTCACAGCACAGGCCTCATGGAACCTTCAGTAATACTCATGATGGTAAAAACAATGAAGAGAATAACAACAAATAGCGTGTATCGAAAGCACACTAGATGCTGTTTTAAGTTCTCTTTTTACATATTCATTCTCTTGCCTGCCTGGTGGGGCCAGGTAATCTACTCAGAACTGTGTTCTAGCTATTATGCTACAGGGCCGTGGTCAATGATTTCTATATGTAGAAAGTGCTTAGCATGATGTTCTCCAATTATTTTTATAATTAACCATTTATAACATAATCAGAGAGCAATATTTTAACACATGTAATAATAATGATAGCTTATATCACATTCCAGGAACCTTTCAAAAATTATTTCAGTTAACCCTGGTGACCACCCTAGGAGGCACAGAAGGCCATTGTCCCGACTTGTCCTGCCCCCTTCTGGAGACTGCTCTTAATTCATTTGCTTTGTATTCAAGTGCATCATAGTCCAGAAAAAAAAAGTTCTGAAGAATTTAATAAGAATTTTTCATGTACCCAAACTACCATTTGATCCAGCAATCCCACTCCTGGGTATCTACCCAGAGGAAAAGAAGTCATATGAAAAAGATACTTGCACACTCATGTTTATAGCAGCACAATTCACAATTGCAAAAATATGCAACCAGCCCAAATGCCCATCAATCCATGAATGGATAAAGAAATTGTAATATATATATATATGTGTGTGTGTGTGTGTGTGTGTGTGTGTGTGTGTGTGTGTGTGTGTGTGAGAGAGAGAGAGAGAGAGAGAGAGAGAGTGAGAGAGAGAGAGAAATGGAATACTATTCAGCCATAAAAATGAATGAAATAATGGCATTCACAGCAACCTGGATGGAATTGGAGACCATTATTCTAAGTGAATTAACTCAGGAATGGAAAACCAAACATCGTATGTTCTCGCACATAAGTGGGAACTAAGCTATAAGGATGCAAAAGCATAAGAATGATACAATGGACTTTGGGGACTTGGGGGAAAGGGTGGGAGGGGTGTGAGGGATAAAAGACTACAAAATGGGTTCAGTGTATACTGCTCAGGTGATGGGTATACCAAAGTCTCACAACTCACCTTACTTATATAACCAAACAACACCTTTTTCCCAAAAACCTATGGAAGTAAAAATTTTAAAAAATAAAAACATGTTCATACAAAAATTTTTTAAAACAAGAATTTATTATGTACCTGTTAATGTTTTAGAGGGCAGTGCAGGCCCCTCCTTGCTACCCCTTCTGAGGTCTGAACCAACTGAGAGACAGGTAACAAAATCAGAAAGTCAATGATCAAGACATCAGCTCCACTAAAACTGGAGCTGACTTGGGAAACACAGAGTTGGTCTGCTGTATACATGGGCTTCTTTACATTTTACTCTGAAATGAATTTACACAACCAGACACTGTATAGCCAGGCACAGGACTCTTACCCCACCCCAGCGCCCTCGCAGGGTGCTTCTAAAGTGACAGAAAAGGTGTGTGTCTTACAGAAAACATACCTCAAAGCAGGCTGGGATGTGGGTGGCTGGGCTGGGCTGTGCATGCTCAACCCTACCTCCTAGATAAATAATCACTCCTCTCAAAAGAGTAACATGTAAGGGGTGGTGAGAAAGGCAAGGTATGTTTCTTCCCTCTGGTTTTTTTTTTTTTTTTTTTTAACAGAGTGGGTTAGAAATGTCTTTCCCTACTTATGGCTAGCCAATTTTCCCAGCACCATTTATTAAATAGGGAATCCTTTCCCCATTTCTTGTTTTTCTGAGGTTTGTCAAAGATCAGATGGCTGTAGATGTGTGGTATTATTTCTGAGGACTCTGTTCTATTCCATTGGCCTATATCTCTGTTTTGGTACCAGTACCAGGCTGTTTTGGTTACGGTAGCCTTGTAGTATAGTTTGAAGTCAGGTAGCGTGATGCCTCCAGCTTTGTTCTTTTGACTTAGAATTGTCTTGGCAATGCAGGCTCTTTTTTGGTTCCATATGAACTTTAAAGCAGTTTTTTCCAATTCTGTGAAGAAACTCATTGGTAGCTTGATGGGGATGGCATTGAATCTATAAATTACCTTGGGCAGTATGGCCATTTTCACGATATTGATTCTTCCTATCCATGAGCATGGTATGTTTTTCCATTTGTATGTGTCCTCTTTTATTTCACTGAGCAGTGGTTTGTAGTTCTCCTTGAAGAGGCCCTTACATCCCTTGTAAGTTGGATTCCTAGGTATTTTATTCTCTTTGAAGCAATTGTGAATGGAAGTTCATTGGCTAGCCATAAGTAGAAAGCTGAAACTGGATCCTTTCCTTACTCCTTATATGAAAATTAATTCAAGATGGATTACAGACTTAAATGTTAGACCTAATACCATAAAAACCCTGGAAGAAAACCTAGGAAATACCATTCAGGACATAGGCATGGGCAAGGACTTCATGTCTAAAACACTAAAAGCAATGGCAACAAAAGCCAAAATTGACAAATGAGATTTAATTAAACTAAAGAGCTTCTGCACAGCAAAAGAAACTACCATCAGAGTGAACAGGCAACCTACAGAATGGGAGAAAAGTTTTGCAATCTACTCATCTGACAAAGGGCTAATATCCAGAACCTACAAAGAACTCAAACAAATTTACAAGAAAAAAACAAACAACCCTATCGAAAAGTGGGCAAAGGATATGAACAGACATTTCTCAAAAGAAGACATTCATACAGCCAACAGACACTTGAAAAAATGCTCATCATCACTGGCCATCAGAGAAATGCAAATCAAAACCACAATGAGATACCATCTCACACCAGTTAGAATGGCGATCATTAAAAAGTCAGGAAACCACAGGTACTGGAGAGGATGTGGAGAAATAGGAACACTTTTACACTGTTGGTGGGACTATAAACTAGTTAAACCATTATGGAAAACAGTATGGCAATTCCTCAAGGATCTAGAACTAGAAATACCATATGACCCAGCCATCCCATTACTGGGTATATACCCAAAGGATTATAAATCATGCTGCTATAAAGACACATGCACACATATGTTCATTGCGGCACTATTCACAATAGCAAAGACTTAGAATCAACCCAAATGTCCATCAGTAACAGACTGGATTAAGAAAATGTGGCACATATACACCATGGAATACTATGCAGCCATAAAAAAGGATGAGTTTGTGTCCTTTGTAGGGACATGGATGCAGCTGGAAACCATAATTCTCAGCAAACTATTGCAAGAACAGAAAACCAAATACCACATGTTCTCACTCATAGGTGGGAACTGAACAATGAGATCACCTGGACTCAGGAAGGGGAACATCACACACCGGGGCCTATCATGGGGAGGGGGGAGGGGGGAGGGATTGCATTGGGAGTTATACCTGATGTAAAGGATGAGTTGATGGGTGCAGCACACCAACATGGCACAAGTATACATATGTAACAAACCTGCACATTATGCACATGTATCCTAGAACTTAAAGTATAAAAAAAAAAAAAAAAGAAATGTCTTTCCCTTAGTAAAAGCAATAACAATAATACTACCATTTTATTGAATGCTTAACATGTGTCAGACATTTTACTTGAGATTCTATCTACATTAAATCATGTAAAAGTTCTAACAACTCTGTGAGGTAGAAACACTCATTCCCACGTTGTGGGTGGGAACATTGAGACTCAGATAAGTGAAATCACTTGTGTAAAGTCAAGCAACCATTAAGTAGAGATCTCAGGTTAAACTCTGATCTGCGTGAGTCCCAGTGCTCTGTTCTGTAAGCAGCATGTACCTGTAGTTTGGTGCCTTCAGGGAGAGGGACAATCAGAGAAATGTGGAAACTTAATTGCTGTTTATAAGAGATTTACAATATACTTATTCCAGGGAATGGCATGCTTTTTCTATAAGGGACAAGATAGTAAGTATTTTAGGCTTTGCAGGAGGTAAGGTCTCTATTGCAACTACTCAACATTGCCATTTTAAAGCAGCCACAAATAATATGCAAACAAACGAGTTAGCCTGTTTTCCAATAAAACTTTATAGAAATTAAAGTTTGAATTCTATGTAATATCATATGTTATAAAATTTTTGTCTTGTTTTAACCACTTAAAAATGTAAAAGCCATTCTTAGTTTGTAGGTCATAAAAAAACAGGCAGCGGGACCAGGTTTGACCCATGGGCCATAGTTTGCCAACCCCAGGTCTAGTCAGTGGGAGAAACCAATAAATGCAAATAAGCCAGTCACAAGGAAAAATATGAATTCTACCATAGGGAAACAAAGACCCAGAGAGGGCAGATGTGGAAATAATAATTCATTTTGAAGTTGGTTAAGGGGAAAGCCTGAAAGAAACAAAACAGGAACCTGAGTCAACGAGGCTGGCTTGATTTCACAAGTGTGCGTATTTCCTGAAATAAGCAACAGTCTACCATTTCCCTTAAAAAGTAAGCTGTAAATGAGAGGTGGGAAAAGAAATCAGTTTAGAGCAATAATAAGAAAGGCTAATGGTGGTTCAGGACTGTATTACAGCAGCCTAATTAAAATGATTTATAACTGCACAGAAAGTCTTTTCACTTCCCCTTGTTTATTGAGTAACAACTCACATCAGTCATTGCTCCAGATACAACCCATGGGAAATTACCTAATGGGTTTTGCTCAGGCAACATCATCAAATAAGCATGTGTCACTGTACCAGCCTCCTTCTTTGTGGGGTGCCCAGGATATCTTCCAAGTTAGAGCTGAAGGATGTTGGTGAGGGAGGAGGTTCTCAAGGTTTGGACACCCATTGGCAGTGACAGGATCTTCTAATCTTTGTTCTTGTTGAGGTGACTTCCTCCCACAGCCTCCCCATCCCTGGCTGAGAACAGGGACCATCATGGGCTGCTGGTTAGCAACCAGCAAAGGTAACCGTCTCCACGACTTCCAGAAGACATCCTGGTGTTGCTGTAGCTGTGGGTAAAGCTCCAGTTCAGAGCAACCCAGAAGGCTTAAAAAGCATGCATTAAGAGTGTGGAGGCTCGCTGAGGGAAGAAAGAACTAGAAGGAACTAGTTTGACTACAGGGCTCAAGATGCTTGAGTACATCTCTGGCTTCCTTAAAATAGGGAAAAGCCAGTATTTGGACTGTTTCGTGGGACCTCTAAAGGATTTCTTCTCTTTTGGTGGTGGAAGAGGTGATGACCATCTCCTCTACTTAAAATCCTCCGGTTTGGACCCTGGCCAGAGTAGACTCCCCTGCTCCTCAATTCTTCCAGCCAGTCTGTATTAGTCTGTTTTCACAGTGCTGATAAAGACATACCCAAGACTGGGTCATTTATAAAGAAAAAGAGGCTTAATGGACTCACAGGTCCATGTGGTTGGGGAGGCTTCACAATCATGGTGGAAAGTGAAAGGCACGTCTTACATGGTGGTGGCAAGAAAGAATGAGAACCAAGCAAAAGGGGTTTTCCCTTATAAAGCCATCAGATCTCGTGAGACTTATTCATTACCACAAGAACAGTATGGGGGAAACTGCCCCCATGATTCAAGTGTCTTCCACTGGGTTCCTCCCACAACACATGGGAATTATGGGAGGTACAATTAAAGATTAGATTTTTGTGGGGCCACAGCCAAACCATATCACAGTCCATCCCATTTCAGAATTAAGAATGAGAGGGAACCTGGAAAATTTATTGACTTCTAGCTTAGCTTAGTATTTGTCAAATTCCATTGAAAGTATGTGGTTTGTAGAATATATCACAGCCCCAAATGGTCCTGAATCATCCTTAGATAATCATTTCTTTATAAATTCATAGGCCAAAGGCATTTAGAAATGGAAACAGTAAACAGAAGTCTGAAATCTAAAACTTGAGCTTCATAGAGAAGTTGCAAATACTATAGCTGAAGGCCTGGTAGTTTTGCTGCAAGAGGGAGATCCAGGTGCAAAGTTGGGGCAGATGTGAGTTCAGGGTGGGGTACAAAACGTGTGAGTCGGCAGTCCATACCCCTTGACATAGATGGAATGGCCTGTGTCTGTGCAACTGGCTGCAGGAACCTCAAGAAAAAAACTCAAATTTGGAAAACATCCTCAATCATTTGGTAAGTGGTTTATTCAGCAAATTTAACAAATAGGACATTTAGCGAATGAATCTTTGATGAAGCTGTCTACTTTCAATGATAGTACCTTCATAATGGAGCTATTAGAAGATTTAATAAAATGATGCATGCAAAGCATTTAGCACACTGCCTGGCAAAAATAAAGTAAACAAGAGTAAATCCTGTCCCTCATACACATTCCTTGGAGGCCCAGCTCGCTCCAATTATTATTAGGATCTTTTGACTTCAGTAAGTACCAGTATTTGAGTGAGAATGTATTCTTGGTTTTATCCAGGCTAAAAAGAAAGCTTCCATTATTAAGACTGGTACGAAGATATCCAACACTTGAAAATGAGGCTGGGGGAAGAGGTCCCCGACCTTTCCATGTCATACTGGCATATTGTTGAACACACATGCCCAGGGATTATTAAATTATTTTAGATAGGGGTGCAGCACTGTTTTAGTGTAAAGGACCAAATAGAAAATATTTCTGGCTTTGCCTGGCTCTTGGCAACTATTCAGTTTAGCTATTGCAGCATGAGAGCAGCCAAAGACAATATGTAAATGAATAAGTGTGGCCATGTTTCAAGAAAACTTTATTGCCATAATTGGTGGTGGGCACCATTGACCCAGGGGCCTTAATTTGCTGACTGATGCTCTTGAAGAACATGACTGTGTTTAACTTTATTTACTATTTGATTCAAGCCTAGGTACTGTGAAGTTATATGCTAATTTATAGATTTTTGATTGAGAGAGAAGATAACCCCAAAAGTTATGGTTTTATTGCCCTGTAGGATATAACCAGTTTTGTCTCTAACCTAGCAAATGTATTTTCACATGTTTCTAAAATACTCATCAATACCCAGCCCCAGTATTCTTGGAACCTTCTTACTATTCCCTCATAAGTGGGTTAAATACATTTTTGACACGTGTTCTTTCTAAGGATAGCGTTTTACAACTTTTACAAACTACACTTTGACAAGATCTTTTATTAAAATACTATTTGTAGCTCTGTTGTAGAATAATAACAACTGTATTGAGTGATATGCCTTCTAATTTATCCAATATGCCTATAAGATAGGTGTTAACATACCCATTTTGCAGATAAGAAAACTGAAGCACAGGGAAGTTAAATAGCTATTAATTGGTAGAACTTACAGTTAGCTCGGGTTTCTCCTCACTCCACAGCCTAACAGTAAATTTTAACTGCTTCTGTTAGAAGATAAACACATAACTACAACTCTGTTTAACAAGAACTTTCAGTCTCAATTTCTGCATCACAATCCAATTTCCAGGACCTAACGTGATTACAGAAGATATTTACACTCAGATACATACACTCTCGTGACTATAAAATTATGCTGTACTTTTTAAAACCTTGACAGGTTTAAAGATGCTTATAACACCCCCCTCAGCTGTATACATGTACTGTTTGTCGTGTTTATTACTTTCAGGTGACTTGAAAGATGGTAAAAATAAGACAGACAAGAAGGATCACTCTAACATCGGAAATGATTCAAAGAAAACAGATGGTAAGCGTATTATTCTCATTATATCTTTCCATAAAATGTTCAGTTTAATGCAAGCTTGTTAGAATCATACCCAAAATTGAAATAGTGGTTGTGAATGTATTCTTATATCCTGAAAAAACCCTTCACTATATTTAAAGGGTACTATTATACCTTTATCAATAATTTATAAATTATTGCTGTATATCTTCCCCTTCACCACACTTTCTCCATCACAAATGTTTTCTATACTCTTTCTTTTCCTACTTGCCATTTTTCATCTTAAACATTATAAAAAGTTTATTTTGGACTTGCTGATCAGACAGCTAGAATGGAGTATCATATACTGTTAATGTATTTATAAGTTTTTGATGGGGAATTATGCAGCATAAATAAGAAATGTTTCATGTTTTATGTTTTCACTTTTTTCCCTTGAACTAGTTCTTATTTTTACTTAAAACAAAAACAAAAAACGGGTCTGTATAGTGCTAATGTTGGGAGGCAGTATATATGGTTGTAAAAGACAGTTTTGCCAGCAAGAACAAGTCCTAAAGGCAATGACAATGCAAAACGCAAGCATAAATAACATTTCACTCTTTCTAAAACCTTAAAGTTCAAATTATATTACCCTTCACACTTTGAACTATAAGACTGAGACACCTGCCCTGGCCTTTTACATAAACTTCATTGTTTCAGCTATCACACAGGTTCATTACTATTTATCCCCTCATACACAGACATTATATTAAGCAGAAAATGAAAGTTTCCAGAGTGGTTTTTGATAGCATCCCAGACTCTCTAAATCTTACCTCCCTGGAGACATCATATTTGATGCTAAACTCTTCTTTGAATCATTTGGTTAGAATACCTTTGAAGAACAAATGCTGGGTAACCAGGTGGAAGAGTAAGAAGAAATTGGAGCATAACTCTTTGCACATCTATTATAAAGGAAGCAGCCCCTTTAGCTCTCTGCCCTAAGCCATTATGACATGCTGTTTTTGCTTGCATGCATGAAAACAGTTCTCAAACTTTTTCTAAAAAGACAATGCAAATAATTAACTCCAGGTGTCTTATTACATAATACCTGGGAACACATACTTGCAATTTTTTTTTTTTTACCAATGTGCTTATGCAAATGGAAATCACTTATCTAATGAGTGTACCCTTCTTGAATAATTGTGACTAAGAAGTAAATTACACAGAATAAAATAGAATTTAGAATGGCAGTCTTTGAGCCAGACTCTATTATAGGTAAGTACAGACTCTATTTGTTTAAATACCAGAAGCTCTTTGCCAGCCATCAATACTAAATCAAGGCATCCAAAGCCAGAAAATGTACGGTGGAGGAACGGTGTCAACTTCAAACCCAGAACCCAGACACTTTCTCCATCCTGTATCCAACTATTGGCCCACAGCTTCCTGTTAAATTTCTATAGCATAAAAGCCCAGAATAAATCAAGTCCCAAATTTTTCATATGCAATTTTGAATCTTGTTACATTTATACATTGTGGTACAAACATCTACTATAATGATGTCATATGGGTGTTGTTTGGATTACATTTTATCATCTTCATAAAGCCTTTTTAACTGTGCCCTTTTTAACTGAATCATACCCAAGTATTTAAAAGAATTAAACTGTATTTTTTTGGGGGAAGGGGGGGAAGTGATAAAATATATTTTATGTTCTATTGTGCAAATAAGTGTAAAGTTTGACTGTTTAATGAGCAGGATTCTTGATCTCATGGGGCAGTAAGCAGACTGCAATAAATAAAAGAGACATTTTTTAATGTCTATCTCTGTTTCCTCCATAGCCTGTTCTTCCACTTCCTCAAGTAGGTCCTGGTATGTCTGTATACTTGGAAGTTTGCACACAAACATAATCATGAACAACTTTGCATTTTATATTCATTGATGGACTAATATGACATAATTACTGCTTTGGTATCAATAGAACTTAGAGCACTGAGTTTCACTGAGTTGCACTATTTTAGTCCAAAACCTTTAACAGGACTAAAGCTAATTCTTGGTGGCAGGAAGTAGAAAACAGTTGATGAGTCCCACCTACCCTTTTCTTTTTGGTCATTAAAACTCTCTACCTCAGAAAATTTTAAAAAGGAAATATGTAGATCAGTAGATATATTGATTGTTTTTAAAACTATGTGGAAACAACCAGATACATTTTTGAACATTTCTTTTTGGATCCTATGATGTCTGATAATGAGTGGGAGTCAATTTAACAATTTTTAATGTCCCTACCCCTAGACCAATCCGTGGGAACCACTGGTGACTAGTTTTCTTTAATATTTGAGAGGGAGTATCTGGGTACAATTCATGCCCAGTGTGAACATTGAGAGAGAAACCCAGTGGAAACTGGATCACAATTGGTTATTCCCAAACTCCCATGAGCCAGGGCGTGCACAGAGGGAAGCAGTATGTGCTGAAAGGTAAATTACATCCTGGCATAATGAACACATTGCAGCTGTACATTATCTCTGTAAGTCTACTGCAGTACTATTTAGTACCTTGCAGCAGTAATTTTCTAACTGACTTCAAAGAATGGATGTCCTTTGAAAGTACCTTACTTACCCCTAGGGAGAAATGTATTGACATAAAAAGATCTAGGTCTCTGAGCCAAGATTCTAATCGTGCTTAAACTTTTCCATTGGCATTGGAAGACTGGTGGGGTGCCACACAAATGTATTCTTTTCAGTGCATTTTTAGCCATGTTTGTAATAGCGTAACCTCATGGAGTTGCTATAATTTAGTATAGCTATACTGAAATACAAACTTGCCTTTAACTTTACTTGATCACATTAACAGAGAAATAAGAGATAGCCATCTTTTGTGCCTCTCAAACAACAGATAATGATTAGGCCCTGCATGGTTATGAACCAGGTCTTAGGGAGGGAATTCAGCAGGAGTTTCTCCTTCATTGAATATTCTGGAAACTGGAATGTTTATGGATGGTCTCATGGAACTGAAAAGTGAGTTATGAAGAGTGGGAAGGGTCGTCAAAAGACAGTCTATGAATGTCTGCTTTTGCCAGAGAAGTAACAAGAACTGGATTTACCCTTCCACCTGAAACAACCTAAAACCCCAGACAACATATGTGGAAGAGTGCTTTTTAAGATAACAGACATCAGGAAATGGAGAACAGTGATCTTTGAGAGCCAGGAAATAAACGAAATGAGCCCTACAATTGTCTTGAGAGGACTTCCAGGCAGCATAGAGAGGAGTGACATAGGCACATCTCATTGACTCTCTGAGTTGAGAATTTGGATAAAAATCCAGGGAGACCAAGATGGCTTTAGTTAACAGAATAAAATACTGGAGAGAAGAGGATTACAGAGAGTTAAACTCCAGAGATCTGAAAAATGTAAGAGTACAGTACTACTAAAGTTTCACTTTCTGTGGTTTCAATTACCCATAGCCAACTGTGGTCTGAAAATATTAAGTGGAAAATTCCAGATATCAACAATTATAAGTTTTAAATTGCACACCATTTTGAGAATGTGGTGAAATCTCATGCCATCCTGCTTGTATTAGTCCGTTCTCAGGCTGCTAATAAAGACATACCCCAAAGCAGGTAATTTATAAAGGAAAGAGAAGTTTAATGGACTCATGTAGTTCCACATGGTTGAGGAGGCCTCACAGTCATGGTGGAAGGCAAAGGAGGAGCAAAGACACATCTTACATGGTGGCAGACAAGAAAGCGTGTGCAGGGGAACTGCCCATTATAAAATCATTATATCTCGTAAGACTTATTTACTATCATGAGAAAAACTCACCCCTATAATGCAATTACCTCCCAACGGGTCCCTCCCATGACACGTGGGAGTTATGGGAGCTCTGATTCAAAATGAGATTTGGGTGGGAACACAGGCAACCATATCACTGCTCTATTCCACCTAGGATGTGAATAATCTCTTTGGCCAGCATTATCCACACTCTACTGGCTGTACTTGCCACCCTGCTGTCACTTAGTAGCTGTCTTGTTTATCAGATTGACTGTTGAAGTATCACAGTGCTTGCAATTAAGTACCTTTATATTACTTAACAATGGCCTCAAAGCATAAAAATGGAGATTTTGGCAATTCAGATATGCCAAAGAGAAACCACAAAGTACTTCCTTTAAGTAAAAAGATGAAAGTTCTTGACTTAATAAGGAAAGAAAAAAAATTTATGCTGAGGCTGTTAAGATCTATGCTAAGAATGAAATATTCTATCAGTGAAATTGTGAAGAAGAAAAAAGAAATGTATGTGTAATACATATAGTGTTCAGTACTATCTGAGGTTTTAGGTATCCACTGGGAGTCTTAGAAAATATCCTCTGTGTGTAAAGGGAAACTACTACACTGAGCAACCATGCAATGAGGAAACTACCTGAGGCCAGAACAGAACCATCCAAGAGGATTAGAGGGAATAGTCCTGATGTTCACAGAAGTCAGGGAAAAGTGTCTGTTCCCACTAGCCAGATTTAAATATTCATTATTTAAAGAAAATTAGGTAAAAGACTCATATTTGTCTTGCTTTAGTCATGGGGAATAATTAGCTGTAGCCTATATGCTGCTCTGGTTCTATCTATCAATCTTAAAAGCAAGACATAAAAGGGATCAAAGTGTCTCCAAGTAATTTAACTGCATCCCAGAATAAAACTCAAGGATATATATAGAGAGTACAAAAATATCGAGCACCCAACAAGGTGAAATTCACAATGTTTGGCATCCAATAAAAAATTACCAGGCATGCAAAGCAACACTACCCACAATAAAGAAAAAGCCCAACCAATTGAAACCAACCCAGAACTGAAGCAGATGTTAGAATTAGCAGACAAATACATAAAAGCAGTTCCTATAAGTGTAGCCCATATGTTCAGAAGTAGAGATATGGAAGATATTTTTTAAAGACTAAAATCAAACTTCTAAATATGAAAACTACAATATCTGATATGAGAAATGCAATAGATGGTATTGACAGAATAACATTAGATGAGATTAATGGTAAATAAAGTAGGTGGAATTAGACTTTGGAGAGGAAAAGAGTAGCAAAACGATAGCAATAGAAACTACCCAAAAGTAAATAGAAAAAAAGATTAAAAACAGAATTGTAGGACACCTTCAAGTAGCCTAATAAATGTGTATTTGGAATCCCCAGGTAGAGGAGAGAGGAGGAAAAATATTTGAAAAACCAGGGGCTATAATTTTGCCAGATGATGAAAACTATAAATCCACAGATTCAAGAAGCTCAACACATTTCAAGCACAGGGAATATAAGGAAAATTATACATAAGCATACTGTAATCAGATTGCTCAAAACCAGTGATGAAGAGAAAAATTTAAAAACTGCCAGAGAAAAATTACACATATGTACAGATAAACAAACGTAAGGATGACAGTAGATTTCTTGTGAGGAACAATGCAAATGAGAAGACAACAGAGCTAAATTTTTAAATTAATGAAAGGAAAAAAAGTCAACAAAGAATTCTGTGCCTAGCAAAAAATGTTTTTCAGAAACCAAGATGTAATTAAGAAGTTTTCATTAGACATACAAAAGCTTAATGAATTCATCACCAGTAGACCCACCATGCAAGAAATTTTAAGGAAAGGCAGAAGGATAATTATGCTATATGAAAATATGGATCTGTACAAAAGAATGAAGAGCATTAAAAATGGCAACTACATGGATAAATATATATGATTTTTCTAATTTATCTTAATGATAATTGACTAGGCAAACAAAATAATATAAATGTACTGTTTAGTTTATAACATATACAAAAATAAAATGTATGACTACAGTAGCAAAAAGTCCAGTAGGACAGAAATGGGATATCTATTGTAAGGTTCAGTATCATGCATGAGGTGTTATAAAAATCACTGGAAGATAGATTGAGGTAAATTAAGAGAATATATATTATAAACTCTAATGCAATCACTAAAACAACAAAAGAAAGATATATAGCTGATTAGCCAACAACAGATAAAATGGAATCCTAAAATAATTAATCCAAAACAAGGTAGAAAAACAGTAAGAAGGGAACAAAGAACAGGTGAGACAAATAGAAAACAAATAGGAAGACTATAGAATTAAAACAAAGCAAATCAGTTATCATATTAAATATAAATGACTTAAACACCTTAATTAAAAGGCAGAGATTGTGAGATTGTAATATTCAAATATATTATGCCTTTATACAAAAAGACACAAATATAAAATTCCTGACTTCACCACTATCAAATATATTAATGCAACAAAATTACACATATACCACATAAACATATACAAATAAAAACAAAAACAATCAAAAAAGGACACAGATAGCACAAAAGTAAAAGGTTGTAAATTGGGATACTGTCTTAACACTAATCAAAAGAAAGCCTGAGTGGCTATATTAATATATGACAAAGTAGATATTAGAACAAAGACAGGAATAAATAAGTTTCAACAATAAAGAAGTTCATTTTATAATGATAATGTTGTCCATTTATCAAGATAATATAATCATTTTTTACATTTCTACACCAAATACTTGAAACAAGCTGCAAAAACATTTTTAATTCACAATTTATTTGGAGACATTAATATGTCTTTCTCAATAATTAATAGACTAAGTAGATATGAAAATCAGCAAGGAAACAAAGACTTGTACAACACTGTCAATCAACTTGACATAATTGACATTCCTAGAATGCCCAACCATAGAGGAATATGCATCCTTTTCAAGCGCATACAGAATATTTAGAAAGATAGACTATATTCTGGAAGAATAAATTTGTCCCAATAAATTCAAAAGGATTCAAGGCAAACAAATATGTTCACGGACCACAATAGAATTAAATTGAAAGGATGTTTGTATTATGTTAGTATTCTTTTAATATCTTTAGAAGTTTTAATAATGTTATCACTCTCATTTTTGATATGTGTAGTTTGTGTTTTCTCTCTTTTTCCCTGATCTGTATGGCTAGAGGTTAATATATTTTATTAATCATCACCATTGATATTTTCTATTGTTTTTCTGTTTTCTATATTGTTAATATCAATCTTTATTATTTCCTTTCTTCTGCTTGCTAGTGGGTTTACTTTGTCTTATTCTTATAGTTTCTTAAGGTGAAAGTCATGGTTACTGATTTGAGATTTTTTTTTTCTTTTTTTGATATAGGCATTTTGTGATATAGATTTTCTTAAGTACTGTGTTAGCATCATGATCCAAACTCTGATATGCTGCATTTTCATTCACATTCAGCTCAAAATACTTCTAATTTCCACTTGGAATCTACATTGACCTAAGAGTTATTTAGAAGTGTAATGTTTAATTTCCAAATATTTGGGGATTTTCCAGAGACAGGTGACATGTAAGTTCTTCCCATGTTGATCTATAGGTTCATTACAATCTCAATTAAAATCCTAGTATGCTTTTTTTTGGTAGAAATTGACAAGATGATTCTAAAATTCATATAGAAATACAAAGCATCCAGAATAGGCAAGGCAACTTTAAAAAAGGAAAAAGTTGGAGGACTACACAGAAGGTTTGATTACAAGACTTATTACAAAGCTACGGTAATTAAGGCAGCATGGTATTGGCATCAACACAGACAAAGAAGTCAACAGAATAGCTTAGATAGTCCAAAAATATATCTACATGTGTATGGACAATTTATTTTTAATAAAGGGCAAAGAAAATTCCAAGGGAAAATGATAGTCATCAACAAATGGTGATGAAATGCTTGAATATTGTATGCAAAATAATGAATTTCTAACTATACTTTACATCATATACAAGCATCATCTCAAAATTTACCATAAACCTAAATGTAAATTGTAAAACTATCAGTTTCTAGTTAAGAAAATGTAAGAGAAACTCTTTTTGATCTTGGGTTAAGCAAAGATTTCTTAGGCATGACCACAAAAGTACAAACCATAAAAAACAAATTGATAAATTATGCTTTATCAAAATTTTAAACTTCTTTTCTTCAAAAGCCTCTATTTGGAGAATAAAAAGGCAATTCACATTCTGGGAGGATATTTGCAAAGCATATATTTGTTAAACAACTGATTCATTAAATATAGATACTCAGTATTAAATAATAAGAAAACAACCCAATTAAAAACATACAAAACAATTGAACAAACATTTCACTAGAGAAGATATACAAGTAGCAAATAAGCACATTAAAAGATCCTTGACATCATTAGGGATGTGAAAATTAAAAGCCAAATTTAAAACCTATTAAAATAAAGCTTATATGAGGGGATATGTATATTACGTCCACATAATAATTTCTTAGCTTTGCATTTCACTGTGGCTGTCAGGACACAGCTTTGTCAGTTTGTTTTCTCAGTAAGGAAATTGTATTTCTTACAACCATTCTTTCTGAATATTTCTCAAGATACTCATATTCTCCTATTTAGGATCTTAGTACAGAAAAAATGGAGGAGGCAATGTAGCCAGTATTCTTGTTAGTTTGCATAGAACAAATAACTGTGATCAAAAGGGTTGTTGTGTACATTATAGGAATTTGCCTCTAATCATATCTAAATTATATAATTCTTCACAAGGCTGTTGTCTCATGACCTTGACTTGCTAGATGGCTCAGAGGGGTCACCTGAAGAAATGTATGTGTTTTTTCTGTTTTTTTTTTCCTAATTTTTAAAAAATAGATGATTCCTAACAAGTTAGTTTGAAATAGAGTACATAAATAAATTTGGAATAGATGACTCTGAGCTTTTAAGATATCTTTTGTTCTATTTGAATTGATTTGCCAAGCCATTAATAAAAACAGCAGAAGGATGCAACTTTACACTTGAGTTGTACTTAATTTTCATCATGTTCATATTTTTAAAAATGTTTGTTAGTTGCCTATAGGATGAGGCATCATGACCTGCTCTTCAATGAAGCTGGTGGTGAAAGATAGAGGGGGCCTGTACAGATGTGGAGGTGTGCCCTGCTTTGCAGATCTGGGGAGAAAAGAGTCAGACAGCAGGCTGTGGGTAGAACTGAGACACATGTATGTCTTTACTAGAGATTGTTTCTGTCTTAGGTTCATTTCCAGAGATTTGAGAAACAATAAATGCTTTGTCACATGACCATTATTCAGGAGGTGTGCATTCACTGGTTATACGGACCCTGAGGGCATCGTCAGTTTTCTTATTGACATGGACACCTGTGTTTCAGTTTTCTCATCTCAAGGAATCATACTCACATTATTCTTTTTTCCAAAAACAATGTCCCCATACTACTTAGGATGATGGTTTTGGACTGTCTTTATATGCCAGAATAAAGAACTGCCCTATTTTAGATGCCTCAAAACTTTCCTTTTGGTTGATGTTTCATTTTATCACCTTAGTTTTCCAATCTCTGCTATTTCTTCTTATAGGGCTTCGTGTTATCACTTGTTGACACTGGCTATGCATTGGTCCATGCAGAGCCATAGCAACACTTGAACACACTTACTTGTCTTCAGCACACTCATATTTGAATTAATCTTATACCCCCTAGATGTAGAAGAGGTTATGGAGAATTTTGTAATTCCTTTAATATTTTTCCCAATTGCTGAAAGATCTATTTCTAAGGAACTGTTGATGTGATTTTTGACAAAATTCTAATGGATTTACCATTCTTAGAGGATGGTGGTCTGAGTGACCATTTTTGTTCAAACTTCTACCCTAGTTTATGTTGCGTCACTACACGTAATAGAAAATGTTTGGCATTTTGAGAATTCTTGACATAGGACTTTTTAGTGAAATTTACTTTGCCATTCATCATTTTATTATTTATGTAAGAATGGTCTCATTTGGGAAACGCAAAATTCCTTCATCTGGAAGCTTAGGGGATATGTGATGATTAGAAAAAGAGGCTTGCTGATTAGCCAGAAGAGCTCTACACAATGGCAGAACAAGGAATTCCATATTGACAGTAAAGGAAGAGTTGATTATGCTAGAGAGGATTTGCTGACACTGAAATGAATACTTGTGACCAGTGCATAGTTTTGACTGACAGTTTACTGATGTACAATGGTGACCAGTGCATAGTTTTGACTGACAGTTTACTGATGTACAATGTGAAATATATACGCTACATACACTGGAATCCTCATATCAACTGGCCAGTTGGTGGTTTCTTCTTGAAGGAAAACCTACTTGAAAAGTCAAATTGTATCAGAAGGTTGCTGCTGAACTGAACATGTAAGGGGACTTTGTTGATGAATTGTGATCTTAAGGTAGAATATCTTGAAATCTGTTTCTATCATTGGGACGGACCTGCCACAAAGAGTGAATATGGGTCATCTTGCATGGTCTATATCCTGACAGTGCAAGAGGCACCCCGCTATGGCACCCCTTTTCTTGCCTGTTTTTCAGCCACACATTAATTCAGCCATCAGATGTGTTAATATCTTGGAGTAGATTATTATTCTTGTTCACTTTCAGTCATCTTTGATTGCTTTTCTGGGCCTTAATCTTGACAGTACTTCATTGTTTTTAAGGTAGATGTTCTCGACTTTTTTTTCTCGTTATTTTTTGTCCACTTTAGACTACCAGATTTTCACTGGCTCTACACCCCTCTGAAGGTGTGCCCAGATAATGTGATGTGTGAAACAGGCCAAGGAATGTGAACTGGGAAGACAAGCTGTTACCCTGTCCTTTTCTCTCACACCCAAGACAGTGTTGCCATAGCAGTAACTTTGAATCTCTTCTCCTTACCTTAAAAATTAACCCTTTGTAACTCCAGTGCTTAATTGTTTTTAGAAATGAATCATTTGTAATATACTTCACTAGTGGTCATGCCACTGAAGTCAAAATCTGCTAATTTGCAGCAGTTTCTACATATAGTTAATCCCATCCTTTAGGTTTTAAACTTGTTTCTGTCTCAAAGGATAATATTTCTTAGTTCTGGGAAGGTATCCTGCAGCCTTCTATATATTGACAAAAAGTAGACATTTCTTTAATGAAGGAATTGCTTTCAACATGAGAATCCGGCATCCGTGTAGGTTATTTTTCATGAACAAAGAGGGACCGAATGTCTGGAGTGCTTTGGGTTCCAATTAAATCATCATAAGAACACAAATTCTGACTAATATCCCATTTCCCTTAGCCATTTGTCCATGAAAACTCCTGTGGGCCATTTACTTCACATATTTATGCCATGTGGAACATCAATAGTAAGGAAATGCTGTGGTTTAGCATGTTTTCTAAAGCATTTACAACCTTATTTTCTCAAGTAGTTTGACAAATATCTCAACTCTCCACTCCAATGTCCCTGTCCAAGGAAGACAACAAAGAGTCAATAAATGGAGGAGAGAATTCTAATATTATTTTAGGTGTCTGTTATTCTCATGAATCTGGTTAAAACTTCACTAATTAAACTCTAAAAGATTTTGTTGATTAAACATTTTGATTTAGATACTTCACTGTCATTTTCTACTTAATTTTGGAAGCTGTGCTGTAGGTTGACCCAACAACAAGAGCCATTGTGAATTCAGTGATGCTTACACCCAACATAATTGGGTTTTTTAATAGATTTGGGAAAATCTATTAACCAATCCATAATATGTGAGTGGGAAGTGGCCAAACGGGGTTAGCCTGAAAAAGCACCTTGTTCATTTTTTGCTATGGACTTGTGCTCTTGGGAGCATGGAAGTACAAAGCCTATTACTTACTCATGGTTCTAGCATTTCATCTGAGTCATAGTGAATCAGAACAGTTAGCGCTTTTGCTTATAAACATCCATTTCAAATCAATGCATTTTTTATATACTTTCAGGTTCAGTGAATGTCCTTGTGCTTTTCAAGGATGGTAGATAATGAATATAAAGGAATTATAAAGGAACAAGATGGCAGGTGACTACCATTGTCCTCTTGTAGATTTTTGTATCTTGAAATTCACGTTTGTAGTATACAAACGTGATACATATGGTATATTAATCATATATGATATATCTGATATATGATGCATATATGACATATAACATGTAAAATATATTAATATATATCATATATATACAATATATACCCTATATATTATACCCTATATAATATATAACCTATATGATAAACTATATTACATATATCTTAAATCATATATACATATACGCATGTGTCCCTGTCCAAGGAAAACAACAAAAAATCCATAGAGGAGAGAATTGTAATATTATTTTTTGGTGTCTGTCATTCTCATGCATCTAGTTAAAACTTCACTAATTAAACTCTAAAAGGTTTTTTGATTAAACATTTTGATCTAGATACTACACTGTCATTTTCTACTTAATTTTGGAAGCTGTGCTGTAGGTTGAACCAACAACAAGAGTTATTATGAATTCAGCGGTGCTTAAATCCAACATAATTGGGGTTTTTTTTTATGGACTGAGGGAAAATCTATTAAGAAATCCATAATATGTGGATTATATTAATATTATATATTATATGATATATGAGATTGATGGGTTTAAATAAATTGTGTTGTACTAAGGGAAACTTCTAACATCAATTCTTATTTTTTATATAGGTGTTTAGATCCCAGTCTCTTACCAAATAACTACATATTAGAAATGTCAAATAAAAGTATATAGTGAACTCTTTGTTAATGATAAAATTAGACTTTCTGAACAACTTTTCCCTTGTAGTTATTGCTACATAAGTTTCATTGTTTCACTCTGTCTTCTAGATACTCTGTGGAACTATTAATGTACCACTGTATTTGTAAAGGAATCTGGTTTGACAGAGGGAATTAGAATTTTGTAACTACTGGGCAAGGTGTGATTTTTCTTTTTTCCTTAATACTGATGTTCAGGATGTTTAAAATAAAACTTAGTAATCATGAAATAAATATTTTCTCCTAGAAAAAATGATATTTTGTCAGATTCTGTGCGAGGAATTTGAGAAACACAAGTAACAATACGTTTGCCAAAAGAAACTCTATTAACATTATAAAAATTATTTAAAATAACTGGTACCTTTGAAGTAAATATGTGCCAAAGGCAGAACCTAACACTGTCTACATTGGTAATGTCATTTCTTGTCTAGACACCCACATGCTCAAAAAAGCTATTAAAATGCAATATTCAGCAAGTATTCAAGCTTCCCCTTTTTGCATTTTTTCTTAGCATTCTCCACTGATGGGCACCCTGCTCTCTGAGTGACGACATCTACGTTTCTTAAGTATTAGACCCCTACAATATATGCTATTTTTATTCTATGCCCTGGAGCCATAGTGAAAACATCAGAAAATGTTTGTTTGTTTGTTTGTTTTTCTCATTCATTTAGAGTCTTTTCTGCTTTTCCTGAACTAATAAAATTGAGAAAAACGTGAAGAGTAGTCAGAATGTTTCAGATCTAAAATCCAAGCCTCACTTACTTGATCTGAAGGACTTTCTTTATGGTCCTCGACTTCTTCCTGACTTCACAGATTCAAAGACTGATCAGAAACGAAACTCTTTTGCGCAGACATGGGTGCTTAACTGTACCCTCACCTGCACCTCTGTGAATCAGGGATGTTGACTTACCATCAGAGGAGTTGTAGGAGTTACTGATGCCTGACTTTTACTTGTCTGCTAAAAGTGGGCCAGGCCTTGGGGGCATTTAGAGAGTTCAGTGTTTTAATCGTTTTCTTTGTGTTAACGTGCTACATTCTTAAAACAGAGCATGAAGGCAGTAAGATACCTTGGGCAGTGTGGGACAGAAGAACAGAGACAGTTGCCCACTTTTAGCAAGGGTAGAGAGGAAGAGTTTAACATCATTGTTATTTTCTGTGGTAGCACAGATGCATTGGAGCAAAAGGAAAGGCAAAGAGGGAAAGGGTTGGACTTAAGAACTATTAGGTTGCTGCAAAGTAGATGTGGTTTTTGTCATTGAAAGTAATGGTAAAGACCGCAATTACTTTTGCACTAACCTAACCGTTCCCTTCTTGTACTGTTCTCATTCTGTGTGTTTGGATCAAATGGGTAAATTTTAGGAGTTAATGACATAGGCAAGGTTTTAAGAAGTTACATTCCCACAAATGTCATCTGTCTATGTATGTATGTATGTATGTATGTATGTATGTATGTATCTATCTATCTATCTATCTATCTATCTATCTATCTATCTGTCTATCTATCTGGTTTATCTATCTATGTGTCTGTCTATCTGTCCTTCTGTTTTATTTTTCTGTGCTGGAATAATACATGATGAGAGGATTTTGTCTTAGCAGAACTGTAGCATGGATATTATTTGTGGTGAAAATTCATTTAGAATAATCCTATTATAATCATATGCTCTATTGTTTAGGGCAAGGAGAGAGCAGGCACATGTTGAAAATAACCCTTTAAAATAGCTGTCATGGGGAGGGGGGAGGGGGGAGGGATTGCATTGGGAGTTATACCTGATGTAAATGACGAGTTGATGGGTGCAGCACAGCAACATGGCACAAGTATACATATGTAACAAACCTGCACGTTATGCACATGTACCCTACAACTTAAAGTATAATAATAATAAATAAATTTTAAAAATAAAAATAAAAATAAAAAAATAAAAAAATAAAATAGCTGTCATGTACTTGTGACCTAGGACAATTAAATCCATACCTGGGTAAAGCCTAACAGATAACTCTAAAATTGTTTTTTCTTAGTGTTTTCTTCTTATTAAAAAAAAAAAAAAAAAGGACCCATTCATATGCCCAATAGAAGTCTTACATGACATTTAAAGTTGGTTTTGGTTTCTCTACACTTATTCTTCATTTTTTTTTTCTATTTAGAGTTTTATAACTTGTCAGGTGTGTGCTGTACCACTTTGCTGTTTTCGTAGAAAGTCGACTCCATAGGGAGGCAGCTATGGTACAGAGTTCCTAGGACCTGAAAATCTGGTTTTGAATCCCAGCTCTCTCTTCAGCCAAGTCAGCTTACTTTTTTGAGTTTAGGTTATAGTTGAATCAGGCTGTAGAAACATCAAATCCAAGAATAGTGGAAGAGAAATGCATTTAAAATATTTTTTAAGCCCAGTGACAAATTATTACGAGGGCTGCCTCATTGACACTCCATTTGTGATCCAGGAATAAACATTATAATGGATAAACACATTTTTAGAATCAAGTCATGTTAACTTGAACTTCAATCTTCTTCTAAAACCAATTATCTTTAAATCACATGGTTTTAAGACCTATATCCAGCATCTGCACTTACCTGTGGAAGTAGCATGGTACCATAAATAAGGCCACATTGTTTTAAGTCCATCTCCCAATTTTCTAAATGAAGTTGCTGAAACATGATTGTATGCTCCCATAGACTAAATACCTTTCCGTGAATTCATATACCATGTATTTGCACTTCAGGATTTAAAGTCCTCACAGCTTTACCTTGTGAGATATAAAAAGTCTTGGGTAAAGGGACAGGCACTTAAATATATTTTCCTGAATTATTCCAAGATGTGGCAAGAAAGTTTCCATTTCAATTCATCAGTCACTCTTAAAAAAGTGGAAGGATTTAACTACTTTTTGTGGCCTTCAAAAAGTCATGCATCCCAGTTACACACAGAGTTGCCTATTAACACTTTGTCTTCAGGGTCCTCATTTGCATATACGTTGTAGTCTTGCTGATGCTTACTTAATTTCAGTTGATATTGAAAACAAATACATAAAACCAAAACACAATGAAAGACAGGATGTGGAGTGAAAAGAGGACCAGGCCTGATTTACAAACCATGCCAAAGCTGCCTGGATAGCAGGTGTTCCTTCTCTGTGAGATTAGCTCCATAGAAAGCCATCCATAATTGGGCTTCTTCATAGGGAATGTAAATATTTTGATATATCATACCTTACTATTGAATAAAATATATAATTAGGGTGTTTATTATTTTCTTTTAAATTTTCGTTTCATGCTGTGAAAGTCAAAATTAGAAAACAGGTGGAGGGAAACCTCCTATTCATCACCAAACCTTATCAGTCCCATCCTCCTCATGCTTATTCAATTCTCTTCTTTTTCATTAAAAAAAAAAATTGTTGAGCATATACTATGCGTCAGGCATTGCACTACATGCAAGAAGTGTTATAAACAGGTATTTTCCCTGTTCTCAAAGAGTCAGCAGTCTGGGTTGGAACATTATTTTGCAGATAGCTATGACATAGGACCTTAGGGTATTTCTTAAGTGCCTTAAGAAATTCACAAACAGAAGTTACTTTTAGAGGGCATATGTTTGGGAAGGCCAGGAATGATCACACAGGTCAGCAGGTCACAGACCCAGCTATAGAACATATGCTTCTTGTTCTTTTATTGCTGGTTGTATTTAATGACAGTGAACACAGGCACAGCTTAAACACACAAACTTCTTTTATTCACCCTTTCCCTTCACCCCTTGACCCAAAGCTGGAGGGGAGGATGGAGATCCACAGCCAGATGGAACACTCCACCATCTCACCCATAAGCAGTGATTAGAAATGGAGGAATATCTCCTTTTCCAGTGATTAGAAATGGAGGAATATCTCCTTTTAACAGCCTTTGGATTTCATTAAGACCCTAGATAGACCTCTTTCCATCTCTGGGACCCAGCAGTCTAGACCGTGGGTCTCTGCTAACCCAGTCTGCAGGAGGTGCATCACTCTCCTTGTTGGCCAGGTGGGGCTCACTGAGTTAAATAGTGGTCCTTATCAGCTGTCCCCAGCTATCTGTCTCTAGCTTCCTTCCAACCAATGGGTCTGTTATTAAAAAATCAAACCCAACCTTCTGTCATCCTAACAAAATTGGGCTTTACATTTGAGGGTCAGGGAACATCTCTGAAGGTGGTTAGTATTATGATGACTCTCTAAAAGAAGCCTCATACCATATGATCCCAACTTCATAATGGCAGGGTCAGAATACTAAGGACAAAGTCCATTGCAATTCCCATGTGGACCAAACTGTGCATGGACTATCAGCATCAACGGAAAATTTCTCATCCTTGATTTCAGCTTTTGTTTCATCTCCTTCTCTTACTGGCAAGTTTATCAGTGCTTGTATTGGAGTAAAGTGATTGGTCTGAAGCTTCACTTTTGTCTGTTATTTCTCTCAAATAGGTGAAGGTGTTAATGGAGGGTAAACATAATGAACAATCAAGAACATAATAAAGTTAGAGGAACAGCAGGAAGCTTGGATCAATGGCCCCTGGAAAATTGAGAATTGACTGTAATTACAATAGATCAGAAGGAGTTCTCCTATCTCCCAATGAGTTTTCTGCTAAATTCACCTAAATCTTAGGAGAGTATCTTAGTCTTTAAAGTTGAATGGAAAACTTTCCTTGTCCTGTAAAGGCTTCTGACATCTCTGTAGATAATGGTGTTACCCTTCTTAAAGCCCAAGCCCACTGGAGCCCTGCATAGGAGGAAACACTTTCTAACTATAAGGCATGATGACTTGCAGAGCATGCAACACCAAGTGGAAGAAATAATATGGTGGTTTTGTTGTGGCTGTTGTTTTAAATTCTGCCTAAGACCTTTGAGGTTACATGGGGTAGAGCATACCAGTTGAAAAAAATGCAATATTATCTATTTTCATTAACTTAGTCCTGTTTCCATCTTTGTCGTCTTCCTCCACCCCCTTGCTCTGGGTCCAGTGGAGAACTCAGGTGATTCACTCATCTGCACAATGATTTGGGCTAGGATATATCTTGATTAAATGTCTCTGGGAAACTTCTGAGGATGGGGCAAGAATTCTGAGACAGGAGCATTGCTTTTGATGTGAAAACAGTTGGGATTAGATGAATCTGATTTCTTCTAATCCCACTGACCCTTGAGACAGATTGACCAGATCTGGCAACAAAACCGTCATCTCCATTGCAAAAGAAGGTGGCTTACTATCCCTATTGTATGACCAAATGTTTGCTAATCTAGTTTATAGCAACTATTAAGGTTTCAAATGGACTGATGTTACAGTTTTGCACTGAGATTTTCCCCTATGGAAAGAACAAATCTTGTTACAAGGGACACCGCAATGACCAGTATGGAAATGTTTAATTAGTTCTCACATTTTTTTTGTCCCCTAGATTTTCTTCTCCTCAGACTTGGAGGGTGGAGGTGGGGGGAAAGGCAGCATTGACACTTTTCTTTTTCTTTTTCTTTTTTTCAGATTCAGAAGAGTAAAAAAGACCTCATAGACAATAAAAGAGGCTGCCAATGTCTTGCATCATTCTAGCTGAGCTTCTTCATTCTCCTTCTTCTCCTTCTTCCACAAAGACTCATATCTGGAGAAGGTGTACAACTTTCACACACAAGCCCCCACCCCCGACCCTTGGCCTTCTCTCACACCATCTCCTCCCAGGGGATGACTCTTTGGGGGTTGGTTTGAGGTCTTAGAACTCTGGGGGATATTCCCCTGAGCAAACCAAACAACTTGAGATTTTTACTCAAACAGAAACAAAACATGAAGGGACATCCTCAAAATCCTTTGCTAATGACCTGGCTTTCAAGGCACCTGTCTGGCCTGATGAGAATGGACATCCTGGATATGCTGGGAGAGGCCTGAAAAAAGCCACACACACAGTAATTGCCATTTTATGACTGTCAATGCCATTACTTTAAATGTTGTCATTTTTGCACTGGCTACTGACAATACAGCCATGCTGACGTTCATCACAGCAAAGATGATGATTCCAGTCTCTGGTTCCTTTCCTGTCAGGAACATGTGTTTTCTCCAATTTCCTTTCAGACTTAAAATTGTTCTTATGCTTTCTTTCCCATTTGTATAATACAGAATTCTGTTTGTTTTCTAAAAAAGATTATTCCATAGGAATCTTTATTTGATGGCTAATTTATTGTATCTGTTCATTCATTAGTGTAAACCTGAATGTTTAGCTGATGACCATACTGTTGAGTGGGTACCCATTGTTTTCACTGGTAGCATCCATAACTGAGTGGTTACTGAAATTTTTACCACTGGCTGGCCATCTTCTTTTGGATATCTGTGGTTTCACTTCATCACTCTTCTTTTTATTCAGGAAAGTGCTAAGGGAATTAGTATCAGGGAGATATAGCAGATAATTCTTTGCATTTTAGTGAGTTTTTAAAAATACAAGATAGAAGTGGATTAATAGCATGAATCAAAAATAAGAATAGTAGATGTAGCATGGAAAGAGAATAACATTGCAGCCCCCTTGAGATCAAATTACAGGTGGAATCTAAGGGAGTGCCAGTAAAGTGTGACTTTATGAGTCTGATGTGATTTAGATAAAAGTGATTCTTAAAATGTGGTTGTTGGTCACACAGGAATCTCTGTGCCCTTCCCAAGAGTAAAGCACATGAATATGCTGGTGATGAAGTGGGGATTAGTACTGGAAAGAAAGAGAGCTAGGCAATAGGTTTAAGTGTATTCCCCACTACAGATTTAATTTATACATGAAAAAGCACGAGAACAGACATTTAAACATCCTTTTATTACTAAGGTAAAATATTGGCATTTTTTCAGGCAGAAAGAAAGAGACTGTATGTGGTCTTCCAGGACCTTTGCCTTGCCAAAATGTTCCCCAACAGAAAGATTTGAAGAACTTTGTAGTAGAGAATACACAACAGCATGCTGATGTTTGAACAGATTTCTTCTGTCAACTTTACATTTTGCCTTGGAGAAACACTTAGATTTTTCTGTTGTGCTCCCTGTGTTCATAACAATGACCTCTTCACATAACGTGGACACAAATTCAAATGACTTCAGGGGTCTAGCAGGTCAAGTAAATGAATAAAGCAAGCCATGTAATATCACAGTCATTGTGGTAAATGGCAATTCATGGAGGGCCTTTGTATCAGTAAGAGAAGAAGCAGCAATGGGGACTGAGAGAAATTGGGGAGGGTGGGTGCTGCCAAAACAGGGTAGTTGGTAGGCAGCTACTGAATTTGAGCTGTGTGGGGATGGAGGTCCTAGATACCTAGGATTTGATATAAGCTCTCTCCAAATTTTTACATAATGACAACTCAAAAACTTACACTGTGCTAATCAAATGAAACCTGCCTGTGAGCTGCATTCAATCGGTTTGCAAACTATGTGCTTAGAGGTGGTATGATTTTGTATTGAAATTAAATATAACAAAGAGTATGTCAATTTTTGACCTTGGAACCTGGACCTTTTACCTCATTTATATTCTGTATTTTTGTATGTGGAGCTTTTTGGCCAGTCAAAATAGAAAGTCTACAGCTTCCATTTTATAATCTAACAAGCAACAAGAAACAAAATTTGAAAAAGAAACAGGAATATAGCCATTTTTTCTAGCACCAATAAAAATTGAAATGTTTTTCATTTGCTTTAAGTCATTAATCAGCTGAAAAAGAATGGAAAGAGAATTTCATTCCATAAAGAACTTCACCTAAAACTCTCAGTGAAGTAAAACAAAACTCCATGTAACTCACTCTTAGCTTTAAATCTTTAAAAAGTGTTTTGAAGGGATATTGAGTAAAAATGCAAAGTTATCTATTAAAAATACAAAATGCTATATTATATGATGCTATGAATTGATACTGGAGCTGATAAAGCATTAAAGTAATTATTCCACATCAGTGCTGACTGCAAGAGCAGTATTTCCAAAGCTCTAGCTTATTTTCTGGGGTCTTTTAATTCTCTTAAAACAGCTTTCTTCAAGTTGAGCAGCAATTTGGGACAAACATTATTCTATTGCACAGAGTATGGCATCTTACTCTGGTTTACACACACAGAGCAAGGACTTACACACCTGAATTAAGAATGACCAGTATGTGGGGACAGCAATAGGGACAGACCTAACACAGACAAAACCACACGCTCTACACGTTCCTTGGTAAAATGTGACAAATTGAGTTAGCCCTTGAATTTGGGTCCCCATGTTGTCAAATAGCGCTACATTTAAGTTGTGTTAATATGGTACATTTCAGTGGCATAATGACCCATTCTTATGGAGGACTTTGTTCCATGTTTTATTTGTGCCAATCTTTCTTAGGTTATGAGCCCTATTAGTTCATGGCAGCTGGCAAGAGACCCGTTTCTAACCCATTAAATTCAAATGGACTTTCTTCCACTGTCCATTTCATTTTTGGAGCTTTTAAAAACTACTGAAAACATTTGACAGGATCCCATTGTGGATCTGATACACTTAAACAGTAAAATGATATCTAAACATCTGAAAGCCAAAGAATAACCTAGAGCACATGTTCATTCATTTGTATAATTTAAGCCATTGTATTATATTTTCCACCTGGAACCATGCCTTTGGATACAAAAGTATAAAGTAAAAAGCAACGTTATCATGGGATGTGAGACAGTAATCCAAAAGTTGGAGACCAATTTTTGTTATCCATATTTTGGAAGTATGGATACTGTTTATTTTAATATCACTTCTCTCATGGGTCACTTTTCCATAGATAGATAGATAGATAGATAGATAGATAGATAGATAGATAGATAGATAGAAAGAAAGAAAGAAATAAATATAATATAATACATTTTCTTCTTTTTTAACCTACAAACAGAGACTTTGATGATGGAAATTACTTTGTAACATTCCCCACGGAGCCTAGGAAAAACAATAGGAAACAAAGCATGAAATCTTTTTCTCATAGTGAAATAGGGAAGATTCTAAGATTGGAAGTCTGTATATGTAGTGTTCTATCCCAAATAAAGAGAATTTAGGGAATTCAGGCAACATTTTGTTTTTCCTAATTGGAAACTTTGTTCTGATTCTGAGATGCCCACACACCCCACAGGAGATGCAGTGCTGGCCCACCACAGTGCTTGGAACACGGTCAGCATTCAGGAAACACATTCGAAATCATCTAACTGAATTCCACTATCCACTTGTGAATGCAAACAAAATTCAAATTTCCCTGAAAATTTATTCAACTTCTCCTATATGCCAAGTACACTGCTAAAGGCTTATCTTCTAAGTATATGCAGGCATACCCTACTCACACAAATAGCTTATTACAAGAGATGGGAAATTGCAGGTAATTTGGGAGAAATTGTCAGCCAAATTTATGAAAAAACTAAAATAAAACTTCTCTGTGGCCTCTTGACTTAAGAAAAAACAAAACAAAACAAACAAAACAAAACAATAAAACAGGATTTATCTGAGAATGTCTTTCCAAAAGGGAAGATGACACCAATCTATATAAAACATCAGTGAATTTACTGAGAATCCAAGTGGAAACCTTTAAAACCTTAAACAGACCCACCTAGAGCAAATAGGAGATTCTCTATGTACAGCATGAGGAATCACTGCATAGTTCTGCTCCACCAATAATGTGATCTGGTACAGCACCGCACCGTGGCAAAGTTAGATGTTAAAGAACATAATGATGCAATAACGATGTTATATTGGATCTTATTCATGAACAAATGGAAAGTAATACAATTTATCAACTGTGATCCATGATTAAAGGCCTCATTATCACTGACAAAATGAACTTAATGAAAAAAATTGTAATAAGCAGTGACAATATTCCTATAAAACCTCCCTCTGGGAATCAAGAGACATATTACCTGCCAAGGCCAGATTTTAGTTTTTAAGGTTTCCTCTCTCTCACCAAAGACACTGGTGGGCACAGAGGTGACACTAGAATTAGAATGTTACCAGAGTCATTTACATTAGACAGTTTATCTGAGCATGAACATGTTCCCAGGGAGATTAGAATAATGGGAAGCAGGCCTCTAAAGATTCTCCTTGGACATTTGTAAAAAGACTGGTTGCTTCTCCAGGAATGTCTGAATTAAGCAACAATTGCGCCACTGAAAAAGCATCTTGTTTTTATATTGAACAAGGAACGATTGTGCAGTGGATGACCTGGACTGAAAGATGTATGATGGTCAAGTTTAAACCCTATTAATTCCTGATTGTTTTCTTCAATACCCTCACCCTACTCATTTTTTTTGAAAATATTGCCAGACATATTTGGCATGAATTCATGTTTATTCTGGCTTCTGTTCCCAAGCAGAAGTGGATTAACCCTGGCAATGGCTGGCTTCACTAACTACTTGCACCCAGCCTGGGCTGCCATCTGCTCAGCCAGGAGAAGCAGGGAGTGGGGTATGGGCCCTTTCAGTTCGTTCAGGGCACTCATTCAGTCTCCTCAGAGGAGACCTTCTCCCCCTTGAAGGGTGAATGCTGGCTGTTGCAGGCCAGAGGCAGTGCCAACTGGAGACCCATCCTCTCAGCTTTGGTCAGCTTCAGCCGTGATTCCTGAACCTCACCCATGTATTCTTCATGAGTGCTGGCTTCTGAACCTACAGGAGCATTTCTCAGTCAGTTTATGGTGCAGGGTAATTCATTTAAAATAAAGCCCATTAAAACCCAATGGCTATAGAATGAGTTTTAAATAGATTGCCCTGGAGACACATCATTGTATAGTCTTTGCTTCCCTCTCATGACCTATCTTGGAGTAGAATTTGTGTACTACTGTCCTTGTCTTTGAGTGGGTATATGTGTTATGGTACAGAAATATAGTCACATATTATATTAATATATACAGATGGATAGGAAAAACCTACAGCCATAGGTATCATCCAATAACTGATTCTAGAGGTAGAACTATAGAGTATACATTTCCTTTTTTCTTGCTTTGATGATATTTTTATACAATTTTATATGCTGTAAAATTTTCAAAAATATATTTGCTATTTTCATTTGTAGAGCTTGGTTAGGTTTTTATCAGCTCTTGTGCCCACTGTACAACCAGATTCCCCCCATCTAATTCAAATGTCTTCCCTTTTTCAAACTCTTTCCTTTATGTTTTCCTTTTTTTTCCTCCCATTTTTCTACCCTTCACAAATTCCTTCTTTTGCTTCTGCCCAGGTAACCCATTCTGCTTGCAGTATCATTTTAGCACATGCAAACACAAAATAATGGGAAAAATAAAAGCACCTTGTTCCATGTAATTCATATGGGAAAGTTTTGGGTGTAAAGGTCACTGGGGATAGATGGGAAGACAGAAACAGCTTGGGAAAAGGAAGCAGGAAAAAAGGAAATCTTTATGGGAAATCAATTACCCAAAGCAAGGTGAGTCACTTAGAGGCGAATATGATGTTGTTATTGTCCTCCCTTAGTGTAGAGCACCACTTTTGCTCTCACAGGGTTTTTCTCTTTAGGATGCATAGCACCGTATGCATTAAATGCATAGCATCCTAAAGAGACCCCACTCACCATGAGTCTGTAGGCTCTCTCCTGATGAGGGCACTGGCCATATGTGAATGGAAAACTCAACTCATCTCTTCAGCCTTAGATATTGCTGCCGTTCAGCTGGATTTGTGAGAAATATCTGGATTAATATCAAGAACATTTAGCAAGACTCAAAAGAGAGACGCAAGCAGAACCAAAACCCAAACCTCAACCAATATCTAGCTGAATAAACAATTCTTTGGAGGAATAAGGAAGGGATTTCTGGATATGTTCTGAGAATGCTCTTCCAAAAGGGAAGATGGTAATACGGACTTGTTTTGATTTCATGGTAGTGACAGAGTGTAGTTCCGTGATGTGAAATACACTTCTGGCAGATAAAATGCAGGTTGTAATTTGCATTTGTACATCACAGGGCAAAAGAATGGCCATCCATTCTAAGGAAGAGTGTTCTGTTCCCTAAGATGCTGCTTAAACAACATATCCAAATGCCATAGTATCATATTTCCAAATACAAAATTAAATCATAAGGATTCATGTAGAAAAGAGTATACTGAGCTGTTCTCCGAAAAATGTATGATGTGTTTATTGTAAATCTTTATTGCACAGATGAGCCTGACAGTCCTTCAATGTATAATTTTCTCCCAGCATCTAGTAATGCATAAGTACTTGTATGTTCTTCTGATTACCAAATAAAAACAATGAGTTAACCTCTTAATTGGAATTGGATAAATGAAAAGTCTGGTTTTTTTTCTTCCTTTGAATGTTTCCCATTGTTTGTCCATGTTCTGTCTCAGATATAGGGCTGTCCAAACTCAGTCAACCATCTGTCTCTTTTGTATTCCCTGAAACGCCTCATAATACCCAGGCACCAAGTGCCTTTGCCTGCACTCTGTAAGACATACACAGAGTATGACTATATCATGTTTCAATTTCAGCTTTTTTGACTATGAGGGATGAAGCAAATGGGTTATCAGAAGCTTGTCAGAGGCATAAGAAATCTCAGCATTTGTGGAATTAAGCTGGCTTCCATATGTTTAATTTTCTTCAGGGTACAATGATATTATGGTTTTACAGCCCTGTGATGCTAGCTTTCTGAACTGCAAACTTTTTCTTTCTCCTACTCTTGAAAGGGGTATATTTGGCAATATTTTCCTGTTCCGGCCATGAACATAAGGAGTCTGACTAGGGAATACAGATGTTCCTTAACTTATCATGGGGTCACGTCCCAATAAACCCATTGTAGGTTGAAAAAATCGTAAGTCGAAAATGCATTTAATATGCCTAACCTACCAGCTATGTTTGCATCATAGCTTAGGCTATCCTGCCTTAAACATGCTCAGAACACTTACATTATCCCAGAGTTGGACAAAATCACCTAACACAAAGCCTATTTTATAATAAAGTATTGAATAGCTCATGTAATTTATTGAATACTGTTCTGAAAGTGAAAAACAGAATGGTTAGATACAGTTTCTTCTGAGTGTGTATCGCTTTTGCATCATCATGAAGTCCAAAAATTTAAGTTGAGCCATCATGATTCAGGGACTCTGTGTAGTCATTCATTACTCCTGTTTGTGGGGATATAACGGGTTTACATCCTGTATAGCATCCAGCCTGATGCCTTCAAACCGGCCCCAGAGAGAGAGCCCTCTAGTGTTGATATTGCATATTACACAAATACCACCCCTTTGTCAGGGCCTCCTGGTGTATCATTTTTGCTTGGTAGTATTGCTCTGATGAAGGGGAGTGTGATGTTCCTCCAAAGCAGCCATGCTTGCCATTCACCGAAACATATTTTTAATGTTTTTTCCTTAAAGTAAAAATAGAATTTACTCAATTTGGAAAGTGTAGACAGTATAATAGGAAACTTAAAATCACTTGTGATACCCCATCCGACAATTAATCATTGTAGATACTTTATTTTCTTATGATCTTTTGCTGTGCATTTTTACACAGTTAAGGCCATATAGTATAGTTAATTTTGAATTATGGTTTGTTCACACAACATTGGATTGTAAGCATTTTCTTGTGAGTGTTTTTTTAACCTCTCCATCAATATAATTTCAATAGCAGCATAATATTTTATTCTGTGGCCCTAGCGCAATTTACTTAACCACCCCTCTGCTGTTGGGCAATTAAGTTATATGCTTTTATTTTATTTTTTGCAGTTGTAAATAGCAGCAATGGAGCTCTTTGTGCATAAGGCTTTGTCACATTTCTGAATATCTCCATTGGACAGATTTCTAGATATCTAGAAATCTGGGTCACAGGTTGTGAACATTTTTTTTGAACTCCTCATTCATATGCCCAATTCAAGTTCAAAGCATATTCAAATACTTTGAAAGACACATTTAAATAGCTTGTGGTGTTGTATCTCTGAATAGCTCTTGTTTTTAATCATTGTTCTTTGTGATGAACAGGCATATTCAAATTACACAAAACCAAACCTAGTATTGATGGTGGTTGTATTGTGGAGGAAAAAAAATAAATACTCTGAGTATGCAGCTCTAATTTATATACTCTTGGTTGATAACTCTTAGGGTGGTGTGTGTGTGGTGTGGTGGCGGGGAGGTGTTGAAGACCTCCAGACTCTTTCAGTGATCCCATAGCCTGAAGCAAAACTTGGACTTTTATTGATGGTCTCTCTTCAAAGCTGTAAAGGGCAAAAGTGATGATTTGTTCTGAGGCTTCAGGCAATGGCTTGTTGCCCTCCGCCCCAGCCCAAATGGAACACAAAGAAGATGTTGGCAGATATGCTCAGCAACAATGATCAGAGGTCTGTGGGTATCAGAAAGGCAGTCATTTACAATATGTGAAAACAGAGAGATTGAAAATGGCCAATAAGTTGACAGAAACGTTCATACCTCAGCTTTTCAGCATCCTCCTCTGCCCTGTGGGATCTGGTTGTACTATAATAACATTGCTATTGCCAGACCATTAATAATGATGACGTTTGGTCTCAAGGGCTCTTAAATCACCCTTTCCCCAGCAGGCATAGGCTTGGCCAGGCTAACCCCATTTTGCAGAAGGGAAATTATTTGTTTGAGGTTAAGCTGCAAATCACTGTGCTTCAGCACTTTGTGAAGTCCCGAGTCTTAGGTGTGCAGTCACCCTGAGGTGGGCAGCCTTAGTTGTCACTTCTATCACTGTCCTCTTCTCCAGACTCTTGATGAATTGGATTCATTGCCCTTTAGTTGAACCAAACAAGGACATTAATTTGAAATATCTGAAAGCTATTCGTTTGTCAAAGGATACCTCAAGTCACACAAGCTGCAGTGGTGACATTTCTGCCCCGAGCTGACGGATTGGGTTGTTTACTCCTTAAATAGCCACATGCTGTGAGTCAAGGGCAATGTAATTCCTGACCTTGAAGTGTTTATTTCCCAAAGATGACAGATTACCTACTTAGACACACACACACACATGCACACATGTACACACACACGCATGCACACATGCACATTCACACACGACTTTCTAAAACAAATAAACACTATACTGTATGACACTGTTTGCTAAGCACTGTCATATGTGTACTCTTACTTGATACTCACAATTATTGTCCTGACATTGATGTTTTCTCAATTTTATAGATGAGGAAAATGAAATTTAGCAATAGCAGCATTGACATAGTTGTTTGTTCATTTGTTTTTATTTTACCTCATTTATAAAATATTTGAGAATTCTAAACTCATATGAATTTAATACATTGCTTTTTTAATGATTAAGAAAGAAGAATAAAACCAGAGTCATAAAGTAGAGCTAGCATAGATAGAGCAAACCAGGGCAAATGTTAATATGCAGATGTGCAGTCTAAATCGACCTCCCCTGATTCCTAGCATTATGTCATAAACTGGGTCTAAGCTTTCTGGAATCATAAGTTTAAATGGAAAGAAGCCATTTACAAGATTCACATCCGTGAGGATGAGCACACCAGTTGTTTCAGAAGAAAGAAGGCTTCCCTCCCGACAACTGAAAGAAACATCTTCTCTAGGTATTCATGAAGGCGGTGCATCTCATGGCTGCAGATCAGGCTCACCTGGGAACGTTAAAAAGTCCTCATGCCCAGGTCCCACCCAGACCAACTAAACAGCATCTTGGGGTGAAGGGTCAGGTGTCAGCATATTGTTTAAGAACTCCCCAGATGATTCTGACATGTAGCCAGGACTGAAAACCACTGACAGAGTAGATTTCTACAATGAATCCAAGAACCAGTTCCATGTGATGGGTGGTCTGAAGCCTTCTGTGTGCATCGTACAGTACAGTTTAGAAGCTGGATCGGGACTGGCTGTTCCCACCTGGTTTCTGATGTTCTTCCTGGACGTGGGAGGGAGCAAGGGAAGGGTGAAGGGCAAAGGACTTTAGAAAATGAAACTTAGATATATTGGGTATTACTCCCATGAGTGGAGTAAAGTGATAGGTAATTTGGTAGCTTCCGTATGGAAAGTGATTTCAAGAACACAACCTCAGTGAACTGGAAGCCAGTGGGAGGCTGACTCAGAACCTAACCACCCCCAATGGCCCGTGGCAAAATCAAAACCAGTTTTATTTTATGCATCCCCGCCTGCTACCTGTTTATGACTCATGATTATGAGAGGTGGGATGGCTTCATCCCTTTCCTGATATATTGGGCATCTCACCAAGCAAACAGAGAAAATAACAGCATTTCCAGAAGGGCTTGCAGTTCTGCTTTTTCACTGACTCAAGGTTCCTAGAACTCCCCTACTCAGTGTTTGCAAAGAAGATACTAAGGGGATGAAAAACTACCTCTATGAAAAGCTATCAACCTGCAGCCTTTTGGAAGATTATAGTCAGTTTTATTTTTTTTAATTCCACCAAGCATTTATATGAAATAACCTGGCAATAGTAGATGTTTCTACAGGTAGCAACATTGAAAGTTTGTGGTCAGTGAGCGCTTTGTAGTTTTTCAGGTACTTATGTAGGCAACATTAAATTTGTTCTCTCAACTTCACAAGAGTATCCACAGAAAGCAGAATGCCACACTTTTCGTTAGTTAGACAAAAAGAAGGAAATTTCTACCACACAAGGTGTTCCAAGCCTGATTGGCGATGGGAATCACCTGAGCCACTTGTGAAATACTCAGGTCCCTAAGCCTCACCTCCAGAAATGCTGACTCCGAGAGCTTAGTGAGGCCTGGGAATCTGGTTTTGTTTTTTCTTTTTGTTAAAATAATTGTGCCAGGTTTTTCTTCTTCTTCGATGACTTTGGGAGACTGTGCTTGAAGGAAACCCAGATAATGGGTTGGTTAAGAAGCAGCAAGTGTCAGGGGAAACATTTCCTTAAGTTTGAACTTTGAATGATCTTGACTTAAGTTTTTCCCTCCTCCCTCAACACTCAGTAACATTAGGCAAGTTAATTAAAATATTTGGAGACAAAAATAGTCTCAAATCCTGTAAAATGGGATAATTTTGTTGTCAGAATGTTAGCATCAGAAACAACAACAAATCTATATTTCACGATGCCTACCTAATATGGCGCCAGGGCCACAGTAACTGCTTAATGTGTGGCCGGGAGTGACTATTAGCAATGACCAAGCAGCCAAATTGGGAACCACATCTGTAAATAAAAACTTGAAGCCCCGTCTCCAACCTAAAATAGCGATTCTCAATGTGGGGGGATTTGCCTCTAGAGGATATTTGTCACCATCTGGAGGACGTTTATGATCGTCATGACTAGGGAGGAGCTACTGACATCTCATGGGTAGAGGCCAGGGACACTGCTAAACATCTTCCAGTGCACAGGACAGCCCCCACCACAAAGAACTGTACAGCTCAAATGTCACAGTGTCACTGCTGAGAAAACCTATCCCAAAGGTCCAATGAGACAAGTAAAAAAATCTTGTGGGACACAGAGGCATTTCAGGCAGAGAAGGAATGGCTCTGGATCACAAGGTGAAAGACACAGATGTGCCCTCTGGTAGTGCCTCCTAACAGGGCCTATTTGTTGCACACCCAGGGTCCACCATTCTTTGTGTAGGATACAATGCAACCAGCATCCGCTGGGGTTGTGCAGTGTGGCAGCACTGGCTTTGACACAGAGTATCACTTTGTGTGAATCTTCCACCCCGGAGTCTCCAAGACACTTCATTAGACCAGGGAAGTGCCAGATTACAAGATCATCATTGGACTCACCTGGTGAAATGGTTAAAATTCAAATTTCTGGCTCCATTCCCTGGAGATTCTGCTTCAGGGTCCAATCAAGGACCTTGGAAGTCATATTTATAAAAATCACCTCAGGAGTAACTGAGTTACTCAACTGAGGTTCAAGAACTGAAGCACAGCTACAGCCAGGGTCGGGCCCTCTATGTTCTCCACCAACTCTGACCTTCAGGGCATCTGTGAGACCTGGAAAATGGAGAAATAAAGTCCCGCCAGATACAGTGCCCTTCACCTCATACAAATTCACAGTTTTTGTAGGTCTGAGCTGTTTGGATTAATTTTATGTTTTCTATTTTTACTACTACTGCTGCCAGAAAAAAAATAAACAATAATGATGATTAACAGTAACATGTGTTATTGTCTGGAGGGTGTTTGTCACAGAATGTCAGGATTGACACCCTGTTGTTTAAGATTAAAATGGGGCTGGATGCAGTGGCTCATGTCTGTAATCCCAGCACTTTAAGAGGCCGAAGTGTGTGGATCACCTGGTCAGGAGTTTGAGACCAGCCTGGCCAACATGGTGAAACCCCGTCTCTACTAAAATCACAAAAATTAGCCAGGCATGGTGGTGCACGCCTGTAGTCCCAGCTACTCAGGAGGCTGAGGCAGGGGAATTGCTTGAACCTGGGAGGTGGAGCTTGCAGTGAGCCAAGATCACATCACTGCACTCCAGCCTGGGCAACAGAGCAAGACTCCGTCTCAAAAAAATAAATTAAAAATAAAATAAAATAAAATAAAATAAAATAAAATAAAATGGAATGATCTCAAACATCATCCAAAGTGCGTGTCTCCACTCTTCCCCAGGGATTCTGGGGTAGGGAAAGCTTACCGCTCTCCCACTCACCTCCAACCCCAAGTCTCTGCTTCCTCTGACACTGCCCAGTCTTCAGATTATCTAGTTATCTTTACCGGTGACTGTATTGACACACAGCATCTTCTCCATCAGCACAGCTTCCACTTACACCAGGCCTCTGCATATAAAGTAGACGTAACTAAAAGTTTGGGAAGTTTGTGGGGACTCCTAACAGAAGTAACCTAACACTGACTCATGGATATCCTCTGCTGAGGAATTCTCTCTGCATTTCTGCCAGCTCAGACTGCAGGCATCTGCCATGTTGCTAGAATCTGGCTTCCAGGCCTCTTTCTTCCCACTCTGGATGACAAAATAAATGAATGAATGAATGAATAAATATTCACATTTAGATGTAAGATATGTGTGCATATATGTGTCTTGGTGTTTATATTTATATGTAAATATATGCGTGTGTATATATGTACACACTCACATACATATATATAAAAAAGTAAAAATTTTGGCAGAACCACTCAGTTTTCCCTTTCTCCCTTTGTTCTGCTCTCTCCTTGTTGATCCCATCCTGGGGTTTGACTTTTCATTGCCTCGTGACCCACTAAAGGGTTTATTAGAACAAAGATAATCCCCTTCCTCATAGGAATTCTGTTGCCAGTTGCCGGAAAACTCAGAAACCCCACTAACCTAGCATTTATGGAGTCTCCCATTGTTCCTGAGCACTGGACACACTTTGTTTCCTTTAATCCTCATTGGAACACTTCGACGCAATTGTTGTTATTCTCCTCATTTTGTAGCTGAAGACCTGAGCTTCAGAGAGATCCAGTTCATTGCTTCAGCTCCAATAGCGAGTAAAGCCTATAAGGACAAAGCAGGGACAAAATCCCTGATTCCCTCATTCTAAATCAGAACTTCCCCTTCTTCAGATAGTCCTCCATCCTGGATGCACATTAAAATGAGGGGCTTTAAAAACATCAGTGCTGGGCCTCCACCCTTGTACTGTGGGGGTGATGCCCAGGCAACTGCATATTTAGAAAGCTTCCCCTGTGATCCTAAAATGTAGCATTGCTCAGCGGCACATTGGTTCCAGCAGATCAACCTTCCAGCCAGAGGAATTGAGTACTGTCACACACACAAAGGCAAAGGCAATGCTCCCAGCTTTTCTGGACCACAGAATATGCACCACCCTGCAACCTCACCTAACCTGCTTCTAAACGTTGTTTTCAGACCCCAATTTGATAACATTTCAGATGACCATTTACTTGTCCAACAGGTCTTTCCACGATCCTACTTTTCCTTATCCTCTTTTTCCTCTTCACAGGCATAAAACGGCGTTCTCACAGCTCACCAGCCCCAAGCACCAGCTCCACGAGTCGCCTTACATTGCCAGGTGGGTAAACAGCATTGCTCCATTATCTTAGTGACCACAGACAACGGAAAGGACTAGTTTCTCGGGAATTGAGTTGAAAAACTGAGAACCTGGCCCCATAGTTATCCAGTCTACTCACATTATCAGAGAGCTTTGTCTCTGTCACCCAAATTTGTGAGGTCCCTCTAGGAATGGGCATAAATATTTCTATAGTTGGTTCACAATCTCCCCCACTCGCCTATGGAAAACATAGAATTTTGGTCCTCTTTGATGTTCATCTGGACATGTTACGGAAGGATCTGCCTTTTAGAGGCAGATAGTGCAAAGGAAGTAGTGTGAGCCTGTGGTGAGATTGAGACCCAGGTTTAAATCTCGGCTTTGCTGTGTTCAAATTGTGTGCTCCCTCACACGTGCTTCTTCAGCTTCTTGGAACTTCTGTTTTCTCATCTGTCTGGGAAAAGATAAGAATTAGAAATAATGCTTGTAAATTTAGCCTAGTATTGAGAGAGTGCTCACAATAATCTCTACCATTGAGAAATATGGAAGGCATGTATGACCTCTGTTTGACCCAATCTAACATGTACTGGCAAATCATAAGTATTCATGAGGATCGAGTATGAGTATTGTTTAATGTAAGGGGCACCTATGGATCATTCTGTCTCCATGCATGTGCTTACATTCTCAACTATAATTTAATTTTTATTTAATTTTAACAAGCAGAATTTGGAAAAGCGCATCTGTTTGGGGTAAGGAAAGGTTATAAAAGATAAATACCATCAACGAAGAAAATTTTAAAAATAATAAATTTAAGAAGGAAAAATGTCTCCAATAATGCTACCACTCAGAGTTAACCAAGATTACCTCTCCTTCCAGTCTTTATTAAATACTTTTTCTCTAGATTTGAATTAGAGTAATACTTTATGTAGAGTTTTGTTTCCTTCCTTTTAAAGCTTACCACTACATTATGAGATTTTCCTCATGTTATTAAGTACTTTAACAAGTATTTCAGTAATTGACTAACATTTCTATGACTATGTTACAGTTTATTTATACATCTATTGATAATTTAGCATTTATATAACATGCATTTTATAAGTGACCTTACATTCTTGTACATAAATCTTCTGAGTCTGTAAGTATGGATTTACCATAGGTTCCTCTAGGTAAGGTTACTGGCTCAAAGAATACATACATATTTAGGTTCCTGACACATTATTACCAAAGTGATTTTCAGAAAGATGGTATTAATGTATGGTTTTAGCATGAATTTGTCCATTTCACAATCCCCTTGCTAATGCTAAACATTATTTTCAATACCTTACTGATTTGATAAGAAAAAATGATATCTACATTTGGTTTGAATTTATCTTTCTATTTTAAAAAACTTTTTTTTTTTTAGTGTCAATTCACCTCTACATTTCTCATTTGGGGAATTACCACATTTCATCCATTCTGAGAGGCACATTGCCTTGCATCTTAACCCATTTTAGATTGGGATGTTTTGCAGTCAATGGTGTGTGATAATTCAATTACCAGCATTTTTTTTTTCTTGGTTGTACATGAAAAAATAGTTCATTTTACAGTTAGTGGCATTTTAAATGAAATATGACTTATGTCTGCCTGCTTTTTTAACTTCAATTTCTGTAGCTCCCTCACCCAAGTCAAACAAGTGGGCTCTGCATCCGCTGAATAACCCTTGAACTTTTCTTACCTCTGTGACTGCCCCGGATTCTCCTTATTCTCATCTTCCCTTTATTAATTTCTCTTTGCAGTCCTGTCAAAATCATCTAGGTGGAATTAACAGTGCACTACAATGGTTTGCTTATAAATCCTGTTGTCTATTGATAGGTGGCTTTTTCCATGATGAGGACTGTGTTATTCCTTTCTGCCGCCAGTGCTGCCAAAGTGGCAGGCACTTATTGGGTGTGCATTAATGTTTCTAAACTGGGTACTTGGTGCATGAGTGAGCAGCCTCCCATTTAGTTTATGACTACACAGAAGGGAATCATCCTCATAAAAAAAAGGCTCATCTTAAAGTTTGGGTTTGCTCAACTCTACTAACTTGCTTTTAGTAGTGAGGAGACGTTGCTCTGTAGTCTCTGGAAGCCCCTCACATCTTGTCTCTGCTTGAGGTTATTATGCTCTTGGGACTACAGAGCATCAGGAGGAAATCAGCTTTTTTTTTTTTTTTTTTTTTGAGATGGAGTCTCGCTCTGTTGCCCAGGCTGGAGTGCAGTGGCGTGATCTCGGCTCACTGCAAGCTCCGCCTCCTGGGTTCAAGCCATTCTCCTGCCTCAGCCTCCCAAGTAGCTGGGACTACAGGCACCCACCACCACGCCTGGGTAATTTTTGGTATTTTCGGTACAGACGGGGTTTCACCGTGTTAGCCAGGATGGTCTCGATCTCCTGACCTCGTGATCTGCACACCTTGGCCTCCCAAAGTGCTGAGATTACAGGCGTGAGCCACCGCGTCCAGCTGGAACTCAGCTTTAAACCAAGCAAATCCAGTGTGAAGTGATGGTGTTTGCTCCTGACAAGGTCATAGCCTTGCTAGGTCAGGTAGGACTTCTGAGGGCATCCTTGTCACCTCCAAGAATATGCAGAGCTGTCCTGGGACCCACTTGCTCTACTGGGGACTCAGGGATGGCCACTGGGTTCCCAAGGCCTCTGACCCAGAATCACAGCTACCTTGTCTTTAGCCATCCAAAATGGTCCCAAAAGGAGTGTCTTAGGCTCTGAGTTCTGAGCATCTCCAAAGCCTACAGGGTGGTAAAACACACTCCTCTGCCCTACAGGACTTGAGGGATGGTCAGAGGTGGAAGTGGGTAGTTCTCAAAACACCAGACATAATTAACCTGTGTAACTGCTACTACACAGTGTGCAGATTGACACCGTAGGACAGAAGCTGCAGGGCAGCTGTGCTCCACATCCTGAGGGGTGTAGGGAAGGAGCTGGAATCATGCTTTCACTAGCAGATGTGCTCACCACCTCATTGCAATACCCAGCTCTCTGCTTCCCTTCTTGCCTCAGGAGCATCACAGATGCCTCCCTCTGGCTTGTGTGCCATGGGGTCCCCTCCCCATGCATGCTGACTCCTGCTCACAGCTCCATCTTACCATCTCACAGCTGTAGAAGAGATGACTCTTCTGAATGACCACCAATAGAAACTTTTAAAAACCTTTGATTTTATAGCCAGTGAATGGATTTAGTTGGAATTTTAGGGTTTTATATTTCCACAACACCACCTACATGACTAGATTCAGTGCAGTCAAATCAATCTGCTGTAGGCTGATCAAATTCAGTCATTAGGAGATGAAAACATTTGCTGTTAATTCCAGTCAAGATGGTTGAGTAAATTCATTTTTTGACAAACACTCTTCTGCTCAAACACACGAAAAGGTAGGTAAAATTATAACAAAAAATGTATTTTTAAAAGCTAGTGCCAGAGACAAACAACTCTGGGAACCAGAAAAAAAAGAAAACTACAGAAGCCCTGGGACAGCTGTGATCCATGTCCTGAGTAAGGAGTGGTAGGAAGGAGCTTGAATCCTGTGGAGCAAAAGGGACTATAAGTGCTCCAGAGGACACTGGTAATCAGAGCCTGGGCTATAACCTGAATACAGGGCATGGGGTGGACAGGCTGAAACAATTGCTGCCAACCTGTTTCTTCCAAGCTACGGCTTAATAATATTAACAGGAAGCTGTTGGCCTAGAGAGATGGATGGATATTGGGACAGCTTTTCTGCCAGACTGAGCTAGCTTTGGAATTGGATCTGCAATATCCCAATATGATTATAGAGCATTAGTCATAAAGTGCCATTATAAGGCTCTGTAGTGGAAGTTTAAGAGATGAGGTGGAAGTAACTACAAAACTCTAGACAGGCAAGAGAGAGAGAAAGAACACAAAACCCAAATATCTTCTACTTGAAATTAGCCAAAATGTCACAGGCAACAAAAGAAGCAATAGATAAATCGGACTTCATTAAAATTAAAAACTTTTTGTACATCAAAAGATACATTAATACAGTGAAAAGGCAACTGAATATGAGAAAATATTTTCAAATTATATATTTGATAAGGGGTTAATATCCAGATATAGAAAAGATATAAAGAACTCTGGCAGCTCAACAGCAGCAGCAACAACAACAAAAAAAGCAAAACCCAATTAAAAAATGGCCAAGGGACTGGAATAGACATTTCTCCAGAGGAGATCTACAAATGGGCCAATAAGCACATAGAAAGATGCCAGTCATTAGGGAAATGCAGATCAAAGCCACAATGAGATGCCACTTCACACCCATTAGGATGGCTACCATAAAACACAAACAGAAAACAGCAGGTATTCGTGAGGGTGTGGAGAAATGGGAACCCTGGTATATTGCTTCTAGGAACATAAAATGACACAGCTGCTGTGAAAAATGGTCTGGCCAAAGGCAAAGTCAAGAAGCAGGGAAGTGTGGCTTGCCAGGGGGAGGAGCAGTACAGGTTAGAAAGCAAGGGGCACAGGTACAGGAGGAAGAATTGGTGCCAGTAGCAGAGTGTACCGCAGAAATCGGCAACTGGAACATGAATTTCTTCCAGAAGGAGTTAATTTTTGGTGCAGGCTGTTAAACACTTTAAAATGTAATTAGGATACTCAAAGAGCCAAATGGAGGAAAAATTATCCTAAAAACAATAAAGAAAAATTGTACAGAAACCAGGAAGAGCAGAGATCATGTAAAAGAAGTGATTCAAAATCTGAAATTTTAAAAAAGGAAGCAAACATATAGTCATTACAATTTTAAAAAAGAAAAAAACTATCAGTTGATAGTATAAATTCAAGGTAGAACACCGTGGAAAAGATAATTAATGTTGGAGGATAGTCCTGAGGACTTTACACCAAATATAGCATAGAGAGGGAACCATATTAAAAAATGAAGGATTGTGAACCATAAAATTCTTAGAAGGAAACAGCTGGGCGCGGTGGTTCACGCCTGTAATCCCAGCACTTTTGGAGGCCAAGGCAGGCAGATCATTTGAGGTCAGGAGTTCGAGACCAGCTTGACCTACATAGCGAAACCCTGTCTCTACTAAAATACAAAAATTAGCCAGGCATGGTGGTGGATGCATGTAATCCCAACTACTTGGGATGCTGAGGCAGGAGAAACACTTAAACAAAGGGGGTGGAGGTTGCAGTGAGCCAAGATCATGCCACTGCACTCCAACCTGGGTGACAGAGCAAAACTCCATCTCAAAAAAAAAAAAAAAAAATTCTTAGAAGAAAACATAGAGGTAAATCCTCATGACCTTGGATTTGGCAGTTGTTTCTTAGATATAACAACATATAAACAACCAAGAAAAAATTAGGTAATTGGACTTCATTAAAATAAGAAACTTTTGTGCTTTGGAAAAACTATCAAGAAAGTGGAAAGACAATTCACAGAGAGAAAATATTTGTGAATTACATATCTGATGAGGATTTTCTATCCGGAATATGTAAAGAACCCTTACAACTCAACAATAAAAAGACAACCCAGTTAAAAAGTGGCAAAGGATTTGAACAAGCATTTCTCCAAAGAAGATATACAAAAGACATATGAAAAAGATGTTCAACATTATTAATCATTAAGGAATACACATCAAAACCACAGTGATACACCACTTCACATGCACTAGGATGCTATTATAATAATAATATTTTAAAAATACTGAAATAACAAGTGATGGTGAAGATGTGGTGAAATTAGCACCCTCATATGTTGCTGGTGGGAATGTAAAATGGTGCAGCCACTTTAGAACACAGTTTGGCTGTTTTTCAAAAAGTTAATCATAGAGTGACTTAAATGAAGTACTGACACATTTTACAACGTGGATGAACCTAGAGAACATTTTGCTAAGTAAAAGAAGCCAGACACAAAAGGTCACATATTGTATTATTCCATTTACACAAAATACCCAGAATGGGCTAATCCATAGAGACAGAAAGTAGACTACTGGTTGTCAGGGGCTGGGGAGAGAAGAGAGCAGAGAGTGACTTCTCATGGATATGGGGTTCTTTTTAGGGGTGATGAAAATATTCTGGAATTACACAGTGATGGTTGTGAAACATTATGAATACAGTAAAAATCCTTGAAATGTACACCTCAAAAGCACAAAATTTACGGTTTATGAATTATATCTCAATAAAAAATTTAAGAGCATGGAAGATAGACAAATTGCTGTAAACTACTTCTCTCAGAAATTTTAGTAGAGTATGGAGAAAGTGGTGGGAAAGCAATATTTCAACAAAGAGGTAATAATTTCCCAGAAGTAAAGAAAGACTCAAATTCTTAGATGGAAAGTACATCTCCAGTGCCATAACTAAACAAAAACAAATTCATACCTGAAGACATTGTATGACATTGCCCAAAGCTACATCAAGGGTGAGAAAATTTTAAATGCTATGAGAGGCTGATTATGTGCAGGAAAGATGCAAGTAATCAACTGACAGCAAAATTTGCATTGGTAACAGTAGAAGCTAGAAGACAATGAAGAATATATCTTCCACATGCTGAGGGAAAATAGAGCAGTATGTAATAGTTAAAATAGCTAAATTATTGCTTATGAGTGAAGACACATTAAAACATTTTCAGGTATACAATGATAATTTACCACTCACAGACAGACTTTCATTAAAATATGTGTTAAGGGTGGGCACGATGGCTCACACCTGTAATCCCAGCAGTTTGGGAGGCTGAGGTGGGCAGATCACCTGAGGTCAGGAGTTTAAGACCAGCCTGGCCAATGTGACAAAACCCCATCTCTATTAAAAATACAAAAATTAGCCAGGTGTGGTGGCATGTGCCTGCAGTCCCAGCTACTCAGGAGGCTGAGGCATGAGAATTGCTTGAACACGGGAGGCGGAGGTTGCAGTGAGCTGAGATTATACCACCGCACTCCAGCCTGGGCCACAGATCAAGACTCCATCTCAAAAAAAAACAAAAAAAAAAACAAAAAAAACAACAACAACAACAAAAAAACCATGTTAAGGGAAGTATGTCAACAAGAAGAAAAGTGAACCCACAAGGAAGGTGTGAGACACAGGAATTAGTGGTGAGCACATCAGTAAATAAAACATGTTGGTAAATTTGAGTGACTAGTCACCATAAAATAACATCTAATTTTTGTGTTAAAATAAGAAAGAGAAGCTATAGACGGAAGGAGGGATATTTCAATATGGACCTAAAGAGTGCTAAGATCTATCTTGTCTTTGGTCAGAACTTTGTAATTTTGTAACTTTTTAACACAAAGGATCATCAGTAGAATAATAGAAACATAATAGCATTGTTATTCACTGAATATTTGTGTTCCTATCAAATTCATATGTTAAAATCCAATCCCCAGTGTTGCAGGGGCCCGTCCCACAGACCCCGACCCAAAAACAGATGAATAACATACACTGACACAGATACTATGCTTCTCAGTCCAGCTGAGAGTCCGGGTCGCTTACAGACCCCAAGGAGAATGCTGTAAACAGTGACAACCGCAGCCCGGCCCACACTCACTGGCCTTCTCGGCATTTATTCAGCACACATTAAATGACAAAAGTCTCAAGTAAACACCACTAGAAGGTAATTACCATTGCCAACCCCCCAAGTAGAGAGCAATCATGCACCTGCTGATGGCAAAGGTTACTCTTAGGACCACATGAGTAAACAAGCTATTTAGATAGACTCCTGTACATCCCTATGTTAATTACCCTTGCTATAGCTCAAAGAGGATTAGGTTTCTATCCTGTGGCTTTTGCTAAAACCTTCTGGCCTTCCAAGAAGGTTTATTTTACAATTTTTCTCAACATCCTGACTGAACCCCTACATAATGTGATGATGTTTGGAGGTGGAGGCTTTGGGAGGTAATCAGGTCATGATGGGATTAGTGACCTTATAAAAGAGACCCCAGAGAGCTAGCTTGCTCTGTTTTTACCATATGAGGGCACAACAAGAAGTCAGCAGTCTGCAACCTGGAAGAGGAAGACGGCCCTCCCTAGAAGCCAACTGTGCTGGAAACGTAATCTTGGACTTCCATCCTCTAGAACTGCAAGAAATAAATTTCCGTTGTTTGTAACCCACTCAGTCACAGTACTTTGTTATAGCAGCCCAAGCTGACTAAGCCAAGTGTATTAGTCAGTTCTTGCATTGCTATAAAGAACTATCTGAGACTGAGTAATTTATAAAGAAAAGAAGTTTAATTGGCCTACAGTTCTTCAGGCTGTACAGGAAGCATAGTGGCTTCTTCTGAGGAGGCCTTGGGAAACTTGCAGTCATGGCAGAAGGTGAAGGGGGAGCCAGCACTTCACATGGCCAGAGCAGCGGGAAACAGGAGGAGGTGCCACACACTTTTAAATGACCAGATCTCATGAGGAATCACTCACTATCATGAGAACAGTACCAAGGGGGAAATCCACCCCCATGATCAAATCATCTACCACCAGGCCCCACCTCCAACATTGGAGATTACAATTGGACATGAGATGTGGGATGGGACACAGATCCAAACCATATCAGCAGGCACCTAAATCAACAAATGAATAACAATAAACAAAGAGAATGTATCAACTTAATAGAAGGCAGAAAGGAAGACAGAAACAAAGAATAAAGAATGATAAACACAAAACAAGATTTAACAGTAGAAATGAGTCCAAAAATATCAGGAATAACAATAATTGCAAGTGGCTTCAACTTACTTTTCAAATATAGAGGTTATTTGATTAGATTAGAAAGAAAAAATCCAGGTCCATCTTGCTTTTAAGAGATGCCTTAAAAAAACTTTTGCCATACATTAGGTTTGCTAATGTACGGCAAAAGAAATTGCATGCAAAATATAACGCTAGTTCTTTGAAAACATTCATCCATTTTAACCTTTGTATAGCATTTTATAATGCAAATATTCCAAAGACATATAATCATCTCCTATTGATGGTTGTCTTCCACTTTTTGCTATTACAAACAATGCTGAGCATAATGTTGAGCAAGTGAAGCAAGTTGCAATAAGATATATGCTTTCTATGTTCTCACTCATACATGGGAATTGAACAATGAGAACACTTGGACACAGGGTGGGGAACATCACACCTGGGGCCTGTCGTGGGGTGGGGGGGGAGGGGTAGCGTTGGGAGATATACCTAATGTAAATGACGAGTTAATGGGTGCAGCACACCAACATGGCACATGTATCCATACGTAACAAACCTGCATGTTGTGCACATGTACCATAGAACTTAAAGTATAACAATAATAATAAATAAATAAAATAATTAAAAAGATACATGCTTTCTAATGCAATTTATATTGTTTTAAAACATGCAGAAATATTAGATATTTTGTGGATGCAAATGCAATAATTTCATACATATATGCACAGCAATGATAAATACCAAATTCTGGAGGACGGCTTTTCCAGAGGGAAGAGAGGGAAGTATCATAGAGGGGATCTACTGGGTAACTTAATTATATCTGTGTTAATTTCTTTCAAAAAATGTTTGAGCAAATGTAAAAATTATTAAGATTTTATTAAACTGTATTGAGAGGATGGGTATTTGTTATATCACTGTTTATACATTTCTGAATGCTTAATGATTTTAAAGATTTTTTCTTTTTCTTTTTTTTTTTTTTTTTTTGAGACAGAGACTCGCTCTGTCACCCAGGCTGGAGTGCAATGGCGTGATCTTGGCTCACTGCAAGCTCCGCCTCCCGGGTTCACACCATTCTCCTGCCTCAGCCTCCCGAGTAGCTGGGACTACAGGCGCCTGCCACCACGCCTGGATAATCTTTTTGTATTTTTAGTAGAGACGGGGTTTCTCTGTGTTAGCCAGGATGGTCTTGATCTCCTGACCTCGTGATCCGCCTGCCTCGGCCTCCCAAAGTGCTGGGATTACAGGCGTGAGCCACCATGCCCGGCCATATTAAAGAATTTTTAAGTGGAAAATCTGTGGCTGTTTGGCAAAACACTTTTGTTTAGTTTTATTAAGGTAGACATGATTTCATAGATGTGGCCAAGAAATTTAATGATTTCCTTTCTAACCTATTGGGTGAGATGGGTGTTGGGATATGGGGATCTGAGTATTTAGGAAGTTCTGCAAGTAACATATTTCAATCCAGAAACCACCAACAACCACTTCATTAAAGAACCGCATGTGTGGTTTCAGGAATTATCTAAGGGGATGTCCTGGAGCTCCAGCACCAGAAAACTGCTCTGGGGATCTCACCTTGATTTCTTGCACATCTATAGCAAAGTGACTCTTGCACCTGCAGCCATTTTTTCTTTCCTGGAGCTGACTTTATTTATTGCCCCAAGGGAATTTGGGAACCCAGTCAAGCTTCGTGGGTGGGCCATCCATGATGGAAGCTGGGGAAATGTTGGCTCTCACCGGAGGAGTAGTCCAGAGCTTCGGCACCACTAACAGCCATGACTGCTAATGATAGTGACTAGTCAGTGACTTACTTCTGAGCAGATTCCCCAGGGCAACTCCATCACCTTACTTTCCTGAAGTGATCACTGAATGGAAAGGTACAGTACTATAGTCATTCTTCCATGCAGATAGCTGATTGCTCCTCCAGTGTGCACGGTAGTGTTGGCTCTGTAGATGTGACTCTGCTTCTCAACTCCACTGCCTGCTGTAGAAACAGTTTGTGTATTTAGATGCCAGCTGGCTTGCAATGACATTGTTGTGTGTCCTGTTTTAGGAGACTACGGATAAAATGTCCATCCAGAGGATTCCTCAGAAGAAACCGGACCAACTCTGAGGTCTGAAGACATTTTAGGAAGCTTATGATTCTTTTACCAAAGCAAAATATTATATGTATTGTAAGTTATTGAGTAACTTCAAGAAATGATGACTTCTGATCTCCCTAATACAGGCTTTTAACAACAGATTTTATTTTTTATTTTTTATTTTTTTATTTTTTTTTGAGACGGAGTCTCACTCTGTCACCTGGGCTGGAGTGCAGTGGTGTGATCTTGGCTCCCTGCAAGTTCCGCCTCCAGGTTCATGCCATTCTTCTGCCTCAGCCTCCCGAGTAGCTGGGACTACAGGCGCCCACCACCACACCAGGCTAATTTTTTGTATTTTTAGTAGAGACGGGGTTTCACCGTGTTAGTCAGGATGGTCTTGCTCTCCTGACCTTGTGATCCACCCACGTCAGCCTCCCAAAGTGCTGGGATTATAGGCATGAGTCACCGCGCCCGGCCCAACCACAGATAGTTTAACATGTATTGCATATCTACAAATACCAGGGACAACATTAGGTCCTTAACATGTATTATGTCATTGAATCCTCACAACAACCCTCTAAGGGAGGTACCATTATTTCTGTTTCACAGATTAGGAAACTGAGGCACAAAAAGATGAATAACTTACCCAAAGCTTGCAGGGGGCAGGCCTGTGCTCTTTTCTGTGAAAGTCATTGCCAATGGTTAAAGACTGATGCCTAATAGTCCTCACTGTAACCACTTTTCTTTTGCACTTGTATTCTGCCTGGGAGTGAGATCAAACCCCATGTACCAATATCAAGCACATTGTTGGGGTGTGGGAGGGATCCTGCACTATCTTTTAAGTGAAGACTCTGGTAAGTGTTCTCTCTGCAACTGTCTTTTACATGAGTTGATTGAAGGATGGCAGTTGTCACTTACTATGGACTGGATCAAAACCTATCCCACTTGATCGAGCTTTGTTATGCAGGAGCTCTGTCACCTTGAAGAAATGTATCTTTATAGGCTTCTTCTGGAATTAGCCACTGTTAATGTGAACAAAGGACATAGGAGCTTCTGAATAGCCTTACATTTCCAATCTTCTCTTGCACAAGTGGGAAAATGCACACGTTGTTGAGAAAAATCCAGTGAAAGACTTAACTTGCATTATCTCCAAAATATGTCTCCACTGAAACAACTAGAATCATGCCAAGACAAACAAAATGAAAACAAAGAACCACATTAATGATGGAAAAGTTTATAACCACATTATAAATGAGAAAATTAAAGATGATCATCACCTTGAGGGAGTTCATTTTTAGTCTATTTTTGTATCCTCAGCATTAGATCATGAGGTCACAGGGCATTTGATAGGAAGCCATCATTTGAAAAAGAGCCGATTTTTACAGCCTCACTTAAATTACTCCTCCCCTTTCACCTATTTGTTCAGGGAAGGAAGGCTCACAAGCTATGTCTCAGTGCCTCCCCATATTATCATAAGACTAGTAGATATGAGCTAAGATTTTAGCATTTGTGTAAGACAAAGGACTCAAACTTGAAAGCTTGAGAGGAAAGGAAATTGCTGATGTTCTTCTCAAGCAAACACAGGCAGCAAATCTAAATATCAAGACACTGCTGAAGAAAGAGAGAAATATCCAGATCTGTAGATCCCAATCATCATTTCTAGCTTGTGTATATTCAAAGTGATTCATTTATTCTTTAGTAAATGGAAGATTTATGAAGGTTACTTAGTGTGAGGTAGAGTAGTTTATTCACTCATTAAATATTTCTGACCACCAATTAATACTGTGATTAAGTTCTGGGGATGCATATACTCCATCCCTATCCTCAGGAAGCTGATAGACAGGATTGAGTTATTTATGGAATAAAGCACAAAGAAGCTCCAGAAAGTCCAGGGAATCACTGGCTTAGGAATGGTTTCCAATGAGTGACTCAAATAATTATCATGACTCAGCATAATAAATGCAAAGTGTCTTAAGAATGAGAAATGTCCTTGACAGTTTTCTAATTATTTCAAGATTAAAATTCAGGGACTGGAACTCCTTCCATCTTGGTTGGTTATCTAAGGCATACTTCCCATTGGGATTTCCAGCACTCTTTGTTCTTGCGGTTAGGCATTACTCAAAGTGACTGAATGGGCTGGGCAGGGTGGCTCATGCCTGTAATCCCAGTACTTTGGGAGGCCAAGGCGGGTGGATCACCGAAGTCAGGAGTTTCAGACCAGCCTGGCCAACATGGTGAAAGCCTGTGTCTACTAAAAATACAAAAAATTAGTTGGGTGTGGTGTTGCACACCTGTAATCCCAGCTACTATGGAGTCTGAGGCAGGAAAATCACTTGGACCTGAGAGGTTGCAGTGAACTGAGATCGTGCCTCTGTACTCCAGCCTGGGCAACAGAGCAAGACTCTGTCTTAAAAACAAAAACAAAAACAAAATGACTGAATGAACCACCATATTTTTGCATTGCCTAAATGGTTTAGAATGTGGGCTAGCTGTTTTTTCTCTGGTTAAAATAGCACATAGTTTGAGCAAAGTAGTTTCCTCAGGTAGCAGAATGGAAAGATATTTAAGTATATTTATGTATATTTTTTCACAAATGCATATTTTAAATAACTGGTCTTTTGTGAATCAAAGTGGTGTATTCTCTGCCAAATATTCACAAATAAATTCATTAAGTTAATCTCTTCATTGTGTGGTGAGATCTTTCATGTAATAAAACCCATCATGTGGGGAATTACATGACTTTTCTATATTGTAATAAGAAAATCCACCAGGGAGGGCGCTATCACGAGGCAGCAGTGATGACCTTTTGTCTTCCTGTGCTGTGTAAAAATGATGGCTATATACCAAATACCTACAATATTCTGGGCATTGTGTACTGTGCAATGGCACATGGGTACTGCATATGCATTTTCTCATTTATATTTCCTTTAAAATCCTCACCACAACCATGGAAGGCAGTTACTATTCTCATTTTTAAAAAGGAAGAAAGAAAACCAAACCCGGAGTTCCAGAACAGATTATTTACTCAGGATTTCACAGCTAGTAATAGCGTAGCCCAGACGTGCCCCAAGCCCATGGTTTTTTCATAAGACCACCCACCTCTCCCAAAAGTAGATGTCCATAGGCTCGTTTTCCTGTCACAGACCTTAGCACTAAGATCCTGTCTTAGATCTATTCTTAGTTTAAGAATAGATTATCACCCTAGACAACACTACATCTAATGCCCATGGTATGAGAGTAATTTTCTCTCATACTATGGGTTAAGGTTGGTAAATTGTGTTTCTACAATCTTAGCACATGGCTGAGGGTTGGGCATTCCCAGACAACAAGAACAGGGAGCAGGTTGACTGCCCCAGCATCCTTCTAAAGCTAAGTATAAACCAAATTGCCCTCAAAACAAACTCAGTCCCAAAGCCAGTGGTTCTCAAGCCTGACTATACATTAGGATAATGGCATTACAGACATACTGATGTTTGGGCTCCACTCCAGGGTGATCAATTACTTCAGAGACTCCTGGGGGTAAGGCTTGGTGATCAGTACTTTTCAAAGCTCCCCAAGCAATCTGATGTGTGCCCAGGATTGAGAACCACCAGTGGGAGAAACAGCTTCAGGTTGCATGGAAGGTAGCAAAACTACATGGTTTATCTGTTTTCTATGGATGCATATCCCTCTGGGGATCTGGAAATGCTGGTTGGGTTGTCTTTCCTTACCAGGCTAGTAGTGGTTTGGTTCAGGCAGGATCAGCTCAGCTCCTTTTAAATAGCTTCTCAGACTGCAAGCTTCCTGTCCCCTGTGTTCTTTGCTCTGTGTGATGAAAAAATGGAAGCCACAGATAATTCAGCTTTCTCACTTTCTTGAGGTAAAGTCCTTGGAGAATCTGGGTCTTTAAAAATGTAGATAACGGGGACAGGCTTGGTGGCTCACACCTGTAATCCCAGCACTTTAGAAGGTCGAAATGAGCAGAGCACTTGAGGTCAGGAGTTCAAGACCAGCCAGGCCACCATGGTGAAACCCCATTTCTACTAAAATTACAAAAATTAGCCAGGTATGGTGGGATGCACCTGTAATCTCAGCTACTCAGGAGGCTGAGGTGAGAGATCACTTGAACCCAGGAGGTGGAGTTTGCAGTGATCCGGGATGGTGCCACTGCACTCCAGGCTGGGTGACGGAGCAAGACTCCGTCTCAAAAAAATAAAAAATGTAGATAATGGGCTTAATCATTCTAGTTCTTAATATGAAATATACCTTGAAGAGTTTAAGAATAGATTATCACCTTAGATGATACTACATCTAATGCACATGGCATGAAAGTAATTTTTTGGTTGGGTTAAAGTTGCCAAATTGTATTTCTACAAAAGGAAGGGCTCTTATCAACGTGGCCTCGCTATAAGGCTTTTGTGTCTTAGAGAGGCAAATAAATTCCCTAGTTGGGAAGGTATGCTGCTACTAAATTTTCCTGGCACTTGCAAATCTCCTAGATAGTTCCTAAATGTCTTCATCTGAGGAAAGGATGGAAATTGATACTGAATGAGCACCTACTATGTGCCAGTACTGTGCTGGCTGCTTTCACATGCATGATTTATTTTCATTCTTACCATTGCCCTGTGAAGTGAGTGTTATTATTTCCATTTTTTAAAATGGAAAACTGAAATAAAGTGTCCAAGTCATGTGGGGACAGAGCCAGAACTGAATCTGGCCAGCTTCCAAGGACGGTGAAGAGTTGCAAATGAGCTCATGGAAGATGAAGAACAAGAGGACTGGAGAGACGAAGACAGTAGTTTTCAAACTCCAGCAGAGTAGAATTATCTGAAGAGCTTAAACAATTCCTGAAGGCTTAGTCCTACCCTATCGATTCTGCTTTAAGTGATCTGGGGTACAAATTGAGCACTAGGAGTTTTAAAAGCTATCTATGTGGTTCTCATATGCAGCCAGGATTGAGAACCACCAAGTTAAAGCGTCCTGGAGCTTGCCTCGCTAGACTCCACTGGCCTTAAGTTTTGGAATACTTGTTAATATTCCATCCTGGTAGAAGGGAGGGAAAAGATGAAAGCAGTTATTTAAGAGAACTTTTTAAATCAGGACCTTAATGTAGTTACTTCCTGAGCCATTGCCACAAACTATTTTAAAGTGGGGTTAGGGGATGACTTACTTTTGTTTACGGGGAAGCAAGATTATTGCTTCAAAATTATTGATTATTCAAGGGTATTTAAGAATCTCATATATGACACAGGTATATACCTAAATCTTAATAACATAAGTGAGATACAGTTTTTGACTTGACTCTTTTAATTTATTATTGGTAGTTACTAAAACTTACTCCGCATTTTGGTACAAGATTATTTTCAATACGGGAGGATAGGAGGAAGGGTCTGAATTCAGATTGCACGTGTGTAAATCCAGAATCAAGACTCCTTTGTGCTCACTCTGTGACTCTGGCCAGTTACTTTAGCTCACTAAGCCTCAGTTTCCAAAGTACTATTATCACCCAAAGAGGGAGTGATAATAGTACTTGCCTCATAGGATTGTAGTAAAGATTCAAAGTTAAATTCTTATCATTGTGCCCAGTACATAGTATCAGCTATCATAATGGTTTTACCACAGCGGTTCCTGAAATGAAAATCACAGGCTCAAATCTCATATTGTCCCATCCTCAGTGGAGCTCACGTTAACATTCCAGTCCCTTGCAGGTCAAAACTCCTGGATGGTTTTTGTGCATTTTTATAAGGGCTTTCTACAACAAACAGATGCTGATTTTAGAAACAGAATGTATAGTAGAATTTTTTCCTTCATGTAAAATAGCATTTAAGTGGCAATAAATGATTATTCTAATTTTGTTAGTTTAGTATATGTGGTTTGGGGTGTGTGTGTGTTTGCGTGTGTGTGTGTGTGTGTGTGTGTGTGTCTGTGTACACATTGCAGATAGAAAGTGTCTATAGGAGGAAATGCTTTTTCCCAAGGTCATATCATAGCATTATGTTTGAAAGAGAAAAAACACAGATATCCAACACTTATTTTTGTTTAAAAGTAAAGCTGCCAATATTGGAATTTACTCAAAAGCTCCGAGTAGACCAGATTATTGCCATTTGAGGTGATGCTCACCTGAAGAGGTTCAGAAAACCTCCACCTGAAGATACTGCTGCACTGCAGTGTGGGGTTCTAAAGGTCACACTGAAGTCACAGCAGATTGAAAGAACCAGGACCAGTGCTATGGGAAATCACATTGAACTCAAGGGAATGAGGCCAGACCCAAGCGTGGATGAGGGCTAATGACTGTTCTCTCTGGATTGCTCTCACTTAGTGGAAAATAACAGGATATACTGGGTTAATGACTTGATATAGTATGATGTGATAATAAATTAATTCCATTTTTCTGAAAGCATTTTCACTCTGTAAGATGCCCTTGATAAAAAGGAGCTATTTAGTCAAATAAACTTGAGAAAAACTACATGCTATTGGCAGTTCTCAGGGATTCTAAAGAGATGTTAGTATTATTTAAGGTACTGATAAGTCCTGGTGTGAAGACACTAGTTTAACTCAGTTAAATTTCATTGAGGAAATGCTCTCCCCCGCAACCACACCTATTACACAGCTTTGATGAAGGGCACTTTGGTTTCCAGTAGACTAATATAAATAATCCTAATAACTGTATTTGATATATTAATAAATTTGAACCTCTTTCCTGGAGAAAAATAATTCTGTGCAACTGTTTCCCATACCAAAACAAAAAAGTAGCTGCCAAGAAAAATGATCAGAGAGAGAGAGAAAGAGAGAATGGAGAGAGAGAGACAGAGAGAGCGAGAGAGAACAAAAGATAGACTGGTTGTGGCAGTGAAAGGGGAGAAAATCATAGACACTTTTGGGAGAAATTGTTATGTTTATGAAAAAGAATTAAACAATCGAGAGTTAAAACTCCTAAAAGAGCATTGCTTTTATGAAAATCAAACATGGAGCATAATTATAAAATAAAGGATGGTGATGTGTCAATTTTTGGCTTGAACGTTTGTTTTTCTAAGCATGTTTAAAAGTAATATAGACAATAACTTTCCCAAGTTCAGGCTCTGTGCTGAGATATGTGCCTTTGTCAAAATCTTCTTTCACTAATAGGATCATTTTCTCCAAGAAAATTGTTCTAAGAGATGAGGCCAGGCTTTTTAAAAGTATCCCAAGGGGATATGAACAGACACTTCTCAAAAGAAGACATTCATACAGCCAACAGACACATGAAAAAATGCTCATCATCACTCACCATCAGAGAAATGCAAATCAAAACCACAATGAGATACCATCTCACACCAGTTAGAATGGCAATCATTAAAAAAATCAGGAAACAACAGGTGCTGGAGAGGATGTGGAGAAATAGGAACACTTTTACACTGTTGGTGGGACTATAAACTAGTTCAACCATTGTGGAAAACAGTGTGGCAATTCCTCAAGGATCTAGAACTAGAAATACCATTTGACCCAGCCATCCCATTACTGGGGATATACCCAAAGGATTATAAGTGATGCTGCTATAAAGACACATGCACACATATGTTTATTGCGGCACTATTCAAAATAGCAAAGACTTGGAATCAACCCAAATGTCTATCAGTGACAGACTAGATTAAGAAAATGTGGCACATATACACCATGGAATACTATGCAGCCATTAAAAAGGATGAGTTCATGTCCTTTGTAGGGACATGGATGCAGCTGGAAACCATCAGTCTCAGCAAAATATCACAAGAACAGAAAACCAAATACCACATGTTCTCACTCATAGGTGGGAATTGAACAATGAGATCACTTGGACACAGGAAGGGGATCATCACACACCGGGTCCTACTGTTGGGGGTAGGGGGTTGGGATAGCATTAGGAGATATACCTAATGTAAATGACGAGTTAATGGGTACAGCACACCAACATGGCACATGTATACATATGTAACACACCTGCACGTTGTGCACATGTACCCTAGAACTTAAAGTATAATTTTAAAAAAGAGGAAAAAAAAAAGTATCCCAAGGGGAAGAAGTGTCTAACTTGCTGATAATCAACCATTTACTTGTGGTGGGGGTGGGGATCCAGGTTTGGTTCTTCTCCACTAGGGGTGGGGGATTGTATGACTGCTTCGATTCAACTGTATGACTGGTTGGATTCAGCTGTGGGAAGTGCCTAGTCATTAAAAGGAGGAGGGTCAGACCCTCCCAATAGTTTAGGTATAGCCAGGCAATGAATGAGGGCACCCTCAGAAGGCCACACCAGCACCCCAGAAGAATGGTCCACATTAAATGCAAGATGGTGCCCTCATGCCTGGCTCTGGTGTTTTGCTCTGTCACCAAGTCACAATCCATTGCAGAGGGGAAAAGTAATGCATGCATACAAAACAGCAATGTACGAAATTTTCCTTTATCCCACATTTTGAGTGAGGGTGACAGCAGCCATATAAGTATTTCCACAAACTCAGTGGGGAGCCGATCTCTATCAGCAGGTTCAACTCTATTTGCAGTGACTCTAGTGGCAAGGAGAGGTTTTGTTCTGACAGTCAGAATTCCAGCAAACAGTAAATGTTTCTTCATGCTGAGAAGTGGGAAATTCAATAATACTTTGGCTGAGTTCCTGCTGAGTAGTGAAAATAGAATGAATGCGGAGAGGGACTGTGACTTGAAGAGTAGTGAATCAGCCGGCCCAGACATTGCAACAATCCGCTTTTAAGCTGAAGCCCTCTCCCCTTTCTACACCATTCTCCAGGGTAACAGCACTGTTTTTATGTTTGTTTCTAGGGAATTTGATGCCATAATTTCTTGTTTGCCCTAAGAAACAGAATTAAACACTCTGAGATCGAATAAACAAACCTATAATAATATATAGAAGAATATATATTACTATGCCACAACAGAGTCATTTGCTGCAACTCTTTACTTCATGTTAGGATATTGCAATAGGTAAAGTTAGCATGGATATCAAGGAGCTTGTAGCAATGGCATCATTTATACCTGAACACTTTTTTCTTCTGTGAGTGAGTCAAAAGTTTCGGAGGATGTTATTAGAATGGAAGCCCTATGAAGGCAGGGATTTCTGTCTGTTCTGTTCACTGTTATATCAATAGCACACAATAGGTACTCTAAGAAGTGGGTGAATAACTATTGATCTGTAGGCTGTGAAAAGTGTACTCCGGCAGGGCGCGGTGGCTCAAGCCTGTAATCCCAGCACTTTGGGAGGCTGAGACAGGCGGATCACAAGGTCAGGAGATCGAGACCATCCTGGCTAACACGGTGAAACCCCATCTCTACTAACAAAAATACAAAAAACTAGCCGGGCGAGGTGGTGGGCGCCTGTAGTCCCAGCTACTCGGGAGGCTGAGGCAGGAGAATGGCATAAATCCGGGAGGCGGAGCTTGCAGTGAGCTGAGATCTGGCCACTGCACTCCAGCCTGGGTGACAGAGCAAGACTCCGTCTCAAGAAAAAAAAAAAAAAAAAAAAGTGTACTCAGCTATGGCTCGTCTGAGATGTCTAGTACTAAGGTCCAAGGTGAACTTGGTTTTACTGATTTCTCTCAGGTGTGATTTTGTAGAATAACTGATAGATGATTCTATAGAAGAACATTTTTACTAGTATGTTTCTTTTTTAAAAAGTTACATGACTAGAACTTGATCATCATGAAAAATTAGAAAGTATAAACAACCAAAGAGATAAAATAGTCATGTTTATGCTACTCAGACATAACCACTGCTATGATTTAAATGTATGTTCTTCCAGATTTGCCTATGCACATATGTTTATATCTAATAGTAATGAGGTTAGATAATATATCCTGCTTTTTCACTTAACACTATTACATGAACCTCTATTTTTGTTAGTAGTCACCTGTATCATCTTTCCATAGTATCACAGTAGCATATTCTAAGAATGGACCAGAATTAACCAATTCCCTCTGATTGTTCATTTAAGTTGTTTCTCATCTTTTGTTCGATCACAAGCACCATGCATGTCCCTGTTATTGGAAGAGATGTGTAGAGCTGGTTTTTCACAAGGAAGCCTCAGGCATTGGACAGATGTGTCCCCGACCTTGGCCCTTCCAGCAGATCCACTATGTGTCCTGCTTCTGCACTGGCTCTTTCAGTGACAGTCTAGGAGCCTCCAGGGAGAGCCAGTGAGCAAGGGTTCAACTGGCTGTTTCCTCGCACTTTTCGCCTGGTTATTACATGTCATCTGTTTTTGATGATCATTTGGCTTGTTTTCACCTTTATTCATGTTTACATTATCTCACTGACCAAACACTTTCCAGCAGAACCTAGAAGGGATGAAGGGGGGGCTGGCGCAGAGGGGAGCAGGGGGAGGACAAGTCAATGAGTACTTTACCTTCTGTGTCTAGATCTGCAGATTTGATGCTATCCTTATTATTATTAATTATTATTATTATCTGAAGTTCCTGCTTTCTTTAAATTTCCCTAGTTGTTACCTGGTGTCATTTTTCTGTCCCAGGATCCCATTCAGGATAACCTATTACTTTTAGTCATCAGCTTTACTTAGACTTTTCTTGGATGTGACAGTTCCTCAGACTTCCCTAATTTTTGGTGACTTCGACAGCTTTGAGGAATACCTATTAGGTATTTTGTAGAATATCTGTCAATTGGAATGTATTTGATGTTTTTCATTATTAGAATGGGGTTACATATTTTTTGGGAGGAAGACTCCAGAGGTAAAGTTCTATTTTCATCACAAAATATTAATTTTTATCACATGCTAATGGTGTCAACCTTGAGCTCCTGGAAGAAGTCATGTTTACTAGATTTCCCTACTATAAAATTACTCTTTTATCTCATATTTTTATTTACTTATTTATTTATGAGAAGGAGTCTTGCTGTGTCACCAAGACTGGAGTGCAATGGCGCCATCTTGGCTCACTGCAACCTCCACTTCCCAGGTTCAAGCAATTCTCCTGCCTGAGCCTCCCGAGTAGCTGGGATTACAGGTGTGTGCACCACCATGCCCAGCTAATTTTTGTATTTTTAGTAGAGATGGGGTTTCACCATGTTGGCCAGGCTGGTCTCAAACTCCTGGCCTCCAGTGATCTGCCCGCCTTGGCCTCCCAAAGTGCTGGGATTACAGGCGTGAGCCACTGCACTCAGCTTGTCTCATACTTTAGTCTGTACTCTTTGGAAGGATGTCACTTTGTCCAATCCATACCAAGGGCTCTTTCTCCTTAAGGGAGGTGTGTATATACAAATTATTTGTAATTCTCCTGTATAAGATGTATAAGATATTTTTCTATTCTCCCACAATTATTTATTTATTTATTCAATCATTTATTTATATCAGTGTGGACTCATGGATATTTATTTTACACTTTGGGTTATAATGCAATACTGCCTTATTTATTTTGTTGCTCAATTTGATTCAATTTTGGTCATTCAGTAGATCTTTCATTCAGGGCTCCTTTGTCTATTGTGGTATTTGTTTTTTTGTTTGTTTGTTTGTTTTTTGAACACTTCAAATGTTCTGGCTCTACAAGATGCTTCAGGTGCTTCTTGTATATTTTGTGTCCTAGTTCTAGACTCAGTCATTTCTACAAGAAGCCCTGGTTTCTGCTATTAGCAAATGCCTTTGGAAACGAAGATCAGGGTAGTAGATGTGCTTATTGCTGCTGAGACTTCTAGATTTGTAGTGACTTCATCGGTCCTAGACCCCCTTCCCTTCAGCTGATAGAGCAAGAAAATATATGTATGAATGCCAACTCATGTACATACACATATCTATAAATATTTTTATATATAATCACCTGTATCTCTATTAAGCTAAATATTAATTCATAGTGATATCTCCAAGTTCATTACCACATGGACCATTCTAACCTCCTCCAACATTTCTCACCATCCACCCTCTGTTTACATAATTGTAGAATTCCAGTATACAGGTAGAGTGGTCTGAGAATTGATAACCAATAGCCCCATGGGAAACAATTTTATGAACTAGAATAGGGTGCTTGTGTACAGCTTCTTTGGCCTTTAGTCTGCAGATTCTGTTCATATACAAGGTTACTTTGATGACCATCTTGTCCCCGACTCTTCAGTAAGGTTGTTTCCTACATTGGCAATGCATTTACATTGTCTTGTTACAGTTTGCATTTCATTCTAGGATTCCTCTGACCTCTTAGTGTTTTTTTAATTTGCATACATTAAGGATTATTCTATGTGCTATAAAGTTCTATGGGTTATGACAAATATGTCGTGTCATATATACACCACTACAGTATTGTATGCAAGAGTTTCACTGCCCTAGAAATTCCCTGTGCTTCACCTATTTAACCATCCCTCCTCTTTCCAAACCCCTGACAATCACTGATCTTTTTTATTATCTCTATAGTTGTGTCCTTTGAAGAATGTCATATAAGTGGAATCATATGCTATACAGCCTTTACAGACTGACTTCTTTCACTTAGCAATATGTATTTAAGATTCATTCATGTCTTTGCATAGCTTGATAGTTAATTTGCTTTTTATCACAATGAATAATATTCCATTGTATAAATGTATCACAATTTGTTTATCCACTCAACTATTGAAGGACATCTTGGTTGCTTCCAGCTTTTGGCACTTATGAATAAAGCTTCTACAAAAATTCATGTGTGGGTTTTTATGCGGACATACATTTTCCATCAATTTGGTAAATACCTAGGATACACAATTGCTGCATTACATGGTAAGACTATGTCTAACTTCATAAGAAATAGTCAAACTGTCTTCCAAAGTGGCTGTACCATTTTGCATTCCAATCAGCAAGAATGAGAGTTCCCATTGCTTTACATCCTTGCCAGCAATTGGTATTGTCAATTTTTGTAGATTTTAGCATTGTATAAGTGTGTAGTAGCATATAGTTGTTTTAATTTGAAATTCTCTAATGACACAAGTTGTTGAGTGTATTTTCCTATGCTTATTTGGCACATGTATCTTCCTTGGCGTGAAGTCTGCTCAGGTATTTTGCCCATTTTAAAATTGGGTTGTTTCTTTTTCTTGAGCTTTAAGAATTCTTTTTATATTTTGAATACAAAATCTTTATCTGTGTTTTATAAATATTTTCTTAGTGATGCACTTTTAATTAGCACTTGGGGATTGAGTACCACTTTCCAACACTAAAAGCTTACATACAATGCTAAATGCTATTAATGATCTACCTGTGTTCACCCTGTTTGCTTTCCTGTTCCCAGAAATGACCGCAACGCTTCCTCTCACTCCCTTAACCCCATCCATTCATTGTCAAAGGACCTTTATGTACTGCAGTCCTCACTGTGTATCTCTAGAAATTTCTTTCCTTTGTTTATTTTAACTGAATGACCAAGGTGGTAACGTGCTTATTCATCTATCTGCCATAAGGTTTCCAGGGAGAATCCAACCTGCTTGTTTCCTGGTTTTGGAGGAAACAAATGGGTTTAGAGGAAGTTGCTCACAATATTTAGGTTGTGGCATGTTGTGGGTGAGGTTAACCATTGTCTGTCTTCCTTTCCATGGCCTCCAGTCATCAAGCCTCCTTTGCGTCATTTTAAACGCCCTGCTTATGCATCTAGCTCCTATGCACCTTCAGTCACAAAGAAAACTGATGAGCATCCTGCAAGATATAAGATGCTGGATCAGAGGATCAAAATGAAAAAGATTCAGAACATCTCACATAACTGGAACAGAAAATAGGCCGAGGGGAAGAAGAGAGGGAGTGAAGGAGGGTCTACCTATCTGCTTCTCAGCACCCACTGGCCACAGCAGGACACACCTCCAAGACCTTGGAGGCTGTTGGGGCAGGTACTATCCTGGTTGACTCTACCAAGTTGAAATGAAAGTTGACTCTACCAAGGTGAAATGTGATTTTCTTCTTTGTTGTTCTTGTATAGACTCATCAATTGCTGGATGTGGGATCAGCCCAGACTCTAGCAACAAACTAGCAAGAGGGGTGTGTTTATGGTATAGGTCTCTAAAAGTATAAATTGGACCAAAATTAAAATGATACAAACTTAAAAAATAAAATAAAATTCCTCTCATTGCCACTTTTTTCATCTATAAAATTATTTGCCCCCAAAAGAATATTGGTTTAATAATCATCATATTTAAGAAATGCACTGCTAAAAACTTATTTTCCAATTTTAAATACACCTATTTAAAATGTAAATACACTTATTTAAAATTCAAGTAAATATGTAACTATCAAAGTAAATGTATTCAAAACAGAAGCTGTGCTTCTGAATGTAAAAATATTAAAAGGAAGAGAAGACTGATGAATTGTTATATTCATGGACATTTCAGAATTCACGCTTACAAAGCAAATCGAAGTTAAAAAAAAAAAGACTTCTGTGCCCCATGAAAATTGTGCCTCGTGCCCAATAACCTCATGTACCTTTAAGAATCTGAAGACTTTCAGGAGATGCATTTGGCTTCATTTTCCTCTAATCTTTTACTTCTACCCATAGTAGATGATACTAAAAATCTTGCCTTAAAGACTTCAGGTTTGAGAGTCAATGCAAAAGATGTCAGTTTGATTTTGTGGTCCTAGGCCAAAAGGGTGTAAAATTCTGAGCCTAGTTTAAATTCTTTATTTTCAGATTGTTCTGGACTGAAAATAAAGAATTTAAAGTAGGCTAGAGATGCCTTTAAGTTACATTTCAGATCCTCTTCACAGCATGCTACATATCTAAAGCCCTTGGGATCCTGATTGCTCTCACAGTTGTTGGTGGAATCCACGGCTTTATAACTCACCTCTTTTCATGGTGGCATTTTTAGCCCTTCTGTGTCTCTCCCTAGAATTTTTACTTTGGGGCTAAAATCACAGAAGTAGCAAGGAAAGGCTCAAGACTAGAGATAGCTTTCAATCTCTTCAGAAATAGCCTGGTGCAGTGAGAAAACTAGGTTTGTTTTCAGGCCAGTCTGATCTGCATCCTATTCTATCTATAACTAATTGCAGGTCCCTGGTCAGATGGCATAATTTTTTGACGCCTCCATTTGCTTAACTAGAAACTAGGATTCATAATACCCACTCTGCACTTTGTATTGAAGATTAATGATAATGTAGGTTTTGGTTGCTGTGGCTGAGCCTGGCCAGTAATAGGTGCACAACCAAAGTAGCTAAGAGCATTTCATAATCAGGATGAACTCTCCAGGACAGCCCTACAAGGAAGAAGCTGTTTGTTCCCAGATGGCCTCGACCTTCGAGGCTTGATTGTAAAGAGTTTAGTGTTGTCTCCTTCTCTCATTCCCTGCAGTTCATTTCCAATAAACCTCAGTTATTCAAGTTGAGCAAGTTCCAGAATTTAGTGCCCACCATGCTATTGAGCAGTTTATTTATAATACGCTTTATGATGATACTTCAGAGAAATGCAATTGCTATACAAAAAGAAAAATCATTGTGACTTTTTGTTAAGGAGGTGATTGCAATTCTTAACTCCCTGACTGGTGTCTGGGTTAGAAGACCCTTCTGCAGGCTGGTAGTGTCTATTCCATCTGGATTAGGTTAACTCAACAGGTAATTCCTATCTGTTTATAGACAGGTACTTTAGTGCTTGCTGCGCAAAGTTATTTGGCTACACAATGAGGAGGCCCATGGGAGTAGTAACCCCCTCAAATAATGTTCCCCATCTGTCTGTCAATACCTTCCATCTTAGGTACTGAGAATTTAATGAGGCTGTGTTTTCTTGGCTGTGCTTCTTGATGTTGGAAGCCATGCTCCCGGGGAAGAAATCTCCTTCTGTATTCCTTTCTCCTAAGATGTGAGTTTTTTTCAACCTTTGCTAATATTTTAATGGAGCAAATGTACAGATGTTGAGATTTTGCATTGCTTATAAAATGCCTACCATATTTTTTGCATGATGGATTGTATAGAAATACAGATTATATTCTTACAGCAAATAAAAAGATGCTTTTAACAGACTTTCTTGTATGTGAGCCATTTTCTTCTCTGAAATTCCGGGATGTTAGATGTTAGCTAAATTTGCTGCTGTTCAGCCCTGAATATCTTGTCAAGGTGGACAGTATAACTTATCCATTTCAATTTTCTTCCTTACTGTATAGGTGATAGTTCATTTTTTAACCTTTTCCTCCCTATACACCCAGTAAATAAATTTGTTAATATAAATAACCCATAATCGGGGTTAGTCAGTAGGTAAGCACCTGTGTTATCAACTCAGTTTATATCATTCCAGACTAAGCTGTCTTGCTAGTGGTTAAGAATTGGGACTTTGTCCAGCTACTTGGTAGGCTGAGGCAGGAGAATGGCATGAACCCGGGAGGCAGAGCTTGCAGTGAGCCAAGATCTCGCCACTGCACTCTAGCCTGGGTGACAGAGACTCTGTCTCAAAAAAAGAAAAAAAGAATTGGGACTTTGGAGTTTAGAAAAACTTACAATTAAATCCTAACACTGCCTTTTGTTTGCTCTGGGAGCTTTACTAAATTGCATAATATCTCTAAACTTTAGTTTCTTTAGCTGTAAATTGAGAATAATAATACCTGACTCATTATAGCACAGGGCTGGCCTTACAGCAAGGGTTCAATAAATATTAGCTATTATTTCTTGGAGACACAGTGGAGTATGGTAAAAAGAAGTTAGGCCCTGAGTTCAAGAGTAATGTCCGTTACTAATTCCATGACATTAGGTACATAATCTTAAACTTTAGTAAGAAGGAGTTAATTTCACCATGTATTTCCCATTTGGCTATTCCCACAGGCACCAACTTCTGACATCCCCACCTCCAATAATTTCTCCACCTGTATCCCCACGCCCTTGGTCTCCTTGGGCCTCCATCTACTGTGGCTGTCTCTTGCCCTCATGACTGACTAGGAGTCTCCCACCACCTCCCTGTGACTTACTTCCTGCAACCACTGCCCTTCACTCTGTTCCTATTTACCCTATCTCCTTCTCCACACACAATTGCTTTATTCTTCCAAATTTCCACTGACACAAGTCAACTGCAGAGAGCAGACTTTTCCTAAAGGTTTAGGATGATAGCGCAGCAGAATCAACTATTTAAAAATTTAAAAATTAGGGCCAGACATGGTGGCTCATGCCTGTAATCCCAGCACTTTGGGAGGCTGAGGTGGGTGGATCATGAGGTCAGAAGTTCAAGACCAGCCTGTCCAATATGGTGAAACCCCGTCTCTACTAAAAAATACAAAAAAATAGCCGGGTGTGGTGGCACGTGCCTGTAGTCCCAACTACTCAGGAGGCTGAGGCAGGAAAATCACTTGAACCTGGGAGGCAGAGGTTGCAGTGAGCCGAGATGGCGCTACTACACTCCAGCCTGGGTGACAGAGTGAGACTCAGTCTAAAAAAAAAAAAAAAAAAATTAGACAACAGCGACCACAAAATATCAGCCCATCTCCCTTTGCGGAGGATTTCTCACAGGCTGTGGATTCCTGAGGCACAGATTTGTCTCCATCTTCTCGCCCTTCTCCTTCTACCAAGACCTATTCTCCTCCCCTGTTGCATTCAAATTCCTTGAATGTGCAGGATGGTCCGCTTCTCATCCCCTACACCACCGCACGTTTTCAAGGCATAGAAACTCACCACATGTTTTCAGCGCCACATATTTTCAAGACAGGTGAGCTCACCCTGACAAACAATGGGCAGTGACTCTGGGTCTCACTCCTATAAGCACAAAAAACCCACAGCAGATTTGAAATGGCAGTTTTTCGCTTTAACAAAATCCAATCCTTAGGGCAAGACCAATCCATGTAAGAAAAGAACCCTACAAATATGTCCTTTCCTCTTCCACCATCACCTCTCCTGCCCACCCCACTTGACCCTGCCCAGGAGTTCTGCTTGTTTATTTTTTTTTCCCGTTCAGTTATAATATCAGCCTCACAAAGGTAGGGCAGTGACTTTCATTTATAGGAGATTAGAGAATGAAATTCTCTTGTTTTCCTACCTTTTCCTTCTGCAAGCCAGTTAAGCCTTAACACGAGCACATCCACCAAGCTTTTGAAATAGAACAGACACTCCAGCATCCCTCTGTTAGGATTTCTTGTCCCTGCAGGATAGAAGGGGAGGGTAGAGATGGTTGATAGCCAGTATTTTTTAAGTCTAGGATTTTCATCCAAATCTCTGTTCCTTAGATGAAAGGCCACTTACACATCAGCAAGCTTTCAGTTTGTTTTCCCATTGGCTGCAACTTCACATGATCATTTATCTTCTCTTTGATCCATTTTCAATTTAAAAGAAATCTCTGTTGGAACAACATGCTGATTTATTGAGAGTCTGTCAAATTAGGTTGGAACTGGGGATGCCCTGGGACTGAGGGTGGGAGTGGGTGAAGGCTTCATGACTTGGCTTCCAAGCGTGGCCCTGATGTAGCCTCAAGTGCCCTCAGCAAGGCCAGTTGAGGCAAGAGAAGGCCCTGCATCGTAAATGGTGACAGTAGGCCTTTGCTAGTGGTTTTATTTTTAAGACTGATCTAGGAGACTTACGAGTATTCATTATACTTTTGTTACATTCACAGAACATGAAAAGCTGCTTTTGGGGAATAACAAGTGATAATAACTATGGAATACTCTCCTCATCTGCATATTTTAACTTTACATGTTCATATTTTAACTGCATCTTTAACTCATAGTGTTCAACTTGGGTTCTCTGTGAATGTTCAATGGCATGCTTTGTTTTGTACACCTGAATAAGAGATTCAGCTGAGCCAAGCATATAGAACCACTTCATCTGGATCCCAGTCATTACGGAGACAATTCATTTATGGTCATTGCCCTTTTAGCAGCATCTCTCATGATTCACTAGGTAAAGGAAGATTCCAAACTTTTGTAAGACACAAAGGTAAAAGGATACTAAATAAATATAACAGGAGAGAAAAAAATATGTGATCGTGAAACTGCCTTTGCAAAATTATGACAGTAAGAGAAATCTGACATAGTTGACTCCCTCTTGCTTCTGATCTCCAAGCTGCCCTTAGTCATTCCTGGGTGTAGGCTAAGCTAACTTTGGGAGAAATTTAGTGTATAGTTTAACTTGAAAGGGAGGATGATAATAGTCCCTCCCTAAAACTAACCCCTTCCTTCCTCAGGGACCAAAAACTGCCTTTGTAAGACTGAAGAAAGGCCACAAGGACAGGATTATGGGAGGAGCCTGAACTCTGCTAAAATGTAGGCACAGTTTCTATAATCCTTTACTGCTCAGGAGTCATATGGCCAGAGGGCACAAGATTTGTGGCTTCCCCAAGTGCTCCTATAGATAACATCACTATCCTCGAACCCAAGACTGATTTTTTTTTTAGATGCTTTTCAGACTGACCCCACCTGGACTTGTGACTTCTAACACAACTAATCCTGTGGCCACACCCAGGGGGCAGACTTAGTGCATGAGGACCATTTTTCACACCCTTATGATCTCATCCCTAACCAATCAGCAGCACCCATTCCCTAGCCCCTACCCACCAACTTGCCCATAAAATCTCCTGACCTCAGAGCCCTGGAGCCTTCAGGGAGACTGGTGTAAGTGATAACTCCAGTTCTCCAGTGTAGGCCCCCCTTGTGTCAGTTAAACTCTTTCTCTACTGCAATGCTGAGATCTCAGTGGATTGCTTTTTTTCTGTGCAGCAGGCAGGAAGAACTCATCGGGCAATTACAATCATAATGGGCAACAGTTTGAAATGATAGAACACTGCTCTAGCATAGTCAGTTTCAAAATCCAGGTAATAATTTTTGAGACTCTACCAGGTCCCTGGCACTTTAAGATATGCTAATATATTTTTTAACTCTTATAATAAACTTTTGTGGGAAGACTTACTGTCCTTATTGCTGATTAGTCAATGGGTTACATTTTTCAGAAAGTTTGCAGAACTAGTGAGGAAAGGTAGAAACGAGGTTCTCACAGAACAACATGGTGTACCCATGTTGAACCTGGTGTACACCTTTGTTGAACCTGCTCACTGGCATCACGAGTCTTTCATACTCAGCCGTGCTCCTGTCATCCAACATAGAATTCAGGACCAGCGGCAATGGTATGATTCTTCTCAATACTCAGGATTGTTAGTTTCCCCCTCCCTCTTAGGCTAGGATTGATTGTGTCCTCTATTGAACCCATGTTATGAAGCATGAAGAAGACTTACATACCTTTCCAGGAGAAGAGCTGACATAACTACCTACACATCTGGACCTCTGGCCTCCATGCACCATTGCTCATTGGATGTGTCTCCCCCACCTCTCATCAGTTAATCCAAATGGTTGGCTCTTTCTCCAACTTGTGACTTTTTTCCCTGTCCTCTCATTTAGGACATGTCAAAAGCACAGTCCATGTGGGAAAAAAAAATTCCCTAATTGTTGTGTTTCTCACTTCTGTGGATATCTGACTCTACGCCATTCTCTTATTCTTCCCTGAAGTCTCAGAGCTATATTCTCATGTTTAAAACCTGTTTCCCCCACTGACCCATATCCTGTTTCTACTGCTGAAATATATTTGATTTTTTATAGAAAGTCAACAATGGAATCCAACCATTTTGGATAGATATCCAAACTGCCAGAGCACAGTGATGTTTCCACAGGCCCATTCCCCTTGAACTTTCTGAATCTATCAATTTGTCCTTGTCAGTCTCTCAGTCCTGTACCTGCACTCCCGACGACCTGCTGGACTTCTTCATCGGAGTGTCTTGGAGTGCTAAAAGTGTCACTCCCATATTCTCCTGCAGTTCTCATACTGTCTTCTCCCTGATGTCTATATTTCTGTTATTGCTACTACCATTTTCCTAGTTACTCATTCTCAAAGACTTTATCTTTTATATTCCTCCAAATCCATCTTCACATTTGTCACTGATTCTTCTCTGGGATTCTGCTTGTACCTCTAGGTTCCTTCCTTAGGAATTACAGCCCTCCATTGCAAGAGAGATATCCCCTCTCATGTCAGACTCCCCCTAGAGCCAGAAAACCCACCTCCGGTGACCAGTGTCAGAGGCTTTATCAAGAGAAACATGAAGAACAAGTTTTCCAACATGTGCATTCTCCCCTGTTGGAGGAGTGTGTCCACTCCTGTCTCATCCAGAGGGCTTCTCACAGAGGGCTTCTCTCAGTCACTGAGAAGACCCAGTACCTGTCAACGAGAAGCAAACACTTTACAGAGAGATCTGGGTACTCCTGACACCTTGCACAAAGGTCTCTCTTTTCTCCTACTCCCCTACCATACTCAGCATAAAGAGATCAAATGAGTACAAAGCATTTGAATTCAAACATTCTAAGCCAAAAAGACATAAATATCACCAGACAATTCTGTTCAATAAATAAATACATGGGGAATATACTAATTTTCAAAGGACAAAGTTTCTCATGAAGTGATGTCTATTACTTATTACTATTTTGCACCACCTACCTTCACATGGAGCTGCTTGTTGACTGAGCCAGGTCTATTCTCATTTTTGTTCATATGGCTTAATTTTCATGAAATTTCTTTTACTTGCCTTTGGAAATCTTAGTTGTTTTCCTAGGCCCCGCATAAACTTTCACCTTCTCTGGGACTTGGTCCCTGATCTCCCCAAGTAAAAGTGGCCTTTTGCTGGGATTAGTCCTCATAATACTCATTTTACTTATTTGAGACACTTAAATCATTCTACCACAAATTACATAGATCTTAGTGCTTTCCAACTATATTATCATTTCCTAGAAAGCAGGGACCATCCCATTTCTTTTTCATACTGTATCCTCTGTAGTGATCAACATAGTGCTTTATATAAAACAGATCCTTAAAAATGTAATGAGAGGCTGTGGTACCAAATGGAACTAAGATAGGGATAGAAAATGTATAAACTCAGGGAAAACGTTACCACTCTTCATCTCCCACTTCCAGCAGACCATCACTAACTTTTCTCACGAGGCTCAGAAATAGTCTCAGAAACTTGTCAACACAGAGCTCCAGGCAATTGGTTCCGATCCATTGGAGTTTTCATTCTGTTAAAATCAATTAGTATCCATAGATGAAGAGAGAGTATAGTTTTGCCTTTATCTTAATGCTCTGTTGTGCTGATTAAACATCTCTTTATGTGCCAAAATCTCACTTCATCCAGATAAATAAATTTGTGTTTAAAGATTGAAACGTCTTTTTTTTTAAAAAAAAAAAAAAAGCTACTTTGCTCTTCATATATCTCTGCTATATTTTTAAGACTCAAAAGCCCCAGTGAAGAGAGGAACACAGCTCCAGCCCTTAGAACCTTTCCTTAGAAGTAGGTAATTTGTCTGAACCTTTCTTTTCCTCAAACATCCTACCACGGAAAGTACTGTGGTTTCCCGAATTTTGGAAACAAATATCAGAGTGTGATCTCACCATTTACTAAACTAGGCTAAAATGCCTTGGGAGATGTTGTGTGAGACAGCACAGTTGTGTTTTCTATGAACAGCCTCCCATCTGAAAAGAATTTGAATGTTAATAAGCCACATACAATGGTGTCACTGAAAGGGCATTGTGCCTTGATCATTTCTAGAAATGAGGTTGAAGCCATGATGATTAAGTGACTCAAAGGTTTCTGTCGGCACACAAAAAATTACACTGGTTTATTTAATTTGATGGACTCAAGCAACAGAGCACACCTGACTTGCTCACAGTCACTTCTTAGGCTGCACTGCCACCTGGTGTCCTGTAGAGGCATGAGTTTCAGGGAATCCATGGTAGTTTTTAGCCGGATGAATATTGAGTCTTAGATTTCGAAAGGGCAAATAGGTTGTGAAGCATACCATTTTCATTCATTACATTTTCGTATAGGTTTGTTCCTTCATCAAACATAAGGATTAGCTTCTTGAAAAGTCATATTGTTTAGGGGTGTGTGTGTGTGTGTGTGTGTGTGTGTGTCTACATAAACAAACCTTAATCTGTGAAGAAAATAGAGCTGGGGGAAATAGTGTGAGAGGAACTGTAGAAATCATAGTAAATATAATAAAGACAGAACTCTAAATAAAAGACAATATCCATGATATTTTATACATGGAAACAAATAATAATGACTAAGACACTATTAATTTCTATTTATTAATCTTAGTATGCTAATGCTGACCCAACTTCCATTTCTAAGGTTGTCCCCCGCCTGTCTCTTCTAGAGAAGCTGAAAACGCTAAACACTCAACTTCCCAGTTGTCCTACATCTGGGGGCAGCCTCTTCCAGTTCTCCTTTTCCTGCCTGGAGTGCCCACTTGAGCCTGGAGATACAGCAGCCCATGAGTTCATGACAAGCATGGAAATGAAATCTGACATGCTCTATGTGGCAGAGCAGAAAGACTGAATGTGCCTGGGCTCCGATTAGATTACTCAACTGCTAAGCCAGCCTTGGCTGACTTCTTGGGAGTTACTACTGTGTGAGAAAAATAAACCCCTATTTCTTTAAGTTGCTGTTAAGTTAGTATTTCTGTTGTTACTCCAGAAGCCAGTTTCTAATTAAGTAGAAAACCCTGCTTCCCTGAAATTTGAGTGAAATGCTTACACATTAGTTTTATTTTACTTTTTTGCAGAACAGAATTGGCGCACACACACACACACACACACACACACACTGCATCCTCCAGTGAACTTCTCAATGCTGATGTGATTTTATGACTTCAGTCATTGACAGCATGGTTCTAGCTTCCTCTGAAGTTGGAACTGTCATTTTTTCTTACACTCCTGTTGACTCTCCTGTCTTACTTGTGGCAGGACTGCAGCCTCAGGCATCTGAATGACAGATAAGCACATTCCAAGGAGGGGGAAGAGTGGAGTAAAGATCACACACTTTTGATCTGAAGAAGGCCCATGTTATGGTTGCAGAGTGAACAATTGGGAGGCTGGCATAAGATGAGCCTCTCAGGATAAGCAAGGGCTGCATCATGTTGGGGATTAGACTTGATATTAAATGTAATGAAAATAGTTTTTACAAAAACTTAGCAGGATCCCAGCAGGATAAAAGTCATATTTCACAAAGATTGCTGGGACTGCCAAATGGAGATGGGTTAGTAGAGGGTAGGAGAAAAAATTAAGAAGTCAATAACAACAACAAAACCATAGAGATAAGGAGGAATTGAGGCCAGACTAGGGGGTGGCATTGGAAATACAGAGGTAGTAGATTTGATATGAACTTGGGAAGTAGAATGAACAGAATTTGGATAGAGAGTTGAAGACAGTTGAAGATAGAGAGTTGAAGACAGAGGGCGAATGTAGGCACTGGTTACTGAGAGATCACTGGGGTAGGCTGGAGAAGGTGAAGAGGGTCCACATTGGGGACAACAGAAAACAGTTTTCCTTTTGCAGAGTTTGTAAGACACACACTGAGCAGTTTGATTTGCTGGTCAGGTGCTCAGATAAAGGTTTGAAAGAGAACTAGAAACTTCCAAAGGACCACACTACGTAATTTCCAAATGTTCCTGGTCCACCTGTCCTCCCCCTCAACTATATTTATCATGACTTTTCGTGGCCTAGGTGGGTTCTGTGAATTTAACCCTCGAGAATGTGGAATGCAAAGATCTTAGAGGAGAATGTAACACCAGTGTGGGATTTTAGTGAAGGAAGATTGGCAAGTGCTGCTTTAGAAAATAATTTTAGAGATAGGGTCTCCTTGTGCTGCCCAGGGTGGCCTCGAACACCTGGGCTCAAGGGATCCTCCCGCCTCAGCCTCCTAAGTAGCTGGGACTTCAGGTGTGCACCATCACACCTGGCTTGTGCTGCTTGAATTTGGTTAAAATGTAGTCCCAAGGCTCTAATTCATAAGAAACTTATAGTTATTAAAAGAAACAGAAACTGCATAGTCTAGACAGCCATCAGCAAATGTCTTTAGGAAAGTGTTGGCTTCTCAGTTTATGTTACAAACTGGTTAGGGCCGGCAGAGTACAGGACTTGGGGTCTTCATGAGCAAGTGGAAATCCGATGGGACGTTTGTTCTTTATTGTTTTCTCACTGGAATGTGCAGGATGCATGCACTCATTGTCCGCAAATGTGTACCAGTCTCATTCTCTTTCTTCATGCCTTTATTCCTGATCTAGAATACCATTGATTCATTCCTTTATTTAAAAATATTGGTCAAATTCCCTTCCTGTTTTAGGTGGTAAGAATGCAGCAGTGACTAAAACACAGTCTTAGATCTCCAGGAGCTCTCATCCAGTGGGCAGATAGCTTTAGGAGCAAATAGCTAGCCAACAACGTGATGAGGGCTGTGCCTGAGCTGTGAAAACAGAAGGAGTTATTAACTCTGGGATGCTGCAGGAAGAGAATTGGGGCACATAGGACCTGGTCCCTGCCTCCCTCCCCAGTATCTTCTGCAGCCATTTATCTGCCCCTTATGCCTTTCATGCCAGTCATACCGAAGCTTGTCTTCATCCCTAGGTAAGCTCATTTCTTCCTGATCCCTATGATGAGCCACATTCCAGGAGAATATGTCTGTAACTGCCTAAAAGGAAGATAAACCTTTCTGGCTACAGGCAGGTAAAATATAGGCTGGGATAAAACCCAGTCACCAGAACCTTGTTAGAAGTCTAAAGAAGATGAAAATGGATAAAAATAACTGAAAATACACATGAAACTTAACGTGAAAAATAAGATAGGAAGCAGTTAAAACATAGTAGAATAAAATTTAGAGAAAGTGAAATAATGTAAGAATTTGAGAGATTGTATTAGTTAAGGAAAGGAATGAGAAAATTGATAATACTGCATATAATTGAGTGGATAAATTTATTTTAGAATAGAACAGTTAAAGTTTAAAAATATGAAGTTAAAATATGGTAAAAGATTGAAGCTGGATAAGGTAAGGTATATATTATGAAACTTTAGGAAGATGCAAAATTCAGCTAAAACCAGTTAATCTAGTTACCATCACCTCATGTAGACTTTCCAAATTTCCCATAAGTGATAATACCCAGGAAAGATAAAATATAAAGAAAGATAGAAATTAAAAGGGTGAAAAGTCACAGCACCACAAAGCTGAGGCTAAAAGATCAAAACAACATTATACTATAAACATGGTTAAACAAATTAGTAAACATAAAATGTACAATATGCAATTCTATTTTTTTTTTTTTTTTTTTTTTTTTTTTTGAGACAGGGTCTTGGTCTGTTGCCCGGGCTGGAGTATAGTGGCATGATCACTGCAGCCTCAAACTCCTAGACTGAAGAGGTCCTCCCACTTCAGCCTCCTGAATAGCTGGGACTACAGGCATGTACCACCACTCCTGGCTAATTTTTCAGTTTTTTGTAGAGACAGGGTCTTTCTACATTTCTCAGGCTAGTCTCAAACTACTGACTTAAAATGATCCTTCTTCCTCAGCCTCCCAAAGTACTGAGATTACAGCTGTGAGTCGCCGTGCCTGGCCTGGAAATGCAATCCTTGATGAGATAGTGAGGCATTTTTCCTCAATTAGTTCAAGAATCCATTGCCATATATTATTTATTGCTAGAATGATATGATGTTTCATTTTTAGCATTGAGAAAACTAGTTCGCATAAATAAGGATATGGAAATGGATGAAGTTTTATTATAGTAATGTTCCTTAAATCTTTGAACTCTCTTTGGGTAATGTGTCAAAAATAAGCACATGGTAATCTAGCATTCTGACAGCTTAAATAGATCCTATTTCAATTTTGTTGTAAGTGAAGAATTGGAAACTACTTGAGTTAGAGAAGGATTTATAACTCAGGCGTTTGAATCATGCACATTCTCAATTTTTTAAAGTACACTAAAAGTCTTACCTAGACTCATCAAATGATTATAAATTATATATCTATATATGCCTGTCTGCATGTGTATACATAACATATGTATGTTAGTCATTCAGTGCTTGGAAAAAAAGAAACATTAATTATAACACACCTTTGTTGATGATATTATTTTTCTTGTGTCATGTTTGAGGGTGGGATAGTGGGTGACTTTGTTTGCAGAATTCCCTAAATAGCAGCAAAGAGCCCATTGCCACCCAAAGGAATCCCATGAGGGCAACTCAAAGAGAGCAGAAATGCCACATTCTAGCCCTTCAGAGCAAAAGGTGCAAGACACAGGGAGACAAGTGCTAGAGAGGCTTACACAGCCAGTATTTCATGGCAGGCCTTCGTTTTGTAGAGTGGGACAAGGTAAGATAGGAAATGACAGGCTGAGTGAAGATGTAGGCCAGTTCTCAGGCAGATCGGTTTTAGGGGAGAGAGAGAGAGAGAGAGAGAGAGAGAGAGAGAGAGAGAGAGAGAGAGAGAGAAAAGTCAAAAATTAGGAAACTAAATTATTTAAAGTATTCTACGTCAATGTGGCCCTTAGGAAGTTCATGATCCACTTGGTGGGCAAATTCCAACTGCAGACTGCTGTTTGAGACTACCATTTTGGGTGCCTGATTGGTTCTCCTTGGGTGAGGATACTAACTCTAGGGTTTTACATTTTTGTTTAGCTGGGGGAGAGGGTGACGTTAACGGAGTGTTCACCCTTTCCTGCCCTGAGAGTGTGCTCTTATGTGCCCATAAGGAGGACCTCCCCTCATGCCCAGGGCTTCTGAGCACACCTCCATTATTGAACTTATTCCGTAGCTCCAGGGCTTGCTAGCTGTGTGACCTTGGACAAATGATCCAATCCTTCAAGTAACCACTTTCTTTGAATTAAGTGCACATCCTAGCAGCTGGAATGATTACATTAGAAAATGCACTAAAGCTCATAACACAGTACCTGACACATAGTCAGTGCTCAGTGAATTATTATTTTTTTTTCCATCAAGATCACCATGCTTCCAGGAGCCTTCATAAAACAAGCGCATTCTCTCTTACCCATGGCGTAGAGTTCTAGGGGCCCCAGGAAGGCTCTCTTGCCCCCTACCCTTTCTATAAATTTTCCTTGAACTGGCTGATGCCTGAGTGAGGCTTTATTCCACTCATTTAAAGATGAGATCATCACTGAAATTTGCTCGAGAAAAGCTGGCGTGTGTGTGTGTGTGTGTGTGTGTGTGTGTGTGTGTGTGTATCTAAAAGTTACCGCTGACGTCAATCACTGACGTCTTAGTGAACAGGAAATCTTCCAGAGTTCTGCAAGAAGAACTCAATAGGTAATCAGACAGCATGAGCAGAAGGAAGTCAGGGATTTGAGGATGGAAACAGGCAGGTGGGGTATAGGATAAGGTACATGTATATGTATATGTTGGGGGCAGAGGTGTGGGGGAAGGGAAATGAGGTCAGGAAGGGAACCGGTATTCTCCAAAGAGAACAAACCTGTACTGAGCATTTCGAGTGAGAAGGTCTCCATGGCACAAGCCTTCCTGTGCTAGTTCATCACATACTCACCATATCCTGAGGCAGCCATTACCATCCTGGTCTACCCGGGAGAACATGCAGGCTGAGAGTGCTCTGTGCCCTGCTTCAGGTGATGCAGGTGGCACCTGGGGATGCTTCTGTTCCACCCCAGGTCTTCTGGAGTCCCAAGTTTTGCTTTTTCCTCACCAGCTGGCCACCACCTCCAAGAAGTCCCTGGGCTTGCTGCCCTCCTGGCCCATGGCGGCCTCTTTTTGAAGTACTTGGTGCCATGGGAATTATTCTCCCTGGGATGGCCTTGCAGAAATGCCTCTCCTAGCTGGGCTGCTTTATAGGCAGCACCTGTGATATGGTTTGGCGGTGTCCTTACCCAAATCTCACCTTGAATTGTAATAATCCCCACCTGTCAAGGGCAGGGCCAGGTGGAGATAACTGAATCCTGGGGGCAGTTTCCTCTATACTGTTCTTATGGTAGTGAATAAGTCTCAGGAGATCTAATGGTTTATAAGTGGGAGTTCCCCTGCACAAGCTCTCTTGCCTGCCGCCATGAAGATGTGACTGGCTCCTCAATCACCTGCCACCATGATTGTGAGGCCTCCCCACCCATGCGGAACTGTGAGTCCATTAAACCTCTTTCCTTTATAATTACCCAGTCTCAGGTATATCTTTATTAGCAGCGTGAGAACAGACTAATACAACCTGATTCCATTGAGATTGGGCTCATGCATCCTTTCTTTAGCCCTTCTCACCTCACCCTCGACTCTTCCTGGGTCTCGCACTGGCCTGCTAGACTGCCTGGCTGGAGGGAGGTGTGCACTGAGCATCCTCCAAAGCTGACGCCAGCACTGGGGCACTGGAGAGGACTGGGTGATAGCGGCGGAAAGGTGGGCACGGATAGGTAAAGGAACTCCAGCCCAAAGGGGAAGGAGACAAATCCCAGTGAATATCTACTAGGGTTTTTCAGGTTTTCTTTTCTTTTCTTTTCTTTTCTTTTCTTTTCTTTTCTTTTTTTTTTTGAGACAGAGTCCTGCTCTGTCGCCCAGGCTGGAGTGCAGTGGCACGATCTCGGCTCACTGCAAGCTCCGCCTCCCTGGTTCACGCCATTCTCCCTCAGCCTCCCGAGTAGCTGGGACTACAGGCGCCCGCCACCTCGCCCGGCTAGATTTTTTGTATTTTTTAGTAGAGACGGGGGTTTCACCGTGTTAGCCAGGATGGTCTCGATCTCCTGACCTCGTGATCCGCCCGTCTCGGCCTCCTCCTGGGATTACAGGCTTGAGCCACCGCGCCTGGCCATTTTTCAGGTTTTCTATGCTGTCATTTAACCTATATAACAGTCCTTTGAGGCAAACAGGGTTTAAATCTCTGGTTCTTTCCTCTCCTTATTTATGATGATCAAAACCAGAGTGTTTTTGAATGGTTATTGCAGAAGAAATGGATTTCTTGTGTTTTTGTTTTGTTTTGTTTGGGTTTTTGGTTGTTGTTGTTTTGTTTTTGTTTTGTTTTTTGAGATGGAGTGTCACTCTGTCGCCCAGGCTGGAGTGCCATGGTGCGATCTTGGCTCACTGCAACCTCTGCCTCCTGATTCAAGCAGTTCTCCTGCCTGGGCCTCCTGAGTAGCTGGGATTACAGGCCTCCACCACCACACCCAGCTAATTTTTGTATTTTTAGTAGAGATGGGGTTTCACCATGTTTGCCAGGCTGGTCTCGAACTCCTGACCTCAGGTGATCTGCCCACCTCAGCCTCCCAAAGTGCTGGCATTACAGGCATGAGCCACTGTGCCCAGCCTGGACTTGCTTTTCTACACTACAATATCTTGGAGTAGAGACGATGTTTTATATTTGAGAGTGAATTCAGACTTATGTTGGCATGTCAGTCTGAACTACTGAAAAGCTACATTTTTGATTCTAGGTTTCAAGAGAAACAGTTTTATTTTACATGAAGCAAAGAGACCAAACTAGATTAATAGTGGTGGTATTCATTTATCTATATATTTTTTTCTATAGCTATGGTTAGAATTAGAAGAGTTGGGCCGGGCGCAGTGGCTCAAGCCTGTAATCCCAGCACTTTGGGAGGCCGAGACGGGCAGATCACGAGGTCAGGAGATCGAGACCATCTTGGCTAACACAGTGAAATCCCGTCTCTACTAAAAAATACAAAAACAAAAACTAGCCAGGCGAGGTGGCGGGCGCCTGTAGTCCCAGCTACTCGGGAGGCTGAGGCAGGAGAATGGCATGAACCCGGGAGGCGGAGCTTGCAGTGAGCTGAGATCCAGCCACTGCACTCCAGTTTGGGTGACAGAGCGAGACTCCGTCTCAAAAAAAAAAAAAAAGAATTAGAAGAATTGGAAGGGCATGGTGGCTCACACCTGTAATGCAAGCACTTTGGGAAGCTGAGGTGGGAGGATTGTTTGAGGCCAGGAGTTCAAGGTCAGCTTGCTCAACAAAGTGAGATACCATCTCTACGAAAAAAAAAAAAAAAAGTAATAAAATAAAATTAGCCCAGCATGGTGGTGCATGCCTGTAGTCCCAGCTATTTGGGACACTGAGGCAGGAGAATCACCTGAGCACAGGAGTCAAGGCTGCAGTGAGCCATGGTCACACCACTGCACTCCAGCCTGGGCAACAGAGGGAGACCCTTGTTTTTTTTGTTTTTTGTTTGTTTGTTTGTTTGTTTAAGGGGGAAGAAAAGAATTAGAAGAGTTGTTATAATGAATAACTAGTTTGTAATTAGAACATCATCCGCATTAAGTGGCTAACTTTGCAGATGCCTGAAGGAAACCTGATTCAGCCTCCCCACCTCATTTCACACCGCTGTCACCCTGAGCCTCCCTCCACACAAGGGATTCTCATAATTTGGAATATCACGTCTCTTTTTTTGTGCACCCATAATGTTAACTCTATAACATTTTTATCTGTGAGAAAAAAAATTTTGCCAGGCAGAAATAAACCTCAACCTTGCATGAAGTATCATAACACATTGAACATGCAGATAACAAATCAGTGTTTCCCAAATATTAAAGCCTAGCATTAGCAAGCAACTGCAGTGTGACAATTTGTCCTGCAGGTGGCGGTGGTGTGTAGGGGAAAAAGCTACACTGTTGGACCAAGGTTCCCCAGGATAGAGAAGAATGGAGGCTGGCTTGGCACATTCCACTCAAGCCAGCAAACACATATTGAGCCGTTCTAGTCTCCAGGCACTGCCTTAGGTGTGGGGTGGATCCAGTAGGAGTGAGCCTGGGTCTCCAGTTTGGGGAACTCACAGTCTTAGGGAAGAGTGTGTCCTTGTCTATTAGGCAGGATTATTCAGGCTGCCCTTGGAAAATGTAAAAATCAAGCCCACAGCCAGTTTTTCTCTGTCTACAGGCCTCATTGTAGGGACAAAGAAATCCCTAAGGCAAGCCTGCCCACATTTCCAGGGAGTACCTGTTGGTACAAGACCTGGAATGAGAGTGCATGTTTGCATGTGCTTGGCTGTTCTCATGGGTATTCATCTCCCCACTGACTCTACAATCAATCAGCCCTTTGTATTTGTGGGTACTAAAGCCTTGGATTCACCCAACTGTAGATTGAGAATATTTGGGGAAAAAAAATCCACAAATTTCCAAAAATCAAAATTTGAATTTGCCACACACCAAAGCAGTATTGAATCCACATGAATGTGTAGGCATTGTATTAGGTATTGTAAGTATTCTAGAGATGATGTAACGTATATGGGAGGATGTGCAAATACTACGCCATTTTATATAAGAGACTTGAGTATCCTTGGATTTGGGTATGGGGAGGAGGTCCTGAAACCGATCTGCCACAGATACGGAGGGATGACTGTATATACAATTTTGCCACTTCTGCAATTACAATCTATTAAAGGCACAGAAGGAGACAACCAACCTGCCCTAGAGCCACAGACCCAAAAGGAAAAAGAAACGATTGCTTTTTCACCTTTCACTCTGGAGCAGACATTCTATTTTGTAAGCATTATTTCATTTAATATTTATGACTACCCCAAGGTGACAGAAGCAGCCATTATTCTCACCTGACAGATGAGGAAACTGAAATTCAAAGTTCACAATGTCACCCAAGATCCACAGCTACTAAGTGTCCAGGGCAGGATCTGAAGTCTGACCCCAGCAGATAGATGCCTTCTGTGTGGTTTGATGAGGCAATAGCAGGCCTGGGACATTTGCTTACACTGCCCTCATGACACTTAAATGCAGTGCTTTTTTCTTTCTTTTCCTTTTTCTTTTCTTTTTTTTTTTTTTTTTTTTTTGGAGACAGAGTTTCACTCTTGTTGCCCAGGCTGGAGTGCAATGGCATGATCTCGGCTCGCCGCGACCTCCGCCTTCCAGGTTCAAGCGATTCTCCTGCCTCAGCCTCCCAAGTAGCTGGGATTACAGGCATGCACCACCACGCCCGGCTAATTTTGTATTTTTAGTAGAGACGGGGTTTCTCCATGTTGGTCAGGCTGGTCCTGAACTCCCAACCTCAGGTGATCCGCCCATGTCAGCTTCCCAAAGTGCTGGGATTACAGGCATGAGCCACTGCGCCCAGCCTATGCAATCCTTTTCAAACATTAATCAAGTGCTTACAAATCACCTATGGCTCATGTAAAAATGAAATTCTGATTTGGGTGGGGCAGGAGGTTCTGCATTTGTAATGAGTTCCCAGGTGACATCAAAAGATGCTGATTGGGGGACCATACTTAGAGTAGCAAGGCTTCAATTTGCAGAGGTCCCTAAACTTTTAAAATTGTCTCAGCAACTCTAAGCCAAAAGATATTCCAAGTCTACCTTTTAAGTTGTTAGGTACAAACCACTAAAGTCTTTATGTTCTAACAACTTGGCAGCCATTTGAAAAACTTATTCATATATAAATAAGAAATAATTGTTTTTTGTTAGATCACCACAATTACTTACTAATGGGATACATGTGCCCCAGGGCCTCACAACTTCTCAAGCCTTGAAATGAGATGGGACAACACTGCCCTTATATCCTGTTCTATTTTGATTTTTTTTTTTGATAATTGCTCTTGGGCACAAAACAGCTTTAAGATGCAGCTTGATATGACATCATCAAAAGGAACTTTGTGCATGTTGAAATGGGAAGCTAACTGGAACTACTAGTTCACATGGAGTCTGACAAATATCCCTCAGAAATCTCTGCTGTATTTCCCTTATAAATTTAAAATATCCTGTGGTGCCCCAGGACTCCTTGGTGCAGGGGCTTTCATGTACTGTCACTTGTATTAACCAACAGCAGTGCAGAGAAGTGGACTGAGGAGTCAAGAGACTCTCGCTAGAATTCTGTGTAGCTTTTGCAGGTTGCCAAGCTCTGGGGCCCCTTTTCTGATGAAAGAGGGGGGCCTTGGAGCTGCTTTAACCTTTAGGACCATTCAGATATAAAATCTGTGGTTCTAATATTCCATACACACATCTCAGCTCCCCTGTGAGATTCAGCTCTTCCAGGGCAGGGGCTGTGTGTTACTCGACATCACACCACACGGTGCCTTCCTCATACCAGGTGCTCAGTAAAGAGCTGTGGAACAAATGCCTTCTGAAAACATATGAATAAAGTTTCAGTGGTGGGAGAGGGGTAGTTTTATTACTTTAATATCCAAAACATTTTTGTGCATGAAAGAACTTTTTTTTTTTTTTTTCTTTGAGACAGAGTCTCACTCTGTTGCCCAGGCTATATTGCAGTGGCATGATCTTGGCTCACTGCAACCTCCACCTCCCAGGTTCAAGCAATTTTTTTGCCTCAACCTCCCGAGTACCTGGGATTACAGGCACCTGCCACCACACCTGGCTAATGTTTTTGTATTTTTTTTTTTCGGTAGAGACAGGGTTTCGCCATGTTGGCCAGGCTGGTGTTGAACTCCTGACCTCAGGTTGACCCACCGTCCTCAGCCTCCCAAAGTGCTGACATTATAGGCATAAGTCACTATGCCCAGCCAAAAGAAGCATTTTTAATGGCCAGTGTTTTAGTAATAACTTTAAAAAGAGATGAGGGCATGTAATGGAGTATGTATGTATGGGTATGTAGTGTCACTGCATTCCAGGCAGGAGGAATATAAATGGCAAAGTGAGAGGATTGAGATGCAAAAGCCTGGATTCCGATGACAGGATAACTGCTTGCTGCCTCTGAGAACTTGGGCAAGTCACCTGATTCTCTGCATGTCAGCTTCTTTATCTGCTTAAAGGTAGCCGTAGTGGCTGTTCTCTGCCTATGAGATAATTAGGAGCATCAGAAGAATACTGAATGTGAAAATGCTTTGTGAGTTAGGAAGCCCAATTACCACCACACTACCACCCTGGTCTTCTCACCATTCCCCTCTACAAGTTGATTGTGCAATATGCTCAGCAATGACATTGGCCTCCCAAAGCCATAATCAAAGAGTAGAGATCCCTGCCCAATGCCACCATCTCAATCACGGGGCGCAGATGTTATCCAGGTGATTGGAAAGGAGCTATTAGGTGAAGGCAAGGAGATGCTCAGTCTCTATCCATTGGAGAAGTAACAACCTAGGCACCGTAAGTCAATTTAGCTCATAAATGTGTATGTGCCCTTGGGGGAAAAACCTTTAACACTGGTCCAGGAAACAAAAGAAAACAGACATTGGAAGAATGCTTACTATTTTTCTTTCCTTGGGACAACCTTATGGAATGGCTTTCTCTTAGGAAAGGAAATTCTAAGCTCACAGCCTGACATTTCCCCCTAAAATGATAGGACCACCTTCCAATCCCACCTTAATGTGGAGATGAATCACTTTTTTCATTCACCTAATTCATCAGTCAGTCCTACCCTCCCAAACTGATGAGCCTCAGGGCTTTACCAACCCTATCTTTTGAAGAATTAGATCCAAGAACATCTGTCAAGAAATCCCCGAGGTCCCCCTTGCGTTACAGTTTACCATTATTGATTTTCCTCACATTAACGGTTAAATGTAAAGCAGACCAAACACACATTGTGTCAATAAAGAGCTTTAAGTGTCTTGGGGTATTAGTAAGGGTTCTTCAGAGAAGCAGACCAATCACACACACACACACACACACACACACACACACACACAGAGAGAGAGAGAGAGAGAGAGAGAGAGAGAGAGAACGATTTTAAGGAATTGGCCTATGTGATTGTAAAATCTGGCTAGTCTGAAATCCAAAGGGTAGGCCAAGTATGCTGGAAATGCAGCCAAGGTTTCTATGTTGCAGTCTTGAGGTCAGATTTCTTCAGGAAACCTCAGTCTTCACTCTTAAGACCTTCAACTAATTGGATGAGGTCCACCCACATTGTGCTTTACTCAGTGTCTACTGATTTTAGTATCACTCACTTCTAAAAAAAAATATGTCTTCACGGCAACACCTAGACTAGTCCAACAACTGGGTACTGTATTCTAACCAAAGTGACCCATACAATGACTGGACATTGATGTCCAGTTGGTGTTCCAATAATGACTGAAGCCCTCAAAAGTAGCCTAAAATGAGTTATTTACCATGATTCAGCTGGTACCACCATAAGAAGAGTACAAACGAATGGCAGAAAAGATTGGAAGAAGGAAGAGCTTTCCCAGGGAATGTCTCAGGAAAATGAAGTACTAAAGCCCCTCCTTCCACACCTCGCATCTGGGCTGTGCAGCCCCACACAACCAGCAGGAATATCTGAGTGGGTGTGGGAGCATCTGCGTGCAGGCGTCCCCTGGGAAGCAATCCATCTGGGTTGATACACCCTTCTCATCAGCATTTCCTCGTCCAACAGGGCAAGTCCTGCTGCGTAACATCCCACTTTATTAGGGTCAGAACTGGAGGAGGTGCTGGAGCTCTCTGGAAAGGTAAACGATGCAGAAGTAGTCACCCAAGGACTCTGGGAAAGAAATATCTTCGCTCCTCAGCTCTGTCCCCTCCCTCTGCCAGAATATGGGCCACACTGGCCTGATGGCAAGAGGTTAGCCTGGGGGAAGGTTGGCACCAGACCTGGGTGCAAGTGAAAAGGAACTTCTGGAAATATCTGCCTGCTGATTGAGAAGTGCCAATTCTGGCCAGTTGTGGTGGCTCACGCCTGTAATCTCAGCACTTTGGGAGGATGAGGCAGGTGGATCACGAGTTCAGGAGTTTGACACCAGCCTGACCAACATGGTAAAATTCCATTTCTACTAAAAGTACAAAAATTAGCCGGGCTAGGATTAGGTGTTTGTAATCCCAGCTACTCAGGGGGCTGAGGCAGAAGAATCACTTGAATCCGGGAGACGGAGTTTGCAGTGAGCTGAGATCATGCCCCTGCACTCCAGTCTGGGTGACAGAGAGAGACTCTGTTTCAAAAAAAAAAAAAAAAAAGTGCCAATTCCCTGTCTCTCACCCCCAGTGATGTACTTAGTGATATTAGGAGGTGGTTCCTAGCCAGTGATTGGCGGGGGCTCCTGAAGAGCTAAATGAACGGGCCCGTTGATCCTCAGCCCCGCTTTGGCACATACATGGGTCCTGTGGGTTCCTGTGAGCTTGGTGAGGTGTTTTTCCTATTTTCCCTGCCCGCCTCCCTCAGGGCTTGATCCCAACATGCCACCCCCACCTCCAGCTCCCGTGAGCTTCTGCAACAGAAGTCAGGCAGCGTCATTCCTTCTCATGATACATTCAAAGGCTCTTCTTGATGGGGCGAGGAAGGTCGCTTCCCCCTGCACGTAGTTTGGGAACCCTGGCCTCCCCGGCCATGATTTGCCTTTCTGTAATTTTCTAGTTCGATTCCCCTTTTCTCCTTGTGTCTTCTGGTCCAGTAGTTAGATTTTTCTGACCTACTGGGATATTTTAGGTCCATTTTTGTGTTGCTTCCTTTGCAGTGTGCTTTCCTCTTTTGTTCATCCTTCCAAACCTTTTTTCAGACTTGTCATCTTATCTTTACATTTCTTCCATCCACTTGCTTCCTTCCCAGCAGAAGAAACCCGACTATCTCATGTGTGACTTCTGTTCCTCCAATGCATAGCCACGGTTGTGTTTATTACAGAGGCTTGTGCTTATTTATTGATATGACTGTCTTCCCTGGCTCATCAAGGACAGAAACGACTCAACCTCTATATCTGCAGTACCTAATAAAGTACTTGGCACAGAGCAGGATTCACTTTCCAACTGGAAACATAAAAAGGCATTTAGTAAATGTTTATTTAACTGAGTTAACCTGGAGGCCCGCTTTTCTTTCCCATACTGCACAGGGGCAATTCCCAGATGGATGCAATCAGATCAGACTGAGACAAACACCCTGGTTAGTTTCCAGTGGGGAGGTTGGAGAGGCTGAGACGGGGTGGAAGGGTGGCTGGGATGACACTGCAGAGCATGAGTGGCCCGGAGGTGACCCTGGAAGTCTGGTGCAGGAATGAGGAGACGGCAGAGGGAAGAGAGCAGAAACTGAACCTGAGAACTGAGATGGAGGTCAGCATTCCTGAAACATGTCTTTTGAGCTGAAAGGCTGACATCTGTGTATGTGAATGTGTGTGTCTGTGCTGTGTAGGTTTGTGCAACACAGTATCTACGGGTGAACTACCTGATTAGTGTAAACAAGTTTGCAGCTACCAAGAAGAATATGATGGGAAAGGATGGTAAACTAAGACTGAATTAACGTCTAGGGGAACCAGAGGCTTTAAATGTATAATCTCACTTACTCGTCAGATCAACCAGGTGAGGAAGGTGCATCAAATCCTTGTATAGATGGAGACATGGATACTAAGAGAGGTGGAGTAACTTACCACAGAAGGCATAGCTAGTGAGTGACTGGGCTGATACGTGTACCCCATAAGTCTCATTCCAAAGTTCCCTGTTATACCTCGTGTCCTTCCTGGAAGTTTATTTGGCTTCTCAAATTATGTCTTCATGGTTTGTCTATAGAAGGCTCCTGAGAATGGTTTAAAATGCTTTGCTTCCCCAAATGAACTCAATCAGAAAAACTTGCCTGGAGTAGTTACAGATAATGGGTTAAAGGGAGAAGATCTCTCAAGATTCTACAGCAACCGCAAGCCCACTTCATTACCTGACCCTGATTCCTTACTGGACTACGCTTACAATTTGGGCCTGGTCTTCAGTCAAAGTTTTCACTGTGAATCAGGTAGGTTGTAGCCCTGCCTTTCTCCAGTACACTTGATGTGAGTGGCTCTTCCTTGAGAGAAACAGGTGAGTCACCTACTAGGTACTTTAGATTCAGAGTCAGCAGGTAATGCTGAAGTTAAATTTACTGCTATGGTTAAATTTAAAAAGGTAAAATGCAATGCAACTGGGAAACTAGGTTTAAAACAATGCAAGACGTTTTGCTTTTTTCCTCTCGCTGGGTCCTCAGTAAGTGCCCCCTCTTCAGGCTTGTGTTGTACTAACAGTTGAGTTTTTGTGAGATTTGTGATTACTTCCAGAGCAGAGCCTTCGATAAAGAGCAAATGGAATTCATGTCAGCTAAGCTAACCTCAGACAAGGCTCTTCACTGTGGTTCTCTGAGCAGGGTATTCCCAGAAAGGCCCATGTGGAAGAACGAAGAAACAAAACTTTTACTGAAAAGCTTTTATTGTTTATTTCATGCTTTTTAAAATGCCAGGCCTGGTGCTAAAAACTTCCGCATTTGTTTTTACATTTGGTCCTGACAATAACCTAACACAGTCTGTATTTATCACCTATATTTTTCTGATGGGGAGGCAAGGATCCAGAGAGGTAAAGACAGCTGCCTAAGGTCCCATATCATCTGCACTATGGAGCCGGAAATTGAACCAGGGCTACCTGATTACAAGGCAAGAAGTCTAGGCTCTAGACTGGAAAGGTTTAGCCCCACTGGGTGCAAGATATATTTTTTCACTTCCACCCCTCTTTGCACTTACTCTGTTAGCCTTAGCTCTAAAATGTTCTCTTTCTTCTTTCCATCCTCTCTTTCTTTGCTAAATTATTAAAACCAAGCTCAAATATCACCTTCTCTGTGAGTTTCTCTAAGACCTCCCTGGCAGCACTGCTTTTGGGGTTCCAGGACTGACATATATTTAACTCTGGGCAGAGTTGGCCATCAATATTTGCATGACAGCCTCCTCCAGGATGGTGTGAACTCAGGGAAGGCTGGAATCATGTCTTATTTTATCTCTGCACCCTCAGTAATCAGAAAACAATTCACAAGCACCTGAGGAGTGAGGGAATAAACGCATGAATGAATATAAGTTCTAGAACTTAGGAATAGAAAACTGGCTATAAATACTATGAAATAGCTTCCAAAACAACATAGGTAGAGGTGGATAAAACAAATGTTGCATTTATCTTACTTTGGGGATTTGGTTGGCCTGAAATGACTCTTGTTAGCCAATGGGAGAAACAGGTTCATGTCTCCCTGGGACTGATGGGTTGTACCTTAGGGGCCTGGTTGTCCTCACCCAAGAGAGAAATGCTGGCTTGTTTTCTTTCTCAGAGGACAAATGGCAGCTCTAGGCTCCCTTGGGCCCACAGGTTCTAGGATTAGTACCTACAGGACCTACGCACCCGAAGCACTTAGAAAAGATCCTTGTCCACAGGGGCCTGAGAGACTTGAGTGTGAGATGGTTTCAGAGAACCTCAGTGTGGCTGAGAACTGCTCAAAAGCTTTGCCCCATGTTGGGTCCCTATAATCTCAGTGACCATAAATCAACCTTAAATGGATATCACATAAAACTTTTATTTATTTGTTTTGAGAAAGAGTCTTGCTCTGTCATGAAGGCTGGAGTGGAGTGGTGCGATCTCAGCTCACTGCAACCTCTACTTCCCAGGTTCAAGCGATTCTCCTGCCTCAGCCTCCCGAGTAATGGGGACTATAGGTGCGTGCCACCACACCCGCCTAATGTTTTGTATTTTTAGTAGAGATGAAGATTCACTATGTTGTCCAGGCTGGTCTTGAAGTCCTGAGCTCAAGTGATCCTCCTGCCTCGGCCTCCCAAAGTGCTGTGATTATAGGCATGAGCCACTGTGCCCAGCTGAAACTCTTAATTTATTGATTTATATGCACACATCTCCCATTGTAGTCTTAAAAAATTAAAGAAAGCTGTGTTTAGAGTCAGGAAATCTTTGCCTTGAATCTGATATTGGATAGTTATTGATTTTGGAGTAGTCATTTTCCATCTCTGTTCCTCAGTTTCCTCCTCTGTAAAATGAAGAGAGAGAGAATATGCACCAAAGGCCTTAAAAATATCCAACTATTTGTCTTGGAAATTCCATTAATTTTACCTGAGGAAATCACCAGAAATATTTATGTAAGAAGGTGCATGTCACAGTGGTATTTACAAAATGGAGAACCTGAAGGACAACTGAAGGTCTATCATTAGAGTCAAATGAACTATAGTCCATTCATTGAATGGAACGTAATGCAACTATTAAAAAGGAGAATGAAGATGCATGTGCTCAGCTGAATGTTTATAATCTTGTTTCGATGGCCTCCAGCAAAAGGCCACTAGAAACACACCTGTAGTTGAACAAGCTTAGTTTATTGCTCATTGCAGCAAGGGAGAATGGGCACCACAGAGAACTGTGGGGTGTCTCAGTAAGATGTTAGAAAGGACCTACAGAATTTGCGCTTGTGATGAATTATTTGGAGAGGGCTTTGAGGACTATGGCTTTGTTCTGAATTGGATGCTGCCAGAAAATAAGGGAAATTCTAAGACTGAGCATCTTTTTTTTTTCTATTTTGAGACAGAGTTTTGCTCTTGCTGCCCAGGCTGGAGTGCAATGGCACGATCTTGGCTTACTGCTACCTCCACCTCCCGGGTTCAAGCGATTCTCCTGCCTCAGGCCTCCTGAGTAGCTGGAATTACAGGTGCTTGCCACCACACCCAGCGAATTTCCTGTATTTTTAGTAGAGACAGGGTTTCGTCATGTTGGCCCGTTTGGTCTCGAACTCCTGACCTCAGGTGATCCACCCGCCTCGGCCTCCCAAAGTGCAGGGATTATAGGCATGAGCCACCATGTCCAGCCGCATCTTAATAAATCTTACCTAGGAGGGAAGACTAGACTGAAGCTAAAGCTGTAATTGATAGAGGAGCAACAGTTACTCATATTGGCCAAGATGAGGGATATTTTCTTTGGTTATTTTGTGGTTTGGAGAATGATTGTGTTTTGTCTGTGATCAGACATGACGACGAGTGGTCTTGTTTCCATTTAGGTCCATATCATGGTCACAGAGTGGCCTCGTCTGACGGTGGTTTTCTGTGAAATTGTTCCTGTTCAGCAGGAGAATGCCAAGGCCTGCTTGTGAATGCCTGGCCAGCTCCCTGATATAAGAGGCTGCTGTTTTCTTTCTCAATTGTTAATTTTAAAAGCGTAATACAAAATTAAATATACAAAGTACAATATTAAGAGTATTATTTTGCTAGGTGCGGTGGCTCCCGCCTATAATCTCAGCACTTTGGGAGGCCAAGGTGGGATGATCTCTTGAGTTCAAGACAAGCTTGGGTAACGTACTGAGTCCCCATCTCTACAAAATTACAAAAAAAAAAAAAAATCTGATCATGGCGGTGCACACCTGCAGCCCTAACTTCTTGGGAGATTGAAGTGGGAGAAATGCTTGGGCCCAAGAGTTTGAGGCTCCAGTCAGCTATGATCATTCCAGTGGAAGCCAGCCAAGGCAATGGAGTAAGACCCTATTTCTATAAAAGACAAACAAAAAGAGCATTATTTTTAACTCTGTAAAAGTCATGTAAAAAGAAATTCACCACAGTGTACACCATCATCAAATTCATGAAGTGGAAATAAACGTAATTTGTTCTACCTTTGTTTTTCTTCCTGTTTTTCAGGATTTTTCTCTGTCTTTTTAAAATCAGACTTTGCTTCTGTAAGAAAAAGTAACCTGTAAAGGGTAGTTAGATATAACTCTAAATCCAGTAAGAACAAACTAACCAATAAATAGAAGGCATTAAACATGATTATCTCCCCTCCTTTTTAAAAATTTTAATTTTGAGATAATTGTGGATACACAAGCAGCTGTAAGAAGTAATATGAGAAAATCCCATATACCCTTCACCCAGTTTCCCCCAGTGGTAACATCTTGCATAACTGTAGTACCTTATCACACTAGGGACCTGGCATTGATAATAATCCAGTCCCTTTTTACTTCAACATTCAAAGACTGTTGACAAGTGTTCCCTCACTCCTGATGGACAGTCCTTAGAACCAAGTAGACAAACTCATCTGCTGGCATTTTATAATTTGGTAGACAGACATCACCATCCCAGGATCTATGTTTGGGGTGAGCTCAGGAAGTTCTCAGTTGTAGCTTTCCTTTTGGTGAGAAATGCCCCATTTAGCTGCCACAAGTTTTTCATGCCAAAAAGGTTGGTTGGGTCTCATCCTTTTGATGGACTTTTACCAGAAATTGCAATAAATCATGTTGTGAGGACTCATTTGTAGGGCCAAGGCCACTGATGTTTGCATGTATTGTGGCTGATGAAAGCAGCAATGTAGAGTGAACTCCCTTCATAGCTACCAATACCTCCTGATGGCCAGGAGACTGGGTCATCTTTGTGATGGCCACAGAGACCCCTGCGGTCCTGGAGAGATGGATGCTCTGCAACACAAGTGGGAGATGCAGCGAGGGTGGTAAGGCTTGCACTTTTCCCAGACAAGTCTGTGCTAGGTCCAAAGGAATGAAGGGGACCCTTAAACGCCTACCATATGCCCTGTGTTTTATATATAGTAGCCCATGGCATAGGATTTTTGAATGGTATTTTCCTGTCCCTGTATGGGCTGAGGCTCCACAAAGAAAGCAAAAACAATACTTGGCACATACCCTTGCATTCCAGAGTGCTAATTCACTGATATAAGACTTTCAGAAAGGACAGTCCCAAAACAGTTTTGCAACCCTTAGCACACAGCCCACGTTATAGGTCTATCAAAGGGTGAAGTCCAGAGGCCAAGAGGAAGAGTTTTTTGGAGAAAGCTGTTGGGAAAAGAAAAAGATTTTGAAGAGGATATTGTGCTCTCTGGATGTGACAGATGTTTAGAGCTGCTATTTCCTGTCGTAAGACACTTTAGCAGGTTTCTCAGTCTTTCCTACTAGAAACTTCCAATTATAATTTCTATGAAGAATCAGAGCCTGGGCTGTGGGGCACTGGGCTAAGGAAAGAACAAGCAAGAATCGGGAAAGAATGATCAATGCTCTTCCCCCATAAGACTGACAGCAGGTGGGAGATGCTTTGGATTGGCTGTCAGATCAGAATTTTGGATGATATTGGATAAATATTTTAGTGCCTGAAAGTCAGTCTTAATGACCACATTGAGATTCTTCTTGTAAGTAGAAGTGCTTGGAGAGCCACAGCATCTTTCCAAGTTGTCACCAAGAGGTGAGGGGACATAGGGCAAAAGGTTGTGGAAGGCGATGGGTAGGAAGACACTAAAATTTCAGGAGAGAGGAAGGTGGGAGTCAGACAAGGCTGGCACTTCCATGCCCCTGAGCATGAGCACCTCCTTCCATTTTGCACTGTAGACTCCTCATTTGCCTTACCTTAATCAGTCCTGCATTCAGCCACAAAGACACCAAAGAACAAAGGATGGTTGCCAGGATAACAGCACTGAGGCAGAATATATTTGAAAGCAGAGGTAGGGCAGATATAAAGTTGTTTCTATCTGTACCATTGAGTTCAGGCACAAAAAATAAATAGTGAGATCGCAAGCTAGCATGGGGTTTTAGCTTCTTTTCCTGACCCTGACCCTGAAGATGATATAGAAGTAAGAAAGAGGGAAGAATCTGATAAAATAATGCAAAGACAGTGAGAAATGCTCACAAAGACTGAGGGTGGTAGGAGCTTGCTTCATATGTGGATTTGCGTGTATGTATTTGGGAGTCAGGAGTGGAAAGGAGCAGCCAGAGAGGCCAGGATGCTGTAGATGAGAATTAACTAAAGGAAAGCTTCTTAAGTTTTATGTTCCTTTTTCTCCCAGCCCTATTATCTGATGTAGATAATTTTTTACTTCATAACCATTTTGTAGCAGAATAAAAACAGCATCCGCTGGCATGGTGGGGAAGTGTGAAGGCTGTGATCAGGGCTGACTAGAGTGGGGCCCAGATGACAACAGGTATGGAAGGACCTTCCTACCCTGACTCCTCCTCCTCTCCCAGGTGTGTCCATCCATCCTGAGAGCAGCTCATTACAAACAGGACAGGGGAAAACACTGCTGGCAATAGAGGGACTTTCACAGGCACAAAGTGGCTTGGGGAGGTCCAGTACATGGAACTCAGCGCCTCTGAGTTGATGCCAGAGGACCAGGCAGGCCCCACCCACTCCCTGAAACATCAGGAGGGGACCAATCCTGACTTAGGCCAAAGTTGTTCCCTAGGTACAAATTCTCAGCTGTGGTAGCTCTTGCACACCAGGGAGTATGAGCTTATATACAGGAAAAGTGGAAGGTACCTGAGGAGGACAAACCAACCAACCAAGAGATCTCAGGCAGCAAAACTTACAGAGAGGAAGTGCATCTAATGGACCTGGCAGAACACAATTTTAAAAGAATCATCCTATGCTTCCTTTCATGATCATAAGCATCATAGAAAGGAAATTGAGGATGTTGGTGGCACGAAGCAGGAACGAGCAGTTATTACAAGGACTGGGTGAGAAAAATAGAATAGTTGACATGAAGAATTCCACAGATGAGTTGAAGGGCAGAATGAATAAAGGCAAAGAATAAATGACTTAAGTAAAAGATCAAGTAGAGAAATTCTCCCAGAAATCCTTTCCAGAAGACACAAGAAAAGGATGAAGATATGAAAAAATATATGACACACTGAAAGATAAACAGGAGAGAACAACTGTCAGCATCTCTGTGATAGGAGCCCTGGAAAGACTAAAAACGAACTGGAGGGATAAACAGGAAAGATTGAGAATTTTCCTAATTTAAAGGACTCTCCGCCTCATCTCACACCATCCCCCTGCTTCCTGCACTCCAATCATGCTGGCTTACTGTGAGTTCCTCTAAGAAGCCTTGATCCTTCCTAGGGGGTTAACACCTGCCCTTCCCTCACCTGGAACAGCTCTCCCTTCCCACCTTCCTGCTTCTTCACCTGCTCAGCTCCCATGCATTCTTCAGATCTCAGGTGGAACATCATTCCTTGGAGGCACATCTTCCTAACAGCCCCATCCACCCTCAGATAGGTCAGGTTCCCTTGTTAAAAGCTCCCATAGCCCCAGTATAGCTAGTATAATTGTGTATAAAGACATAATTGAATTCTTTCCTTCTTGACAGCTGTCCAAAGGTAAACTGTGAGCTCTGCAGGCAAGGTCCTTGTCTACATTTTTACCACTTTGTCTGTTTTGTGTCTAGCCCAGTGTTCAATAAGTATTTGTTGAATAAATGTTGCTATTACATTGTATATCAGAAGAACATAGAACTTTTAGTTAAAGACCATGAAAACAGGTTTGCAGAACTAACATGTTTGAGCATGAAGTGGGAGCAAGGTACTTCCAATAGCAACTAAAGATTGGGGGCCCAGAGCTTGTAGGAGTGCTGGAGAGAACCTGGTGGATAGCTAAGCTCACCAGGGGGTGAGATAGAAGAACATCTGGGAGGAAATGTGAAATGGAAGGGAGAAAGTAAGAGAGAGAAGAGAGTCTAACATGGAATTGGTCCCCTGGAGAAAGCCCTTATCAAAAGAGAGACACAATGCCTTCTGAGGAGTTCTGGTGCAAATATGACCAGAGTTTGAGCCATGGGAGTTATATGTAATCTCTGTTTAAGTCTTGAGCATTTGCTTTTCTGAGACTTTTTCTCCTTCCTGCTCTCTGGGAGTGGAATTGTTGTGAAGATAAAATGAGAGTCCCTTGGTGAAAGCACCGGGTACAGGGTAGATATTCAGGGAATATTATTTTTCTTCCAGCCCATCTTGGTTCAGCCTTCTTTGGGCAACCACAGAAGTGGCTGGACATTTAGCCTGACTCTTTCAAGGACAAAATCATCTTGGCAGGTGATTGTACATGGGTTGGAGCTTCCTGACAGCTGTGTTTCCAAGTATTGCTGTTACTCCTATCAAATTCCATTATGGCAATTAGCATTTAACATGAAGTTCCTAAACCCTTCTGTCTCTGATACATGAGGAAGCTAAGGTATCTTGCAACTTAAAATCTCTGGTTTCTATATACTCAGTCAGACTGACTGCCTGTATGGTTGATTCTATATCCAACCACAGCCTCCCAAATTAGTGTCTTAATGTTTCAAATCTGTGCTGCCCAATATAGTAGCCAGTACCCATATGTGGCTAGTTAAATTAATTAAAATTAATAAAATTAAACCTTGAGTTCCTTGGTCTCACTAGCCACATTTCAAGTGCTCAATTAGCCATGTGGTAGCTACCGTCTATCATCTTGGACAACACAGATATAGAACATTTCTGTCATTGCAGGGAATTCTATTGATCAGTGCTGCTCTAAATAATTGAATGTCATTTGCTAACTTAAGCACTAAGATAACGGGAGCTCTGTTGCTGAGAGTCAATCATTTTTGAATGGTGAACATAATCTCTGTTCTAGAATTCTCTTCCTGCTGACTTCTTCCCTTACCACTTTCAATAAGGGCTGAGCTTCAGATACAATGGACCCTGGAATGTTCTCCCTTTTGCCAAGCATTATGTAGTTAACATTGATTAGAAAGAACATTTTGGACTGAAATTTACATGCATACAGTCATACACACATACAATCATGCCACTGAGGATTTGGTGATGGGGCATATGTCTTTAAACCTCTTGTGGCAAATCAAACATACTCTTTTTTTTCCTCTGAAATTGTATCTGCGGCCAAGAAGAACTTTATTTCAGAGGTAGTGTTTGGTAAAACAAGGCACTGATTCTTTGGAACTCCACAACATCTGAGGCAAGGCGTTAAGGTACTAAAAAGTATCAATATTTGCACTGTTGGCAAATGTACATTGCTCCTTCACCAAATACCCAAATGGAGAAAAAAATAAAAGCTTTCTCTGTTTTGGGTCGTTAGAGCAAAGCTCTAGGAGGGGATTTATAACTACACAGTTACAAATTATGAATGTGCATTTGTTCAAGAACGACACCCTGTTGATTTGCTATTGAGTTTTTTTATTGCTGGCTTTTTGCATTGCTCTATAGGAGACCGGCTGCAGATTTGGCTGCTGCTCAGAGTGAGGAGTCGCCAGGGACGCTGTTCCTATTCAGAAATGCACAGGGTGTATCAAAGACAGAGACTGCAAACTTGTATATTAAAACCCATACATTACCCACACAATGAAAACCCTCATCCCACTCGACACAGGCAGCTTGGAGCTGAGTGTGAGCCAAGACACTTACCATGTAGGCAGTGGAAGGGAAGCTCAGAGCTGCCTACGTACCTAGAGAGGTGCTTTCTGACCCTGCTCTGAAGGGCCCTAGGGCTTTCCTTAAAGGCCATTAGATGAAGGCAGTGGTTGAGGGGGGCAGTAAGGTGAGTACAGACTTGGGGCTACCTCCCCTATTCCAATTTTGCACCTCTGCTTTTATGTGTTCTACACATTAGACTTCTAAGTATGATTTCCTTTGAACAAAGAATCCCCTGAACATTTGACAATAGAAAGAAGATGCTTTCCTATGGGATAGAAGAGCCTGGGGTAGAGCAGCATTGGCCATGGTGCTGGTTTCTTTCAGAGTAGAAGTTTTAGGCAATGAATATTGACCAGTATGCCCAAGTACTTTGTCTACTTAATGGGCTCATTTAAATTAATGTGTGGATTTTATTTTTATTCCAGCTACTGTCTGTTGGACAAAATGTAGAGCCACGTGACCATGCATTGCAAGGAGATGGGGAGAGAATCATGTGGCTGGGGAGAGCATGGAAGGATTATGTCAAGGAAAGATCTTTGTGTCCTGGAACTTGTCAAAACATTGCACCAAGAAATTATAATAGCATTGACCAGGGTAATGAGAGTTGTACTCAATTGCTCAGTGTTGAAGGACAACGTAGACTGCTGCAAAACTGTGGAAAAATTCCTTTTTTGAATTTCCCGAAACAGTGAAGGAAACAGGTGTCGACTTGCTCAGGTTCATAGCAGCCCCTTTCGCCTCACGGGACAGGCCACTGCCTGTCTCTTGGGCCCAGCTAGGGGCAGATTTTCCTGGAAGTTAATGAAGCTTAAGTTTCAGGACTTAAGGAGTCCTCACTTGCGTGGTCCTTCTCGAGTACTAGGGATGGCTGGGAGCCATAGAGTGTCCAGAGAGGAGAGAAAGCCAGGCTACCTTCAGGAAGCATCCTTGTCAAAACATTTCTGGTAGGTTGTTAAAGAAATATTGGGAGGGATCTCAACGATCAAGATTACAGAACCTGGATGTAACACTGGGCCCAACCCCTACCTCTATCCTACCTTCTATTTTTCCATCTTCAGATACTTCTTTTAAACTGCCTGGCTGTCTCTCAGCCTGCCTTTGCCTGCATCACTGCTGCAGTTTGGCAGTCCCATGCTGGTAACTGAGGGTCTGGTTGGTATTTACATCCCGGTTCCGGAATGTGGGAAGAGGCAACCTTGGCTCTACTTACTTTGGAGGGTGTTTCAGACACTTACCCCCGAGGTGATCCCAGGACCTATGACGAGCACAGGAACAACTCTGGGTGCCTGCAGCAGCCAGGGCTGCAGAGGCTCATGCATGATAATAATTCACCCATGGCCAGCTGCCAGGTCTGTGCCATGAGTTCCCACCTTCTGGCTCCCAGTTCCTATGGAGAGGTGGTTGTTACACAGGGATTCCCCCTCTTCATTTCACAGTGCTTGCCTGCAACAGGGACATATGAATGGGGGCCCCATGTGCCCAGCCCCCAGCACTCTGGTGCTGATCCTCATATCCCCAAAGAGAAACCATCGGCAGCCTGAAGACTCTGACCTCCTTTCCCTTTGGATGTAGTTGAGCCGTTACCCCCACACTCCAGGAAGACAGTGATGGGAGCCTTCCTAGTTTTTCACTTAGCTGGGAGTCACAAAATTAATTTTTATGTCCTGAGAGGGCCAGGTTTTGTATTCACTGTGGTGGTTTCCATTCCTGTCTTCAGACCTGTGAGTAGCAGAGAGGAGCCAAGTGTTCTCAATGTGCTCTCCATGCATCCTGAGGTTCTCTGTCTCTCCCATTAATCTCCTGGTGGGCCCATTTTGCAAGCCTTCCTCCCAGTCTTAACCCTGGGCTATCTATCCCTCTGCCTGTTGCCAGAGGTTCCAGAAAAAGATGCAGCTTGTGGAGCTAGGTGCTGGGTGGGGAAGGAATCCTTTGGTCCCACCATGCCCATGACCCTGCAGTCTACCTGGTGCTCTGGGACCAAGCTCCCACACAGTGAGAGTATGCTTTCAGTCCAGGACTGCATTAATATTCTAGAGGAGCCAAGTCCTAGAACCTCAGGGAGCCACAAAGGTAAGAAGACTATGCTACCTGCTATTTCACCTACTCTCATATCCTTGTATTAAATCATCATTTTTGAAAGCAATTTGGTTGTGACATTTCTTCTCTTTGCTTCTCCATTTGCTCTGTCCACTGTAGATACCAGCCAGTTTTGAAGACTCTGACGTCCATTTCAGGTCCTAGATCACTGGCCCAAGGCAGAAATCACCTTCTCTCCTTCTGGATTAAGGGATATAAAATGTAGAAATACATTCCTAAAGACCCCTAGATCCTTTAAGGGCCTGTCTGTGTAGCAGAGAAGTATTCCTTACTGTGAATAAAAGCAGAGCCTGAGGCATATCTAGCTCCAGAACTGGTATAGCTAATGCATTGAGAACCTGATTAATTTTTGATCTTTTTGTTACTAATATTTATTTATTTTCTCTTTTGTTTTTCTACCTTGTCCTCTAGCCTGATCGGTTAACTTCCTAGCTTCCAACTTAGGGCACTGTTCTCTGGATTCTAATCAATACTTCTTCCTACTTTCTGGATTCTCTGTCCACTGATGAGATGCAATCTGTGCCTACCTTCCCTTCTCCCCCACCCACCCCACCCCAAGGGCAAACATTCACATACTCTGGCTTGGCTCCCAAGGCTAAAGGCAGGCAACCTTTGCTTTGCATGGTAATTTGGGACTGTTAAATAGGACAGTTTAAGCTGAAACTGTGCAAAGTGATCTTAATAATCCGTTGGAAAAATTACTATTGTTCTGTGACCTTAAAAAGTTTTGTGAAAATATTAAACATTCATTAACTTTTTAAATAAATGTATAAAGAAATTCAAAATAGTAAAAATTATATTTAGTACATTGTAACTTGTAATTTAAGATTTTAGAGGTATTGAGAATTAGTGTTTTATTTCTTTGCAAAAACTAATCAAGAGTAACCTGAACATCATTGACTTTATTCTTGCCATATAACTTACAATATAGAGCAAGTACCTTTCCTGTGTCTTGGCAAATTGTCAGGTTTCCAAGTTTGGATCAGCTTCCAACATTTTATCCTTTGCACTTTCAGCATCATGAAATATCTTCAAGAGTTCTTTTATGTGAAATTTTGGTTGGTGTCGCTTCTTCTGGACATTCATTTTTTTCAGTCTCATTGATCTTGGTAGGTTGGTCTTCATTAAGTTCCTCTGGCTCTGCAGCGAGGGTCTCTCCTATGGTGGCAATGTCAACATGCCCACAGGTGGCCATGTCTTCTATAATTCCATTACCTTCTACTTCAGTTTCACTTTCAGCATTATCACTTCTTGTTTCTTTCCTGGGCTTTCCTTTTTGTGGCCAATCCCTTGTTTTAATTATTTATAAAATGCCATATGGATTTAACACTAGGAGACAAGAAAGTAATATAACTACTTGCTTTGCTGTCTGTGCAGGAGCTACATAACAGATGCATAGTGACCACTCACCCTCAGACTTTGGAAGAAGTGACGTGTGGTTAATGATCATGGTTCACATCTATTATTGCACAATAATTTATGGACGGAAGAGCTATCAGTAAAATTCATATTTTATGTAATTACAGTTAATATACTATCAGTATGTCAGTATTAGATACTATAGTATCTGAAATGTGAACCATATGATTGTGGGTCTAGTGTTATTTAACTAAATCATGGTAATAGCTGACCCTCCCTCTGTCTGCATATTTGAGCATATTAGAACTGTGCAATGTGAGAACTCAGTATTCTCTACCTGGAGAACTCATAGTGGGTAGGATCTGGCCCTGCAGGTAATAACTTGGGCAACTGAATGAAAATAAGGCTGTGGAAGGTGATGACTAGGAAGATACTAAAATTTTAGGAGAGAGGAAGATGTGAGTCAGACAAGGCTAGCTCTTACATGCCCCTGAACGTGAGCACCTCCTTCCACTTTGCACCATAGGTACCTCCTTGCCTCACCTTAATCAGCCCTGGATCCAGCCACAAAGACACCAAAGAACAAAGGATGGTTGCCAGGGTAACAGCACTGAGGCAGGCAGTTTGTCCTTAGCTGTCCAGCAAAACCATCAAACGATCAGGGATCTTTGTAACAGGAGGTCCCAGCAAAACTCATGGCAAATACAAATTCTTCTAAGACCTATGCACAAGTAGGCATGGGCTCACAAAGTCCTTAATGCACACTACCACCAGACTCTCTTAGAAATCCTATGGAACAGTAGGGATGATTTAGGTACTGATGAGTCTCAGACCTGTTTACCTCAGTTTGTTAAGGTATTTAGTGCACAAGGAGACACTTATTCTCAGAACTCTAAGATGCACAGGACTTTGGGCTGTAGCCAATGGGATGGAATAAAACCCTGTAGGCCCAAGCTCAAGAAGAATGAAAGTTGTATCTACTAGTTCAAGGCTGCCCAGCGTAAGTTGTCAGCATCTGGGCTATAATGTCAACACATGGAGAAGACTGACTCAAAATACAGAGAGGGTTATTCTATGATCAGAAAAGAAATTGGACAAAGATGCCTTTACAGGCTGGGTGCCATGGCTCACACCTGTAATCCCAGCACTTTGGGAGGCCAAGGCAGGCAGATCTCTTGAGGTCAGGAGTTTGAGACCAGCGTGGTCAACATGGTGAAACCCCATCTCTACTAAAAATACAAAATTAGCCAAGCATGGCACTGGGCACCTGTAATCCCAGCTACTCAGGAGGCTGAGGCAGGAGAATCGCTTGAACCTGGGAGGCAGAGGTTGCAGTGAGCTGAGAGTGTGCTACTGCACTCTGCTCTGGGTGAAAGAGCAAGACTTTTTCTCAAAAAAAAGAAGGGCTTTACATATAGTTAGTGAGGAACCTAATTGCTATTGCAATAATAATAATAATGCATATTGTTAATAAATAGTTACACAAATGACTATAATTGTTGAAATATTTTTACATGATCAAACCCAAAATTAGTTTTTCTTTGTCATTAGGTTAGTTCTCAAATATCAGTGATGATTGGCATTTTTTCCCACATGCTACATAACCAACTGGGTGAGAACACATGGTGATAATCCAGCATCTTATAAAGCAGATGCCTTAGATGCCAAAGGACAGCACCCCCTGACCCATATGTCTTATAGTGAAACTCCCCAACTTCAGCATCTGTGAGGTCCTCATCTTGGCTAGTGATATGGTTTGGCTGTGCCCCCACCCAAATCTCATCTTGAATTCCAACGTGTTGTGGGAGGGACCTGGTGGGAGGTAATTGAATCATGGGGGCAGGTCTTTCCCATGCTGTTCTCATGATCATGAACAAGTCTCATGAGGTCTGATAGTTTTATAAAGAGGAGTTTCCCTGCAGAAACTCTCTTTGCCTGCCACCATCCATGTAAGACATGGCTTATTCCTCTTTGCCTTCCGCCATGATTGCGAGGCCTCCCCAGCCATGTGGAACTGCAAGTCCATTAAACTTATTTTTCTTCCCAGTCTTGAGTATGTCTTTATCAGTAGCATGAAAACAGACTAATACAGTAAATTGGTACCAGTAGAGTGGGGCTCTGCTGAAAAGATACCCAAAAGCGTGGAAGCGACTTTGGAACTAGGTAACAGGCAGGGGTTGGAACAGTTTGGAGGGCTCAGAGGAAGACAGGAAAATGTGGGAAAGTTTGGAACTTCCTAGAGACTTTTGAATGGCTCTGAACAAAATGCTGATAATTATGTGGACAATGAAATCCAGTCTGAGGTGGTCTGAAATGGAGATGAGGAAATAGTTGAGAACTGGAGGAAAGGTGACTCTTTTTATGTTTTAGCAAAGAGACTGGTGGGATTTTACCCCTGCCCTGGAGATTTGTGAAACCTTGAACTTGAGAGAGATGATTTACAGTATCTGGCAGAAGAAATTTCTAAGCAGCAAAGCATTCAAGGGGTGACTTGGGTGCTGTTAAAACCATTCAGTTTTAAAAACGAAACAGCATAAAAGTATGGAAAATTTGCAGCCTGACAATAGAAAATCCCATTTTCTGAGGAGAAATTCAAGCCGACTGCAGAAATTTGCACAAGTAATGAGGAATCAAATGTTAATCACCAAAACAATGGGGAAAATGTCTCCAGGGCATGTCAGAGACCTTTGCAGCACCCCTCATCTCAAAGGTCTGGAGACGTAGGAAGAAAAAATGGTTTTGTGGGCAAGGGCCAGGGTCCCTCTGCTGTGTGCAGTCTAGGGACTTGGTGCTCTGCATCCCAGCGTCTCCAGCCATGACTAAAAAGGGCCAAGGTACAGCTCAGGCTGTGGCTTCAGAGGGTGCAAGCCCCAGCCTTGGCAGCTTCCACATGGTGTTGAGCCTACAAGTGCACAGAAGTCAAGAATTGGGGTTTGGGAACCTCCACCTAGATTTCAGAGGATACATGGAAATGCCTGGATACCCAGGCAGAAGTTTGCGGCAGGGGTGGAGTCCTCACGGAGAACCCCTGCTAGGGTGGTGCACTAGGGAAATGTGGGGTTGGAGCTCCCACACAGAGTCCTTACTGGGGCACCACCTAGTAGAGTTGTGGGAAGAGGGTCACTGTCCTTCAGACCCCAGAATGGTAGATCCACTGACAGCTTGCACCATCCACCTGGAAAAGCCACAGACACTCAATGCCAGCCTGTGAAAGCAGCCATGGGGGACTATACCCTGCAAAGTCACAGGGCAGAGCTTCCCAAGGCTGTGGGAATCCACCTCTTGCATCAATGTGACCTGAATGTGAGACATGGAGTCAAAGGAGATTATTTTGGAGCTTTAAGATTTGACTGCTCTGCTGGATTTAGGACTTGCACGGACCCTGTAGCACCTTTGTTTTGGCCAATTTTTCCCATTCGGAGTGGCTGTATTTACCCAATACCTGTACCCCCATTGTATCCAGGAAGTAACTAGCTTGCTTTTGAGTTTAAAGGCTCATAGTCAGAAGGGACTTGTCTTGTCTCGGATGAGACTTTGGACTGTGGACTTTTGAGTTAATGCAGAAATGAGCTAAGACTTTGGTGGACTGTTGAAGAGACATGATTGGTTTTGAAATGTGAGGACATGAGATTTGGGAGGGGTCTGGGTGGAATGATATGGTTTGGCTGTGTCCCCACCCAAATCTCATCTCAAATTCCCACATCTTGTGGGAAGGACTTGGTGGGAGGTAATTGAATCATGAGGACAGGTCTTTCCTGTGCTGTTCTCATGATAGCAAATAAGTCTCACGAGATCTGATGGTTTTAAAAAGAGAAGTTCCCCTGCACAAATTCTCTCTCTTTGCCTGCTGCCATCCATGTAAAATGCGATTTGTTCCCCCTTCCACAATGATTGTGAGGCCTCCCCAGCCATGTGGAACTGTAAGTCCATTAAACCTCTTTTTTCTCCCCAGTCTTGGGTATGTCTTCATTAGCAGCATGAAAAGGGACTAACACAGTTGGCCATGGCATTCTGAAGCCATGACACCAGAGCCCTCAGGTGGGCAAGCAGCTGACCCCTGCTCTCTCTGCCTCTACTGATTCCTGAGAGTAGGAGGATTTGATGGACAGGAAACTGTTTTTAGGGAGATGGGCTGCATATTGGGAGGACCCCTCGTGCCACAGAGGAGACAAGGGGTCTAGGAAGCAGACCACCTTCCTGTGGCTGACATTTGTGTTCAACTCCATAGTGACTATCTAGTCTATTATAGGAGTAAGTAACCTTGTGTTCCTGGAATTAGGCAAATGGTAGGGTAACCTTAGGCTGTTAGGCCTGGCTTCTTACAAAGTCTTTTTATTCATTCATTCATTCATTCATTCACTCACCCACTCACTGTAGATTTTTTTAATCATCTATATCATGGTAAACACTATGCCAGGTACAAAGAACAAGTGGTAGAAATCCAGTTGAAATCCCTGAGTTTATGGCCCTTATACAACAGTGAGGAGACAAACATTAACCAGTTATACAAATGGATGCTCACAGGAAGAGGTAAGAACTATGGAGAAAAAGAATAGGGTGACTTGTGATCAGGTTTCTCCTGATCTGATTAAGAAGGCAAGGAAGAGTTTCTCCTCGAGAAAGTGGCACTTTGCTGAGGTTTAGAGGATGAGCAGATCTTCACAGGGTGGTGAGGGGCAAAGGGTAGGGGATGGGTAGGAGAGAAGGGAGAGGAGGGTCCCAGCCATGACAGAAGCCAATGTCACTGGAATCCAAAGGACAGTGGGGGGAAACAGGGTCCAGGCTTGAGATCTCTACCTTTATTCTAAGCAAGGAGAAGATCTTAAGGAGGGCTCCCACCTGCTCAGATTTGTTTGAAAAGGGTAACTTGAATTGCAATGTAGAGAATGGATAATATGGAGGAAGGAGCGGGACGGGTGGGAGAAAAAAATAACCTTATCACCTCCTTAAAACGTAGGGTTGAGAATAAGGATTAAATTTTGAGTACTGGAAAGTTGAACATATTTATTAATATACTTATTCAAAAACTGAGGGAGAGGGTGGAGAAAACCGTCAGAAAGCACTTGTATAATTTGCTCTTTTCTGGATCATGGAATGATCTCCTTCTTTAATCTCCTGTGTATTTTGGACCCTATTTTCAGAATAGTTCCACACTATATAAAGAGCACTGGGCTAAGAGTTCAGAGACCTGAGTTTCTTCCTGGCTTCCTCTCCATCTCAGCTCCCCTGGGTACTTAGTTTTTTCATGATTGAATTTGAGGATCAAATGAGATGAAATGGGAAAAAGACTGAGCAAATGCAAGGGCTCAGAGCACAGTCTTCCTTTTCTGAAAGGCATTATTTAAGTCGTGCCTTTAAATAAAATACATATGATTTGATTGATGGATATTAAAGTATATATTGTTCTTCTGAAACCCTAACATGTAATTATAAGAACACAAGGATCTGTATTATACTCTTTATTCCACCCTCAAAATACATATTTGACATCAGATTAAAGAGCCACATTTTCCAGGATAAGCAAAATTGTCTTCTATTTTCTGTTTTTCCTTCTCAGGAAGTCTTCTGCAGTTTCCTTGGAGGAGTCTCATCTTGCTGGAAGGAACTGCTACTGATGGTAAGGATACACCTATCCTTTTCTTCTTCAGGAAAGTTAAGCTGATAGCTTGGAGTGTCCAAGGCAGAGCTGATTTCAAATAACACATTGTTTTCCCCATAAATACATTTACTTGTAGAGAGTCTTCGGCCCTGATTTTTGGGTCAAGAATGAAGGCCATTATAATGTTCTGAAACTCTGCAGACATTATATATTATAGCAAGTTCAAAGGCAATTGCATGTCCAGGAAAACTGGCAGAGCATATTCTCAGTTCATCCATCTCCTGCGCATTCACTCCCTGCCTTGGGGAGATTTTTGAGTAACACTTTCACACTTACAAATTATAAGTGGCAAGGGAGCCTCATTTACACAGGATGACAGAGATTCTACAAAATCCATCATGTAACCAGCCTCTTATTCTCAGCTAGCAAAAATAATTGCTTTACTAACTTATTTTCACAACCACATGGGATCTCAGTCTATCCTTGTTTTAAGATAACAACCTGGACAGCACAGGGAAAATTCACTTAATTGCATTTAAAAGGAAACACTGCTTGAGTCCTTTATGGTTCTTCCCCAATCCTTCCGCACCAGCCTCTGCCTTTCCAAGTGATAATTAGGCATTAGAAGTTGGCTGTGTGATCTCAGCCAACTGCTTTTAAAGGGTGTCAGGATTTAAAGAAAGCCTTTGTGTGAAGCTTTTGAAAGAGCGCTAAGTCTTGCACATCTAGGGCCTCCTCATACCAGCCTGGGTTCCTGGTAGATGCCTTCAGAATGAACAAATGGCCAACCGCTTTGCTAAAGAAGCTTTTTTTAGTTTGAGCCTTCTTTCTGAATGGGCTACCCTGTAACGCTTCTAATTTCTTTTCTTTTATTTCTTTTTCCTTGAAATAGAGTCTCACTCTTTCGCCCAGGCTGGAATTCAGTGACACAATCATAGCTCACTGCAGCCTCAACCTCCTGGGATCATGAAATCTTCCGACTTCAGCCTCCTGAGTAGCTGAGACCACAGTGCACGCCACCATGCCCAGGTTATTTTTAATTTTTTTGTAGAGATAGGGTCTCACTCTTTTGCCCAGGCTGGAATTCAGTGACACAATCATAGCTCACTGCAGCCTCAACCTCCTGGGATCATGAAATCCTTTGACTTCAGCCTCCTGAGTAGCTGAGACCACAGTGCACGCCACCATGCCCAGCTTATTTTTAATTTTTTTGTAGAGATAGGGTCTCCCTGTGTTGCCCAGGCTGATCTGGAACTCCTGGGTTCAAGTGATCCTCCCCCTGGACTTTCCAAAGTGTTGGAATTACAGGCATGAGCCACTGTACCTGGATCCCTTAATTTCTTAATGTAACTATTATTCATTTGGAGGGAAGTTGTTCATAATGCTCTGAGAAGTATTTTAATTGAAATATAATGCTAATCATGAAACTTCTACTTTACCTGGCTAGAAAAAGTCCTCAGGGGACAAAGGAAGTGAGGGAGGTTTGGCTTCCACCCAAGTCACCCAGTGATATCCAGGGTTGGTTATGGTTGACTGGCTTTGCCTCTCACCATTCTGTATATGCTCTTTTAAGATTGGGACTCTATTACAAAGTCTGGTCTTTCAGTTAAGGCCATATAATCAATGGGATCCCCCTACTTGAAGTCTTTCAGATGCTGTGAGTTGAGTCTCATAATTGCTGCCCATTCAATACTCGGGCAATGGGGATTTGGCAATAGAAAAAACACTGTGCAAACTGTGGAGGTGTCTTTAAATTATCGTATGTTACAGTTGGATAGGGCATTTTAACTTACGGAGCTCTTTGCCATCCATTATCTTATTTAATTCTCAAATTATGAACAAGGCAAAGTAAGAATTATTATCCTCACTTTCAAGATAAAGAACCAGACTCAGTTCCAGGGGCTTGCTTGGCATCACATAGTTGAAGCTAGACCCAAGGCTTTTATTTCCACAACAGCTGGTCCACTTTCCACCTTAACCCAGGGCGTCAGTAATGATGAAGATTTTCAGAGTAGCCTCAGAGGTTATCGAGCATCTCTGTAGACATGGCTACAGATGTACACTGTGTTCATATAGCAAATCTGAAAGGATGGGGTGAGACTGTGTTTTCTGAGTAAAGATCCCTTTGTAAACATTGCTGCTGGTGATTATACTATCCTCTTATCCATAGACCTGTAATTGCTTTTGGTTTTGTAAACACTTTATGGTGCCCTCCTTCACCAATTATGCTTCAACCAACACCCCAGCCACAATTTTATTCCCCTCTACCCAAAGCTGGGGTTGGGGCATCAGAAGTGGGAGTGAAGCATGGAGTGCTGGAATAAAAAAGGTGAGATCATTAGGATCACAATATGCGTCTTCGCTAAGGGGACTCCAAACTGGAGTCAATGAATGATATACTCCAGGTGGGGCATATGGCAAACAAGAATGCACGCTCCTTCTAAAATTGGCATCCAGTAATCAGTTCCAACTGATGCTGCCATGATTCTAATCAGGCCCAAAATTGACAGGTCTTGAGATATTTTTCCAAGAGAATCTGGAAATCCAGAATTTTGCATCACTTTTCCTGACTGGATCGTTAAATATTAACAGCAAATACAAACATTTTAAAATCACTGCAGACCAAAAAAAAAAAAAAAAAAAAAAAAAAAAAAAAAAAAAAAAAAAAAAGCAAAACTTTGTGAGTCTCTTTTGCAACCTCTGCTCTTTATAACTGTGAGTGAACTGGGTATTTTTAGGAGAAATGCACCAGGACAGAGATGTGGATAGATGTAGCTTTATTTCCTGCAAGCTCCTGCATCTTTTCCATCTTTGTGAGAACAGAAAGACGGAAGGGATTAAACAGCTGGAACCAGCATACATACAGAGCTACCAAATTATCACTCTTAGTTGTGACAATTTGCGTATCTACTTTTCCTCCTTCTAAGAATAGTTCTCACCTCTCTCCTGTCTATTGCCTGGTGGATGAGACCTGTATGCCTTCCTGTGGGCATCCACAGATCGCACGCTGGGGCAAGGACAATATACAGACCTCTGCTCACTAGCTAACACCACACTCTCCCCTCTCGTCCAGGAAAGTGTATTGAAGTCTAAATAAGTGAGAATGCTAAAAATAACACAATGGCTTTTACTGACTTTATTTTTTTTAAGTAAATTCATCACAATCATTGATATTTTATCTACCATTGATAATTACTTACTTGTGACACAACTCACAAATGTTGGGACAGCACGTTTAAGAAATATTTTTAAAAACAAAAATAAATTTGAAGATGCGTTGCTAAGCTTCCCAGACAGACCAGCACTCTCTGCCTCTGGGATCATCAGCCAAGGCATGGTGGGCTGGGTTGACCCCCCCAGCTCATACAGTCATATTTAGAGTATCTGGGACAAGGGTCTTAGGAACTTCACCAGAGACATTTGGACCCTTAAAATAGGACAGGAGAAATAAAAGACCTTTTTCTCCAAAGCAACCAGTGAGTTAGAGTCCAAACATTTTCATCTAACTGGCAACAGGGAACCCCACTTGGACTGGTGCTTGGATGATGCTAAGTCAAGTCCTGCTCAGTAGCAAAAACCAAGAAGGAGCCCACGTAATCCACAATCTTTCCTCCGTGAATTGATCCAGAAGATGCAGAAACTGAACCCCAGTGCTTTCCCTGTTACCTCCTCATTTAGGATGATCTGTTTCTTTTCCATTGCATTAGAAAATAAAAATTCAAAACACAGAATAGAAACCATACTCAGAAAGAAGACAGAGACAAAGAGGTGACTGGCAATTTGATGGCATACATCTCCTTGGGAGAAGGTGTCTGAATCTTAAAGTCAGACGATGACAAAAACGAGAGCAGAAACAAGTCTATTTTTTCTCTAGGTCACCATAGGGAACCAATCTAACCTATTTACAAGTGGTCTCAGGGGAACTATCTTTAAATAGCTATCTTGTCACCATCCTTTTCGTCATCTTCCACGATTGCTTTGGGTTTCTCGTCCCTGAGCAATGTCACACCTGCAAAACAAAGCACAGACCTGCAATTAAGTGTCTCTAATTAAAACATTAGGCAACCTTGCTGATAGACACAGTACAAAGGAGCATGGCAACCCAGAAACCTTAGTGTCTACAAGGCTAGCTGCTAAAAGTGCCAACCCAGAGAGGGAGCTGGGTGGCTTTATCTGGCCTTCCCAGAGGTGCTCAATGAGGACACTATTCTGGTTACAAAGGGATGCACCACCTGGAAGTCAGAGGCAGCCTTCATCTTCTTCTCTAAGTTCTGCTCCTAAGCTTGCAGCATGGAGGGATAGAAAGTAACCAATTGCTTTGCACTCACAGTTCTGCCACTCACTTAATCTGTGTCGGGCCAGAAAACACATTCACATCTAAGTCTTCTCAATATAAAATGAGGACAGTAACAATTATTATAAAGGATTATTGTGACAATTAAATAAGATATATGTCACAATATCTTATTGTGCAACTAAACAATATCTTATAGAGCAACTAAATGTCGGCTTTTCCTTTCCCTTTAATATTTGCTTGTTTATTTACCTTTCGAAAAGAACTGGTAAGCCTCAAGAAGTCAAACTTAAAAGCATTTTACATCCAGGGAAATATTGAGCTCAGGCTCTGGACATGCCATTTCCAAATGTCAGTACTGTACCAGGAGGTGATGACGTTCACATGGTTTGGAGCAAAATGAGAAAATAAGGAAAGTGTACTGAGCTTTTCATATGGCTGTATGCCTACACTTTTAAAAGCTGTTCTTTATTTTGAGATTATTTTTTCTTCTTTTGGGGATTAAAATATCCTTTGTTTTATGAAATTTTAGAGATGTTAGAAGGTTTTTAAAATGCAGCCTTATAAAGCAAAATAAAAAGTTGCTATTCCTATGTTGGGCTCCACAGTATTTTGTTTAAAAAATGTGCTGGGCCAGGCATGGTGGCTCATGCCTATAATCCCAGCACTTTGAGAGGCCGAGGTGGGCGGATCACCTGAGGTCAGGAGTTAGACAGCAGTCTGGTCAACATGGTGAAACCCCATCTCTAGGAAAAACACAAAAATTAGCCAGGCATGGTGGCGGGCGCCTGTAATCCCAGCGACTCATGAGGCTGAGGCAGAAGAATCCCTTGAACCCAGAGACAGAGATTGCAGTGTGCCAAGATTATACCACCGTACTCTAGCCTGGGCAACAGGGCAAGACTCCATCTCAAAAAAAAAAAAAAAAAAATTACTGGTCTCTGAAATTCGGAAGTCTGAGCACAATTTTCTGGACTGATCACCCCAGAAAGGACCAGCCAATAAGGGTCACATGGTTCTGCTCATCCTGTGAAGTAGAAAGTAAGGTCATTTAATGAAAGGTCAAAAAGCTGTGATGGAAGGCCAGTCCTCCATGGTCCCCATCATCCCACTCCAGCCAGCTTCCCCACCACTGCCTCACACTGCCTCCTTCCTTCTTTTCATAATGAGAGGCCTTCCAGTTCATGAAGCATTTTATAAAGATCTACACTTGAGAAAGAGAAGCTGTGCACCACAAGAGGCCTTTCTACCACACTGGACTCCATTCAACAGCAGCAAATTAATGAAAACTATGTGTTGATCTTAATGACTATTCATTTGTTTCAGTTCCTAGTTTGTTCACATGGGTTCTTTACCAATTAGCTGGTATTTATTGGAGGAGAAAAACAATTTCAAGAGTCTGGCTGAAACCACAGCTTTTGCATAAATCACTTATGAAACACAGTGGGAGATATTTCTCGTACACCAGCTGCACAGAGATTTGGATTTCTGTTTGGAATTAAGGCTAGCATGGCAGGAGAACATAGAGTTAGCTATGCCGAGCCCCAAATTTTTCCATCCTTCCTTCTTTGATATCTCTTCACATTAAGCCAAAATGGAGTTGATTCAAAGTGGGCAAGAGCCTTTAAGTTCCCAAATGCAGATCAACTTTCTGGTTACTTTTGGTACCCTGGAAACTTAATCATACGAGAATCTGCTCCTCGCTGACTCCCCCAAAAGTTCCTGCTATTTCAGGAATAAGAAAAGCCTGTTAAATCATCACAGCCAGCCCTTCCCAAAGTAGGCTGGGCTGTCCACAGGAGCACAGGAGATAATTTCAAGTAGAGGGTGAACCAGCATTTTATATTAATATAGTTAAGAATTAATTTTAATGTCTTATAATGAAAAAATATATGGTAGCTCATAGAAATCTTGAGTTCTTGGATATCATTGCTTAGGATGAGCCTTAAATCAGGAGTATCTACATGTCAGCACTGCGTTCTTGTTCTTGATGCTTTGGTGACATGAAGATGGACTGGGTTTGGGAAGCACTGGTCTGGTTTAACCTCCTTCTGACCCTCATGCTTTCAGGGGAAGCAGAGGTGCACCATTAAAGGAATATGCAGATCCTGAAACCAGAAAGCTTTGCCTTTGGTGATCATTAAGCCTTGAGCACTCACTTAACCTATCTGAGCCTCAGTTTATTCACCCATAAAATTGGAGAACAAGTAATTTGTATATTCCACAATGTGTGATGTCCCCAGATAGACTTAGGCCCACATTGTGGCTGCAGTCACATCATACATGAACCTCTGTTACAGCATATTTCACATTGTAGGAATCACCGGACAATACATCCTTCTCCCCTATTGAACCATGAGATTCTCTAAGGATATGCTAACATCTGGCACAAGACTTAAAATACAGTAGGGATTTAACAAACGTCATTTCCTTCCCTTCATCCTCTCTCTATACAGAAGAGTTTAGGGAACTTGGCTGCTTGTAAGAGCTTAGTGGGTTTTAAGACCAAGGCTGCCAGTCCGAAGTCTCCAAGGGCCAATCAGCTTTGCAGCAAGCTGTTTTAGAGCACAATCCCACCCAGAGCACCAGCTAAAATAGTTCATGCACATTACATTATGGTCTCAGGGAGCCAGGGCTAGGATACCACCTCCTCTGATAAGTCACACTAGACAGAATGTTCTATTCCCAGCAAGACAGAAGACGTATCACTTTCAATGGACATCCTGGTCCTTTCTCGTGTAGAAGTGCAGGATTTTGATCTTTGATGTCCCAAACTGCCCAAATGTCCACAACTCATGGACAATTTTCTAGGAGGATTCTCTTCAATGCTTCCAGCCTCATTATGCCTTTTTCATGGTTCCATTTGCGACAAACCTCTAATAACACTTCTTTCGCTCTGAAGCAGGCCTTGGTTACCCAGATCTGACTAGTCAGAACCAATGCTCTCTGCCATGCAGTCACTGAGATGAGGGCCCCTGGCAACCATAGGCCAAGCTGGGAGCAAGCCTGAGTCTGGCAGAGAAGCTTGAGATGACCCCTTTGAAGGGCTGTGCTCGCAGTTGGAACCTGTCAAGTAAGCTCATTAACTAAGGGGAGTGAAGGTAGTTAGCAAGAGATTTAGAAGAAAGACTGGATCCTTGTCCAGTTTTCACTTGCCAAGGGCTAATGAGAGATGTCTCCAGAGTGTATTTGTCTGTGAGTTTCTCTCAACACCCTTATTAGAACCAATGTGAGTCCTTCTGAACATCTGCCGAAGGCTCTATCCTTATCAGCTTAACTACCATTTCGATTACTGCCAAATCTTTAGCTACTAAAAGGCGCTTCAAAAATAAAGTACTTCAGCTAATATGCTAATGAAATATAGAATCACACAATATCTGTAATTGCACTTACTTATGATATAGAGATTTGCTGATTCAAGGAATTCCATAATGTGTACAGAGGCTATGGCTATACAGCCTCTCCCCGTCCCCACCCCCAACTCTTGTTTACTCTGTGTTGTTTGATAAACATTTTTGATTCAATAGAGAAGCTACTCTCTTAGGATGTAGATATTGGGATGTTGGCAGCTCTCATGTCAGGTAAATGAGCTCAACCCATTAGGAAGTTCCTTGAATCAGCAGGTTTATACAGAGAAGTAAAATGCTGTGGCTTAGACAATTCTCACCTTCAGAAATGGTTTGATTTATCTCACAGAATATAAGATTTAATAGAGAATGGAAGGAACTAACATTTGTTGAGAGTTTTTGATAGCCAAGAATTCTGCCAAGTGGTTTATGTACTTTATTTAATTGTGTTAACAATGCTGGGAGACATATTTATGGTCCCCTTTTAGATTTATGGGCAAAATGAAGAAAGTTTTACAGTTTATGTTAATTGTCCAGGATCACAAAGCTAGTATGGAGCAGAACCAGGGATGAAACCTAGACCTTTGTGAATCCAAAGCCCATGTTCAATTTTGTATACTAGGATGACTCCCTGCCCGTAAATATTTTTGTTTCTCTACCAAGTCTTCTCCTAGAAGGTCTTCAATAAAAACAGATACAAGCATGAACAGAAAATAATCAGTCTCCATTAGGTATTGCAAAATTGTGATTGCCAGATAAAATATCAAACCAGCATATATGTAGTGAGTATTGCTATGTAGAAGTGATTGGACTAGATATGAAGATCAATACCAGAAACATAAGGCAGTCACAGCCAGTCCTCATGAATTCATCATGCAAGTTGTTGATGTAAGTCAATTTAAGCAGCAGCGACAATACAGGCAACAAGAAGAATAAAGACAATACTAAACGAGATGACAAAGTTTTGTGTATTTGCATGCCGTGACTAATACAGAGTTAGTTAAGAATAGAAAACAGTCATTTTGGACCTGAAGGAGTCTGATAGCAGAGGCTTTGAGCTGGATGACTATTGAAAGGTAGTTGGGACCTGGACAGAGGCAGAGCCTGAGGGAAAACATGTGATGGATTAGAGGATTCACCTAGGTAGGAATGCACTTAACCTATGAGAAACACAGATGAGGGAGGTTCAGAGCTTCCCCTGGTCCTTGGGCCATTTCTCCATTACTCATGCTCTGTACCACCCTGCCTAGCTCTGCTCCTTCCTAGCAAGTCTGAAAACATGTGACCCTGCCTATGCTTCTATTTTCTTCTCATCTTGTTTGGAAACAACAATCTATTGGTAGAGACAAAAAAAAAAAAAAAGGTGAAATGTTGATTTAAGCCATATCACAATTCTAAGGCAGAATTTCCCATATCGTAGCATAACCTATAGAATGACTAGACTAGTAAAACTAATAGGTAGTACCAAAACAAGTTCTATGAAAAATAGATCAGATCTGGGTTATACAAAGTCAAAGTGATTCCTTTTGCAGGACTTCTAAAAAATTTTATTACAGGCATACCTCAGAGATGTTGCAGGTTCTTCCAGATCACTGCAATAAAGCAAATATCACAATAAAGAGAGCCATACAAATTTTTTGGTTTCCCAGTGCACATAAAAGTTAGGCTTACACTATACTGTAGCCTACTAACTGTGAAATAGCATTATGTCTTTAAAAATAATGAGCATAGCTTAATTTAAAAATACTTTTTTGCTAAAAAATGCTAATGATTATCTGAGTCTTCACCTGAGTCTTAGAGAGGCTTGCCTCAATGTTGACGGCTGCTGACTGATCAGAGAGGTGGTTGCTGAAGGTTAGGTGGCTGTGGCAATCTCTTAAGATTACAGTGAAGTTTTCTGCATTGATGGACTCTTCCTTTCAAAGTAGATTCTGCTCTAGTATGTGATGCTGCTTGAGAGCATTTTACTCACAGCAGAACTTTTTTCAAAATCGAGTCAATCCTTTCAAACCCTGCTGCTACTTTATAAACTAAGTTTATATAATATTCTAAACCCTTTGTTGTCATTTCAACAATGTTCATAGCATCTTCACCAGTAGTAGATTTCATCTCAAGAAACCACTTTCTTTGCTCATCTCTCAGAAGCAACTCCTCATCCATTCAAGTTTTATCATTAGATTGCAGCAATTCAGTCATATCTTCAGGCCCCACTTCTAATTCTAATTCTCTTGCTATTTCTTTTGCAGTTACTTCCTCCACTGAAGTCTTGAACCTCTCAAACTCATTCATAAAGGTTGAAATCAACTTCTTCCAAATTCCTGATAATTTTGATATTTTGACCTCCTCCCTTGAGTCACAAATGTTCTTAATGGCATCTAGAATACCAAATTGTTTCCAGAAGGTTTTCAATTTACTTTGTCCAGATCCATCAGAAGGATCACTATCTATAGCAGCTCTACATTTGCAAAACATGTGTTTCTTAAATAACAAGACTTGCAAGTTGAAGTAACTCCTCGATCCAAGGGCTCCAGTATAGATGCTACATTAGCAGGCACGAAAACAACATTAATCTCCTTGTGTGCCTCCATCAGAGCTCTTGGGTGATGACGTACATTGTTAATGAGCAGTAATAATTTGAAAGGGGTCTTTTTTTGGAGCAGTAGGTCTCAACAGTAGGCTTAAATTATTCAGTAAATTATGCTGTAAACATGTATGCCTTTATCCAGGCTTTGTAGTTCCATTTACAGAACACAGGCAGACTCAATTTAACATAATTCATAAGGGCCCTAGGATTTTCAGAATAGTAAATGAGCATTGGCTGCAACTTAAAGTCACCAGGGCATTATCCCCTAACAAGAGAGTTGGCCTGTCCTTTGAAGCTTTGAAGCCAGGCATTGACATCTCCTTTCCAGCTAAGAATGGCCTAGATGGCATCTTATTCCAATAGAAGGCTATTTCATCTACATTAAGAAACTATTGTTTAGTGTAGCCACTCTCACCAATTATCTTAGCTAGATTTTCTGTATCACTTCCTGCAGTTTCTACATCAGCATTTGTTGCTTCACTTTGCACTTTTATGGGAGATGGCTTCTTCCCTTAAATATCGAATCAAATTCTGCTACTTTCCAACTTTTCTTCTCTGTTAGCTTCCTCCCCTCTCTCAACCTTCATGTAATTAAAGAGAGTTAGGACCTTGTTCTGGATTAGGCTTTGGCTTAAGGAAGGGTTGTGGCTGGTGTGATCTATCCAGACCACTGAAACTTTCCCCATATCAGCAATAAGGATGTTTCACTTTCTTATCGTTCCTGTGTTCACTGGAGTAGAACTTTTAATTTCCTTCAAGAACTTTTCCTTTGCATTTACAGCTTGGCTCTTGGCTAACTGGTTGGTACAGGAGACCTAATTTTCAGCCTGCCTTGGCTTTCAACACGCCTTTCTCACTAAGCTTAATCATTTCTAGCTTTTGATTTAAAGTGAGAGACGTGCAACTCTTCCTTTCAGTTGAACACTTAAGGGCCCCTGTAGGGTTATTGATTTGCCTTATTTCAATATCTTTGTGTCTCATGGAATAGGGAAGCCAGGGGAGAGGGAGAGATATGGGGGAATGGTTTGTCAGTGGAGCAGACAGAATACATACACCACTTATAGATTAAGTTCACAGTCTTATATAGGCGAGGTTTGTGGCACCCCAGAACAATTACAATAGTAACATCAAGCATCACTGATCACAGATCACCTTAAAAGATATAATAATAATAATAATAATAATAATAATAATAAAATTCTAAACAGTGCAAGAATTACTAAAATGCAATACAGAGACATGAAGTTAACATGTGCTATTGAAAAAATGGTGCTTGCTGCTGGAAAAATAGACCTGCTAGATGCAGGGTTACCACAAACATCCAATTTTGTTAAAAAAAAAATCAAAATCTGAAAAGCACAAAAAAGTGAAGAAAAATGGAATGAGGTAGGCCTATATTTAATTAACACTGCAAACCTCTAGTATGGAAATATCACCCTGTAACAATTCCTTCTCCCCTTGGGAAACAGTCAGACTTAACAAACTGTGACTGTTGTGTATTATTCTTAAATCAGTTATTCCAAGATCTCTGGACCCCTTGACCCATATTAAAACTGCTCTGAAAGAAGACAGAATACTGCCAAAAAATCATCTGTGAAGGCCCTTTCACTGGGAAACCATGCTGGCTTGCTCCCCTCTCTGTTAGAAAACAGGAATAGCTTTATCCTTCATGTCCCATTGAGGTAAGAGAGCTGTGATGGGCCATCACAGTTGACTCAGTGTTGAATGAGGTAATGACTGATGCAGGATGTTACTGAGGGCCAACAGATCCTGCCCAGGGAAATAATGAAGGCAGACCTCACAACCTTTCCTCTTTCTGAGCGAGTCATCTTCTGGTGTCCAATTTGCCTGACTGTGAGTTTTAGAGAAACCTCTTTTTCCTGCTTTAGCACCAAATATTTAATTATCTCTCCCACCTAGAATATAAACACCATGAGAGCAAGGACTTTATCTTTGGGGTTTGTTTTCCAGTGTATGCCCAGTACTTCAGCTATGCCTGGCACACAGTAGACACTCAATAAACATTGACTGAGCAAAAGCCAAAGACATCACTGCCTTAGGACTCTTGGATTTATCTTTCCTGTCTCAAATACTCTGCTCAGTTACCCCCATGGCACACCCACGTTTTCCTGAGGTCTCTGCTTAAATATCCCTTCCTCAGAAAAGGTTTCTCTGTGCACCTTGGAAATCTAAAGAAGCAATTTCTATCTCCCATTCTTCATCTAACTAACTTTATTTTCTTCACAGCATTTATTCCTAGAAGACTTTCTATTACGTATTTATCTATATGGTTATTGACTTTCTTCCAGTACCACTGCCTAGAACAGAGCCCAGGACATGACAAGTACTCAGTAAATATTTGTTAAAAGAAAGAAGACAGTTTGAAGATTAGACTTCTGCATGTCCTAAACTCCTTGTACTTTTAGCACATGTGCATGATCTCAGAAGCTTGTATGTAGTCAGCACTTAGAAAAGCTGGTACGTAGAAATGTGTGTGTGTGAAAGAGAGAGAGAGAGAGTTGTCCCTGGCATGACTAGGTGGGGTCATAAACCCACCATTCATCTTGGTATACAGGTAAGTGGTGAACACGACGGGATGGATAGAGGTAAATGGATGTGGGAAGAGAAGAAGAGGTGGAGGAACAAGGACAGAAGTGCAGAGAACACAAATCCCATTGAGCATAGAACCAGAGCCTCTAATGTAGCTGGGGATCTCAAGCCCCTGACTGTTTTTGTCGTGATGTCTTCTTCTGAGCTGTTTTTTCAATTTTTTTCTTTATTAAATGAAACAGTGGGGAAATAGTTTTATAACAACAGCCAAATTTTATCTTCTCCCCAGAGTGTTTCTTCTATCCCTATAATGCTAAAATTCCAAACTACAGCGCAGATCAGTGAAAAACTGCCCGAAGGTGAGATAGACCTGGGTTTGAGCCCCAATTCTGCCACATTTTAGTGTTTGATCTTGATCATAATTTTATCTCTTCATTTATCCATCTAGTCATCTCATCTTTGATCCAACCAATTAGCCAATTAGTCATCTATCAATTTTATCCACATAAGACTTTAAAGCAGATGAGTAAGTTAATTAAATTCTCTCAGTTTCTTAATCTGTAAAACGAGATAATAGCCTCTCTATTACATTAGTTAATTTATAAAAATCCATGAGACATGACAAACTGAGTGCCTAACATTTAGTAGAAACTCAATAAACATTAGCATATTTTCCCCTCTGTCACTCCCCCAACACAACCATCTGTATAAAATGCACACATACACACAGAGCCATACTCTAGTCATGAATGTACATGTCTTATTCCCCAACTTGCACTTGTCAAGGACAAGGACTATATCTCACAGAGCAGCTCCTTTACAGACTGGGGCTGTACTCATAGTTCAGTATGATTTTTTTTTTGTTTGTTTGATTTGACACATATTAAGATAGCTATCCATATTTCTGCATCTCTTTTTCTGTCTCTCATTTTGAGGATTTGGCCAATTAGTCCAAGTATCTCAGGAGAACCAGTCATAAGACCCAAAATCTGTGGAAGCCTTGGGAGGAGGGCATTCCAGCTCTTCTCAAGGACCCATGACATTTCTATTCCGTTGGCTCAGTGAATTCAGCCAGCTCTGCTGAGGCATGAGTAATGCTCTGACCCTTTCCCATCCCCAGATCAGCCTCTGGGGAGCTACTAGTGGAGATAAACCTAAAAGGTAGCAGTGAGTGTGGCTTCTCCCCAGAGCACTTCAGCACAATGCAGCTTGCTGGTCCAGGACAATGGCCAGGCCTTGGGGACCTCCAGATGGTAAGGCTCTTGACCTGTCCCTGTCACCCCCTGCAAATGCCCTGCACCAGCTTTTTTACCTGCCGCAAAGGGGGACATGTGCAGGGCAGGTGTGTCTTTTCTCCTTGGCTTTTTCTGTTCCAGGTCAGTGTTATGAAGAGCAGGAATCATTTTGCCCTTTGGATGTCTCTCTTGAACATCATATCTTTTAATTAAATGTTCTGAAAACACACCTGCATGGTTAGGGGAACACAGAGAGAAACAGGGTCAAATACATATATTCTAATATATGAGGACTATGCATATTTATAGACATCTGGTGAAGACAGTCAATATAGCTTTCCAAACTTACTTTAATAAAGCAAGTCTTTTTAATAAGAAGCATTAGTATTTATTGAGGCTCCACTAGGAACGTTGTCCATACAAAAGGTTTCGCATGCTTGATTTTATTTTAGCCTCACAAAAACCCTGAGGAATTTAGTATTATGGCCACCATCACATAGCTGAGGGAAGTGAGGCAAAGAAATGTGCCCAGGGTATTACAGCTCATAGGTGTCCGAGAGCAGTTGAGCCCAAGTTTTTCTGCCTCCAAATCCCATCCTCTTCAGTCAGAGAGGTTCATTTGATGTACTGCAAACTGTGTCTGCACACTTATGCCCTGATACCTCCACCCTCCTGCTTTCTCACCTCTATGCTACAGTGAAATTTTTCTCCGTCATTGAGTAACTCTCTAAAAACAGCCTCTTGCATAAAATTTTCCACAATTCGCTACCCACACTGAGCCCCAATGGTCCTTTTTAAGAACTTCCTTATGATGTCACTTCTTACTGCATATTTCAGCTATTATGTGCTGTTGTTATTTCTTAGAAAACTGAAAGATCATTCCCAGAAAGATCTATGTTTCATTTGCTTTGCAACCCTCAAGGTGTGCTGTGAACAGAGATGACAGTAAATTAGTGACCAAGAGGGAGGGAGAAAAGAAAGCAAAGCAAGGCAAAACTTTTGAGAATAAGAGAATGTCATGCATCACATCCAAGGGTGTTACAGAGACATGTTAGCTGTTTGCCAGACTGCTTTGCTTTTCTCTTGACCATTGAGCTGGACCCATTTCCCGACTTTCCTCATTGTCAGGTGAGGCCTAGTGACTGATGAAGGCCTGGTTCATGTAAATCTCCCTGCCAGTCCTCCACTCTGTCTACCTCCCATGCCTGCTGGACGTTGGTACTCATCGTGACTGTGGAAGCTCGTGGTGACTTTGTTCACCATGTGTTTATGATGTCAAAACACATCAGACTGGTTCCCTGAATGACTCTTTGGAGCAGAGCTTGCCTTCATACCCCATGATTTCACTATTGGTAGGTAAAAAAATAAACTTTTATTGTATTAAGCCCCTAATATTTTAGAATGTATCTGTTATAGCAGCTTGCTATATTGTAACTAACACAGAGATACAGAGGTGGCTAGTGCACAAATTACTTTAAAATACCTGAATGTTTAAGGAAAAATGTGTACGACCAATGCAACCTAGTTGCAAGTGGCTCGCCTTTAGAGCTGTGCAGATGACTTTGTCCATTACCTGGTATGAAAGGCGGGATGTGCAGCGCCGGTGTATCTTTCCTCCTTGGTTTTTTTTGGTCTGACTCAACATTCTGGGTGGCCTGTACATTTTTTCCCTTTCTAGGCTTCTTTTTGAGATCACAGTCCTTAATGAACTGGTCTGAAAGATCACCTAATTTTGACAGGATACAAAGAAATAAAGAATATAACATGACTAAGGATCCAGTCACAAACTGTTTGGTTCCTAATTACAATTGATGATGGTGCAGAGGTGATTTGACCTGAAAAGGAAAAGTGTTTATTTATTATGGCCTAGTCTACAAAGGACTTTATTAGCCTTGCATACATTCATATAACAAAATCGAAAACTAGAATTCTGTAAAACTCCAGATTAAGGAAATTCAAATGGATGGATCACTGAGGCAAAGAAAACTTTAAAAATATGGTCCAGCAAGCCACACAGTGGGTTTGAGTTAACTTTCTGATGGGAGAATAGGCTCTCTCTGCTGAACGTGCCTCCATTCTTTTTGCTCAAGACTTGCTGTCTTTGGAGACCCCAAGGGCCAGTACGAAACCTAAATTTCCCTCGATCTTGGAAAGGTTCCCTCGGTCCTCAGTGAATTTCTCACTTGACTTCATCATTGTGCCAGCTCCATTCGCCTGGTGATCCAGGCCTCAGGTTTCATATTTGTCTTTTCACTGTTCCTGGCTTTGTAACCCTCCTATTTGCCCATCCTAACTCAAGATCCTACTCTCTTCTAACTCGTTTCTTTACTTTTCTCAATCCTCTGCATTACCCCACCAGAACTTTGAAGACTGGCTTTTACATCGAGTCCATCAGAAGTCGTTATGGGTAATGAATCCAATCTGATCATGCCCCGCCCATTCAAGTCTCTCCTCTGCTCCCTCTTACTCCTCTGTCCTTTGTGTTGCTCTGCTTTGGGCTTCGCTGTCATTGTTTCAGCAGTGGTTCACTGTTCCATAATGGTTTACCCCCTGCTCCAGACACAGCCTTTCTGGAGATTAAGGATTACAGTCTTTTTGTAATTTTATTCTTAATTGCCTCTCCCTCCATTAAATGGATGTTGAATGGTTAAGTGGGGTCAAGTTGATCTGAGTTCAAACATGGACTCTTGTCATTTTCTAGTTCTGAGAACTTGGACCTTCATTTCTGGAAACTTTAATGTTCTCCCAACATTTAGAGTGGGGATAATACTAATATTAAATCAGTGTGTGTGTGTGTGTGTGTGTGTGTGTGTGTGTTTGTGTGTATGTGTGTGTGTGTTAAGAGACAGAGCTAAATTTGTTAATGTTTGTAAAGCATCTGATACATTTGATATATTTCAGATGTCCCAAAATATTCACTCTGGCCATTGCTCACCCTCTAACCTTCCTCTAAATTTAGGGGAAAGCTTCCCATCTTCATAAATCTATCTGTACTAACTCCAGTCCTGAAGGTTCGTTCTCATTTTCTTAATATTCACAGCATTTTTGTTCAAGTAACATATTTAAAAGATGATCTAGTTATTATTTCTGCATGTCTTCTCTGACCTCTTTACTGACAGGTGCCTTATCTTCTAACACTTCAGCAGCAATTAATAAATATTTGTTGAATGAGTGCTCGAATGAATAAACTGGAATATATTTTGTATAAGGAAACATTCTGTTAGGATTCAAAGAAGCCACAAGACAGTGAAGCTTTTTGTCTTCTTTGGAAACTCTAACTATGGCCTGGATATAGTCTGGATAGATCTACAGATTTGAATAAATATGGAGAAATTTTAAAAGAGTAATTGGATATTTTAGTTCCTTCCCTTCCCCTTCATTTCCTTCTCTTCCTTCTCTCTTTTTTATTTAAAAAGTATTCAGGTAAATTTCTCTCTTTCCTTCTCTCTTTATTATTTAAAAATTATGGGTAAATTTCCTTAAAATGTTGAGGATTAAATGTGTTAAACTTTGGTGGGTCTAGATGCAACTCTGTTATTCATTCATTTATTACCCCTTTTCTGATTTTTCAATGCCTATGCTTTATCAGTTGTTAAATATGTACACCATCCCTGAACATATGATTTCATTGAGTTCTCCTGCTAAGTCTACAAGGGTGTTATACTCTTTTCTCCATGTTGAAGATGAGGAAACTGAGGCTCAGAAAGCCAAGTAAAAAGCTGAGGGGTACACTGCGGGCAGGTTATAGTATCAAGATTAAACCCAGCCTCTTGGGACTATGTATCCTAATGCCCGGCGGCAAACACAATTTTAAAAGTTTATTGCCACATAGCACAGCTAATCTTTCCCCAATATTTTACATGCCGTAGTCATCTGTTGAATAAATGAACGCTGCTCTGAATGGATACTGCCCTGCTGTGGGTCTCTGGAGGTACAAACCTGTCATGGGCGACAATTCAACCCCAGGATGCTGCTCAGTGCACAGCCATTTGCTTTAATTTTGACTTTTACTTCAATTGCACTTTTCCCCATTTTTGGAGAAATCTTGAACATAAAATATCTTGATGGCAAACGGGGAGAGGGGAGAGGAGGGGGGAGTCATAACCAGGCGAGGCATAGACAAAGACTATGAATATGCAAAAGGCCCATCCATCAAAAGTCTGAGTGTCTCATTTTTAGAAATGGGTAGAGGCAGAAATGTTTCTGGTATTTTCATTACAAAGGTTATGCAAAAAGTCAGTTCTGGAAAGGAAACAGATTGACAATAAAGCAGAAAAAGGCTATTTGAAATTCTGTCTTGATAGGCAAAGAGAGATATTTGAAATATTTTATTGGCGCTGCACGTGGGGTAAAAGTGTGTCAGGAAATACTGGAAACAAGCTATACTGACGCATTCCATTTATTGCCTCAAAAATGCTATGCCTGGGACTCTGTCAGACCCAGAAAAAGAGGACGATATTTCCTCTCTCTCTCTTTCTCTCTCTCTAATGAACTTCTCACTGGTGCTTCAGCTAATATTTACATGGCAGACTCCACAGACCCATGGCTATTTGCCTGCCCATCTGGTGTTGGCTGTCACCAGAAGGCACAGACTATCAGGTTTCAGGGGGGCCTCTCTCTGACTTGCCTGCAAACCTAATGGCTGAGACACCTCTGCTCTGACTTCCATCACTGACATTCACAATCAATCATTTGTTTACCTAAGTGGCTGCAACGAGGGTCTAGCTTGTCCAGTCTGTCTTCTGAGAGTTCCAGTGGCTGCATTTGCTCAGTGGACATCATCAAATGAGGGTGGGTGGATATATTTCTTCTCCAGCACTAAGGAAGGATAAAAACAGTGAATAAATATGGCTCTGTTTATTCATTCATTCATTCATTTACTAAGTAAATATATTTGTTGAGCACTTGCTATTGTGTTCCCAGTTCAATCCTGTTTCTTTATGTATGCTTCTTAAACTTCCCTATTAGAAACTCTAAACTTGGGACTTAAGCCAAAATAAAATGAACCCTCCCACCCTCACACTGACAGATTTGTCGGTAATTGTCATGTATCAAATGTCCAATATTTGCCCTCTCTCAGAGACACTTTTAGAGTTTCAGAATGAGCAATTGTCAAGTCTGAATGAGAAGTGAGTTAGCTGAGAGTCACAGAAAATCATGGTTAAACCTTGCCTATGTTTTTTCTGTTGAATTCTGCAAAGTAGGATTATGTCTACTTCACAGAAGAGGAGACAGAGGCTCAGAAAGTTTAATTAATTTAATCACATGTCTATTAAATAGCTAAGCCTATATCCAGGTCCAGTCCTGCTGACTTCCATTAGACACCCGAGTCTCTTAAAAATAAAATGAGTCCTTTGAACCCGAATTGAATAAGGCTTCTGTTGTGGGGTTTTTGTTTTGTTTTGTTTTGTTTTATCATTACATTCTATAACTATTGTATAAAGTAAGGAGACTACCTCCCATCCACATTATGATGGTGGTAGAAACATGGTAGGAGAAAATCTGGGTTTTGGATAGATCTTTATTTTCTCCCTTGGGATTCCAGACATGAGAACAAATCTGTCTCCCTCCCCACCCTCCATTTTTCCTGGAAAGCAACTTTCCAGAGCTATCAGTTATAGCCATTGCCCAGGAGCAGTGGAAATCCAGAATGGATATGTGTCAGACCTGAAGGAGAAATGCATTAGCTGAGATTTATAGAAAATCTTCATTAGAGCCTGGCTAGATTCTGTATATTGAGTTCTTTTTAGATAATTTATTACTCTTGTCCTACCATAGCAAGAGAGGTGGGGGAGGAATGAATAAGATTAAAATCACCCAACCAATTCTTTTCTTTTGAGATTCCTTGACAACCAGCATGCAGAGGAACACACAGCCAGTTGTGCTAATGTTTCAAGCTCATAAAATGAGTTCAACTCTGTTGTCTTTTGAGGAATAAACCGGTTTTCTCTGCAAAGGCGGAAGAGTCTCTTCCTTTATGTGCTGAGATCACTGGATAGCAGATGGAGCTATTAACTGATCACTTGAGCACGGCTTTTAGTGTCACTCTGTGCAGACTGATTGTACTGAGTGACTTCAGTAGAAATCAATTCAGACCATTGTTTTCAGTGTTTGTATAGAGATTGTCAACTCCCTGCGACCATCAGGAAGTACGCTGTTAGCTTGGATGGGCCATGGGAACATCACTCAGGATGAGTGCTGAGGTCTCAAGGCAGCATCAAATATGGTCTTACGCACGTATTTAACCAATGTTCTTCCACTTCAGGCAAAGTCACGGGCCCAGTCATACACATTATGTTGAAAATTATCCCATAGAGGATCCGGTGAAAATATTCATTCCTCAGAAGAAGAAACTGAGGCTCAAAAATCTTGAAATGACCTACCATTAGTAAAACACTTAGGATCAGAGTCATCATTTGAAGCTAGGCACTTACTGTCTACTGCAGGTCCTATCTGGTATTAGTACCTTTCTCCTTCTCCCCAACCCTTGAAAGGTAAGGTGTTTTTTAACTTGGATCCTATGGCTGTTCTTATGTGCCTAATAGCAGATTATTTATTTTGAATCTGGACTCTTGAGTCAAATAGACCTAGGTTAAATCTCAGCTCTTAAACTGAAAAGCCATACGACTTTGATGAAGTTGCTAAATCTTAAAGATGTAGTGAGAGTAAATGGAGCCTAATGCAATAGCATCATTTTTGCCCCCTCTCCCCACAAGCTAAGGCTGCTACAATAAAATTTGCAAAGGCTAACATCTTTGTGGTGCCCACACAGTCTGGCACCCAGAAACATATGTCCCTCTCTGTCCCCTGAGCTTACCCTGAGTTTCCTCATCTGAAAAATAGAGATAATAATACCTACTGGGCGGAGTAACTGTGAAAATGAAATAGCATAGCTGCATGCTGAGCACATTGTAGGCACAATTCAACTGGCAGCTATTTTTATGTAGTGTTGTCTATCTACCATGCTAGATTTTTGGCTAAGGAAGACCTGTTGTATAATGAAAAGATTCTAAAAAGCAATTGAACTTTTCTTTCAGATGCTAAGCCATGGGAGGTCCAGCCCTCCTCTGAGCAAAGCAGCTATGGCAGCACCAGACTAGAAAAAGAAAGCCTGCCTCTGGCCAATGAATTAAATAATCAAACATGTCAGAGGCCCCTGGACAAGGCGAGGGAAACTAGTGATTCATCACAAAACTGACACATGCTTCCTCCGCAGCATAGCTCATCTTGTCTATGGGAGAAACAACACTATTTTAAATCAGTGTGATTTAAAGAATGATGGTGGTGAACCAGCAAGACTGTTTGCTAAGGGGCTGAGAGACAATTTCCAGATCTGGGATTTTACATTACAAAAATATCCCATGCTGGGCAGGGATATGTTTTGCTCATGGGATTAGAAGATACTTTTATCATGAATGATGTCATTACGGACTTCTTGGAAGAAAATTTTCGCACAAAGAAAAGAACAAGTAGGTAGACAGGAAAGACATTTGGAGTTTAGTATTGGCTTATTGATAATTGTCATAGCCTGTTAGTATAATGGCCCCATCTCCCAACTCACTCTCCATTTCCATCCTCAGTGAGAAGAGGTGCTCTTTATGAGTGAGCTGTTGTAAGACATGAGCCGGTCTAATTCTTGACATAGGAAATGGAATATTTCCATTTCCTATTCCTGACTCCGCCCACGCCTTTCTCTCTTTAATTCTCTACCCCAAGCAGGTGTCATAAAGGGATGCTGTACTTGTTGGGCTGCCCAGGGAAGGTTTCATCGTCTTGCTGTAATTTGGGAACTTTCTAAGCCAACAGCTCTTTCTTTCATGCCTAAATAGTTGGTCCTCTGGGTCTTCAGATTTCAACCAAAAGGCTAGGGCCTCCAGAGAAGCTTGTTGTCTAATACTTCACATTTGGGGGTGTTTCATAAACTGTGTCTACTACAAAGACTTGTGACTTTTTAACATCCTCGTGCCACTTATTGGTTCAGTGTAGGCTCTGAATTCTAACACTCACACAGAGACGTGGATTGCCACTGTCATTGCAGTATCAGCCACCCACCCTTATGACAAGCCTGGAGCCAAATGTGCTGTGGAAATCAGCACTCTTTAAATTATATAACAGCTCTAAAGGTGTCTCTAGGAGCACCAGCAATCACATCCATTATTTCTGCCGCAAAACTATGAATATTCACACTAAGCGACATAAAAGACAAACCACAAAAAATTCACATTCTTTCAGGTCAGGCTTTGCTACCAAATGAGTTTGTGTTGAACTTAACCACAAACCTTTTGGTTTTCAAAATGTTTCAGATTTCTTAATTAGAGAATGAAAGATTATTGATCTGAATTATTCTTCTGGTGGTGGTTGCTTGACAGAATGTAGGTAGTCAGTGTAGCATGCAAGATACCAAGAGATATGATTTCAGAATTTGAGAAAGGATTTCAGGACTTCAGATTTTAAACTCTTGTGACTTGCTCTTACTAATCCTTACCTTCCTTTTCACAAGGGACAAAACCTTTCTTTTCACAGAGAGACACTTGTAAATGCAAATACCACTAAGAGCAGCAATATGTAAATTGCTGTCACAATACACAGGGATTGTTAATGACAAAGGTCACCTTCTCTTTTGAGAACAAGACCTGAAAGGGGGAAGAAACTGGGTGCTAGAAAAGGGACCCCACTATATCGCAGAAAGGCAGGCACACCAGCAGAGCTGAAACACATTAGTTGGTTCGGTGTGTGGTCAAAAGCTGGTCTGGACATTTTGTCTTTTCTCTTATCATTGAGCAATTTTCTCAGTTGGATGTGAGAATATGTGTTTTAACTTATGGGAAGAAATTTCCTCTCACCTGTAAGATTGGATGCTGTGAGTCAATATAAAGTAGAAGCCAAGGTTTGGCTGCTTATACCACTCTCTAGCTGGGTGAACTTGGGACAGTTACCTGTTCTCTGAAAAATTTAGTTTTCAAATCTGTTAAATGGGAAAGATAGTGGCTCTTCTCCAGGGTTGTTGAGAGTATTAACCATAGAATGTGCATGCATGGAGCCCCAAGCCCAGGTCCTGCACACACATTTTCCTGAGTGTAAGGGGCCTTCTTAGATCTTTCAGTCCTCCGTTTGTGATTATATGTCTATCTAAATTGATCCACCAGAATTATCTCCTTAACCCATCTCTGGCCTTCTCTGAAGCTGGCAATGAGATGAGAATAGTTCAAGACAAAAACCAACCGCAGAATACCCATTTCTAAGTCTTGGGAACATAATAAAACTGATTCTCAGAAGCAAGTTGACACTTAGCTTACCCTACGATATTCTAAAGACTATGCCCCAAAGTAATCAGGTCTTGATTCACTTGATGGAATTAAAAGGTAGAAGGTTGTATCCAGCCTATGTGGTGTCTCGTTAACGCACCCTCTGGCTATGTAAAATACATTTTCATTGTCAAACCTCTTTTTAACCAGAGGATTGAATTCAGGTCAAAAAGTACCATCTTTTAAAATCAGATTTGTTCATTTAGGAAACCTAAATTGGCAGTATTCCTGGAGGAGAGTCTGACTTAAAGTAGGGCATGGAGATGTGCTTTGAGACGCATACTTTCTGTACTTTCCCCAGCCTTGGAAGATAAACCTCTCTATCCTGTGTGAATATGCAGATACACCAACTTCATCTTGAAACTTTGCAAATGAGTTTGTGAGGACTCAGGCTTTTACAAAACACAGTTCCCTCCCTTGGAAGAATGACTTGAAAGTGGTAACTTTTTCTGCTCTCCACTCAACCCCAGCTTAGCCTTGCTCCCTGAAGCACAACCCCGTGCCACCAGCTACAGCCTTCTTTGTCCCAGTAACTTACTGGAAACTTGCTTTTCTCACCACAAAAGTTCTTGGAGTAAAAATCTGAAGCACTTACCAATCAGTGCAGATGCAGGGAAGAGAAGGCGAGAGACAGGGAGGGCGTGTGTGCTCACCGAAGCTGGGCCTGGCTCCTCTGCGGCAGTGGCTGCTGCTGGCCGGCTCCAGCTCCTCTTATCTAGGGACCAGCTGCTGCTGTTGCCATGGGGATGCTCTGTTTCACAGGCGCCAGGGCAAGGGGGATGGAGAAAGAAAGAGGACTAACATCTCCATCGCTGCTCTCCACAGCAATAATTGTACGTTACACAAGTACAATATAGAGTCGTGCTTTGAGTTTCCAGTGTGCACACCAGAGAAATTCAGACAAACCAGCTACATCATTAAATTCCCATGCAATAGATTTTTTGGCCTGATTTTGTAAATATGGAAACTGAGGCACAAAGAAGTTAAGTGATGTGCCCAAGAGAGACCACAGCTAATTTTGACTCTCAAACCTGTTTGAGTTTAAATCCAGAGTACTTTCAATAACCACTGCTCCTTCTCAAAGTACTATCATGAGGAGGAAGAGAAGGGTAGCTACTGCCAACATTTATTTAAGGCTACCAACATGCCAGACACTCTTCTAGAGACTTCACACATATCGACTTACTTAACCCTCATGCTAGCCTTGTGAAATGAGCTACTGTCATCATCCCATTTTATTGATGAGGAAGCTGGGGCTCAGAGTTACCAAATCATATGCCCGAGGTCTCCCCACAAGGTGAAGCTAGGGTTTGAATGGGGTAATGAAATGCTAGGGTCCACGCTCATAATCACTTTGCAATACCTCTCACCAAAGAGAGCATTTGAAACAGCACATAGCAAAGAAAGCAGCCCACAACTTTATAGGTTATGGTGTGCAGGTCAGAAAAACTTTCCTCCTTCAAAGGAACAAAGCCAAGTGTGCCAATATTAGGAATACATAGGCACTCATGAGTAGATGTTTAAGCAAGGTGGGGGAGAGGGGTGACATGCTGTCTTCTGGAGAGGAAGGGTCTATGTTTTGGGTCTGCTCACTGAAAGAGAGCCCACCCGGGTTTGGAGGAGCAGCAGTTTGGACTCCAAAGCAGGAAGGTCAGTCTGGGAGATCAGGTAGGTATCAGGACCCACTGGAAGGACTCCAGACCCCCTGATGGCAGCCAGTGGACTACCCAGTGATGCCCAAGAAATATGTTCTCACAGAAGATACATGAGCACCATCCACAGATCCACACTTTTTCCAGCCTTTCGCGAGGCTCCCTGCAGTGCAGGTCCCTGGCAATTCCTTGTTGGTTTCAACTGCCTGCTTGCCACTGGCAATGTGTTTTGGTTGGTGCCTCCCTCCCACTTGCCAGAATCCCAAATAACAGGGCTAGAACCATAGTAAACTCACCAAGAGGTTGACTCCTAGGGTTAGAATTTTGCCGTGGTAACAGATAAGTAGAGAATGGACTTCTTTGCCTGTTCCATTTTGTCGTGATCCTTCTTGGGACCTCCTGGAAAGAGATGAGGGCTGCTGAAAGGTGATGCTCTTGGCTAGGAAGGGAAGGCCCTAGATGTTGAGAGACTGTGCCTAGAAGCAGATCTGTGTTCCAAACCGCCTGCTTTATCTTCTTCATTTTTTAAATTTTATTTTATTTTAAGTTCTGGGATACATGTGCAGGACGTGCAGGTTTGTTACATAGGTAAACGTGTGCCATGGTGGTTTGCTGGACCTATCAACCCATCACCTAGGCATTACACCTTGCATTACTTTATGTTTTCAATAACAGCCTTGTTGGTCAATGAGTTAGCATCTTCATTCCTAACCTGAGTGGAAAAGATATACTTTCCTTCCGAAATCCTTACATTCTTCTTTTGAATTAAACTGTTTTGAGATAATAGATCTACATGCAGTTGTGAGGGATAATACAGGGAGATCCCCTATATGTAAGCAGTTACACCTAATGGTAACATCTTATGAAACTATCCTACAATGTCAAAACCAGTATGTTGATATTTATATGATTATATACAGAACGTTTCCATCACCACAAGGCTCCCTTATCTTGCGGTTATATAGCCACACACACCCCCGCCCTTCCTTCTTACCCTCCTGCTCCCAATCACTTTTTAACCTCAGCAACCACTAATCTATTCTCCATTTCTATAATTTTGTCAATGCAAGAATGTTTTAATAATGGAATCATACAGTAGGCAGCCTTCTGGGTTTGGCTTTTTTTTTTTTTTTTTTTTTTCACTCAGCATTATTCCCTAGAGATCCATTCAGGTTGTTGTGTGCATCAATAATTCGTTCTTTGTTATTGCTGAATAGTATTCCATAGAATGGACCACAGTTTGTGTGACATCTTATATATACTCCTGGATTGTTACCAATGTTTGGCTATTACAAATAAAGCTGCTATGAACATTCGTGTAGAGAGGCTTTTGCATGAACATATTTTTTAATTTCTCTGGGATAATGCCCAGAAGAGTAATTACTGACAATTGCATGTTTCCTTTTACAATAACACCAAAGCCGCTGTAGCATTTCCCATTCCCACCAGCAATGTACAAATAGTCCAGTTTCTTTGTATCTTCACCAGCATTTGGTGTTGCCAGTATTTTTAAAAAGCCTTTCTCAGAGGTACATTCAGTAGTCATATGTCATCGTGGTTTTAATTTGCATTCTGTGCATGGCTAATTATGCTAAACATTTTTTTCATGTGCTTATTTGTCATCTATATATTTTCTCTGGTGAAATGTTACTTCATGTCTCTTGTCCACCTTCTCATGTGACTTTTTATATTACTGTTGAGTTTTGAACTGGATCCTAGATAGTTCAGATACTAGTTCTTTATTAGAAATATGGTTTGCAAATATTTTCTCCCAGTTTGCAGTTTGTATTTTTAATCTTTTCATGTAGTCTTTCACAAAGCATAGCTTTTAAAATTTTATAAAGTCCAATTCATCATTAATGAATTTTAAAATATATAATTTAGATTTTTCTGAGGCTCTTTGGAGAAGCTTAATCGTGTTAAGCATATTCTAGCCTGTAGATTTTAACAAATCCTTTTGTCACTTAATTTCCACAGTTCAAAGGGAATATTTTCAAAGAGAGAAGAGTATGAATCCCTTATTTCCCCTTTGAATAGACATGTCTACTACTTCCAAGTTCAGGCTGTTGTTGCTGTTGTTGATTTTTCCCAGGGCTTTGTACATACTCTTTAATTGATTATGCCCCTCCCCCTTTTAAGGCAGATGTAAACAGCAACTGACAGGGCAGATGGTAATGTAAATCTATACCTTGGAGAGTTCTAAATAACAACCACATATGTGCAGTGCTGAAGTCATAGACCCTCAGCCTACAGCGCTCCCAGCGTAAGTGCAAGGAGCCATTGTGTCCACGGCATGATTTGTAGTCCAAGAGCCCTTTGATGTATGGCTGAATTCACTTGTGCCTTCATTCCTGATGGATGCCTAATGGTAACTAGCTTTAAATGAATATATTTTCACTTTAATCACAAATATCCCATCTTTATGAATAAGAATGTTTTATAAAATGATTGAACATTTCCAGACAACTTATTTTAGTCAATAATCTATAAAATGTTCTCGTAAAAGATTTGCCTTTCATAGCCAATCTAGGGGTAGTTTCTGTGTTGATGAGTGATGAGGCTCTAACTTCTCAATCCGGGGAGGGGGAAAGAGAGAGGGAGAGAGAGCACTGAATATTTATAGGCCTGTTTTATCCCAGAGATCTTGCTGGATCTCTTTGATTGTCTCCATCAGCCTCTTAGAGAGGAGAGTGAGCTGTCTCAGATCAATATCCTCTGGTAAGTAAGCACACTGTCTTTACTCTGGGCAGTTTTGAACACATGTCAGGTCCCGATAATAGGGAACTCTTTAATCTATAAGAAAATCTGATGTCATTTATTGTCATTTCACTGACAAAAATATAGTACATATTTAATCTTTCAGATATGAATTGTCATATTAAACAATAAATTCCTACTAAAATAAGAGGCAAGGTGAACGGTTGTCTTTTCCTATTTTATTTTAATTGGCATTTTAATTGAGATAATTGTAGATTCACATGTAGTTTTGAGAAATAATACAGAGAGATAGATCCCTTGTATATTGTGCACAGTTTCCCCCAATGGTGACGTTTTGTAAAACTACAGCACAATATCACAGTATCTCAAAGACAATATTGATATTGGTACAATCCACCTATCTTCAGATTTCCCCAGTTCTGTGTGTGTGTACTGAGTTCTATACAATTTTATCATTTGTGTAAGTTCTTGTATCCAGCACCAGTCAAGATACTAAACATTTCCAACACCGCAGAGATCTCTCCTGTTGCTCTTTTACAGCCATGCCCCCTCCCTTTACCATCCCAGACTCCATAGTGGTCCCTGACAACCACTAATCTGTCCTCCATCTCTATCATTTTATTGTTTCAGGAATGTTATATAAATTAAATCATACAGTATATATAACATATAACCACTGTTATTGTTTTTTTCACTTAGCATAATTCTCTGGAGATTCATTCAGGTGGTTTCATGTATCAGTAGTTCATTCCTTTTTATTGCTGAGGAATATTCCATGTTATGGATGTACCACAATTTATCTAACCCACTCATCTGTCAAAAGACATCTGAGCTGATTGCAGTTTCATCTATTGCAAAGGAAGCTACTGTGAACAATTGTGTACTTGTTTTTGTGTGCACATAAGTTTTAATTTCTCTAGCGCAAATAATCAAGAGTGCAATTGCTGGCCCATATGGTAGTTGCATGTTTAATTTTATAAGAAACTGCCAAACGGTTTTACAGAGCAGCCTGGCCATTTTTCACTTCCACCAGCAATGTGGGAGGATCCAGCCCCTTTGCATACTCACCAGCTCTGATGCTGTTACTATTTTTTATTTTACCCATTCTGATAGGTGTGAAGTGATATCTCACCAAGTTCTTAATTTGCATTTTTGATGGCTAATGATTTTGAACACGTTTTCATATACTTATTTGCCATCTGTATATCCTCTTCTGCAAAATGTCTCTTCATTCCATTTGCCCATTTTCTGTAATATTTTGTCCAGACCAGAAGTTCTCTCTTTTCCTTTCCTATATTTAACAAAGGGCAAATTGTCAACAAAAATGTTTGGTACTTAAGTGGTTACTACATGCCAGACACTGTTCTAAGCACTTGTTACCTAACTATTTGTTTAATTCTCACCACAATCCTATGAGGTAGATACTATTCTTATCATCACCTTCTTATGGATGAAGAAAGTGAGGCCCAAGGAGGTTAAGCAAACAGCTAAGAATTGGTAGAGACAAGATGCAATCCAAGAGTGTCTGACTCCTGCATCTGTGCTCTAAACCACTGACCAGACTCCAAATCTAAAGCTGCTTGAGAGTGAGAGAATACATACAGTTCAGGGAGACTCACTTTCAAAAAGACACAAGAGGACATTTTGCTAAAATTTTAACTTGTTATGGTTACTGGTGCTGACTTCCTTGGTGAATTTCATCAGAAGATACCAATGTGTAGACTTCTCTCCCAGGCCTTAAAACATCTGCTGTGGGCCAATAAAGCAGCAGCCAATTTTTGGCATCCAAGAACTGAAAGGGAGGTCTCCTCACACAAGAGGAATAATTTTATTCAATTATCATTCACTGAAGGTTGACTTGGTGTTGTTCCTGGTGTTAGGGAGTAAATATGAATAAGAGACAGCACGGATCTTTTAAGAGCTCATAATCTGATGGAAATAAGAGACAAATGCAGAAAAATCACAAGAAGGTGCGTTGAGTGCTCTACCAGAGATATGAGCCAAGTGCTCTGACAGCCCAGAGCAAGAAGCAAGAATCTGCTTCTGAGGAAATAAGTTAGGGTGGCTGAAGAAAGGAGAGATGGTTTTGAATAAAAGGAAGGAAAAAGATAATCTAGGCAGAGAAATAATAGCATATTCTTCCATCCATCCAACCATCCATCCATCCATCCATCCAACCATCCATCCATCCATCCATCCAACTATCCATCCATCCATCCAACTGAACTGTGAGAAATTTCGTGTGGGTGGTATGTTAGGTACTGAGATTCAGTGGTGAATAAAGTATAGTACCACCACAATTTCAAAGTCCTTTGTGTGGATTGAGGCAGGGAAGATGGCCAAGTACAGTCAAATTCTGAATGTTGGAAGAACGCAGTAGCCATTTCCCCACCCCTCTCAAAAAGTACAAAAAATTCCAATCTGTCTGTAGGAACAGTGTCATGGTTTCAAGAACTACCAATTTTTAAGTAAACCATTAAATTATTTCTGATGTTTTGGCCTCAATGATAGCATTTCCCCTGGGAATGTGGGTGAATCACATTAAGTGGTTAGGCTGGTCTCTACTTCCTGAGGTCAGTTGGCTGGCCTGAATATCTCTGAGGATGCACCACTCACTTATCAGGACCAGGCGTCAGAGCTTTCTGATGCTTGACTGGGAATCTGATCTGCAATTTGTCCCCTTTTTCCACACCTACCTTATTCTTTGTGCCACCTCGTTGCTCTTACACTCATTTTTTGCAGCTGACTCACTTCTAGGGTTTGGCCTATCCAGGTGTATTTATTGTCCAGTCTCTGGGTCCTGGCCTATACTGGTTTGTCTTGTCGAATGGAGACTCAGAACCATGAGGTCCTTAAGTGTCATTGTGACCAAAGGGGCCATAGTCACACTGATATTGAGAACCATTCTGATCCAAGGGACCACAGTTACTCTGACCCAGCTACCTTCCATTAAATTCCCACTATGATCTCCTAACTATATTCTGGCTAATGCTCATCACAACCTCATGAGGTATGTGTTCTCACTTTATGTTACAGGTGTAAAACCTGATTTTCAGAGACCAAGGTCCCTTGCCAATGCCACATAGCTAGTAAGAGCAAGGGAGTAACTAGAACAGAGCTCCCTCTTCGAGTCAGTATTCTTTCTTCCACTTCACTCCATAAAAGGCTTGATGCCTTCCCCAGTTGGCTCTGCATTGATGGTCTTCATGCCCTTCTATTCTCCTGCATCAATGAAATGGGTAGATCTGACTCATCATTTACTCGCTCATGAAAACCAAGCTGATTTTATTCTTTTTGAGTATCATGTTCTCAAAGCTGGGCATCTGGCAATTGTATGAAACAGTGATCACCACTCAGCTGAACAGCAAGGGAGCCATGTGGCTTTTATTCGGTTACTAATCCAAAACTTTGCTTGAATATTAATTTGATCACGGCTTCTCTGATGCTCAATTAAGTAAGTGTACTAAAGATGAGACACATGCTGAAAATATGCTGACTAATGCAGCTCCTGGTTATTAAGGGGCACTCGGACACTCTTTGGTCGCTGGTTACCACCTGCAGCACATGGGAATGTACAGGTCTGCAGAGAACTAATTCTTTGCTCTCTTCCCTCGCTTGCTTTCTTCCAGCTAAGCTATTAGAATTTTTCAAATCTGAGAATTGCCCGGATTCTGAGAAATCTCCACCAGAGAGGCAGCACAATAAAGGAACCAAGCCTAATCCCCACTGTGTCGCCAAAGCCTGTCAAACATTACCTCAAGCATTCATATAAGGCTGCCTTGTTGGAGGAAATTGGCGAGGGAATTGATGTCAGCTACCAGATGGTAATAACGGCAGACACAACGCACTGTTTATGGGGGCTTCTGAACACAGAGGGAACAAGCACATATATTTTCCCAAAGGGCACATAGAATTTTAAGGTATGTGCAATGTAAAGCTTTGTTGCTCAGAGAGAAGTGCTTAGATATGAGGGGATATCACATTTGAATTGTAGCCGCAAAAATATTAATAAGTAAGTTCATTAACTCTCTATGAACATAAGGAAAAGTGTCGACTAAGGTTTTTATGATGTGGAAAAAATCTTTTAAAGTTTTAGGACTTTGCCTCTTTGGTTTCAACTGCATGAAAAATGACACACAATTTAGGAATATGCGAAAGCAAATTTTAAACCCAGCATGTATTCAAAACAGCAGCTATAACTTCTGCACTTGATTTCAAGAAAATTACATGCCTCATATTACTATACTCATAAAGCCCAGTGGGAAACTCTCTTGCCTTTTGCCAATGAGAAGGTCAGCTACCCAGTTTCTGGCAAGGGTATCTGTGCAGAGTTTTGGCTTTCTTCTCCCATCTGTCCAGAATACCCTGGCCTGGAAGTGGCAGCTCTGGATTGCCTACATAGGAGCAGCCCAGGGATGCATTCTGGTCGGAAAACGAGGTTAGAGGATCTGCCTCCAAGCTGTATTTACAAAGTAAGCATGTAGTTTTTACTAAATTGTATGTTCATTTGGATTTGGATTGGTGGCATAGACTAAGTCAACCTTGCTTTATTTCTGCCAGTGCTTTCAGGGAAACTTTTCTTACATCTGCATCACAATCCAAGAAATTGTAATAATTCCTTTTGCTTTTGAGGTCAGTTTTGAATAACTATAACAAGAATCAAGGTTCACTTGACCTAATCCTATCTTACCTCTTCGACCTGGCTGCCCACTACTCCCTGAACTATTTCCTCCCTGATCTCCGTACATACTCTTGTCTCACATATACTGGAAAAGAAAGCACAAGATTCGAAGTCATAGAGAACTGGGCTTAAATCCTGTCTTTTCTATTTATACTCTTGGTGACCACAGAAAATGTAATCTCTTAGACTTCATATCCCAACTATGAAATGGGAATAATAATACATGTCTTACAGAACTGTGATGAGTATTGAGATAATACTATCAAAGTACCTGATACAGTGCTTGGCTCCATAGTAGGCACCTAATAAATACTCATTGTCTTCCCTTTCCTTTGTCTCGTCATTTATTCTTACATTCCCATGAATGGTAAAATTAAGTTTAAAAGTTTACTCTCTTCCCTCACCCTATTGATTTGAGATGTCATCTTTATCGTATACTTAATTTCTATTTGCAATTGAGTCTACCTCTGAATTTTCTATTCTGTTCCATTGCTCTGTTTTACCTAGTCAAGCACTAACACTACACTGATTTTATACCGGGTTTATGATATGATCTACTATCTGGAAAGACTATCCCCTTCTTTCATTGTTCGTATTTTTCTGGGGTTTTCTGCTATTCTTGCTTGTTTATTTATTTTAAAGAATGTTACCTCCAGAAAAATGGTGTTTTTATTTGAATTCAATTAAATTCATAAGTTTATAAATCAAGTAGGGAAGAACTGACGTCACCCCTTTATGAGCTTCAAATCTACTTTTTTGTTCTTCAGGACTGATTTTTAGTCTTTCTCATAGAGCTTTAGAATATTTTTTATTAAGTTTATGTGTATATTTGTGAGTTTATTTCATCTTTGCTATTATAGGTGGGACCTTTTATTGTATCTTCAAACTAGTTTTTATTTATACATGTAAAAGCTATTACTTTTTACATATTGATTTTACAATCTACTATCTTATCAAATGATCCTATGATTTTTAGCAATTTTTCCATTGATTCTTTGAGTTTCCCACATATAAAATTATCTCATATGTAAATAGAGATACTTCCATCTCTTTCTTTTCACTTCATATATCTCTAAGTTTTCTCTTTATGATAGCATTGTCTGATACAATATGATAATAACGCTTAATTGCTGAGGAAATTCCATAGCTGGCATTTCTATCTTGTTCCTGACTTTAGAGAAAAAGCCTAGAAGTTTTCTAATACATAGGGTACTATATTTGCTATTGCACTGAGTCATTTGGAAAGTATATAATAATTCTTATAGTTTATTGAGTTTTTTTCTTACATTAATGAGTTTTGAATTTTATCAGATACTTCTGCACCTGGGGAGAAAAAAATATGATCTTTCTCCTTAGCTTGATTAGTATGATGAATTACGTTCAAAGACTTTCTAATATTTAACAAACTTTATATGTCTGGGAAGAGGAATCACTTAGGACGCAGTATTTTTTAATTTTGTCATTATAGTCTATTGGTTGATAGTCTAAGGTTTTTGCATGGATAGCCATAAGTGAGACTGGTTTATAGTTTTCTTTTTGGTGTAATGCTTTTCAAGTTTTGGTGTCAATTGTCTCCCTTCACAAAATAAATTTGGAAATTTGTCTTCTTTTCTGTGCTTTGGAATAGTGTAAGTAACATTAGTATTATCTGATCTTTAAAACTTTGGTAGAATTCCCCACAAAACTGAGATCTGATCCCAGCACTTATTTTGTGAGGAATCCACAAAACTGTTTCCTCTTTGTCTTCTAGGGAGATTGGCCTGTTTAGACTTCTGTCTCTGCTTTGGATAATTTTGCTGCTACACATTTTTTAATACATTATTCATTTCAATTTAGGTTTTCAAATTTATATATAGACTTGTGTACAGTTAAGGTGAGCATAGAAATTATTTTCCAAATCAGGACATTCTTGAGAGCTACAGAGTGCGGTTGTTGGATGGAATGGTGGGAGCAAAGGCAGCCACTGCTCTGTGGAGTGGGACTAATGGTCACTCAAAGCCAAAGTCATTTCTTCAGATTTGTTGAAAGTCCCTGATTGAGGTTATTTCTCCTTAATCATTTCCCCACCATGACTTTTTTTTTCTTTCATTAGGCTGGCTAATGAATTGTCTATTTAAATTTTATTCAAAGAAACAATTTTTGTGTTTGTCTACTAATTCTAGTATTTTTGTTTTCTAACCCATTAAATACTGCTTTTGTCTTACTAGTTCCTTCCTTTGGCTTTTTAAATTTTGCTTTGTTTTCTTCTAGCTTTTGGAGTTAGGAATTAATTATACACACACACACACACAAGCACACATATATGTGTATTCTTTATATAGCATATATTTTTCCCTTTCAGTGCTTCAGCTGTACATCTGATATGCAATGTTTTCATTTTTTTTGTTTTTAAGAAATTCTCAATTTTGTTTAGTATTTCCCTTTTGACCTAGGAGCTGTGTGTGTGTGTGTGTGTGTGTGTATGTCTGTGTGTGAGTGTGTAATTTTTAAAACTATTATTATTTTTAATTCATTGTTAATTTTATTTCACTGGTGTCAGAGAATGCTCTTAGTGTTATTACTATTCTTGGGAATCTATTGAGGTTTTCTTTATGATCTAAAATTTGGACAATTTTCCTGAATGTTCTGTGTGCCCTTGTAAAGAAAATGTAGTTTATATTGCCAGGATTTGGGATTGCGCTGGGTATATCTTAGACTCTGGTTGACATTATCTAGTCCCACCATTTTGTTCTGACCGTTGCGGACACCCTTGGCTTGGCTGCACTGGCATATCTCTTGCTTTCTATCCTGGGCTTCTCGGCCATTGCCGTGTGGAGCATCTGCAGGGGCCTACTTAGTCACTCTGGAGCATGTACAAAGCTGAAAGCATCACAGTATTAACAAGGCATTAACATGTTTGAAGGCAACTCTGGGAGATGGGAGCCAATGGTTACATACTCTCTTCCATGTCTCAGGTGGTAGATTCTGAGATATATTACACCCAGATCTTCAGGTGGATACCTTATCACCTGCTTTGCTGTAGATGCTGTCGGTGGGCTTAGATTGTGCTAATCTGTTGCCTATTTCCTTTCTTTCTCTTTTAGAAGTGGCTAACTTAGTGATAGTCAAAAATTATATTTTCATTGCTGAAATTTTCCAACAGCTTTTCTTTATAAATTTAGCACACATTTTTAGCCCTAACCAATGTATTATTTTACATAATATTATTTATTTATTATATTTATTGCATTTATATGAATGCAATTAGATTGTTGGTATTCTGCTGCCATTGCCTTTCTTTTTCAGATTTCTATGATTCATTCCCAGTGATGTTTGCGGTTGTGTGTATCAGTAAAGGAGCAGCCAGAGAAACAGAAACCATTCTGCATATGAGACAAAAGAAATTTAATACAGGATGTTGGTGGCATGGAAGATGAAAGATCTGAGAAGCCCACTGGGGGATGTTGGGGCAAGCCAGCTATTAGCAACAACACAAAGCCACCACCAACACTAAAGCTTGGGTGATTTCAAAGAGGGAGTTAATTCTGATGAAATCTACATTAGCCTCCAGGAGTAGGCTCTAGGTTGAGCCTCCAGAAATGACTCCCAGAAATCATAGAACTGACCTTTGCACAAATCTGGAAGAAGGGAATCAAAAGGCCAAGACTGCAACTATTGAATTCAAGGATGTACCACTGTAGCTATGATCCAAGATCAGGAAATCATGATTGCAAATTGGCTGCAGCCACCAAATCAACAACATCTTGACAGCTCTGAAGTTGGTGACCAAAGCCTGGCACAGAGCCCAGCTACTGCTGCCAGTGCACCAGTGCAACTGCCCCCTCCACCACTCAGGCAGGTGGGCAACCAGTGGGGCTCTCCATTGTCTTGCTTGATGCAGAAAACAGCCCAAAGTAGCAAGCTTAAGCCTTTTTGCCACCTTCTAAATCCCATGTAAGTATACCTAAAAGATGAGATCTAATTTGTATCAACATCCTTAGCTGCTGGGATGGTTGGAATTTTGTTTGTTTATTTGTTTGATTTTTGAGATCTCTGATCTTTTGGGAGACATATCAGAAGAAAGTGGAAATGGATTCTGAACATCAGTCAACTACATCTAGCACATTTTCTAAAACTTTCACAGGTTTGCCCTCCCATTTAAATCTTTAAGTCATCTGGCATTTACACTGTTAGAAAAGAATATTATTTTATTTTATTTTTCCATGTAGACAACTAATTGTACAAGTATCATTTCTTAAAAAGTCCATTATTTCCCCACTGATCTGCAATGCTCTTTCTGTCATAAGTAAAGTGTCTGCATACATGTAGGTCTATTTCTGTATTATCTATTCTGTTCCACTGTCCAATTTTTCTATCTCTATATCAACACATTGCATGGATTTATATATTTTTATATCTTTCTTGATATCTAGCAAGATATATTTCACAATCACGATCTTCTTCAGAAGTGTTTTAGCTCTTCGTTGGAATTTTTCTTTTCTTTTCTCATTTCTAACATTTTATTATGTAAATTTCCAAGCATATAGAAAAGTTGAAAGCATTTTACAGGAAATAGTCAAATACCTACTACTCAGGTTTTATCACGGCATTATATGTACTTTCTTTATTGCATATCTATCTCTTTATACATTCTTCTATCCTTCCATCAAAGCATATTATTTTTCAAGCATTTCAAAGCAGTTTGTAGATGACAACAGACAAAGCAACTGTATGATGATGAAAAAAAATCAAAACAGTGATTGCCTCTGTAGGGTGGGCAGGGCTGATTGCGAAAGAACATGAAAGAACTTCTAAGGTAACTGTAATGTTCCATATCTTGATAGTTTAAGTTGCACAGGTATATGCATTTGTGCGAAGTCACTGAATGGTTTATTTAAGATTTGTGCATTTTACTGTATATTTAAGACCAAAAAAAGTACACACATATTAAGCTTTTGTGAATGAAATGCATGCCCCAGCAAGTTTTTCTGAATTTTCTTTTCACTGCCCATGATGATGTTTACTACCTGCCCTTCTCCAGTTGGACTCCAATCATTTAAGGATCTGAAAGGCATTTTATCAGTTTAGAGTTTAATTAAAATTCACTCTCTGATATTATAATTTCATCAAAATCAAAATTCTTACTGGAAAATCCCTTGCTAGGGAATGAATATGTTTACCAATCAGTGATGTTGAGACAACCGAGTATCAATTTGGATTAAAAAAAAAATTAGTTTCTACCTTATACCAGCATAAATTACAGATAGGTTAAAATAGGAAATGTAAAGAAAAAAGTAGCACCATAAAATTACCACAAGAAAATACAGGTGAATATTTTAAATCTTTCAATGTAAAAAAGAAATCTAATTAACTGAAATAGAGGTCATAAAAATGATAGCTTCTATAAAATTTTAAAACACATTAGAAAAATTCAAAACTTAGGATCAGTTTGCAACGTACAAAACAAATACAGAATCCCCTTAATCTATACTTAATATCTCAAATATTAAAGAGAGAGAGGCACACATCTTTCCCCTTCTAAGAGTCTGAAAATACAAACAGACAATGACCAGACCACATATAAAAAGAATTCTGACCCTCAACTTCTGCAGCAATCGAGCTTGGTCCAAATAGTAAGGACTTGGTCATGTCGGCTTCTCTAATTACACATTCAACTTCATAAATCAACCAGAATCTTCATCTATAAATCATATAAAATCCCCTCCTTGTAGTTAGTCAGCCTCCAGCTTCCCTATGCCAACAGTTTGCAATTAGGGCATACCGAAACCTACTTTTTTTTCCCCACTGTATTTGTCCATTCACTGCTATGAAGAAATACCTGAGACTGTATAATTTATGAAGGAAAGAGGTTTAATTGACTCACAGTTCTGTGTGGCAGGGGAGGCCTCAGGAAACTTACATTCATGGTGCAAGGTGAAAGGAAAACAGGCACTTTGTCACAGGGAAGCAGGAGAGGAAGAAGGGGGAGGCACAAGACACTTATCAAACAACCAGATATCATAAAAACTCACTCAGTATCACAAGAACAGCAAGGGGAAAATACTCCCCTATGATCCAGTTGCTTCTCACCAGATCTCTCCGTCAACACGTGGGAATCATAATTTGAGATGAGATTTGAGTGGGGACACAGAGCCAAACCATATCACCCTCACTGTAAAGCTTTCCCATTCCCTTTACTGCCCTTGAGTCTCTGACAAACAGGAGTGATGATGGCTGACGGCCTTGCTATGGCAAGCTCTGAATGGAAAGTCTCAGCTTCTTTTCATTTGAATGGTCTTTATTTATTTCTACACTTCCCAAAATATACTTAATAGAAAAATGGGCAAATAATTTGAATATACAATTAAAAAATAAAAAAGGAAAAAGAAATCAGAGAAGGTCAAAAATGTATAACCTCATTACCATTCAGATAAATGCAAAACAAATTGATCAGATTTGCAAAGATTTAAATAAATGATAATGACTTAACATGGAGGGGCCGGGCGCGGTGGCTCAAGCCTGTAATCCCAACACTTTGGGAGGCCGAGGTGGGTGGATCACGAGGTCAGGAGATCGAGACCACCCTGGCTAACAGTGACACCCCATCTCTACTAAAAATACAAAAAATTAGTCGGGCGTGGTGGCAGTCGCCTGCCTGTAGTCCCAGCTACTCGGGAGGCTGAGCCAGGAGAATGGCATGAACCTGGGAGGCGGAGCTAGCAGTGAGCTGAGATCAAGCCACTACACTCCAGCCTGGGCGACAGAGCAAGACTCCGCCTAAAAAACAAAAACAAAAACAAAAAAAACATGGAGAGGGTATGGAGTAAGGTTGTTGTAGGTGAGGTTTTCTTTTATATGTATATTGAGAGGTGATATTTTAGTAACAGGAGAAGTTATTTATATATCAATATGGGCGATCAGCAGGATAGGAACACAATTTATAAGAGTACAATACAGCCATGAAACAACATCCATAATAATGTTTTGAAAGGCCATATGATGTATTTTCTCTTTTTGGTAAAGTATACTTCCATCCATCTTGCCAGGCAGTTTTTCTGACATTCAGACTTGGCCGAGAGTCTGAGACTTTTGGCTCCAGGAAAGGGGAAGATGGACAGTGCTGAGAACAAAAAAGTCATAGTTCAGCTTTGAGCATTTTAAAGTCCCTATTAAGACAAAAATCATAAAAACAGGGCTTTAGGAAAGAAAAATAATAGTTTTCTAGAAAATTCCCAAATGGGGTTTTCACAAATCAGGATCAATTGTTGAAGCCTGAAAGAACAGAAGTTATGCCAGAAGGGACATTTCCATTACACAAAAGACCTTGTGGGGCTAAGGGTAGGAAAAGCTAGGTGAGAGAGGAGGAAAAATTAATCTCATTTTTAGTGTGGGCTTTGTGCCCTGTTTCCGGTGTTCTATTAGATCTCTGGGATTCCCTGAGAGGTTTGACAATCCCAGAGCTCAGGGAATTTACAGCTTGCTTTCCATATGAGATTCTGGTTGATCATCTAGCAAAGTGTCTTGTGGCTATGTGGAATGGGCATAGCAGGAATGCCAGCATGGTGGACTTATGTGGAGAGGGCCTGAGACAGGGTCCCATGATTCCCCCTAGTCTGAGCACGGTGTAGAAGATAGCCAGACATTCCAGTGTACCCAGTTTGGAGGGGTGTGGTGGGGTGGGACATGCACAGCAGGTGACTGACAGCGAGAGCTAGTGGACCTACCAGGCTACTACCATGGCATAAAGCAATGAGTGATCACGGTGAGGTGCAATGTTACTTGGCAACAGGTGGTAATGAAGCAGGAAATTACCCTGACCCTTTCACAGGTGGGAACTGGAGTGCACAGGCACTGGCCTGGGCAAACCACTCACTCAGACTTGCTGTGCTCAACCCCTTGTGGGAGGGAGCACACAGGTAAGCAGCTGAAGGAGCCAGGGTGAGCACTTTTGGGTGCCATCAGGAACGAATCTGTGTTGGCCCCATGGCATCACCTATGGGGATGCCTGCAACGCCTGAAGCACCAGAAGGAGTGTTCTAGTCAGTACTCTTTTAGCTTTGCTGTCCATGGATGGCTTAAGTGTTAACAGCTCAGTGAAGGGTCAGTGTGACAGCCTTTTGCAGCCGCACTCAAGTTCCTGTCCACTGTCCAGGAGGAATTAGGTTGCATGAACAAATTGGAGATGGCAAATGCAGGGGATTTTATTGCCAATGAAAGTGGCTCTCAGTGGGAAAGGGAGCTGAAAAGGGGATAGAGTGGAAAGGTAATCTTTCCCCAGAATCCGGCTGTACCCAGCCAGACTCCTCTTTGAAGCTATCCCATCAAACTGTCCCTCTGAAGTCAAGCTGCTTCTCTCTGACATTCAACCATAGTCTCTGACCTCCAGCTGCTTCTCCTGTCTGCTGCCAGTGGATCCTGTAGTTTTTATGGGCACAGGATGGGAGGCAGAGTAGGCCATGGATGGTTTTGGAAAAGGCAACATTCAAGTGGGAAAATAGGAATGTATGTTCTCACTTTGGGCTGCAGTTCCAACCTTGAGGGTTGGGCCCTTACCAGGAACCTACTCTCTTCTGCCCAGAATTTCCCTGTCTCCTGTCCCTATCAGTAAGATAGTGTCATACCAGTTCAGAGACAGGACTTGAGCTTAAAGTTCTAAAGCTACCTGCAAATCTACTTTAATGCATACTTCAACCTTTTTAGAATCCAAGCTATAATTGGGACAGGAATGAACAGTTAAAGGGATTAGGGGCACAACAAACTTCACAAAAGGATGCACAGCATTATGAAGGGTAGAACCTGGAAGAAAATTGCACTGAGACAGGAGCAGATTTAGAATTGATTAACAGGATCTGTAACCAGTGTGGGGGGCGGGGGGGATGGCTCAGTTTTATAGAGAAATGAACATGTGGTACAGTGGCATCTCCAATTTGAAAGTCTAAAATCCCAAATGCTCCAAAATCCTAAACTTTTTGAGTGCCGGCATAGTGGTTAGAGGACATGCTCATTGGAGGACTTCGGGTTTCGGATTTTCACATTAGGGATTCTCAATTGGCATAATGCAAATGCTCCCAAATCCAAACAAACAAAAAATCTGAAATACTGAAATACTTCTGGTCCCAAGTATTTCAGATAAGGGATACTCAGCCTGTATATGAATGTTTGGGGCTGACTGAAAGACAAGGTGTCAAATCACTCTTACTTTCAAGGTTGATTGGCTCCTGATATAGAAATATCTGGGGCATCTGGAGAGATACCTTGGGACCTGTCACGGGATAGAAGGAAGGCTGGAGGAGTCCCAGATGAGAGTCAGACATTCCAAGGTTGAGCACAGTTCCCTGATATGCAAACCTCCTCTCTATTAGATAAACTGACAAACTCAAAGGGTAGGGGTTAGAGAAAATAAGGGGTATTTTGTCCTTTTTTACTTTTAAATTATATTTGATAATCAAAATGTCTGTAAGCAGCAATTTAGCCCTGGGGAAAGTGCCCATTGAAAATTGTGTTGAATAGCAGACTTCAAATCTCATTACATGAGTAATGGTCTAACAAAGCCTGCCTATTCTCTGCCACCCACTTTAGTTTGCACAAAGCAAATAACCCCTTGGGCAAGAAGAGTCTGATGTAAATTCTGTTTTTCTGCAGATGTCTTATTGTTCCTGTTCCAAATTTAGAACTGATGAATGTAGTTTATGATGAAGAAAACCCATTTTGTTGCTGTGAGCCAGGGAATTAGTGTGGAAAGAATTGTCAGAGACACAAAAAGTGGCCCATATTTTACCTTGACAGTGCTTTTTGAAGGGAAAAGTGAATTTAGATGCTAAATTGGGATAATACTTCCTTTATAAATACTATTTATATAAGAGTAGCTTAAACTTTTCAGTATTAACAGATTATTTTTTGTATATCTTGTTTAGGGTAGTAAAGATTAACAGTGGGTCAAATATTTTGGCTAGTGTCTTGTCCTGGGATGGCTCATGAGAACCGTTCTACTAAATATAAGGTGACCTTGCTTTTTGCTTATGAAAAAGAAAAAAGAGAAGAAAAAAAATCTACAGCATTTCTGAGTCTTACCCAAATTACTGCAATGGCTACTAGCTGGTCTTACTGCATCCTTTCATGCCCCCAGAGTAAATACCCACAAGGTAGCCAGACTACTCTTAAAATGCGTCACATCGTGTCACTATCTTACAAACTCTCCAGTGACTTCTCATCACATTCCAAATAAAATCCAAACTCCTGGCCATGCCTTAACAAACTTAGGCTGAACTGGCCCCTACTTCCTTCTCCTTCCTCAACTAACTTCAGCCTTACTGACATCCTCTCTGTTCCAAACATAAAGCAAATTCATTTCCACCTCAGGCGCTCAGACTTGCAGTTCCCTCTCTGGAAACGCCTTGCCCCTCAGGTGTTTGCATGTTGGTCTCAATTTTTTTTAATAGTTCATTGAGATATAATTTATAAACAATACAATTAAAGGGAACAATGTACTGGTTTTTAGTGTATTTACAGAATTGTGCAACCATCACCATAATCTACTTCATAATATTTTCATCATCCCCCAAAGAAACCTCCTATCCAGTCATAGTCACTCCCATTCTCCCTTCTCATTCTCCAGCCCTAGACAACCACTAAGCCACTTTCTGTCTCTATTAATTTGGCTATTCTGAACATTTTACACAAATGGGATCATAAAATACATTATTTTTTGTGGTTGGTTTCTTTCACTCAGTATGTTTATGAGGTTTATCCACATTGTTGTAGTAGACATCAGTATTTCATTTTTTTAATTGCTGAAGAATACTCCTTTGCATGGATAGACTGCATCTTGTGTATCCATTCATCAGCTGATGAAAATTTGTGATGTTATTTCTACTCTTTGATTATTATGAATATCGCTTCTGTGAACATTCATGTACAAGTCTTCATGTGAACACACACATTTATTTTCTTGGGTAGACAGAAGTGGAATTGCTGGGTCAAATGGCAGCTCTATGCTTAGCATTTTGAGCAACTGACAAATTATTTTCTGAAGTGGCTACAACCACTTTACTTTCCCACTAGCAATGTAAGAGAGTTCCAGTTTTGCTACAGCCTCGCCAATACTTGTTAATATCTTTTTGGATTTATAATAAAGTCACACAAAAGCCTAATCTCCTCTATTCCCTCTTTTCACATATTTACTTTATGTTATATAAAATGTAAATTTACTGAGCAGGGATAATATATAGTCCAGTTTTTCTCTGGTCCCTCTTTTCACATGTAAAAATGCAGATTTACTGAGGCTAATCAGAGCCTCACAAGAATGTGAGGCTTCCTCATTGCCTGTCCTCCCTCTCTTTTTATTTTCCCCTCCTGCTTGCCCTTTGAATACTGAAGTTCCCCAAATCCCCTTTGGAAAAAGCACTGGTCACAGATTCTCCTGTGGCTTTAATTTTTTTCCCTAGATGAACCCTCCACCTCAGCTAATGAAAACCTCTATTGACTGAGACCTGCCTCAGTCATGTTTCAGCTTACAACCCCAATGGCAGAACCATCCTAGCTCGATGAGCCAGTACAATATGACCCCTGCCATCGTGATCCTATCTTCTATTGATTATATAAAAGCACTTCACCATTATTTGAAATTTCATTTCTTTGCATATTTGTTTACTTGTCTATTCATACTCTGTCCTCCCTCACTAGAACATGAACCATATGAAAGCAAGACCTGTCTCTCTTGCTTTGCCTGTTGTGACCCTACTCTACAACGGTGCCCAGCACAGCGTATGTGTCAATAGCTATTTAGTGAATAAACCAGTAAATATGGTTTCACTATATTTAAACTATATTCTGACTATGTTGTTCTGCATCCAAATTAGCAAAGCAACATATAATTATCAAAGCAAGTTTAGAAGAAAGTCCTTGAAATGCACAGTCACATAGGATAATGATTCTGCCTTTGATATAGTCTGTGGAATTCCACAGGATGGAGTCCTCCTAACTTTTTAAGCTCGGGTTAAAGACTCCTTCCCAAGGATCCACTGTCACCCCAGATTCTGGGCCTGAACCTAGTCAGTCACAAGAAAGGGGTATTCCAAAAGCTATAGGCCAGTAGGTCAGTCAGACATCAGTCACCATCTGCTTCTAGTGTGACCACCCTTGTGCCCCCATCTTCTGTCACCTCAGCTTACTCCTGTAACTGGCTTCCACCTGAGACCCCTGCCCAGTATCCATGTCCCTAATGCTTAGCCCAGATGCTCTTCCTGCCTTCGTGTCTCCTATCCCTAATAGAACAGGGGCCTTCCTTCTCTGTTGTTTCAATGTGGTACCTACTCCAACCCTAGCCCTCATGCCTACACTCCTACAACCCACTGCTGGACTTTTGTCATGACAGTTTCTCTATAAAAGACACTGTTAAATGATAGTCTATATACTCGGAGAAAATATTTGGTAAACAACATATATCTGGTAAAGAACTTGTATTCAAAAACACAGTACCAAAAACAAAACAAAACAAAACAACAAAAAAAGGGGACTAGATTTAAAACTGAGTATTGACAACAAAAAGGGGCATAAGGGGACATTTGGGGTGATAGAAATATTCTATATCTTGCTTTGTGGTGGTAGTATATGACTAAATGTATTTGTCAAAATTCGTACAACTGTACACCATAAAGGATGAATTTACTGTACGTGACTTACACCTCAATAACCTGACTTTAAAAAGCAACTAATTTCCTTCCTAAGAAACTAAGCAGATTTACATGCCAGATTTATTTTCCTTTTAGTATAATCAAACCTATTCATACAAATTACAGTATTAAGTTAATTGTGTAAAATGTATAATTTTCCAAATGATTTTAGAAAATAGTTTTATTTAGATACATAATAATTGTCCAAATGTTACTAAACTCATTAATGAGGGAACTAGCAAGATAATAAATCTAATTTAAAGGACAGCATGAGAAAGGTTTGTTTTATGATGAGTGAAAGACAAATGTTTGATAAAATTGCTACTTTACATAATAGACCAGTTAATTTCTCACAGGCCAATAAAGTATACTTTAACTTTTTCAGTGTTCTTCATTGGGTTAATAGTACTTGCATTTTTGATTAGATAAAAAGTCACTTGTATTTTATCAGGTTTCTACTAGCTAACATCCAACTTTGCGGAGTTGCTAAATACCTTGACTCTAACCAATAGCAAGTCAAGCAAGTGTAATTTCCACTGAAGCATCAGATGACCCTGATGTCAAATAAAGCAGGTCCCCGGTCTTAGGACAAAGAAGTTTCTAACAACAAAAACGGGGCACCCAGCTAAAGTGGTTTCTCCCTAATCTTTAGGTTTTTCCATCAGAAACAATAGTGCAGGTGGCAGGGAAGGAATCTTATCTGGGTCTGTTCCAATTTGCCTGAGTCCTGCACAGAGGTAAACTATTAATCAATGTCCACTTTTCCTAATGTTCAACCCCTTGGAATTGCAGATAATATATTATCTATATACATCAAAGGAAAGAGCTTCTTGAGTGGGAGTTTGTTCCTTTTAGAAGTTTCCCCTGAGGGCGGCCCTCCCCTGAGAACTTGCCCCTATCGAGCTATTCACCAAAAGGGTAGAAGAAGTATGACTGGATGCCCAGAAGTCCAGTTTGCAACAGGAGAGGTCAAGGTACTAGCAGGAGAGGACATAGTTTTCCTCGCCAAACTAAAAATTCCTTGTTGGATTGAACTGCCTTGTTTGTGCATAGACATTGTTTGTTAGTGTTAATATATTGATTAATTAATATTAATTAAGTATCTTATGAAATCCTTTGTGAACTTACTATGTACCAGGAAGTGCTTTAGGCCTGGGGATAAAATGTGGAAAGAAGAGAGACAAGTTTCTCTTCCATAAGGCTTACATTTCAGTAGGAGAGAGAGCTAATAAAGAAATAAAAATACAAATAATACATGCTATGAAAGAAACAAAATAGGGTCAATGGATATAGACTGTGCAGAGATGTGTGTAGGAAGAGCCTTGTTTTGGATATAATTGTCAATGAAGTCTTTTTGAAGAGGTGACACTTGAACAGAGATCTGAATGAGAAGGTACTAGCAATGTGAATATCTGGGAAAAGTAGAAAAGCAAATGCAAAGAGGCAAAAGCCCCTGGCATGAAAATGAGCTTTAATACATTCAGAAAATAGAACACCCATGAAGTCACGATGTTGCAACATAGTGAGAGAAAGGAGGAAGAAAATGGTATGAAATTAGGTCAGAGAGCTATGCAAGGTCGGGTCATGTAGCACTTTGCAGATCTTATAAGGAGTTGAGATTCCATTTTAAATGTGGATTTAAAGAGCCTTTGGAGATTCTTAAGTAGGTGGCCAATGTTCCTGATTTATGTTTATAAAAGGCCACTCTGGCTGTTAAGTGGCAAGTGAATAAAGGAAAGAATGAGTTAAATATTATTATGATACCACATTTATGAGTATGAATGTCTTGATCAGGTGAGGCAGATTGAGTTTCCCAAGCCACAGAATGGAAAATGTCCCTTCCAGCCATTTATCAGGGATATCTTCATGATCTGAAAAGACTCAATTAATCTCTTTAAAGGGAAAGGTTCCTTTGAGAGGCTATTCCTGTTGGATGAGGTCCTGTGCTGTTGGCAAAAGTTTATAAAGCACCTTTCCTTCAAGCCATCTCAGACGTGATGATCCAGGAGGATTCAGGTACTGCATCTTAATTGTTGTCATCATAAACAGTTGCATCTGGTTGTTGGGAGAGCCAGACATGTGAGTCTGTGTCCCATTCTTATGGCAACTGGAACATCATTTTCTATTATGTTCTATTTTGTTCTGACAGACAAATGATTAATTAGCACAATCATCATCTCTCCTTGAAAATGGCCATGGATCAGTGTGTCCCCCTCCATCATGTAATTGAATCAGGGCCCACACACCTGTTTCCACTTCCTTTAAACAAACACCTGCCCAATAACTAACACAAAGCAATATTAAATCTCAACTGACACTGTGCGTAAGTACATCTTTCTACTTGACCTAATCAATGCTGAAAGCTAGAACAACATGGGTTTCAGAGCAGACTGCTGCCTACTCCTCACCTGTAATTGGAATGTCGGTGGCTCTGACCTAACTTGGGCTGCATGACAGAGCTGGCCACGGTTATACTGGACAGTGGTTCAGAGTTTGGTTCTGGAGTCAGACCAACCTGGGATCATACCTGGTTTTCTAGTTGTGTGACACTGAGCAAATCACTTAATCTCTGTAAGCTTCTGTTTCCTCATCTTTAAAATGAGGATGATCCTATTTACCAGAAATGTTTGTTATTCTAAAAAAAAGTTTGATAAGAAAATGAACAGAGACTCAAAGAACTGGGGGGTAATATCAGAAGTTATTACATTTGAGCTACTGTCATCCTGGAAAAAGAAGAGAAAGAAATACGTGCAGAAATATATTTGAAGAAATAATGGTTGAAAATTTCCCAAATATGGTAGGTAAATTATGCATATAAAGAACTTAGCACAGTATTAGCACATGGTAAGCAAGTGTCAGCAATTTTTACTATAATAAGAATCTTAAATACAATTAGGTTGGGCAAATTTCGTTTCTGATTATGACAGCATAAGTACATGCTATCTTTTCCACTAAGCACCATGAAAAGTCCTCAGAATATATGAAGCTGAGAACTCTGAAAAGTAAATAATAGCAGGTCAACTGGAGGAGAGAATTTAAAAACTCAAAGAAAAACAACTATGGAAACATTTCTGCTTTTTTATTTCCTCCAATATTTTCTGGCATAAATTCTAGAGCAGTCTGAATCTTGTGAAAAAGGTGCTAACAGAAAAAGCTGCAAGACAAACTCTCTCTCGGGCCAGAGGATTGGGAAAGAAGCTCCTGGAAAGCAGAAATCTTTTGCCTATCACAGTCCTACTCCCGACATGTATCGGTAACGAATGGCATTACAACGCGGTGGCAAGGGCAGCAGCAGTGGTGGAATTGGGGATAGCAGCTACAGCAGTAGAGGCTCTGCCACTCTCTTGTCTGGCCACTTTGCCCTGAGGTAGACCCAACTGCACAAAGCTCATGACAATGCAGGGAATCCAAAGCCACAGTTTTCTAGCCAGAGCCAGGAAAAGGAGCCCATGAGAATCGGAGAGTATGAAGAGGACTCACAAACAGGCAATAGCTGGATAGAGGACTGAGGAGCACAGCAGTGTCCTGCACTGGGAGTTATAAGTGGCATACAGGGTTTGAAGAGGAATTTGTATGGGATAAAACCACATAGGGGTGGGATCATGGGGATTTGTAGGACAAGGAAGAGTTAAGACTATATCCCGCATGCAATGAGAACTCATTGAAGACTTTTATGTTAGAGAATAGCACAATCAGATTTTTGGTTCTTTTGGTATAAATATGGATCAGAGGATAAATATTAGAGAAAAGAAATCACCTAGAGGAATTTGGAAATCATCTAGCTGTGGGATAAAAAGGGTAGAATCAAGGCAGTAGAAGTAGGAATGGGAAGAGAATTGAGGGTTTTATGTAATTTTCTTACCGACTGTGGAAGGATTCAAAGATAATTCTCGGAATTCTGGATAAGGTAACTAGCGTTTTAGGTTATTTACACACTTATAGGACAAAATCCAGCACACATACATGCATAAAGTCACACAGAGTCACATACATCTACACAACACAGACACATACACATACTCAGACACAAAAACACTATGAGTTCCTAATTGGCCCAGGTTCCAAAATCTTATTGAAAGTGCAGTGCCCACACAGGTGGGAACAAATACAGCCTACTGGGATTTTTTTTCCAGGTATTGAGCTTCTTGTTGGGACACACAGTTAGAGATGCTTCTGTCTGTGGAGAATAGAGTCTTCCAGATCTAAGAATCAGCCAAATTTTTGCTTCATTTTTTTCTACTCAGGAGTAACCTCATCACTTTAGAATAATCTTTACTAAAATCTCTGCATGTTCATTTAAGGAAATTTTAGTAGATATTGGGTTCTTCTGGTCCTTACTCAAAATTAGTGCCAGCAGGACCATATTCCCTTCCAGGGTAGATAAATAGAGGCAATGTCTGGGTGCCCTTGAACAATATCACTTTTCCAGCTCACTAGGGTTCCAGAAGGACTGGTACCCTACAAAAGTAAAAGTGATGACAGTATTATCTGATACAGGTAGCATAGGTCACATAGAGCTGGTTTAGAGAAGGAAATGATAACTCCAATAACCATAACCATTTGGAATGGACAGCAGAGGTCTTAGTTAGATGTATGCATATGTGAGCCATCTGCACTTGGAGAATCAAAGGTGGAAATGCGATTGCTCAGGAAAAATAGGAAAAGAAGAGATTCAAGGAGAGAGACTTAGGGAGTATCAACTGAAGGGAGTAGGCAGATGGAAAGGAATTAATGAAGTAATGAAGAAAGATGGCAAGTGTGATGGGAGTACTGACTTTTACTTAGAAGAATTAACAGAAACAACGGTATTTCCAATATTATTATAATTATTTTTTGAGAAGGAGTTTTGCTCTTGTCGCCCCAGACTGGAATGCCATGGCAGGATCTCGCTCACTGCAACTTCTGCCTCACGGGTTCAAGCGATTCTCTTACCTCAGCCTCCCAAGTAGCTGGGATTACAAGCACATGCCACAATGCCTGGCTAATTTTTGTATTATTAGTAGAGATGGGGATTCACCATGTTGCCCAAGCTGGTCTCAAACTCCTGACCTCAGGTGATCCGCCCACCTCGGGCTCCCAAAGTGCTGGGATTACAGGCGGTGACCCACCGCACCCGGTGGGTGTATATATACATATACACATACATATATGTGTGTATTATATATAATATGTATTGCTTGATTGACTTTCTAATGGTGATACTGGTGGTTAGTTTTCTCTAGATATGTATTTTCATCGTTAAATGAATATGTATGTGGTATTAATTGGCTTGTATAATGCCCTGTGAAAGAGATCTGAGGTGGTTTACAGAAAGGAAAATAAAAAACACCATGGTGGAAAAAGATGAAGATATCAGAAGAAAGGAAAAATAAGGGCTGACAAATAAGATAAAGTCAGAAATAATAATTCTTCAAAAAATTCTGTGCTCCTTTTATGTACAGTAGCCAGAGGTGGGCTACAAAACAGTCTTGGATTTCCTTAACCAAACCAAAACAGAAAAACAAACAGACAAAAAAATGGGGAAGGAACAAAATCAATTTTCAGAATGAATAAATCAGTTGCTCCGAAACAATCTAACCTTTCTTGGTAGCGATTTAAAAGAAATTTCTATTATGTGTCTTTATAAAGGGAATGTTACATGATATAGTAGACCATGGTATAAAGGGAAGGTGACATGATACAGTAGACCATGGCTTTACATAGATATATGTTTATATGTTTAGGTATTTCCCTTTGATCATAAACAAAGGAAATCCCCAAACATTGTTTTATACACAGAAAAGCAGTTTTTGGAAATTATTTTAATAAGCATTTATAGAAAAGTGACAATGGGCTAGTGTATTAGTCCGTTCTCAGGCTGCTAATAAAGACATAGCCAAGACTGGGTAATTTATAAAGGAAAGAGGTTTAATTGACTCACAGTTCAGCAAGACCAGAGAGGCCTCACGAAACTTACAATCACAGTGGAAGGCGAAGCAAACATGTCCTTCTTCATATGGCGGCAGCAAGGAGAAGTACCAAACAAAAGGGGGAAATGCCCCTTATAAAACCATAATGAGATTTCATGAGAACTCATGCACTATCATGAGAACAACATGAGGACAACCACACCCATGATTAAATTAACCTCCCACCGGGTCCCTCCATGACATGTGGGGATTATGGGAACTACAATTCAAGATGAGATTTGGATGGGGACACAGCCAAACTATATCCGCTAGGTACTGTTGTTATCAGATGTTATGAAAGCTAAAAAGGTGAGTAAAATAGAGTTGGAAGTTTCTGCTATAGCTCTACATGATTTGAGTGTTTTGCAGAAGGTCACACAAAGTTTTCTTGCAATATAGAGCTTTTCAGAAGCAGACCACCAAACTACAAGAAAAGAAACTGAAGTTTCAAGGAACACCCCTATTTTAATAAGGAGTTTTCAGAGAAAGCAAATGTATGGCTCTACATTTATTCAGATTAGATGGAGAGTAGGGAATTGTTTTCTGAAACAAGATACAAAAGTCTACACATATAGTGACCAAGTGACAAACAAATAGCCTAGTCTACCCCTTGCACTATCTGGCCCTGAAGCCTCCAATGGGGGCAGAAGAAGAAGCACAGAGGCTGGTGGAGTTTGGGGCTGTGTGGAACAGACAGGGAAAGAGTGAGGCTGGGCAGGAATCAGAGTGCTGCTGCTGCCCCAGGCAGGAAATCTCACCTTCTAGTGTATCAGTGTCAATGTACTCCTCAAAACAATATGAAGTTCACAAGTTTCAACAGCTTTCAGCACAGCATATAACACAAAATGTAAGTAAATTATTAATTTTATTCATAGGAGTTGCTAACAAAGCAATGCATTTGACAAATGCCTATCCATGTCCATAGAAGGATATAAATTATCCAAAGTAGAAACAAGTGACTTTAAAAATATATATATATATATATACACATACATACATACATACACACACACATACACACACACACTTGGTTTTGGGGATAGAGAATACAGGAAACATCATTTCTTAAATCCTATCAACTACACAGTCATAAAATATCCCCAAATACTTTCAGTTTTTAAAAAGAAAAATATAGATATCTTGTGACTTTGGTAGATTGCCGTGAGCAAACAAGCAATTACTAGATGATCATGGGAATAAAGAAAGCATTGGTACACTGAGGACGTGGTTTCTTTCATTTTCCTTGTGAATGAATAAGATAAGGTTTGGCTCTGAGTTTTGGAGGGGATTAGCAGCATTGGATGGCATTGAGTTCTTAAAGTACTCAAAAACGAAAAATCTTCAATTGATTCTTATGATCTGAAATCATTCTTGATGTGAAGGGTTCTTTCTTTTCTTAATTGGGGACAGATTCTGAGAGGAAGCACCCCGTACCAACCTCTGATCTACGAGTGTTTTAAGATTAGGCAATTAGAGGCTGAGTTTGGGTTAGAGAAGGGTGCCATCCATATTTTGGCTTCTGTTCCTGTTCTCTCAATTTTCAAGAAAAACAATTTAACAAGGCTTTTAATAACCTACAATTCTTGTACATCATGAACTATTTGTTGTTTTAAATTACAATTTGAACTTATATATGCAACTCACCATTCCACATGAAAATACTCTGAAATTTTTCTTCTCAAAGGGACACCACTTCGATCCTCTAACCTCTTTACAAATGTTCTATTTGTTTGACTTGTGTTACACCCTGAAAACTGATTATTTTCCCAACAAAGAAAAAACAATTACAACAGACCAGAGTCTTGTGTCTTCAAAAAGTCTTTTGATTTCATTTTTCATCTTTAGCAGAATTATTCGCTTTTGAAGAAAAAATAAAAGGGCTCCAGCTCTGCAGAGAGTAATTCACTTATAAGAGAATATCTGCTAAATAAACAAAACCTAATGGACATTTTTCTGGGGAATATTTTTCTGTGGCCTAAAAAACGAATCTACATGGCCTATGCATACACTGTGGTTCAGAGCAAGCTTCAAGGTTTTATCTTTTTGTCTCCACGATGCAACTTGGGTCTTCACTTGTGTGTAACGAAATCAAGGAAAAGATGTGACTTGAGTTTCCAAGTATTGTTTCTCAACTTGATCCTACCTATTCAACGCTTTTGGCTCTGAATACTGAAATGGAATCTGGATGGAATGAAATTAATACAGGGTAGGACCCTGTGCTTTAATGTAGAAGGGGCCACATTTTCCCTTGGCTAATTTCTAAATTTGAAAATAATCACATAGTGTGACTTTACTTTGTCTTGTTTTTCATTTCCATTTAAATGAGATGACTCCAAACTTGAGTTTGGTCTTATAATTAAAAGGTTTGCTATGTTAACTTTCTGCAAATATTTAGTACAATGATACCATTTATTTTCAAATATGTGATCTGGATTTTCCTGAATATAGTCATCTTGAATATGGTCAATGCATAAGACAAAAAAGGGAATACAGGATCTTGGGACTTCATAATGGAACAGTAAGATTACAGAACTGCAAAAAGACTCTTGCCATTATTCTTGGCAGTGGGCAAGTAGTAGTAAGCTAAGAGTTGCTAGGATGATGGTTTAAAAGGATTCCTATGTGGCGGAACTCATCTCCTTGTATGAAAGCAACTCAGAACCGATACCTGACTGCAAGCATCAGATGCAATTAGCACAGTGCAGTATTTTTCAAACTTTTCTATAGCAATGAGATCTTTTTTTTTTAAATAAATTTCTGCTAATGTTCAATGTATAATGCAGACAGAAGCAGGACTCCTCTGGTAGACTTGGGCCTAGCAGTAGGCACCACATAAGCCCCAAAACTTGGCAGAGCCATGACAAACCACTGATTTAACAAATCAAGAAATCAGAGAGTCACCTCAATCCCTTAATAGTTGCCAGAGCTTAGACAACTTACAGTCTTTTTGAATGAGTGTGCGTGTATGTATGTGTGAGTGTATGTGTGGGTAGGTTAATTCCCACTTTTCAGGATTATTGTGAAGATAAGTGATAATGCAAATAAGGCACTTAGCCCTGTCCCTTGCCTGTAGGTAGACATTCAAGAAATTGTTACTACTCTTGTTACTATCATCACCATCCTAACCATCACAGTACTACCATTTGCTAAGCACTAACCATGTTCCAGGCTTGCTGTAAAGGGCTCTGTATACATTAACTCTGTTAAATTACAGATGATGACACTGAGGCTTAGGAAAGTTACATGCTTTATCCAAGACAAATAATAAGTAATGGAGTTGGATTTAAGCCCCAAATCCTGAATTTAACCCCAGAGCTCAGTTGCTTCTTATTAGTAATAAACTGCAGGACTCAGTATGTATTTTTGTAGGATAGTCTCCCTATATCTTAGCTCTTCCTTACTGTATTAGTCAGAGTTTCCCAGGGAAACAGAACCAGTAGGTTTTGTGTGTGTGTGTGCATGTGTGTGCCTGCACATAGAGATATATACACATACATATTTATATGTGTATGCATATATGTGTGTGTGTGTATATGTATATATATGTGTGTGTGTATATATATGTATATAGTGTGTGTACACACACATTTATTACACAAATCAGGAAAGCCAGTGGTGTAATTCAGTCTGAGCATGAAGGCCTGAGAATCGGGGGTGGTATTTGGATGCAGCATCAGCAAACATTGTTCATCATGCACTGAAGATAGCAAAGGTCCTGGGTGGGATAGAGCAGCCTCTCTACATTTTGATTTCCCTTCTGTGCTCTTTTTTTGAGAATTAGGAGAGTAAAACAGGAAATACCATGAAATGTTTGGAGACCTTTGTTCCATTTGCTACTCTTCATCAGAAGATAATAAATGGTCTTTTCCCTCCTCCATCACATATGAAGTCATCTTTCTGACATCAAAACCATCCACAAATAAGTCCCTTTTTACAATCTAAACTCAGTTCCTTCTACAACATACAACCGTGCTTCTACCATAGCCAATTCATTCTCTTCATTGTCTCCTGAGACTGATAATTTATCCTCATCTCATTCATTCATCAAGCAGTAGGTAATATTCTTTGTGCACAAAGTACTTCGCTAACAGAGTTCTTTTCAACAGAAGGAAGACAGTAATTACAGTTAGCATTTATTGAGTTATTGGTATGTGCACTTGTAATAACAGCCAACATGCATTGAGCACTTACTATGCGATGGGCATTGGATTAAATACTACACGGGATTCACTGTATTTATTCTGTCCAACAACTCTATGTTGTTTTTCTTCTCCCTATTTCACAGAGGAAGAAACTAGGGTAAAGAGAGCAAGTGCCCGAGATCACACATGATAAAGAAAGGAGTGTGTACTTTCATCCAGATAGTCTCTCTTAAACACAGGGTATTGGGTGCTACACAGTCCTCAAGTAGCTTTAAGTTTACTGGAGAAGATATGACCTACACGGATAATGGTAACACAAGACAGGAGGTTTTCAGTGTCCTAACAAAAAAGCAAAGTGATATAGGAGTTTCAAAAAATAAGGATCGCTTCTGCCACAGATCATCAAGGAAAGCCTGTGCAGGAGATGGGGTCTGCGCTAGGACTTACTGGTGAGATACTTCATTTGTTTCAGCAAAGGAGAGGGAGCAGGAACACACGAGGTGGTTTAGGGGAATAGAATTGGAGATTCATCTGAGGGCAGAGCAGGAAATGAGACTGGTAAAGCAGATGGCTGCCAGGTGAGGGACATCCTAGAGCCAGGTGTTCCTTTTCATTCCGTAGGTGTCACAGGGAAGGAGCAAGGGATAAACTGCATGAGAGCTTAGAGTTTACATGGAGAAGGGGAGGTCAAAAGCCAGATCTGGGTAAAGAGTAAAAGCTTAGGAGTTTAGCAAGGGAAACGATTTGGAGGCAGAAACGCAATGCATCAGGAGTCAATTTGGCTGGAAGCTGAGCTATGACATAGGAGCCAAGATGGGGATGTGGCAAAAAGGAATGAGGCAGTGAAGGGCGAGGAGAGGGGCATAATAACTCCAAGGCCTGGACTTTCATTTCTGGTGGAAGGCTGCTCTGGGAAGTATGATCCTGTGATTTCTCTCTCATTCTCTGGGATATTCTAAAAGTACTTTCTGGGTATTCACTGTAGGTCCGGGAAATATGACCCACTTGGTGGCTAAGGGAGCCCAATCTGGCAGAGGCCAGTGCAGTTTGGAGAGAAAGCGGCTGGAGGCTGTTAGGCGGCACCTATGTTGCACTGTCGCCAGGTAATTGGTTCTGAGGCGACTTCTGGGAGGTATTTTTTGGTAGTACACTCAGCACTGGTGTGGTCACTGACCAACTGAGCAGGGCAGGGTAGAGGGGCAGGAGACCGTGCACACTGTGGCACTGAGCCTGCACCAAGGAGAAAGGCTATGCCACTTACGGAGAGGATCAGGAAGATGAACTGAGTCAGGGCAATGACCAGGTCAGCTTTAGCTACGAGTGAGACATACAGCCAAGTCTTCCACGTCAAAATGTCATGTGGACAGTAGGGAATGCTGGGCTGGCATACTGGAGAGAGCTGGGAATCAGGCTCATAGATGCTTGGAGAGTCTGTGTGTACGCTGAGGACAGAGGAACGGAGAAAGAAAAGAGAATTCAGGACAGAATGGGGATGTCCACACTCTGAGGATGTAAGTCCATGGATAAAACAGTGTGGTGTCCCAAGGGTAGGAAGGCCCCACTGAGTCAAAGACTTTCCAAAAAGCAAGGAAGAGGAAGAGTGCAACCAGGACGTGAGATGGTTTTGAGTAGTGGGTGGTTTAATTAGTTTCTGAAGTTACTTGCTAGGAAGTGACCTCTCCTTTGACCATCTTTTCATACAAATTATAAACTTCCCTCATGGCATTACTTTTCCCAGCAACTTTTCCTGACTATTCCATTCTGCATCTATTCCCCATTCCTTAGAGACCCAGTGCCTCTGGCCTTTGTGTGCCATTCCCTGTATTTCCACTGGGGTGGGAGCCTCACAAACTTCCAAGGCTGGATAGAAGCAACTTGAGGACATTTGGTTCTCACCTCGGGGATGACAGCAACAGCCTCCTAGCTGGGCACTCTGCCTCGCTTTAGGCCCCCAGGGATGCTTTCTCCATAAAGCAGCCAGCGTGACTTTAAAACATAAATCAGATTATATGATGACCCTGCTGAAAACCTACAGTGGCTTTCCATTACCCTTGGAAAAAGGATTCAGGTGCAAAGACTTGGCCATGGCCTAGAGTCTGCCCGACTCCCTCTCAGCCTTTCCCTCCCTCCATCCCCATGCCCCACCACACTCAGCAGCACTGGCTGTCTCTACATCTGGTGGCCCGTTAACTTTCCATTGCTTCTGCTTTGAATGTTCTTTTGCAAAATTGCACTTGGCTTCCATTTCCTCACCATTCAGGTCTTACCCAAAAAGCCTCCCCTTCCACAAGCACCCTGACAAATGCAGTACAGTTTCATGCCACATCTCCCTTTGCAATATTATCACACTGTCTTCTAAGGCTCTTTTCAGGATTGTAATTATTTGCTTGTTGGATTTTGTTTGTTTGTTTGTTTGTTTTCGGTCTTACTCTTCATCCAACTCTTTCTGAGTAGAAAGTCCATCTGTCTTATTTATGACTGTCTCCAGCACTAAAAAAGTGGTCTGCACACAGTAGGCGCTTCATTGGTACTCCCACCGGCTGCCTGACTGGAGGGTTTTGGACAGTCTGGTACCTCTGAGGCCTGGATCCTCCTTCCTTCTTCTGTTGTTACTTCCTCAACCAGGACTGTCTGAACATTAATCTAAATCAGGCTCCCTTCTGTGTTCTCTTTCATAAAACCTTGTTATTTCCTTCAGAGTTTTTAATAATAAATGTATGTACATGTTATATTCTGTGAAAGGAAAATAAACCTCAGGACCCCAAATTATGAAGTAAAAGGGAAAGTCAAGCTGGGAGCTGCATCAGGCAACCTGCCTCCCATTTTATTTCTAAATGAGATAGCTACAAAGATTTTTTTAAAAGCTACATACCTCCCTCACAAGGGAAACTCCTTGTGGGCCCTAAAATCTTTAGTCTAAAACAGTTCTGTTGAATTTTATCCTGACAAAGTACATTGATAGCTTCTCTTCACAGCTGCAGGACAAAGAACAGGACTCAAAGCCATCCCTCTGCTCCCCCGAAACAAATGCATATCCGATTGCTTCCTCTGCCCTATGTTTATTTTACCTTCTGTAAAATCGCAGATCCACTGAGCTAGATGAATGCGTAAGTGACTGTTCCTCTTCCCCCTCTTGCATAGAGAAAAGCTGATCAGACCCAAAAGAAGGTGACTGTTTGCCTCTTATGTACCCACACCTTTTAAAAATGTCTTCCTCTTTCCCCATTAGCAGCTCTTTCCCCGCTAAATGCTGAAGTCCTCAAAATCATCTTTGGAGAAAGGCACAGACCTGTCTTCTGGGTGTATATTCTTAACCTTGGCAAAATAAACTTCTATATTGACTGAGATCTGTCTCAGATACTTTTTGTTTGCAATTCTATCTCCCCCACCACACTGTAAGTTCCAGCAGGGCAGAGACTGTATACTATTTAGTCACTGCTGCATACTCTGTGCCAGGGACAGACTAGGTGATCAGTTATTCTATATTGAATGAATATTAAAGTATTCTAAACTCCTCTTGGGTTTAACCATAGGGTAGAATATGAAAGCTATAGCTGACAATCGGTTGGCAGACCCTTCTCCTTGGGGAAAATTGAAATTTCCTTGCTACATCTATTCTGGACCTTTACATTTTGTATGAAGGTAATCAAAGCTGCTCTGATCTAGAGGAAGACATCTGTATCGTTTTCTCCAACAGGACAATTTGACAAAGGGGTTGGACCTAACTTTGCACAAGCTGATGATGAAGGAGACATCCTGGTGCTGTTCTCCAAGGTGGGTGGAGTGAAGGCAGCCAACTGGGTCCCACCTGAACAGGGAGCCTGCTGGCCATCACTGGGAGGAAAGACAGTCCTTGGGGCCATGCCTGGGTGGATTTTAGAAGATGAAGTCTGGCCATTGCTTTCTTCTATCCAGTTATATTGATGCAGATTTGAGTAGTGTTCAGGTGGCTCTGCTGTGAGAACCTCCAGCTGCTAAAAGGAAAACAAGAGGGAAAAGAATAAACAGCACATCCCATTGGCACCAAACAGCTTACTTAAACTTGCGAGCTAGGCATTATGAGGTGGTCAGTTCTCTAGAATGGGCTCTTCGAGCCAGCAGGAGATTCTGATAGTGACTTAGCTTATATTGGCTCCAAAGATGAGCTTCACTGTGCCTGTGATTCTTATTCTTATTTGGAAAATGGGCTAATAAGACTTCTGTATGATGCACAGGGCAGGGGGAAGATTGGCATGACAGGTGAACGGAATTCTGATGCAGAATCACCATCAGCTGGCTGTGGACCCTTGAGCAAACCAAAGTACTTCTCTGTATACTTAAAATGAAGGCGTTGGCATGTAAACCTAGATTCTGAAATGATTGCACAATCGGGTTTCTCATTTAATGCACCTCTCCTGTGGTAGGCTGGATACAGTCAAATTCCACACCCCATCACCCATACCAGTAAAATCCCTTCTCTGATTTGCTGAGCCCGGTCTCCTAACTGAAATTCCAACTCTGCCACCTGCTGCCTCAGGGCCTCACGTAACGTTTGCAGTTGCTCGGCCTCCTCCCTGCAAGTAAATAATAGAAAACAACCAAATTTAACAATCCTTCCCAGGTGCACTCTTCCATTGTCTCCTCATAATATAGGTTCTTCCTTTGCAGTTTCTTAAAAGAGAATGTCATCTTTATTTGTGTCAGTTGCAGACATTACTAAGGTTGTCTTCTTTAAAATAAATAAATAAATAAATAAATAAAAAATAAACTCTATTGCAGTATAACATAGTTCCCTTGTTTTAAGAGCACAATTTAATAATTTTTAATAAATTTACCAAATTGTGTAATCATCACCACTATCCAGTTTTAAAACACTTCTATTTCCCCAAGAAGAACCTGTATGCCCCTCCCTTTACAGTTAAACCCGATTTCCATCCCCAGCCCCAGGCAATGAATGACGAATCTACTTTTGGGACGTGTTTTCAATCTATGTGAAAATAATGCAGATTTTTGAAACTCTTCTAACTCCTCACATTTGCATTTGCACGAGCCCCATCCCATTGATTAAAGACATCCTGCTGGCAATGCCCCTGACTGCCTGCCTTTTGACCTTCTCAATAGCCCTTGACTTAAGGAATAAGTATTGCTATCTAGCAAATGGCTCTCTCAGATTCCCACAGAGAAAGCAAGAACAAGACCATGAAAGCAAAGGAAAAGCTGGCTGGTTTCTCATTAGCTCTGCTCCAGGGTGCTCATCTGTCCTGCCCTGATTACCTTCCTTGTTCCACGTGTGTGGGCTGGTACTTACTTTTATGGCTCCCTTAGGTAATTACCTTTCCTCCTCTGACATGTGCCTGGAAAAGAGGGCCTGCTGTTCCATAAGGTGCTGTTCAATTTCCTCTAAATACTCCCGGAAACTCTGGCATATCGTCTTCACGGCTTCCATCTCATGGACTGTGCACTGAGAACAATGAGAAAGAACTGAGAAGAAAGTCTTTTCCGATCTTCTGCAAGAGCTCACCATGGTGGAGCCTGTCTTCCCATTTGAGCTCACTTTTTTCGCAAACAGGCCCTACTGCTAATTTAAGGGGATGGGAATAGGAAAAGCCCAATATTTGGGTTCACAAAACAACTAGTGACAGTGCTCATCTGGGACAGAAGGGCAGCTGTTGTTGGGTGGCCTTTGGGTGACAATCGTTATGTCCCAGAGGATGGAAGGCATTCTGGAGGCCTAGGTGATGTAGGGATGCAAGGATGTAGGTAGAAGAGAGGAGGGGAAGGGCCAGCATAAGGGTTTGTGAGTTGAGTCTGTTTAATCTTGTTTAACTTTGGTGCTGGCTACTGCATCACTCTGAGTATCAATAACATTGAACACATCTGTTCAGCTGGTATGTGTTTGATTAAAGAAAATCTGCTTAGAATAAATTTTATTAGTCTTAGTCCTGCTTAGTCACAGTCCTGGATGTTGGAATCTGCAGGATCAGCTTCATCCACCGAACAAGCCCACCCTGAGGAAGGCAGGCAAAGGTTGGGCATCCTGTCATCTCCAAGAGTTGGAGTCTAGAATTGAACTCCGTCTACCCTTTTAATCCTTCCCATTGCTGCCGATGTAGTCATCCTTTAAATCTGACTTTCTCTCTCAGGCTGTGCCTTTGCCTTGGTTTTCTAATTTAAATATATTCCTGCAGCCCCTGAGAACTTCGGAACTCTCCACTAACAGACTTGACCACCCTCCAGTCTGGCTCCAGCAGACCAGGGCTGTGTCCCTGGGATGACCTCAGCCTCCCCATTCCCCATGAAAAAGCCTGCCTGAGAAATCTGAAGGCTGCCAGGAAAATTTACTGTTTGCTTTTGCCAACACCTGACATAGGCCCTTTCTGAGAGGATTTATTAAAAGTTGATTATAATTGTAAATATGTATTTCTTACAACTCACAAGCGTCTCTCTCAAGGACCTGAGAGCCATTCCTTTGAAATGTAATCATCTGGAAGGTTTGGGCCTCTGTCCCCAGTCTCTTGGAGGGCAGAATCCTAACTTCAGTTACTGCTGGCTCACAAACACAGCTGGTCTAATGGCATTGACATGGACCAATTCTTTGTGATTTTTCACTTTTCTGGCTCTACTGAGTCCCTGCTCTCCACCCTCTCTTATTCTCTCTTTAGAATACCCAAATCACCTCTGCACAAATTGAAGTGGAGCTCAGCTCTTTCCCCTACTGTCAGTAGTTTCTGAACACAATCTGTTTTCATGGCTTTAACTAAAGCTATTTACCTTTGGCACCTCCAAGCCCAGTCCATTTGCTGGCACTCTGATGACTTGCTGAGTTCTTACCAGCTATCCCCTTTGTTTTGCATCCTGGGTTGGATCATGCTTTGAAATCCATGACCCAGAATTCCAGGGCCACTAACCATCTGAATTTGAGTAATATTAATGCTTGTTGGGCCCTAAAGCCATCTCTGTCCGACCCACAGGCTTGGACCCCTTCCCAAAATCAGCTCAGCAGAGGCTGCTAGTTGACTATCACAATCTTTCCCTTTATTCTTGTTAACAAGAATACTTTAGAGGCAGCCATGTGTCTAGCTAAAAAATATATATATTTCCCAGCATTCCTTCCAGAGACAATGGCCAATGAGATGGGAACAGAGAACATGCTGTGGGGCTTCTGTGATGTTCTTTAAAGGAAACTGATTTTGCAGCCTGGCTCTTTTTAACCTTCTCTTCTTCCTCCTTCCATGGAGACCAACCTTACAGCTAGGTGGACTCCTCTAGCCCTGTTTCTAGGAAGTCCCAGATTTCTTACCTTTCCTCTCTAAACCACATGGCCAACATCCTGGCAGCCTGATGGCTATTTTTACCAGAATTGTCATAATGAAAATACTTTCCTAAGAGTAATGTTTTTATATTGAAAATTCTCCATATTTTGTTTTGGGAGTTTGGTTTTGATTCTATCCTCTAATTTTTATACTGAATAACATATTTTGCATAGTAAAGCTCCCCAATTACTCTTGCATCAATGTGAGTGAATTTGAACCAGTTAGGGGATCTCTGAAGCGATACTGATGTTGGCAGGAATGCTAGATTATGGCTCTTAAGACCAGAAAAGATCTTGGAGACCACGAAGGGCATCTGTTATAGATACATGTTCTGACATAGAATGGCTAGTTAACTTGTCTGTGGTCAAAAAGTAACACTTAGATTTCAAACCCAAGTCTCTTGGTTCATTTCTTTTCTTCTAAGATCTGAGTCACAGCAGGGACCACAGTATAGTTGAACACAAGGATAAGTTGCTTGTCCCTTAGCGGCAGGCTGTTTGAGTGGTTCTAGTAGCTTCCTATCAGGTAACCAAGACTTCCCAACTGGTTCAAATTCACTTCAAAGTTCTAGGGACAGTGACGCCAGGGTCATGGAAGTGTGGTGCTCAAATAGGCTGAACATCATAAACACTGAATTTTATGCTCATCTAGTTATTTTGGGGCAGCCTCTTGTGATTGAAAGGCATAAGATTGGGGTGCTTGGGTTTGGGAATAACTGATGGAGTGTTTGTTCTCTGAGAAGGGAGGGATGCGGAAGATTCTGAAACGGTGCCATCTTCTGGTCATTTGGAAATATCGAAAAAAACATTTTAGCCCTAGAATAAGTATAGAAATGATTTCATAATAAAGAAAACTGTAGGTAAGAAAAATAAATAAATAAAACTCCTCAAAAACAGAATGTTTTGAATGTTTCCTCCCCCTCCTCCTCCTCCTCCTCCTCTTCCTCCTCCTCCTCCTCCTCTTCCTCCTCCTCCTTCTTCTTTCTTCTTTTTCTTACAATATAAAGGCTTGGTTATAACCTAAATGCCAAATGCAAGTTCTGCTCTACTGACCCAAACCCATTGAAACAAATTTTAACTTCAATGGTAAGAGCACCATCACCAAAAGACAATGAATTTTCACTTCCAATATGCTCATATTACTTTTCCTTATTTGTATACCTTTATTTTTCTCTAAAACTAAATCATAAACAATATGGAAGTACTTCTAAAATTCAGAAATCTTATTTCTGATAGATCTTATTTTATTTTCTGGAATTTTTTTTGAATTAACACTTTTTAAAATTAACAAATTATCCTGAAGAATTTACCTATATATAACAATTTAGTTATACCAAAAAACCATTTTTTAATTAACAAATTATTGCAAAGAACTCACTTATATGTGAAAATTTAATTATATTAACATCAACAAATCATTACCCTAGAAAACCCAAAGAGGCCAGAAAAATGGCATTTATCAATTAGTCAAATGTTTCTCTACAGTGTTATATATTGCTATTGCTATATTAGGGGGGTAAGATAAGGATGTTTTTGAGTCTTCAAGTCCTTTACGTAAAATTGCTCTTAGTTTCAACATCTGCTCAGAACTCCCATTGTCTTCTTCTTCATCCTTTTTTTTTTTTTTTTTTTGAGAAGGAGACTCACTCTGTTGCCCAGGCTGGAGTGCAGTGGCATGATCTTGCCTCACTGCAGCCTCTGCCTCATGGGTTCAAGTAATTCTCTTGCCTCAGCCTTCTGAGTAGCTGGGATTATAGGCACACACCACCACACCGAGCTATTTTTTTTTTTTTGTATTTTTAATGGAGATGGGGTTTGCCATGTTGGCTAGGCTGTTCTTGAAGTCCTAACCTCGGGTGATCCACCCACCCCAGTCCCCCAAAGTGTTGGGATTACAGGTGTGAGCCAACATGCCCGGCCTCCCATTGTCTTCTAAGAGATGTCCACCTCTGCTTATAATCTTCACTTGGTTCAAGAGCTATTTCCTGTTAATATTTTCATAAATAAATTTTCTAGCCATGTCTAGCACTTGGCATCTAATTTAAAGCCAATTTTCTTCGGAATATTTTTCAGGCATTACAAACCCAGGCTCACTCATAGTAGATGCTGCTGCATGCAGTAACTTGTTCTCTTTGTGCTTTAAATGTCTTTAAGCAGTCTCCTCTTATGGAGGAATGCAATCCCCTATTTCTACTTGCTTTCCAGCACATGTGTCTGTGCACATATGGATGCCTGCATAGAAGTATAAATATGCACACGTATACGCATGTATGTTTGAATTGTTTCCTTTGAGTGTATTTTTCTGTTTCTTTGGATGTAAATAAAGGGAAATTCATTGTCATCTGGTAAAACCTTATATAGCACCCATTTCAGCAGGTGTATGATGCCAAATCAACTGGATATAAAAGTACCTTTTTTTGTATAATTGCAAATTCTAAGAGGAAAGAAGGTGAACGCAATAGGAGACAAAGCATTAGAAGCCTTTGGATGGTGGCCCTCACACCCATTCAAACTCCTACTTGTTTAAAATCTACCCACGTCTGAGGATAGTTACTGAGCATAATGGGCCACAAAACCTCCCTGTTTTCTGCAGAAGCGTTGATATGCCAAAGTGTCAAATCAGGAGGAACATCTATTTCCAGCTGCCAAATCTCTCCACAACAGCTGGGGCTACTCACACCCAAAGCCCTCTTTTGACACTAGGCACGAGGAATAAGAAGAGCTGGGTCCACACTTGGTCACCCTGGAGCTGGCCCAAGTTTAATCTTCTGCTCCTATTCTAAATAATATCCGGCCGGGCGCGGTGGCTCAAGCCTGTAATCCCAGCACTTTGGGAGGCTGAGACGGGCGGATCACGAGGTCAGGAGATCGAGACCATCCTGGCTAACACGGTGAAACCCCGTCTCTACTAAAAAATACAAAAAACTAGCCGGGCGAGGTGGCGGGCGCCTGTAGTCCCAGCTACTCGGGAGGCTGAGGCAGGAGAATGGCGTGAACCCGGGAGGCGGAGCTTGCAGTGAGCCGGATCTCGGCCACTGCACTCCAGCCCGGGCGGCAGAGCGAGACTCCGTCTCAAAAAAAAAAAAAAAATCCTTACCATGATGAATCTGGCTGTAGCTTCCTGTGCCTGTTTCCCCAGGGCCACCTCTTACTCTTTCCAGCCTACCTTCCTCTGAGAAGCTGCAATCCTTCTACCTGCGAATCTGCTCCCAGGTGCTAGATGCCCACTCGTACTTTCAATCCCCAGAACCGTGCTTCTGCAAATTCATCAGGACACCCCCAGTACCTCACAGACTCTCAAACCTTTTACACTAATGGTCTTACTGGGCTGTGCTACTGACCAGTCATGGTCTCTGGATGCTGTGGTTTGCCTGATAGATTACACACCCTCTGGCACCTGTAGTCAGAACCACTTTTGAGCCACTCTCAACCCTGGTATCTCTTTTATTTGCACTGATTTGTCCAAGGCACCCCAGCTATATGAAAGAACCTCATTAGGTAGGTCGTGTTTTCAGTTTGTGTCATGGGAGGCTGTGTTAGCCATTTTTCTTTTTTCAAGATATAGCTTTTATTGTTCAAGATACAGCTGTTGCCATAGATACCTAATTATAATACTAAGGAATAAATTAAGTGATAGTACATCCCAAAGACAATTTGATGCAATAGATGTCTCACTTCTTAGTCTATGAATATATGTTTGTTATTTGTCTTCTGAACACAAATAATAAATTATTTATATTGTTTTTAAGAGTGGTGATGTAAACAAAATTTAGATAGTATCTTATTGTGGAATAAACATCTATAGCATTTACACTAAAAGAATGAAATTGGATATGTCTAGAAGAACCATTTCTTCTGGAGTTTTGAACACAATTTTGTTATTTTTAACAAAATATAAAACTAAATATGACTTAAAATCTTTGTAATGCTTGTCTTAAATGTAAATTAGAAAAATAATCTTTCTTCAGGATATGCATTCCTATGTTAGACCAACAACCAGTCTTTCTTTGTCGAAACTGGAGTACCTAATTCTAGGATTTAATATTTTTCCCCATACGGCCTCTCAAAATGTCACCTTCTCCAGCTATCTTTCATCCCTAACATTTTTCCCTTACAAACTATGTGATCGAGTAAATGTTTATTCTCTTAGAGCTGAGTTTTACAGCCTTGACACTATTGACATTTTGGGCCAAAGAATTCATTGTTGTGGTGGCTGTTCTGTGTATTTTAGGATGTTTTTCAGCATTCCTGGCCTCTACCCGCTCGTTGCCAGTAGCAACCACCCCCCTCCCATTGTGGCAACTAAAAATATTTCAAAACATCGTGAAATGTCATCTGGGAGTTCAGAGGTGGGAAATTATCCCCAGTTGAAAACCACTTACTTAGGGTATTTAAAATCCCCTCAACAAATGATGTAAATAATGACGATAATAATGATGATGGTGGTGGTAGGTGGTGGTGGTGATAGTTATGATGATGACGACCCTACTGTTATCCAGGACTTGAACCAAGGTCTTTTGATACTCAAGAAGGACCCAGCATACATTAGGTCTTGTTCTTTTCTTCCACTGAACTTTTGGAGAATATACCTAGTACTGAGCACTATGCCTAAATGAAGATTTCTCTTACCTGTTCAACTCTGACTTATATTAGGTTCATATAAAAATATTCCAAATGCCTGGGAGTCTTGCAATTAAAAAATGATCTGATAAATTATTTAAACTTTCCTGTAATCACTTTCTTTATATCACATTTATGTAAGGCAATTTTCATACGTTGAAAGGCCAAGTAGTAATTTGTTTTATCTTTCAAATAATCACTTTGTAATGTTAATTTTACACTTATATAGATTTAGATATTTTAAAGTCAGACACTTCTTTGCTTGGACTGTAGTGTCAAGCAATTTACTGTTACTCAAATTGAATTTGAATTTGGACTTCCCACTTAGTCATTAGGAGGCATTGAGATAATTATTTAAACTCTCTCAGTTCTAGTTTTCTTGTCTGTAAAAGAAGAAGGACCTGGCATATATTAGGAGCCCAACAAATATTTATGGAATGGATTAAAATGAAGATTAAATGACATAATGGAAAATGGTCAGCATAGGCACTCACTGAATATTTGTGGAATTAAGAGAATGGGAAGGTAACTGCAGGCACCAAACAGTAGGCGCTCAGTAAATCATGGTTCCACTTCACCCTGCTCTACCTATGTTCTCTGTGCGAGCCCCCTCACCTTTTCAACTCACTATACAAGTGGTTTTATGTGCAATAGTCTTAATTTTTTAATCAATGGCTGGCCTTGAAAGCCTAGATCATCTCTTGCCTTGAAAACTTGCTAAAAAGGAGAAACTGGAAGGGCTCATTAAACACTTACTGATGAATCAAGGGCTAGAGAAGGCTGGAGCCATTTAGTCCTCAGTAACTGTAGGGTCCACCTTTCAATAGATTCAGCAAAGGTGACCAAAAGCCTCTCTATTTGACATGAGAAGCTCTAAGTTCAAGACCTGAACAATGCAAAACAGTCACAAAAATTGATTATAAGAGTAACATACCCACACAATTAACATTACCTAGAGCTTTCCATGTGCCACATGCTGAGCTGAGTGGTTTACAGGGTTCATCTTATTTAATCCTAAAACAATCCTGTGTCAGTTTTACAAAAATATTTTTACAAAATATTTTACAAAAATATTAAATGGCTTGTGTAAGATTATACAGATAAACAAATTTAAGACACAGAACTTCTCAGCTAGAACTGGAGATGAGTTACAGATGTGTTAATGCTTATAACCTTAGACATATGAATGTATGGTTCTACTCCTCAGTTTTCCCGCCTGTAAAATGAAGATTAATAATAAAATTTGCTTTGCTTATTTCTAAAGGTGATTGATTGGAAGTATCAAGAAGAAATGTGTGATACTGTATCATAAACAATAAAGCGCTCTACAAATGTTATTCATGATTTAAAATAGAAACGTTTGCCCTGAGATCTTGCATTCAGCAAGGAAGTATGAACATTATCCCTGAGGTGTTTATCATGGGTGCATTTGCCTCTCCATCTTTGCAAGTGTGAACACTTACGGAACATAGCTCCCTCACTGTAGTGTCCTGAAGGGCTTTCAAAGTCGTCATGAACTGGGCTTCCTGGTGACCAGTGAGTGAGCAGAGGGAGTGCCTACAGACTGAGGGTTCAAGGCCAGGGCTTTGCCTCTCCCAGTGGCAGTGGGAGTGGTGATGACAGCAGATGCAGCAGTGGGCGGGTATAGCATGGCAGGTGCCCAATGGGCAGATACTAGGGAAGCCTGAGTCTAGAGAGACGGATTTGGTGAGGGGCTGGGGCCCATGTGTCAAGGCCTTGTTGCTTGGAACTGAACAGAAATGCCAGGGCCTGGGCTCACATACAAAAGTCTGAATGGAAGCATCATTGTACTGTCTTGCTTCTGTCCCCAGTCTTGGTTCTGTTGTGGTAACAGGATCACACATAGTGCATTCTAAAGATGTTCCTCTGGGACCAGTCCCCAAGGACACAGCACCCTGAGCAGCCGACACCAGGTTGGAGGACATCTGGGTCACTACAGACCTGGAGTTGCCAGTATTTAAAGGAAGGTTTTCCATCTCAGCTTCTGGCCTAGGTAGTATCTGACCCAAAGTACAAGACCTTGACTTCACCTGGGCAGGATCTCCAGGCAGTTTATGGAGGTGGAGAATGGGCTTTTCAGATGTTTGAGCAAGGTCAGTGGCATAAGGTATGATTTCACTGTGCTTGGGGAGACACTGTGATGAGCTTTCTGGTGCCAGTAAGCTGTGGTTGGTGTCAGGACAGAGTCCACTGCTTTCCTCTTCTCTTGGGGCCTCAGAGTCAACATGAAGGAACTTGTCTTGAGTATGATCATTTCCAGGTGATCTTTGAGACTCAAAGTGGTGGCTTTGCACTTTGCCAGCCCCCTCAAGCCTCAGAAAACTATCCTGCATTTCTGTGATGCGGGTTATCATAAACCCCAGAGGATGATCATATTTGGAAGTGGCTGTGGATCCGGTAACCTCATATTCATTGTGGGACATTGGCAGAAGCTGCCGCAGATGGCTGTCTTTCCTTGGGTGTTCTCCCCTCATGGTGGTCTTGGCACAGGCCATGTCTGGGATATACAGCTCTGGTGGCTCCTCCATGGCCTCAAGCAGAAACTCTTCCTCCACCACAGATGCTGAGGCCTTTTCTTCCAAGGCACTCGTGTCTTGGCTTGAAAAATATGCGCTCGCCCTACTCTTGGAATCTGGCCCATCTGACTGTAGTTGATAGTCCTGGGATGATCCTACGCTGTGACTCTGATCTCTTGGTTTTCTACCACCATTCTCAGCAGGACTCTGGCTGCTTGGCAAGGAAGGCATCTGTAGAGGAAACCAGGACAAAGGGAAACAGGTCAGGAAGTGGAGGAGGCAACAGGTTTAAGGCGAGATTTTCTTCTTGTCATTGCCATTAGGAGTGTTTTGTCATTGACTCCTTAGGAGTCAGGAGACAAGGGTTGCAACATTAGGTTTTGCATCTGTTTACCACTTTACCAAGGTCCTCCTCTCTAGGGGGCTCAGCTTCCTTGCTTAGAAAAATCAAAAGGAAAGGAAGGCCACACTTTCTGGCACCTTGTCTAATATGACTCCATCTTCCCCTGCCCCTTGGGTGCAGGTGGTTTGTGCCTTCTCAAGCTTTCCAGCTGTGGCTTGATTTAAAACACCCCTCTTTCTGAGTTAGCTGTGAGTGAGGTTTGGGTGGCAGCCTGGTTGATAGGGCTGAAGTGGGATGTGAGGGATGAGCAACATGGCCCTGTTCCAAACCCTCCTACCTGGAGGGGCAGCGGTTCCAGTGGGTCCTCCAGGAACCCACTGCTGTCAGACTGGCAGCTATTTGCTCTGTCCACCCTGGCACCTGCAGAAGGAAAAAGGTCTTTAGGTTATTAAAGGGAAAACATGCGGCCAGCAGGACTGGGATCAACCCCTCTAGGTGCCTGACACACCATGGATCCTGCAGAAATGCCCACTGTGTGGAAGAAAAAACAAATGAAGGAATTCCAAGGATGTTTTTTTCTCAATTGTCAGAGAGCTCACATAAAATTGCATCACTGGTTTCCTGATACAAAGAATAAAACATGAAACGAAGGAAAAGAAACTAATGTCTCTCAAAACCAAAGAACAATATGGTTGTGAGATGAATCTTTAGTAAGGGAAAGAAAATCCAGAAGGAAACACATATGCCTTAAATGCCACACTAATAAAATAATAAAAGACCACATTTTATATATTTGTGTGTGTGTATATATATATATTCTTGTTCTTTTTACTAAAATTTGGATAAGGACCCTTTGCTAGCTGCAGCTGTATTATTTCTATGACTACAAGTTTGTGCTCGTGCTTTAGATCACTGCTCTTGTCACCAGGAGAGGCTGGGACATGCAGAGAAAGGGCAAAGTCACATGTGGGCAGGTTATGACTTTGTAAACAGGAGCATCCATGAAATGTTAAATCTATCTGTAGATTCTTATGTAAATATTAAGTTATATATTGTGGGGGAAATAGTTGGCTACCAGAGTGTCTCCATGCTAAAGATTAAATTATGGAATTTTTTTTCTCTTCTTTAATGAGAAATGCTTTCAGTTATAACACAGTATAGGCTCTAATAGGCAGTCTCTCAGGAGGAGGGGGGTTGCAAGGTGGCCTCCTCAGAATACAAGGAGCAGAGGGAGGAGCTTTGTCTGTCCTGGGAGAAGATTGGTTATGTGTTTGGGAGGTGAATTAAAAGGAAACAGTTCATCGTCCTTAGATATAATGCTTGAGTATTTGGTACCTAAGTGATAAATAGGGGATTTGCCTTTGCTTGAACAACCGCTGAAGAAGAGTTCAAGGGAGGGAAATGATCCTAGCCTCTGCTTAGATCTCTGCTGGACCTCACCTTGAAGGACAGTTCCACTCACAAGAGCAGCATCATTCTTCTCCCTTTGGGCAACAATCCCCAAGATCCTTAACGGTCCATGTGTCTGAGCAAAGACAGCAAGTGGAGACAGTCCCACAGGTGGCCGACCCAGCCCAAAGCCCAGCTAGCTCAGCCTGAGGCCAAAGTCAAGAGAAAGTAACAGCTCAATTTTGTATAATTAAACATTATAAACTCCATATTCTTTAATTCAGCCTCAAACCTAACTAAAAGCTAAAAATCAGAGGGCATACATTTTAAAATAGCTCAATCCTAGAGAGATTGAGAAACTTTGAGCAAAATTTTGAGAATGCTTATCTTTGGCCTCGCCATTGCCTCTTGTTACATAGTTAAGGGTAAAAAAATAGAAAATATTTGCAAGTCATAGATCTATATGAGACTTCTGCTTCTGGAAAGCTGTAGTAATAGGGACTAGATTTTTCCTCGTACCCGAACCAGCTGAAAAACTAGACAAGATATGTTAAAAAAAAAAATGGTTTTCAAGACAGTGGACCTCAGACAGTTATAGACAGCAGCCCTTGAGAGACAGGAATAAGTGATGTGATGTAAACCCTATAGTTACCCAGCTTAGTGCTTTGAGAGAGTTTACAGGTCTTGGCATGAGAAGGGGGAACCCAGGCTGAGCCTGGCAGACACATGAAGCTGAGGAAACAGAGCTAGGAGTCCAAAAAGACTGAGCCAGCTAGAGTTCAAATGGCACATAGAGGAGAAGAAGGAGCTGCACACAGAGAGAACTCTAAGAGAGTCTCCCTTGAGTATTCAGCTGAGTACTGATGAGCTCATGCATGTGAAAAACCACCAAAAGCTGGGAAGAGAACCACCAGAAAGGATCAGGGGAAACACTGCCCAGTACTCATCCAGAGCCTGGAATAGGGAATGCGCCCACCAGCCAGATGCAAAACCTTCTATTTCACAGGACATTGAGGGGTAGAATACTCAGAAGTGTTTTGCTTCAGGAGTAAGAAATAATTAGCCTTAGAATGACCACTGCTCTGGTCTCACCCAACGAGCCTTAAAAGCAAGACCTGAAAGAATTAAACTGTTTCCAAGTAACTTAATTGTGTCCGAGATATAAGCAAAAGAATATTTATGGGAATATAGTACTATCTACCACCTATATGGTCTAACATATTTTACCTATATGGTAAAATCCAAATGTCTGGCATATATTAAAAAATATCAAGTGTGCAAAGAAGCTGGAACATATGATCCATTATGAGGAGAAAAAAATCAATCAATAGAAACCACCCTATTACTAATGCTGATCTTAGAATTATCAATTGAGAAAGAGCATTAAAACATTTATTAAAACTATATCCCATATGTTCAAGAAGCTAGAGAAAGATGACCTATGTTAAGTGGAGATATGCAAGATATTTTTAAAAAAACCCAAATTGAACTTCTAGACATGAAAACAACAAAGTCTCCAGTAAAATTTATAATGGATATATGTAGCAGATTAGAGATTGCAGAAGAAAAGATTAGTAATATTTCAAAGAAAAGTTTGTTTCACAAAGTCCAACTAACTCCAAGCACCAGAAACATGAAGAAAAATACACTAAAGCACATAAAAATCAAATTACTAGCCAGGCGCAGTGGCTCACTCTTGTAATCTCAGCACTTCGGGAGGCCGAGGCAGGCAGATGACCTGAGGTCAGGAGTTCAAGGTCAGCCTGGCCAACATGGTGAAACCCCGTCTCTACTAAAAATACAAAAATTAGCCGGCATGGTGGTGCATGCCTGTAATCCCAGCTACTTGGGAGGCTGAGGCAAGAGAATCACTTGAACCCAGGAGGTGGAGGTTGCAGTAAGCTGAGATTGTGTCACTCCACTCCAGCCTGGGTGACAGAGCAAGTCTCTGTCTCAAAAACACAAACAAACAAAAAACAAAAACAAAAGAAAGAAAAATTACCCAACGCCAATTACTTTTTATAAAAATCCTTAAAATCAACCAGAGAAAAGGAACATTAAATATAGAGTTAAAAAAGACAAGGATGGCAGATTTCTCCTTGGAAATAATCCAAGTAAGAAGACAGTTGAGTAACATCTTTAGGGTATTGAAAGAAAAAAATCATGTGGGTAAGCATTGAATATTTTATTTATTTATTATCTACATCTTTAAAAAAGATAATTGACTATTTAAACAAAAAAAATTAACAATGTTGTGTGGGATTTATAACAAAGACCTAGAAGAGTCTACAAACATAAACACCTGTTACTATAAAACTGAATAATGTGTAGAAAAGGTGCTGCCTGAGAGATTTTCCTTTAACTCTGATGTGTGACTTTTACAGAACCTTTAACCTGAGTAATAGAACAGCTGTTCACTGTTGTCAGAGGAAATAGCATATACTCACTATATATTTATTATAAGAAATTTACTAGTGTAATATTTAAGACTTCACCACCATTGTTATAATTAGTTCAATCCATATTAAAACTTTTCAGTTTCCTTTAGGATTAGCAAAAATACCACCTGTTTTCCTCCTTATATCAACTGTGGGTACGAAATTCATGATGATTCTTGTAGTAACCTTTCAAAAGCTCAATGCAGAACTTTAAATGTTTTTTCAGTACTATGCAAACGGCCCTGCACACTTTGATGGGAGCCCCTCTGCTTAATAACCTGTTGAGTGGGCAGCCCATCCTGAAGAATTTTCCACACAAACTTCCTGTTAAACGCTCCCTTTCTGTGCTTCTGGGCCCACAGCCTGTTAGTACTCCCGAGGTCTCTGCAGTAGACAAAGTATGGGATAGGACAGCATGAGACAGAACTAACTTCCACTCCTCATTCCCACTCCCAGACTATAGAGGCATTAGGGGAACCAAAGATATTCAGCAGAAGAGGTTGAACCTTGGTGAAAGATGGACAAGACAGACTTTGGAACCTCTAGCTGTTTCTATATGTTTTGATGCAAGATTTGCACAACAAACTGTGAAGCACTCTCCATGCATCATTATTGTTATTTCAAATTTTCAAAAAATTTCTAAGCAGTTACTATTCTTGAATATAAGCTTCATATGCAATGGTTGCTATTCCCCATTTTACAACGCATGGATGAAATTTTACATTAGAACACGAGGACAGAGTGATATGTTAGAGCCCATTTGTCCATGTGCTGGCTGGTTTATACCAATTTGGTTGATATGGTATAGCTATGTCCCCACCCAAATCTCATCTTGAATTGTAGTTGACATAATCCTCACATGTCATGGCAAGGACCTGGTGGGAGGTAATTGAATTATGGGGGCGGTTCCCCCACCCATGCTGTTCTTGTGACAGTGAGTGAGTTCTCATGAGATCTGATGGTTTTATAAGCATCTGGCATTTCCCCTGCTGGCTCTCATTCTCTCTCCTGCTGCCCTGTGAAGAGGTGCCTTCTGCCATGATTGTAAGTTTCTTGAGGCCTCCCCAGCCATGCAGAACTGTGAGTTAATTAAACCTCTTTTCTTTTTTAAAAAATTATTTTAAGTTCCAGGGTACATATGCAGGATGTGCAGGTTTGTTACATATGTAAACGTGTGCCATGGTGGTTTGCTGCACATATCGACCAATCACCTAGGTATTAAACCTACAATGCATTAGGTATTTTTCCAGTTGCTCTCCCCTGACCCCCACCCTCCCCTGACAAGCCCCAATGTGTGGTGTTCCCCTCCCTGTGTCCATGTGTTCTCATTTAAACCTCTTTTTTTATATATATATAAATTACCCAGTCTCAGGTATTTCTTCATAGCAGCATGAGAATGGCCTAATACACTGGTCCAAATGAAAATAAACAACCACAAACAAAGGGTCCCTAAAAGGTAGAAAGAGTAATTTCCTCCAAAAGAGGTATACTTGTGATATAACTGTTGCCTTTCATTAACTGTACTTGTGTAAAGCACAAAAAACAAACCAATCTCTGAAACTCACTTAAGCAGTAAAAAATCAGACATTGAGAACCTCACTTAGATGATGAGATCAAATGGTGGAATTGGGCATAGTTCTCCCAGGTGAATAGGCTTATTTATCTTGTGTTTGTTTTAGAAGTGAAATGCATGCATCTCAATCATTTTGAGAGATTCACCAAGCAAAATGTGGGCCAGGTTACTGATGGTTTAGTTTCTTCAAGAGGCTAAAAATCCTTTCTCCACATAGAGTACCTTTCCAACAACTAGACTATGTGCATCTAGATATAGGATTTCCAAATTCTAAATATTCCCTTAGGATCGTAGAAATTAAATGAGGCAAAGGATGAGAAATCACCTAGCTCAGAATGGCCATGATGGATTATTAAACAAACAGACAAATACAAATGTACATCGTTTATCACTCCCACACCCTCACACCTAATATGTAATACAATATATCACACCTAATATGTAATACATTGCCTTTGGGGAAGGCAATATGGCATCTGGCAAGAGTAATAGAAGTGGTACCAGCACGCCTGGCCAACCCCACCCAGTTCCTTCAGCTAGCTAAGCCAAGACTGGGGGAACTTGAGACGTCTCATTACCTCTAGTGATATTTTCCCTAGGCACTCAATATGCTGAAGGAGCCACAGTTCTTCCTTACTCCGCTCCAGTGGGGCCTTGACCTCCCACCTGGCACCTACCAGTCCTTTCCCTCCAGCTAGATCTTATCACCTAAGCGTTCTACTGCTGGCTGAATCCTGTTCCAAAACAGTTGTGTAAATGGAATCCTTCACCACCACCAAGCCCTGCACAATTTTTTTCATGTCTCCTTAGACTGCTGGTTCCCCCATCCTGCCTATCCCATAGCTCAAGGGGGTCCACTTCTGTACACCGAATGCTATTGAAATCTAGTTAGGCTCCATGCTGAGTCATCTAGAAAAGTCGAAGCCTGCTCTACTGGGGTCCGATTCTGACTCTCTCACTTAGAGGCTGTGTGATCTGGAGCTTGTCACTTACTCTCTCTGAGTCTGTCTCCTCATAGGGAAAATAATGAATATGGTAATACTATGTTACTTGTGAGGTTGCAATAAGGATAATATCCAATAATATATTTCTAATAATATATAGGCTATATAATGTTATATGTAAATTTTTGCTGCAGGACATCATTAATATCTATTATAACTCAATCTTCATATCATTACTAATAATCATGGTTAATATTAATATTAATTAGAAATTACCTTTTTCAGCACACAACTGTCTTCATGGAGATAAATTTTTACCCTCCCAATTAGGGGGACCCTGCTTGGGACAGGACTACTCTACTGACTTGTGAGTTGGGAAACATTTCTGCCTAGGAGACAGATGCCTCAGGCACTTTGATGGAATAATCACCAGATGGCAGCATTACACCAACCACAGAGTGGAAGACCCCGGTCCCTGCCAAAGGACCTTTGGAACGGCTAAAATTAGTAAGAAAAGTCAACCTGCTTTTCTGGGCTGGGCTAGTAACAAAAGCTTCTGAATTCTAGGTGGAAAGTTCATGTTTAAAATAGTCTGAGTTCATAGAAGCTAGGAAATTGAAAGATACGTAGGAAGAGGGAGAAAAAGCAAAGAGGTGACGGGGTGTGAAGTGTGATAAAGTTGTGTACAGCAAGAGAAATGTTTCAACCTCAGACTGTTTGAAGTTAACTGTCTTCCTCAATCAATTCTACTTTACCTATTTCATTGTCAAGTTCCTATCTCTTCTGTCCTCCAATGGCACAAAATTCTGTGACAGCTCTGTGGTGAAGCTGAGTCACCAAGCAAGTTAGCCTAGAGTTGGAATGGACATTAGAGATTAGGCCCAAACCAATGCTTTTAGGAGCTGGGCAGGTGGCATAAGTATGTGGAACAGCTAGGCTTCAGGACAATGGGCGGTAGTGTGAATTGTTTGGACCAGAGAGCAGTTGTTCCTTTGAAGGCATTTTACAAAATTAATTTTCAATGTTTCGTAGAACAAACAAAACCTCTCTATGTTCCCCAGGTTGGAAGACAGGATGGTGCCACCTCCCTTCCAGAACATTCCTTATAGATGGTTGTTTAGCTAGTGCTTACTTTTGGTGACAAGCAATGACTCCTATCTGGTCAGAGCGCATCATACATTTTAGGAAATTTGTCTTTGTATTGGCCACCCCTACCTTAGCATTTTACATTTGTCGGTCATAGCTCTGTTCCTTGGAGTAGTGCAGAACGTGTCAAACTCCTTTCCCAAAGACAGCTCACTTGGACTCTCCAGGCCTTTCTCCTCAGCGTAAATCTCCCCAGACCCTGCCGGTCACAGTGGCTCACGCCTGTAATCCTAGCACTTTGGGAGGTTGAGGCAGGCGGATCACGAGGTCAGAAGATAGAGACCATCCTGGTCAACATGGTGAAGCCCCGTCTCTACTAAAAATATAAAAATTAGCTGGGCATGGTGGCGCCCGCCTGTAATCCCAGTTACTAGGGAGGCTGAGGCACGAGAATCGCTTGAACCAGGGAGTCGGAGGTTGCAGTGAGCCAAGATCGCGCCACAGCACTCCAGACTGGTGACAGAGGGAGACTCCATCTCAAACAAATAAATACATAGAAATAAAAATCTCCCCAGACCCTTTAAATCAGCCCTCACAGGGCAGGCTTTTCAGGCTGTTTGTGTCTTGTACTTTTGAATAGGCTCTTACTTAATGCTTGCTGTAAAACTGTCACCCAGCTGGGCTTCAGTAGTAGGGATCATGGTCTGGCCAACACGGAAAGGAGGGGACTGCGCTCTTTTCCTACTTCTAGATTTCACTTCCATACACACAGCCTAAGGCTGTGTTAGTTAGTCAGAAGTTGTGTTCCCAGTGTTGGGTTACACTGATAACAGTCTCTATTTTGAAATCAATAAATAAATGTTTTGAAACCTAAGTGAATGATTTAGTTTATATCCTTCTGCAATTTGATCTAGCTTGTTTGGGAACATGGTTCCATCCTGTCATGGATAATTTTTATTTTTATTTATTTATTTATTTTGAGAAGGAGTCTCGCTCTGTTGCCCAGGCTGGAGTGCAGTGGTGTGATCTCGGCTCATTGCAACCTCTGCCTCCCAGGTTCAAGTGATTCTCCTGTTTCAGCCTCACAAGTAGCTGGGACTACAGGCGCCAGCCACCACACCTGGCTAACTCTTTGTCTTTTTAGTAGAGATGGGGTTTCACCATGTTAGCCAGGATGGTCTCGATCTCCTGACCTCATGATCCACCTGCCTCAGCTACCCAAAGTGCTGGGATTACAGGTGTGAGCTACTATGCCCAGCCTCTGTCAAGGATAATTTTAACCTTCATTCTGAAATTGATTTGTGGATTTGTGTTGTCTATGACATTAAAAAACATTCTTGCTGTAGGACAAGTCACTGTTAATATTCTGAAGAGAATAAGCCACAGAGAAAGAGCATGGTGGAACCTTCTACTGGAAACCTTCATTCCTAGCAGGTGGTCACTGGGACCCGCAAGGTCCTACACTGTGCTAGATACTGGTCAGCCAGTGTCAACAAAGGTACCTGCCATCATGGAGCTTATATTTATCTTGACTCTCATCCTAAAGCTGAAGAAAGACTGAAAATATTAGTAATTATGGAAAATAATCCTGAGACAAGTTAATTCTTTTTCTATACCAAAAGTCTTGGGCAGAAGGGTCTCTATCCTATGAAGATTTCTACATAATATTTTAATAACTTCTATTAGCACTCTCCTGAAGTTTTGGTTTCAAGGTCTTACAGCCTAGGGATTCTTCCCTTCCTCTCTTCCTCCCTTCTTTCCTTCCTTCCATTGCTCCAGGTCTAGCAGTCCCTTTGTTCTTCAGTCAAAATAACCTTCCTTCATCATTTAAAAAAAAATCTGCTTCTCTGAAATTAACTTATCTTTGGCTCAATACTCTTGCTTTTCAGTATTACAGAAGTAATACAAGGTGGTAAAGAAAATTTGGAAAAATAAAAAATCATAAATAAAAAATAAAGATCATTATAACTTAACCATGTAAGAAAATGACTAAAATATTTCTATGTATTTTCTATGTATTTTGATTAAGGACATTTTGTTTGTGCACATTTATATGTCTGTGTTTTGTAAAATAATAATCCTAATACACATTTTGTATCTTGTTTCTTTTAATATAATGTGAATTTTTCTTATCAAAAATTATGATTTGTGTGTCTGTGTGTGCCGCACACGTGTGTGTTTGTGAGCACATGCCTTTTTCCCCAGATTTTGGTAGCATAATTGTGCCACTTCCGTAAAAAACAATTGATAGGTTTCTCTTTTTATTTCTCTGCTCTTCAACAGCTTCTTGGAAGTCTTAGATAGTATTATTTTCTTATAATGTTAAAAGAGCTTAGCCATAAAACTGCTGACAATTGTATACCTTAAAAGATGAAACTCTTTAAAAACTTTTAATTTCTTCAATAGTTATTGATATTTTGGGATACCTACTTCTTGAGTTAATAACTTGTTTTTCTAATGTCACCAACTGAACAATTTATATTCATTCTATATTCTCTAAAAAGACTGTTTCTACCTCTCATCATAGCTTTGACCTTACTTTATACATTTGTGTGTGTGTGTGTATATATATATATACTTTTTAAATTTAGCATTATCTAATAATGTTGTAATTCCTGTTTTCTTTTTGTTATCATTGATATACTTTTTGGTATATTTTGCCCATTCATTTTGCTTTTAATGTCTCTTTGATTCCTTATTTTAAATGTGGATAAAATTTCTTAATGACTTTTTGAGTCTTTTTCTTTGTAGGTTCATTTATTCCATCTATAACTGTTTTCATAAGCTATGTATTTATTCTTATTGTTTGTAATTTTACATGTATTTTTATAACTGATTGGTAGAGTAAATATGTGACATACTCGATGCAAATTTTCCCTCTTGTTCTGAAAGTAGGCATCACTACTAATCCATAATCCAGTCTTTTCTGCTGAGCTGAAATTCAGCCTCAGAATCTTTATTAGTTCAACATTACTAATAGCTAATACTAATCAATGAGAATTGGGACACAAGTTTTAATCTATTTGTCATCCTACTGGTGTATTAATAAAGACAGAGTATAACTTCACATTTAAGTAGACTGGATTTTGAACTATATCATAAATTGTTATCTCAGAGACTTAAATGAGGATTAAAGGAGATAATGTAAAACACTTAGCATAGTGCCTGGCACTCAATATTTGTTGGTATTACTAATATGATTAATTTTCAACGTTTATTCTTTTGCCAAGTAGACTATATTTTCTTTGATGGCCTTTTTTCCTCTGGTAATGTAGAACACATATAACAAATACTATGTTTTTAAATTTAATTAGTAGTAACATCAAAAATTCAAACATATTTCAAATACCAAGAATTAAACAAGTACCTATTGACTCCCCAATTAATCAGTATTTATTGATAATTTCATTTTCTTCTGTCATTCAGCTTTCTCTGATATAATCTAGGATTTTAGATCTAGCAATTTTGTGTGTGTGTGTTTCTTCTCTTTCAAGAATATTCATGATATTTACATTATGTTTGTATATTTTACAATTCTTTAGACTTTGCCTAACTGTCCTTTTAAGCAAGACTTCCTAATTCAGTAGGCTGGTGTACATCTTTGACATTTCTTTTTCAGGAAGAATATATGGATGTTCTATTTCCTGAGGCCATTCTTATCTGAAGTGTTCCTTCTTATGACAACTTGAAAGGTACACAATTTGTAAGTTGCAAAATTTCTACTTTAAAATGCAACTATGCACCTCCACTATCTTCTGGCATCTAATATGAGGATGCTTTTTGAGAGGAGAGTGATCTAGGAAAACACTCTCTATTGGACCCATGGTCTGACCATTGTATTTTGAAAAATAAAATTCACACTGCTTCCTCTGGCATCTTTTCATACCATTTTCTTAAAAACTGTCATATCAAAATACTACCATAAAAATTGTTGAAAAATATCCTTTAGAGTAATATGTTCAGAGTGCGCAACCTAATGATAACTGTTCCTATTCCTCCTGCCTACAAGCTGTTTCTGCCCAGGGGAAGGAAAACAGGCCATTGTGCCTGGAGCTTCGTGGCATGGAGTAATCCGTGGTTTGGTCATGCAGGGACTTGTAATGAAGCAAGTTAGAATCTTAATCCAATTAAATATTTCTGAAACAGAACACTTACATGAATCTATAAAGATTGTATCGTTTAAACAAACATGTCTTCTTTGTCTACATAGATACTTATTAGATATTCCTGAGACAAAAAGGAGGACAGATCTGATTTTGAATAGCAAATGTGCATACAATGTCCTGGAAGAATGCAATGACAAATTTTAATTTAGATCCAGTGTTTACTCATATTTTACAGAAAAGAAGGATAGAAGCTTCCAGGGCTGAATGAACAATGTCCCATGACCACTTGAGACAATAGATAGGTTTCAAATTTTGTAATGCCAATTTTTTTTTTGAGACTTTAATTTTTCTACTGATTCAAGTGCTGTAGTTCTAGTGATAACCAGTTTAAATGTTTTTGTTTTTGTTTTTTCCTTTTGTGAAGCTGGCTGGGAGCAAACATTGTCCTTGTTGAGTTCACTGGTTGATTGGCAGAGATTACATCAAATGTTCAGACAGTAAGAAGAAATAGTCCTTTTACACAGTAGCCCAATTCCTCAAGTTTTGTTGTTACCAAGCTGAAGAACTAAAGTTTCCATCAAGAATTGCACTTATGCTTCTCTTCCTAGCTGCATTCTGGGGGACAGATGTGGGACTCCTGGCTCCATCAGAGTCAGAAGGCATTCTTAGGGAGACCAGTTATTTGTTTGCTATTCTCCGTTTGTCCTTCCTTGCCCCTGTTATCTTCTATTCTGATCGTTCTCTGCCCTGCCTGTGCTCCAGGCTTTCTCTTGTGTTCCATCAATGGGAGGCACCAGTAGGAGTAGGAGATTGAAGGGCAGAAGAAAGGGCATGGATTATTTATTGACCACTCCCTCTTTCAGGGCACTTTTTGAAAATGACTGCCATCCTTTATTGTGAGAGCTCTTTTTGAGAAGTCTCTCTTCTCAGGCTCCAACTTTCACAGGCTCCAGTAGCTGGCTCCCTCTGCTTTTTTAGTCCTGGGGTGACAATGACTTTCTGCTCTTATTAACCTTAAGGTGCTTCCACATTTCCTGTTGGTTCCTTGAATCCCACCCACTTCAGTAAATAGCCCCTTTCTAAAACTCTCTTCAGTTAAACCCTTTTGGATATGCTCTTTCCTACCTGAATGATACTCATAGTACAATAACCAGACAACTTAACTTAGTATTCACTTAATATTGTATCTTTTCATTTTAATTCCAATTAATCTCCTTTTTAATAAAAAGGAAGTTTTTGTTTTTAGGGACATCAACCACCCAAGCTTGGAAGAAAGATGTGCAGAGGATTGAGACACTGCTTTCCATCTCTGTCAAGTTTAGTCACTTTCATTTGTGACCTGTTTACCTGCATTTTTTTTTTTTTGAGACAGCGTCTTGCTCTGTTGCTCAGGCTGGAGTGCAGTGGCATGATCACAGCTCACTGCACAGCGTTGACCTCCTGGGCTCAAGCAATCCTCCTGCCTCAACCTCCTGAGATGCTGGGACTACAGGTGTGCACCACCCCATTGGACTAATTTTTTATTTCTTTGTAGAGATGGGGTATTGGCATGTTGCCCAGGCTGGTCTTGAACTCCTGTGCTCCAGTGATCCTCCTGCCTTGACCTCCCAAAGGGCTGGGATTATAGGCATGAGCCACCATGTGTGGTCTTCATTTGCATTTTGATGATTCTCTAAAGAATATCTTCCATGATGTCACTCTTTTTTGTTTGCATCACCAGCATTACTTTTTACTGATTCCAACCCATTTTAAATTTTGATAAAATTATTTTATACAGTCTCACTTATTCATGTAACAATAATTTACTGATTGGCTGCTCTGTGCCAGGCACTGCATGGACAACGGGGAATACCGAAAGACACAGCCCAGCCATTCAGGAGCTTCTCCAGCGGACAAAATCGAAATAAGAATAAAATAAACAGTAATGGAAAACACTAGGAGTGCTTTGGAATTGTATTTAATAGTAATAAAAAATACTCCAGAACACCTTCCTCAACATATGTGTTTTAGACATACATAATTCATAAGGCATACCGCCTAAGCATTGAAATAAAATAAATAATCTTCAAGCTGGGTGACCATCCACTTTCTAGAAGAAAGCTTGCTATATTTATTTGTTTATCCCACAAATATTTTTCTGTTGGGTGTTTACTGTGTGTTAGGCAATGTGCTAGATTAAGGAATACAATGGAGACTAAGACTGTGCCTCTGCTCTTTCAAAGTTTATAGTCTAATGTTCTGAGAATGAACTCTGAACATGTGTAGTAGCCCTTACAAAGATGAAAACTGCCGCAACAAGAGTTTTGGGGGCACATTTAAAACTGAGTCCATTTGGGGATCCAGAAGCACTGACTCCTCCTTTAGAGCATGGTTTCACCAACATGTCAAAAACTGTTTTGATTCAAATGCTAAAAACTATTCAGAAAAGAAATTCTGAATAACTACTGCAGGAAAAAATATCAAACAGTTGTATCCATCTTTGGGATATTCATTACAGTAAAGGGAAGCATAATACAGAAAGGAAATAGTAAAATGCAAACAGAAATATAGTAGAAAAACTTACTTCTAAGTAGCACCAGATTAATGATAATTTTAAAAGTTATCAGTGACACTTCTTAGAACATAAGGTTACACACCCAAAGTTAAAGCATGATTATGGTCACTAGGTGACTTATTTCCAATGAACTGTTCAAAAGGAGTTACGCAGTTGGCCTAATTTTAAACAAGACATTTTAATATCTTTAGTCACATAAAGTATATTTCATTACTTTATGTGATGCTCTGATTCTTTTTAAAAGAACTTTGCTTTTACAAAAAGAAAGCCCAAAGATGCATACACATAGTCACAGATTTTTAGATGGGATTCGTTTTCCTTTTTTCTTAACAAAACATGTTTTCGCCAAGTTTACAACCCACTTGAACTTCTGTCTGTTCTTTGATTTTAGAATCAACTTGGACTCCTTTTAACACTGGAAAAATCACAGAGTTAGTCATAAAGTTTTTTTTTAAGTCTTAGCAAAGTTTACTGAAGATTTTTATTATCACCAAATTATCTGTAAATAAAAACCCTTCTTACTAACATTCAGTGTACCTGTATCTGAAATACAGTGTTTCAATTTTAGATGAGATCACTTTATTTTAAGCATTTATAAAATAACTTTATAAAGAAAAAAAATTTTTTTAAAGACATTCTAAGAAAAGCTTATTCTAATTCTTTAACTGTCAAAAGAACACTCTTTACAAACTTGACCATTGATTTCCTCAGCATACATGAGGTAAATTTTGGAGACTGAAAATAAATCAGATGTTATTCTTATCAAAATGCTATGATACAGTAACTTTGCCTGCTTTAAGCTTAGCTCCACACATATGGTTTAAACAAAGAATAAGTTAGGAACACGTTACACAGAAAAGTAATTAATGGCAAAATAATAAGAATTGAAAGTTCATCACTGAGGGTTCGGGGTCTGGATTTGCCACCAATCATTGTTGGTGCCTAGAACAAATCACTAACTTTATAGACCTTTCTTTCCTCATATGTAAATTATAAGAGTTTACCTAGAAATCTAGTCATTACGCCTTCTATTTTACAATGGCAAAAATGTGATCACCTGAAAATAGACATAGAAAGGACACCTTTCTTTCATCTCTTTCATTTCGTCGGGGAGGGGGGAGGGGGGAGGGATTGCATTGGGAGTTATACCTGATGTAAATGACGAGTTGATGGGTGCAGCACACCAACATGGCACAAGTATACATATGTAACAAACCTGCACGTTATGCACATGTACCCTACAACTTAAAGTATAATAATAATAATAAATAAATTAAAAAAAAAAAAAAAAAAGAAAGGACACCTTGCCTGTACTTACAAAGAAAAGGAAGAGAACAAAAATTGCTTTTGAAAGACTAATAAAATGTTGTGATTAACACACACAGATTAAAGGTAGTGTCACCATGCTTTAGAAATTGGAAGAAGACAAAGGTCAATATGGAATTAGGGAAGAGAGCAGAGAGGGATTTCCTCTCTCAGACACACTGTAAGGGGATGAAGAATCAGGTCTTCCACAGTGAATCCTAGAATGCTTTGAGTCACCTACTCTCTTGACACATGTGATAAACCATTTTATCCACTTCGGCTTCTTATAACATGCAATCTGCACAGCAAAGTATACTTTATAATAAAGTGACATCCACAACTTATATTTGCAGCATAGAATTTGGGCAGGGCATGCCACTTGGAGTTAGAGGGACCTGGGTTTCATCCTGATGCCAACACTTGCCAGCTGGGTGAACTTGAGCAAGTTGCTTAGCCTTTAAGAGCCTTTGTTTCCTCACTCATAAGCTAAAAATAATTATTGGTAAGCCCTAATACTCAACTATAATTATGGGGTTCTACATTGTGATCCCATTAATATAGGGGAGTTTATGAAATCTGCTTTTTGGCCTTTCTGGACTCCATTTTGGTTTCAAAGCCTTTCCTAACATCATCTCTACCTTTTCCGAGAAGAAGGGGCCCCTGGAGGCATTTTGTCCTGGGATTAGGCTTTGGATCAGGAAAGAAATATTTCCTTTCTTGACCAAAAGATTCATGAAACTTGGGTGTCAAGAATTGGCAACAGCCAGATGCCTCTTCTTCAGTAGCCTAATTAGTAGTGGTGTGCATTAGCGGGAAAGGACAGGGTAGGAACCTCCCAAAGAACAATGTGAATTTGCTCCCTTTGGATTTTCTCATGAACAATCCTAATTATTTGTTATGGGGTATTGGTTGTATTGTTTAGGGAGAAGTGAGGGGGCACAAATTGGGTGCTGGCCGGGGAAGGCATACATGAAGTGAAAAGGCTGATCTTAAGTTTGGGGAAATGGTCACACCTTTGATCTGGGTGACTTACGTCATAGTCCTTGCTCCTATCACAATGATGGGCACCAAGAGGGCTTTAAGGTTTCCTAAAAGTCTGTGAACCTGATAGGCTTCTGTCATCTCTCGGCTTCTTTAGGATCCCATGGAAGCCACAACTACTGGAAATGCTCTGATAGCATCAGTGGTTTCTCTAATGATAATAAATACGTGTGCTTCTAAAATTCATTCCCCACCATTTTCTTTACTACAAATAGAAAAGGGACTTTATTTTCTTTTCCTGCAATGATTTGTAGTGTTAGAAGTAAGTGTAAGTAACTTTCTTCTTAATCAGTCAAATGTTTTCTTCTGAAATTTAAATATTCTTCAAATATTTTATCTTCATTTTCATTTTATCTTTATTATCTTCAATTTCAGCCAAACTCATTGAACTCATTTTAGGTAGAGTAGTATCCTTAAAGTAGTGTGGGGGTGGGAGGGAGCATGAGTATAAACCAGAAAATGACAAGAGTATGGTGGGGTTTTTTTTTTTTTTCTTTAAAAGATGGAGCATTAAATCATTTAGAAGGTAAAAGTTGTCTCTAAAGAGCTCCTGTTAATGGAAGAGACTAATCAGGATGTATTTTCTCTGAAATAATTTTGTCTGAAGTCTTATCTCCACTCACAGTGAAGTTGTTTTTTGTTTGTTTGTTTTTTACAAAAAGCAGAATAGTTTTGATTTTTATACTGATTCACATTTTCTTTTAATTAAACTGTTGGGGAGATTTGGTTATTATTTCAATGACTCTCTTGCCTACCTCAGAAATGCTTAATACTACATAGAGGTATGATATCTTTGGCAATCTAAAATTTAACACTTATTCTTTAATAGCTTATCAATGAAATACTTGTTATTGAGAAACACATTTATATTAATCATCCCCCTTGCAAAGATCTGTCATTTTAAAATTGTTGTTATCTCCATTCTAATTAGAACAGTGCCTCAAACCTACTGAGGTTATAGAAGAAATAATAGGATCTTCCCTTCTCCAGGCTTTCCTTCCTGAAAGATGCCAAATGCTTCAAAAACTGAACAAGTTGATAGATAAATTATACTGGGAGGAGCTCACCCACCACTGAAGTGCAACCATCTTTGGGGTAGCTCCCTCCAGCTGTTTACCACCATGCAGTGGTGCCTAGGAGCAGTTTGTCATAAAGAAAAGAAGAATGCACTTGGAATATAAGCAACAGGAAGTTTGCAGAAGAGAAGATATAATTATCTAGATTGGAATATGACCAGGACAACTACACCATTCCCACAAACCACCAAGAAGGCAAAAAGTAAGCAAGAGAGGTTTGGGCATCTGACACTTGTTTGAATCACAATCACAATGTTTTTATGCTACCAAATAATGAAATTTAGAAACCTTTTTGGTCTTGTATCTTGTTGTCTCATTCATGTGTACATAATCCTTATGCTGCTTCCTACTTTGGCCACAGAGGAAATCAGAAAAAGGCCATTGAAAACTACTCTTTAAGCTATCTGGGGAATTTACCATACGATCTAAGATACTATCTATTTCTAAAGTTGAAATAACATTGTACCTGTGGAATCAATGAGATGATTAAAAAAAAAAAGACTTAGTCAGTGGGTGGAGGGATGTGTTGATGGGCAGATTACTTCCTTCTCCTCAGGGTCCCACTCCCCTACTGTACTTCCTTAGAAAACATCTTAATACATCACTTTAACACAAACTCTCCCTGAGGTCCATTTCTGGGGAATCCAACCTAAGACAGGTGGTAGGGATGATTCAGAACAAAACTCCAAGACCTACACATTTAAAAATCTAATTATTGAAATCAATAGGACCCAATATGCATATGTTCATTACTAGACCCTGAAGGGATAACCATAAATACAATAATTTTTTAGAGAGATAAATTAGCAATGGCTTACATTTAAATTAATAAAAAAGAGGCACGATTAAAAACCATGGTCAATTTAAGATGTTATTAATATATTTATAACAAATCACAATTCTTGAAAACTGCAAGAGTTCCAATAATTTATATTTTTGCATGTACAGTAGGAACCTTGCAACATTGTCAAAGCATTGCATAGCAGCCAGGCCTTTTAACAGAAAACAGAATTAGAATTCTCAGTAAACTGTAACACACTACTGGTATTAGCCTTTAATTAGTTACTTAGACATGATCTTGGTCATGTCTAAGAATGAAAGTCTATGTAATTACACAACCATTGTTCATAATACTCAAAGAATCTCCATTTTTAAACATCACTTAATGTCTTATTTTGCTTGAGAGAGTACCAGGAACTATACATTGATAATCACTCACATCTTCACATCTTTGTCCACAGAAATAGCATAAGAGAATTTGCAAATGACTTCAAGATGCATCCATAGTACTAATAGCTGCCATTTACTGCTTGCCATTATTGTTCATGGTATTCTGAACACATTGTCTGCAATCCTTACAACTGCCAAGCTGGGTAGATTTTATTATACCCATCATGAAGATGGTAACATTGAGGTATGAGGGCCTCCAATAACTTACCATATGTTACACAAGTAATACTTATGACCTGATCCTATCTTCATGTTTTTTCTATTAAAGCATGCATGTCAAATCTTTGATATTTCACTAGTCAGTCCTATATCCATGTCCAAAGAATAAATGGGAAAATATCTACAGTATGTGTTCAGCAAACCTACATCACCCTTTTTCCTAAGGGCTAAGTTCCGGATTACATAACTTTTAGAATTTTGCTAATTACTATACACTTTCTAGAAGTCACCTTTATTCTTTTTAAGAAAATTACTATAAAATTAAACTGAAACTAAATTACATTCTCAAGGCTACAGCCTACAGCTTAAAAATAAATTAATCCCTTGGCTAATGGTGATGGAAAATACTAGCAATGGACCCTCAGTGAGGTGTGGTGTTCATTCTCGCCATACCCTAGGGAGCAACAAAGGACATTCTAGGTTTCCTTGTGACCAAAAATATAAATGGGGCCCCCGAATCAGGAGTTTTCTCAGTGGCTGTTTGTGAAGTAAATTTCATAAAAGTGATCAATGGCTGTTCTCAAACCAGATGACAATGATGTTCAATGCTCTCTCTTCAGAGAACCTTTCCTGGCCACCCACTACAATGCAGCTCCCTGCTCCACAACGCTCTACACTCTACTAACCCATTTTGTTTTTTATAACCTTTAAAAATGTGAAATTATCTCAGTTAATCAATTAATTCCATAATATTTATTGAGCATCCAGGAACTGTTCTAAGGATACCAGGAACTGTTCTAAGGATCTGGGTATATGGTATTAAATAAAACAGGAGAAATTTACTGCATTAATGCAGTATATACACCTATTAAGTGTCTCTCATATCTTTCTTTTGTAGAGGCTTTTTCTGTCTTACTTCAAGCCTTGGACACATAATGGGTGCTCAATAAATATTTGTTTAATTACTAGAATAAGTGTAAATCTGAAACTGCATGGAGAGTTTTTTTTTTTAACAAGTTATTGAGCTAAAGTTCAGCCTTGCCCTCATTTTTACTCCCATAATCTGACCAAAGTAAAAGGAACTAAACTTAGCCTTCCCGTGTAAAGCATAATTTTATTGGAAAGCATTTATGAAGTTACTTCTTCCCCTGCCCTTATTCTAGACACACAAGAAGGTATTGGATACTGTATAGGTATTTTAAGCATTGGATGGTTTGGACTAAATGACAATCTGAGACTCCATAATATCTGGGGTAAAGAATGTTGTGTGGCAGAGGGAAGGGATCCCTAAACTTTGATATGCCTGATCTGGATTCAATTCCCAACCTTGGTGCCTACCAACTGGTTGTTTGTGGCAAGTCACTTTACTCCTCTGAACCAAAGTTCAGCATCTGAAAAATGTGGATAATCCTGACTGCTTAAGGTACTTCACAGGGAATATGGAATATTTCCATAAGGAACTTCTCTCCCCCTACACATGCACTAGCAAATATTGAAGTTCTCATCAATGGCAAGAATAACACGAATGTAACAATGTCATTATGCTGTGCAAAGGGCGAAAAGAATTCAAAAGGAGATCTGCATTGCTGAGAAGCCACCTTGCAAATTCAGAAAGGCCAGAGTGCTGTTGGTTATTTAACATAAATATAGACATAGCCACTGGATTTGGCTTTAGATAGAAACAAAACAAACTGCTGATTATGTGGGAATTTAAAGGAAAAAATGGCCTTAAACAAGAATGTCTTTCTTTGTGATTTGTCTTCCTACCTGATGATATTCTACTGCTAGAAAAATTGAAATTCATTGTTACTGACTAACAGCAAATATAGACTCTGACTAAAATGGTAGAATGAAAATATATTTTTTTCTTTGCAAAAATCCCACAGAAACTACAGTAAGCAAATTGGTTTTATTAAAAAGACAAAGAGAGGGCAGTATTTCTGAGGTAGTGGAAACAGAACCTCCAAAACCTCATTCCTCCATAAAAACAAGAACACTGGCAAAGCCTGTCAAAATTAACTTTTTCAAAACCCTAGGAATTAACCAAAGGCTTTCAATAATCTGAGGAGCATTTATACAAGAATAAAAGAGTTGAATATCAATAAGAACACTGAACTTCGTGGCACTTTAACTTATCCTATTTCCATTACCCTCTCCCCAACTCTTCATTAGCCTTAAAACAATCAGCCTTGGAATCGTGGTAGCTGTGAAAGACAGCATCCCATCAGTTAGAGGAAGCAGAAAGGGTGTGGACTCTCAAACAAAAAGCCCCATTTTTGGAGAATTATCACTATTAGGCCTATCTGGCAGCTCTCTGGCAAAGCCCATTCAGTAGGCCTGTCTTTATTTGACCTAGTAAGGAAAGTCATACCAGCAGGATATATGTTTAAAACAATTAATGGTAATTGTTTAATATTATAGCTGCCTGAGATGGTGATACCAACTGGGGCAAAATAATAAGCTTGGCTAATAGTGGACTTTGAAAATCTCTGACATATTCATGTAGATCTATAAGGCTGGCTGTGCACATGTGCAGGGCTGTGTTCATGCCCAAGAAAGATCTGAGAAGACCCTAATTTCTCACATCTGGAAGACCTCGAAGTTTCACAAACAAGAAGGGAAGACTAACACTGAGTTGTAAATAGGTGGAGCATTGAAGGCATACTCCAACAAAAACACAGAGACCTTCAGAAAAGGGTGGTAGACATATTTGTTCAAGTCACTTAAAAAAATCTCTGTCCAGTCATTAACTAGGCTATTCAGGTAGGAACTTCAGTGCTACACTTGACAAAATACAGAGGCTTTATAAAATTAGTCCAGGAAAGTCTCTTTAGAACAAACAAACAAACCAGAAACAACAACAAACCACCACCACAACAAAACCTAGGAGTATATCTAAGTTCAAGAGTTTTCATATTATCATATTATTTTAAATGCCCAGTTTACAACAAAACATCACAAGACACACAAAGAAATGAGAAAGAATGGTCCACACACAGAAAAACAAAACAAAACAAAAGCCAATCAATAATAACTGTCCTTGAGGAAATGCAAATGTTGTTCTCACCAGACAAAAACAAAAAAAATGAGCTGTTATATATATACTCAAAATAACTAAAGGAGTGTATAAGAAAGAATGTCTCATCAAATACAGAGTATTATAAAGAGGTAAATATTATAAAAGGACCAAATAAGGGTTTAGAGTTGCAAAATATGGTAATTTAAATAAAAAATTCAGTACAGGACCTCAACATCAGATTTGAGATGGCAGAAGAAAGAATCAGCAACCTTGAAAACAAGCCAATTGAAATTATCCAGCTGAAAAAAACAAACAAACAAAAAAATATGAAGAAAAATGAACAGAGCCTCAGAGACCTGTGAAACACCATCAAATATACCATCACCCACAATGGGAGTCCCAGAAACAGAAGAGAAAAGAAAAAGGCATAAAGAATATTTCAATAAATAATGGCCCCAAACTCCCCAATTTTGATGAGAAGTGATGTACAGAACCAAAAAGCTCAATGAACTCCAGATAGGAAAAACTCAAAGAAATACACACTCAGACACATGATAATAAAACTCAAAAGACAAAATATTTTGTAAGCAGCAAGATAAAAATGACTCATCACATACAAGGGATACTTAAAAGGATTAACAACTGACTTCTTAGTGGAAACCGTGAAAGCCTGAAGGCTGTGGGATGACATTCAAAGCACTGAAAGGATAAAAGAATGTTAATATCAAGAATTCTATATTCAACAAAACTATCCTTCAAAAATAAGAGACAATGTAAGACATTCTTAGATAAACAAAAACAGAATTCATCACTTGAACTGCAATATAAGAAAAACTCATGAAAGTCCTTCAAGTGGAAGTGAAAAAACACTAGACAATAACTCAGATTCGAATGAAGAAATAAACAGCACTCATTAAAATAACTACATAGTTATTTTATATATGAAGATGATAAAAATGTATTTTTGCTTGTAATTCTTTTATTCTCTTATCTGATTTAAAAGACAATTTAATGAAGCAATAATTATAAAATGGAATTGATATAATCATAATGTATAAAAGTGTAATGTGTATGACAATAATACCACAAAGGAGGGAGGAAGAAATAGAACTATACTGGACCAAATTTTTAATATGCTATTGAAATTGTTGGTACTAATCCTATCTAGATTTTTTTAAGTTAAGATATTGGAATTCCCAGGGCAACACCTAGAAAAGTAACTTTAAAAATATAATAAAAGAAATAAGAAGATATTTTAAATGGCATATAGAAAATACCCATTTAACTCAAAAATGCAGTAATGGTGGAATAGAGGAATAAAAAGACATAAGACATATAAAACATATAGTGAAATGACAGACATAAATCCTGCCTTATCAATAATTACATTAAATCTAAACAGATTAAACATTCTAATAAAAAGAGATTTGCAGCATGGATAAAAATAAAACATGATCCAACTACATGTGATCCACAAAAGAAACACTTTAAATTCAAAAAACACATCGGTTCCAGGTAAAATAATGAAAAAGATATATTATTCAACTAGTAACCAAAATGTAGCTGGAATGGCTATATTTTTATACATTATATCATATTATATTACATATTATATAGACAATAAGATAAAAATTGCTAATAAAGACAAAATCATTTTATAATGATAAAAAAGTCAATCTATTAGGAAGACCTAACAATTAAAAACACATGTAGACCTGAAGATGGAGTCCCAAAACACGTTAAACAAACTGACAGAAATGAAGAAAAAAACAGATAATTCAATAACAATCATTGAATACTTTAAAACTCCACTTTCAATAATGGATAAAACAATTAGAAGACCAACAACAAAATAGAAGATTTGAACAATAATAATAAGACAAATAATAATAATAATAAATAAAATTCAAAAATTATTTGAATAATAATTTTTCAACACATTGAAAACTGAAATGTTTAATCTATTTAGACTGAATGTAATTATTGATTAGATAGGATTTATTAGATAGGATGCCATTATACTATGTGTTATATGTCATATCTTTTTATGCCTTTACTCCTGCATTACTGCATTTTTTTGAATTAAATAGGTATTTTCTAGTATGTCATTTTAAATAAATCACGTAGTCCTAATAGACATCTGTAAAAGACACCACCCAAAAAACAATATCTATGAGAAGAATACTTACTTTTCTCAAGTGTACATGGACTATTCTATGATAGTCCGCAAAACAAGCTTCAATAATTTTAAAGAATTGAAGTCATACAAAATAACAATTCTGACTGCAGTAGAATGAAATCAGAAATCAATAGAAGAAGAAAATTTAGGCAATTCACAAATATGTAGCGATTTTTTAAAACACTCCTAAGTAACGGGTCAAAGAAGACATCACAGGGAAATAGAATATATTTCAAGATGAGTGAAAACCAAAACAAAACATATCAAAACGTATGAAATGCAGCAAAAACAGTGCTTTGAGGGGAATTTTTAGCTATAAATATGTATATTTAAAAAGAAATAGAATATCAAAAATCAATTACCTAACCTCTTACCTTAAACTACAAAAACAGCAAACTAAATGCAAAGCAAGTAGAATGAAGAAAATAATAAAGTTTGGAGCAGAGATAAGTAAAATACACAATGGGAAAACAATATAAAGAATTATTAAAAAGAAGTTTTTCTTTGAAAAGATCACCAAAACTGACAAATCTTTAGCTAGAGGGATAAAGAAAAAAGTCAGAAGGTTCCATTAATAAATTATGAATGAAAGATAGGATGTTACTACTAATTTTCTAGAAATAAAAATCAATTATATGAATACTGTGAATGACAAATTAGATGACTCAGGTGAGATGGATACATTTCTAGAAAGGTACAAGGTATTGAAACTTATTCTAGCAGAAACAGAAAATTTTAATAGACCTGTAAAATATAAAGTTATTTAATTAGAAATTTTAAAACATTCCACAAAGAAAATTTCAGGCCCAGATGGCTTTGCTGGTATATTCTACCAAATGTTTAAAGAAACATTAACAATACTTCACAAACTCTTCCAAAATATATGAGAGGAGAGGACACATCCCAGCTTATTCTCTGGGGCCAGTATTACTTTGATACCAAATCTAGACAAAGATATTACCAGAAATGTCCTTGTGAATATAGATGTAAAAATCCTAAACAAAATACTAGCAAACTGAATCTGGAAATATGAAAAATGGATTATATACCATGATTATGTGGAACCCATCTCAGGAATGCAAGGCTATTTTAACATCTGAAAATCAGTGAATGTAATAAACAATGTGAAAAGAATAAAAGAAAAAAACCACATTGTCACCTCAATTGATGCCAAAATGTATTTGACAAAATTTAACACAACATTATGATATGAAACCCAACAAACTAGGAAGAGAACTGAATATCCTCTACCTATAAAAGACATCTACAAAAAGGCCATTGCTAATATCATACACAATGGTAAAATACTAAAATTTTTCCCTATAAGATTAAGAAGAAAATAAGGATGTCCACTCTCTCCACTTCTATTTCCGGGATAATAAGGCAAAAAGAAAAAAGAAAAAAAATTCAGAATCAAAAGAAGAAGTAAAACTATCTCTACTTGCAGATAATATGATCTTATATATAAAAATCCACTATAGAATTATTAGAACTAATAAATGAATTCAGCAAAGTCACAGGATATAAGATCAATATACAAAAAATAATTTTATTTTCTTTATACTAGCAATGAGCAGTCCAAAATTAAATTTATAAGAACAATTTCATTCATAATAACATTAAAAAGAATGAAATATTTAGAATAAACTGAACCAAACAACTACAAGACTTATACATGTAAAACTACAAAATGCTGTTGAAAGAAATTAAAGAAGATCAAATAAATGGAAAGATATCCCATGTTATGAATCAGAAGACTTAATGTTGTTAAGATGGCAATAGTCTCCAAGTTGATTTAAAGATAGAATACAATTTGTATCAAAATCTCAGCTACCTTTTTATATGGAAATTCACAAGCTGACCATAAAATTCTTATGGAAATGCAAAGGACATAGAGTAGTCAAAATAATCATGAAAAACAAGAACGAAGGTGAAGGATGTATTTCCTTATTTAAAACTTACTACAAAGGTACAATAATGAAGACAGTGTGTTAGTAGTATACAGACAGACATATAAATTAATAGGATAGAACTTAGATTAGAAATAAGATTGTACACTTATAGCCAACTGATTTTCAACCAAGGTACTAAGGTAATTCAATGGAGGAACAGATGATGTTGGGATAACTAAATATCATTATGAAACAGAAACTATGCAGTGAGAAGAAAACTTTACAGATACATACATAAATAAGTGCATATATACACAGAAATTATCACTGATCTTTTCAAAGAGATAAGAGGAAGCATTGCAACCATGACAAAAAAAAAAAAAAAAGATAGGATGCTATGGGAGAAAACATTCTGAGAACATAAACTTCATAAGGTTAAATACATAAAAACAGAAATAAATTTAACTAAACACTGGAAGATAAACTGAGAAAGTCTTCCAAAAATTAGGCTAAAAAATAAAGAAATGAAAAAACAGGGGAGAAAATTTGAGAAAGAGGACTAATTCATGAGTGCCAGTATTCACATTGTAGATTTTCCTGAAAAAGAAAATTAGTGCTTAAAATTATTGACAGATAATTTAAAACTGAAGGGCATGGGGTTGTGATTGAAATGGACCCTGAGAACCCCACCTAATGGATGAAAACAGACCAACACATATTATTATAAAATTTCAGAGCAGTAGAGTCAAAATGAAAATCTATAAGCTTCTGGAAAAAGAGAGAAACAGAACACAGTTCACTGTAGCTTTAGACTTCTCAACAGTACAACACAAGAAGACAATGGAGCAAGGCCTTCAGAATTCTGCAGGAAATAATTTAGGACCAAGATATTGATGCTGAGCCAACATATTTATCAGGTGGATTAAACATTTTCAGATACACAAGGTCTCAAAAATCTTGCCTCCTTTCCACATTTCTTAGGAAGCTACTCAGACAGTCTGGCATCAAAGTGAAAGCATCAGTCAAGAAAAGGAAGTGGCCCCAAAATGGGAGATCCAACAAGGATCCAAACAAGAGCATCTCCAAATTAATTTTGCTAAGATATCCGAGAATGACAACTGTACATCATGCACTAAGAGCAACCGTCTTGCAGGTGGGAAAGCACACTGAGGACAGAGTTTTGTTTTCTGATTCTACATTCTTTGAATCTAATAAAATTGTTGGAGCATGTTTCAAAAATAGAAAAAAAGGACTATCCAAAGAAAGAAAGACATGAGCTCTAGGAAAGAGAGAATCAAACTCAAGAAAAAGGCAAAGAGAAATCCAAAGATGACAGCTTCATTGCAGTCTTGGAAAACATCTTATCCAGGAGTAAAAATAATAAAAATGACCAGAAGAGTAGATACCAAGAGTAAGTTAAAATTATTAGATTTATTAGATTACCTGAAATAAAAATTTACCTTGTGAAAAAAATATATTGAGAAGATACTGAAAGGCATAGAAAGAGTTGCCAATATGCACAAAAGAAAATAACCAGAAAGAAAACAATTTCTTTGGTGGAAATACCTTGGTTCATATATTTTTTTCAACATCTCCATGTAAATTTTTGGTTTCCTCTTCAATTTTCCTAATGAAAACCCCAGTTGATATAATATTTGATATCAATATTTGAAAGAAATTGTCTAATGGACATAAGAATTTTTAAAAATTTATCTAAGCACAAAGTTCTTTCTCCATATCAAGTCAGATCAAAAGCAATCTATGGTACTGACTACACACCTTTGCAGTTTTACCTAAGTGGCATTTGTTTTATTTAAACATCTAGGGTTTAACCATCATGAGTTATCTTTTCCTTTTTTTTTTTCTCTCTCTCTCTCAGGTTTTCTTTTCTGTGTCACTTCACTATGAAGATATTTAGTGAAAGATTTGACTTTGTTGACTTTTTATCATAGATACAAATACAGCCCCTGAGAAGTCTTTGTCGATCCTATTCACCCATTGAATAAACATTTATTGAGCTTCTAGGTGGTGTTAGGTCCTACACATGGGATTAACAGTGCATGCATGTCAGGATTTTTGGACCGCTAGGAAATCATAACTTGTTCAGTCATAGTTAACAGAGAGCAAATACTGGTTTTTTAAATAGTCCTATTTCTCAGAAGGCAAGAATTTATACTATTAATTTATCTATTAATAGAGTAAGAATCATTATGATAAACACAGAACTTTGAAACTCCCTTAGACCAACTCTACACATTTTTAGTGAAAGTTATTTAATGAACACAGAATATCTACATGTTCATATTATGTTTTATAAAATAAATTTCAAAACCTATTGGTTAATGCATCAGTCCATGACCAAAGTTCCACCCGTGAGACTGCCATGCAGGTGGGCAAATTGCACATGCTAAAGGAAATAGACCATGTCAGATATCATCATTGAGGTCTGTATGGGCACCAGAAGCCAGCTAGAGTTGGCAGCAGAAGAAACCAATCAAAATCTCAGCTGCTCTGGCACTGAGCTGCTTTCCAGCCTCTCTTCCCAGAAAGAAGAATCAGCCTCACCTCTGGCTTCAACTTTCCCAGGAAGACGAGAAGGGGGAAATGCCAACTCTTTTTCCCAAAGCAAGAATGGCCAAGATAAGATCAGTTATGAGAGGAAGAACCCTAATACCCAAAGCCTCTTCTATTACCAGTTCCTTTTAACTGGTATGCCTTATTTGCTCAACCTTTTCTAAAGCCTCACGCTCATCATAAAGGATGATGTTTGCTACAGGAGACAAGAACTTAGATCTTCCTTCCAACATGTCCCTGAAAAGGAGGTGGGAAGCTATGATGTTTCCCTTGCTTGCTCCCAAGCCATTGATCTTTAATTTCAAAGTACCTGAGAATTTTAGCACAACACAAACTCCTTAGTGAATGGCTTAGGTTTTTTGATGCAATATTCACCTTGAATTGTTTTATACTAGCACTTGGGCAGTAATTAAAGGCACCTAGAAAGAAGCAGGGGAATTGTGGAGGTGAGCTGGGGAAAGAATAGGGAATAAGAGTAAGACAAAGAGCACCTGAAATACATCAGCTTTGCCTCCCCTTCCTTCTGCCTTGAAGGCTTCTATCAACTACCTTGGCTACACCCTTTCTTCCTACCATAATCACCTCTCCAGATTCAAAAAGGCCTGTGAAAGATTTATTTTCTTTCTTTCTTTTTTTTGAGATGGAGTCTCCCTCTGTCACCCAGGCTGGAGTGCAGTAGCACGATTTCGGTTCACTGCAACCTCCACCTCCCAGGTTCATGGGCTTCTCCTGCCTCAGCCTCCTAAGTAGCTGGGATTACAGGTGCCCACCACCACGCCCAGCTAATTTTTTTGTATTTTTAGTTGAGATGAGGTTTCACCATATTGGCTAGGCTGGTCTTGAACTCCTGACCTCAGGTGATCCTCCCGCCTCAACCTCTCAAAGTGTTGGGATTACAGGCGTGAGGCACCCTGCCCGACTGAGAGATTTATTTTCTAACCTCCTTCCAAAACACCACCAGGCTAAAATAAAAGGGTTCTCGATTTCCTATCTGACATAAGCTATCCATTGAAAAAACTGAGAAACACATCTCTTGTTAAACTTGTTAAATGTAATTTTTATAAGAAGCATAGAAAAACATGCTCTTTTCTATCTTCATATCTAGCATAGTCCTAGGGGTGGGTGGTAGTGGTTTAGGCTTCTTATTCCTAAGCTTGAACTTAAATCAACTCAACCCCTAGTTAAATCTTAAATTTGGTTTGTTGCCCTGTTTGGTGTGGAGCATTTGAACCGTACCTTGATTTTAATACTCCCTTAGAACAGAAGTGTTTTCTCTGTTGAACCGTATATCTAGTTCTACCAACATTTTTACATTAGGATGATACCTTAACTATACACACATAGCAACATTACATTTTTTGCTGGAGAAATAAAGGGATGTCTTAGTAAGGATCAAAGCTTTGAGATCACATAGATCTGTGAATACTAGCTCAGTTACACCCTTACTGAATTACTTTGATCCAATGACTTACCCTCTCTGAGCTATGGTTCCCTCATCTGTAAAATGAGAGTAAAATCCACTTGCTCCCATGGTGGTTATGAGGATGAATTAAGAATGTAAAGTGCTTTATGTAGTGCCTGTCACACAGAATGCTCAATAAAGGGCTACTTCCATTTCTTACGGCCCCTGTGTAGAAATGCTAACCCCTGTGTAGATGCCACAGCAGCCCTTAGCTGAGACATGGCTACAAAGATGCATGCAAAGGGTCCTTACGAGGAGTAACAATTTAGTTAGGTACATATGTTTTGTACACAGCTAATTATAATACAAGGCAAAATGTATTAAGGCCTATGGTAAAGGCACGTATCAACAACATTTACGGGAGCATTGAAGGAGGAATACGTCTAGGGAGCAGGGTTCTTGGAGGAGATGATAGAAGAGGTAATCACCACACTAAGACCTTGAAAGATGGATGACTTTTGACATGTGGAAAAGGAGACTGGAAGTGAAGTCTGTGAAAAAAGGAGCAACGTAGCTACAGAGAGGCAAAATTGGGCAATTCTGGGGGACACTAAGCAATCCAACACATGCAGAGTCTGGGCTGTGGGAGAGGAAGTAAGGTGGTAAGAATGGGCTGAGGCCAGAATAAGAAAGACCCTGAATTCAATTCTACGGGGATTCACGTTTATTATTTAAACAATTAAGAGAAATCAATGTTTAAAAATTGTGAATGAACACTACAGTGTCCCTGTGGAAGTAAAAATGCCCCAAACAAGTGTAGTGTGTTATATCTATAGAACTTAGCATCAAGCAACTGCCCCTTTCATTCGAGAGTGAATAATACCAAGCTTCACACTATTGGAACATACTCAGTCAATTAAGAAAAGTACTGATTGCCAGCTGCAAAATATCCCCATGGTGCCAAAGTGTCTGTGGAGTGGGTGGGGAGGGGGAGGGAAGGTGTGATAATTAAAAGAATTGTTACTTGCAATGTCACAGGAGCCAATGTGTTAACTCGGCATGCTGGGAAGCTAGAATGCTCCCAGCTGCCACGGGGAGGGAGGATGTGGTTTGATCCCTGGCACCACTCGTTGGGACAAGATGAATCACAAATGTGTTAATAGTGAGGTTCCATGTCATAATGTGCCAGATGGAGGTGGTTACATCTCTGATTGATTGCCTCCTGGCCAAGACAGGAGTTTTCCAGAAGGCAAACGTCTCCAAATTGGCATTCGAGCTCTAGGGATCAGCAGGTCTTTATCATGGTCAACATGGACCTGACATTCTTGACTTTATGAAGTGTGGCTACCCGCAAGACATGGGCAGCCAGAAACAGTATCTGGATGAGGAAAGATGTGATGAGGGAGTGATATATGGAAGAAACAGGTTGGTGCCTGACAGAGCTCCTATGGCTAAGCGTGACTATTAACGAATCTATGAATGTACTGGAAATAAAGGGGAGGGGGTGGGGGAGACACAGGGGGTACCCTGCTTGTGAACAAAATGAATAACCAGACAGAGAAAAAGAAAGGTAAAAAAGAGAAGGAGCAGGATAGAAAATACTTCCCAGCCTCAGACACCAAATCCCCAAAGCAGATGAGTCTAGATGGCAGGCTGAGGCCACCGGGCAGGAATATAGAGCAGGGGACAGCAAGATGACTCTCCTGTCCGTTCCCTTCCACTCACCCCAACAGTGACCACCCAGCCCTTTGTTGTTGCTGCTTTTTCCCCCCAATGCAAGCTTCCAACTATAAACAGCCAACTACAAGGGCAATAACTGTGGTGTCCTACTGGGAACTAACGCAGCCTCTCGTGCAGGCGCTGGGTCCTAATACAGGACAGTGAATAAAGCTTCATTACAGAACAATGGAGTTAGCTGCCAGAGCCTACAGATTTGAATAAACAACAAATAAGCAACATCTGCTCCAGCATATGTGTATGGTAAAAAAAAAGTCACAAAATAAAAGAATTTGTAAATGCCAAAAGCAACACTAAACTGCCAGTGCTACTGTAGAGTGAATTTTTAATTGCACATGCAAAGAGGCAGGCTGTGGGTATTAGTCTCACATATGTCTTGTTGCTGCCAACCTGGGAGTATAGATGAATTTAATTAAATAAGGATTATCCCTTCTCCCCAGTACAATTACTTATTTATAACAATGATAAAATTGCCTAATAAAAAAATTGTAATATTTTAAAAACAAGGCTAGAAAACACCCTGCTTTCTGTGTAAGTCATTCAGGGCTGTTTGAGTTTGAGTGTGTCTTTTAAAATTAAGTCTATGCCTACTGCCAAGGAAGAAAAAAAAAAAACCCTTATCATAAAGCCTGCTGCAGTTAAACAGCCAGAGACTACATTATGGAGAAATATAAAGACGACACAGAGCAGCATGGGAATTGACTTTCATGGGTGTGTGGAAAATTAAGCAATTGGACTCAAATTGAGGCCAGGTGACTAAGCCAAGGGACAGGGCCACTGAGACTTGTTCTCTACCAGTGTTCTGGTCACTGGTGAGCAGTTCCCTTCATGTTGGCTATCCCTCTTCCATATGCACTAATTCGCTGAAAATGAACAGCACTACCCAAAACAAACCAACAACAAAATTGATGGGCACTCTTGTCCCTCTTCTCAGTGACGGCAGAGTCCCTTTTTACCTCCACATTAACAACCTGCATCATCACGGAGGCCAGTGGTAATAAACCAGGTATGAAACTAGAGACGGCAAAGTAGATTCATGTGTAGGATGTTACTACAGAAATCAGTATCTTCTGAGTCTCAGGATCTCGTTTCTTTCATCTTTGAGCAATTTTGTTATTTAATCAGTTTTCCTCACTAGGATTCAAGGCAAGTCAGAGCACTTGACCAGCGGCATTCTCTCAAGGTCAATTCAGAAGGCAACCAGAACCAAAAAACAGTCAAGGGCTCTAGGTATGTGGCCATGGGTAGTTACACAATCGTTCTACCTCAGTTTCCTTATCCGTACAGTGGCCGTGGTAAAAGCAGAATTCACCTTCAAGGAAAGTTTCCATGAATTAATAGGTGTAAAGTGACTGAAGCCTCAGTAAGTACTCACTCAATAAACATTGCCAAGAATTTAAAAGGATGCTTTGTAAGACACCCAGATCTGTATCTGTCTCTTCCTGGATGTTAGCAGCTTTCTATTTATCTATTGTTTTATTTCTTCCTGATACTTATCACAATTGTAATTCAATAATTAATTGATTTCTTCTGATACTTACAAATTCTATGAGACTAGGGTCTGTTTTCCTTCTATTTGTATCTTCATCATTCTCTTAAGGTCGAATCGGGGGCAACCAGAATTAAAAGACAGTTAAAGTCTTACAGGTGGCTGGGCATGGGCAGGGCAGGAGAGGGCTCTCCCCCAACCCACTAGAAATGTTGGGTGATGGTTTGGCAATTATTGCATTGCCTCTTTAAAAATGGTAATTTGGTAACGCCAGGGAGAGGCCATTTCCTGATGATCCACACCTGTTAACATCAAACTAGTAATTGAATTCAAGCCCCAAGAAGAAGCAACTTCCTGGGCATGCATGTTGAGACAAAAATGGTGAAGTATGATCTTCCGGGTACACTCCACCAGAAAAGGGAAGAAAGCCTCGATGATTCCCATTGAGGAATAACTCTCTAAACAGACCAACTGTGGTCACTTCCCAAGGGTAAGGAGGGCTCAGCACATGCAGATAGCTCACCCCAAGGGAAGAATCATGGGAAACAGGCAGGCTTACAAAGTCCTAGGATCCCGGTTATGCAAGGCACTTGACTTACTCTCTTTAACCTTTTTCTGTAGTAGCATACATTTTACTTTATGACTTGGTTTTGTCGCTAAACTATAGGCTTTTAAACCACTATGTCATGAAATACCAGTTGTGTTCTCATTTTTAATGACTGCATAATAGTTCACTTTATGCGTCATTTTTCAAATTTAAACATACCCCTTTATTGAATGTTTAGGGCAGTTCTGATTTTTCACACCTCTCTTATAATTGCCTTAGAGCAACTTGCTAGAGGTTATACACAGGTGAAAAGGTAAATAGGGTTAAAGCTTTCTGACACATATTGTTATATTCCTTGCAGAAAGCAATGTGCTTCCTTGCCAACATTAGCTTATATGAACTCTTAAGCCTCCACCAATTTAATAACTCATTTGTCTATTTGACTATAACGTTAAGTTGTATGTTTTAGATTATAACTGAGGTTGAAAATTGCTTCATTTACATATTTCTTATTTAGTAAAATTTCTACTGTTTTTTTTTGTTGTTGTTGTTGTTAAATCTTTTGTTAAGAAATATTTTGTGAAATATTTGGAAATATTTCGAACACACAGAAAATATAGAAAATAACTGGCCGGGCACAGTGGCTCAGGCCTGTAATCCCAGCACTTTGTGAGGCTGAGGCGGGCAGATCACGAGGTCAGGAGATGGAGACCATCCTGGCTAATACTGTGAAACTGTCTCTACTAAAAATACAAAAAATCAGCCGGCTGTGGTGGCGGGCGCCTGTAGTCCCAGCTACTCAGGAGGCTGGGGCAGGAGGGTGGAGTGAACCCGGGAGGTAGAGCTTGCAGTGAGCCGAGATCGCGCCACTGCACTCCAGCGTGGGTGACAGAGCAAGACTCCGTCTCAAAAAAAAGAGAAAGAAATTCGCTATTTTATCCACAAATATTTTGTTGTAGCTAAATTGCAAATTACCTTTTCCTACTTTGTGACTTGTCTTTATTCTGTGAACTTTATTCTGTCTTTGTTGAACCAATGTTGACAATTATGATGAAGTCATCTTATCAGTTTCGTTTTATAGTGTGTACTTTTTTGTGTCCTGTTTAAGAAACGGTTTGTTACCCTGAGGTCATAAACGTAGCCTTCTGTATTCTCTTTTGTAAGTACCAATGCCTTACTTTTTACACTTACACTCTTGCTATACTTGGAATTTATCTTTGCATATGGGTCAAGCCAAGGGTTTAATTTTCTATTTTTTTCTATATGGATAACCACCTTACTGTCTCAATTATGTCTATCCTTTCTCCACTGATTTTGAAGTGTTCTAACTTACTGCTTTATATCAGGGAGTCTATTTCTGAGCTCTTTATTTCATTGGTTTATTATCCGTTTTTTAAAATATGGCACCTGTCTTAATTGCAATTTCTATATAATAAGTGTTGATTTCTAGCAGGGAAAATTTCTTCTCCATGATCTTTATAATAGTCTTAGCTTTCCTCGGCCCTTTACTGGTACATATGAATTTTAGGACAAGCTTGCAAGTCCGACAGAAAAATAAAACAAACTTATTAGCATTGTTATAGAAATTATGTTGCATTTTAGATTAATTTGGTGAGAGTTTATTTCTTTTTGATATGGAGTTTTCCCATTTATGAACATATCATACCTCTGCTTTTATTTAGTTCTCCTTTATAAGACATAGTAATATTTATAATCTTCCCAACAAATATTCTAAAAGTATTCATTTAAATATAAGGTACTTTAATAGGTTTATTGTTCTTGTTGAAGTTGTGAAAAGAATCTGTTGTTGTGGGTTTTTTTTTTTACTTTAATGTGCTTCCAATTGGTTATTGCTGATGCATGGAGACTGATTTTTGCATTTTGCTCTCATAGCCAACAAACTTGTTAAACCTTATTACTAACACACCTGTCTGCTCTCAAGTTTTGTATGCAGACAGTTATTTTGTCAGCAAAAGTGAACATTTCTCTGGTTTATAAACTTCTTACCTTATTGAGTTGTTTTTCTGCTTTTACCTTTAGTTTAACGTTGAATAAAAGTAATGTGGGCAGGTTGTATTCCTGGTTTAATGGGATTTCTTCTGAGATTTTACTGTTGAGATTGAAATTGCTATCAAGATTTGATGGATGCCCCTAATTAGGTTAAGATATCTTTCTTTTATTTCTACTTGCAGAGTTTTTGTTTGTTCATTTGTTTTGTTTTTAAATTATGATCAATTACATTTTGTTATATTTCTTTTCTGCATCTTTTAACATTTTTTTCTTTTTAAACTGTTAATGTAATGTGCTTTATTAATTTTACTGATGTTGATCCATCCTCAAATTTATGAAAAACCATAGTTCTTGTTAGATGGTAATTTGTAAGAAATCTTTATGTACTTCTACTGTATTTTATCATTAACTGTTAAAATTTTAAGTTTTTTAAATATATGTTTTCAATTTTAGATAGTAAAAACTAATCAGCTTAATTGCTATTTTATGCTGAGCTTAAAAAACCGTTCTCTGTTCCAAAATTATATAAATATTCATCTACATTTACTTCTGTTCCTTTTATATTTTGAGGGTGTTTTTACATTTAATAATTTATCTGAAATGTCATCTATCTTCAATTTCTGTTGGTAAAGAATGATAGGGAAATATTTTTTATGCACACATCTTTTTCAAAATCTATCAAGGTGATGATGTCAAGTATTTCCTTTATCCTATGACTAAATTATATTAGTTTTTCAATTGTTAAAACATTTTTGATACCTTATACTAAAAGCTATTTGTTCAAGTATTAGCATTTTAAAATATTGTACTTAAATCACCATTAGTTTATTTATTTATTTAAACATTTTTGCATCTATTTTCATAAGTGGAATGTATCAATTTTCTGAGACATTTTAGTCAGAATTTCCTATCAGGTTTCTCTAAAATCTAAAAGATGCTTGGAAGATTTACAAATGTTTACATTATCTGAAAGACTTACATAAGCAAAAAATTATCTCTTTCTTGAAAAATTGAAAGAACCAGTCATATAGCAATTTTTTTCTCTTTGCTGTTCTCAGAAGTAATTTCTGATAAACTTAGCTTATGTTTATTTATTTTTCCCCTATGGTATTAGTTTATTTATCTTTTCTATTATGTTACTTTATTAATTTTTGTTATATATATGATACAAATATTGGTAATATAGTATCAATATATAAATAAATGACATATGCAAAATATATTTATGTATCTAAATTTCCTTAAGTGGCATCAATAGTAATTATCTCTTGTTTTAATTACATTAGTTGTACTAGTATTCCTTTATAATTTTAAAATGGGTTTTGCATGTTAGGTCATTTATTTTCTATATCAGTGACTATACTTCTTTTCTTTAATTTTATTTTGATGTTCTAATTTTGTTTATATGTATTTTCAGTTTTTTGAACTTTGTGGGTTTTTTCCTATAAAAATTTAGTGCTTGGATTTTACATATAAAATAATTTGTTTCTTCTTTCCACATTACCAATTTCTACTTATCTTTATTAATGTCTAACTTCTAATTTTGTTTTATTGATTTAATGATGACTTCTTGAGGCAAATACCTAATTTATTTTAGTTTTTTCTGCTTTGATAATAAAAACAATCAATGCTCTGAATTTGCCTCATATTACTGCTTGTGGTAGAACTCTATGATTTTATATAAAATGTCTTTATTCAAGTGATCTGAATTTGTAATTTTAACTTATACTTTTCTATACCTTTGTTTAGGATGGAGGACCCGGCCCCCAAGTACTGGGTTTGTCATTTTGTTTTTTTTTTGTTTGGGGTTAGAAAATGTTACTTTTTCTTCTATTATTGAATTCAAGTGTTACTGCACTGTATTTATATCTATAAAAATGTGGCTCATATTGTGCGCGCGCACGTGTGTGTGTGTGTGTGTGTGTGTGTGTATGTGTGTAGTCTGGGCATGGTGGCTCAAGCCTGTAATCCCAGCACTTTGAGGGGCCAAGGTGGGTGGATCACCTGAGGTCAGGAGTTCAAGACCAGCCTGGCCAACACGGTGAAACCCCATCTCTACTAAAAATACAAAAATTAGCTAGGCATGGTGGCACATGCCTGTAATCCCAGCTACTCAGGAGGCTGAGGCAGGAGAACCACTTAAACCTGGGAGGCGGTTGCACACCAGCCTGGGTGACAGAGCAAGACTCTATCTCAAAAAAAAAAAAAGAAAAAAAAAGAAATCATAAAAGAATCTTTGCATTTTCATGTTGTTAGATATTTTAATAAATATTCCAAGAACACTGGCAAATAGTATTCAATATTTTTCTATTGAGTACATATTATTAATACCTTTTTGTTCTCTTATATTATTTTATGCTTGATCTGTAAAAGACTGAAAGGAATATTAAAAGCTCCCCCCCTTTTTTTTTCGAGACAGAGTCTTGCTCTGTCACACAGGCTGGAGTGCAATGGCACGATCTTACCTCACTGCAACCTCTGCCTCCCGAATTTGAGCGATTCTCCTGCCTCAGCCTCCCGAGTAGCTGGGACCCACCACAGCCAGCTAATTTTTGTATTTTTAGTAGAGCTGGAGTTTCACCATGTTGGCCAGGCTGGCCTCAAACTCCTGACCTCAGGTGATCCACCAGCCTCAACCTTCCACAGTGCTAGGATTACAGGCGTGAGCCACCACACCCAGCTAAAAGCTCCCATTTTTATTGTATCCATTTCTGTGGATATGCCAGAATTATTTCTTGCGTAGTGTTTTGAAAATAACATATGAACATGGTAACAAAAGAAAATTAAAATATGCCAATTAATTTAAAACATATCAGTTTTCCTTTTATTAAGCTACCACCATTAACAGTTCCTTATACATTTCTCCAGAAGCAATCTGTGCGTGCCTTTCCCCCAGTAGAAATATTATACAATCATCTGTCACTTAACATCTAACAACAGGGACACATTCTGAGAAATGCATGCTTAGTTGATTTTCTCATTGTTTGAATATCATAGAGTGGACTTAAACACAAACAGAAAGTATAGCCTACTGCACACTTAGACGAGATGGTATAGCCTATCCTCCCAGGCTGCAAACCTGTACAGTATGCTATTGTACTGAATATTGTAGGCAACTGTAACACAATGATAAGTATTTGGGTATCGCAACAGAAAAGGTACAGTTAAAATATGGTGTTATAATTTTATAGGACCACTGCTGTATATGTGGTCTGTCATTGACCAAAGCATCGTTATTCGGTAAGTAACCATAGATACACTCTTTTTAATACAAAGGAGTGTATAGATAAGACTCTTTTGCATGTAACTTTTTTCTCATTTAACAACTCTTGTCTCAGAGACCTTTCTGTATAAACAGATATTAAAATCTTCCTGATTTTTTAAAATAATGACTGAATAGTTTTGATGTAAGGATATACTATAATTTTAAAAGTAGATTATTATTGTGGGCATTTAGCTTGTCTCTAGTTATTATGAACATTATATATATTACAGTAAAATTCTTTGTGTGTACATTTCAGTCTATTGGCAGGTCAAGTTACAGAACTGGAATAAATACATCAAAAGCTGCATCCATTTAAAATTATGAGATATAGCCAGGTCACATTTTAAAGTAATTATGAAAATTTAAATTCCAAACAACAGTGGGTGAGTGTCAGTTTCACATTTTTACTGTTACTCTGTATTTTTTAACTTTTAATTATTTGCTAATGTAATAAGTGAAAAGGTGAAGTCAATCTTGTTTGTGGAGCTTTTATATTTCTTCTTTGAACTGCCTATGTATTTCCATTCCCCATATCTAATAAGATCTTGTTTTTCTCACTGATTTGTAGGGGCTTCTTTACAAATTGATAAAGTCAGCCTTTATATATTAGATGTTAACTACTTGGTATGTAATGATTCATGATTGTTTTGTTTTTGTTTTTGTTTTTTTGAGGTAGAGTCTGGCTCTGTCTCTTAGGCTGGAGTGCAGTGGTGGGATCTCAGCTCACTGCAACCCCACCTCCCAGGTTCAAGCAATTCTCCTGCCTCAGCCTCCCCAGTAGCTGGGATTACAGGCACGCACCACTATGCCCAGCTAATTTTTGTATTTTTAGTAGAGATGGGCTTTCACCATGTTGGCCAGGCTGGTCTCGAACTCCTAACCTCAAGTGATCTGCCCACCTTAGCTTCCCAAAGTGTCAGGATTACAGGCGTAAGACACTGCACCCAGCGTGATTGTTAATTTTTAAATGAAATTTTGATAAATTTTTAAAGGGCTTTATTAAAAATATTTTCTTTCATTTTAAAGTAAGCATTATTAGATTTTAGTATTATAACCCCGATTAATTTTTGTCTTTATTTCTTGCTTATTCTAGGTCCAACCTTTCCCAATTAACCTTTCTTGGTTTTATTACTTGAGTTCAACTTTTCCGTACCCTATTTTTATTAATACAGAGCAGGCTTCCCCAACCCCTGGCTTCAGTCCCTGACTTGTTAGGCACTAGGCCATACACCAGGAGGTGAGCAGTGGATGGGCAAACAGGCTTTACCACCTAAGCTCTGCCTCCTGTCAAATCAGTGGTGGCATTAGATTCTCACAGGAGCACAAATTCGATTAGAACTACACATGCAAAGAATCTAGGTTGTGCGTCCTTATGATGATCTGAGGTGGATTAGTTTCATCATGGAACCACCCACCTGCCTTGGTCCGTGGAAAAATTGCTTTTAATGAAACTGGTCCCTGGTTCCAAAAAGGTTAGGGACCGCTGTTCCAGAGTACTTTATTTTGGGTAACATCTTAATCAACTTGAATGGTAGTAAAAAGAGTTGATACATAAAATAAGGGATTTACATGTATTAGGCCAATCTTTTTAACAATCCCATGAGATAGATGCTGTTATTATGCTTATGTTTATTTTCTTTAGATGAGGACACAGAAACACAGAGATTGAGTAATTTGTCTAAAGTTACGCAGTTGGTAGTTGCTAGAGTGTGGGATTGGAATCCAGGCAAGCTGGCTCCAAAATTCATGCTCCAACCATGGTCTCACTTACTTGAGGACATTGTCCTGGAAAGGTAGTGGATGATATACCTGGGGAGTCCTGTTATCTTTGAGGGTGGCATTATACTGCCCTTGTGCATAAAAAGAGTAGGGCTGGGTATAAAATTGTTGGTTCACATTTTCTTCCCCTTCTAAATTATATGTGTATTAATTTATTCCCATTTGCCATGTTATGTTGCTAACGAGATATTTGAAATTTTTTCTCTTTGTAAGTAATCTGCATTTTTTTGGTCCAGAAATGTGTGAGTTAACTCTCATCCCACTGTGTCCTTCTACTTTATACATTTTACTGTCATATTTAGATGTTTTCATTTCATTGATGTACCTGAATTTAGTAAAAACCATTTTTGTTGCAATAGTTAGTTAGTTATTTATTAAATCAAAGTATAATATATACATTAAAAAAATCAAATAGTGCCAAAATACTGTGTCATGGAAAGAAAATTCCCCAAAGACAACTTTTAACCCTTTGCATATGGGATCCTAAGAGTGGCAATGTCGCCATGATGTTTCCAGACCTAGGATTTGGCACCATTCATTGTTGGTTTTGCTAAAACTTGCTCCTGCTTCCGTGAACACCACTCATGGTTACCCAGTTTGAGCATGCCATCTATTTTTCTCTTTGGAAGAAAGTCCCTACCCTTTTCACCAGTTTTTCTTCACAATTCTCATCAACCACTTCTCAACAGCTACATTTTTATCTTCAAAATACTCAGTTTGCTAATACTTCTAATTTGCTATGTGACCAGAATTGTCTCCCTATTTGTCTCATTGTTGATTCTCAAAGCAGAAAGCCAATGAAGAGTGTTTACGTTGTTATGGCTGCATACATGTGTCTCATAGCCGGGCCAGTAGTTTCATCAGATGACGTTACATTTTCCATACGTCCACTGTCATCGAATATTAGATACCATCAGGTTTAAGACTCTCATTATTTTATAATGAGAAAAAAATAACTCTCTAGCAATTAAACTAAGACCTGTCATCAATTATAACATGTATCTTGATTGCAAGGATGACAAATTGGGAAAAATCACTCATCTTATAATTGATGAAATACTGGAATCAACACCTCTCTTGCTCACTAGAGTTCTTGACCTGGAGGCACAGCCCATTCCACAGTCAGTGTTGATGTTCTCATGCATGAGCCATGTGTCTCTCAGATGCAAGGGACTCATTTTCCAGATGCATAGCACAGCATTCAAGAGTGTAGACTCTGGAGCTAGACAGGCTGAATTTGAAACCTGGCACCACTTTGAACTCTATGAGAAACTGGGGCACATTATTTAACTTCTCCGTGCTTGTTTCTTCATCTAATACACGGAAATAGTAATACTGCTTACTTTAAAGGTTTATTTTAAGGATTAAATTAAGTAAAGCATATGAAACATTTAGAACAGTACCTATCACAGTGTGTTTGTATTTGTTAAATATAATGACACTGCTCTGTGAGTAATCTCCTTGCAGACTTCTTACTGCTTAGGAGTGAAATTTAGTGTCCTCAATCTTCCTCCAAAGAAGGAATGAGGATACCCAGCAGGGAAACAGTGTTCTCCAATGAAATATCTTCATCCATTGTTTTCTTCTCTCTGCAACTTGTCCCCTCTTTATATTCATGATGGCTGAAAGGTTCAATGTTGTGGAACTGATTCCTACAAATTCCTTAGAAAACTACATATATATGCTTGTCACATATTGACTTTGTATCTGATATATATCTTTTTTAGAACCCCAGTCGAAATTTAAGACATTAAGAGTCCAACTGCAACCACTTCTTACATCTATGTACTATTTCTTGGATCCGTCGTCTTTGACATTTTGTTTATTATATTCATTTCTTTTTCTTTTCCCACTTAGTTCTTAAGTAATTTCTCAAACATCTCCTAGTTTTCAGTCATTTTTATATATGTACCAGTCTGTCTCTTACTAATTCTATTGTATTTTAAAAATTATATTTTAATTTTAAAAAAGTAGCTGGGCATAGTGGCATGCGCCTATGATCCCAGCTACTTGGTAGGCTGAGGCAGGAGGATCTCTTGACACTAGGAGTTCAAGGTTGCAGTGATTTAGGATTGTACCACTGCACTTCAACCTGGGCTACAGAGTGAGATCCCCATCTCAAAAAACAAACTGTATATATATATATATATACACACACACACACACACACACACGTATATAAATTTTTATTAGCATTTTGCTATACCTCTCATTTTTTGTCTCTTTTACATCCTTATTTTTTCAGTCTACTTAAAGTTATATTGTACCACTTCATGTAAAATGTAGAAATCTTGTAGGTATCTTTGTTCATTTACCAATTCCCCCATCCTGTATGCTATAAATTGTCAAGTATAACATCAACATATGGTATACAACACCACAATACCCTGCCCTTTAGCAATGCTTAAAGAACTTCCTTTAGCAATGCTTACAGTACATGGGTACTGGTGATGAGTTATTTTTGTTTGTTTGTCTGAAATTTTATCTTTATTTTTGAAGGATATTTTTGTTGCATGTAGATGTCTGGCTCATAGTTACTGTCTTCTGGTCTCTATTGTTTTTAATGAGAAATCTTCTGTCATTCAAATCTTTATTCCCCTGTATTCAATATGTCATTTTTGTGTGCCTGCTTTAAACATTTTCTTTTATGTTTGATTTCTATCAGTTTGATCCTAGTATTATTTAGGTGTAGTTTTCTTTGTAATTTCTTTGTAATTATCCCACTTAGAGTTTGCTGGCTTTTTGAATCTGTAAATGTAAATCTTTGAGCAAAATTAGAAGATTTCCCACCATTATTTCTCTAAATATTTTTTTCCTGTACAGTTTTCTCTGTCCTTTCCTTCTCAGACTGCAACTACATGTATATTTGACCTTTGATATTGCTTCACAGGCTTCTGAAACTCAGATAAGTATTTTCTATAATTTTCAAATCTTTTTCCTGATCTTCAGATTGTTGGATAATGTCTATAGATATATTAAAATCCACCAAGTCTTTCTTTCATTGTTTCTGATGTAATGTTAAATGAATATTGAATTTCAGAAATTATAGTTTTTATTTACAGAATTTCCATTTTATTATTTATTATAATTCTATTTTTTTAGATTTTCTATCTTTTCATTCATTGTGAGCATATTTTCCTCTATATCCTTCAGCATAATTATAATAATCTCCCTATCTGCTGATTAGAACATCTGGGCTTTCTCATGGTTTGTCTTCATTAATTGCCATTTTTCTTGCATATGAGTTATATTTTCTCATTTCTTCATGTGTCTAGTATAATTTTATTGTTCCTGAATATTGTGAATGGTATGTTGTTTAAGGAGGCAAGGAACTTGTCTGGAATCAAACTCCAAATGAAAATCTCAGTTCACATCTTTTAGTCTTAACAGATTCTTTAAGTCCTTTCCATGTGTGTTTGGTTCAACAATTGGCTAGAGATTTGAAAAGATTTAATTCCTAGAATTTGAAGATTTTCCTCCTTGGTTCTCTCCTTTCTGTGATTTTCCCCCTTCTCTTTTCAGCTGTTATCATTTCCTCAAATTTTATATTCTGATTTTTTTTTTAACTAGTAAGACTGCTACTTTTTATTTTATTTTTTTTGAGACAGAGTATCACTCTGTTGCCCAGGCTGGAGTGCAGCTGACACAATCAAGGCTCACCACAACCTCTGCCTCCCAGGTTCAAGCAATTCTCCTGCCTCAGCCTCCAGTAGCTGGAATTACAGGCACCCACCACCATGCCTGGCTAATTTTTGTATTTTTAGTAGAGACAGAGTTTCACCATTTGGCCAGGCTGGTATAGAAATCCTGACCTCTAGTGATCCACTCACCTCAGCCTCCCAAAGTGCTGGAATTACAGGCATGAGCCACTGTACGCGGCCAATACTGCTACTTTCTATTAGAGTTTTAGGACAGTGTCAACTGCAGCCTTCCCTGAAGCTAAAAAGCTTTAAAAAAACAGGACACTCACCCAGTGCCATTCCTTCCTTCTATGTGTTGAAACCCCCTCCACTCTCTGTTCACTTTTGGTCACTCTTCAGTGCCTTTATGTAGGAGTTTTAAAAATATTTTGTCCAGAGTTTATGATTATTCTCTGTGGGAGGGTTGGCTCATTAGGAATTACTTAGCATCAGAAACAGAATCAAGCTTTGTATGTTTTATCTGAAAGGAATCTACTCATTGGAGATGCTTCTCTTACATAGATGCCATGTCCTCATACAACTCACTGAGAATAGTAATTCCTGATGATTTGTCATGTTTCTTTGTAATCATTTTTTAGTGGACATTTATTCTGAATAACTTCTGATTTTTGAACTGCTAAATCTTATAATTTTGCTTGGTTTGATGATTTTATAAGGTGGCAGGGAAGGCATATCTTATCCAAGTTGATAACTAAGTGAGATTCTCTTGGAAATTTTTACCTTATCATGTTAGTATAGTCCTGCAGTAGACTCACCTTTTTAATCCTTAGGTGGGCTCTTTACCTAGAATTGTCTGCAACTTCGTCCACAATAAATCCCACACAAAGTCCTAGTCTTATAGAATATGAATGATAGACTTCTCCTCCTCTTCTTCCTTTTAAATAGCACTATTACATATTTCCTTTTTTCCTTATATTCCCCTGTCATTTAAGTGACATTTTATTTTTAGGGGACTCAGGGAGGATAGTATATTTGTGGCCTTGGGTCCCAATTTTCTATATAAAGTCAATTTGTTCACATTCAATTAGGAAATGCTTAAATATAATCTTTCTGCTACTATGCAGTCTTATTACTGGTTTTTAACACATTTTAAAGGTATTTGAAGAGTTCATCATGTACCTTCACCTATGTGTTTAAAACAACAATTTGCTATCTCCTGATTCTGTGGGCTGGCCAGCTCAGTGTGGCTTTCTCTTGGATTCTCTCATGTAGTTGCATCAGATGGCACCTGGGCTAGAGTCATCTGAAAGTTGGGGCCGGACATCAAAGATGGTATTCACGTGGAGCTCATGCAGCACTGTCCACCAGAGAGTCCACGCATGGCATCCTCATGTCACTTGGGCTTCGCACAACATACGGGCTGCGTTCCCAGAGGGAATGTTCCAAGAGGAAATATCTCAAGAGCCGGGAAGCAGCTGAGTGAGTGGTGCTGAAACTAGCACAGCATCACTACTGCTATAATATTTTGGTCAAAATAGTCCATGTGCTTTCATCTTTAAAATGAAGTAATTGTTTTATACTTTGAGAAAAAAAATGCGTGTATACAATATCTCAAAGTGATTACACATACAGTTATCACATACATATGATAATTTCCTTTTCCCATTAATTGAACGAATTTTACATATTTATTCTGAGTCTTATGTTTGTTTTGGTTAACAACACTATTTTCGAAAGTAACAAAATCACATTTGCTGTACTATAATTCAGATTTTATCCATTAGGCTCTCCTTCACCTACCTTACTTTGCTCTCTCAATTCGAGATGAAATGTAGATTAGTAATTTTTGTCTAACTTCTCAAATAATTTTTTGGAATGATTGGGGCGACTTACATGGTATTAATTGACCTCTTAATACAATGTCAAAGAAGGCAATTCCTGTTGGCAAGGGGACCTCCAGCTTCATTGAGAAGCATTCAATTAGATGGAAAACAGATGCTTATTTTTGTCTTATAAGCCTCAATGCAGGTTATGTGGTAATTACTTCGAAGAGCAGGATAACAATTTATGTAATCAGCAGGACCCTATAATTACTAATGCATAATTTCTAAACAGCATTTAGCAAAATGAGGCCCATACATACACTTTGTAATGAAAAAGATGTGTTTGACACAGCACTAAATTAAATTAAAAATTTGCATATTTTCTTCCAGGAAATGCATGAGCTTCGTCTGCTGTATTTTGCTGGACTAATTGTGCCTACTTCTAACTGCCTTATAGGGCCATGGAAATGCTGAATCACAGTGACAACTGAATGGGGGAATAAAAACCAGGAATAGAGAAGGGTTTCCTTCTCTCTTGTTTAGGATGTTAAAGCATCATTCTGAGAGAAAACTTGCAGAGCTACATCTAGGGAACCTCTGTCCACTGAGAGTTTAACATTAAGATTATACAAAATGCAGAATGCAAGGGCTAGCAGAGAACTTAAAATTATCTGCACTTATTTCTTTATTTCAGATGGAAAAACTGAGACCCAGTTAAATGAAACGGTGTGTACACTATGAAGCAGTTGGTGGAAGGAGTGAAAAAGTACCCGCCTCCCCACAGTCAGGCTCAGTCCCATGAAATTCATTCCACTATGGTAGTCAGATCGTATAGAGTTAGTGTCAGACAAGCCACACATACCATTAGCCCCAGGGATATTGAATGTTTCTGTGGTCTTTTAAAATTTACATGTACATTTGCATTGCCAGTAGTTTTTTGTTTTGTTTTGTTTTTTGAGATGGAGTTTTGCTCTTGTTGCCCAGGCTAGAGTGCAGTGGTATGATTTCAGCTCACTGCAACCTCCGTCTCCCGGGTTCAAGCAATTCTCCGGCCTCAGCCTCTCAAATAGCTGGGATTACAGGTGCACTCCACTGTGCCAGCTAATTTTTTTGTATTTTTAGTAGAGGTGGGGTTTTGCCATGTTGGCCAGGCTGGCCTTGAACTCCCGACCTCAGGCGATTCCCACATCTCGGCCTCCAAAGTGCTGAGATTACAGGGATGACCCACCACGCCTGGCCTACCAGTAGGCTTTTAATATCTCAGAAGATGCATGAATGTAGAGTATCTTCTACAGGTAATTTAAACTCTGTACACGTTAAGAAATTTAAATACCAGTTATTTACGTTCTGAAAGACCACTAATGAGATCACACACCTTGATGAATTCTTACCTACAGTTCCTGAAGTCATGTCAAGAGGATTACCAGTCTCTTCTTCAAAGCTCTGGACCTAAGATATCAAAATGCATCAATGTCATTAGAAATTTTGTCAAATAAATTCACTTATTTTAATCAATATGTAATGAGACTGGCAACTGATAAGAGGGATAAACATGAGATCCTGAACTGAAATAACTTACAGTCTGCTGGGAGGAGGTAGCGGGGACAAGGTACCCGTGATAAAGATTCAAAGAATTAAAGAAGTTGAGGAAAGGGGAAGATCACATCTGGATGGGTTGATCAATGCTTCTGGAAGTTGTACATTTGAAAGACATTTAAATAATAATATTTCTATTCTAGATTGTTTTTGCCTTCCAAAGAACTTTAAGTGTATTTGGAGAAAGCTAATTAGGGCTTGATAAATTTATGGAAAGTAATTCAGAAAATTTAGTTGCTATATAATGCTTAGACATTTTTTAAAATTTTAGTTTCCAAATTGCTAGAACAAAATTTATTTTTGAAATTTTTAAAGAAATTAATGAATATTTCTGTATTGATGAAAATAAAGTTATCATTAAACAAAATAATGCATATTACTTCTAAAATAGCAATACAGCTAATTATAGAAACATGATACATAGAAAAAGAAGGTACAAAAAAACAGGGCTGGGCTTGATAGCTCATGCCTGTAATCTCAACAATTTGGGAGGTCAAGGTGGGAGAATCACTTGAAGCCAGGTGGTTAAAACCAGCCTGGGCAATATAGTGAGACCCCATCTCTCCAAAAAATAAAAAGAAGATAAGAAAACAGTTACTGTTACTCCAAAAACATTTTGGAGTATTTCTTTGAAAGTTTTCTTTTATATACATTTATTCTGGATATTGTCATGTAGTGAAATTTTTCGCTCAAAAATTTGAAGCAGGAATTTTTATTCCACATCATAAAATTTCTCTGAAAACATATTTAATGACAGGACAAGAGGCTGTTCTCAGGAAGTACATTAGTTTACTTAACAATTCTCCCACTCTTGAAATGTTTTCTAAATTTTGCAATTAGAAATAATGATGAGGTGAATATTCTTGTTCATAAATCTGTATCTACATGTCATATTACTTATTTGGAATTGATATTTGAATACTGAAAGCTGAATCAAAGAACATAAACATTTTAAACACTGTGGTACATATGGCCAAAAATGACTCTAACCCAGGAATAGACTGGAGACTATGAGGATATAATGCAACTGTAATAAGAAAAAATTTTTAATCTCTCTTTTTAATCCTTCATATCTTTTTTTCAAATAAGTTACTTTATACTTGTAATCTATTAGACATACTCTTAGCATTATTTTCACTAGTGTTGGTAACTCAAATCAGTGAGTGTCATATGCGTTTTCAAATGTAATAAAAAGTTTTGGCTATGACCATTATCATGGAGAAAAATCCACTTAGGGCAATGTGAAGCACATGTTTGTCTTTTGAAAAAAAAAGGAAAAGCCCCATTCATTTCAAATGAAAGCCATGTGTATTCCTGGGTTATTCCACCTGAGCCAAACTTATTAATTAATACAAAATAAAATAAAGAAATAGTTATAGCTTTTGAAATATTCCCCACCTAATCAAGATGTTGACTGGGATTGTTTAATAATATGATTAATGTTCTCACATGTGACTTCTAGAGAATAGGATGCTTATATGCAAACAGGAGGGAAAGCTAAAAAATATTTCTTATGAATATGAAGAAGCATCCTACCTTGAGTTTACATTGCACAAATTTTACAAGTATCAAATTCACTTAATGTATCTGGGAATTTAAAAAGAGAGGGGCTGACTTAATTTTACTAAGTAAAATTAAACAAAATATGTTGATTTTTCCATTAAAAAATCTATGCACAATTTTGTTGAAATTATACTTTTGAGAAGTGAGACAAACATTGCCAAATTCAGCTCTGAGTACAACTTTAGGGAAAGCATCATTGGTTGATCTGGAGGCAAAATTTGGCCAATCGTACTTGAAATTCTGATAGCTAGATATTTAAGTACATTGGCTCTTGTTTTAAATGCCATGAAAATCTGCCAATTTCACACATATTTTTCATTTCTAATTGAATTTTAAAATTTGACATTGAAAAATAAATATTAAATCTGGCATTGGTTTCTGTTTAAGATACAATCTACCCAAGCTTCATTTACTCATGCACTGGTATTGAGTGAAACAAGTATTTTTTCCCCAGTGAGAATGTAATATTTTATATGCACTTTTTATTAAAAATGAAATTCAAGTAGTGTGTTTCTTTTTTATCATTTTTAGGACTATCTCTGCCTTACATACACACACAGTCTCTCACACACACAAATCCTAGAACATAAAAACACCAAGATGGCTGTGAAATTTGACAGAATATTTTGTTTTCCTATGAAAGCCATCCTTACATTAAATCAATATTGTCAAATTCTTTGGATGTTTACTCAATTAACAAATATTTACTAAGTACCTACTACGTGCCAAAGAAACATGTGAATTTGCTTTCTTTATTTTGGTGTTGAGTTGTTTCTACTCTCTTCCCAAATATATACTAATATGTAGTATTTTATTGAATAATCGTAAGTTAAAAATTCTTGAAAGTATACCAATCAAGGACTAACATTCTTTTCTTATTTATTTATATAAAATTTATCAAATTTGATAAATTTGATGTTTGTCTATTCCTTTCCTCTGAAATTTCAATGGCATACTAGAAATATTATTTTTCTCTAAATCAGTCTAGTTTGAAGCAGAAGAACCTTCAGGGACAATAGAGTCTGATGAGGCTTGACAATGGGTTGGAGTCTGGTGACACTTTTTGTTTGGATCCTAGCTAATAGCAGGTTGACTTGACATTCTTTTACCTTTTATTTATTTTTAATTTTTATTTTTATTTTTTTGAGACAGAGTTTCACTCTTGTCCAGGCTGGAGTGCAGTGTTGCCATCTCAGCTCGCTGCAACCTCCGCTTCCCAGGTTCAAGTGATTCTCCTGCCTCAGCCTCCCGAGTAACTGGAATTACAGGCACCCTCCACCATGCCCACCTAGTTTTTGTTTTTGTATTTTTGGTAGAGATAGGGTTTCACCAGGTTGGCCAGGCTGGTCTCAAATTCCTGACCTTAGGTGATCCACCTGCCTCTGCCTCCCAAACTGTTGGTATTATAGGCGTGAGCCACAGCTCCTGGCCGACTTGACATTCTTTATAGTAATTTAACTATTGGCTTGGTAATTAAATAATCTTTGCAAGATTAAGTTTTAAAAAATTCTTTTTTTAGTGCCTTCTGAGTTTATCCTCAAATCAGGGCATTTGAACAAAGGTATTTCTTTTCCTCTTTTTATTATCGTTATTCATTTTAATGCTACTACTTAAATTCAGTTTAACATTTTAAGGTTCTTTAATTTTTATACAAGGCATATATGTGCACAAACATACATACACATACATAGATATTAGGAACCTTGACATCTACTTATTTTAAAATAATTTTTATATCTTTGTGGGATGCAGCTATGCCAATAGGCATATTCACCTGACTCCATCCTATTCTTCTTAATCACAATTTTAAATTGTGATTAAGCCTTACTTTTTACAAATTTCTTTATCCTCTCAGCCCCAGGCTGGCTAAGAATGCCTTTACTTGCTCCTGGAATACCCGACAATATGTCTGTGTAGTGATGTAAAGTGTATCAGTAGTGCTGTCTCTGTGCCTACCATCTTATGGTGTCAGTGCCCATCCCTGCCACTTCTCTGTAGCTCCCTTTTCAAGGCAGATTCTGTTACCGTTTCTGTGCCTGGCACATAGAGGGCTCAACAGAGAAGTAAGCCCACTTTGGAATTGGCATGTAAATATCCTGCCCTACTTTTAGATAATTTAGATGAAAGGAGAGAAAAGCTTTGTTCCTCCTTTGTAACGACTTATTTGTAATTATACTAAATAACAGAGTTAACAACAAGTTAACTCCCAATCCTAGCTGCCATTATGAATAGACAGATAAGCAGACATGTATATGTATTTTTTTTGGGGGGGAAACAACTCTGAGATGTACAAGTGAGAATGTCATCTAAGTGAAGATAAAAACTAGTGTAAATGAATGAAGGTAGGGATGGATGAGCAAAAAACGTGTGTGAAATGAAGGTCAAGCTATGTGAAAATCAATACATCCCAAAGCAAACAAATAAACATCATACTAACACCCTAAAATCAAGACCATACCCAAGTCCATACTGCTTTGTCTGAGGCCCTGTGTTAGGCATTGTGGGGGAAATTATTTCCAACACACATCCCCGGCCCTAAAGGAGCTGAGAGTTTTTTGGGGAGACAGCACTGACACACACTCAATCTCTGACATAACGAGCTCACACTGCTAAAGCCATGAGAACACAGAGAAGAAGTGGTCAAGGTAAGTTTCACTGAGTGGGAAGTAGTTGAACTGATCCTTGAAGAAGATAAAACATGAAAAGTTAGAGAGTAGATAAAAAGCACACATACAGGTACATAAAACAATTAAGCAAAAGCAAAGTCAGAAATGACCTATGGATTCGACTGTGAGCAAGAAAAAGGAAAGACATTGGAGCAAGCAAAGGCTGGTTTCCTACTAGTTTATTTCCAACAAAAGCAACTAGAATGACTTTAAATCACTAAACTGACTCAGAACACTAAGATGTAATGCTGAGGGATTAAAACATGAAGTGGTGAAATGAAGTCTGGAAAACAAGGGTGCCATAGTGAAGGTTATTTCCCTTAGGAGGTTGGGCACGTTGGTGCAACACTGACCTCTTCCATTTCAAACGAGTCTGGTCCTTTACCCGCAAGACGAGAGAAGCACTTGAGCTTGTTAGTCTGAAATAAGTTCTCCTTCTGAGTTTTGCCCTTGACTGACCCCTCAGACACACAGGAAGGAGCAATCTGCTTGGCTGGCATAGATGAGCAAGGCCATTGCTTGCCCAGAAGATCGTGGGGAGGATAAGGTACCAAATCATCACAGGCTTGGAGAGACTGATGTTCTACTGACAGAGACAAATGATTTTGCTTGTGCTTGATTGAGGTTGCTGCTAGCTCTGCTCCACACTCCCATGGTTTTGTAAAGGGGATAAAAACTTCATCTTTCATCTTGAAGGACTCTGATGCCTCCGGGTAACAATCCCTCCTGATGTTCTGTTTTGAAGCTCTCCTTATAAGTTTACCCATCCTTCTTCGATGCTCTTTGGTGGCACTCACTGAGGTTCTTTGCACACTCTCTCCTCCAGCTTTCTCTTCAGCTCTGTTTGGCAGGATGCTGACATCATTCAGCAAAGATGAGAAGGCATGGGTCACACGGTCCAGGATTTCCAGCTGTCGGAAACGGCCTGCACAACACAAGAAACAAGAAAGTTTTAGACTGGGTCTTTTTGCTGAAACTATTCATGTAGTAAAAACTGAAGACTCAGTTAAAATGAAATTTTCAAGATAGGAAGGACATTAGGCTCTTGAAACTGAAGTTTTTCTCAGTATATGCCATTACTATTATGGAGATGATTTCCCTACGCAATAAGATTTTGCTGTGTTGTGGGGAAAGTGAACAGCTTTTATATTTAGTTGAAGACACATAATTATATAGATTCATATATGCCTATAGTTTTTATGTGTTAGGTATTAAAAACTGTAGGCATTGGTGAATCTGTATACTAACATATATTAAAGAGTGAACCCAGTGCTATCAACATGAGGCTACCTGAATATTCCTCCATGAGTCTATGTGATGTATATTCCTACCATCACTTACATCATCCCTATCCAAACTGTCACCTGAGAGTGTGGAAAGATCATGGCATATAGAGTTGGAAGGCCTGGATCCAAATCCCAGGTCAACCATTCACTGGATGTTTGAGCTCAGAATAAAATAACTAAGAGCTAAACAGTGCTAGAGCCATGCCAGGCACATAGTAAATGGCCAGTCTTTTCATCTCTCATGTATTTTTCACATCTGTCATGGTCACTAAAGCAAAACTGTGAAGACACAATGCCATGTAAGTATCAGTTGTTAAAATAATGATTATAAATGAGCAAGACTTAGGAAGGGAATATATTCTCCTCAGTCTTTCCAGAGAAGATAGTCATTAATGTAAAAACCCATTTGCCCTTCAAAACAAACCAGCTCGTCAACTTGTTAAGCCTTTCTGGATGATCTGGGCCATATGCAAGTACAGTATTGACTTAATTAGCATGTGGAAGAGACCTAATGCAGCAGGGCTAAAGTGAGAACATATTGCCAGTTTGAAAAAAAAAAAAACATGGAAAATATTTTTGGTATCTCAAGATAGTAAAACCATTGTAATACAAATGGAATATTTTGTTTTTATTACCCAGCCTCCTCTTAATCACAGTGATAGCATGTAAGGTTGCATAACTCAGCGAAGGTCAAGGACCACATAGGTAGGCAAGGATGTTGTCTTTTGTTGTGTTTGCACCATCACAGCAATGTCCCTGACTCTCATGAGCCAGTGCCTACCTGTTTCTTTTACCTAAAAGAAGTATTGACTAATCATCCTTCTACTCCAAAAAGAAGTGACAGATTTCTCCCAGAGGACTGTGATATTTTTCCAAGACCTATAGGAACTGTGGGGTTCGTATGTTTTAGGATAATTCTGATTACATGAAGCTGTAGTTGAAACTAAATCTCTTTTGTGATCCAGAGGGTACAATTGAATGATAATTCAACTTTTATGATTGCTTTACATCCATCCATGGTGGGTTTTTATATTTAGACTAAGACAAAAACCTACCAATTTAATTGGCTAAGTCAATTCAGAGAACACAATAGTCTGAAGCGTCAGATAAGTGTTTTCTTTTATTTTTGCCTTTGGGTAAATTGAACAACGGACTAATTGATTCTCATTTCCCAAGTTTAAATGTTTGTGTTGACTTTGAATGAGATACAATTTTCCATTCTATCTGCCAACTAGCTTTATTATTGGTTGTTGTATATTTGACCTTCTCTTTTTCCCTGAATCAAAGGTTATGTTGTAGAAATAAGAGTGCACCAGAGATCACAGAATCAGGGACCAACTCCTAATTTCTCTGTAATCCATATCTCAATTTCTTTTGTGAAATATTTACTTCATAGCAGCTCAAATGCTATTCAAATATTGGTAAATGACATTGTTCTGAAATAAAGGAATGATCAAAGAATTTGCATCTCTGTGCTGCTTGCAAGAGGAGATACAAAGAACAACATTAATTGTGTCTAAAAAGTAAAGAAATACTGCATTTCAACACCTTCGGCTTTACATACTCATTTAAAAGAAAATATCATTCCTGAAGTTTGGGACCATTTTACCCATATGAAAATGGGAGAAACAGGAGCTAAAATGAGAACTCCAAGTAAAGTCCCTCTTCCAGATCATTGCTTGAGAAAAACACTTTGTCTTTCATGACTTTCCTCTTAGTGAATTTATTTATTTAAAATAATTTATTTGATAATCAGAATTTTGTCAGTTCCCCCCTCTGGAATTCCTCAAACTCTGTACTATAGACAAGGTCTTCCTCAATGCTTCTCCAAGATGCCTTTTGTATTTATGTGGGAAGGTCTTCCTCAATGCTTCTCCAAGAGGTCTTTTGTATTTAAGTGGTTTTGAAATGCTGCACTGCATCCCATCTAGGAGACTGAAAGTGCACCTTAGCATATTAAATCAATCCTGCAGTAAATAAACCTATTGAGCTGCAAAGCATCTTTCCCCCAAACTGTTTGAGCACAGTACAGACACCCCCAAGAACATCCTTGGTAATGTCCTAGAGAAAAGGATTATACGATTACATTGATCACCAGCTGAAGAAATATAGCAACATGCCTGATTAACTATAAGGTTTAGACACAGTAAATCAGGAGGCACGGCAGATTAATAACTATCACTTACAGCTCAAGGTATAAACGATAGTGTTCTAAATCTCATAAATGAGGAAATTAGGGTTTCACCTAATCATTCATGGTAATCCTTGTCAGATTCCAGTTTCTCTGCCTCCTGGGTGTGTGGCTATGGTACATATTAGTGCTTCCCACCATTACTACCAGCTTTCCTCCTTCTGGGCAATTGTTAGGGTTGTACATTCCCACTCACTTGGAGTTAGGTGTGGCCATGTGACTTATTTTGGCCAATGAAGTGTGAACAAGACCTGCTGTGTGTAAGTTAGGACCAGAAGATTGAAGAGCTGAGTATCATTTTCCATTTCTACCTTTCCTTATTATTGCAACTAGTGAGGTTCCAGATTAGAGGCCGTATTCCTGAGTGAGGACAACATGGAGCAAATAGATACTCCTTTCTCCCGAACATACACACCAACTCCCACTGGACATATAGGATGACCAAGAAATTCATCTTTTGTGTGTGAAGTCACTGTAATAGAGGGTTTGCGTGCTACTTCACACAATCTCCTCGCCTACACTGTGGCCCACCTGCCCACTCATTGCCAATGCTGAGATGCAAATGCCATGGGGACCTCGCTTACCATACAAGTTGGGGTTCTCAATGTCCATTCGCTGCTTTTGAGCTTCAAGAAAAACACGGATGTTGATCCCTCTGGCTGCTGAGCCACAACCAAGGAATCTGGCTGGGATTTGCGTGCAGATGTCTGGCTCATCGGCACCAAACCCCAGATCCAAGAGAATCTCCACTGGATCTTTCTCCCAAAATTCCAGCCATTCAGGAATGCTGTGGTAAAAATATGAATGTCTTTATCCAAAACCAGTTAACCCCACACCATTTTGTTCTGGTCACCTCACCCACCCAATCTCCCAGATGTTGCGTGAAAGAGGATCCTAAATAGACAAATGGTGCATTCACTAGCGTTCCTATATGCTTGAAGGACTGACTGCACCCCCACTCAGGGACCACTTGCCTGTACTTTACATCCAACACTGTGAGTTTACTTAACTGGCTTCCCATTCCACAACAGGCACATGGGAAATTAGATAGGGCAGGGAGACTGCAGGACAGACGCCAGCCAGAGGCAGTGCACTGACAACCACAAAGGAGTGGTCACTGAAGGCAAGAAATGAAACAGAAAAAAAAACAAAAACAAACAAACAAAAAACTGTAAACAATAGACTCAAAGAAGGCTATTTTAAAAGAGCAACAGTCTGCAGCATCCTGAGCAACACAGATCTGTCCAGGATATCACTAAAGAAAGACTACAAGAACTGATGTTTACAAATAATGATTATAAGTCCCTAGGTAGAATTAAAATGTGTTCTGTATGATTTTTATACTTGGCTAAGAAACAAAAAATGCTTTTATCAACTTGATCTAGTCCACTTTGGCACTTTAAATGGTAAACATCAATTAGTTGAAAATTATATTTATAATTTTTACTAAAATTATATATTTAATTTGATTTATATATATAACTATATAAATTATTTAATTTTATTATAATTATATATATATTACAATCCTATATTTAATTGTTCTATTTATAAATATAAATGGTTATATTATGTAAGCCAGTTCACGTCTGAACTTTGCCTAAGTTACTAAGCTAACCCAGGAGACTACAGGAGTCTTTCATGGATTCCATGGGAATCAGACCTTTTGATAAGATTTTACCAGGTTTGCTCAGCACTTTTGTTGAAGTTTTTGTTTGCCTTTTCTTTATGCGCAACACTAATGAGCCTATTTGGGAGAGTTTAGATAATTTTACTTCAGTGACTTCATAATTGAAATCGGATTAACTACAATTCATTTACTTAGCCATTTACACATTCAACAACAGGTAACTATCTCACTGGGGATGCCCACTTACCAGATACAACCAGCATCATGTTCACACTTTTTTTTCCTCTTTAATTATTCTGTATCTCTTTTTTAAAAAACTAACTTATTTATTTTTAATTGATAAATAATAATTGTGTGCATTTATGGAGTACAGTGTGATGTTTCGATCTATGTATATGTTGTAGAAATAGTCAATCGAGCCAATTAAAACACCCACTACCTCACTTGTGGTGAGCACATCTGAAGTAATATTCTTTTAGCATTTTTGAAATACACAATAAGTTAATATTAACTGTGGTCACCATGCAGTACAATTGATTACTGAAACTTATAATGTGAAGTGGAGATGGCTCCATTTGGATATCTTAATCATGGGATTAACAGGGGAATCAGGTATGCCAATCACTTGATTACACTGACACAGACACCTGAATATAAAAGAGGTTCAAGAAAGAAAAAAGTTCTGGTGAGAAATCTAAAGTTGCATGAAAGATTTAATCTGTTATCATATTGACTTCACTGTACAAATGTTTATCCTACCCATTTATACATATATTTATTGAATATCTGTCATGTTCTAGGTTCTGTGCTAGGTACACATGGCACAAAAATGAACATAGTTCCTGCTTTCCAAAGGCTTCAGTCTCTTGACCAAGAATATAAGTATCAATTGGTCATTAAACATATTTTCATATCATCATGAAAATATCATTAACTTTTTAGGTAACATTTAATGGTGGAAGAAATTAGATGTACTGACTTTGTTAAAAAAATTTTAATAGTACACATAATGCTCTCACTCCCCTCAGCTATTACCACCACAAGTCCTGACCCTCTTCCAGTTAAACCCATGTGTATCCTTCCAGACATTTTCCTATGCAGTAACATACATGTTTTACGGTTTTCACTTGTTTGCTTTATGTATTGTAACATACTGTATGTACCTTCCTGCATCTTGCTTTTTTTAATCTTAAAAAATATGGCATATAGATCTTTCTAAGCCAGTATGTGTATGTCTACCTATTCTTTTTATCACTATATGGAATTCTGTAAAATGAACTGGCCAATCATTTATTTGTTCATTTCCCCACTGACAGATATTTAGTCTGTTTCCAATTTTACTAACTCTTTTATATTGTTATTGCAAGATGAGGTTTGAAAATCTTTTATTCATTCTCTCATCCATTCATTCAACAAGTACCTATTTATAATTTCATGAAATCCATTGTTGCACAGAATGATTTCTCTGGATGAAAAGCACCTGGAAATTACATACCTTTGTGGTACACTTGCAGTAGAATAGCAAGAGTTGAAACTGGTCCCTCTGGATAGGGTGGGAGTTTCTGAAAACTGATGCAAAGATCTACAGTTGGGAAAATACCAACAATCAGACGTATTGATTTAGATAGTCTCCTGGGAGGTCATTGTGAATCTTTTCCTTCCAGAGCAAACATTTGCATTTCCTCTTAGTCTCTAGTAATCCCATAATGGCCACACCTTTGCAGAAGAGAGCTTGCAGTGGAGGAGCTGCTCCTGTTTTCAAGAGTGTTGTATTGCAGAAGATGTGAGAATTTAAGCGTTAGGTGCCCGCTAGTACTCATTATGAAGGTGACAGAATGTCTCACTTTTGACAGATGGCATATCATTGGGGAACCTTTCAGGAACACAGCTTTGCTAGGCACCAACTTTCAGGAAGAAGTTAAAATTATATGCTGAAAGAAGTACAGCCAGCCGTCACTGAAGTGACTCTACATTAATTCTCATACTAGTGAAGGATTTCATATCGCATGGCTAACACTCTGTAAGTGCTATCTCCAGTGCTCCTGTAGCCATCCATATGCATTTCTAACAAACTCCTTTACTATGGAAAAAAAAATGAACATCACTATCCAATAGGCCTGCTTTGCAGATCATTTGAAAGTGCTTCCAAAGAGAGTGGAATCCTGTCATAATATAGTTCAGTTTTATATACATAACTCAGCTATACCATGGATCACATCTAGCCCCATCAAATATAATAGCCAGTTGGCATATATCTAGAATTTATTAAAAATACAACGCAGATATCAATGTTTCCGAGAAGAACAAGTTATCCTACTTGGGTTGCTGACTTTGTTCTAGCTGCATTTGCTAAGAATAGCTGGGCCAGGCACAGTGGCCACGCCTGTAATCCCAGCACTTTGGGAGGCCGAGGTGGGTGGATCACGAGGTCAGGAGTTCAAGACCAGCCTGGCCAAGATGGTAAAACCCCATCTCTACTAAAAATACAAAAATTAGTCAGGCATGGTGGTGGTGCCTGTAATCCCAGCTACTTGGGAGGCTGAGGCAGGGAATTGCTTGAACCCGGGAGGCGGAGATTGCAGTGAGCCGAGATCGCGCCACTGCACTCTAGCCTGGGCGACAGAGAGCGACTCTGTCTCAAAAAAAAAAAAAAAAAAAAAAAGAATGCCCTTTACTTGATTCCATTCTGTAAAGTTGAGAAAGCGTGTTTTTCTGGATAATAAAAACGCTGGTGTTAACAGACAGTTGAGCTCCTTGAGCCTCAAGGAGAGGCAGAAGATACCCTTTCACTTACTGCCCCACCTCCGTTTTCATTAGGCCTGCCATAATTTCTTTTTCCTTCTTTGTTTGAGGGCCACACTTTATTTTGTAAGGTGCAGCAGAGCAACCCAGAAGCAGCCTGCCCTTGGATCCAAGGAGAACCAACACAGGGTCACTGTTGTAATAAAGCTTGGAAACATGAGTTGGTCACAGAACCTGGCTCTCATTTTCCTCTTCAACAAAACGAGAGTTGCCTGAGAGATTTCTGTGGTCTCTTATAGCTCTATGATTCTATGAGTAGCAAAAACAACCAATCCTGCAAGGAGAAAAATCTATGACAAATAGCATCTTAGGTGTGAATTGGTAGCAGCAGGGGGATGCAGTACTGCAGATTTGGTTTACAACTAGTTGGAATTATCCTGAAAATGCGAGGGTGTACAAAAGCACAGGAAGCAGAGTTCCTAACCTGAAAGAGCTCATAGTGTATTCTAGTGGTTTGTAAAAGAGTGTGGCTGAAAAAGTCATCTGAAGAACATGCACAAATACAGATTTCTGGATCCTACCTCCAAATGATCTGGTTCAGTAGGTCTAGGGTGGGGACTGGGAATTTGCATTTTGATGAAGTTCCCCCATAATGTTAATGCTGGTGTTCTGGGCACCACACTTGAGACCTAGTGTTTTCTCCAATGAAGAGACTCTCACTGCTTTCTACCTAACATTGGAAATTGTATATATTATTGTCCAGTAAATAGAATAATAATCAATTACTTCAGCAAAATGAAAATATTGAATGTAACTGTTTTATAAACAGGTCCTTGTGAACAGTTGCAGTACAGTAGAATGTCATTTATGCATATGTTCTAATTAAATTTCCCCCCACATCAACATTTGTTGATTTAATTTGCTCACAATTTTATGATTTTTAAAGAACCTCTATTTCTTTCAAAGCTGATGTAAACATTCTAGGCACTTGCGACTAAACCAGTGAACTTTCACGAGATCCCAAGAGCCATGACAATATTAAGAAAACTTCCCTGCTTCTATTTTATTCAGCAAAGGTGTGGCGTAAAATATTGGCATGAAGTAACACTGATTCTGCTACCTACCTCATGTAGTCTTTCACAGTCATTTGAACCATCCCTTGTTCACACAAAGAAACTGCAACAACAACAAAAAGTAGAGGGGAACTTTATTTTGTTTTATCTTGTGGAAGATTTTCTCAACCCCAAATGAAACCAAGGTAGAATTGAATTTCCATATCCAAGGTTATATAGGCATGAAATACAAGGCATCTCTGTAGTGAATAGACAGAATGAAATCAATGACCACATTGTATGACAAACACGTGAAGAAATGGACTGGCTCAATGGAGAGGGAAGTCAGTGCTAAATGGAGTATTTAGCAAAGGTTTAATGGAGGAAGTGGTGCTTGTCTTGGATTTTTAATAATGGGAGAATTTGATGGCTGGAAAAGAGGCATTGCCCTTAAAAGAGGTATCACCCTTAAAGAGAAAAAATGTCTATAGCAAGTGCAAAGCAGAGTGCTAGGGGTAGTCTGATTAGCTCATAGGGCATTTCGGGATGCTCTCTCATGGTACAGGAAGTTGTGAAGCAAGTGTGGGGACAGGCAAAAAATAATACACAAAGGGCCCAGCATGTATTAAGCATATTCCCTTCATTTGTATCATCGAATCCTTCCAATAGCCTTATAATTAGAACCTATCCTCATTTTTCAGATTAGAAACTGAGATTCACAGAAGTTTAGTAATGAGCCCATGGTCATACAGTCCAGTAGTGCATCTAGGAATTTATTCTTACCTTTATTATTGATTGCAGCAATAACATTGACTATTTATTTAGTACTAACTTAGTGCGAGGCAATGTGCTAAGCATATTACACTCACAATCTCTTGTAATTCTCACAGCAAATCCCTGAAATAGATATTATTGATCTCCACTTAACACAGAGGAAAACTGAGGCTGAGAGAGAGTAAATAAATTTCTCATGGCTAGTAGGATGCTGCAACTTATTTTAGCTTGTTGTTGTTGTTTCTGTAACACCACACTGCCAACAGAGCATTTTATAGCTTATTTGAAAGACAGAAAGAGGAGTCTATATGTATGTATCAGGACATGAAAACCACAAAAGGTTTTTGAGCAAACAAGTAAATGTGAGAAAGATGATGCTGAATGTTCATTTGCCTGATAGTGGTGCTGAAGACAGAATAGAGGAAATAAATATTGGTTATCAGAGAGGCTTATTCAGGAGACTTTGCAAGATTCAGACCCTGTATCATGATATAACATGTAGCTGACACCTGCAGAAGAAAATGCTTAGAATATGGGCAAATTCCTCAGAAAGTTCACCAGTGTTCTTATTTCTGCTTACTTGTTGCTCTCCTGGGTGCAAATGTGTGACATGTGTGAAACTGGGAAGTGTTGCCATGCTGTATTTCTATGAGAACATAAAGATTTTTACCATAAGAAAGATAATAGAGGTTAGGAGAAATTTTGGAAAAGCAATCCTGAATGATTTAAACATATGAAATAATACTGAAGAGAATAAAGGGCTAGGGTTCTTGTCTGAGTAGAGGGTCTATGAATAGACCACAAGTATCTGTGAATTTGTCTCTAAATGCCAAGTTTTGGGGGTGGAGATAAGAATACCCATCGTTTTCAGAAGATTTTCAAAAGGCTTAGTGACCCTGTTAAATGGAAAAAGAAGATTGGTCTAGAAGGATAAAGACTGAAGATGTATTGCTGACTTGCAAGTAAATAGTGATTTTTTTTTTTTTTCAGACAGTTTGCTCTGTCACCCAGACTGAAGTGCAGTGGCACAATTTCAGCTCACTGTGACCTCCGCCTCTCGGGTTCAAGTGATTCTCGTGCTTCAGCCTCCTAAGTAGCTGGGATTACAGCCGTGTATCACTATGTCCGGCTAATTTTTTGTATCTTAGTGGAGACGGGGTTTCACCATGTTAGCCAGGCTGGTCTGGAACTCCTGGCCTCAAGCGATCCACCCGCCTCCATCTCCCAAAGTGCTGGGACTACAGGCCTGAGCCACCACACCTGGCAATAGTGGATTCTTAACTAAGCTCAGAATACAAGACTACAATCTAAAGAAGTAGTGAGAAAGTAGATACAGTAATATCTCTGCTCTACAAAAAAATGTAACTCTCTCTCATCACAAGAGTCAGGCAGGGTGAGAAAGAGAATCGATTTTAAAGGTTTAAATAGTGAGTGGGAATATATACGGCCTCTGTGCTATCACTCCCAATGCTATTCCCATGGCAGACATCATTACCAATCTTGTCACTTTCTTATCCCTTCTTCAGGAAAACCATTATCAACTGATTGGAATTATCACATAAGATTGAGTTATTTACTATCCTTTCTTCAGAATAAATTTCATTAGTGGGTTTTTTGGAAAAAAAAAAAAAACAGGGTAAGCTGGGGTATGTATAAACTTGAAAAGTTGAAAACAAAGAGAATATATAAATGCTCAAATAAAACATTCTGGGGAGCCACTATCAAGGATGGAATATCAGAGTGAATGACCATTATTAGGAAACAAGTGTGATGTTTCAACAATTTTCCATGTGACATTTGGTGACAAATATTTATGTAAGTTACAATAGAATATTTGACTCAAACTTATGCACCAAGTCAGAAATGAACTTACAACACCAGTCTTTTTTTTCCCATTACCTTCGTAGTTTTAAAACAGTAGTTTTATCATAGGAATTCCACAATCATATAAAATCTTTTGCAAAATTCTAATAATTTAAATAAACTTAAAAAGAGCTGTTCTAAATGTAGTGCTCTTCCACTTAGCTCTTCCCTCACCCATGAGGCACCTCCAGGAGCCAGAGTTTGAAAACTATCAAGTCAATACCCAATTCAGCTAATCAGGCATGGCTAATCCATTGTAGCAGTCTTGCTCACTGCACCCAACTCCGTCTCAGAGCTTCTGAAACTCATAAAACCACTGCCAATTGATTGAAGCTGTCAGATGACAGAAAGCCCATTTGCTACCTTATTAATCATGTCACAGACGCAAGCACAGTGTAATTTTTAGGTGATCATATTGTAATAACTTGATGCCACAACGAATTAAATAATAAGTTGCCTAAATGGAAGATAAAATATTTATTGTTTCAAGCAATTTTTAAAAAATTTATTCCTGCCCCCTTCCTACCAGCAGCACTTCTATCTACTACTTTGCATGTAACTCACAAAGTAAGGCCTCCATTTGTGCCTGGTTTAGCTCATCTAGATAATTCCGGAGAGTTTTTGAACACCCATTTTCACCTAAAACATTCCATGGTTCTAGGACATTTGGCTGCATATTCTGCCAGCACTGACACTCTTGCCACTGCTTTGGTCTTTTTTGTTTGCCTGCTATTGCTCTGGGTTTCCTAGAATGTGTGAATAAACATGTACATCAGGCCAGGGATCTGGCCTTGTAGCCACAGTGCGTTGCACAAACTGTCAGAGAGGAAATGATCCATTTTCAGATATTGATGAGAAGAGTTAGCTCAGCCTTGCTGAGTTTTCAAAAACCCTAGCCCTGCAGAAAATCGAGTCATCCAGAAAACCCAGTCATCCAAATGTGGAACCCTTCACCCAGGGCTTCTTGAAGAGATTCTAGCGCCCACACAGATCTAGAGGATACACTCCATGGACCAAACCCTGTGTCCTGTCGCCTGATCAGGAGCAATCTGGTTGCTAGGGAGCCAAGGGCACTCTCCAAGAGAAAAAGTCCCTAACGGTAACACGTTTGCTAGGGAATGTGCAAAGTGGACCCGTTTGGGTCACAGTGTGGTGTTTTCTGGTCTGATGACACATATGAAAGCCTTACACAGTTTTAGAACCAGCTGAGGGAAGGACTTTCTTGCCTTCCACAGTACACCTAGCATCCTGTGGGGGGCCCAGCAGTCACCAATAAATAGAGGATGTCAGGTCGGGTGTCTGACTCCCCTCACTGGAATCTCACCCTTCTATATGTACAAATACAGTTACCAGACTCCTGTACTTTTTTTTTTTTTGAGACGGAGTCTTGCTCTGTCTCCCAAGATGGAGTGCAGTGGCGTGATCTCAGCTCACTGCAACCTCCGCTTCCCGGGTTCAAGCGATTCTTCTGCATCAGCCTCGCTAGTAGCTGAGAGTACAAGCATGTGCCACCAGGCCTAGCTAATGTTTTTGTATTTTTAGTAGAGACGGGGTTTCACTATGTTGGCCAGGCTGGTCTTGAACTCCTGACCTCAAGTTCTCTGCCCGCCTTGGCTTCCCAAAGTGCTGGGATTACAGATGTGATCCACCACAGCTGGGCTTTACTTTTTGTTCTTGATCTTGTGATGATACACATGTCTGTCTAAAGACAGCACATTCAGACACACAGCCTTTTCTCCTGCTGAGCTTAGACTTTGGAGAAAACCAAGGCAAGGGAAACTGAATATGATTTTTTAAACTCACAAGATGAACCTCATTTTTTAAATTGTTATAAAATTACTGAAGATTAGCTTTATTTTTTGATTTCCATTTTTTACGTTCCGGGCTCCCAGGGTCCCAGGAGACCAAGGGGTATTTTCACAGTGTTACCGTGAGTTTACTTCCTGATCATTGCGGAAACGGGGATAGCTTTTTCCAACATTTAGACTCAGGCAGTTGGGAGCCTTGCACAGGGCAATACGAAACTATTATTCATTGTATGTTGGGTGGTTGTTTTGTTTTGGTTTTCTTCATTTTGTTAATCTGTAAGGTAAATTTCCTGAGGCCTACGGTTGGGTTTGTCAGGGCCAGGAACTTGAATGGAGAAGTGCAAGCTGGTGGCTCACAATGTGCCAGTTTTCACAGGGATTGTGGTTGCTAGACTTTCCTTAAAACTTGGAAGCGCCAGCAGCCCCGGCCCAGGTGTCTTCAGGGCAGCAATCTGTTGAAGGCAACGTGCTCTCCAATTTTCTGCAGTCGCTATCCCACTTGTTTCTATCATTAGCAATTACCTGTCTGGCTCCAGGAAGCATTTGAGTCTGCTACCTCTGATCAGAGCGGGAAGCTCACGCCTAGGAAATGCCATCACAGGACAGACAAATTACTCCTGTTACCCGGATTTTCCCAGGTTTCTGCAGGCACCAGGCTTCAGACTGCCCCAGGTAGGACACATGTGTACCTGTAGGCCCAACACAAGACCGCTCACTAGGCCTTCCTCAATTCTACACTTGCTTCTCTAGTTGCTTGGTTTTGATATTTTCTCTATTTTTTCCCCTCCAGGATACCCTTGTTAGGTTTTTTTAAACCAGATTTTACTCTCTAAGAGTGTTTGGGGAGGGAGAAACTAAAAAACAAACACTAAGTCCTACTATCCCCAAGCTTCCTACGGGTTGGTTTGGGGAAAAATTATAGTGAGAAAAATTTTTTTCCCAATCTATTGGATACATCTCCTTCCATGGGTTAAAATGTCAGTTTTAACTCACTTTTAGATACTTCAGTCTCCAGCCACCCTCCCCACTGTTAGGTGGACTTCTGCCATCTGAAGCAGCAGACACCGCACTTAACCCTGCAAAATGTATTACTGGAGAAGATGTAGTTAGATATGCAGAAGGCACTAATTAGCACCTTTATTGGCTTAGAAAGCATTTTTTATTTTGGTTTTCCTAAGCATTTCTGACTGATTCATGGAAGACATTTGGTTCTTTGGAATATCGTCCAATAGACTAATCAAATTACATGTTTGCAGGGCTCTAAAATAATAGCATTCTACAGCTTTCTGTAGATTTAACTCCTGCATGACTAGGACACTTAGTAGAGGCAGTCAGCAGCACTTGTCTCAGTTGTCAAATTATTAATCTATATTCTTATTTAAAAGAAAGTATCTTACACTCTGCTGCCACTCATGCTCAATACTTTAAAGCCTATTGGAGTACTTTGCTCTTTTTCACCCACTTGTCTGTTTATTTCCAGATATCGTTGACCCTTCCTCCCCATTCCACTGCTGCCCCCTATTGTAAACCCTTGTCACCTCAAGCCTGAGTTCATCATAACTTCTTCCCAACGTGTTCCCTCTCCCCACTGCCAGGATAAACACTGCCTCTGTCATTCCTCTTCTCATTACAGTGAGTTCAGGACTCACTATAATAGAGCTGGCAAATATGTAACATGCTTGCTTCAACTCCCTCAACACCACACCTGTGACAGTTATCACAAATTAATTTTTATCACAAATTATTCATGACCTTTTCAGGTAAACAAAGATATAGTGTCAAAATCCTGCTCAGCTCAGACCACAAGTACAACTACCTTTCTATTTGAACCAGAACCTGAGATGACACTCCAGTGTCATCTCAGCCCTAAGCTATCAAGTGTTATTCCCTCTTTCTGGATTTTAAAACATTTATAATGTGACCTCATCCTATCTAACGGAAAAATTTCTACCATTGCTCCCTAGCATGAAACCATTTCTTTCATCTGATCACCTTCCATGTGTTTTTCTGCACATATTTAGCTTTCTTCTCATTTCTGTGCCTTTGTTCAAACTCTATTGCTTCCAGCAAATTAATTTTCCTTGCTTTGCTTCTTTGTTTTTTAAACACCATATCCCTCTTTCATTTACTAGTTTCAGTCTCACCTCTTTTGAGAAGACTTCCCAGCCTGACAACATCTTCATTATGTTTTATTGAGATCCTTTTGTCAACTAACTTTGGGGATCTCAGGTAATTTACAGATGATTCTGTCTCAGTGGGGTTTATAATTTTGTCAGTGAAATGGATGATATCCCTAACAATTTGAGGCAGCACTGGCCAAGAGCCACGTGGGTAGAACCCAAAACGCATGTTAGTGGTTTTCAGAAGAAAGATTCAATATCAGTGCAGAAGTCAGGAAGGGTCTTATAGAGAATATGGTACCTGGGTCAGGTCTCAAAAGAAGGAGAGGAGAACACAACAGGAAAGACTTTAAGACAGGAGAAACTGGGTGAAGAAAGATAAAGAACTAGGAATATAATGAGAAAGAATAAGACTAGAGGGTCTTGTAGAAAAGTTGGTGTAGGTTACATTTGAATTATAAAGATCCCGGACAGTTTGAGTGACATTCTGGAGAGCAAGAGTCATATATTTTACATCGTTGTTCCCTTTACCTAAAACAGATCGTTGTTATGAATATTGTCACCTGACAAGCAGTATGGGAACATCTATTATGTTTACTTGGATTTACTTTGACTTTTTCTTATAATACAGACCAGAAAATTTAGATTTTTTTATTTTATAAGTTCCTATTCTGAAACAAGTTCCTTTTGAAAAGAAATGAGTTTATTCTTCTGGGACCTCTCTGGGAATGGGAGAAGAAATAACTAAATATAAAATAGACAAACGAATTAACCACCTATCAAGTAGTAACTGGCACCAAGCATATCTTTGACAGAAACTGTCTTTTTGCTGTAGGAGTTACTTCTAGTCTTTTCACTCACAGTTATGCTTGGATGTGTTGTTAAACAAGTGCTAATTATATAAACCTACATGTTAAAATGTGCACTCATTGTATGTGTCTTATCCTTGCATTATAATGACAATGCACTCTCACTCGCATCATAATCCTGGCATTATAATGACAATGCATATCTCAGCCAGATAGCACTGATGTTTAGTTTGTTTGCTGATGGTGGGAAAGAGTGCTATGAACCAGATACTCTCTCCAGGCTTTTTTCTTTTTCTTTTTCTTTTTTTTAAATACAAAGCTTTAATATGGAATCCGAGATTAAGAATGAATTTGCAGCCTGGGAAGAGGGACCTTAACATCCATAATCATGGGCTCTTTAACACCACTATTGACCTAAAAAAGACTCTGAATGTTCTGTCTTGTGTTTATGGTTATAGGAAGGTCTGTGGATCCATATTCAGCCCAAACTGAAACTCAGATATGTTTGCTTGTGTAGTTGGTGACCACGAAGAAGAGTTAATCTGCCCACAGAGGTGGTAGTTCTTGGAAAGGGAAAAGAGAAAGAAGTTGAAGGATGCCCATGAGGCACTTCCCTGTAAGTCATCCAGGTGCCCTGAACAGACAACGCCCTGGAGATGAGACTGTCAGACCACTCAGCTAAGATGCCCTAACGTTTGCCAGAAGACAGAGCAGAAGATGAGAGTCCATCCTTTGGGAAGTGCTTCAGCGAGACTCAGAATGTAAGCAGCAAGGGCAGTTGTCCAACATTTTGCAGTTATTGAAATTCATATAGAAAGAAGGGGCACAGGAAGGCATCTGTCATCGCTAAAGGGAGAAACTCAAATCATTTCTATCAGCAAATGAGCTTGGGTAAGCAATATTTTATTGGAAGAGATTTCGATACCCCAAGAGGAGAAGTCTCAGAACAACAGGTCCAGTCTCTGCCCACAGCTTCAGGAAGGCCAGGGGAAGGTACCATATGCCTCAGTACATCTCAGCCAGCAATCATTCCCATCACACCTGGCTGCAACAGCTTCATCTCCTGAAGAGAAAATCTTCTCTGCCTTCACTTTTCTTTCAGTTGTTATTTCAATTAACCGCTCCCATTCACCTCTTAACTCCTCAAAGCAGTTTTCTGTTTTCTGTCTCCAATTCTTCTACTACCATTCCCACTTGAAAGCTATACAATCTTCTTCCCACCTTTCCTCTGAAATAACTCTTCTCAAGATTACGGTGTCATTCCTGCTCATACATAATCAATTAACAATAGCTGATAGGATTGATCGCTCCTACCGTGACACACTGATTTCACTTGCTTTCAGACTCTTCTCTTTTGGTTGTCTTCTTACCTCATTACCTATCTCTTCTCATTTGCTGGCTTCGCATCTTCCTGGCCTCCTCTTTGTCTGTAGGTACTTGTGTGGTCTTCTGTCTCTAAACACATCTACCCATCAACTAGTCCCAAATGTATATATCTATTCCTGGACCTTTCCTCTGTACTCCAGATTTGTATTTCCAACTACCTACTCAATAGTATCTTCTTGGATATCTATTTGAATCACATTTGAATCACAACAAGCCTAAAATTGAATTTCCTATCTCCGAAGCAAAGCCCTACCCTTCTATTGTTTTTCCCATCCCAATAAATTGCCACTCATTCTTCCAGATGCTTGGGCAATATTTTTTGCAGTCATCTTTGAGTTCTTTCTTTCTTTGATATCCCACATTCATTTCACCAGCACATGCTGCCCTATCTACATTTCAAACATAACCAGAATCCAACATTTCTACAACAATTGCTACTCGCCTCGTATAGCCCTATCCTCTCTCCTCTGGATTACTGTATTAGCCTCTGAATTGGAATCCCTGCTTCAACCCTTTCCAACCTCCTCCTCCCATAGCCAACTCTGTGAACAGCAGCTAAAGTTGTTCTTTTTAAAAGAACCAAGATAATACCACGTATTTGTAACACTTTGAAGGGTTCCCTTGTGACACTGAATAAGAGTCAAAATACTTACAGGGATATACATAGTCCTAAATGATTTGGCTTCTGGATAATTCTTTGACCCCTAGCCCTCTACTCGCATCTTTTCTCACTTAACTGCAACCATTCAGGCACACCTTGCTATTCCCAGAACACAGAGGACATACTCCTGCCTCCTGGCTTTGCATATGCCATCTTATTTGCCTGAAACGGCTCATCCCCAGATAACAAATGTTCCCCTCCTTCACTTCTTTCAGGTAGCTGCTGAAAGGTAACCTTATTTGAGATGCCTTTCCTTATCATCCATCCTCCTAGCATATTACATTTGTATTTATTTGTATATTGCCTCTATCACCATTGCATCTATTTTCTTTAGCATTCTCAGTCCTAACTGAATGCCTCATTTATAGGAGGTAATCAACACATATTTGCTAAATACTGAAGAGAGGAATAAAAGGGGTTCTGTCGGAAATTTTGTGTTCCTGTGGGCAAGGAAATAGAGCTGATGTCATGTTTGTTCTTCAGTCTCCAGTCTCCAGCCTAAGTCTAAGGCTCAAGGAGAGATATGGCCTGTAGGAAGAAGTTGAAAAATTACTTTCATCATGGGTTTTATATGACATGAAATACTAGTAATGCTGCCTGAATCTCCAGATGATAGTCGTGTAGTATAATGGATATGAGTATTTCTTTTTTTTTGAGACAGAGTCTCGCTCCTTTGCCCAGGTTGGAGTGCAGTAGCACAATCTCTGCTCACTGCAACTTATACCTCCAGGGTTCAAGCAATTCTCCTGCCTCAGCCTCCTGAGTAGCTGGGACTACAGGTGTGCACCACCATACCAGGCTAATTTTTTTTTTTTTTTTTTTGTATTTTTAGTAGAGACAGGTTTTTGCCATGTTGGCCAGGCTGGTTGCGAACTCCTAGCCTCAAGTGATCTGCCCACCTCGACTTCCCAAAGTGCTGGGATTACAGGCGTGGGCAACTGTTTGGCCACGGAATATGAGTGTTTCCATACAAATTCTGCAATAAATAGAGCACCATAAAAGCTCAAAGGCAATGATGGTGGTTCCCAGAGGAGCAGAAGAAGAACATGATGCTCAGAAAGTATTGAAATGACTTATCTATGTGGTGATACCAAGAGGATTCTATTGGAGTAGTAGCAGGGGCAGTGGAAAGGAGCTCATTTATGAAAATATTTGAGATAGCTAATAACTCCCAGAAATACTTATGGGGAGATATTTTGCAGATAGACCTTGTGTCACCAAGAAAGGGGCAATAATCCAGCAAATTTTAGGTACCAATGTTATTGTAACCGAATTTGTACCTACGGACTTGTGAAAATTGAGGCAAATTTTAGTTTTAGGAGTTATTTATAGGTTAATTTCAGCATAGCTTTATACTTCTTTCTTACTATTAGAACTGTTTCTTCGTAGTAATTTTTCTTTGAATTAAAATCTACTCTGTGTGCCTCTATATTTTAGTGGCATTAAAACCTTAAATTTAGAGAGCATTCTTTTTTTTTTTTTTTTTTTTTGAGACAATTTAGAGAGCATTCTTTTCTGCCACCCAAAATTGGCTCACAGAAGTAAGGAAAAGTTAGAGATAAACTTAATGACAGTTGATTTACACCAGTCTACAGTCATTGGAGGTATGCTAGTTTCTGGTTAAAAGAGCAGGAACTTTTAAATCAGACAGACTTGAATTCAAATCATCTCTATCTTTTATTGGGGGTGAAAAATACCTCCTTTTGAGGTGAGAATATACTCAAGATCTACTCTTTCAGACAATTTTAAGTACAAACTACATTATTCTAACACAGTCATCATGCTGTACTTAAGGTCTCTAGAACCTAGTCATCTTATAACTGCAAGTTTATACCCTTTGACCAACTTTATGTATCTTTTTAAAGCCGTGAATCTAGACACTTGACTGACATAAAAAAAAAAGTTGGTATTGTACCACATCAAAACAATTGAACTCCAGAGGACTTTGTTGTGGTCCCAAAAGGCTGATGCATAAGAATCAGAAGGCCTGGAGGGAGAAATGCCAGTGACTCACCCACATTGCCCATGCTTTGACTTTTTCAACAGGGATGTGTATACAGGGTGTCTTAGTCTATTTTCTGCTGCTATAACACAATAGCGCAGACTGAGTAATTCATAAAGAAAAGAAGTTTATTTGACTCACAGCTGTGGAGGCTGGGAAGTCCAAGATCAAGTGGCTGCATCTGGTGAGGGCCTTCTTGCTGTGTAATTCCATGGTGGAAGGCAGAGGATAAGCAAGCACACAAGAGAGAGAAAATGGGGACCAAACCCATCCTTTTATCAGGAGCCCACTCCCGTGATAATTAACCCAATACTGTGATAAATAACTCACTCCAGGATAAGGGCATTAACCCATTCATAAAGGCAGAGTCCTCACAACCTAATTACATATCAAAAGTCTCACTTTTCAATACTGTCACAATGGTGATTAAGTTTCAACATGAGTTTTGGAGGGGACACTGAAACCACAGCACGGGGCTTTCCTCCCAGGTGTTTCCATGCATAACATGTGTAGTAAATGTCATTAGTCTTCTAGAGGAGAAGCATGACTGTACAGACAGAGAGATCTAAGTTGAAATCTCAACTCCCATACCTACTAACTGGATGGCTTTTGTTAAGTTACTTTACCTTTCTGAGCCTCATTTTCCTCCATGTAATATTTACCTCAAAGGTGGTCTGGTAAGCAAGATAATATATGTATAGTATCTAGCATGTACATCCTCAATATGCATTAATTTTCTTCCCCTCCCAGTTCTACTGATTAAGAGGCTGAAGTGCCAAGGGCTTTACCTGGCTTAATGGTGGCAAACAAGATACAAAATGGGCCAACCAGATTCCTGCTTAATAAAAATGAGATTTGAGATTTTAGGTAGCTGCAGATGAGCATGACAGCCAGAGAGTCACCATAAAAGGCCAAGCCCCATGTTGGCCATCACAGAACCCAGGAGGAAATCAGGAACAGGACCACTGAAGCCTTATCCCAACTATCTATGTTATTTGGGCCCAGGCCAAGGGCTGAAGACTCACTAGAATGCTTTCTATGGGAGGCATTGGGTCACCTGTAAGATGAAGACACTTAGATCTTGCTGCTACCTTAGTGTACAAAGCCTCAGAAGTGAGTAATAAGGAAACCAGCCTTAGAATGAATTCTAGTTAGTTGACTAGAGTCCCCTGGAATTTCATGTCCACCTGGAACCTCAGAATGTGCTGTTATTTGGAAATAGGGTCTTTGTGCATAGTTAATTAGTTAAGATGAGATCATACTGGATTACATCGTATCCTTAATCCAATGACTGCTGTCCTTATAAGAAGAGAAAAAGACACACACAGAGAAGAGGCCATGTAGAGATGAAGTCATAGAAAGGAGTTATGTAGCTGCAAGCCAACGGACACTGAGGATTGCCAGAGGCCACCAGAAACTAGAAAGAAACCAGGAGGGATTCTTCCCTAGAACTTTCAGAGGGAGATCAGTCTTGGTGACACCTTGATTTTGGGCTTCCAGACTCAATAACTGTGAGAGAATACATTTCTGTTGTTAAAACAACAGAACTTGGTGCTTAAAAGCAACAAGTTTGTGATAATTTGTTACTGCTGCCCTAGGAAATTCATGTGTCACTCTATATCTTATCAGTATTTTATGAGTTTTGACAGGATTTTCCCTCCGATAGTGACTTCTTTTCTTCCTCCTCTTTGGGTCCTTTTCATCTCCACAGTTTTTCTCCCTTTCACCCTTGCCATGACCTTCGGGCCCCCAGTTTCTGGTACTGTTCTAGCATCCACCCTTCTCAGTGTGTCTCTCTTCTCCCTCAAGCTCAGTGCAGCTCTCTCATCATGGCTGAAGTCAGCACGCAGCGGGGCTGATATTAATAGAAGGCTGGGCCTCCATTCCTCCACCTGCCTCTAACCAGCTGTGACCAACAATCACGGCACTTGACCATTCTGTGCCCCAAATTCCTCATCTGCAAAAAACAAAAAGACAAAACCAACCATGCTACCACACGGGCCATGGAGTTTAAAATATGATCGATGAGAAAGGGCCTTGTACAAGCAAAGGCTCAATTAAACGTGTAAGAAGCTATTCCATTATTATTAAAAAGCTTGCTGAAGATAAAGGACCTGGCAAATCGAGACTGTGTTTCTGATCTCAGAGTCATATCACTATCCCAATTTTCCTCCAGGTCTTTACTTCATGTCTGTGCCTTTCCAGTTCATTGACTTGGTTCAGAAGAGGAAGGGCTATGATTTGTCCTTAATTTCTGGGAAGTGAAGCTTTTAGTATAGTTACTGGTGACCCTAGTACCAGTGCCAGGCCTCTCACCACAACCGGGGCAAGAGAAAACACCAGGGGGATATGAAATGCTGGCTATATTTCTTAAGTTTTTGCTTTTCCTTGAGTCTGAACTATTATGAGCAGAGAGGTACTTACATTTGATTTATTGGCAAAAATCTTTACAGTATTTGGCATCATGAAACTTTTATATTAGAAAAAATAAAGAAGGTTTGTGAAAGGGGAAATTTCAATGATACATATAGATTTTCTTTTAAAGGTAGTGAAAAATTCGAAATTTAAACTGGTTTGTAGCCAATCATCAATCTTAATGTAAGACTGCAGTAGAGGAAGTGAAATAATTAAAACCAGCAAAGTAAGTGACTATTAGACTAATAATTTTTTCATCTAACCATTAAGTTCCTAATTTATGTCATTTTTTTCACACAAATTCTTCAAAATATTTCATCCATTTTGAAGCATACTTTTTCACATTTTTAACACTTGTGAAATCAAGACAAGTCTTACAGTCAATATTGCCTTTTATTTGTAATTGCCAGGTTTTTTTTTCCTAAAATATGAATGCATTTTATAATTGAAGGGTCTTAGATTCTATAAAATAAGGTATTGCATTTAATGAAGGTGGAAACTGTGAGTCCTGTAATTAAATTTCTTTTTCTTTTTATAATGCTTTTATCAAACCTCAGTGAAACAAGTGTGATACATTTTCTCCTTCAAAAATACTTGTACTGTTTGCTTTAGAATTCAGACATCTATTCTTCTCGCAAACAAGTGCATTATTAGAAAGAGGGAATGTAAGTGCAATTTTGAGACCAAAGAATAGAAAAAAAAACTAGATTCAGAAATAAAAGTATAATACAGGATGGGGAAAATGAAACAATTTCATTTTCATAATTACATCCTTGCAAATGTCTTCATAGAACCCAGTGAGTTTATGCTATCATCTGAGCTGTCGATGATATGGCAAAGGCCTGGGTTCAGCCCTTAACCTGCTGCTGGGGAAGCACCTATCATTTTTGTCGCAGTTGTATGTCAAGTGAAGGGATTGAACTGGGTAGTTTTTGAGGGCCGATCATTTCTAGAAGCCTCTGATAATTCTCATTTTAAGAAGATTTATTCACATAGATATTTTAATATATCTCCTACTCAACTTCGCAAAGCATAACTGCTTCTCTTGTCTTACCAGTGCGGTCAATGACTCGTTGAAAGTTTTCATTTGCAGAGACACTGTAAAGAAACAAAAGTATTGTGAGTCAAACAATGTGTGTAAATAAATTATACTAAATTACTTTTTAATTAAACAGATGAGAGCAAATGCAGAGTTAGGTTTTAGTAAGAGAGGACTTTCAGAAACCAATAAACAGTCAGGGACTAAAGTAGTATTTTATTTTGTAGTTTTAAGCTGATACATAGTTTTGACAAGAATAGGGTAATACTTCAATTACAATTAAAATGAAAATCCCTACACATCCCCCACCTTGCCCAGGCAGAGTTACACTCACTGTTTTCATGGATCTTTGCAAGAGAAATGTATAAGGCACACACACACACACACACACACACACACAAAGACTTACAAGAATCCAGAGTCCAGCCACTGCTGAATACTTTCTTGCTTGGAATTTTCTACAAGTAAGAAAGAACAGATCAGTTAGTCAAAGCACAACCAGCTAAAAGGACGCTACCCTGTTTACTCAGCCACCACTCAATTGCTCTATTTCCCACATATTTAGTCACATGTTTCCTTCCATAAGCATATTCATTTTTTTTTCCTGAAGGCAAAACCTCCTGTTTTCCATGATCAGCCTTTCCTGAGAATGAAGTGTAAACTTGTCAAAAGACTGTAACTTAAAAAAAAGAAAGAAGATGTGAGAGAGAAGAAAAATAAACCACTGAAGAGCAAGAGGTGTTAGAATAATTTTTAAAGTACCTGGTGTGAATACAAAGGGTAAGAAAGCATAAGAGACTTTTGTCTTTCTGTTGTTGGATATAAATCACCACAGAGCCTCTCCTTATTGAATCACGACATTTACCTAAGGCAGCCAGCCAGTGATGGTTATTTGCAAGGAGTTCTCTGCCAGGTTAGAAACCAAATTTGCATTCATTCCAGGGACAAATTGCACTAGAGTCCCTGGATTGCCAAAGGCACCCTGTGTTAAAAAGGCACTGGTCTTTTAAGGTGGATCTTTATCATTGGCTTAACAAATAGTCAACAGGCAAAAAGGAGTGGATGTAAAGCAGCATTTCCTGTTAAATATTTGTTCCCATTCTGCTTGGCAACTGTGTACTCTGGGCTAATTTTGTTTGACTTTATGCTGTCAAATAGTGAGGTGCCTGAATTATCCCCCTCACAAGGTATCAGGTGAACCATAAAAGCCAGGTGGACACAGGAGGTCCATATTGCTCTTCACTTGAACTGCTGTGAAGTTAGAATGAATTGGGTGATGGGCAAAGAAGAAAAACCATTCAACAGTTACATAATGGGGGCAGGGGGGTGCTGGAAGTATTTTCTTACTTATTACTCTTTAAATGATTAAAATTTTTGTCAATGCCTCCTGCAGGACCCAACAGATCAGAGTTTTTCAATAAAATGTTTGATGACCTGAAAGAAGCCTCATGCCCAGACCCTAAACAGCTTCAAAGTCCTGGGAACTTAAGAGGAGGGATATCTGGAGTGGAAAGGAGCAGAGTTCATTCATTAATTGGTCCACTTCTTTCAAGGAGGTCTGTGTTCTGAATGTCTATAGCAGAAGTCAGAAGTGCCCATTTCATAAATGTTTTTGGCATCATGCCAGGAACACTGGTATATTCAAAGCCAAATACTTTTGTTCCAAAATCACCTGCCCCTGGCCAAAAGCTCCCACATCCCTCACCACTCACAGAGGAATGCTTTCAAATAGGCCTGAGGGTCCTTCTCACCCAGCATGGGGATGGTGGGACCCTGGCTTTCCTCCTCAGGGCCAGGGGGTAGCCGCTCATCCAGTGGAGCCCACATGCTCTTGGTGCACTTCAGGATGTCTCTCTTGCTCTTTTCCTTGCCTTCTTGAAGGTTGTCAGATCCTTGTGATTTCTGTGCCATCATAGGAGAGTAATTCTGCAAACTAACTTAAAACACACACACACAAACAAATCAGACACAATGAGTTCAGCTGCTGGGCTTGGCTCAGTGAAAGGGAGAAAGAAGGCCAGAATGCCTACAGTCAGATGAACGATCCAGCTTCACAGTCATACATGAACCTGGCTCGCCCACCTGAGCCAAGCTCCCTGTCTCAGTTTGGTGAAATGCTTCCCTCTCCATGGCAAAGCAGCTGGGACGCAAGTGGCCATGTCAGTCATCAGACCACATGTACACTCTGCAGATTCGCTTTGATGGTCTGGGATGTGGATGGAGAGCAAAGAAATTAGACTTGAGGGCACACCCAGTAAATAGCCTTCAAATTTATCCAACAGTTATATCTACAAAATTATTTTTGAGACCCAAATATTGGAGAAAAATGAGGGCTTTGGCAACAGATTTGCTTGGCTCAGTCCTATTTCTGCAACTTGTGTGGCCTTACGTAAACTATAGAACCTTTCTGCATTCCCTTATTTCTGAACTGGGGATACACTCTACTGAATTTTAGCAACTTAACCTCAGTGGAATACTTACTATATGCTAGATTCTATGCTGAATTCTATACATTCATTATTTAATTTAATTGTCAATGAAGGAAGTAATATAGTAGTCACAATTTTATGGTAAATTGAAGACCAGAGAGATTAAGTTGCATGTCCAAAGCCAAACAGCCAGCCAGGACTCAAAGCCAAGCACTGGACCCCAAGTATGTTCCTATGAGTATACTACATACCCTATACGATGGCTGGGGCAATTAAAATATTTATGAGTATATTACACACCTGGCGCAAAAAGTATCAGCTGCCCCCATTATTTAACTTGACCTTCATGAACATCCTGTAAAACTAGCAGAGTAAGAGCAGGACACAGCAGCTTAGCGCAGCAACAGAAATTGTTCGGTCTCCACAGACTATAAGCACCATGAAAACAAGGGCCGTTCTCTTACTCATTTATGTATCTCTAGAATTTAACTGGATTTTTGGCACATAGTAGGTGGTGAATTAACAAATATCAAACTAAAATAGCAAAGTGAGGTTTCAAACCACACTTTCTGATGCAATTACTTCCATGACATATGCTTTAATTTGAATTTGTTTATTCTTCAGGTTTAGAGAAATGACCAAATAGCCAAACACTTACTTCAGTAGCATTTCTAGGATCCCTAAACTTATGCATAATCACTGATCACATGACATGTACATCATTTCTAATCTGTTTGCAAAAGGCAAACCATTCAGATTTATTACAAATGTAAATATTTTCTTTCAAGTATAGGTGAGCATTCTAGACACTACTGGCAGCATAATTTTCTTACCTGCTTTATATATTCAAATTCTGTCAGGTATAAATATATACAGTTATTGTTGCAATTTTAAATTACTACAAAAATTAATAATAATGATGGCTGTCAATTTTATGTTAAAAACAAACCTTTCAATAGCTTAAAAATTAAAGGAAAAAATAGTTAAATCTATATTAACAGTCAATATTTTAGCCAGTTAACTTTAGGAATATCCACTGGTAGCAAATTATAAAAATTTCAATAATAATACAAGACAAAATAACGCAGATTGAATTATATTCCTAACCTTTGGAGAATTGTTTGGTATACTAGAATTCATAACATTAAACAAGATAACATTTAAAAATCTCACTGAAATTGTACTTATTTAGCTTCACATAGGTTTTGGGTCTTTCAAGGAAACAAATAAATCTCTTCAGCAGTGCCTTGTATCTTGTGAGCATGAATGATAATAACAGCATCAACACTGACAGTGCAAAATTTCACAAGAAGGAAAAACTCCAAAATTATGCTTAACAACATTCATGAAATATCAGATTCAATAAAGGACCAAAAGCTTTGAAGAAAACAATAACATATTACAGAAAACGTATTACAGAAAAATAAGATCCCCAAAATAATCTCACTCCTTCACTGACCTTGGCCGAAAGTGAGTTTCATTTAGAATGGGAGAGTTTGCACTGTGGAGGAAACAAGAAGCTATCAAGTAGCTGATAGTACTCAAATTGCTGCTTCTGTATCATAATGACAAATTTTAAGTTAGCGACTGCTTTTTCAAATGTAACACTGGAGAAATTGTTGAATTTTTAGGTAAACGTGCTGCTTTATTTGTACGTCCCCAAACTTCCATCTTATAATGAATGACATACTTGACCTCAGCCTCCAGGCCTTACACAATCAGTGAGGATATTCTCTCTGCCAGCTCTGTTGTACTTGGCCACAGAGCAGGAAAAAGGCTTGCCAAAGAAAATGGGAACCCTTGCTAAAAGCAAGGGTCAGGGACCAGTTCGTAAAGAAAACCTCTTTTGTTCCTTCTGTTTTAGTGGATGCCTTCCCAGCTGGTAAACAAATCTGCTTCTGGAAATGGATTTTCTGAAGCTTGTGTGGTCTTCCTTTGGCATTCACTCGCTTGACCCACAGAGCAGCCCTTCGGAAAGGGACACAGATCAGGCAGCATCCTGGAATTGCTCAGTGGATAGTCAGGGCACAAGTTATGGCATGTGACTGCCTGCAGACTTCTCTAATTAGTCCATCCACCCCAAGGGCCTTTGGGAACCCAGTTCTTGCTAATTCTTTGACTTGGCCCCAAGAGGAGTCCTCATTCTGGATCATGTCATTCCATGCCTGGGGAATCCAGTACTTTCTCTCTCTTCAAATCCCTTCTACTCTGATTACAATGCTGTCATTTATCCTCATGTGTATACAAAACTTCTACTCATGTGGGAAATTGCATATAGTATCACATTTAACTAAAAAAAAGAGGATGCAAAACTGTATATGCACTAAGAACTCAATTTTGTAAAAACAAAATAAACAAATGCCTTGAAAAAGGGGGGGAAAAGTACCAAAATGTTATCAAGGTTTAAAAATTTTAAAAATAATCAAAATCAGAAAAAAAGGCTTTGTTACATTAATTCTACCTCACATTTTCTTAACTTGAGCAAATTCATCCATACATGCTCCTTTTCACTGTGAAGCTTTAGAGCCACAGTGAAATCATAAAACTTGGTGCTTTGACACTTAAAGCAGTGACAATGATTACATTCTTGCCCTCTAAGTTATTTCACTTTTTGTATCTTTATGCAAACAGGTTTTCTTGCCAAACAGGTTGTTCATACTAGGAGAATACAGATCGTGTTTTATTTAGTCTCTGTTCCCCACAGATCCCAACACCTTTGACCCAAGGTAACTAATCTTTATTAGTGAATTGCTTGGTTACTTGGGAAAGGAGCATTCAGTTGGCTTTGTCAACTTTCTTAGTTCTTATCTGGTTAAAAGAGCAAGTGTTTTCAGGTCAGATAACACTAGGATTTTAATATCAGCTCTGCTGTTTTCTGATATCTTGGGAAATTTTCAAACTTTTCTGATATTCTATTTCCTCATATCTATAATGAGTATGAAATAAACACCTTATGGAATTGTTAGGAAAACTTAATGGAAAATATGTCCAAAACAATCATCACTCATATTAGTCAGTTTTCTTTCTTTTTCCTTCTCTTCTGTATGTTGCTTCTTGTCTTTATCCTGTGAGGAACTGTCAAGTAAAGAAGTATCACCAATCAATGCAATCACTTTTCTAATAGAAAATAAATTTGACCCTGTTAGTTTGTGGGTAACCTGTATTGTCTTGAAATTACTTAGTTTGGATGATTGAGAAGTAGATGTATTTGGGAGAGTGAGAATAGAGTGTTTCTGTGACCATGAGAATGTGGATTTCCCTGAGATGAGTTAGAGGTGCTTATCAGAGTCTTGAGATTCCTTCAATTATAGACTAAATTTTAAGGTTATAATTGTAGTCTGTAGCTCCAGCCTTGGCCACCATTTCTGATTAAACTCAGTGGCCAAGAAGAGAACTGCATAATGGGAGAACAGCCCGAGGCATTCTGCATCCAAATGGATTTCTAACACCGTGTCTGCATCTCATCCATGGATCCTCATTGTCATTGCCTCTGTTCAGGCCTTCCTAAGATCTCAAATAGTGTCCAGGCTTGCCTTGTTCACCTCCCTACTTAATATAGTGACTTCTCCAAGAGCAGCATTGAAGAGAAGTCTACATAGATCCATGTGTTCCATTAAGACCTGCCCCTGGCCGGGCGCGGTGGCTCAAGCCTGTAATCCCAGCACTTTGGGAGGCCGAGGCGGGTGGATCATGAGGTCAAGAGATCGAGACCATCCTGGCTAACACGGTGAAACCCCGTCTCTACTAAAAAAAATACAAAAAACTAGCCCTGGCGCGGTGGCGGGCACCTGTAGTTCCGGCTACCGGGAGGCTGAGGCAGGAGAATGGCGTAAACCCGGGAGGCGGAGCTTGCAGTGAGCTGAGATCTGGCCACTGCCCTCCAGCCTGGGCGACAGAGCGAGACTCCGTCTCAAAAAAAAAAAAAAAAAAAAAAAAAAAAAAAAAGACCTGCCCCTTTCCCAATCATGATGCCATTCATGGAAGTTTATAAAGGAAGCCTCCAGAACCCCTCCTGTTCTCAGAAAAATGACTACCACAAATCTCAGTACCACTTATATTACCTACACAAACTAAGAGACCAGTCCTGAGAGGCTGGCACTCTGAGAGAACCAACTCATCCTTCTTCCCCTGGAAGACCACAGGAGCAATCATATCATGCCGTTGGGCCATGCTCTTGTGGCAGTGAACATCACTTCATCTGGCCCAATCTTCCACCCTTCCTGGAGACTCTCCCAACACCTGTGCCCTCTGGAACTCATGCCCTGTCACCTACCAATACCCCTGCATCCTAACCTCTTCACTGAATATCCCTTCATCTTCTATCTCTAACTGAAACTGGGATATGGCTTCTCAAGCTATGGCCCTTTCATTTATTCCTTAAAAAATCTGCACTGTAGTCTTCAAGACAGTGTAAATTTCAATCTATGATTTTTGTTGCTGCTTCCAAACCTTGTTTCCTCTGTCCTTTGAAGTATATGCCATCTGACTATGTAGTTTTCAACATCTAGGGCATTCACCTTCATTTACTGAAAATTTTAGGATATATTTCTGTAATCTTTCTGGAAGATTTCATTATCAATGTAGATGGCTTGCCAACACCAGGTTACTCAGTTCAATGACCTGTTCACTTTCCATAATCTTTCCCTCTGCTTGATTCCTATGGTTTTACTTCACTGTAAGAGAACACTCTCCAAAATCCTAATTTCAAACATCCCCCATCACCTCTATTCTACTCATAGACTTTGGGCACCGTTTTTGTCCTCCTTACTGGATCATTCCCTTTACTTTACAATATACTTTAATGTGACTCACCTTAAATGTATCTTCCATGTGACCACCTTGAATCCCTCTCCAGCTCCTACCTTAGTTTTTAATGAAACCAGTGATGATTCCCAAATTCTCATTTCCAAATCTGGTCCAGCCTGTGAGTTTACTTCATACCAGGGTATTCCCGCTTACTTAACATTTCCACTTGAATGTCTGTACACATTTTGTACCACACTGAATTGTTTATTCTTTCCTGGACTTCTTGACCCTCCCATATACCTGCCTTTATTCTAGTGTGCTTCATCTCAGTAAACAGGGCCACTATTCAGGCAGTTGCTTATGCCAAGAACTTATAAGTCTTCCCTGATTCCTCTATTCCTTTCATTCCCACTTTAAACCACTAAAAAAAAGAAGGAGCTGATATGGTTTCGCTGTGTCCTCACCCCAATCTCATCTTGAATTATAGTTCCCATAATCCCCACATGTTGTGGGAGGGACCCAGTAGGAGGTTATTGAATCATGGAAGCAGTTACCTCCATGCTGTTCTCATGATAGTGAGTGAATTCTCACGAGATCTGTTGGTTTTTTAGGGGGCTTTTCAGGGGGCTTTTCCCCATTTTGCTCTGCACTTGTCCTTGCTGCCAGCATGGGAAGAAGGACGTGTTTGATTCCCATTCCACCATGAATGTAAGTTTCCTGAGGCCTCCCCAGCCCTGTGGAACTGTGAGTCAATTAAACCTCATTCCTTTATAAATTACCCAGTCTCGAGTATTTCTTCATAGCAGTGTGAGAACTGACTAATACAGGAGCCATTAAAATATATCTCAGACTAACCACCTCCAATGCTATCAACCAGCAGAACTCGCAGTCTCACTTGTATCACAGCAAAATGCTTTCATTTGTGCTACTATCCACACCTTTCCTGCTCTTTATAACCCACTTGAGTCAGTATGCTAGTGGTCAACTTTCACTTCTTATCATTTCAGAATTTTTGGCAGCGTTTGATGTCATTAACCACATCATCTTAATGAAAATAATCATTTAACTTGGTTTTTAATATAAGCCTCTCTAAGATTTTCTCCTACCTCAAAGCTTTTTTCCTCAAGCTTTTTTGCTGATTTTCTTCTCTCCAACCTCTAAATTTTGAGTGATCTATACCTCAGTCCTAACCCCCTTATCTTTTCTGTCTACATGCCTCCCTATATGAGTGTGGCTTTAAAGGCCCCTCTGTCATCCCCATAGTTCAGTGTAAATTACTGGTAAGGTACTTTCACATTTTTTTATAAGTCTGTTACACTGTGTTCCACTTATGTTTAACCATCATGGGATTTTCTTCAAGACAGAGATCTTAGCGTTTATATCATAATTGCATGGAAAATGTACTCAATGTATATTTGTTGAATGAATGACTATTTAAATGAATACCAACAAGGAATTGAGGAATACCAAAGCCAATCTGATTATAAAATAATTAAGGACTGTTTGGTATTTAGCAGTTAGGCAACTTATCAGAAAGTACACACTAACCAGAATCAGGTACACAGTATCAGAAAATATAGCATTGTAGATATGAATTAGAAAAAGTATGAGATTATACACACACAGACACATACATGCACAGACATAGACACACAGTCAAATGTACACACACACGCACACACACACAATCTTTCTCTGTTTTGAAGCAAAATTTTCTGAGTTATCACTTGATGCCTGCTTATTCTGTCATTTTTACAAACATTAACTGAGTAAATACCTTCTTTTACCTTCTCTCATGTGCCTCCCAACAGCTAACAAGCAGATGAAAAATCTTAATCCATTGCCAAGGAAACAAAAAAGTAATTTATTTTTAATTAATCAGTAAATAGTTATCAATTGGCTGCATGACATTGGGCATGCAGTTTCAAGTTCTCTTGGAATGTAATTTCCTTTTGCATAATTTGAGAGAATTAGACAACATGAGATAATTCCATAAGTTCATTATTCTGTTTCTAGCCTCCACATAGACTGTTTAATGTTTGGCCAATGGAGTTCACACTTTAAAGACATTTTAAAGTTGCAGTCATCAAAATAATAAATATAATGATAATAAAATTCTCCTATTACTCAAAGGTTTGGAAGATCTCTCAAAAACTCAAGCAACAAAATCAAGCCAGGAATGTCCTTCTGCTCTCCCTCCCTATCCAAGTACTAAAGTCCCACAAACACTTGTAAAGATTTTCAAATGATTCAGTGAAGTAGAGGCAGATCCTGGGGAATACAGTGTTCTGTCAACACTCTGCTGGGAGGAACAAGCAGTCTGTGATGACTTGTTCTGTGGGTGGCTTCCTCCCACCACAAAATATGTGAAGGGTGCTCACTCCTGCCATTTAGGAGCAAGCTGGATTTAAAGACAAGGCAGTTGTGCCCAAGCTGGAACCCAAAATCAGACTTCCTGGAGTTGGAATATTCATCTTTTACTGGTGAAAATAAGCAAAAGACTATTAATTTAAAGACTGTATATACTGCTTCCTGGAAACTTGAAATGACTTCAAGGCTGATAAAGTTGGATAAACTGATTCATCTACTGCTAGCCCTGTTTCAGTCCCTTTCCAACTTTAAAGAGATTTTTTTTTCTTCATGATTTCCCTCTTTATCCACCATTTCTCCTTTTGCCTTCTCAACATTTGCTTTGCTTCATTTTGGGGAGGGGGAGTGAAAGGTGAGAGGGCATCTGTGATTCACCTCTCATCTCCTATTCCAACATCCCGGCAATCTAAATTCCTTCATGGACACCATATTCTGGATGCACAGAATTACTTGTTCCAAGATGCATCATCGTCTTGACCCTACTAAATGCAGATCTTTCTATAAGCACTGACCTTGTCTTCACTAGATACTGTTTCATTAAGCTCAAATAGAACTTATTCTATAGAAACTTCTTTCTTTCTCACTCTTCACCCCTGACTCTAACCTACTTCTGACACTCACAGCAACCTGTGTAGCCCCTTATTGTAGCCTCTTCACACTCAAGTTGAGAGGCTTATTTTCACCTCTGCTTTTCCCACCAACTAAATGAACTGGAAGGCAATGACTATGACTTATTCATTTTAGTATTTGTGCTACTTAGTTCAAGACACAGATAACAGTTGATGATGAGCAATAACTGTTTAATGAATGAATGAGTACTTCTAACTCTGGACTCTGCTATCAGTACCTGGGAATTATGACTTACTTTTTTTGTAGTCTCTATCATGTCATGTCAGCACAGCATTATGCTCTAAAAGTTGCTTACAAAAGTACATTGTACAAATGAGCTATTAAATCAATAAATTCAATGACATCTACTAATTCAATTTAATTAAACACTTGAGTGTCTACTGTGTACAAACAAACTTTGGAGGAGATTACATTTGATTACAAGCAATAGTTCGTGCAAACTATATTATAAGGCAGAATGTAATACGCAGAAAGGTAAAAAGAATTGTTCTCAAATATTAAAGGAGAATGTTGTTTATTTGGGGGGGTATAAAAAAAAGCTTCTTGGAAGAGGAACCCTTGGTTTTGATCCTTGAAGATGGGATAATGGATGAATAGGCAAACTTTTCAGACAAGAAGATTGAAAGACATGTGACCCTTTACAGCATAAATTTCACCAAAGAGCTGCTAAGCAGTGGCTTTGTGATAATTAAGCATATGTTCTTTAATATTAGTTTAACAAAATAACTGGTCATCTTCTATGATGATTATTTCTTTTAAGGAAAATTTTAGTTGGGCTCTATCACACCTGCTTTCCATGTACCTTTTCTATTATCTTTAAAAATAATGGTCAACTAGGGATCTTCAACTTGATAAAAAAGATCTACAAAAAATCTGTAGCCAACATCATACTTAATGGTGAAAACTAGAAGCTGTCCCACTAAGATCAAGTACAAGTTAGAAATGCTCCCTCTTACCATACCTTTTCAACATTGTGCTGAAAATAAAATAGAACAATAGAACACAATAGAGAGCCCAGAAATAGACATAAAAATAGTCATCTGGTCTTTGACAAAGAAGCAAAGGCAGTACAGTGGTGAAAAGTTCATCTCTTTAACAAGTGATGCTATAAAAGTTGGACATCATATGCAAAAAACTAATCTAGATAAAAAAACTAGTTCAAAATGGATTATAGACCTAAATGTACAATACGAAACTATAAAACTGCAAGAAGATAACACAGGAGAAAATCTAGATGCCCTTGGATTTGGTGATGAACATTTAGCTATGACACCAAAGGGACAATCCATGAAGTAAAAAAGTGATATGATGATCTACATCAAAATTAAAACTTTCTGCTTTGTAAAATATAGTGTCAAGAGAAAATGAAAAGACAAGCCACAGAGTGGAAGAAAACATTTGCAAAAAAATTATCTGATAAAGAGAACTATAAACTAAAATATCCACAGAACTCTCAAAACTCAACAGTAAGAAAACACAGTCTCACTAGAAAAAGAGATAAGAGATATCTCACCAAAGAAGATACACAAATGGAAAATAGGCATATGAAAAGATACCCAATTTATCATAAAAAAATGAAAATTTAAACAACAATGAGACACCAGTAAACACCTATTAGAATGGTCAAAATACAGAACACTAAAAACACCATGCTGTCAAGGACGTGGAGCAAGAGAAACTCTCATTTACTGCTGGTAGAAATACAAAATATTAATAGTACATGACAGAGCAGGAGTATCACCATCTTGGACAAGCACTGCCATTTTAAGTTCACCTTGATCAAAAACTGCCTAAATCCAAAGGGCGTCAGCCTAATGGCTAAGGTCAGCATGACCATAAATCACAAATAACATCTCTGACCAGAAACATTCCAAACCCCTCCCCAACCAGAGACATGCCAGCCCTGAGATAACCTTCCCCCTGGCTGGAGAGATGTCAGCCCCAAGATAACCTCCCCTACAACCCAAGACATTCCAACACTTCAATAAAATTCTCCCCTACACAGAAACATTCTAATCCTGTGATAAGCTCTCTTCTCATGAACCCTTAAATAATCTTAGTCTGGAAGAGACAGTGTTCCTGACTGAAATCATCCAGAAGCCCCTCTCAGGTTTATCTCCAAAATAAACCTGTCTTTGACTATTGAGCCACTTTTCGTGCTTCTTTCCTCTTTCTTTAACTCTTACATTTGGTGGCAAAACCTGGGACAGATTTTAGGGGTAGAAGATCTCTTGCAATCAGGGAAGCAGTGGACAGCAGCTGATTGTCCTGCTGGATCCTGAGAGTCTCTGGGAACCCACCCCATCTTGCCTCTCACTTCACTTTTTGAGCAATTTGCCTGAGGAGCACGACTAACCTGAAGGGGGCTGCAAGGCTCAGGCTGGGGCTACTCTCCAGTGAGCCCTCAAAATCCTCAAGTCTCAGGAATCCACCTCTGACTGCCCACAATGGTTATTTTGCTATCTCCTCTCCCCCTCCCTCATCCTTCTCTCTCTCTCTCTCTCTCTCTCTCTCACACACACACACACTATGTCTCTCTCTCTCTCTGTCTCTCTGTCTCTTCCTCCTGTAGCTCTAGTCCAAGAGGCCCTTTGTCAATTCCAACTGGAACATCCAACACTGGACACTAATCCAGCCGACTGGTAAGATCTGCCCTCCCCTGGCTTTCTCGCCATACCCAGGAAAATTCAGGTCTGCCATACAGGTCCTCAGAGGACCAGTGGGACTAAGTTAGAAGAAATCTTGGAGATGCCCAGTTTCTTCTCAGCTTGATTGTCCTCTTTAGAAAGAGGATTCCAGGTTTCTGTCTTTTGTCTGGGGACACCTAGAACAAAAATAGACACCCTCAGCGACTTCTCACCTATCCACATGGATGCCAAACAATCCCACATCCTACATCCTCTCCATTGGGCTGTCCCCTTCACAACCTTGCCAAACTTGGCTTATGCATTAGTTTTTTATTGCAACATGGCCTGATTACAATGCAACTTAGATAGTGACAGCCAATGGCCTGAAAATGGCACCTTTAACTTTCAAAGTCTCAGGAACCTTGACAACTTTATAAACAGGAATGGCAAATGGCAAGAGCTTCTCTGTATTCAGGCTTTCTTCTATCTAGATTCCAATCCTCCCTGTGTCATGCTTGCACCCCCTCATGAAATCCTTCTTCTTAATGAAAACCCTCCCTGGGTCTCTCTTTCCTCCAAAACTCCTTCCTCCAAAAACCCTTTTGACCCTGAAGATGAACTCCCTTCATATTCTCACCTTCCTGCATCCGCTCCATGCCTGTCTAAACCCTCTGCCCCAGTCATCCTTCCTGCCCCCAAGCCTTCAGCCCCAAACCTGGCTCCTCCTCTTTCTCCACCTGTTACCTCTTCAAAACGCACCTCTGCCATTCTCCTTCTCTGGGAAGTGGCTGGGGTTGAAGGCATTGCTTGCGTTCATGTCCCTTTCTCCATGTCTGATTTGTCATAGATTGTACTGTGTCTGGGATCTTTCTCTAAACATCATGTCCCTTTCTCCATGTCTGATTTGTCACAGATTGAACAGTGCCTGGGATCTTTCTCAGAATATCCCTCTTGTTATTGCAGGGAATTCCTGCACATAACCCAATCCTTTAATTTCACTTAGCATGACATTTATATAAGTCTAACCTCCACCCTCACCCCTGATGAAAAAGAGTGCTCAGCTTAATTAAAAGGAATATCCAAGCTATGAGTATATTCAAAAGTCCTTTATGTTTTCCTCTTCATAAATCTTGTTTTCCTGGAAAAGGTTTTTTCCCAGTGAACTGAATTACTTTTCTCCACTCTGTCTTGCCACTCATAGTACATGTACTTCTGGTGGCCTGGGACTCCTTGGGAAAACAGAAAAGGCACCACAAATCCTGTTTTGGGAAACATCTCTGTTTTCCTTATGGAACTCCTGGAATTAGAGGTGAATAACTACCTCTCAAAATCTGTCTTTGCCTTCCAGCTATGCTTTTTTATTAGGCCCTGGAAATTGTTTTCCTGGCCCCATTCTTAAAAGGCCTCACCCAAAGGCCAATAACCCAGTTGGGAAATTAGCAAAACAAACAAACAAACAACAACAAAAACATAAACTACTGGGTATTTTTCTGGTTGTCTGTGTGGCTATATATGTGTTATGTGTGCAATCTGTATTTTAAAAGCTCTAATTAATTGGCCTAAGAAAAATAAGTGCTTAAATCAAATATTTTTAAGGAAAGAGTAAAAGCTGTGGGACCTTTCAGTTCACATGACCTTAATCTTTAAAACTTACTGCTATAGTAAGATTAGAAATGTCTTAAGAGTTGCTAGCATATATTTTTGCTTGCATATATTATTCAAGCTGTTCCATACTTATCTCTGTCAAATACTATAAGGTGTCAAAATTTGGCATAGAGGCTACAAAACTATAACTCAGCCCAAACAATAATCTTTGTTTGTGTAACTTTTTAATAAATGAAATGTTAATATTGGTTTAACGAAGATAGCTACATCTTGAACTATTTAGTAAAATATCCTAACTTCTAATCTTATAGCCTTAGGCAGTCTAGTCCACAGACATGAAGGAAGTTTGTTTTGGGAAAGAATTGTTATCACTGTTGATATTAAAGAAGAGAATTTATATAAAAAGAATCTTACATGGCAAATTCTTGCCCTAAAGTAAATTAACTGGTTGTTTAAAGAAAGGCGTGTTTACAAGTCAAAAATTTGAGGCGTGTCAGAGATTGTGTAAGTCATAAAATATTTATAAAAGGGAATTTATGCAAGAAGTGTTGTACAATTTAAAACGGCTTTAACCTCCTGAATGCTAACTGTTAGCTATATAACTTGTGTGACTTGCAGCTAAGTAAGACCTGGGACACGTGGGGTTAAATGCTAGAATAAGTCAGACCTTATCTGCACTTCTGTCTAGGTCCTAGGCTCTTTATCTAGTACATAATTAAAATCGCAAGCTTACCAACAAAAGTAAAGGTCCCTAGAAGTTAATAGTGTAACATATATTTAAGACTATTGAAAAAACAATTTACACATACTTTTGGTAAGAAGATTATAAGGAGGCATGAGAATGTTGATTTTTACCTACATTAAAAGGTTAAAGAATTGTTTTAAGTTGAGTAAAATAAAAATGAAGGTTTAAGCAAGTTTCGGAAGGTTAACTGTAAAGCAAATTCTGTGTGTAAACATTTTGGCTAAAGCTGAAAGGGTATCATCCAATTTTTCTGTAAATTGAGCATTAAAAAAAAAAAGCACAATGGGTTTCTCTTAAAGCACTAACTTGCTCTTTAACAAAAATGATAAAGGGTTAAAAAGGGTCTATACAAATCTTACCATATGGTCAAACATTAAAATTGGGTAAATAGGTCTACAAGGTTTTACTAAAAATTGAGTTTAATATTAACAGCACACTAATATAAAGGTAAAATTTTGGCTTGTTATAAAATCATACAGGAAGCATTGTCAAATATAAAATGGTATTCGACTTTCTTTGGGTTATGTTTGTATAAATATGTTATTGGTATGTGCTCCAAAGTATGACAGACTCCTATAATTCTGATATATCTTAGTGTATGTTATCAGTAATAATTACAATTGTTATGTTAAAATTGTTGTGTGCCACAGTGGTACCAGATATCCTTGTAACTTTAACTATGGCTACCCTAAAACTTTTTGTCATCCATAAACAATTGTTGTCTTGTTTTGGTCCTCCTTTAGAAAGTGGTTTTATAATCAGCTATAAAGCTGTAACAGGTGCTCTTGAATGCAGGTTTCTGATAACTTTGGAGATTGTGACATCAGAATAGAGGAAAAACATTCAGGACTCTTGAAGAGCTAAAATGTTCATTAATATTATGCAGAACAGGAATTAACTGCATAAACTGCACCAATAGGAGACTTGAGTGATCTTTTTGACATTTTGCTTAAAATATTACTAATCTTTTGTTTTGCTTTTCAAAGTCAAATAAACTTTTCTTTTGAGCTATTGACAGCTTTTAGCAATTTAGTATACTCCCATGAACAAAATTTGGAGCATACTTGTTTCTCTCTACCTGATTTTCTCTAGAATTTGGAAACTATCTGTGAGTATTCTTAAGTTATGACAACATAGTTATTTGCATAAGTGGAGTAAGAATCTGTTTTCTTTTGTAACAGGACACCATTGGAAAAACTGGTTATTTTTACCAAGGCTTTGACTGGAATGGTGTGCTTTCCTCTATTTATTTCCTTATGAAGGCAATAAAGCCCTTGGAAAACCAGCCTCATATTTTGTGTACACAGTCCCTGTACATGGTTTCTGATCTGTAGTAAGTAAATAACGTCACTTTCTGACAGGCCGGGAACCCCAAGTTATCTTGGAACCTCAAAAGGCGAGGAATTCACCCAACTCATAGGTATTTGATGGTACAAATCCATGGCTGGGCTGGGCTTTAAAAAGGTCTTATCTCATCTCTGGAAGAAAGTTCCATCAAAGCCAATTTAAAAGGCTTATGTAACAAATAATCATTCTTTCTGTACTGTATGCAAACAATTAATCCAAGTATAATAAAGCAATCCAGTCCTACCATGATTTATCTTTTAATAAAAATGGGAAATTGGAGAGAGAAAATTGTGTTTCAAAAACTATAGCACACCTGTTGTTAAATTCTAGTCTTGACTAATGTTTTTTAATTTTTATTATTTTTTACAGTTTAAATTCAATTCTAATTTTTCTGGCTACAAGTTTCCAAAGTAAGCTGTGTCCTAAAGTCCTATGAACTGAAAACTAGACATTTCAGCAGGCGCTGCCTCTAAGCCCCCAACCATCACAGGAGGAAATCTCTTCACTGCTGGCACTGACAACTAATAACTGAGGGTGCCTAGAATCTTTCACCCCCATGTCTAGTAAGTCCATGGAACCCAGGGATCATGGCCATTTCATAGACAACTACCCAACAACATCTACAGATGGTGTTACTCCTACAGTCAATCTGAGACCAGAAAACTCTCCATCCCCTCATCAGCAGGAAGTAGCTAGAAAGAACACACCATCCCTCGTCCTTTTTATAACTACGGGGTCTGGATTGACAGAGCAGGAGCATCACCATCTTGGACAAGCACTGCCATTTTAAGTTTGCTTCGATAAAAAACTGCCTAAATCCAAAGGGCATTAGCCTAATGGCTGAGGTCAGCATGACCATAAACCACAAATAACATCTTTGACCAGAAATATTCCAAACCCCTCCCTGACCAGATACATGCCAGCCCCGAGATAACTTGCCCACTGGCCAGAGAAATGTCAGCCCCAAGATAACCTCCCCTTCAACCAGAGACATTCCAGCACTTCAATAAACTTCTCCCGCATACAGAAACATTCTGAGCCTGTGATAAGCTGTCTCACCCTGAACCCTTAAATAACCTTAGTCTATAAGAGAAAGTGCACCCAACCAAAATCAGCCAGAAGCTCCTCTCAGGTTTATCTCCAAAATAAACCTGTCTTTGACTGTTGAACTGTTTTTTGTGCTTCTTTCCTCTTTTTAACTCTTACAGTACAGGCACTTTGGAAGACAGTTTGGTGGTTTCTTACAAAACTAAGCTCACCTTTAACATACGATCTATCAGTTGTGCTCTTTGGTATTTACCCAGAGAGTTGAAAATTTATGCACTGCCAAGTGCGGTGCCTCACATCTGTAATCCCAGCACTGTGGGAGGATTAATAGATTGCCTGAGCTTAGGAGTTCAAGACAAGCATGGGCAACATGGTGAAACCCCATTTCTACAAAAAATACAAAAATTAGCCAGGTGTGGTGGTACATACCTGTAGTTCCAGCTACTTGGGAGGCTGTGTTGGGAGGATCACTTGAGCCTGGAAGGTTGAGGCTGCAGTGAGCCAAGATGGCACCACTGCACTCCAGCCTGGGCAACAGAGCAAGACCCTGTCTCAAAAAAACAAAAACAAAAACAAAACGTATGTTCACACATAAAATTGCACATTGATGTTTATAGCAGTTTTGTTAATAACTGTCAAAACTTGGAAGCAACCAAGATGTCCTTCAGTAGGTGAATGGATACATAAACTGGTACATCCAAATAATAGGATATTACTCAATGTGAAAAAGAAATGAGCTCTCAAGCCATGAAAAAGACATGGAGGTGCCGTAAGTGCATACTACTAAGTGAAAAGCAGTCTGAAAAGGCTACATATTTCATGATTCCCATTATATTACTTTCTTAAAAATGGCAAAATTATAGAGATGGGGAAAAATCAGTAGTTGCTGAAGGTTAGGGGAGAGAGGAATGAATAGGGAGAGCATGAGGGATTTTTTGGCAGTGAAACTATTCTTTATGATACTATAGTAGTGAATACATTCAATTTCCTGAGCATTTGTCCTGAGGACTAAGCTCTGATATTTTTTTATCTTGCCCAAATTCCTAACTAAATGTCCACATAAAATTCTGTACATAGATATATATAGTAGCTTTACCCATAATAGTACAAACCTGATATTAAAAAACCCCAGAGGTAAATGGTTAAACAAACTGGAACACTCCTATCTTGGAATACTACTCAGCAATAGAAAGGAACAAATGAGTGATACATGTAAGGCTGTGGACTCTATTGTGTGTCCCTCAGATTCATATGTTAAAGCCCTAATTCCCGATGTGACTATATTTGGCCTTTACACAAGTAATCAAAATTAAATGAGGTCCTAAAGGTAGGGTCCTGATCAGATAGGATTAGTGTCTTTATGACACCAGAGAGCATGTGCTCTCTGTCTCTCCACCATGTGACAACAGAGAAAGAAGGCAGTCATCTGCAAGACAAGCCCTCACCAGAAGCTGAATTGCTGGCATCTTGGACTGGGACTTTTAGCTTCCATAACTGTTAGAAAACACATTTCTATTGTTTAAGCTACCCAGTCTATGGTATTTTGTTATGGCAGCCCAGGCAGACTAAGATATGCAGCAAGTCAGATGAATCTCCAGAGAATTTGAGTGAAAAAATCCAATCCCAAAAAGTCACCTATTATATGATTTCATTCATGTAACATTATTAAAATGACAAAATCATAGAAAAGAAGAATAGATTAGTGGTTGCCAGGGGTTAAGAAGAAGATGGGGCAAGAGGGAAGAGGTATGGTTATTAAAGAGCAACACTAGACATCCTGTGGTGATGGAAATATTCTTATTTGATTGTATTAATGTCAATATCCTGATTGTGATATTACACTGCAGTTTTGAAAGACGTTACCATTGGGGGAAACTAGGTAAAATGTACACATGATTTATGTATTATTTCTTACAACTCCATGTGAAACTACAGTTATTTCTAAATTTAAAGCTCAAAAAAATACAAAACAAAACAAAAATTAGGTAGAGTTCTAAAAACAATAAATCAAAATGAATTCCAATAGTGTTAAGGACTTAATGTGAAAAAATAAAATAATAATAGTCCTAGAATACAATATTCATAAATGTTTTTCTAATCATGAAGTGATGAAGGTCTATGTAAAATGACATCAAAGCCAATGAAGGGAACTCATGATGAATTATTTAACCAGATAACGATTTAAATTTTACAGTAGCAAAAATGATAAACAGGTTACAATATTTAGAAAATAAAAAAGACTGTAAAAATATTTGCAATATATATAACATTAAACATTTTCATATTCTTCATGTAAAAAATGAAATTAAAAACCAGTAAGAAGAAGACACATAGAAGTAGAAGCAATGTAACGTTTGGGTAATTGAAAAATAAAAAATCTATGAATGACTAAAAAATGTTAATATGATGAACCTTATTGATATTCAAGGAAACGAAAAATAAAAGAACAATGAGTTATCATATTAAGATTCTCAGATTAGAATTTCTTAGAGTGAAAACATCTAGATCAGGAGTCCTCAGTCCCTGGGCCAACCAGTCTGTGGCTTGTTTGGAACCAGGCTACAAAGCAGGAGGTGAGTAGCAGTCGACCAAGTGAACGTTCATCTGTATTTACAGCTGCTCCCCATTGCTCACATTACTGCCTGAGATCCGCTTCCCATCTCATCAGCAGTGAAGGCATCAGATTCTCACAGAAGCACAAACCATATTGTGAACTGCACATGTGAGGGATCTAGGTTGTGAGCTCCTTATGAGAATCTAATGCCTGATGATCTGTTGCTATCTCCCATCACCACCAGAAGGGACCCTCTAGTTGCAGGAAAACAAGCTCAGGGCTCTCACTGATTCTACATTATGGTGAGTTGTATAGTTATTTCATTATATATTACAATGTAATAACAATAGAAATAAAGTGCACAATAAATGTATTGCACTTGAATCATCCTGAAACCATCCTCCACTCCACCCCTGGGCCATGGAAAAAATGTCTTCCATGAAACTGTTCCCTGGTGCCATAAAAGTTGGAGACTGCTGAGCTAAGTCATGGGAAAATTACCACTAATCGTGTAAAAATAAATATTAATCAGTAAAAATTTACTAAAGAGCAGTTAGGCAATATGTACCAATGTCTAACAGATACATACTATGAGATATTCTTTACAGTAGAGTAACACAAATAATGGTAAAAAGAATGACGGAGTTAGAGAATTATCAACTTAACTGCATCATGGTAGTAAATAATTTCAGGAACCACCATAATTGGGTGCAAAACTTAGGGGGTGAGAGTCCAATGAAGAATAGGATATCAAGATAGCCTCAAAATCTTTCTTCAAGAAATGCAAAAGGAAAAACAATACCTCGTGATGGAGAAACTTAGCAGATGCTTCCTTAACCAAGTGATCAATATTCACATCTCGGGTAACGGAATATAGCAACATCATATTCCTCCTGATATGAAGCACTCAGAAAGACAGTGGTTATTTCTGTGCTATTTCCATGTTTTAATAAACCAAATGTAATTATGAAAAATATCTAATAAATCCAAATTGAGGGACATTTTATAAAATAACTAGCCTGTTGTATTTAAAAATGTTAATGTCATGAAAGACAAAAAAAGATCGAAGAATTTTAAAACCCTGAAATGATATGACAACTAGATTAGACTCTGGGCCATATTTTTATGTTTGCTTTAAGGACTTTACTGGGACAAAGGCCAATTGTGAATATGGTCTGTAGATCAGATAACAGTATTGTGTCAATGCACATTTTATTATTTTGATAATTATACTATCATTATGTAAAAAAAACTGGCCTGTTGTTTGAGAAAATAAACACTGAAGTGTTTAAGGAAAAAAGAACATTATATCTGCAATTTACTCTTGAAAGACACTATATACATAGTGTGTGTGTATGTGTTTGTGTGTGTATAGAGAGAGACAATAAAAAAGCAGGGGAAGTAAAATGTTAACAATTAAGGAATCAGAAGACTACACGAGAGTCCTTTGTATTGTATAGACTTAAGTCCAATAATTTTACTTCAAGTATTTTTTCAAAGGAAATAGTCATAAATATTTCTGAAGATCAGTCCAGTGTTCGCTGTTAGAGCAAAAGTTTAGAAAAAGACCTACATGGCCATCAATAATGAATTGCTATTATATAAGTTATAGATTTTTACCTGATGGAATACTGTACATCCATTAAAAATAATTGTGACAATGTATGGTTCTTGATTTATCCCAGAAGATGTCTGGAATATTTTGTTATAGAAAAAATGTCACAGAAAAATATGTACACTATGATCTCATTTTTGGGGGAGAAGAAAACAATCAATATTTATATTAAAAAGATACTAATCCAAAATGCTAAATATTGTTATTTCTGAATGGTAGGCTGGGTGACTTGCATTCTTATTTTGTTAATTCAGATTTGTCGGAATGTTTTTTAACAGCCATGAATTACTTTTATTATGAATAAATAAATAATGTCATTTTTATTTTAAAAATCAATGGAATAAGAAGAGTGAAAAACAATAAAATATAGCATAAAAAGCAGTTAAATAGTCTCCAAATATAATGTATCATAAAATAAAGTGTCAAATGTCTAATTTTATTAGACAAGTTTTTTAAAAATCATAGACTTTTGTTAAAATTGGGGGGGGGGAACTAACAAATTAATACCTAGAAAATGGCAAGTCTCTTGTAGCAGAGAAAAGACCCATGTCTGTTTTCATATTTGTGAAGCAGTAAAAGGAGGAGAAAAACTCCATGGGTAAGATAAAATGATATAATTTTCAATAAATTTTTAAACACCAATTGTGGGGTGTCTAATACTTTAGAACCCCTATGGGTCCCAGGTGAAACTGTCAGCCACTCACAATGTCTCTTCCATGGGCTTTATGTGAGTATTCACCAGGAAGATTGGGAGCAAAGTAGGATAGTAAAAAGACCAGTTCCTCTTCGACAGGCAGTGTCCTTGGAAAGGGAAACACACACACACCACACACACACACCACACACACACACACACACACACACACACACACACACACCTTCCAAGCAGACAATAAACAGGAAGCAACAGCAGGCTATGGCTACAGGAGGGCAGGATAGCTAAGTGAAATTTTCCCTTAACCTCAGGCATGCAAACCCTGCTGAAAGCCTCATAATAGAGCAGAATAACTAAGAGAAACTCCCCTAAGCTTTCCAAGACTTAACTCTGAATAAGAGGCAGCAGCTACCTATGGCTAAGTGAGGAGGAGAAGAGCTAAGAGAAATGACTCGTAAGGTGCAGGTGAATGAGGCCTGCTTCAGACTGAATGCAGAACTGAGACAAGTTTTATACAAACTCAAAAATCCCAGTCCCTGATAAAGGGAAGGTTCTGATTCTATCTTTCTATTATTTCAACTCAGTGATGAACTCAAACTAACTAAAGTGACAGCAAATCCAAGACCCAGCAAGACTACAGACTAGATTGACTCAGTGCTCTATACAAGTGACTTGATAGATAAAAAGGATGTTCCTGTTGAAGATTATAAAAATATTTACTTCAGTTTTTTATCTTTTTTGGTTTTATATATAATATTTAGTATTTAATAAGAAATTACAGGAAAGAGAAAGAGAGATGAAAATGAGACACATCATTAAGAGAGGAAACAGTAAATACAACCAGACCCAGAGATACACCAGGTGGTGAAATTATCAGACAGGGACTTTAAAATAATGATAATAAATAAGCTAAAGAATCTAGTTGAAAACATGGAAAAGATGTGAATAGAGGAGACTTCCAACAGGAAGATGAAAAATGTTGGAAAAAAAAAAACAAAAAGAATGCAAGACATGAAAAATAATGTGGTAATAAAAATGAAGAATTCTTGTGATGAGTATAGCAGCAGACTGGACACAGCAGAGGAGAAAATAACTGAGCTTGAAGATGAATCAGTAGATATTATCAAAACAGAACTACAAAGAAAAAAAGATTTTCAAAATGGAACACAAGACCCAAGATCTATAGGAAAATATCAAGTGATTGTATTTTTGAAGCCCCAGAAAGAGAAGAGAGACAGAATAGAGAATAAATATTTCAAATCAAAATAGCCTGGCATTTTCCTAAACTGAAGAAATGTATTAAACTACAGATCCAGGATGCTCAGTAAATCCCAAGCAAGAAGACTACACTGAGTCACACCATACTCAAACTTCTGAAAATTGAAGATAAGGAGAAAAATCTTAAAAGTATCTAGAAGACAAAGACACATTACACAGAGAGGAGCAACAAATAAAAATGATCCTTGATCTCTTATCAGGAGCAAAAAGAGCCAGAGATAATTGAAAGACTCATTTACCCTTCTAAAATCAAAACAAACAACTGAAAATCAATATGAATCTATAGCTTTATAGCCAGTTAAAATATTCTTCAAAAATAAAGGATACACAAAGCATTTCAGATGTTAAAAAATGGTAAAAGAATTCATCTTCAGCAGACCATATTAAAAAAGAAAGTGCTTTTAAGAGACCTTTGGGTTGAAGACAAGTTATATGAGTTAGAAAACTGATTCAACAGGAAGTAAAAATTTGATTTAAAAAACTTAAAAGTTATTTCTATTACGTTTAGGAATATACCCACACACACATATGTATACAAATATATGTACATCTATATGTATACACACACATATAATTATTAATTACATATCTACTGAGTCTATCTTCATGTAATCCAACTGATAAATAAAAATACATTTATATTTCTCTCAAAGACTAATGATTGGTTAATATTTGCAAGGTACTGTGAGACTGATATAGCCATAGAATCAAACTGTGTGTGAAAACAAGAGCATAAAAGGTAAGAGAGTGATATTTTGAAGTATACCATTACAAGGTTTCTACATTGTGAAATACTATAATATATTTTAATGATAGATTCTGATAAGTTAGGCAAATATTATAATCCGTAGAACTGTGCTGTTGACAAGGTAACCACTACACATATATGGCTATTTACATTTAAATTAATTCATATTAAATAAAATTAAATATTTAGTTCCTTGGTTTCATTAGCCATATTTAAAGTGCTCTTAAGTCACATGTGGCTAGTGAGATACTCTATTGCAGTTTAGACTGGAATGTTTCCATCATTGTAGAAAGCTTTATTAGACACTGCTACTCTAGGGAAAACACTAAAAAATGAGATAAAAATAAATTTAAAAGAATCATAATAAAAGTCTTAAAAAGAGAAGATAAAATGTAATTTAAAATTATGTAATTCAACCACCTCTCCCTAATAAAACAGAAAAGGAGGAACACAAATAAAAAATAGATGGACAAATAGAAAGCAAATACCAATATGGTAATATTTAAACAAAACACATCAATAATTACATTAAATATACATGGAATAAACACCTAACTACAAAATAGAGCTGATCAACTGGCTAGGAAAAAAAAAAACAAATTATATGTTGCTTATAGTAATGAACTTTAAATATATAGACACAGAGAGAGGTTGAAAGTAAAAGGACAGAAAAAAATTTAACATGCAAACACTAAGCATGAGAAAGCTGATATAGCTACATTAATACAAGATAAAGTAGGTTTCAAGACAAAAACTATTAGCGGAGTAAAAAAAGAAATTTTTATCATAGTAAAAGGTCAAATCAAGAAGACTCAATCTTAAATGAAAATACAATAAAACAGTTTCCAATGACATGAAGCAAATACTGGCAAGACTAAAGAAATAGACAAATCTAATTCAGAGCTGGAGATTTAACATCTCTACTGATAAACAAGAAAAGTAGACAGAAATTCAGAAAGAATATGAAAGATTTGTCTTAATGGACGTTTTAACCAAACATTCCACCCAGCAAAACACAAATTCTTCCCAAATGCACATGGGACATTCACCTAGACCAGCAGTCCTCAACCTTTTTGGCACCAGGGACTGGTTTGGTGGAAAACAGTTTTTCCACTGGAAGGAGGGTTGTGGAGGTAGCAGGGAATGGTTTGAGAATGAAATCGTTCCACCTCAGATTATCAGGCATTAGAGTTTCATAGTGAGTACACAACCTAGATCCCTCGCATGTGCAGTTCACAATAGGGTTCACACTCCTATGAGAATCTAGTAACATGGCTGATCTGACAGGAGGCAGAGCCCAGGCAATAATGCTTGCTCACTTGCCACTCGCCTTCTGCTATGTGGCCTGGTTCGTAGCAGGCCAGGGACTAATACTAGTCCACAGCCTGGGGGTTGGGGATCCCTGACCTAGACCATGTACTGGGCCATAAGACACATAGTAATAAATTTAAAAAGATCAAAATTGTACAGATCATGTATTGAGATACATTAAATTAGGAACCCTTAAAGTACCTAAAAAATTCTCAAATATTTGGAAATTTAACCATAATGCTTTAAATGACCAATGGGCCAAAGAAGAAATCACAAGAAAAATCATAAAATATTTGAACTAAAAGATAAGGGAAATATATCAAAATGTGTAGGATGCAGGGGAAGAAATTAGAGAAAAAATGCAGTTTAAAATGCATATATTGGAAAATAAGAAATTTAGAAAATAAATGACTCATGCATCTACTTTAGGAAGACAAGGAAAGAAGAAAAACTAAATTCAAAGTAAGTAGAAAAAGGAAATAATTTAAAAAGTGTAAAGATCAATAAAATGCAAAACAGATAACAAAGGTAATTTTAAAAGTCAACTGTCATTTCTTTAAAAGTTTCAAACAGTTGATAAAAATTGATATTTCATCAATTGATAAAAAGAGCAGGAAGATATCACAGCAGATTCTGTGGGTGTCAACAAATGTAAACATATGTTATCAAGAAACTTCATGACAATACATTTGACAAAGAGATAAATTGACAATTTTTTGGGAAAACTCAACTGACTAAAACTAACATGAGAAAAGAAAAGATTTTTTAAGAGATTCATATCCATTGAAGAAATTTAATTTGTAATTAAAATCCTTCTCATGGAGAAACCCTTGGTACAGATGTCTTTACTGATGAATTTTACCAACAATTTAGAGATTGTGTCACATCAATATGACACAATTTTTTTCTGAACATAAAAAAAGAAAAAAATTCTTTTCAATTCCTTGTATAACTGATACCCAAACCTGATAAAGGCATTTCAAGAAAACAAATTATAGATCAGTATTCTTAATAAACATAGATACAAAAATATTTAACAAAATACCAGCAAATAAATGTTCAGCCATATGTAAAATGGATAACCCAAGCAGGGTTTGTTAAAGGAATGTGAAATTGGTTTATTATTAAAATATCAGCCTAGAGATGTTGTGAATGGCTGAACAACTAGTACATCTCTGTGAAGTGGCCAACTTGCTTGGCCAGCTTGCTAAAACATTATCTGGTATCGGCTTTGCATTCTTCTGTTTTCTTTTTCCTTACCCTTTTTACCCTGCAAGTGCATTTCTCATAAAGCATTAAACCCTTTAACAAATCAATGAACAAAATTCATCATAAAAACAGAATAAAGGAGAAAAATTATGTGATCACTTAGCAGATGCAGAAAAGGAGTTTGACAACACTCACACCCATTCATGGTCCAAAACTCTTAACAAACTAGAAATAAAAATACTTCTTCAAACTGCAAGGATATCTGGAAAAATCCTACAGCTAATGTCATACCTAACAATGCAAGACTAAGCACTTCCTCCTCAAATTACAAATAACACAAGGATGTTCGCTCTCATCATTTCTATTCAATCTTTTTCAGAATGTCCTAGTGAGCTCAATAAAGCAAGAAAAGAAATAAAATTAGGAAGAAATAAAACTGTCCTTATTAATGGACAACATAACAAACAGAAAAGAACAATTTTTCTAACAAACAATGCAGAATTATTCAGTTTTAAATATTGAAATATCCAATATTAAAACTGTTGCTACTATAAACTTTAATGTCATTAGAAAATGTTCATGATACAATAAACATACACACAACAAAGTAAAATAAACATGTTATAAAATTATATATATATATATATAAAATCTCAAAATGGAAAGGAGTTAGTTCAGAATGCCAATAGGGAAACTCTCTTGGTGGATTGGGATGATTATTTTCTTACTGTCATAAATTTGTTTAATATAGCTACTGTCCTGACGTTCATTTTTAGGCCTGACGTAAGTTGTTTAAAATGCAGTCGTACTCTATTACCTTCGGCTCAGTTAACACTTCTTCTCCTTATGTGGTTGTTTGTAATATAGCACATTTGTTCCTCATCTCACTGACCCAAAACCTAACACACCCCACAGCTGCTAAGGTAAAACCTAATGATCAACATCAGAGTCATGTAAATAAGCTTTCCCTTGTGTGTGTGTTTTCTTTAAACTATCCAAATCCACAACCCCTGTGGGAAAGCCTAAAGAATAACACCCACGGGTCTTAATAAAGTCCCAAAGACTCCCTCTCTCTCTTGCTCCCTTCTACTGGTTGAGCTCCCTGCGGGCTTCCTGTAGGCCTCCTGTCAGCAACCCTAGACGGTCTGGGACTTGTGAGTAATACATTTCTTTGGTTTCACACGTTTTATTTTCACAGCTTCATTGTGTCTCACCTGACTGACCCACCCAAACCTAATGCTCCCCCAGTGAACAATCTCTCGAAAAGCGATTATCTTGGCTTATGGCCACTCAAAAGAGAGACCTCAAAACCATAACACTTCCTCATATGCTCCTTAATTTCTTAATCTTCTATGATGTTCATGAATTATTTTTATAATCAGAAAAGTAGGTATACTTAAAAATACTTTCTTTTGTACTCTGTGGGATAATTCCAAGTGTTACCAAGGAGAATGTTTATTTTCTCTATATTATTTCCTTCTTCCTAAAATTTATCAACTTGTTTTATTTACCTTTGTAGTACATGGAGACCATCTTGTAATTATGCAAACTCTGCAGGAATTCCAACATGCCTAAACTATGCTCTGATATTCTGGTCAGTGCTTTCCAGCTTTTTGATGTGCAGAGCAGCTCTACACCCAGCTCCATTTGGGCTCCCTCTAAAGTCCTGGAGGAGCCTGCTCTGGGAGATGACCAGCCCTGGGGTTTTCCCAGTGCTGCTCTGGAGGCAACCCCAAAAGACAAAGTATCAATATCTCCCAGAACATTGGATGCCCACTTGAACCGTACTTGTAGAAAAGTTCTGAGCAAGGCTAATCAGGCAGTATTCTGGTGTCTTAACTAGCAAATATAGATCCTACTTATCATAATCATGATCAGTTTCAATATCTAGTTGGGAAACTGATTAAGAAAAACTCTCATGTGTTCACATTACAAAACCAGTAATGAACTCTGGACCTGTCATACTTATTTGGATGATTGCTTCCTTTTTTTAAGGTTTGAACCCCAGTATTAAGTCATTTCCCAATATTGTACAATAAGACAATGATAATTAGGCAAGTTTTCAATGGAAAATTACAGTGAAAGTTTACAGTGAGAAATGGATGATTTTTCTCATTATCTTCTTCAATTTTCATCTTTGAATTGAATTGTCTTAGCAAGTAGAAATAAAAGGCAGTTACATCTGAATTTCAGATCAAAAAATACATTTATGGGCACAATTGTGACCTATTTATTTATAACTGTGCCCCATTATTTGGGACTTACTTATACCCCCCAGATATGCTGTTGATCTAAAACTCAAATGTCACTGGGCATCCTAAATTTTACCTGGCAATTCTATCCCTGAGTCAGCTTTCTCCATTCTGTCAAAAGCAGACATTTTTACTTCTATAGTGGGTTCCACCTGTACCAAAAAATCCTACATGGCTCCGGTATGTCACATTCAGTCTTTATATTTAGTGAATTCACTGATTAATTAAAAATGAGAGAGTTCATTTCTTTAGCTTTCTCTTAATGAATTAAGCCTCCTTCAGGTAAGCAAGAAAGACAAAAAAAAGTACAAAGAATAGCAATAAAAAGAAGGGGAAATATAATTTCTGCTTCACTCCTCAGAAGCATTGCTTGAATTAGTATTCAGAACATAGAGGCTATAACCGAGCAATTTTGAGCCTAAAGCATTTTCATCCCCTGTGTTTTAGACCTTTCCATGTTAATGGCAGCCACCTAGGTAGTCCTGAGGGTAAATGAAATCATCTAGGCCCAAATCCATGACAACTAGATCACTTCATCTACTTGCTAATAGTTTTTCTTCCTAGGAATCACCCAGTCACACAGCTGCAGGTAAAGAAGTTTCAGAATATGCCATCGCTGCCCTTTCATTCCAACTGAGAGAAAATGAGAGCAGAGAGCTAATACCCCTCCCCAACAGACTGGATTAAAAAAAAAAAAAGTATAAGAGTTACTGTACCAGAATAAAGGAGTCTCAGCAGAAAAATGGTCTTGCAACTTGTTGTAGTTGGCATCAAAATATGTGTGGAAGTCATGTGTACCTTTTTGTCTCCTTGAATGTTCCAGCAGCTAAGACTACAAAGCCAGTGTGACTGCAGAATAATGACCTAAGAATAATGACCTAATCTGCTCCTATTTAAAAGTTGGTCATAGAAAGCCAAGACAGTCTGTTTGCCTAAAGCCATGGTCAAGTTGAGGGTAAAGACACAAAGTGATTCTCTCTACCCGCTTCTCTACAAGAAAGAAAGTGGTAAAAACATCATTAGGAATGGCAGGAGTTATTAGTAACAACTTCTGGACTCAAAGGAAGAGTGTGTGGGGAATGAATACAATGGTTTCAGTTGTGGTTTTATTTCTATGAAACCTCTTGCTGTTCCTTTAATGCCCTTTGACCTGTTGGCAGGTCTGAATGCAGGACTGGAATGCACTTCACTGAGGAAGTAAAGCAAACTTGTCTTCTTTGGTTACCATGGTTATGGCACTGTGTGTTACCAACTCAATGATTTGCATTGCAAACCATCACTGGAAATGAGGACAGCAGAACTTGATATTCAGGATGGAGAGATTCAATTCACTGGAAATTCTATTGGAAAATTCAGAGGGAGCAAAACATACACATACACTCATACTCCTGAACCCATAAAGAAGTCCAAATTGTGAGTGAGAACTAACAGAGTCAGTCTTATCATCCATAGAATTTCACTATCTATGAAGTATTTTAGTTGAGAGATGAGATGATTTCACATTAGGAAGATGAGTAGGCACATTATTGACCTCATTTTTTGAATTAAATTCCACTACTACATTCGCCATGCATTCTTATATATGACATAATGCTAAAGCACTACCTAAAAATAATGTTTTTCTTGAGACATGCATTTCAACAATATCCTTCATTTTAATAAGTTGCATTATTAGAGTTTAAAATGATGGAAAAGATCTTGTGCATTTCAAATTATATTTCACTTCAAACAAAGAGGAACCCCAAGATGAGAAAAGATGAATTGGAAGTGCTGAGATTAAAGAGCAGGGGAATGAGGGGAGGAGGCCTCATCAACTCTTTCCTCTTCCTCTATGACAGCTCGTGACGTTTCTCAGCAGGGCTCCAAGCATCAATGAGCAAGATATGAATACCTTCCTTCTAGCCCTATAAACTAGCCCTCAGCCTATTCTGGGAGATCTCTCTTGTCTCTTAAGACTTCTCCCTGCCTTCATCACCAGTGGCTGAAATTCTGCCTCTCGGGAGCCCAGGAGTATGTCAAGGCTGACATGACAAAACAGCCTCCTTTTCCTCTGTGGCATGTACTGCCTTCTTAGCCCTGAGAAGACCACAACTTTGTCTCGGCATCCACCAGGATGTGCTGGCTTTGTAAAAAGGCTAATGACACAGCATACTTTAACCGAAATGCCATGGCCAGAACTGTACTTGCAAAATGACGTCCTTATTTTAACAGTTTAATTCTAAAAGATTTTAATAGACTTGATCTTTAAAATAAAACTGGGCATAGAATTGCATCTACACACACACATAAACAACCTCAATTCCCATACTTTGATTACCCATTAGTTATACATGTATTTATATATCTTATTTTTGTGGGAGCGTTCAGTACTCAGAGCACTGAAGGAGAATAGGACCCTATCAAAACATAGTTCCTATTAACATTATCTTGGGAAATCGATTTCCTTTTTAGAAGCATAGTTAATTCAGAATAATGATGTGCGCATCACTGGATTTTTTTAGAAAAGAAACTTTCTTCATAAAAATGAATATATTTTGTTATATATATGGTGGTCCATGAAACAATGGGCAATTCATAACCAAAGCACTGTAATTCCAAGAAAACTCTTCCAAATCTTCCCTTTCAGGTCTGTCTTCCAACATACAGATATCATCCTTTGTGACAAAGAGATACTCAGAATAAGTTGAAGTTGTTCACTCTCTAAGAAAGAAGACAAATAAGTTCTAAGATGGCAATATAATTAGTAAGGGTTTTTGTTGTTGCTGCTGCTGTTGTTTTTGTTTTGGGAAAAGGAAAGGATTCTATGAGATCTAACAGGTAAGGAGCTCAGTCCAGCTTCAAGGGTTTGGAAAAAGCATCCTGGAAATTACAGTCTAAGCGTGATTTTAAAAAGGGATAGAATTTAGCCAAGGAGGCTGAGAAAGGAAAAGAAACTACAAGGAGGAGGTGCTCCGGTCAGTAGGGGGTTGAGGGAGATGACAAAAGGTGAGATTGAAAACCTATGTCATGCATTTTCCACATTTTTAATAAGTAAATAATTATTATAACCTCTTTGGATCTACAAGAGTATCCTACAATAGGAAAGTAGGAGTGAGGAAAGTGAGACCCAGAAAAGTTAAGAGATTTGACAGTGTCACAAAGTGAGTTTTTGACATACTGCATACTAGGGCTAAGGTCTCTGAAATCTCTGACATAATGCTTCTACCATTAATGGGAAACCAGGCTAAAAGAAGAGGCGCAGTCTTAATGTCTTCTCAATGAACTAAATAATGTAATTAACTTTGACTGGAATAGCCTTCATAAAGTATGAGTAAGTAAATGTAAGCCTCTATCCTTTGCATGGGGTGGGGAGAAGGAGGATGATTCAGGGAGAGAGAACAGCATGTGCAAAGGTGCAAAGGTCTAGGGTCAAGAGAGAGAATAAATTCCACTTGAAAAATTACAAGAACCTCAGCATGACTACTGCATAATATATGAGGAGACAATGTCAAGTGATGTAACTGGAAAGGGAAGGAGTAACCAAAATATGAAGGACTTTGCATGCCAATAAGGGGTTTGAACTTTGTTCTGAGAGCAGTGGGAAGTGAAATGATCAGACTTTCATTCTGAAAAGGTCTTTTTGCTTCAATATGGAGAATAGAATAAGTGGAAGCAACAAGACTGAAAAAAGGAGGCTGGGGACCAGGTAAGATATTATGGTGACTGTAATCATAGCCCCAAGAGTAGAAATGTAGATAAGTGTGTTATCACAGTACTATGTGGGAGAAAAAAACTGCAGGTCTTACGGACTGATTACTGTTGGGGGACGCAGTGGTCAAAATTAATCTCAGTTTTCCAACTTGTGCAAGTGGTCAATACCATTTCATTTATAGAGCAGGCATTACAGAAGGAAGTATAATTTGAAAATCGTTAAGATAATGAGATGATATTGATAGCCACCATTTATATTGGTTTGTGCCAAGCCCCACAGTTAAAGTTTTACAACATTTTCTTACTTCTCACACAAAATTTAGGTAGAAGTTATCATTATCCCATTTTAGAGATGAGGAAACTGAGCTTCACAGATGTTAAACCATTTTTTCCCATACAACTAGTTTGACTATGCCTCTCTGACTCGCGACGTAGGCCTATCTGACTCCTAGAGCTCAAAAAGTACAAATGCTTCTTGATTTATAATGGGGTTAATCCCTTGATAAACCCATCATAAGTTGAAAAATTGTTAAGTGAAATCATCATATGTCAGAGACTATCTATATACCAATTGTGATACACTTTCTAAAGTTATTTTGAGGAAGGAGAGCATGTTATTTTAGAGATATCAGAATCTTTCTCAGTTTTCCAACAATTCTAAATACAAGTGAAGCAGAGGATTTAGTCTGGCTGTTTTATGTTCACCAAACCAAGCCAGAGAATTAGTTGTCATGTTTACTGATAGAGTTTCCAAGTAGGTCCAAGAGCCCTGGCTAGATGAAGAGAGCTGAAGGTAAGCTTTCCTTCCTTTCACATTCATGCACAGAGACTCAAGCTCAATATATTTTTTTAACATTCCCAATGAGCCAGAAAGTTATTAGAAAACACAATCTCTATGTACAGTACAATTAAATGATGATTGAGGCTGATTTATAGGTTAGTAAGCTATAAGAATAAATAGGAGGCAATTCTTTCCTAAGTAATCTTTAGTAGATATGATAAATCTAGCTGTTAAATGCATAGCATGAGATTGAGTGGCCCCAAATTGCTCTATGTTCCACTAGATGGGCTTTAAAATGGTGTTTCATTTTAACAATACTTTTATTGTATTTCCCCCCTTAGAGTTAAATTTGACACATCATGCATGCTCCACAAATATTTGGTATTCATTCTCATCACAGTAAGTCCTGCCAGGTCAATTCAATCTTTCTACAGTAAAGATTCAAATCAAATGCCGCCTCCACTGTGTAGGAGGTCCCCATCTTTTCCCCTCATTTTGCTTATGCCTGTTCCAGAACATTTACCACATTGTGCTTGTTACTATACCATTGAGTCTCAACTAGAACTGATTTTTCACCAAGGGGACCTTTGGCAATGTTTAGAGACATTTTTGATTTTTGCAATGGGGTGGAGAATGCTACTGGTATCTGGTGGATAGAGGCCAAGGATGCAGCCCTACCCCAAATAATTTTTTAACCCAAACATCAGGATTGATGACATTGAGACACCCTGTATTAGACAAAGGAAAAGATGGAAAGCTTAGGACTTAGGGTCACAAGTGCTCAGTTGCAACCCTGGCTCCAGCACTTGCTAGCTATGACATTGGGCATGTCTCCATTTCAGGATTCTCATCAATACAGTGTAGATGCTTCTTTTACAGATGCTTCCTTCACAGAATTATCACAGGGACTAATTCAATAATGCATGATAAATGGCCTGTAAACTTGATAGAGTCATCATTATATGTTTTATGATTGTATGTGTAATGGTGAATGTAATAATACTAATTGCACAGTCAGTTTGGATACATAGGTCTAGAGCTGAGTAATGAAATTTGGACTGGATTTCACATCTGAACCTGAATCTTATTTCTTTGTATTTCATCTCAACAAAGATTTCATATTGAGCCGAATCTCTGAGCTAGCACTCTTTTAGGTACTATTGATATAAAAATAAGATATTCTTCCTAAATTAAGGAACTCTCTTTGTAAGATGAAGATAGAATCATAAACAAATAGTTACAATACTATGTAAAATAAACTAAGATAACAGAGGATAGGTGAATAAAATTTTTTAGAAGCAGGCCAATTCAAAACACATAAAAAAGTTTATGGGCTGCATTATAACCAGTCACAAAAAATTTCCTTTACTACCTTGCTTTACTGATCCCCATGGGGGAAAATGTACACTCTTATGACTTAGATTACTTGCTCTACAGAATAGATGAAAGTCAATAAGAAAACTGAAATTGCTTTTTAACAATGAACATGTTAATTCTGGCCATATAGAAAAGTAACAAAATGGAGGCAGCTTTCTTAATCTTTAATCTTGAAATGGAACTGCTAACCATGACTCAAAATGGCTGCATGGGCTGTGAATTGCTCATTGCTGTAACTGAGATATAAAATGCTTTCAGGACACAAATGAATGTTTGGGGGAAAGTTTTCTAAGCCACTCCAGACAGCTGGAAAGTATTTTCATTTACTTTGCTCATTGGAAAGGATTGCTCAATAAATACCTGATAAACTGTACTGGATTGACCTGACACAGTAGTATAGGAAGTGAGCATTCATTTTCCGCCTTTCTCTACCAACCCCCTACATGATTGATTGAAAGGGAGAATCCTGGGACATGTCATAGAAAACTGAGTGAACTCATTTTGCCTACAGATTGTCTTGGATACTCACCAATATCAGGGTCATTAAGTAGTTGTCATATTACTGACATATACTTCCTGCACTGTTCCCTGTAGGATTTTCTGCCATGGATTTCCTGACCTAGAATGTCCTCAGTATTGCCTAGGGTAACGATTCTAAGACATCTTAGTCTAAAGAGCTCTTCAATGGTTCAAGAAGAACCAACACCTTTACAACTAACATTTATGTCAACAAACCTTAGTAAGAAAAAAGCCCAGGCTTCTGATATAATCCTAACAAGAGTTAGTTTATATTTTGCTATTCCACACCAGGAACACTGAACATAAAACAGTCTGAGAGCACTTAACCCCCCTGTATTAGGTTATTCTTACATTGTTATAAATACCCGAGATTGGGTAATTTATAAAGAAAAGAGGTTCAGCTGGCTCATGATTCTGCAAGATGTACAGGAAGCATAGTGCTGACACTGTTTGGCTTTGGAGAGGCATCAGGAAGTTTACAATCATGGTGGAAGGTGAAGAACAGGTGGTAAAAGCAGAAGCAAGAGGCAGGGGTGCCACACATTTAAACAACCAGATCTCTGGAGAATTCACTCACTGTTATGAGGACAGGACCAAGTCAGGAGAGATCCACCCCCATGACTGAAACATCTCCCACCAGGCCCCATCTCCAACATTGGGGATCCCATTTCAACATGAGATTTGGGCAGGAACAAGTATTCAAACTACATCAATCCCTCATGGATTACTATTGGATATCTCTGAGTACCCAATTACCCTCAGTTTAGTTGGGAGTTACTTTAGGGATATCATCAAGGTAGCTCTTCAGATGACACCCTTCCCTGGCAATCAGTTTAAAGAGTCAACTAGTTAAGAGTAAAAGAAGCATTTATATCCATTTTTTTTCCCCTAGTATCTACTGCTTAGTTAAATCCATACATCTCAATCCTGTATACAGGAATCAAAATGGCTGAATTCTTCTTTGATTAGTAAGACTAGAATGCTTTTGTCTGCAATTTAGTAAACATACCCTCAACACCAGCAGCCTTCTTGTTGTCTTAAAGAATAAATTTGTGTTAAGACAAACTTAGAAAGGAACTAAGCATGGGTATCTTCTAAACGCAAGGCACTGTGCTGAGTGCTTTACAGACATTATCTCATTTAAAACTTATATTAGCCCTATGAATCAAAAACTACTATCTACATTGCACAGATGAAGAAACTGAAGATCCAAGGTTAAATACCTTTCCCCATACAATATAGGCGGTAGGATTTGAATACATACATTATAGCTACAAACCCCTTATTTTCTCCCTATGCCATATTTTTGAGAAAAGTAAAAAATGTAGCTCATATGCAGTCAAACTAACTCTATTTATACCCATAAGTTAATGAACACTCAATTGCCATATTATGAGCTACCAAATAAAGAATATGGGATTTTTGGCTTGCTTTGTTTTTAACTTTCTTATAATTTAAAATTGTGTTCTACATGGCTTGCCATCCCTGGAATTTCTGTCTAATGCCTAGCATCATGAAAACACACCTAGGAAATTCAGGGAAAGACATTCAAACCAGATCATAAGCAAACAGGAGATTTCCATGACAGACTGATACTGGGTGAAAAGGATCCTCAAGGGAATGCGACTGTCCCAACTTTGAATAAGATAGACTTGCTCTACACTGCAGAAAGCAGATAAAAGTAAAACCTCATTGAAACAAAAGTGTGGCTTATTCCTTCATGAGCGACTTTCATCATAAGTTCCAGAAGATGAGCATTTATTATGTTTTGGTTCATCAATGTATCCCCAAGAAGGCTGTAGCACAGTACCTCACAGTGAGTGCTCAGTGGCAGTGAATGTGACCTTCACATCGCAATCTTAGTCTACAAGATGGTGAAGGATTTCAAATAGAGAAGTCAAAGTAATAAGGTGGCTAGCATAAGGGAGGGGAGTCAGAGAGGACATGTTCATTGTTTTCACATACTTTAGTAGTGGGTCTGTGGAAGAATCAAGCAGGCTGACATAGGTGCAGTCAGACCCGATGGATGGATCTAGAGGGAGCAGTGTTGGACAAATATGAAAAACAACTTCCTAATACTCAGTAATGAGATGAGTAATGAGTTCCCAGTCCCAGAGGTGCTTGGTTAGAAAAAGACTTGCTCACTGATTTTGGGGTTCCATTGTAAGAAAATACAAATCTTTTGTTGAAACTTCTGGCTTTGGCTTTTTTTTCCCATAAAGAGCTTGGAAGTTGTCACTCCTATCCTTATAAAAAGAAAAAATTACTGGGTAACATAGTGAGACCCTGTCTCTACCAAAGTAAATAAATAAATTAGCCCATGTGGTGGTACAAGCCTGTAGTCCTAGCTACTTGGGTAAGTGGTGGGGGCTGAGATGGGAGAATCACTTGAGCCGAGGAGTTTGAGGCTGCAGTGAGAGCTGTGATCACCGCCTGTGCTATAGCTTGGGTGACAGAGCAAGGCCCTGTCACCCTGTCTCAAAAAAAAAATAAAATAAAGAAAGAAGAAAGAAAGGAAGGAAGGAAGGAGGGAAGGAAGGAAGGAAGAAAACAAAAAGAAAAAGCTGGACAAACGGAAATAAACAAGTTTCCTTGGACACATCCAGAGCTGAGGTCTCAGGGACGATCTGTATATCATAATCTGAGTGGCAGTCCCATCCAGAGAGTCAGATCCAAGACATGCTTAACTAAAGCAGTAGTTACTGGAGCCACAGACCAGTAGAAACACTTGAATAGTAATTTTGATGAACCACTGGAGGCCAAATATAGATTAACATAAAAGTGAGAAAGTTATTGAGCTGCAGCTCTAGGAAAATTACCCATGATTTGGGAGACTTTTACCTCCAGGAAACCCACCAAGTTTTCATAGTGAAGATAAACGAAGATCCCCTCATGGCTCTGGAAGAGGGAGGAAAGGAATAATCACTGTGAAATATGACCAGTTCCTTCTGCATAACAAAAGCCAACTCTCCAGGGAAAAAGACTTTGCCACAGCATTACCCCAGTTGTGGAAGAGCATCCCTCCTATACTAGACTAGATGGGCAAGGTAACCAGAGAGTAGGAAACGCTACAGGAAAAAAAAAATTCGAAAGAAAATTTTATAGGTCAGAAATTTGAATCTGCAAAAGAAAGGAGAAATATTGGAGAAGGAATAAAGGTAAAATAAAATCATTATTTTTCTTATTCTTAGTTTATCTAACAGATAACTTGGTTTAAAGTAACAATAGTGTCAATGTATTGAGTGATAGTAATATAGCAAGGAATAGGAGGGGGAAATTGGAAATAATCCATTATAAGTTACATGTATTACCTGCAAAGTGGTATGGTGTTATTTAAAGCTGAATTAACATAAGTTAATTAAAAATGTGGGCTGGGCACGGTGGCTTACACCTGTAATCCCAGCACTTTGGGAGGCTGAGGCGGGCAGATCACAAGGTCAGGAGATCAAGACCATCCTGGCTAACATGGTGAAACCCCGTCTCTACTAAAAATACGAAAAAAAATTAGCCGGGCATGGTAGCAGGCACCTGTAGTCCCAGCTACTCGGGAGGCTGAGGCAGGAGAATGGCGTGAATCTGGGAGATGGAGCTTGCAGTGAGCTGAGATCATGCCACTGCACTCCAGCTTGGGCGACTGAGCGACACTCCGTTTCAAAAAAAAAAAAAAGAAGAAAGATCTATAGTCTAAGTTTCTACTTTAGGAAAGTAGAGAAAAAGAGCAATGTAAGTCTACAGCAAGCAGAAAAAATAAAAAGAAATAATAAACATAAGAGTAGAAATAAATTAAACGGAAAACAATGAAAAAAAAAAATCAATGAAACCAAACCTTGTTCTTTGAAAAGAACAATAAAATGGATAAATTTCTAGCCAGAAATGAGAATAAAAGAGAGAAGACAGCCTTTGTAATGTGAAGCCAGGGTTCTCACAGTTGTGGAAATTTACAACTAAGCAAGTAGAAGAGTCTAGAATAATTCATGTAGAAATGGATGAGAGATGGGGATATCAGTATTAACCCATGTTTAACTTAATATAGGTATAGATGATTACATATAGAAGTTTCATGGGTATATGTATATACATGGATTAACATACACACATATATTTCATTCCTCTATCTGTTGAGAGGGCCTAGAAGCAAAACACTCCACTAGTAATGAACATACCTGGTATCCAGATCTTGGTTTCTAAAACCATTCTGATTCTAGGTCTAGGGCAGGAAATACAAAAGATGAGCTTATAACATTTTATAGTGCCAGAAAGTAAGAAAAGTGCCTAACTCTCTCTCTCTCTCTCTCTCACACACACACACACACAATGATGTGGTATGTCCAAGAGACACAGAAGTCAACTTAAAGAGCTCTTATTGGCAAAAGCTGGGAAAAATAATTCCAAATAATTTATGTAGATACTCCACCTTCAAGGAGGTAGAGTATAACTTCTCACTTCTTGGGTGTGCGATATGCATAGTGACTTTCTTTCAAAAAATAAGTATGGAAAGGGAAAAGCATAACTTTACAGTGCAGAAACCTGACAAACACTATCTCAGGCAGGTGTTCAGATTAACATCAGTGGAGATAAGTCACGTTGACAGTGTGTTTTCTTGATATAATTTGATAAAAGTGCTATTTTACCTTTATGGTTTTCCTCCCCTAAACCCATAACCCCAGTGTAATCATAAGAAAAACAACAGACAAATCCCACTTGAAAAAAAGCCTACAGTATACTTGATCAGTATTCTTTGAAAATTTAACCATCATCAAAAGCAAGAAAAGTTTGAGAAACTGTGACAGTCAAGAGGAGCCTAAGGAGATGTGCCAACTAAATGTGGTATGGCATCCTGGATGACACTATGAAACAAAAAACAGCTAGGTAAAAACTTAAAAAGGTTTAAACAAAGGTGGACTTAGTTAATAATAATGTATCAATATTGGTTCATTGATTATAAACACATGTGTCATATTAATTTGTTAATAATAGAGACAGTGGGTATAGAGAGATCTCTACAATTTTGTCTATATTGAAAACTATTAAAAAATAAAAATGTATTTATTTTGTGGTTGGATTAAAAGATATTTTGTATACCTACTCCAACTCTGAAATTCAGTGATTCTAAAATAAGGTATTTATGATAATGTGCAAAGAAGGGACAAATACCAGCAGGATAACATAAGATTAAAATAAATATGTTTATATATATAAATATATAATATATAAATATATATATTTTATAAAACCTATACATATATATAGAGAGAGAGGCCAGAAATAGAACCATATATGCATGGTTGTGTGTATAGATGTAACATCATTATGTAAGGATATATAACACAATGCTAACAGTGGTCATCTCTGGATGATATGATTTCAAAGTTTTTACTTTCTTCATTTTATTTGACTGCATTTTTAGGATAATTGACCGAGGAGACACAATTATTTTTGTAAAATAACAAGAAGTTAATCCAATTCTAGTATTTAAATTTAATGAGTATTCACGATGAGAAACGCCTGTCTGAGCTATGTGCCCCTCCTCCAAACTCAACCAACACCCTGTACTAACTTCAATCATTATACCTTAGCAACCATTCTATACACGTATGTTGTCTATCTTCCTTCCTGGATTATAATCTTCTTGCGAACAAGAAGTATCTCATTTTGCATCATTACCATTTTGTGTAGAACCTGGCATCTTGAGCATTCGGGGCACCTGCACAGCACGCTGCAGGATACAATCTTGGACAAGTCACTGCCTCAGTTTTCTCATAAGTACAATGAGAAATTTGGGCTACTGTCATCTCTGGAGATTTTTCTAGATCTAAGATTCAAGGTTCTTTGCCTGTTACAATGAATTAGGCAAAACGTCACAAAATAGGAATCTCAGGGAGATTATGTGACTTGCCCAACTTCTTTTGCATCTTCTGGAATGTGATAGAAGATTAAGATTCAGGAAATGTCTGCTCTGTGGGAATTGGTTTAGAAGACTTTTTCTGTAGGTTTTAAATAATTTATTTGCTGTTAAATTTGTCCTTGCAAATTTACAAAAGCCTGAACATATGAGATTGGCTAAAATACAGAAGAATAAAATACAAGGATAATTATTTCCTGAGACCTTGTTAGAATTGTTTTTCAGATTTTCCTACAATACGCAGAAAATACCCATGTGATAAAGTGAGTATATTGTTACATGTGTTTCGTTCTAATTATACCGCTTTTTCCTTGGACCTGAGATTAAGGAAAAATGATGGAAAATCACCATTCCTGGTTTATGCACTTCAAGGTCAAACTCAAATGGCTTTCCAACATCATTGATTCTGCCATCTCTCACTCAGCAACATTCTCTAGCTATCCAATTCCTATTCCCCGTGAACCCTGATCACTTGAAACATCGAGTTCACCTAGAAGAGCCTATTATAGTTTATGTGTTTCCTTTTGCTGGTATAACAAATTATCACAAACTTAGTAGTTGTAGGCAACACACATTATTGTCTTATAGTTCTGGAAGTCAGAAGTCTAAAACTTAGTCTCACTGGGCTAAAATGTGTATGTGTCAGCAGGCCTGCACTCCTTCCTGGAAGCTCTAGAGGAAATCCATCTCCTTGCCTTTCAGAGGCTGTCTCCATTCCGTGGCTCGTGGCTTCTTCGTCTTCAAACTTAGCAGTGTAGCATCCTCAACTCTCCTGACTCTGCCTCTCTGCTCCTATCATGACTCCTCCTCCTCTGACCCTGACTCTCCTGCCTCTTTCTTATCAGGACCTTTTTATGACATTGGCCCCAACCAAAAAACCCAAGATAATTTTTCTTCTCAAGATCCTCAACTTAATTACATCTACAGAGTCCCTTTTAACACACACAGTGTGACATCTTGACGTCTTTGTTGTGGGGAGGCACTATTCTATCTACCATACACCCATCTTTCTCCCATCAGCACAGTGGACACCTCTTATGCTGAGATCCAGTATTGAGAGGTGACAACGTGCTAGCAGCCCTCGCTCGCTCTCGGCGCCTGCTCGGCCTCGGCGTCCGCTCTGGCCGCGCTCCAGGAGCCCTTCAGCCTGCCACTGCGCCGTAGGGGCCCCTCTCTGGGGCCGGCCGAGGCCGGAGCCGGCTCCCTCGGCTCGCAGAGAGGTGTGGAGGGTGGGGCGCGGGCGGGAGCTGGCGCTGCGCGCGTTCCGGGCGGGCTTGGGCTCGGCGGGTTCCGCACTCAGCGCGGCAGGCCGGCGCCTGCTGGGCTTGATCGAAGGCTGAGTCCCGTGCGTGGACCGCCGTTCCCTCTTTGCGAGGTCGTTGGCCACGATAGCGGGTCTCCGTCTCTTTCTTGCTTCCCCTGTTTTCCTCTTGGTTGTATGAGACGAGCTCCCTGTGGGCTGACGGAGTGCCCGGGCTAGGTGCCGCAAAGTCCCGCGGCGAGTGCCAGTGAGAGGTGAAGCTGGTGGGACTTCTGGGACGGGCGGGGACGCGGAGAACTTTTCTCTCTAGCTAACGGTTTGTAAGCGCACCAATCAGCACTCTGTCAAAACGGACCAATGAGCTCTCTGTAAAACGGACCAATTTGCTCTCTGTAAAATGGACCAATGAGCTCTCTGCAAAATGGACCAATCCGCAGGATGTGGGTGGGGCCAGATAAAGGAATAAAATAAAGCCACCCGAGGCAGCAGCGGCAACCCGTTCAGGTCCGCTTCTACGCTGTTTCTTTGTATCTGTGATAACTCTGGGTGCTGCTCACTCTTTGGGTGTGCACCGCTTTTAAGAGCTGTAACAGTCACCGCGAAGGTCTGCAGCTTCACTCCTGAAGTCAGCGAGACCACGAATCCACCAGAAGGAAGCAATTCTGGACACACCATCTTTAAGAACTGAACCACTCATGGCAAAGGTCTGCGGTTTCATTCTTGAAGCCAGCGAGACCAAGAACCCACCAATTCCTGACAGTATCACAGCAACTTCTGGGGAAGGCATCTCTGGTACAAGTCACGTCTTGTCACAGATAAGTAACTACTTTGGAGGTTCTATTAAAAACTCTTCTTTTAGAAAGTGCACAATGGACATATAGGCTCTAATTGAGGCTATCTAAGCATGTACTACTTTTGTATTCAGACAAATTATTTTTTCTTAAATTTATAAGCTTCAGCGAGAGACAGACTTAGATTCAAATCTGGGTGCTGCCAACTATTATCTGTGTCTCTTAGAGCAAGCTGTTTCTTTTCCTGAGCTATGCTGTCTCTAACTCAGCCACATTCTCTACCACCATCTCTGGAATTTCTCAGTGTGAGATTTGAGGGATATCTAGGGTGTTTTAAATTAGAGTCATAATTGAATTTACTACAGGTAGTAGAAATAAATAATAAATAAGATTGTAGAATTTGAGTCCGCTTTTTATAAAGTCTGAAGTTTGATATATTAGTTCTTTTGTCTGAAAATATTTTTCATATTTCCCAGAACCAGTAGTATATATATACACACACACACACGCAGAAATCTTCAACAAACCTAACTGCCCAGTAAGACACCCAGGTGATTATGCACATTATAAACTATTGTGTTTTACAGAGAGGGTTTATTATTAATCTTTTAGTGTTGTTTTGTTTCCTTTCCTTACCCAATCATATGTGTCTCTGTGATTCTCTGAAATTCGTCCAAGTTGTGCGTTGCCCATGGTTCCTTTCTCTTTCCTCTTGTTAATACTGTATTTAATTTGCTACAAAGTCAATATTTATTTAATAACCTAGTGTTTTGTTGGCAAAAAAACTACTATGAATGATACAAATATATAGCCTATTTCTTCTCCTAACACAATACTTTTGTCATCTTACAACATGAAATAGAAGCTTATTAGCCCCCTCAAAACTTCACAACATTTTTGGGATCTGCTTGTACCCTGGTCTCTTCATTCTTTTGTTCTCATTCTCTCTTCACATTCCCTCCTTCCGTCATTCTTTCTCTAAATAAGAAATATGTCCGCCGGGCGTGGTGGCTCACTCCTGTAATCCCAGCACTTTGGGAGGCCGAGGTGGGCGGATCACAGGGTCAGGAGATCGAGACCACGGTGAAACCCCGTCTCTACTAAAAATACAAAAAATTAGCCGGGCATGGTGGCAGGTGCCTGTAGTCCTAGCTACTGGGGAGGCTGAGGCAGGAGAATGACGTGAACCCAGGAGGCGGAGCTTGCAGTGAGCCGAGATCACGCCACTGCACTCCAGCCTGGGTGACAGAGCGTGATTCTATCAAACAAAACAAAACAAAACAAAACAAAAAACAAACAAAAAAAGAAATATGTCATTTTGGCTCATTGCATTTTAAACAATACAATGTATATAAAATTAAATGAAAATTCCTATCCCTAAATTTTCAGTCTTATAATGTAATAATCACATCAAGTTGTTGCCAATCCTTGTCCTCTGGACTTTTTCACATACTGGACATCATGCTATGTCAAAGTAGATACATTTTTACTTTTTTTTTTTTTTTTCAGACGGAGTTTCACTCTTGTTGTCCAGGCTGGAGTGCAATGGTGATAGCTCACGACACCTCTGCCTCCCAGGTTGAAATTATTTTCTTGCCTCAGCCTCCCGAGTAGCTGAGATTACAGGCATGCACCTCCATGCCCGGCTAATTTTGTATTTTTAGTAGAGACGGGGTTTCTGTGTGTTAGTCAGGCTGGTCTCCATTTGACTTCTTTTTAATGGCTACGTACTAGTCCATTGCATGGACATACCACAACTTGTTTCTTTCTTTTCTCTTTTTTCTTTTTTTTTTTTTTTCCTACCACTGCTGTAGAAAGCAGAGCATTTCCCTCATTGCCTTTATAAGTTCATGTATTTTTCTAGTGGAGAAGTAGTGGAAAGGAATGAAAAGGTATTCCTATAACAATTTTTTAAAAAAATAAAACTTCTCCTCCAAACTCTCTCACTTCTTGATCTCTTGCCTTAGAGGATTTAGGAAAATGGTCTGGTAAAGTTATAAGTTAGCTGTATATTATCCAATAAGAATAGATAATTACTAAATCACCACTTCCCTCTCTCCTGTCAATTCCCCAATAATTGTGAGTGAAATGGGCCAAGTTCTCAGCTGTGAACCAGGAGAAGTGAGAGGGAGCTATGAATGACTTAAAAAAGGTACCTGCTAAAAACACAGTTGCTTTTATTTTATATATTATGTAAAATATTAACCTTTATGTATTACATAAAATACAGGTATATTATATATATATATATAAAGCAATTTATATATCTGTCTGTGTATATATATGTGCAAATATGCTATCTCGTCTAGTTGAAACATTCAATTTCATGAGTATTTAACACATCTTATTCATTAGCAATGTATATCTGTTAAAGGTGAGGTACCAACATACTATTCTGACTTGTTGCATTTTGCAAATTATACTAGTGCGATATCCTCACACAAAAATATTACTGGCTGAAAACTAGAAATGGAGCGACACCGTGCTTATAAGCTGTTCTTACCTGCTGGACTCTGTCTGTCCCTCATTCCCTGGAATTGGCTAGCTTTCAAAACCACAATATTTAATTGTCAGTTATTAGCCCCCACAACTCCAGATTAGCTTTTTTCTCCTCTGCCCCCATCCAGGAAACGGTCAATACTCAATATTCCTTCTTACATTTCAACTCCTTTATCACCAACAGCATTTAACGTTATTTTATTTGATTCTAACAGCTTCAATCCGATCAATTTCACCTGCATTTAAAGGAAGCCTGTTAGCTAGGTTTACAATCCAGAGGGAGAGAGGAAGGTAAAGGTTTTGTGTCCCTTTAATGACCAGGGAGAATATTTAGGTTCCTAGAGCACACACATACAAAAGTTCTGATAAACAGTCTTACCTTCCTTAGTTGGAGGAGAGGACAAGCAGTGTCTATCCCTTAAAGCAGAGATCATGAAAGCCCCCTTCAGCAGCCTCTACACACCTGCCACACAAGCCCATTCCTGAGCCATCTGAAAGTTCCTGAAGGAAACAGGGTAGCATTTGACTACTCTTGCATAACATTTTCATAATCCACACCCATTGTCCTAAGGAAAAACCTGTTTTCCTCATCCACTGGGATCAGGAAACAATCAAAACAGAAGCCTGGGACAGAATGGCACCTTCAGACAACTAACTCAGACTGAAAGAGACTTCCAGTACTCATGGACACTCAGGATTTTATGAGCTCTACTTCATGCCAGACCCTCGTCTGGAAAAAGGAGGTGCGAAGATGAACAAATTGCTTTCCTCTCCCCTTAAGAGCTTGCAGCCTTTTAGGGCCACAAATGTAAAAACAACTAGTAACTCCTGTGGAGGAACATTGAGGCCACAGAAGGAGAGGGGATGAGTTATCCATAGGGAATTTGGGAAGCCCTCTCCCAGGGGATAATGCCTGTGATGAGGGTTGAACGAGGGTTGAATAGGTTTGGGGCTGTGGGGAGGACATTGAAGGCAAACAGCACTATATACCAGAGGCACAAAATTAGCCAACAGAATGGTACATTCAGGGAAGTGTGAAGAAGTCTGTGTGGCTGAAACATAGAATATGTGGAAACAAAAGAGAGAGATGAGACTGAAGAAGCAGAAGTGTTGTGTGATGGGCTAACTTACGACTTAGAAAATAATAACTGTGATGGGGATACTATAATTATTCTACACTTCAGTGTCTGAATGTAGCATATTGTTTGTAATTGAGAATGAGAAGCATTGGTGGAAGTAGTTTAATGTATATCTAATTGCTCTGTGTGCTCAGAAGATGGGTGGTCTGGTTAACCAAATGACCTAGCTTGAGTGAAGGCACTGATTACCAACTTCCAAATAATTAGAATAATTAAAATACTTTAAATATAAGGCTGTCATTACTGCATAAGAATATTCCTTTCACAATTCAGAAGGATGTTCAATATTTTAGAATGGTTCAGTCCTGTTATCAGTGTGAATGTCATTCACCTGTCATTAGTGTGAGTGTCATCCTGCGTAAGGACAAAGATGATTGCTAACAAGGTCTGAGGTGGAGGTGAGTTTAGGGTTCTCCTATTTGAGAAAATCACTTGCATTTGAGAGTGTTTTTATACCTTCATGTGCTGGGAACCCTCCTGACAGACTGAACTTGGGCCAATGTAATAAATGAATCACTATTCTAATAATGTTAATACAAACAAATAATCAAAGTAAATCTCATCTCCCCGTGTGATCTCACCAACATATGGTCTTGTGGTTGAAACTTGGCAAGTTAATTGTCATAAGAACCCTGAAAGGAAGACGGAATGAATTGGTAATTTTATTCCTAGGTCAAACCTCCTTCCTTATTTCCCTGTTCCCACAGACCCGCAAACCCTTGACAGAGCAAGTATGTTCTATTGTTAACATTTCTTCCTCCATTGAAGTCTCATTAATGACTATAATTTGCTCTATTACTACTGGCTTTGAAGTTTCATTAAGTGCTCTTACATCCATTATTTTGTTTTGTTTTGTTTCTAAAGACCTGTTGGATACCTCGAGCAGGAATCTTGTTTTGTTTTCTCCCCTACATTTAACATGTCAGAAGCTAAAGCTTAAGACAGGTGACTTTCTTTGCCCAAGGTCACATGACCTGAACTACAACTCATGCTTCTATCTTCAAGCGTGAATATCTTTTGTGTAAGATCATAGTGCCTTGAGCACATTTCCTTACAGTAGAGTAATCCAAAGACAGTAAATTGTACTGTTGGTCTCCAGGAAATCCTGACCGGTTTTCATAGCCTCCCAGTGAATATCTTTTTGTAAGATTATAGCGCCTTGAGCACGTTTCCTTATAATAGTGTTGTCCACAGGCAGTAAATTGTATTGTTGGTCCCCAGAAAATTCTAACCAATTTCCACAACATCCCAGTGACTTTTAGATGATCCAGTGCCCATCTTCCTTAGCCTTCTCTAATGTCCTAATGAGGTCATTAGAGATAGGTTGCTTAAAACTTGGCTTGCTTCCTTTCACCTTGACTTTGACTTGTCTTGCTTTCACCTGGTTTTCCCAGGTTCTGTCTCCTGGATCTACTTGGACTCTTCTTCTCTAGTAGCAACCTGAAATATCATATCTCTTTTGGATGGCCTGTTTGTCCTGAATTTGTTTCTTCTATCAGTATTGCTTTTTTGATCATTTCTAGAAAGACTATGGACTACAGGTCATGAAATAAGTGATGTCTTACTCTTATTTTTGGCCCAGTGCCATGCTCAGCATCTCAGCCTTCCAGTCACCTGTCAGAGAGATTTTGTCACTGGGGGATATAGGCATAAAGCCAACATCCCCCAAATAACCTGCACAGGTACAAAGCTCTTCCACTGTACACCAGTAAAGGGGACAGTTGAACCCTCACTGCATCTACTTCCTGCTTTATGAGCCAGAAGCAAACAATGAGACCTATCATCCAGTAGGTTAGCATCAAGATGAGCGTCATGGGGCAGGTCAGTCCAAAAGGGCTATTTACCCAAGGTAGACTGGGTGGATAGTGTAAAATCTAAATCCTAATCAAGAGGAACCAAAGCCATACCTAGGAATACAATGTAGAATGTCATGTCTAAGGATCAAGATGAGTTTTCAAGATGAAGGTTCTAAGGAATATGGGGTCCAGTATGGTGAGAGTGAGACCTGCTGCTATAGGACCCAGGTCAGGACAGGAGACATGTAAATAATAAGGAGTAACTTGCTTTTGGCTTTGGGATTAATTATGGATGCAGACATGATACAGAGGGCAAAGACAACCAAATACACAGATCCGTGAGCAGCCATCTGCAAGACCAAGACAGAAAGCAGAAAAAGGAAAGGAAGTACCTGAAAGAGGAAATGGTAGGCAGTGGAAAGGAGGATGACAGAGTAGCAAAAACTCTGGTTTAATAAAACCAGGGCTCCACCCTTATCCAGCCACACTGAGCTGGTCACACTTTCCCAGATTCACTGCTCTATCTTGCCTCATGACTTTGCATGCACTTTTCCTTCTGCTTGACACATTCCTGGTTGGTCCACTTGAAAAATTCCTAAGTATTGGTGCAAAAGCAATTGCGGTTTTGGACTGTGAATTTTAAATCATTATAACTAGGCTCAGGCACATCTTTGTTAATCAAAATAGGAACTATTACCATCAACACATTTTTGCCGGTGAGAAAGTTTGTTTATTCCAGTAGCATAAAAATCCATTCTTCAGGATTCGATGAACTCTTGGAAAGCATTTTCTGCATCTTTCTGGTTGTGGAAGTGTTTTCTCTGCAAAAAGTGTTGACATGCTTGGAGAAGTGGTAGTCGGTTGGTGAGAGGTCAGGTGAATATGGCAGATGAGGCAAAAACTTTGTAGCCCAGTTGGTTAAAGTTTTGAAGTGCTGGTTGTGCAACATGCAGTTGGGCATTGTGGAGAAGAATTTGGTCCTTTCTGTTGACCAGTGCCAACTGCAGGCATTGCAGTTTTCCATGCATCTAATCGATTTGCTGAGCATACTTCTCAGATGTAATGGTTTTGCAGGAATTCAGAAAGCTACAGTGGATCAGGCCAGCAGCAGACCACAAAACAGTGACCATGATCTTTGGTTAATGCAAGTTTGGCTTTGGGAAGTGCTTTGGAGCTTCTTCTCGGTCCAGCCACTGAGCTTGTCATCACTGGTTGTCTATAAAATCCACTTTTTGTTGCACATCACAATGTGATCAAGAAATGGTTTGTTGCTGTTGTGTAGAATAAGAGAAGGCAACACTTCAGATGACGATTTTTTGCATTTTCCCTCAGTTCATAAGGCACCCGCTTACTGAGCTTTTTCACTTTTCCCATTTACTTCAAATGCTGAATGACCATAGCATGATCGACCTCGAGTTCTTTGTCAACTTCTCGGTAGTTGTAAGAGGATCAGCTTTGATGATTGCTCTCAATTGGTTGTTGTCAACTTCCCATGGCCAGCCACTACACTCCTCATCTTCAAGGCTCTCCTTTCCCTTTGCACACCTTCTTGTACTACCACTGCACTGTACATTCATTAGCAATTCCTGGGCCAAATGCATTGTTGATGTTGCAAGTTTTCTCTGCTGCTTTACAACGCATTTTGAACTCAAATAAGAAAATCACTCAAATTTACTTTTTGTCTAATCTCATTTCCATAATCCGAAATAAATATAAAATAAACAGCAAGTAATAACTCATTAGCAAAAAAAAAAAAGTGAGACGTGAATTAAAATGATGTGTAAAATAACCACATTTACTTAAGAATGTATTCCAATATCAAACAGCAAATTTCAACAATGCAAAAACCACAGTTATCTTTGCACCAACTTGCCAGGGCTTGGCTTACAGATGATTTTCTTTATAAATCTCTCCTTGAAACCTTACTTGCCAATTTATTTGAGCACTGTGTTCCCAACTCTATTCTAATTTAAGCCTCACCTCAACCCCATGTTATACATGCTGCTGTTATTCCCATTTTGCAGTGTAGAAACTTGAGACATGGAAAGGTTAAGGAGCACAATTTATCCGAGGAAGAATCAGGATTCAAGTCTAGGTGGTCAGCTTGAGGGTGTGCAGTCTGAACTACACTACCCTGTGTGTTTCCTAACGCAGAGTTAATCCAGCCTTACTGATGCCTTTAACCATGCCTTGCACATATTACTGTAATATCACTTACCCCACACATCATGGTAACTATTTAAGTGGCTTTCTTACCCCATTAAACTTGAAAGTTCTGGGTCAGCAAGTCAATAGTGAGTTAATCACTGTTATTCATAGCCTCGTACTTGTTAACACCAGAAAATGTTCCCCCTGTATTTCTGATCTCAATTAATGACATAACCATTCACTCAGAGTCCAAACCAGAAATGTGGGGATTATCCCAAGCTTATCCTTTCTTCCCCATTCTCATCACAACCAAGTTCTGTCAGTTCATTCTCCTGAATTCTTCTCAAATTTATCCTTTACATTCCATCTCCACAGTCACGACCTGTTCACACCTGAACATTTTTTCCTGAGTTGCAGCAGCCAGCTTTCCATTCTTCTTGCTTCCTGACTTCCTCTCACTCCAATCTATCTTGGCGGCTAGTAGTAATTTAACATGTCACTCACTCATCATTGTCACTGTTTCCTGGACCCCAAACATTTTTCCCTACACATCACACCCCTGTAGATGCTGCTTCCTCTTTTGGGACAAACTTCTCCTGACTTCTTTGTTTCTATAGTTCCCACTCATCATCATCTGAACACCCAACTCAATCAGTTTACATTACTTTCCATTCCACAGTTACTGGAAGCTCAGTTGGGCTCCAATGCTACCCATTCACCCACAGTGAAACTAAGCATTCTTGTTTATTTCTGTCATGACTGGTCTTCCATGACCCTGTTTTGGGTTTTGTTTGGACTATATACCTAGAAATCAGATTTAAGGATTTGGGTAGCTAATCAAAGTCACAAAGCCTGAAAAATCAAGGATTGGTGTGAATGATTATTCAGATGTGGCTAAATTTACATTTTTACTTTGTTTTTGTGCAAATAATATACTTAATATCCATGATGTTGTGAATGATTAGAGCTCCTGGGGTCTCTCTTTAACTGAAGGGGAGACCTCTAACATTTAGGCATCCCAACATAAAGCTTATGCAATAGCCTCAAAGATGGTCGAAGAGGCCTACAGCTTTACTTAGACTATCATTTTGTTGTTTGGGGTGTGTAATTAGTTCTTTTGCATGGCTGTAAAGAGATACACAAGGCTGGGTAATTAATAAAGAAAAGAGGTTTGATTGGCTCACCGTTTTGCAGGCTGTGTAGGAAGCATGGCCCTGGCATCTGCTTCTGGTGAGGGCTTCAGGAAGCTTTCCATCATGGTGGAAGGCAAAGAGAAAGCAGGCATCTCACATGGTGAGAGAGGGAGCAATGGTGGGGACTTGGGGAGTGTCACACTCTTTTAAGCAACAAGCTCTCACATGAACTAACAGACCTAGAACTCACTCATTACCATCGGGAGGGCACCAAGCCATTAGTGAGGGATCCACCTCCAGGGTGCAAACACCGCCCACAAGGCCCACCTCCAACATTGGAAGTCACATTTCAACATGAGATTTGGAGGGGACAAACATCCAAACTATGTCAGGGTGGGAGCGTAAGGTGGGTGTGAGTAACATCCACCATCATTGGCCCACCTTATTACCATAAGGAGAATTTTATGCCATAGCTGACTTGAGTAATCTGGGTGCATTTCTGTTTATTCCTCCTTATGGCATCATTGTTCCTACATCATCTTCAGAGGTCAGGCCGTTGTCTGCTCAGGAGGGTTTATGCACACTTAATTTCACTCAGTTCTGCCACATTGCTCTCCAAAAGGGTGTTGTATTATCCACACTCATATGAGTAGTGCAAGAGAGATATAATTTTCCAAGCCTTGCTAATTTTGGGTGCCTCTGATTTTCATTCAGATGGGTATAAAGTGATGTGTTTGTATTGTTTAAATTTTATCTTATTATACCTTGAGTAATGAGGTTGAGAATCTCTTCATATACTTGTTATCATTTCATGTCCCCCTTTCTTTGAATCCTATAGTCATAACTTTTGCCTGTTTTTGTATTGCATTCATTTTTGTTTCTGATTGATTCATAAGAGTCCCTTGTACTTTCTAGAGTAATCCCTTGTTGGTTTTTAAAGTGGCAAATATGTTTTCCTAATCTGCCACCCATATGTTAATGTAATCTATAGAGTGGTTTATTGGACGGAGGTCTTTAATTTTGATGTTGTCAAAAAACAGTTTTTGCCTTATGGTTTGTGCTTTGGGGTTCTTACTTGAGAAGTACTTCTGCACCCAATGATTTTTTTTTAATTCTCATGTTTTTCTCCACTCACTTTATAGTTTTACCTTTTATATTTAGGTATTTTATACCTCTGGAGTTCACTCTCATATATGATATAAATTCTGGGTTCAAGCTTAATTTTTATGCATATGGTGAGCCGGGGTTCTGAATACCATCTACTAAACAATCCATCAGTCCATCTACCTCCCCTGACATCTGTTTATGAGGCTATTTCTTTAATACACCAAATCTCCCTCTCTCTTTTCGTGTATTTGCCTGTCTTTACCACCATACTGTTTTTAGTTACTATAGTTTTAAAGTAAACTTCCATAATTGGGAGGGCAGGCCCCTTTAGTTTGCCCTCGTTTTTGTCTTAAACATTATTCTTAAATAAAATGTTACAACTCTGTTGAAATATTAATAATCAAGGTATTGATATTAATCTTTCAATATTAATGTTAGTACTCAATAACAATAAGCAATAAACAATAAAATAAACAATTTTCCTTCAATAAAATGCCTTGTGCATTTTTACTTAGGTTTTATCTAGATATTTTGTAGTTATTTTACTATTGCAAATGGCATTTTGTTTTTCATTATATCTCCTCCTTTTTTCTGTTTGAACTTTCTCTTTTTTTTTCTTCAACTTTTATTTTAAGTTCAGGGGTACATGTGCAGAATGCGCAGGTTTGTCACATAGATAAACCTGTGCCATGGCGGTTTACCACACAGATTAACCATCACTTAAGTATAAAGCCCAACATCCATGAATTATTCTTCCTGATGCTCTCCTGCCCTTTGTACCCTCCATCCCCTCCACTGCCAGCAGGCCCCAGTGTGTGTTGTTCCCCTCCCTGTGTTCATGTGTTTTCATTGTCTAGCTCCCACTTATAAGTGAGAACATGCTGTGTTTGGTTTTCTGTTCCTGCTTTAGTTTGCTGAAGATAATGGCTTCCAGCTCCATCCATCTCCCTGCAAAATACATGATCTCATTCCTTTTTATGGCTGCATAGTATTCCATGGTGTATATGTACCACATTTTCCGTATCCAGTCTATCACTTATGGCCACTTCCATGTCTTTACTATTGTGAATAGTGTAGCGATGAACATATGCAGGCACGTATCTTTATAACAGAATGATTTATATTCCTTTGTGTATATAGTCAGTAATGGGATTGCTGAGTCAAATGGTATATCTGATTCTAGATCTTCGAGGAATCACCACACTGTCTTCCACAGTAGTTAACTAATTTACATTCCCAGCAACAGTGTAGAAGTTCCTTTTTCTCCATGTCCTCACCAGCATCTGTTGTTTCTTGACTTTTTAATAATCATCATTCTGACTGGCGTGAGATGGTATCTCATTGTGATTTTGATTTGCATTTCTCTAATGATCAGTGATGTCGAGCTTTTTTCCATGTTTGTTTGCTTTGTTTCTTGTAAATTTGTTAAAGTTCCTTGTAGACTCTGTATATTAGAGCCTACAAAGATTGCAAAGATTTTCTCCCATTCTGTAGGTTGTCTGTTTGTCTGATGATAGTTTCTTTTGCTGTGCAGAAGCTCTTTACTTTAATTAGATCCCATTTGTCAATTTTTACTTTGGTTGCAATTGCTTTTGGCATTTTTGTCATGAAATCTTTGCCAATACCTATGTCCTGAATGGTATTGCCTAGGTTTTCTTCTAGGAATTTTATAGTTCTGGGTTTTACATTGAAGTCTTTAATTCATTTTGAATTAAATTTTGTATAAGGTATAAGGAATTCATAGTATCTTCTAACTGGTTAATTGACGTGATGCTAAATTTTATGTATCAACTTGACAAAGCTATGATGCCCAGATGTTTGATTAAGCACCAGGTATACTTTAGATGAGACTGATTCTTAAATCAGTAGACTTTCATAAAGCTGATTACCCTCCCTAATGTGAGTGGGCCTCATTCAATCATCTTAAGGCCTCAAAGGAAAAACATTGAGGTTCCCTGAAAAAGAAAAACAATCTGCCTTCAGAATAAAACTGCCTCTCCAGCCTGCTAGCTGGCCCTGCAGATCTTGGGACTTGCTAGCCCCAACAATTGCATGAGCCAGATCCTGAAAATAAATAAATAAATGAGAGCGAGGGAGAAATATATATACAAAATCAGCTGTATATATATATATACACATGTAAATATAAATATATATTCACATGTAAATATAAATATGCACATATAAATATATATATATATATATATATATATATATATATATATATATATATATATAGCTGGTTTTGTTTCTCTGGGAACCCTAATACACGGATACAGAAGAAGGACAAATTCTTATGTCATTAATTATGTTATTTATCCTTAGTATTATTCATTACTATTTCTTTTCACAGATTTGTCAAGATAAAATTCACATATCACAAAATTTATTCATTTAAAATATATAATTTTATATTTTAAATATATAATTTTATATATAAAAGAACTTTGAAAATTCTTTTGGTGCAGACAATCATGTTTTTGATGCAGGTGATCATGTAAGTCACATGATACATATCATATTTTCCCTTTCCTTTCTGTCTTCATAGCTTTTGTGTCTTCTTTCTCCACTTTTATTTAATTTTTTGTCTTATTGCATTGGCCAGAACTTCTGATACTGTTTTAAGCAATATAGTAGTACTGATAGCGAGAAAAATCCCTATCTTATTCCCTACACTAAAAGGATTGAGTCTGTATTTCTCTACTGCATAGGATGTTTGCTGAAGGTCCTTATATGTAGACTTTATAAAGGTAAGGAGACTGTCTTCTAGTCCTAATTTTCTAATATTTTTCTAGGTTTTTCTACCACTTCCTGAAATAACTCTTCATTAATTATGGCATAATATCTCTTAAATATACTAAGTATTTTATTAGCTAACAAATTTATTATAACATAATAATGTGATATAATAATATTATTAGTAATAATGTTATTGTGATATTATTGGGAGGCTGAGGCAGGAGAATCACTTGAACCTAAGAGGTGGAGGTTGCAACGAGCCGAGATTGTACCACTGCACTCCAGCCTGGGCGACAGAGTGAGACTCCATCTCAAAAAATAAAATAAAATAAAATAAAATAAAATAAAATAAAATAAAATAAAATAAAATAAAATAAAAAAGAATGAAGGAAGATAAACAATAAAAAATATGTCAGATGGTTATAAGTGTAGAAAATAAGTGTGAAGCAAGTAAAGGGACAGGCAATGTGTGTAGCAGTCATATTTTAAACCTTTTTGACATAATTTTATTCTTACAAAAATCATTTTTACAAAATAACACCAATGATATATACATGTCCTTCACCCCAATTCCTTATTTTTAGCCTTTTACCATATTTGTTGTCCTTACTGTCTCACTATTATTATATAGACAAATATGTCTATATATGTAAATATATATATCTAAATCATCTTAGAGTAAATTGCAGATGTAGTGGCTCTTTATCCTTATGTACTTCAGTGTTTATTTTCTAAAAACTACCCAGTGCTTTGGAGGCTAAGGTGAAAGGATCATTTGAGGTCAGAATTTCAATACCAGCTTGGACAACATAGTGAGAACCCATCTCTAAAATAAAAAGTTAGCTGGGTGTGGTGACACACGCCTATAGTCCTAGCAGTTCAGGAGGCTGAGGCAGGAGGATCACTTGAGTCTAGGAATTCGAAGCTCCAGTAAGGATGATCATGTCACTGTACTTCAGCCTAGGTGACAGTGAGACCCTGTCTCTAAAAAATGAACAAATACATAAATACATTTAAAAATGTAAAACAATAATCTCTTACATATTATATACAATAATCAAAATCAGAAAATTAACATTGATAGAATACTATCATTTTATCTATACACCTTATTCAGAGTTCACCAATTGTTCCCAGAATGTTTTTTTGTTTGTTTGTTTGTTTTGAGATGGAGTCTCGCTCTGTCGCCCAGGCTGGAGTGTAGTGGCATGATCTCGGCTCACTGCAACCTCTGCCTCCTGGGTTCAAGTGAAGCTCCTGCCTCAGCCTTCCAAGTAGCTGGGATTACAGGCGCATGCCAACATGTCTGGCTAATTATTTGTATTTTTTGTAGAGATGGGGTTTCACTGTGTTAGCCAGGATGGTCTCGATCTGACCTCATGATCCGCCCGCCTGGGCCTCCCAGAGTGCTGGAATTACAGGCGTGAGCCACCGTGCCTGTCAATGTGTCTGTTGTTATTGGCTCAGACCACAGCCTGGCTCCAGCCCTGCTCTGACTAGGTGTACCCCTAGCTGTACTGGGCTGGCTGCTGATTTTGACTTTCAGAGGCAGGTAGGTACTGACTATAGTATACTCAGAATAATGTGGGAGAATAAAAGGGCACCTGTAAATTTCCCTCCCCCACCACCTCCCTCATCTGCAGTGCTTGTTCTTCTCTGGTCCAGGAATATCTCCTGTTTTATTTACACAGGTGGAGTCTGTCTTTGTCTTCCTTTTTCATCTGAAGTAGTTGCAGGGTTGGCCCTTGGAAAGGGGGCCTAACGGCATGTTAATTTTCTATCTTATGTGGTGTTTTAATGAGCATTAAATGAACTAACTGTATAAAAGCACCTGGAGAAGAGCATGTCGTCAGTAAATAGTATCCACAACTGTTATTAATGATTAGCAGCATGATCATTAATAATAACCTTTGCATTTTTCATAATAAGGATTCTCATTAACACATACAAAGTCTCTTCTGCATTTGAGACTCCATGCTGAGTGAAAAGATACAAAATATATTTCACAGGGGCTTTGTGTCTGTAGGTGACACAAACTATTGAATATTTTCAACGCACACAGCTGAGGGGCACTTTCCCACTCAGAACAGAGAAGGCGACCATGGCACATCAGAAAGGAAATGGTTTCTAAAAAGCCTTGTCAGTTTGCCAACAGCTCTTACTAGATTTTAGAGACACAGTGATAGCCATGAACATCAACATGCAGGGCCATGACTGTGGCCAGAGATCCAGGTGGACATTCAAAGGGACTGAGGATAACATCTGTGATATGGTGGGAAGAGTTGGAGACAAGGAGTCTAATGTTTGCAGTGTATTTAATTGTTTTGGGTTTAAGAACTGTACCAGCCACTTGGTAGCCCTGTGACTTTGGACAGCTGTCCAACGTTTTCTGATCCTCAGTTTAATTTCCTTATGGACCAAATGAGGATATAAATGTCATACTTATCTGACTCAGAAGGTGGTTTTGAGGTACAAAAGAATGAATGGATATTCACTTGCTTCGTAAATAAGTACAAATGCATTGCATTGATGGTGTGCTATAGAGTGGATTGTCTTAGGGTAGCTTTAAATCCTGGTTGTAGTCAAGCTGCATAACTGGATCCAATACTTTATTTTGTAATCACTGATGAATTCCTGATTGGTGGGCCTAAGTTCATTTGCTAATTTCTTCTTCAGGGCTGAAAACTATAACTATTACAATCTGTCATCCCCCACACCACAAGGTAGTTTCATTTACCTTGAGTGTAGACGTGAGTTAATCACATCAGTTACTCACAGTCTAATTTCCCTCTTCTGCAGCCAAGTATTTTAGGCCACTGGCCAAACACTATGGTTAAAGAATGCCACAGGTGGAATTTAGCTACGATGCTTTTATCCCATTACAATGAGTAATGCAGCAGCTCCCTGCAATGATAAAATACATTATATTTCCACCAGAGAAAGAAAAAAACAGTGTTAGCCCAATTCAAAAAGAGGCCATCCCCGTGCTTTCATTATTATGGAATTCTACTTGTGAAAGGTTTTCCCATGTGCAGCAATCTTTCCTTGTCTGTCTTCGTGCTCCTGCCAAACTAGAATGAATCCACAACCTTTGGAGCCGATTAGTGATGTTGAGTATGTCAGCACTCTGAGACCACTGTGAAAATATCCTCCTGGGTCTGTTGAAAGAGCAGGAGAGGCAGAAGCATTTCTTTTCCCAATTAAAGGGTGTTGAGACATGACTTCATTCCTTTCTCCCTCCAGTTGTTGTAGGGAGACAGTGTTGACCATTTTACCCATTTCACAGAAGTAGAACTGAAGGCACAGAGGCTTGACTATGAAGACATTATGTGCAGTGAGAAGAGAACAAGAGCTTTCCAACTTTCAGTTTTAGGAAATATGACCCTCTCCCACTCCCCAAACTTCTTCCGTGATGATAACAAATCAGTTCTCCCCACCATAATATGTGACCGAAATTTCATAATAATCTTGCCCAAGACCAAACAAGTCCTGGGCAAGACTTGGGGAATCTGGGGTACAAACCCAGGTCTTTCTAATCCCAAAGCTTACAGACTTTCTACGATGTCATTGTGTTAGATGCTTTACGTGTGCTTTCTCATACCAATCCCCACAGGTTCCAAAACTTATCTTCCTTTAACTACCTGAAGCCCAGAACAAACAGGCCATATTTTTTTCCATAAAGAATCAAAACAAAATAATACCTTTACATATAATAACACAGAATGTTGAAAATGAAGAAAGTTCTGGAAAAATCTACTATGCATTGTCACCATATACGTTTTTCTTGGGCTCTGATATTTCCAATAAATATTCACTAAATGTCTACTGCCCTTCTCAGCCTGTGTTAGAAGATCAGTAAATTTAAAATATGGACAATCAAACCCTGTCATGGTGATTTATCTTCTCTGCTTTAGGAATCCAGCTCGCATCTTACTGACTTCTGGCAAAAAGGCTCAGAAACAGGACCTTCAACACAATCCAAGTCCAAATGAGAATATTAGTTTTCACTCTATGAATCACTAAACATTATGGTTCAACACAGCAATAACTCCAAACTTTCAATGCCAGTAGTGTGTCAGCATTGTATTCAAAAGCAGTTAAAGAATTAAATGCATCTTGCTGTTTTCAAAACCCGTGAGGAATTACCCACGGAGCAGCATGTCAAGACAGCACAAAGCTGATGGGCACCTAGGCAGGGGAAGGGAGCAAGACACCCCCAAACTACTGGGCCTGAGCACAGCACAGGACCCTCCCACAGGTCTGTGACCCACACCGCAGGCAGCTCTGCCCTATAGGACTTGGATAAGAGCCAGGAGTCAGGGCTTGAACTTCTGGGAAGATTCTACAGTCCTCAAGGGACTGTAGAAAAATAAATAATTCCGATAACCTTGTTAAAGAACAGGCTAAGGAGGGGAATAAAGAGAGTTTAGTGACACATATTTTCCTTATTAGTGAAGACTCACCCTTTTGGAGGAAGGAAAGGAATGTTTATAAGATCAGTAGCAAGTAAGTGAGCACATGCCTAATTTGGCAAATATTTCCTGTTTCTCTCAAGCTATTTGGAGTCAAATTACTCTTATAAAATATTTTACATTTCTTACAAAATAAATTTGACCTGAAGAGTGAGGCACCAGTTGGCAATAAGGGCCATTAAGGAAAAAACAGTTTAATATCCTCTAAATTTCACATCTTACCTCTCCTTAAACTAGCACTGTGGCATCCTGTTCAACACCTACCCACTTCTGAGATTAAAACAAAGGAAACGTCATTTTCCAAAGACTTCCAACACATAGTACCTAAGCTAAAAAAACGAAACCCAAAAATTTCATCTGGTTTATCTGGACATTTTATTTTTTTTAATCTATTGGTGTTTTTATATGTTAATCTTTTGGTATTAAATTCTGTTATTATTGCATTAAGTCAGAGATCAAGACACTGAGACATGCCTCATAGCTTCCTTGGAATTTTTGATGCTGATTTTAAGTTAGCATAGAATTGATTTTTATACATGTTTAATTGGCACTGAAATTTAGGAAAAACTCTGAGGTTGCAAGGATGTAAATTTGATGTACATTTTTAAGAATCAGCTGTATTAATGATATTATTCATATTAAGGGAGGAGACCACCCCTCATATTGTCTTATGCCCAATTTCTGCCTCCAAAGAAAGAAAAAGTAAAAACTAAAAGGCAGAAATGAAATCCGCAAGCAGACAGCCCGGTGCCACACCCTGGGCCTGGTAGTTAAAGATCAACCCCTGACCTAATCGGTTATGTTATCTGTAGATTACAGACAATGTATAGAAAAGCACTGTGAAAATCCCTATCCTGTTTTGTTCCGATCTAATTACCGGTGCATGCAGCCCCCAGTCACGTACCCCCTGCTTGCTCAGTTGATCACAACCCTCTCACGTGCACCCCCTTAGAGTTGTGAGCCCTTAAAAGGGACAGGAATTGCTCACTCGGGGAGTTCGGCTCTTGAGACAGGAGTCTTGTGGATGCCCCGGCCGAATAAACCCCTTCCTTCTTTAACTCGGTGTCTGAGGAATTTTCTCTGCAGCTTGTCCTGCTACAGTATCACCTATAATCTTTTTTGTATGTATGTACATATGCATACATACAAACTACTTTGGTCTGCTTCTCTCAATGCTCTGACACCAAATATGTGTGGTTCTGCTACACCAACAACCAGTTCTAAAACTCTCTGGACATCAACTAGGTGTCCAGTGATTCAGCTGAATTTTGATATTAAACTAGAAGTTAGGGTCAGACCCCACAACTTCTATGGTTCAATGCCACAAGACTGCTCCTACTTCAGACACCAGTTGGCAAGCCTAGGCCTCCTGTACTTCAGATTGACTAGCTATAAATTGTAGCCTCCCATGACCCTCTCCTTAGGCTCATTAATTTGCTATAACAGCTCACAAAACTCATGAAATGTTTATTTGCTATTACTGGTTTATTATAAAGAATACAACTCAGGCACAGCTAGATGAGAGATGCATAGAACAAGGTATAGGGGTGGTGCAGGGCCCAGAGATGCCATGCCCTCTCCAGCACGCCACCTTCTTAGCACCTCAATGTGTTCACCAACCCAGAAGCTCCCTCAACCCCTTTGTTTAGAATTCTTTTAACGGAGGTTCCGTTACATAAGCATGATTGATGAAAACATTGGCCATTGACGATTAACTCAATCCCCAGCCCCTTTCTGCTCCTCAGAAGTTGGAGAGTGGGAGCTCAAAATTTCAACCCTTTAATCACACGTTTGGCTTCTCTGGCAGCCAGCACTCATCCTCTAAGAGTAACCTCAGTAGCAATAAGCTCAGTAGCATGGTTGAATGATGCTTATTATTAATAACAAAGAGGTTCCCATCACCTCTATCACTCAGGAAATTCCAAAGGTTTTAAAAGCTCTGACAGAAACCAGGAAGAAAGACCAAATATATATTTGTTATTATAACACAGTATCACAATGTAAGTATTCACCATGCATTTGTTCTAACAATGGATGGCTAAACAGGCCAGTTTGTACTCAAAGCCACTCCTTTTATGTTACGACTTCTTCATTCTTGAACTCCTCCTAGCTTTGCTTCATCTTTCAGTTAATTGGAATGGATCTTCAAATAATTATATCAGGAAGGGCAGGTACATTGTTGGCATATTCTATGAGCTTCTGTTTTTCAGAAAATATATTTCTATTGCCTTCTTACAGTTGACTGAGTCTAAAATTCTTGGGTCTGAAGCTCTTCAGTGAGGGAGGGAAAAAACACTACTTTCTTGTCTACTGGCATTTAGGGTAGTAAATGAGAAACTGAGCTAAATTGATGTTTGTTTCTTTATAAAAACCTGTTTTCCTTATTTGGATCATAATTGATTTTTATCTTTATTCTAGTCATTTGTCTTTATCCAAATGTCTAGATTTATGTGTCATTTCGTTGACTTACATGGATTTGCAGAAAGTGTTTTTATTTCATAGCTTCGAAACCACTTTTGCAAAAATTATAACTAAGGAAATTATGACAGTGAAAAAGATCTGACCTAACCAACTCCATCTTGCTTCTAAATCTCTAAGCTGTTCTTGTTTATTCCTGGGCATAGGCTAAACTAACCTTGGGAAGTAGTTTAGATTATAGTTTAACTTTGAAACAAAATTGATAATAGCCCTTCCCAAAATAAACCCCCTTCTTTCCTGGGGACCAGTCTGCTTTTGTAGGATTAACAAATTAGCTACAAGATTAGGTATGACGGTTTAGAAGCCATGCAGCCTCTGGCTGTAAGAGTCTGAACCTCCCCAAATTACTTCTGTAAATAACATCACTGTTGATCAGTGCTTGTGGTATTTTGTAAACCTTGCTTTCTGATGCACCAGCTGACATGACCCAGACAGGTAATCTGGCTCAACCAGTTCTTTTTTTTTTTTTTTTTTTAATCATACTTTAAGTTCTAGGGTACATGTGCACAATGTGCAGCTTTGTTACATATGTATACATGTGCCATCTTCCTGTGCTGCACCCATTAACTTGTCATTTACATTAGGTATATCTCCTAATGCTATCCCTCCTCCCTCCCCCAACCCCACAACAGGCCCTGGTGTGTGATGTTTCCCTTCCTGTGTCTACGTGTTCTCATCGTTCATTTCCCACCTATGAGTGAGAACATGCAGTGTTTGGTTTTCTGTCCTTGTGATAGTTTACTGAGAATGATGATTTCCAGCTTCATCCATGTCCCTACAAAGGACATGAATTCATCCTTTTTTATGGCTGCATAGTATTCCATGGTGTATATGTGCCACATTTTCTTAATCCAGTCTATCATTGATGGGCATTTGGGTTGGTTCTAAGTCTTTGCTATTGTGAATAGTGCCGCAGTAAACATATGTGTGCATGTGTCTTTATAGTAGCATGATTTATAATCCTTTGGATATATACCCAGCAGTGGGATTACTGGGTCAAATGGTATTTCTAGTTCTAGATCCTTGAGGAATTGCCACACTGTCTTCCACAATGGTTGAACTAGTTTACAGTCTCATCAACAGTGTAAAAGTGTTCCTATTTCTCCACATCCTCTCCAGCACCTGTTGTTTCCTGACTTTTTAATGATCGCCATTTTAACTGGTGTGAGATGGTATCTCACTGTGGTTTTGATTTGCATTTCTCTGATGGCCAGTGATGATGAGCATTTTTTCGTGTGTCTGTTGGCTGCATAAATGTCTTCTTTTAAGAAGTGTCTGTTCATATCCTTCACCCACTTTTTGATGGGGTTGTTTGATTTTTTTCTACTAAATTTGTTTAAGTTCTTTGTATTGAGTTCTGGATATTAGCCCTTTGTCAGATGGGTAGATTGCAAACATTTTCTCCCATTCTGTAAGTTGCCTGTTCACTCTGATGGTGGTTTCTTTTGATGTGCAGAAACTCTTTAGTTTAATTAGATCACATTTGTCAATTTTGGCTTTTGTTGCCGTTGCTTTTGGTGTTTTAGACATGAAGTTCTTGCCCATGCCTATGTCCTGAATGGTATTGCCTAGGTTTTCTTTTAGGGTTTTTATGGTTTTAGGTCTAACATTTAAGTCTTTAATTCATCTTGAATTAATTTTTGTGTAAGGTGTAAGGAAGGGATCCAGTTTCAGCTTTCTACATATGGCTAGCCAATTTTCCCAGCACCATTTATTAAATAGGGAATCCTTTCCCCATTTCTTGTTTTTGTCAGGTTTGTCAGAGATCAGATGATTGTAGATGTGTGGTATTACTTCTGAGGGCTCTGTTCTGTTCTATTGGTCTGTATCTCTGTTTTAGTAACAGTACCATGCTGTTTTGGTTACTATAGCCGTGTAGTATAGTTTGAAGTCAGGTAGCGTGATGCCTCCAGCTTTGTTCTTTTGGCTTAGGATTGTCTGGGCAATGTGGACTCTTTTTTTTTTTTGGTTCTATATGAACTTTAAAGTAGTTTTTTTTTTTCCAATTCTGTGAAGAAAGTCATTGGTAGCTTGATGGGGATGGCATTGAATCTGTAAATTACCTTAGGCAGTATGGCCCTTTTCACGATATTGATTCTTCCTATCCATGAGCATGGAATGTTCTTCCATTTGTTTGTGTCCTCTTTTATTTCGTTGAGCAGTGGTTTGTAGTTCTCCTTGAAGAGGTCTTTCATGTCCCTTGTAAGTTGGATTCCTAGGTATTTTATTCTCTTTGAAGGAATTGTGAATGGGAGTTCACTCATGATTTGGCTCTGTGTCTGTTATTGGTGTATAGGAATGCTTGTGATTTTTGCACATTGATTTTGTATCCTGAGACTTTGCTGAAGTTGTTTATCAGCTTAAGGAGATTTTGGGCAGAGACAATGGGGTTTTCTAAATATACAATCATGTCATCTGCAAACAGGGACAATTTGACTTCCTGTTTTCCTGATTGAATACCCTTTATTTCTTTCTCCTGACTGATTGCCCTGACCAGAACTTTCAACACTATGTTAAATAGGAGTGGTGAGAGAGGGCATCCCTGTCTTGTTCCAGTTTTCAAAGGGAATGCTTCCAGTTTTTGCCCATTCAGTATGATATTGGCTGTGGGTTTGTCATAAATAGCTGTTATTATTTTGAGATACGTCCCATCGATACCTAATTTATTGAGAGTTTTTAGCATGAATGGCTGTTGAATTTTGTCAAAGGCCTTTTGTGCATCTATTGAGATAATCCTGTGGTTTTTGTCTTTGGTTCGGTTTATATGATGGATTACATTTATTGATTTGCGTATGTTGAACCAGCCTTGCATCCCAGGGATGAAGCCCACTTGATCATGGTGGATAAGCTTTTTGATGTGCTGCTGGATTCAGTTTGCCAGTATTTTATTGAGGATTTTTGCATCGATGTTCATCAGGGATATTGGTCTAAAATTCTCTTTTTTTGTTCTGTCTCTGTCAAGCTTTGATATTAGGATGATGCTGGCCTCATAAAATGATTTAGGGAAGATTCCCTCTTTTTCTGTCAATTGGAATCATTTCAGAAGGAATGGTACCAGCTCCTCCGTGTACCTCTGGTAGAATTCGGCTGTTAATCTCTCTGGTCCTGGGCTTTTTTTGTTTGGTAGGCTATTAATTATTGCCTCAATTTCAGAGTCTGTTATTAGTCTATTCAGGGATTCAACTTCTTCCTGGTTTAGTCTTGGGAGGATGTATGTGTCCAGGAATTTATCCATTTCTTCTAGATTTTCTAGTTTATTTGTGTAGAGGTGTTTATAGTATTTTCTCACGGTAGTTTGTATGTCAGTGGGATCGGTGGTGATAACCCCTTTATCATTTTTTATTGTCTCTATTTGATTCTTCTCTCTTTCCTTCTTTATTAGTCTTGCTAGCAGTCTATCAATTTTTTTTATCTTTTCAAACACCAGCTCCTGGATTCATTGATTTTTTGAAGGGTATTTGTGTCTCTATCTCTTTCAGTTCTGCTCTGATCTTAGTTACTTCTTGCCTACTGGTGGCTTTTGAATGTGTTTGCTCTTGCTTCTCTAGTTCTTTTAATTGTGATGTTAGGGTGTCAACTTTAGAACTTTCCTGCTTTTTCTTGTGGGCATTTAGTGCTATAAATTTCCTTCTACACACTGCTTTAAATGTGTCCCAGTGATTCTGGTATGTTGTGTCTTTGTTCTTATTGGTTTCAAAGAACATCTTTATTTCTGCCTTCATTTTGTTATGTACCCAGTAGTCACTCAGGAGCACGTTGTTCAGTTTCCATGTAGTTGAGCGATTTTGAGTGAGTTTCTTAATCCTGAGTTCTAGTTTGATTGCACTGTGGTCTGAGAGACAGTTTGTTATAATTTTTGATCTTTTACATTTGCTGAGGAGTGCTTTACTTCCAACTATGTGGTCAATTTTGGAATAAGTGTGATGTGGTGCTGGGAAGAATGTATATTCTGTTGATTTGGGGTGGAGAGTTCTGTAGATGTCTATTAGGTCTGCTTGGTGCAGAGCTGAGTTCAATTCCTGGATATCCTTGTTAACTTTCTGTCTCGTTGATCTATCTAATGTTGACAGTGGGGTGTTAAAGTCTCCCATTATTATTGTGTGGGAATCTAAGTCTCTTTGTAGGTCTCTAAGGACTTGCTTTATGAATCTGGGTGCTCCTGTATTGCGTGCATATATATTTAGGATAGTTAGCTCTTCTTGTTGAATTGATCCCTTTACCATTATGTAATGGCCTTCTTTGTCTCTTTTGATCTTTGTTGGTTTAAAGTCTGTTTTATCAAAGACTAGGATTGCAACCCCTGCTTTTTTTTATTTTCCATTTGCTTGGTAGATCTTCCTCCACCTCTTTATTTTGCTGGCTGGGTTCTGCAATCCCATCCAGGAACAGAAGTCAGCAAGAAAAACTCACTTCGACTCCCTATGATTTCCATTCCAAACCAACCAGTCAGCACTGCCCACTTCCAGAGCCCTACCTACCAAATTATCCTTAAAAACTCTGATCTCCAAGTTTTTGAAGAGACTGATTTGAGTAGTAATAAAACTCCCGTCTTCTGTACTGCTGGCTCTGCATGAATACACTTTCTCTATTGAAATTCCCTTGTATTGAGAAATCCATTCAGTCTAGGCAGCAGGCAAGAACCTGTTGGGCGGTTACAGTTTTGGTTATAGTAGTCTTTTCTGCTTTTCCTAGGGTTTTATTCAGAAATTATACTTATTCACAAGTTAGCCATCTATATCTCTCTTTAGTTTTATCATCTTTTTTCCCATTATGGTTCTTCTCTTTTTGTATAATTTCTCTGCATTCTGGAAATTTTTTTACAAATATGCGCTTCATATCACTGATCAGTTTTTTTACACATCAGTTCTACTGTCCTCCAATGTAAACTTTAGCACTGCTATTGTCTTTTAAGATTCCTTGAAATTCGCTATGAGTCTATTTTAATCCTACATTTCAATCTTTTAATCTCAATCTGTTGTCTCTTTATGGCTGTCTGCTTATATTTCACATGGATATGTTTTTGTTGTCTAGTGAATTTACAAAACAGCTTCCCAGACTTTTCTTTGGGATCATGTATAGGTATCTGTAGAAATGCCTTCCTCTTCTTTTTCCCCAGTAATAAGCCAGAGGTCCTGCCTGGAGGTTATTTTCTCCCATCGTCACCATGCTGTTTTCTTACAATTTTTATTCCTTAAAAAATGTGATGTCTAGTAATTCTTCATATTTATTTTCAGATAGAGTGAACAATAGCCTTTTTCTTCTTCTCTTTCTACTTTATTGATTCCCTGTCTCCAGTCTAAAGTGCAGGACAGATTGATGGGCATTTCTTCCAGATCCATGACCAGTATCAGTGTCAAAAGACAAAAATCACAGCACATTTAAAGATCCCAGTTAGCTTTATTAGCAGTTCTAGAATCCATAAAATAGAATAAGTGTTCAGAGGAACTGAGCAGCAGGGATTGGCTTTATAGGCAGAGATGGGCTGAAGAAAGAGAAAGCAAAGAAGAAATGTGTCAGTTTCAAAGTTACTTTCTTCATAAGGCAGGGGCAGGGAGACAGAGCAATAGAAAAATAAGAGATTCGTTAACATCAGGTGACTTCAGGCTACTTCTTTTGGGTAAGGATTAAAGCAGGGCCTACTGAAGATTGAAATTGATCTGTTTGTGAAATTGGATATTATGTCTCTTTCCTGATTTCTCAGAAGGTCAGAGAACAACTTAGTTTGTGTTTGGTGACTTGGAACTTTAGCATGAGTAACTCCATTTTGATTTTTTGTTTAATCTGTTGGAGTCTAGCACAGAAATTTATTCCAAAACTTGTAATTTTTATTTAACACTAGCAAGATTTTAACTAGTGAATAATCTTCCTGCTGCTTTCACACCTTAGTTGTCTGATGCTGTGAATCCAAATAGTATATGAAAATTGGTCATTCCAAATGATGATGGAAAAACCAAACTTCCTTAAAGTGGTTTATTTTGAGCCAGTATGAGTGACCATAGCTTGAGGAAACACAAAGTGTGATGGAGAAAGTCAGGTTATAATTTGCTTTTGTACATTTCCGGGAGACAGGAATTGCAGGTAAAATCATAAATCAATACATGGGAGATATATACTGGTTTTGCCCTAAAAAGTGGGACATCTCAAAACAGGAACTTACAAGTCAAAGATGGCTTTTAGGGATTCTTTAGTTGGCAGTTGGTTGAAAGAGTTAAGCTTTGTTGAAAAACTTGAAGTCAGTAGAAAGGAATGCCCGAGTTAAGATAAGGGGGTTTGTTACCTGGCATGTGATGCCATGCTAGGGTCAGATTGGAAGTAAGCCACACTATACTGGATCAAAAAATCTGTTTAAGGAGATTTTATGGCTTGTAAGGTGTTAAGTTTTCCCAGACCCACTGAAAAGGATTTTGAGCCAGGAAAAAAGGTCACAGAGTTCAGTGTTCACAAGCTTTCTGTACTGTGTGAGTTTTTCCTGCCTCAGCCTCAAACTTCACTGTTTTTTTTTTTTTTTTTTTTTTTTTTTTTTAATGGGATGGAACTTTTCAGAATGTACTGTGCTGAAGTTCTGCCCTTTATATGTCCTAGTTGAGCTCTGAGATTTATAGTCCCTGCCTTAGAATTAAAAAGTGGAAGGTGGAAGGAAGACTGAAGGATAAAGACACTGCTAATCTTGTAGGCACAGGTCCTAGTTCTTAAGTCTGCAGGAGATGATATGGAATGAAACAAACACCTATTATTTCATTAAATATTGAACCAGGTGATGGTGCAAACTGGTTTTTTGAAGTGTTATATTGAGTATTGAGGCATTCCAACTCCTAACAATAACTTGTCTATAAATTCCAGTTTCTAATCCTGGGAATTTTTCTCTTATTCTGCTTCCTTATGAGTATTTTATTGAGAAGCTGGGAGAATCCGCATATGGAGCTACTTACCAAGCAGCATTCTGAACAAGAATTTTATAATGATGGTTGTTAGTAACCCTTTTGTAAAGATGGTCAAAATAATCAAATCATCAGGCATTGATCAGTAGGTAACCTTAAATATTGTCCAATCCAGTGTATCTACTTGAAATATAGATCTAAAATTCCATCAGAGAAGACTCTAAAATTTCCCTTTCAGCCCTTCTCTCTACTCCTGGCTATAGGTCAGGGCTGCACCTGCAATGTCTCAGGGAAGTTGCGTCCTGACTACCCTGACAGCTTTCCTCGGGAATCCTGGTGCATTCTGTCACATCTCACAGTTGCATCCCCTGTTCATACCAGGAAATGAATTCGTGTCTCTACCTTTCCTTTCCTCCTCATTCCCCCTCCCTCCCCAACTCCTACCACCCCCAGCAAAACATGCTAATCTCTGACAAAATTATTTCCCATTCATAATTATTTCCATTCACACTTGCAACATGCATATGAGAAAGGGTGAGAAGAAAAGTTGGGGCAGATCCTTGAGCTCAGTTGTAGGAAAAGCAAGTGAAGTGGCACATTTTGTTTATCTGTGTACATTCCCCTGTTCCTCTTCTCAATTAGACATGGGGATGGTGCTTAGGTTCTCAGGCTCATGTGCTTTCTGTGTGTTCTTTCTGTCTCTCTCTCCCTTGTTCTCTTTCTTTCTCTCTGTCTCTCATACACACATACATACAAGCAAAGAGTATTAAGGATTGCCTATCCCTGTTATGACCTTAGTTGTCTCATCAGAGCAGAATAGAGTATCCAGTGGATTGTAATCCAAAGTGCATGGGATTTTAATATATCTTACATGGAAACAAAGAACAGTCTCTTCAATAACAACAACAACAACAAATGGTGGTGGGAAGAGGCATGATGGCAAAATACATTTGGGAAATGGTGATTAAGCAGGAACAGTCCTGGTAGCAGAAACTCTTAGGATTTTCCCTATACTAATGTGCCTTGAGACGCTCCCGACCAGGGTGGAATGAACAATGCTTCCTAATTTATTGAACCATGAATACCTCACAGGGATTGGGGCTTTTGCCCAGGACAATCATTTTTCAAAGCAGCGGACTAAATATCTTCCCCAATTTCCCCCAAACCTTCTATATTTTTGGACTTTAGAATGAGAAAGAGCACATTTAAAACCAGATGAAGCTACTTGCTAGCTATGTGGCCTCTGGCATGTTGTTAAATCATGCTAAGCTTTAGTTTCCTTTTCTACAAGAATTTAAATAATATGTGTTTCATTGGTTATTGTGAGCATTAAATGATAAAAATTTCTCTCAAGTGTAAAATGCTTTATTCCTTTTCCCTGAGGCAAACATTTCCGATTAAAAATTTTCAGATATGATGATAAATTTGGTTGACCCTGCTCAACATACAGATGTCCAACAAGTCGCTAGTGTTTGAAGACAATCTCCCGTGCCCCTTCAGACCTCTATGTATTTGCCAATGTGCCCAGACACTTCATATTCTGAACATTTGTGCTACAGCATTGAAAACAATGCTAAAAGGTAGAGGCCCTGGTGAACAATAACAGCACTTATGGGTGTCAGCTTCTCAGGTCAACGTCTGTAAACCCACAAGGCCCCTATAGAGGGAAGTGGCTGAGAGATCCTCTGTGTGGGGTCAACACTGGGGGGCAGGTTTTAAATTCTTACTCTACAACTCACTGGGTAGGGATAGGGTGACCAGTTCTTCCTTGTCTGCCCAAGTCATTCCTGATTTCAGCATTGAAAGTCCTGCATTTCAGCAACCCCTCAGTCCCAGGCAAGAGGGACAGTCTCATCCTAGACGGGGACCTGAGGCCCATCATTAACCTCTTGAAGTCTTGGTATCCCATGTGAAAATAGGGGTCTAAGCCAAACAACCTCCAACGACCATTCTGGGGCTCAACTTTGACGTTCTGGGGCTTCTTTTTTTTCCCCCCCAATACGGAGTCTCACTGTTGTTGTCCCAGCTGGAGTACAATGGTGCAATCTCGGCTCACTGCAACCTCAGCCTCCTGGGTTCTAGCAATTCTCCTGCCTCAGCCTCCAGAGTAGCTGGCCACCACACCTGGCTAATTTTTGTATTTTTAGTAGAGACGGGGTTTCACCATGTTGGCCAGACTGGTCTCCAGCTCCTGACCTCAGGTGATCCACTGGTCTCAGCCTCCCAAAGTGCTGGGATTACAGGTGTGAGCCACGGCGCACAGCTGGGGCTTTTTTGTTGTTGTTGTTGCAACCTAGAAAAGAATTCGAGTTTGTCAGGGCTAGGAACATGGTACCCCAATAAAGATGGTGCTTTCATATGTGGAATACTTTGAGCTGAAGGAAATTGGAAACGTCTCAGAAGCAAGAAATTCTCTGATCTTCTCCTCAGACATACACTTCTTTCTCCTTTCCTTATCTCTCCCTGAAGTTGAGCCATAGAAACTAGAACTCCTCTCCTCTAAAGCAAGCCATAAAACCTTGGAAGGTAACTCTCTGACCTCCTCTCATTTCCTTTGAAGGTTCTCATGTGACAGGAGTCCTGCTCCATTCCTGGGAGCAGTGGTGGGGAAAGGAATATCATACAGACATGCAGGAAAGTCTGAAGGAACAAGCCTTGCAAAATTCCCCCCAGTTTACCATTAGATCGGATCCTTTTTGTACAATCACATCTCTCTACAGCTATCCACTTTTTTCATCAGACTTAGCATAAAAATACAGTTTTCCCTGGGTGTTTGAGCCTTCATTTCTGATGGCCCCTGTGTTACCTAAAACGTTGTACATAAATTTATTATGCTTTTCTCTTGTTAATCTAGCTGTTGTTTTAGGGGTGTCAGCTGTGGACCTTGTGATGGGTGAAGAAAAGATACTCCTTTTTCCTCCTTACATGTTCTAGCAGCAGTTATGAATATAGACAGGATATAAAATGATTTGCTTTAAGGAAAACCTCATTGGCTTTTGCTCATCAGCGCAATCATTTAGAATAAAACCTTGATCCTATGATGACTTCTGTGTGACACTGGACAGTTCCCCTAGCCTTTGCGTACTTTGTTTATGAAGACTGAATGATGTATAAAACTCTTTAGCATAATACCTAGTACCTTGTTAGTACTTGATTTTAAAAGTATGTATGTATGTGTTATTATGTACTCATTAATCAATCAAAGATTTATTGAGCAATAACTGTGTGCCAGGCACTGGGGATACAATTCTTGCTCTCATTATATGGAAGTGTTCACTGAGAAGTTCATGCACAGTTTAAATAGTATTAGAATATTCAATTCTTAAGGTCGCTATAATTCACTCTCTACTATCCAATGATTGAATCCACTTCACATATTACCCCAAGGGGTCTCCCAGGCTCTGCAGGACATGTGAATGGAAATGAGGATCACTCCACTTCCCAAGACAGCTGATTCAAATGTAGAGGCTATGGTGGTGGTATCATCTCCCTGCCTTCAAGGGAATCCATACCTCCAACACTGCCGATTTTGCCTCGCAAAAGTAACTGGCATGTGCATATCAAATAGCCTTGACCCATGTTAAAAATCACAGCCAGCATATTCCTTCCTTTCTTTTTTTAACAGTAATTCACAGCCAAGACATTATCTTTACCTGCCCTTCCTTTTGTGTGGTACCACTAGGGACCTTTGCCCTTCTTTTGTGTCGAATAGAGCTGATGCCACAATATCTGACTTGATTAACTACAATGTCCACGTGGATGTTTGATTAACTGCAAAGTCCACTGCCCTCCTGCACAGCAAGGACTTCCCGTTATCATCACAGGATGCAGCACAGAGTATTTATGCTCACATCAGCAGCGAGGTCCGCTTCCCTGGGGGACGAGGTAGCTGTTTACTGCTGTGGAGTTGGAACAACAGAAGGAGAGCCATTGTCCTTTGCTTATTCAGGGTCCTCATGGCCTCCATCAAAAGGAGCCCCAGGATTTCTATCTTCCCCTTTAGTGACGGTGTGGAAAAGCTAAGGTGAAGAAACAGGGTAGACATGCTAAGGATCTGGAAAAATTCTTTTTTTTTTTTTTTTGTATATTTGAAAGGGACAGACACAAAGATTATTCAAAATATTTTTTATGAGCACAAATGTTGATGTGCTGCGTCATCTTCTGTCTTCTTTTTTCTCTATGCTCAGACAGCACCCACTGGTGGTCAAGAATTTAGATCAAGTCTCTTTTCCTTGCCTTACACTTCCTCATTTCTTCCAACAATGATTGGCCAAACATTAAGGTTGGCTGATTGGGCAAATGAGATTTAGGAAGATTTGAGAATTTCAGGGCTATTATCTCATAGGGCAAATGTCTATCAGTGGCTGGGATCAAATTCTGGTTTGCCCTTGGCTAACGATCTCATCTTGAGTTGTAGTTCCCATAATCCCATGTGTCATGGGAGAGGCCCAGTGGGAGGTAATTGAATCATGGGGGTGATTACCCTCATGCTGTTCTTGTGAACTCTCATGAGTGAGTTCTCACGAGATCTGATGGTTTTACAAGGGGCTTTTCCTCCTTTGCTGGGTACTTCTCTTTGCTGCCACTATATGAAGAAAGACATGTTTGCTTCCTCTTCTGCCATGATTGTAAGTTTCCGGAGGCCTCCAACCTCTTTCCTTTATAAATTACCCAGTCTTGAGTATGTCTTTATTAGCAGAGTGAGAACAAACTAATACTCCCTCTAACACTCTCTGTTTCCTCACCTTCAAAGTGGGGGTAATGAGAGTACACTTTATAGAGTTGACCTAAATTTTAAATAGAGTAATTGGTATAAAACATTTAGAATGGGACCTGGCACTCAATGAAAGAGTAGTAAATGCATGTGCTTAATTCCTCCAAGAAGCTAGAGTTGAATTTGGAATCTCTTATCCTTTTACCTATGTGCACCAGCTGCTTGCCCCTTTTAAACATCAATAACATTTATAAAAGGTCATGGGCATGATTGATGCTGAGCAAATAAGCATGGCCTCAAGGTCAGGATGAGGTTAGAGTTAAGCCAAGATCACTAGGCTGCCTCCCATACCTCTTGAGTACAGGGAAAGGAGGTTCTGCCTGGCCTGGGCTCCCTTTTCTCCTCACAGCTCAGAGTGGACTGTTACCTAAACATCTAGCTTATTTTGGGTTGATACTGTCTCCAGTTTCATAAAGGGGATGTGAAGTGTCTTACAAAATGAAAGCATGCAAGTGGAACAAGAGGAGGAGAACTAAGTTTTATGGAGCACCTACTATGTGACAAATACTTTCATGTATACTGTGATATTTTATTCTCAAAATGACTCTGGAAGATGTGTGTTAATAACCCCATTCAAGAAAAGAGAAAACCGTGACGTGAGAGAAACGTTACTTGCCTAAAATAAAAAAGAAACCATGTTCCAGAGTTAGGTTTTTTGTGGTGGTTGTTGTTTTTGTTGTTTTTGTTTTTCTTTTTTTTGAGACGGGGCCTCACTCTGTCACCCAGGCTGGAGTGCAGTGGCGTCATCACAGCTCACTGCAGCCTCAACCTCACGGGCTCAGGTGATCCTCCCATCTCAGTCTCCCAAGTACCTCGGACTACAGGCATGTGCCGACATGCCTAGCTAATTTTTGTATTTTTTGTAGGCATGGGGTTTCACCATGTTGCCCAGGCTGTTCTCAAACTCCTGGGCTTAAGTGATTCACCCACCTCAGCCTCCCAAAGGTCTTAAATTTAAGTCTGAGTCCAAAGTCCAAATTTTTGTCACCAACCAAGCTGCCTGACCAACTAAAAGATGCTGAATGAAGCCATGCCAGTTGCTAGAAAAGACTGAACTGTGAGGAGCCAGGGGTGCTGTATTTGTGCAGCTATCATCTCTTAATCCTGACACTATCCCATGAGAGAAGTGTTTCTTGTCTCGTAGATGAGGATATTGAGGTTCAAAGAGATTAGGTGACTTGCTCTGTAGGCAAAATGGAACTCAATCTCAAAGCCAGTCCCCTTGAGAGCTGTTTCCTGGATGTGCTACTAAAAAGTGATGTAGATTACTCCAGGAAAAATCTGTCACTGACAAGGAAAATCCATGCATGGGAGGTCTCAACTTCCTCATCTAAGAGACAAGAAAATAACACTTCTCTCATGGGAGAGTGTCAGGATTAAGAGATGATAACTGCACAAATACTTTTAATCCCTAAAGCACTTTATATGAGCATTAAGGATTACTAGTTCCATTGCCATTGTGGTGACTCATCCGGGACTCTGGGGGCAACAGCTGCTATGCAACAACATGAGCTCCCTTTTTGCCAAAAAGATAAGGAACCTGTAGAGGAAGTGGCCAAATCCCCACTTTCAGATGCAAATAGAAAATGAGTGGCCTCAGTTCCTCATGGAAGAACTATTCCTATTGCAATGTGCAAAGAACAATGAGGAAACAAAAAGGCTTTGAGGAAATGGCATTAATGAGCATGCCTCAGCCCAGCAGTCTGAGTTCTTCAGAATGGAAAAATTTAAATGGTTGAATCACCAGGGGCAGGAGCAATGGGAACTTTTCCTCATATAGTTACAGTTCAGATATTCATTTGATGGCATCCTTGATCATCTTACCTCTTTCTCAATTACTCTGCCATCATTGTACATGCAGCAGATATTTAACAAGTATTGATTATGCTCCAGGTTTGGAGTAAGGGAAGTGAACAAGGTCAACAAAGTTCCTGGCCTCATAGAATATACCTTCTAGTAGGGGAGGATGAACAGGAAACAACCAAGCAAATAAATAATAAGATGGTTTCGGATGATAATAAGAGTAATGGAGAAAACACAAGATGGTGGAGTTGAATCCAACAAGGGATTGGTGAAAGTCCTCTGTATCCTGAGGAGATGGGAGCTAAGCAATGGGCAGGAACTTGACCAGTGAACTGGCGATGCTCCACTCACCCCATGCATGTGACTGCCTGCTCTTCTCTAACTCCACAAATAGCACCATTGCACGGATCCCTTACCAGGTAGTTTCCAGTGAGCTTTGGTCAATGAGAGACTCCAGAAGGCAGGAGGAGGGACAGGTGGGGACCTTGTTTCTTCTCCTCTTCCCTGCTTAGGAGTCTTTGGAGAGAGTGCGTGCCTCTGTGACTGCAGCTCCCATTCAGTGGCCCCTCCTCTGTGACTCCAGCTCTTCCTGGGCTCCAGTGGCATAGTTCCTCCCATCCCTACCCCAGGCCCTCTGACCATAGAGGGAGTAATGGCTTCTCACTGTTGTTACTGTCTGGGCTCTCTCCTTTCCTGGGTGTTCCCTTAACCCTACCCACACTTCTATCCCTTCATTACAGCATCTGCCTTAAAAACTGTGGAGTAGATTCTGCTTCTTGCTGGAATCTGGACTCATACACCTTGTGAAGGCATAGGGATGAGCATTCTAGAGAGGACACTTATTTTATGGACAAAATAAAGAGGATGATAACTAACTTTTGTGTAATTTTTTATAGATTAGGAAGCATTTCCATAATGGTATCTCATTTAAATCTCATGACAACATAGAGAGCTTGGGCAGGCATTATTCATGTTTTTGTGTTTTATTTATTTATTTATTTATTTAGATGGAGTCTCACTCTGTAGCCCAGGATGGAGTGCCGTGGCATAATCTCGGCTCACTGCAACCTCCACCCTCCGAGTTCAAGCAGTTCTTTTGCCTCAGCCTCCTGAGTAGCTGGGATTACAGGTACCCGGCTAATTTTTTTTTTTTTAATGTATTTTTAGGAGAGACGGGGTTTCACCATCTTGGCCACGCTGATCTTGAACTCCTGACCTCGTAATCCACCCGCCTCGGCCTACCAAAGTGCTGAGATTACAGGCGTGAGCCACCGTGCCTGGCCCGTTATTCCTGTTTTACAAACAAGGTACCAGAGGTTCTGAGAAGTAAATTACTCACCAGGTGCTATGAGTCGTCAATGCTAGAACCTAATCTCAAACCCAGGTTTCTGGCTCCAAGCCCAGGTTTCTTCCCCCAACACTGTGACCTAGCAGGCAAGTGGCAAGAAGAATCTAAGGACACTTAAGAGACCAGCTTACCGGTTTCAGTAACAGCTCACAGGATCTGTCATAGTCAACAAATCGTCAACTAGACTCTAGTTTAGTCATAGATCACATGGATAGGAAACTCCTCTCAAGCTCAAAAGTGATCAAGACAACTATCAATTCTTATTATGGGGAAAGCCATGTGATTAAATCTCACAAGTTGACACTTTGTTTCAGAGTACCTGCATCTCCACCTTACTCAAAGCATTTCTTTCTCCTAACAGGTATGAATTGTCACAAATCGCCTATTTTAGAGGAACCAGAGAAGCTAGAAGTGTATAAGAATCATTTGGCGGGGCGCGGTGGCTCATGCCTGTAATTCTAGCCCTTTGGGAGGCTCAGATGGGCAGATTGCCTGAGCTCAGGAGTTCGAGACCAGCCTGGGCAACATGGTGAAACACCGTCTCTACTAAAGCACAAGAAATTAGCAAGGCGTGGCAGTGCGTGCCTGTAGTCCCTGCTACTGACTGAGGCTGAGGCAGGAGAATCGCTTGAACCCGGGAGACAGGAGTTGCAGTGAGCCGAGATGGCACCATGCACTCCAGCCTGGGTGACAGAGTGAGACTTCATCTCAAAAAAAAAAAAAAAAACACATTTGATTTAAAATTATTAATAGAACTTTAAAATTCAAATAACTACTGTATATTAAATCTATTTTGAATTTAAGATTTTTGTATAAAAAGTTTTCATAAAGTGGGTCATATCTTCATAATTATAAGGCTGCCTTTATGAGCAATATAGTATAGATCTAGGATTAACAGAAGAATTTATTCTTAAAAGCAAAGCCACAGAAAAATCCAATTTTCAGCAGTAGATCATTCCTTTTAAGACATCCAGAAGCCACCATCCAAATGAACTTATCATTTGCAGTTTAAAATATCTACATGCACCTCTGTAATACACCGATAGTTAGTCCTCTGGGGGTTTAAGAGCCAGATTGAACATCTGGATTTTGCAGCAAATCCTAAAGGTCACCAGCTTCAGAGTGGTAGAAGTAGATGGATAGATGGGCACATGACGATATGCAGCCACCGGGACAACCTGCTGCTGTTGGCCCAGGCCAGCCTCTGAAAGCTTAGATGCATCAGACCACATGGATATCTGCTGAAGGATGAATTGTTATATGGCTTTGGAAAAAGTCAGTGTTTCCATTTCTTTCTCTCCCACTTGGCATTTTGGAGCCTGCTGTCAGGATTCACACCGATTTTTGGCTTGGTTTCTAAAGGCTTTTATTTTTTTTCCTACTACAGTTGAGCTTAAAGAAAAATAGCACAAAGAAATTGTTCAGAAGAAAGAAAATTATGCTCCAGATGGTTTTAAAGAACTCTAAACTGACCCAGAGCCCAAGTAAAGGCCTTTCCTTTATAAAACATCGAGAAAAATAGTATTGCTTTCATTTGGTCGTAAAAGCAACAACTGAAATTGCCCTGTACATCCGTAAGAATACACCCTAGCATGTGTGTATGTGTGTGCACTTGTACATCTATGAAGAGACAATACATATGTCCTATCTCAGGGACCCCATAGAATCTGTGGAGAATACCAACTTACAGTCTTCCAATTCCTTAACTGCTGCTCTGATAAAGGCCATCTCAAAAAACAGAGAGACAGTCAAATTCAGTTTCCCAGTAGTAGAAGTTTCTGACAAACATGCTTTGGGAAACATGGACTTTTCTTCAGCATATTTAAAATATATCAGGGAAGATGAAGTCCCCGGCAATGTGGGAATATGGGAAAGGGTGATCCCTGGAAGTCGTGAGGAGCCTGGGAAGCTGTATTTTTAACATGTTTTTAATTACAGATCACAGAACCTGAACTCAAACAGGCTTGAGCAAAATAGTAAGTAACAAAGACTTATTAGAAGGTTTCTGGCGTAATGCACAGAATGAAGGAAGCAGGGCAGCATCCCAGGGTCAGAGCCTGGGAAGGGAAACTCACCACCATTCCCGCTTTCCATCCATCCAGCCTTTATATTAGCCAGCCTGTTGTTTATTTCATTCTCTCCCAGTGCACACACATTTTCTTCTTGAGGCAGGGAACCTGGCCACAGGCAGTTTGGGGTTCAACTACAAAAGAGGCATCATCTTTCCTGTTGGTTTTAGTTAGAGTAAACTCACGGAAGTAATCTGATGAGTTCAGCTTGGGTCCCAGATTCTTCTCTTGACCCATCACTGAGTCTAAGCCATGACTGCCCAGCCTGGGTTCCCCAGGGACAGAGATCAGAGTCAGCACACAAAAAAGCGGCAATGTGGGAGAAGCAGTCACAACGGATGGTGGTGGAAGTGCACAGCAAACATAAAAACAAGTGTCCAGGCCAGATGCAGTGGCTCACACCTGTAATCCCAGCACTTTGCGAGGCCGAGGCAGGCAGATCACCTGAGGTCAGGAGTTCAAGACCAGCCTTGCCAAAATGGTGAAACCCCGTCTCTACTAAAAATACATAAATTAGCTGGGCATGGTGGCACATGCCTGTAGTCCCAGCTACTTGGGAGGCTGAGGACACAGGAGGCAGAGGTTGCAGTGAGCTGAGATCGCACCACTGCACTCCAGCCTGGGCCGCAGAGCGAGACTCCATCTCAAAAACCAACAACAAAAAAACCAAGTGTCCACCATGGCAGCTAAAGGAGGCATCTCTGGAGAGTGGGATTGTGTTAATCATGCTCAATATCCCAAATCTCATACAATTCAAATATGGTGCACACGTTTTGAAGTAGGGTGCATACATCTCACCATGGCTTACAGATGCTGCATGATGTGGCATACTACCTCACCAGTCTTGCCTGGCATGTTCCCCTCTGCCTAATGACACTGTTCTCCATTCAGGTCCTGGACCACACACAGCAGGCTCTTCCCCTCCTAGGGCTTTAATGCATTTCATTCCTTCTGCCTGTCAGGGTTTCCTACTTGTTATTTGCATGGTTAAGACCTTGTCGTCCTTCAGGGATGGTGTCCTCAGGAAGGGCTTTCCTGAACATCCTATTTAAGTAAACCTTATTCTCTTATTGTTAATCAGAACACTTAGTTTTCCTAACACTTCACAAGTGTGACACATTTATTTGTTTGCTTAATTGTTCATTCTGGTCTTTCCACTAGACTGTAAGCTTCTTCAGGGTAGGTACCCTGTCAGATTCATGGATCGCTACTCCCAGCATCTGAGAATGTGCCCACCCATAGTACAGGCTCAGTAAGTATTTGTTGAATGAACAGATAGACAGATGAATTCATTGTCCAGATGAATGCAGCAGCAAGTGAGGAAGAAAAAGGAAAAAAGAAAGCCCACCAAAAAGGTAAACAGTGGATGGGCCAGGAGGGCCTGCTGCAGGACTCACACAGGGCTGCTGCGCTCCCAACACCAGGGGTCGCCATTGATATGGACTACAATGATACTGGGGCTCCTTGGAGTTAGTATGTCCAGCCCACATCCTTTCACGGTTCGGTACATCTCAGTTAGAAATAAATGAATCAATCCTAGAAAACCACAGAGCTTTGGGGTTGCGTTGAATTTCAGAGCAGTGCTTCCTAAGCCATCTGTGATGAAGGAACATTTTTGTAAAATTATTTCTAATCCATTGCTCACCAAAACTCTTGTAAACTGCAATACTAAAAAGAAATTGCTTAAAAAAAGGAAATAACAGAAGACATACAAAATTAAAGCCCAGATTTGTAAATGGGTGGAACATACGTAAAACCATTCTGGCCAGTTACCACTAAAATACAGAAACACTTTGACCTTCTGTATATTCCAGGCCAACCACGGTTTATAGAGTGCCACTGGTCACTAATGACCAGTAATGTAATGTCAGTGAGAAGGACAGCAAGTGAGGTGAGTCGGGTAAGAGCACGGTCAGATACGGTCTTTATTTACAATTTTAAAATTTTGTTCATCGTGGATTTTTTTCACCAATTTTGACTTTTCCAAAAATTATTGTATTAAGGTATTTTCTTGATTACTGAGTTTTTGGTGCTGCCTTAATTTTTGTGTCCAAGGTAAATCCCTCAGTCACCATTCCCTAGTTCCAGCTGTGGGAGGAGCATAAGTTTTTCTATTATATACAGAGAAAATTAGGCTAAAAGAGGTTAATTGTTCAGTATCAGTGGGTAAGTTTCAGAGGCCTTAACACAGGTCTAACCCCAAATCCATACAGGTTCCATTGCATCATACAATGTCCCACGCTGAGCAAGTGCTGTTCATTCATTTATTCACTAGCAGCGACCCCGAAGATCCTCTTTCAGTGTGCAGGAGCTGTGTAGCTGGGAATGAGTACATGTGGAGCAGTAAGTAGCGGGTAAGTGATAGGCGACCTTGAATGTGAAGCTGAGAAATATGGATTTTATCTGGAGTTTGTAGGGTCTAGTTACTGCATTTCAGAAGTGGTAGGTCAGATTTATATTTAGAAAGTTCATTCTGAGTGCAGTAGGGTGAATGAGTAGACTGGAGTGGGCAGAGCTAGAGGCAGGTGCCCAAATAAAAGGATACAGTAATCCAGGGGAAAATGACAAGGGGAAGTAAAGATGTTAGCCATATTGGAAAGGACCCTTATCATTGGTATCATGAGGGTTCAAGAGAAGAATGAGTATGAATCACCCCTGCTACCCCCAGGCTGTGCCTGGGCATGCTCACTGGGGTAAGGAAACAGCATAGGTCTGTTGGAGAAACCAAGCAATATATAACTATGTGTGTAGGGGGTGGGGAGGGATAAGAAGGAAAACGCAGTAATGAGAATCTGAAGTAAGGAAAACGGGTACAAGGAGACATGGAAATGCAAGAAAATGGTGAAGGAGAGAGCAGAAGGCAGGCAGCATCTGCGTGCTCAAGGACAGGAGGAAGGAGGAAGGCGGGAGTGGGCGGAAACAGCAGTCAGATTCTCAGCAGCACTAAAATTGTCCCTGCCACTTGGCAGGAGGCAGTTCAGACGTCGCAGATCCAAGAGCCTTGTCTTGTCCTTTCCTCATTCATGTAACTGCACAGGGAGCCAATTGGTGAGATTCATGGACCAAAGGATCCCTTGGCAAATATCAGTTCTATCCTCGGTGATGTTTTAAGCCCTCAAAGCTTTGTTTATCAAAGTGATGACAATGACAATGAGTTATTTCTGCTAGAGTAGACTATAAAAAATTTAGTTCGGCTGATAAAAAAAAAAGTTTATGAAGTGCAGTTGAAACATATTTATAATGTCTCTTAGGAAAAATTAATTTAGAATAAAAATAAATACATAATGGATGCTGCAAGTCAATGTTTAGAGACCTAAATGGCACTCTTGATTAATGACCATTTTTCACCCATATGATGCATTTGATTCTTTCAACAGTACTATAAAATAGAAAGGGCAGGGATTGTTACCTCCATTTTGCAGAAATGAAAACTGACGCCTAGCGAGGTGCAGAGATTTGCCCAAGGTTACACATATGCTAGGTGGCAGAGCTGGCCCTAGGACAGGCTCTCTTGACCAGAGCATTTCTTCCACCAATTTCCAGGATTCCACCCAAAGTAGCTTGCATCTGTGGCTTTCTGGGAAGTGCATCATGATGATCATTCATTATCCTCTCCCGAGGATCTGCTGAGGAATAGTTTTTAAAGGATCACATTGCTTCCAGGGAGGCAACTGCAGAACCACGGACTCGCAGTCAAAAGGCTTAGATGCCCCCACATTGTGACTTACCATCCCTATGGCTTAGGGCAAGACACTAACCTCTGGACTCTCAGTTTTCTTCATTGGAAGAGTGGCAGTTGTCCCTATGGCATTAGGTTGTTATAAAGTGCTATTGCCCATCATAAGGCAGAGGACAAAGGGGTGGAACAAAGGAGCCAGCAAATGTGATTGGGGAAAAAAGAAGAGAGAAACCCAGCATATTTAGGGCACCCAGGGAGAGGCAGACCACTCTAGGTGTATGAATGGGGAAGGAGGCACTCCGAAATATGGTTTGAAATGACCATGAGTCTTGTGAGCATCTGGAGGACGGAAGGAAAGCATACTTTCTGAGTACCTACTGTGTGCAGGGACTGTGCTAGACACTTTTGAGTACTTTTTTTTTAAAAAAATTATTTATTTCAATAGGATTTTAGGGAGCAGGTGGTGTTTGGTTCCATGAATAAGTTCTTTAGTGGTGATTTCTGGGGTTTTGGTGCACCCATCACTCGAGCAGTGTACACTGTACCCAATATGCAGTCTTTTATCTCTCGCCCCCTCCCACCCTTTCCCCCAGTCCCCAAAATCCAATGTGTTCTTATGTCTTTGAGTCCTCATAGCTTAGCTCCCACTTATGTGTGAGAGCTTACAAAGTTTAATTTTTCATTCCTGAGTTACTACACTCAGACGATTAATGGTCTCCAATTACATCAAAATTGCTGTGAATGCCATTATTTCTATCCTTTTTATGGCTGAGTAGTATTCCAGTGTGTGTGTGTGTGTGTGTGTGTGTGTGTGTATCATATTTTCTTTATCCACTCATTCATTGATGGGCATAAAGGCTGGCTCCATATTTTTGCAGTTACAAATTGTGCTGCTATAAACATGTGTGTGCAAGTATCTTTTTCATATAACGACTTCTTTTCCATGAAATGTAGTCATTTCATATAATGACTACATAGTAGTGCATTGCTGGATCAAACGGTTCGAGTACATTATTTATTCAGTGACTGCTTTTTGACCATTTACCATGTGCTGAGCTCTGTTGTGAGCATTGGCAATACCCAAGTCGGGGTAGAGGGGTTGAGATGGCCCTGGAGGCTCCCCTCTTCCCCTTGCTGTGGGTTAGCAAGGAGAGGTAGTTCCTGAGACAGTGACCAAAGCACACAGCCACAGCAGTCTGGAGGCTCCACCTCTCTGATGAGGTTGCTTCTCTATTAGGAAGTTTTACTTTACAAGATCACCCATTCTTACAAATATGCAGGACATGGTAGGAGTAGAGGCTTTCCCTCTGCTAGAGACCTATCTATAGTCATCCTGACCTGGGCACCCTTCTCTGTGGAATAATGAACTTGGAAGATCATGAACATGCAACAATTCTCCTGCTTGTAATTTTCTCTCCAAGGGATTACTGTCTTGCTACAAGTCATAAGCATGGCTATCTAAGCCTTGGATTATTTCCATAATTCTGCAACATAGAAAGGTCAAGGATTATTATTTCCATTTTGCAGAAATGAAAACTGAGGACTTAGATAGAAGGTTCTCTTTTTAGCACATGCTATCAGTGGCAAGTGTGTCTATGCCTTTGTTGGAGAAAACAAAGCTAACATGAAGCTAATATCCCTGTGGATGAGGCAGACATTCAGCAGTTAAGTACAATATACTATGCCATAAAAACTTCTCGTCTTTACAACTGTGCAGGTTTGAACCCCCTCAGGCAAGAGTTGTAACTGTCACCCAGCTATGTCCAACACAAAAGCACAAACCTTCTTTCCCCTGCAGTAGCCAATACCAAGGGATTCGAGTCTTGTTGGGGATAGTTTGGAGATCCTAAGGACAAGCTCTGACAACCAGACAATTTGGTAGCCAGTTGACCCTGAAGAGCACACAGCAAGGCCTCCTAGGAGCATCTCTAAAATGGTCATTTCTTTGTGGGCAGCAGATTTAAACACTCTCAGAGCTTGGACCTCAAGTCATCTCAATGATTATCGCACTATGAGGAATGAAGTGGTGAAGACATGACTAGTGCATGATCAGTTTACGAGCTAGTAAACAGAAATCATGTGATCTGAATCTCCATGTTCTTCACATTTCTGCCTTGGGTCCCCAGGTCCCCTGGGCATTCTCAGCTGCTCCTATGGCTTCTGCTGTCATCTACAGGCTTGATGAATTCCCAAAACCTTTACCCCTAGCCTAGGTCTCTCCTCTGCACACCAGACCCAGCCACTCAGCAGCCTCCCAGGTATTTCCACGTGTATTCCAGAGGCACTGCAAATTCTGCCCTCTCCCTATTTTCAGTCTTCCCTTACATAGTCACCGTCAATCCTGCCACCAAGCTAAGGACCAATAATCAATTACCCTCAATTTTCCCCTCATTCATTCTTCCTTCCTCCAGCCACTCTGTTACCAAGCCCTGCCAAGTCTTGCATCTCTGGACTTGTCCTCTCCCTTTCCCCACCTCCTCTGCCTTAGATCCAGCCCTAGCCCTCTGATCTCAGGCTCAGAATAGTTTGCTGATATTAAAGAAAAAATTATTCGTGACCTTTGTTACAGATGTCAAGAAAGACTTTATTCGGAGGTGGGGGATTACGGGGTAGGTAGGAGATGTCTGCAATGAGGTCTCATAGCTGGGGAGAGAGACTGGGCTCAACTCCAAATACAACAAGGACAAGTAGAGATTTATAGCCAGGGAGCAGGGTGGCAGTCAGTGCACGACAAATTACTAAGAGGAGACATCCATATAAGGGGATTCCAGCTAAGCTGACGACAGGATGATTGCTGAAGGTAGGCCAGGATGATAAGATATCAAGAGAGGGGCAATAAGAAATTTGATCAGATTATCAAGGGTGGTCAGACACCAAGAGGTGGGGGATTTTTTCTCAACCAGTGCTTTGTGAAGTCAACCCAGTAGCTTGCCCAAACTGGACTAAGGTTCAAGCCCACTTCAATTGCCCCATGCTAGTCCCCCCTCCACTGTGCACCACTGGGATCTTCCTGTAGTGTACATTTAAGCAGTTACTCTCCTGTGCCCAGAAGCTTGTAGAAAGGCCACACTCCCAAGTAAGGTTCAGCAGTCTCTCTTTCATCTCCTCTCATTCTTCTGGAAGGGACCTATATCTGGCTCCATTAAACCCCTCACCGATCTCCAAACATAACTTGCCGTTTGGGGGCAAGGTTTGTTTGGAGCTATGTTTGCAGACTTAACTTGCCATTTAAGTCTGCAAACCCTTCCTAGAAGACCCACCCTCTCATCGGCCTGAAGAACTCCTCCCACCTTCTAAGACCCAGCACCATCCCACAGCTATTAAAATGCCTTTCCAACTCCCCCTAGCTAGGCAGAGTTGGGCTTCTCAAAGATCTCAGAAAAACATAGTTTAATTTATCTTCTTAACATGCTTGTTTCTATTCGACTTTGAGCTTTGTAAAGAGCTCTTTGTATCTTTAGGGCCTAGGAGTTTTTACATCATCATCATCATCATCATCATAGGAACTGTAATAACCATAATGTCTATCACTTATATAGTACCTACTGTGTTCCCAGCAACATGTATTTGCAGGCACACATGTATATTCAAGTAATCTTGTGAGGCATGATTCCCATTTTACAGATGAAGAAACTGAGGCAAAGATATTACCTCACTAGGCGAATATCACACAGCTAGTATGTGACAAAACTGAATTTCTAAATCAAGACCAGCATCCCTGCTCTTTTGTAAGAAGTTTTACTACATCACACGGGGGTACTCTGCGACTGTATTTAAGATACAGCTGACTGTCAGAGCAACTAAAACACGAGCCACAGGGTGATGAGGATAATGAAAATGGTTAAATATAGCCAAGAGACCAGGAGCTATGATTCACCTCAACAGTGGCACGGAAGTGGGTGACATTAGAGTGTTTGCCGAGTGGAGAAGGTGGTGTAGACAGAAGGAATGGGGCAAACAGCAAAACTTGGGAAAAATCGCAGCACATTTAGGAGAACATTAGGGAATCAAGTGTGGCTGCAGAACTACAGAGCAGTATTTAATTCAATAAAGGGAATGTCTCTCTTGGAAGTTAGAAGTGTTTTCATTGCTTGGTACTTCTCTCAAGCCTGCAGTATGACTTTCGTGGGCCCTGGGCGCTTTTGCCTTTGTGGGTCCTTCTCCTATAAAGAGTATTAAAAATTATATTTTACGACTGCATTGGTATGAAGATAAACATATTAAAATTATATATTAGGGGCTGGGTGCTATGGCTCATGCCTGTAATCCTACCACTTTGGGAGGATAAGGTGGGAGGATCACTTGAACCCAGCAGTCTGAGACCAGCCTGGTCTATACAGCAAGACCTTGTCTCAATAAAAAATTAAAAAGTAATAATCAATTAAAATTATATATAAAAATATTATATTCAACTTCAAAGTTCATTTTTTCCCTGATGTTAAAATAATTTAAAATGGGCCCTGAAAAGATTGTAAGCCCTAGATACTTTGTCTTCTGTGCCTAATGAATAAATTGGCCCTGACTTCTCTCTCAATGGTGCAAATTGACAAGGCCCTCAGTCCTGTTTCCGGACTAAACTGAAGGTAACTCTGGCTGAGTTAGTGTCCTCAATGATCATTATTTATTATTAGTTTCATTACTTGCAAAGTAAGAAAATAGGCTGTCTCATCTCTGAGGAGCTTTCTGACTAAAATGTTTTCTTTGTCATTTGTGAGGTACTTAACAGCTCATAAGTCTCTTTCAAGCTTATTGTTCAATGTAATTCTCACAAATTCCCATTATTCATATAAGGAAACTGAGGCTGAGGGAGGTAGGCTGCCTGGTTTCACAGCTCGTATGTGGCAGAGGATGAGGCAAGCCCAGGTCTTCTCACTCTCACCCCACGCTCAACATCAGTGGATTTGTCCCAAGAAATAACCACCAGGACAGAAGAGCAGCTGCTTAAATGGTTTTAGGTCATTAACTTGGAGCCAACCACATGGTGTAGGGGAAATCGACCTGGGATTGGTGTCGGGGTCCTCAGTTTCTACCATATCATAGCCATGTGCCCTGGGGCATCTTGCTGAACCATTCTGGGCACCCTTTTGTCTTAGTCTGCTTGGGCTGGAAATCTGAGATCAAGGTGCTAGCCGATTGGCTTCTGGTTGGGAGCTGTCTTCCTGGTTTACAGGTGGCTGCCTTCTCTGTGTCCTCACATTGCCTTCCTCAGTGCATGACCTGAGGGACAGAGACAGCTCGCCTCTCTTCCTCTTCCTACAAAGCCACTAATCCCAGCATGAAGGCCCTACCTTTATAACCTGATCGAATAAGGTCACATTACCTCCCAAAGGCCGCATTTCCAACTACCATCACACTGGGAGTCAGCGCTTCAACACATACAGTGTGAATTCAACACATATAGTTATGAATTCACATATATATATATATATATATATATATGAATTGTGTCCCCCCCCGCCGGCCCCAACATATTTGGGCGTGGGGCCCACAATTCAGTTCACATTGTTTAATGTTCTGAGCATCACTTCTTGTGTTGGTCAGCTTAAGCCAATTAGCACTTCTTGAATCCAAGATGCGGGCATAACAGAACATTTGGGAAAAAAATAAACTGAAATTCAATAAGCAAATAGATATTTTTAAAACCACCTTACTAAAGAGTAGATATTTGGCTTTAAAATGATTAATTTCTTAGACTTTATCTTTGCTGGTGTTTTTGTGGCCCGCCCACCAGCAGGTGATAAACTGAACTCAGGTGCTAATCCCACATCTAGTCTTCTTCCAGACCAAATGCACCTGTCCAAATCCTCAAACATTTCACTTTACAGTACTTAAAATGTTTCAGGCACTGTGCTGGACCCAAGCAGGGCAGGGGAAGGAGAGAAAGGTACACAGCCACACACTAACATTGGCTTGAGACTCTACACAGAAAGCAGGTTTTGACAAGATGAGAATGACCAGGCATTACATTGGGTGCTGGAGCCGAGCTGGAATAAAGAGGAAGGAAGGGCAGTGAGAAGGAAAGCCCGAGTCTTCTCTCCTTTCTCTGGGGCTGGTATGCTCTTCCCCCTTGCTTCTTCACCTCACAGAAAGAGGAATCAGGAACAGAAACACCTAATACAAAAAGAAAGATTTGTTTCTATCATTTCCTGTGAAAACTGTAAAAGCTGGCCTGATTTGAGTCAGCTGAATGCTCCTCCCCCTCACTGTTGGCCAGGCTAATAAGAAAAGCATGGTATTGAGGAAGTTTAGGCATGAATTTTATCACTCCCTGGACATTTCTAAGCAATAGAAAGGGAGGCATTACTATGAAGTTTTAAAACGCATACTACTTTGAAATTATCACGTAAGAATAGTCACAAGGGAACCCAGTAAGACTGCAATTTCTCCTTGTTTTACACCACAGGACTGAAAAGGGAGTTGAAGGAGATTAATTACATTCCCTGCTAATCAATGCAAAGACATATTTTTCTGCTTCTCCATCTCATAATTTTTATTTCATCTAGTTTGGGCTTTTTTAGGGTTGCCAGATGTCCCAGTTTCAGTGGGACAATCCTGCGTTTTGAAGGTACGTCCCATCTGCTCTTGAAAATATTTCTGTTCACTGCTCTCTCATCGACTGTAGGGTTTTTAGAGCTGCCAGCCAGAGGACGGCTGCTGGAGAGAAGATGATAAATTATTGTAACACTATAAAAAAAAATCACTCACATCTACCGCTACCCCACCTCAGCAATGCTGTGAATTAATTCTGCAAGAATGTTTGTCATGAAAGGTGAATCTCCACATCTCCATATGGGAATTTGAAGCTCTTTTCACAATGGCTTTGAGAAGATGCTACCAGGCAGGAAAGAATGCATGGAATGAGTCCCGGACTAGTCCTCAGAACATCTGGTTCTGCCATTTGCCTGAAAAGTAACAGTGGGCCAGCTACTTAAGAGAAGAGACTCTTTTTTGAGTACCTACTCTCTTCTCAACTCAACACTAGGCACTTTAGATAAAATATCCAATTCATTTCTACAGTAACTTGGATAGCATAGGGTTTATCCCCACTTTATAGATAAGGGTGTTGAGGCTCAGATCTGCTGAATCCAGAACTCCCTGGTGCCAAACCTCGCTTTTTCCACTACAGATGTCTCACTTGCTTCATCTGTTAAGCAGGAATAATAACAATAATAATAATTTATACCTTATAAGATTTGAAACAGAGGTTGATGAACACTCTCTAAAGGTTTCCTGCAGGGCTTCTCTAACAGGGAGTAGGGGAGCTTATCAATTAAGTTCCTGTCCGTGGGAGGTTTTAAGTGGATAGGTTCCACTGAGCAAACGTTCCTAGTGCTGGTCTACGTACTTTTTAACTTGGCCTCAGGGTAGATGCCCAGGTCAGCTCTGTCAGAGCTAAACTGAGTCACCTTAGTTAGGACCATGGAACCACCGTGTCTTCACGCTTGGTATTCTCATATTCCTCATTTCTCATAATTGAAGCATTGAAACTGTGGCTTCAATTCAGCTGTCCTCTGAATCAGGCCACTCATTACATTATTAACAGCCACTGTAACTTACTGAGAGTGAGTTTATCATAATTATTCTAACAGAACAAGGCCCTGACAGCAGAGGCCAGGCAGGGCAAACACTAGTGGCGGTTGCTGTCCCAGGCAATGGGGTAATGTCTGGGAGGCAGACTTTGCAGGGAAAGCTTGTTACACCAAGACGCAAATGAAGATGTTCTGGAATCCTGAGAAAAAGCACTGGATGATTTCACTAATATTCTTTGCCTAGCTTTCATCACACCAATAGCTTGGTGTTCTTTTCCAGGCCCTTAGCTTTTTTTATTGTCATGCTTTAATAGAGAGGCCTCAATGGAAGGAGAGTTGATAATCATCTCCAATATGAGCCTTTGTCAGTGTATCTAAGTAACAAACATGCAGGAGGAGAGATCCTAAAATACTACAAGCACGTCAGCTGTCATCACTTAGGATGTTTTGCTGGTAGCGGCATCACACGGCCTACTCATTTTGTTGTTTTTTCCTCTTGCCCTTCACAAAGGCATTTTCTCCCAGTAATGATGAAAATCTTTTTTCTTAGATTTCAGTTCCTTAAACTTTTACCTGGTCTCTCTGCTCCTTATTGGGGGTGAGGAATTTTTGTCTTATGAACTATGGAAGACGCTTCAGGGGGTCAGTAGACCCCTTACAGTAGTCTTTTCAAAAGCGTGCATACGTGTGCATATGCACATTTCATCAGATTCTCGAGGGATGCATGATACCAAAATGATTAGAGATGAGTGCAGTAAAATATCCCTTTCTCTGGGGTTACAGGGCCAGATTTAAGAATCTGGATGGGAGATTGAAACCACAGCTAATGTTCTACTGGTAAAGAGATGAACAGTTATTTCAAATTCTCATTGCCTATGTTACTACAAGCAAATTAGTTTAATTCCTTTGTTTTCCCAGCTGTAAAATGGGCTCCATCTGTCTCTGCCACGGACTCCACAGCCCTCTGTTGTCCCTGTAGCTGTGTTCCTGGCACGTGAGTTTTCTCACCAATTGTGAATACGCCATGCCCTCACAGCCTGCGCTGTCACATGGTGGTTTCTCTACTCCAGCACAGGGTGAGAAAACTGCACTTTTCACACGTTCCCAGCTGATCCTCTGGCATGGTTTGGTCAGGTTAGACAGAGATCTGGCTATTAGGGATTTGGAAGAAAACTGAAAACTCTTCCTATCAGAAGAGGGTCTGTCAGGGCAGGACAGAAGCTGAAGAGCCGAGGGAACTGTTCATTTCCTTGAGTGTCCTCTGGCAGTGCCGTGCAGATGCCTCCGCCCACAGACGGCAGTGCCCCACTGGGCTCTTGAGAACTCGTTTCTCAGGGGTAGCCCTAGGTTGGGCTTCTGCTGTGGGGGCCGGACTGCTAATGCCAGGGATTTACACGAGGTGACCTCTGGCAAGCACCCAGTTCTCCACCCTATTTCTCAGCTCATCCTGATTTGTGGAGGGAAGGTCGTTTCAAAGGCAGGATGATGTGTCTGGGTCTCAAGGGCACTTGTCGCTTCTCACACAAAGAGTGAGATTACAGTGGCGGGACGTTCAGTGACTCGACGAGTCACTTTCCTCCTTGACTGTTGTTTTTAATTACAGAGGCATGCTTTTGTAGATGATTTCAAAAAAGACATATAAGCAAAAATAATTTTTAAAAGTCACCTGAAATCACACCACCCACAGATAACCACTGTTAACATTTAATGCATATCCTTAAAAGGATACTGTTTGGTAACCTGCTTTTTCTAACTTAACAATATAACAAGAACAGATTCCAGGCTAGGAAGCACATATAAATCATTTTAGAAAGTTACATAGTATTATCGTAGTTCATTTACAGATAGACAATAGTTTATTTAACCAACCCTATATTGTGAGACATTAAAGTCCTCTCTCTCTCTTTCTCTGTTTCTTCTTCCTTCCCTTTTTTCCTTCCCCCCTCTTTAAGTGTCTTTGTCTTTTATGGGCAACTCTGCCAAAGGCATTCTTACAGTTAGTTACATTCTTGAGTTAGTTACTCAGTTGCCCCTTTCTATCCTTGTCCAATCATTTCCTAGAGAGTAAATTCCTAGGAGTAGAATGTCTGGGACAAAGTTATATAGAAAATTACAAATGCTTATCACCTTCTGGAAAATTTGCCCTTTTTACCCACACCACCAGTGAATGAGAGAGCCCTCCCTAAAGGGACCCTCGGAAGTCTTCTGAGAATCTGTCCTGCTGCTAGTCTGGCAGAATTCTGTGCTAAATCAGCTAAAGGAGACAGGAATGGTGGCTGTGGAATGCCTCCACAGAGGGGTCATCCGTCCATCCGTCCTGCTAGATCCTCACAGAGGGGTCTGCAGGGCCAGTCTGCTCATCCTCTCTCACCCCTCCCCTTGGCGAGGGGCTTGGGAGCCTGGAAATTTACTGGAAGTCCTCCAGAATTACTCTGAGAGAAGAAATGTGGGCAAGGCAGTGGCACCCTAAGCAGTGGCTGATGTAAATTTGATGTCAACCATATCGCCTCCTTATCTCTTTTGGTGAACAATTATGACTGTTTTTCCTTCCTGCCACTCTCAAGTCCCCAGGAATGGGCAGTGGGAGAGTGACCAGGACTTCGTGCATTGCCCCAGTGTAGGTTCTGAGGGTCCCAACAACATTTAGGGACAAACTGTTGGACTATGTTTTATCCCAACAAAAAAGGGACAGGGGATGGAGGGAAGATAGGCTTACCCTGGCAGGAGCTGAAATTCCATATGGCCATGAGTTTAGGATAAAGGAAATGCACAAGGTAACAAAAAACAAAAACAAAAAAACAGCAAAAGACATAGGAATGAACCAGCCAAAGACTAAGAAGTAAAAAGAGGCAAGAAAATTGCCAGAGGATATTAGAGGCAGCCGTCAATGTTGGATAGAGAGTCCAAAACCTGAAGCCAAGAGTCCAGGAGAAAGGACAAGTGGTTGGAAGCCCTGGGCACAGTCTAGAGTGTCTTGTTGCTTAGAGTTTGCTTTAATCAGCCCACATGGACTCAGTGCTTGGATGGATGATGCACTGCCTGGCTTACACAAGCTCCCAGGCCCGCCTGTGCAAAGGCCTCAGGGCAGAACAAACTGGCAGATACAGCTAGATCCTCCGCATGCACAATGCGGTGGTCATAATGAAATCACCAAGTAGTGGAACTGACCTTTGGCAGCCAGGGTACCTGGGGTGGGAGTAGGGGGCAGAATATTTTGTAGAGTTAGGCAAAAACTAGCCAGGAAGAAATGTCTCTGGTTAAGGAGAAAATCATTTTTAGATCAAGAGAAGTCATGTACAAGCACTCCTATCCAATTCTACAACTCAGCTACAGTACATTGGCCCCAAGGAACAGGCCCTAGAGATTCAGAGACTTACCCTAACAGCAAGAGCTGCTACTCAGGTCAGGCATTTTTGCAAAGTGTGCTGGAGATGAGACAGGGCTGGGTGTGGGTAGGGAGATTTCAGGCCCTTGTATACCCCTGAGTTGTCTTTCATATGAATATATATTTTTCACAATTAAAAAAAAAACAAATTGGTTTCCCAAACAGTTTTCACAGAATTTCATATAATTTTGCATGCTGTAACAATATACAGTTGAGAATAACAAAGCTGAGTATAAAATTATGTATATGGTATAATTTCAACTCAGCAGAAATGTTTATACATATATATAGAAAGGGTCTTAGCAGGAAATAAACGAGTATTTTAACAGGTTGGGCAAAATATTGAACTTTGATCTATTTTATCCACTGATACAGACCATTCTCTACCAGGGGTAATAAAATCTTCTGTTTAAGGGAGCAGGAAGCAACAGCCCCGTGCTGTCTCCTGCCTGTGATAAGAACAGAGTTGAGCCTAAACAGAAGCATTTGTAGGACTCGGGAAATGAACAAAGCAGCACAGCGCTCCCCCAGATAAAGCCACATCCTTGGCCAAGTATGAATGAGAACTGCTGTGTTTTCCTGAGCTTTTTCCTCATGTCTTATTTTTGCTCCCTCTGATTTCTTCCATAATATTTTCAGCTTGTTAAACTGTTTGTACCCTTTTATAACCAAGCTAGATATCAGTCAATTAACTAATTGATTACAATGAGGCAGACGTGGCAAATGATGTCAGCAGGAATATAACGATTACACTTAAGTTAATTGAAGAGTCAACTGCAGCTAGCTCTTATCCCATGATGCAGATTCAGCCATTTTCACATAATCTGTCTTTGTAACTCTCTGATTAAAAAACACCTCCAAGGGTTGTTAGAGATATCTGGACTGGGAGGGGAGGCAGAACTGTGTGATGAGCAGCAGCTTGGATAGAGCAGAAAAGATATGCATGAAGAGGAAAGCCTTGGGGTTTAATCCCAGCCCCACCCACTCCTGCCAAATTGACAGCTGTGTGACCTGGGACAAGTCCCAGACAGTCTCTGAGCTTCCACTTTCTTATTTTTGTAATGGGGATATAATACCTATTCTCTTGGTAAATAAAATTTATATAAAATGAGAGCTAGAGCAGGAGTCCTCAACCACCATGCCACAGACCAGTACCAGGGGGTACTGGGTCACACAGCAGGAGGTGAGTGGCAGGTGAGTGAGCAAAGCTTCATCACCACCTGAGCTCCACCTCTTGTCAGATCAGTGGATGGCATTAGATTCTCATAGGAATTCTCTATTGTGAACTGCGCATGTGAGGGATCTAGGTTGCATACTCCTTATGAGTATCTAATGCCTAATGATCTGTCACTGTCTCCCATTATCTCCAGATGGGATAGTCTAGTTTCAGGAAAACAAGCTCAGGGCTCCCACTGATTCTGAATTATGGTGAGTTGCATAATTATTTCATTATATATTACAGTGCAATAATATTAGGAATAAAGTGCACAATAAATGTAATGTACTGGAATCATCTGGAAACCATCCCCCACCCTGTAACCCACCCAAGTCCATGGAAAAATTATTGGTCCCTGGTGCCAAAAAGGTTGGGGACCGCTGAGCTAGAGGACCCAGCACCAAGATGAGAGCTGCCATATTCTCCACCATCCCCACCCCCGACACACATAGCAATTTCCCCTCCAAGTTATTGCAGTTAAGACTATTCTTCAGAAGACAGCTCTCTGTTCAAAGTACAACTCCTTGGCCCAGAGCTTCAAAATGGGAGCCTTCCTTCTCTGCTCCTATGTGCACCTGGGGCTGGATTCCTCCCTGTGGAATTCACTGTGAACTAGTTTTACCCCCCGTAGGCTGAAGCTTTAGCTTTGCTAAGTCCTATGTTTGTGCCCTTATTAGTCCAGGGTGAGTACCACTGTCTTTCAGGTAGGTAGAATGCCTTTTAGAAGAAAGAAATTGGTACTTAGAAATACCAGAACTTACTGTGAATATTTTCTTTACTTGACAATACTAAAAAGTAGCAAAGCTGTCATTGCTGCTAAAATACATATTAAAATACATATTCCATCAGCTAAAATATATATTTAATCAGCTCTGAGTTTCCAAAGACTAGTTCACCTGGTATGAATAATCATGTCCAGTAATTTACCCTCTCTTTTAGCAATTTTTTTTCCTGTGGAAAGTTGGGAGTTTTCTGCCCAGTCATCAAGCTAGGTGTTTTTTCCCTCCTTTTTCCAGAGACTCCAATCTTAGCCTCCAAACTCTAATTCTAGTTGATAAGCAATGGAAACACCAATATCCCTCGTGGGCTACAGTTCTGTAGTTTGAAATGTAATTCACGAAGCAACCTTCAACAGTCCCATTTGCTGGCCAGGTGTGGTGGCTCATGCCTGTAATCCCAGCACTTTGGGAGGCTGAGGCAGACAGATCACCTGATGTCAGGAGTTCGAGACCAGCCTGGCCAACATGGCGAAACCCTATCTCTACTAAAAATACGAAAATTGGCTGGGCGTGGTGGCGCATGCCCGTAATCCCAGCTACCCGGGAGGCTGAGGCAGGAGAATCGCTTGAACCCGGGAAGCGGAGGTTGCAGTGAACCGAGATCATGCCACTGCACTCCAGCCTGGGCAACAAGAGCAAAACTCCATCTCAAAAAAACAAAAACGCAAACAAAAGAACAGTCCCATTTGCTTACAGAAATACTGAGAGCTAGCCTTGCCTATGTGTCCTGTCTGAAGACAGTTTCCAACTGGTCCTGATTGTTTGAATAACAATGACATTGACATGAATAGTGCAGCAACAGTTATTTTATTACTGTATCAAGTGCCTTTTAAAGAATAATAGAGGTTTGGCATTCAAGACACTTCTAGCAATTAGGAAGACAATCACCTCTTTCTCATTCTCCATCACTGTTTTCTCTCACATTCAATTTCTACACGCAGTTCTTCTTTAGTGATTATTGACAAGTTCACTCAGAGGTAGAAACCAATCCAAACCTCTTGGATTGTTGTAAGGCTCTGGTATATTAAGAGATATATCAAGAAATGTCAAAATGGGTCACAGATAATGATGGTATTTTTCAAATATTTACACTTAACAAGTTGATGTTTCATACCCAAAATATGATCTAATATAATCATGCTGTTGTTCACAAGTGTCTGGTAGGAATAAAAATAAAAACAGCTTACATTTATTGAGTGCTTACTGTATGCTAGAGACTGCATGTATATATAAAGTACTTTTTATATATTATATCAATTAATTTTTCCCCTAAATCTTATCAAGTAGATTCTATTACCGGTATTTCAAAGACAAGGAAGCTGAGGCAGAGATGTTCATTAACTTGCCTGGGTGGATAAGCAACAAAACACAGATTTTCAGTTTTCAGCTGACTTTTTTCCAGTCCTGCTTGTGTATTTCTGAGGCTGTGCATTTGGCCTCAGTGAGAGTCAGGGATGTAAGTTCAAATTTGAGACTGAATGTGAAACCTGCGCCTCCATGGGCTCTGGTCATTTGAAATAACCAGGAGGCCACTTGCTTTGCAGTAATGCCAGGACCTCACCATAGTCCCCACTTGGCACGTGACTTCTCAGTGGAGTGCACACCAGCCACACACTTCCTCTTGGTTCTGAGTCCCGGCATGGACACAGGAATTAGGTCTTCCCCACATGAGACCGCAAATACTGCACCAAAATTCTTTGCCTTTTCTAAAGGAAACACTTTAGCCCACTTCCTCAGTGACTTTCCCAACTCCAAGCATCATTCCCAGACAAAGACTTGGAGCTGAACCTGAGTCCAGGGAAGTCACCTTTTCTGTCTCACCATTTTTCATCAATCCAGCTGGAAAATTGTTTCTTCCTGGACACCTCGAGATACGTCTCAAGCTTTCTCAATGAAGTGACTGAGCAAAACTGAGAATAGCATGACTTGATTCTTTGTAGCTTTCAACCGGAGAAGGAGGGACAGAAGGAAGCTGAACATCCACTCCTCAACTTACCCTAGCCTGTCTTTGTCCTGATGACCTCTATGATACTTAATCTAATGAACATGTCTCTGTTCTTATCTTATTGTACCTACTTGTAGCTCTTGGCACCACTATTGCTTCTTCTTAAAATAATCTTTTCCCTCAGCATCTGTTCCTGACATAGTTCAGGTTCTTATTCCCCAACTCTCTGCCCCCAGCCCTTCTCAGTCACACAAGCAGACCTATTTATTCTTCAAGGGGTTAGTGGCTGCCTCTTTTCTTCTCTCTCCTATATTTTCTTTGCTTAGGTGATCTCATTGATAGCTAAGACCTCAATGACTGATTACACACAGGTAACTTTCAAATTCTTGTCTCTAGACCAGACATTTTCTTTTATCCCCAAATGCATGTGTCAAAAAGATTACTTATTACATCTCTTTTAAAGCACTCGGGAATCAACTTTTCATGTGCTTCTGAAATCAGACTTATAATCTTCCCACCATAAACCTAGTTCCTTTTTGGTGTTTCCTTTACCAGTCAATGGCCAGAATTTACCATGTTCCTTTCTTTCCCAAGGTGCTTGACACATACTACTCCCACTTCCACATTAATATACGTTATGTAAATAGATGCATGCATAAATACACACATAAACATGTGTGTCTATATACAAAATGCAGATCAGTAGAAATAAGTCCCATTTTATCACTTGCCAAATTTCAGTCTTAATGGCCACTTTCATTTATGTACTGAGGTAGTTAAAAATTATTTATTACCAAAAAGTAAATATAAACTTGGTGTTGAATTCTACACACATAAAACAGTGATCTCAGCACACATTGCAATTCTTTCCATCATAATCATCATAATTTCAGCTGAAATTATAATCTGCCATTGCAAACAACTGGTTGAATTTTCTTTTTCTGTTTCTTGTTTTCCCACTCAGTGCACAGCTGTTTACACTGATGTTTTTCTGATGGAATCATACCAATAATTTTATTGCTGCCACAGGTCAGCTGTCAGTCTGTTTCCTAATCTAAAAATAAGATTAGAAAAGAATGCATGTACTGGCTTATTTCAGTTTAAATATAAGCACATAAAAAAAGATTCCAAAGGCCCAATTTCTCACTTTTATCCAGATGTAACCCTCAAGTGCAACTTCATCCTTCCAAACATTTTCTAAATATTTAATTTCCCGTTTACTTCCACCATCTGTACACAGGACTGGCTAAGTAATTTGCAGGGCCCGGTGCAAAATGAAAATGCAGGACACTTGTTAAAAAACAGTATTAAGAATTTCAGAATCCCAACAGTCAAGCATTAAACTAATGTGAAGCCTTCCTAAGCCCAGGGCGCTGTGTGAGTGCATGTCACTACCCGTGTAGCAAACACTGCCAAAACTTATACAGAGTTTTCTTTTAATTCCTTATATTGCAAACCCCATGTTTCCAATTCTTTTGAAATTTTCATACCTTCTTCAGCTCCTTCCTGTATTAATGTATCCACATTTTATTTATTCATTCAACAAACACTGAATTAATGAATAGTTTTCATATGTTAAGACCTGAGCTGAGTGTTGCAGATGCGGAGATAAATTAGGGATGAATCTTACCCTCAGAGGTCTGGAATCATTCTCCAGAGAACTTCAGGTCCAAATCCTCAGCTAAAGTCTCCTCATGAGGTAACAAAAGTGTTGCAACCCTTTTGCTCTTAGAAGGTCAATAAGAGCATGATATGAAGCTCAAAGGTGCTCAACATGGAGACTGGATGTTTGTCATGATGTCCTCACAGACTCTATAAAGGTAAAAATTGGAATTGCCTCCCAGCTACTGAACCCATTTTCTTCTTTTTCCTTTCCTTCCTCTTGCCCTCTCCAAAGTTCATAAACAATAAGGAGTAGGTTATGTTGCAGTAATAAAAGACCCCTAAATCTCAGAAGCTTCCAGCACAGAGGACTGTCCTCACTCATGCTAGGACCCAGCACTGGCTGCAGCTCGCTCCAGTCACCTCCACTCTAGAACCTAGACTGATGGAGCAGCCTAGGGCATTGCAGCCTCCATCTGGTTCATGGCAGAAAAAGAAGAAAACATGTCAAAGGCCACACAGCTCTAGTACTTCTACCCACAAGAGGTAGACATCACCTTTGCTCAGGCTTCATTACCCAAAGCAATCTCATGGCCACACCTGATTTCAAGAGGAAGAGATGCATTATCCTGCTACTGGAGAGGATGGCGAATTTGGTGAATACTACTACAAAGAACAACATGAAGAATCACAATTAGCAGCCCACATTGACAGCAAGGTCAAGACTTAAAATAAAGGGCCAGCGTGAAGAATAGGCAAGACAGCAGAGCAGAGAGTCTAAATCAGCCAGACAGTGTTTTTTTCAAATTTTATTTTAGCTTTTGATGAAAGCCCACATACCAGCTTTTTCAAAGACAATAAGGGAGATCAGAAATATTCTAGAGAAGAAGTATAGTTCAGGGAAAAAAATCAAGAGACCAAGAATCAAAAACTAGATTTGTAATATTGTTTGTTATCCTCTCTAAAGCAGCACTGTTCAATAGATAAATAATTCTAGGCACATATGTAATTAAATTATTAGTAGTCACATTAAAATGAAGTACAAAGAAACAGGTAATTTTAATAAATTGTGTTTAACTCAATATATCCAAAATATTTCAATAAACAATCAATATAAAACTTATTGATGAAATATTTGCATTTTTATATTGTCTTTTAAATCTAATGTGTGTTCTATGTTTACAACATGTCTTGATTCAGATGCTAAATATTCCTCAGAAATAATCTGTATTTAGATTTTCAGTTGAAAAAGTAGATTAACAAAGCCAAATTGCTCCAGATGTACTTAAAATTTTTCAGTAACTAAGTAAAATATCAGTATGTAAATTGAAATTAATTAAAATAAAATTTGAGTCAATTTTTTAGTTACTTTAGTCACATTTCAAGTTCTTAATAGCCACAGGTGGCCAGTATCTACCTTATTGCACCTTGGAGACATCAGTTACCATCTTGAAAATCAAGTTTACTGACTGGATCGTGGGGTGATTGGATTAGTTCTTCACTTATACAACTTGGGGTTCTGTCACTTGGTAATTCAAAATGACAAACAACAAATCAGAATTACAGAGCATCTCGGAATCTCCTCTTCACATCCTTGAGCAATCGCCAGGCTGGTTTCTGTATCAATGAATTTCAGATATTTCTGAGAGTATTTTAGAAATCTGAGGATGTTACTTAGAAGTGAATAGAGCCCATAAAATATTTTCTAAAAAATATCTCCAAAATTAATCTTGGAGTCATTCTCTCATGATCTTCTAACGCCTTTTTGTTGTTGTTGTTGTTATATATTTAAGTGTTTGCCCTAAACTTCCGGAGATGTGCAAGGTGGCTGTTCCAGAATCAGTAAGGCCTGGAACATAACACAAACCACTGCCAACTGCTTCCCCATATCATTCCTCATCTGATCAAGGGTGGTTCCTCTCCATCTCACATGAGTTTGTTTTCTACTTCACCTACCTGTCCATATGGGTTAAATTCAACTTCTAGTTTTCCATATTATCTAAGAAGCCAAGAAAATAAGTTCAGAGCCAAATGTATTTGCTTTCATATTAGATAACTATGTGCAATAACAGCCTACATAGGGATCACACTCTATACATTTTGAAAATAAATCATCTCACTTGAACATTCAATATTCATGTCAATATGAATGACAGGAAGAGAGCAGTTTAAAATCAATCACGCAGCCAGTACATGGAAACATCTATATTACAAAAACAGACAGTAAAGTGTTTGTCTAATACCTCACCCTGTATCAGCGACATCGGGTTTCTGCTGGGACTAACATGACTGTAATTCCACTTAGTACATGATCAACCCTCAATGTGGGCACTTTCTTCTGTGCTCAGGATGTGCTGCAAAGAGCAGCCTTATGAAAAATAGGGTATAATTCCACTGGTTCCAGTGTCACACTGCTGGCAAGTTCTTTCAACTCTCCACAATAAAGTCCTGAACCCAAAATAAAAAACAAATAAACACAAAATATTCTCTTACTTGCTACTGAGCAACAACTGATTAAGTGGCGTGTCAGGAACCACTGTTTCCAAGGAATTGTCACTTGGAATGTTCCACAGCATAAAACAACGGGGAACATTTTCTAACTCAAGATTCAAAGCAGGAAGCCACTCTTCCCTCCCGTTGGATGCTTTTCTCACAAGAAAAGAACACGGGAAAGAACAGGGCACAGAGGTACAATCGGGGACAACAAACCGTCCTTTATTCCCGAGCACAAGGAGCAGGATGAGATGAGGCTCGCTGGAGGTAATGGAGTGGTCCCATGAGTGGGGAGACTTACTATTCAGCCCATGCTTTCAGCATCCCAACAAATATGGGATACAGTAAGTCAAAGGAGAACTAACAACCATGTCTTGTCATCACTGCACCATTTGAGAGAGCATAGACTTAGAGACTTCAGGTTGGCGAGACAGAGATACAAGTTCTCCCAGCTATTTCAGGGTAAACAAGCACATTAAAGGTTGGGTGCAGTGGCTCACGCCTGTAATCTCAGGACTTTGGGGGTCCAAGGCGGGTGGGTCACTTGAGGTCAGGAGTTCAAGACCAGCCTGGCCAACATGGTGAAACCCTGTCTCTGCTAAAAATACAAAAATTAGCTGGGTGTGATGACGCACACCTGTAATCCCAGCTACTTGGGAGGCTGAGGCAGGAGAACAGCCTGAAGCCTGAACTGGGGAGGCAGAAGTTATAGTGAGCCGAGATCATGCCACTGCACTCCAGCCTAGGTGACAGAGTGAGACTCTGTCTCAAAAAAAAAAAGGCACATTAAATTTGTATGTAATAATTAAATAATTAAATTTGTATGTAATAATTACATTTGTATGTAATAAATAATTAAAGCAAGAAAGGGATACAGTCATGCATTGCTTAAACAAAGGAATATTTTCTGAGAAACTATATTCTGTTCTGAAAAATGCATTATTAGGTGATTTTGTCATTGTGAGAACATTATAGAGTGTACTTACCCAAACCTAGATGGTATAGCCTCCTGCACACCTAGGCTATGTGGTATCACCTACTGCTGCCAGGCTACAAACCTGTCCAGCATGGTACTCTACTGAATCTTGTAGGCAACTATAACACAGTGGTGAGCATTTGTGTGTTGAAACATATCTAGACATAGAAAAGATACAGTAAAAATACTGTGTAAAAATTTTAAAATGGTACACTTATATAGGATAGCTCCATTATAATCTTAAGGGACCACTGCAGTATATGTGGTCTGTCACTGGCCAAAATGATCCTTATGTGATGCCTCATTGTATTATTTTAAAAAAATTGACAGCTGGGCAAGGTGGCTCACTCCTGTAATCCCAGCACTTTGGGAGGCCAGGGCGGGCAGATCACAAGGTCAGGAGATCAAGACCATCCTGGCCAACATGGGCACATCTCTACTAAAAATACAAAAGTATTATCCAGGCATGGTGGTCGGCTCCTGTAGTCCCAGCTACTCGGAAGGCTGAGGCAGGAGAATGGCATGAACTCGGAGCTTGCAGTGAGCCGAGATTGCGCCACTGCACTCCAGCCTGGGCAACAGAGTGAGACTCCGCCTCAAAAAAAAAACAAAAAACAAAAAACTGACAATTACAGTAAAATGAACAGTATTAATGATAATGATGACACCAATGACAATGAAATATTGATTTCCTTTCTTCTCTTTTTTGCTTACTTGCAGTTAGTGAACTAAGGCAGGTCTGAAAGGTCCGGATCAGGTCAGCACAATTACTCCATCCTAGACATTGTGGTGAAGTTTGCTCTGACTACTCCATGGCCATCTGGCTCACCTCCAGGCAGGTCTTTCCTTGCCATTGGAGTAGGAAGATATGGAGGACTTGAGAATAATGTGTGAGCTTAAAGGAGAAGGGAGCACAAGAGGTTGCTCAATTGCTTTAGTCTAGGCCAGAGTCTTCTGCATGGTTCAGTCTAACTCCCCAGAAGAGTCTATTGTGATTTGGGTCCCAAAGAAGTCCCCATACAATACCCAACACAATCCCAACTTGCCTTGAAGTGTCTCCTTTCCCAGCCTTGTCCTCTGTGCAGATGATGTTTTGGCGAGCAGTGAGATTCTGGCAGAACAGACCTGGCGATGGGTTCCTGGAACCTTTGACGAACCTCCAAAAGACCAAGGTCATGTATGCACAGAGGGCTAGAATGTGAGCAGCTGAGTCCCACATTTTGGCAGGCACAACTGGCATTAGGAGAGGCCTCCAGGGCCATGTTTCCAAGTATTATCCACAGATTTCTAGGTGGAACTACCCTGAAGATGGGCAGGGAGGCTCTGTATTTAAGGCTCTGGGCCAACAACTCTTTGTAATGACTTTATACGTTGGCCACCTAAGAAAGATTGTATTTGAATATAGGATTCTATATAATAAAGCAAGCCAAAGCAAAAAGTCCTAAGGAACGCCTCTTTAATATTTGCACCCCCAATGGCAAACTGTATTAATTATGCCTTTTTATTTTCTGTATTCTGATGCTTTGACATCTGGGGTCTTGCTGACTTTGAATGGACTGCCCCACCTGTTAGGAGTGTGCCTTTCATATGCAAACCAAGCAAATGAAACCAACCACCATCCCTAACATCTTCTTTATTAGACTATCATATTCCAAGCTACTATTTCCCTGCCCTAATCACCCCAGGGCCAGGTACCAAATAACTAGGGTCTGACCCTACACCCCAGTGCCAGCCAAAATTATTCCAACTAGCTAATCCTACATCTGCACACCCTGCCTTGCTTTTTCCTTCCCATAAAACCATAATAAGGCTCTTGCACACATTTCCCCTGCCCCCAATGCATTGTTCAAGTATCAAACACATATCCATGCTACTGGTTCCCTTCATTTGATTTTTCAAACTCGATGTCATGATGCAGTTTCCCTAATTAGCTTCTTTAATGATAAAGCTTGGAATGTTATTTAGAATTCATCAATTCAAAATACATTTTCAATTTTTTTTCTTTAAATAGCAGTGCTTACACAGAACAGGGAAAAAAATTCCAAGCAGGACAAAAGGATATAGAAAGATATAGATTTCCGACTTCTATTCTCAGCCCCCTGTTTTCCCCACTTTCACCAGTCTCAGGTATGTGATCCTAGAGAACAAATACGCTATTGCTGTTGGTTGTACACACCTTAGCCATTGTGTCTTTTAGCTATGCCACAATCAGGGAGGGGAGGGGTGCCCATGCAAACAGCATCTGCTATGGGGAAGAACAAAGATACTTTACTGAATTCACATCTTACCCTTGCTCTTGCTGCTCCATCATCCTTTCTCTGCTTTGCCACAACTGTAAATTCCTTCCTGAAGGCTCAGGTCAAATATACCCAGCTGCTGATGATGACCTCCCTGCCCACTAAGCCCTGCCTGCTGCTCTAACTCTCCAGGAAGAACCATCGTCCCCCTTCCAGTGCCCCATTACTAGCTCTTTGCATGTACCAGTATTCTAGCATATTTTTCCAAGAGTCCTAATTGTTGGAATGCTTGTCCTCCCCATGTTTGCTCCCTGTAAGTTCCTTGATAGCTGAGACCCTTTATTAAAAATCTTTGTGGTTCTACATAGGAGAGTGCATTTCATGTAGTAGGGGGTCAATAAATTTTTAATAAATAAAAGAATGAGGCACAGACAAACCCTTCCCACCAGTGAGTGGAATCTAATTGAGATGTGATTGAATCCTAAAAGCAAACCCTGGCTGGGTTTCTTGGTAAGAAACTGTGATTTTCTCACTGCGGCTCTCCGGAGGGGCCTGCTTCTCAGGGCTCAGTGTGTGGTCTAGAATCATGTGCACCGACATATTGCAACGCGGTATTTTAATGATGCCTTAGGTAGGAGGCAGCGCTGTCACATATGAAATAGATCGAGAAAGAGACGGCTCTTCCACTTCCCATTTTGAAAGTTATCAGATATTTTGGAGGAAGATGCAAATATCAGATCCCTTTCAGACACACAGACATGGGCAGAGACACATACGCACACGGAAACGTTGTGTCTTTGCTAAATATAAACCTTTGTAGCGACAGTATCTCAATAATTTTAAAGTGAAAAGATAACGAAGGGGAGCCAAGTCTTTCATAATGAATGCGAGCCTATAGCTTTTAAACAGGGCTAACATATGGGCCACTGATGTGAATGTGAATGCAAATTAGGTATTTTTGATTGCTTGAAATAAAGTCAGCAGAATCAAAGCCTCACACAGCAAATGGTGCAGCTTTAACTACGTCGGTGCCAGGTTGGAAACAAGAGCTCTTAACACATCCTTGATGGGGGAAGAAAAGGGCTTTCAGGCTGGCATTTTGGATTGAGGCCTTTCTAGGTAGGACAAGAATAGGGTGTGCCCTCCCCTTGATTGCCATTCTGGTTCTTCTTTTATGAGAGTCTTTCGTTTTTACCGCACAGAACTAGACTAAAGATCAACTTGGATCTCTAACCTTCCTGATTTATTGTAGGTTGTCACAAATCTTGGGGTGATAGGGAGTCTTTGGAGGTATTTTATCCAACTCCCTTTACCTTCAGGTTGGTAAAGTCTTATGCCCACCGTGATAGGCACTGTCCTGACTGCTGGAGAGCCACAGGGGACTGAAACAGTCACTTTGTTCAAGGAGATTTGTAGTATTGGGAGAAATGAGACCTCCTGTCTCACTCTTGTGTTGTGTGATGCTGGGGTGGAAGTGTTCCTAGAATGCAATAGGGGAACAGGTGTGGGCCATCTCCAAAGTGTGTATATGTGTGTGTGTGTGTGTCTGTGTGGGACATGGAAGGCTTCCTGAAGGAGTGACTGCTGAGATAAACCTGGAAGGATAATGAGCAGCCAACCAGTTAGAGGAAGAGGGACTAGCCTGTGCAGAGACACGGAGGTAAAAGAAGGGCCCATGCAGTGGGGCACATAGTTCCCTGTGAGGTAAAGGATGAGGAGTGCTGAGTAGGTAACCCGTGTCAGGGGAGCTATCCCTAATCCCAGCACAAAAGCTACCTGACCTGGTTCCCAAGAGCAGTAGGTATGGGACCAAGGTCAAGAGAAAACCTCTAGGGGGTGGATTGCATGAGCTCAGAGTTCAAGACCAGCTGGGCAACATGGCGAGACCCTGTGTCTACTAAAAATACAAAAAAGTAGCTGTGTGTGGTGGTGCATGCCTGTAATCCCAGTTATTCAGGTGGCTGAAGCATGAGAATCGCTTGAACCCAGGAAGCAGAGGTTTCAGTGAGCTGAGATTATGCCACTGCACTCCAGAACTCTTGCCACCTCTAAAGAACGAAGTGCCTGTCAACTAGGATGGTCCATTAGGGTGCCCGCCCAAGCTCAGGTGGTTAAAACCTGAGAGTCAGAGCTGGTCAAGCAGCCCCTGTCCTCTTGTCCTTTATTCCCAGGCCTGAATTGCAGCCTCCAAAGTTTACCACTCAGAGGGACTACTATTGTCAAAGCAGCCCAACCCTTCTGTCCCCTTCTATTATAGTAAATGCAAGATTCTCCCCATCCTACCCTCTAACTCAGGGTTTCTCAACCTTGCTACTATAGATGGTCCCTGACATCATCATGGTTTAACTGAAGATTTTTAGATTTCACAGTGGTACAAAAGTGATATGCATTTGGTAGAAATTGTATTTCAGGCACTCAGTCATCATTCTGTTTTTCACTTTCAATACAGTATTCAATAAATTATGATATGCAGCATTTTATTATAAACTAGGCTTTGTGTTATATGATTTTCCTCAACTGTAAGTTAGTGTAAGTGTTCTGAGCATATTCAAGGTAGGCTAGGCTAAGCTACGATGTTCAGTTGGTTAGGTGTATTAAATGCATTTTTGACTTATAATAATTTCTACTTATTAATGGGTTTATCAGTATGTAACCCCCATTGTAAGTCAAGGAAGCCCTTTATTGACATTTTGGACTGCATACTTTTTTGTCGTGGGGGGCTATTCTCTCTATTCTAGGCTGTTTAACAGCACCCTTGACCTTGACACACTAGATACCAGTGGCACACATACATCTCCCCCACTGATTGTGACAATCAAAAATGTCTCCAGACATTGCCTGATGTACCCTGGGGTAAATTGTCCCCTGCTGAGAACCCTGGCTCTAGCCAATACATACAGATATACTTTTGGGGGGGCAAATGCTTATTTCTCTATTCCAACACTCTGACCTCGATGGGGACTTCTAGGCCTCACAGGCCTCTCCTCCTATCCCAACTATGCTTGAGGCTGGATGCCTGGTTTGAGTGTAGCAACCAGAGTACTTCTGAGGTACTCTCTTGGACGAGGGAGGCTCTCAGTTTCTTCCAGGAGCAACTCTGGACAACATGAGCCTGCTGGTGGCCGTGCTACCAGCTACAGCCTTTACTTCTCCAGGGTAGTCTAATGATGAGACAGAGATGTCACAGAGCAAAATTCTAGTGGCATTTGAGCACCTGGTTCTAGTTTCCCTAAGACCCACTTATATTCTGTGCTCATTCTGTGGTTTTTCTCTATGAACACTACCCTCCTCTTTATACTGAGTTAGTTTGAGTTGCGTTTGTGTCATTTACAACCAAAACAGACCTAAAGAATACACCATGCCAGGATGAGAAAAGTCCAGTCCAAAGAAAGGCAGACAAGTCAACAAGATGAAATGAAGTGAGAATGAGACTGTGTTTCTTTCCATGTCTAGAGCACAGTGGGTGGCCCATATCAGGCTGGTTTAGGCAGGGCTGCTGGCTGGGGTTCATCTTAACTCCCTGAGACAAACAAAGAGACGGCTGTAAGACAAAGAACTAGGAGTCAATTCTTGTGTGGGATCAGATCTTTAACCCTTTTGCTTATCCCAGTGGAATTTCCTATTCCCAGAACTCTTACCTAATGAAATGTGTGATATTGGAGTTATCCTTGCTCAAGGGTCAAGCAGCAAATACCTAGTCTCCCAAGGATAAATCATACTCACACTGCAATGTAAACTGCTAAGAATTGCTCATGTTAACAGGAGTGCATGCTGAAAGAAAAAGGAGTAAGAGCTGTGCCACTATGGGGCCTGGTCTGGGATGGCATTCACCTCACTGTATGGAGAAATGATATCCTCTCTGCTTGGGCAGAGCAATCCTGCACAATGGCCCTGCGAAAAGAGTATATGAGAGGGAAGTTCTAGCTCCATTTGGAAGCTGGGATAGGACAGAATTATTTTTTAAAATTCCTGAAAATCTTGCTTCCTAAGTGGCCAAATGTATACAACTATCTCCTAGTGGTCACTGTTCCCCTCCCCCACTTTCTTTCCTTAGCAATAGGAATGTTTTAACTGGGTCTAAGATCTTCCAACTAGAAACTACATTTCCAAGCAACTCCTGATGGAATTAGGCCAATGAGGTTTGAACACAAGTGATCCTGTAACTTCTGGGTCATCTCCTTAAAGAAGCAGCCGCTTGTCCTGGATCTCTTCTCCTGCTGTCTGGGAAAGAGTGATGCTTGGGGCAATTGGAAACTATGTGTTGAAGATGGCAAAGGCATGTGAGAGAGTTACTGCATTTTAAAGTCTCTGGTACAGCAGTTTCACATGTGACCTGTCTAAATGACTTCCTTTTCTCTCTATTGCATTCTGCTTCTCTATGATAATGCCCACTGCTGTTCGCTCTGGCTGAAGCAAAGGACAAGACATGTCAGTCAATTTGTCAGCCATGCTCAGGTTGCCTGGGAGCCCTGCCTTTACCATTTGCCATGTGACCTGGTATAAGTTACTTAGTTTCTCTCTGTCTCATTTTCCTCTTATATGAAATGGGGATGATAGTATTACTTTTTAGGGTTGTCATATGAAGCAAATGGGATGGTGTATGTAAAGTGTTTGGTGTAGTCTTTGGAACACAGTAAGCATTAAATAAGTGCTAATTATCATTCTTATTAGTAGTAGTAGTGGTACCTTCACAGCTCTTGCTCAAAAAAAACAAAAACAAAAACAAAAAACAAAAAAAAAAAAACAGCCCAGGGCTGCTATTTGCATTGCTATTTGCACTAGATTGAACAAAAGATGAGGCATGGGAAATGGCCTGTACATGGACTTGACATGGAAATCTGACCTGTATGGCCTGATTCAAAATGACGATCTGTGTGCATTATGTACCCCCTTTTGGAATCTGAACAGAATCACCAAATAAATTTGCCAGTCAGATGGGCAACTTCGTCTTATATCCTATAGATGAATCAGAGAGGTTAAGAAGAAGTAGAGAGCAGAGGCTGAAGTACATGTCCTGAGAAAATGAGAAACAGAGAGAGAGAGAGCAACCTTGCAGCTTTTGTTAAAGGTAGTCTAAGTTCCTGGCCATTTTCCAGTCCCCAGGAGTCCTGGCTGTACTTTAGCTTCTGTCCTTTGATTTCGGTAAGTGTCCTTTGTGTGACTTTATAATAAATGTCCCTATTTTGAAGCTGACTTGAGGGACTTTCCATTATAGTCATCAAAAAATTCCAAATACAAATTAGTTGCAGACATGTCTCTCTCCACCTCTAAACTATAGACTGTGATCACCTTTAAGTAAAGCATGAAATCACTTTTCTATTACTTATAAAACATTTCAAACATAAAGAAAAATGAAAAATAATGAATGTGCATTTATGAATCCATACTTCGTTTTAATGATTATTAAATAATTTTGCCATATTTGCCTCACCATTTAAAAAAAATAAATGAGACATTTCAGATGAAACCTTTCAGATACTCCTCCTCAATTCTATTCCCCATTCTCCTCAAAAGTAGCCACTATTTTGAATTTGGTATTTGTCATTCGCATGTGACGTGTGTGTGTGTGTATACGCGCGCACACACACACACACACACAAATGTGTACACAAACACATACACACATATACACACACATATATATGATTTTATTTTGCATTATTTAAAATTTGCAAAAATTATATAATTTTGCAACTTCATTAGACAGGTTGAGCATCCCTAATCCAAAAATCTGAAATCAGAAATGCTGCCGAATCTGAAACTTTTTGAGTGCCAACATGACACCACAGGTGGGTAATTCCACTGCTGACCTCATGTGACAGGTTGCAATCAAAACAGTCAAAACTTTGTTTCATGCACAAAATTATTTAAGATTTTATATAAAAATTTCTATACAATTGTATAAAATTTTCTTCAGGCTGTGTGTATAATGTGTATGTGAAACATAAATGCATTTTGTCCTTAGACTTGAGTTATATCCCCAAGATATCTCATCATGTATATGCAAATATTTTAAAACCCCCCCAAAAAAAAAATCCAAGGGATATTCAACCAGTATTATGTTTTTGAGAATTATCTATGTAGGTATATAAGATTCAATTTTATTGTATGACTAAATAATAATTTGTCTGTTTTCCTGTCAATCATTTGGGCTCTTCTTAGATATTTTTACTATTATAGAAAATGTTTCAAAGAATATTATTGCACATATTTTCTCATAAACATTTTGAGACTTTCTCTAGGACAGTTGCTTAAGGGTGGATATTAAGTTCTTCCATCTATGAACATGGTATACATCTCCAATTTTTAAATCTTCTGTGTCTTTCTGAAGTATTTTATTGTTTTTGTAAAGATTTTTTACATTGTGGCAGTATATGGATAGGCTACTAAAAACCATTCAAATACATTTCCTTCCTAGCTTTCCTCTGTCTTAGACAATGAAAACCAGAAATACTTAACTACTCAGTCCCCCTTACCTAAGAATTATCAAAAGACAGAGTTTGGTCCTTGAGCTGAAAAGCCTTTGGAAGTTTTGGAAACCATAGTGGCAGATCTGTCTCATATTTTTAAAGTATTACTCTGGCTGCTGTGTTGAGAGTAAACTGTATGTAGGGGACAAGGTGTAAAACAGGAGGAACACTTCAGAGGCTTTAGCAATAAACCAGAGCAGGCATAATGGTGCTGGACCAGAGTGGTAGCAATATAGGTGATAAGAGGTAGTCAGATACTCAACATATTGGGAATGTACACCTGATAGGATTGCCTTGTTGGATGTGGGATGTGAGCATTTATGAAAGAAGTCAGTGATAGATGCCAAGCTTCATGTCTTGAGGAACCAGATGGCTGGAGTCATCATTTACTAGAATGGGAAAAACTATAAGGAGAGCCAATGTGAAGGGAATTTAGAAGTTCTCTTCTGGACATATGTTTAAGATATATCCTGGACATCGAAGTGGAAAGGTCAACTCAAAAAATGGGTTTATAGGTCTGGAATTTAGAGGGGAGATCCAGAATCAAAATACAAATTTGATATTTATGAAAATAATTGGTATTTGAAGCACAATACTGGAATACATCAGTAGGGGCATGAGCGTAGACAGAGAAGGAGTTTCTAGAGCTGAATGCTGTGGCACCCCAGCATTAAGAAATTGATGAAATGAGGAAGAACCAGCAAAGAAACTTTGAAGAGTTGGCCAGTGAGATGGAAGGAAAAGCAAGAGAATGGTGTATCCTGGAAGTAATGTGAATAAGTGAAGGTCTTCTCAAAGAAGAGGGAGAGACTGTGTCTAAAGCTGTTGCTGGGACAAGTACATTAACAGTAGAGAATAAACCACTGCTCTTTGCAATGAGGAAGTCACTGATGACGTTAAGAAGAACAACATTTGGTGGAGTGGTTTTAGCAAAAGTCTGATTCAAGTGAATTCAATAAAAAATGAGAAGTGAGAAATTAGAGAGAGTGAGTAGAGACAATCTTTGAAGGTGTTTAGCTGAAAAGGGAAGCAAAGAAGTATCCCAGTGGCTGAAAAGGGACCTAGGTTCAAGAGAGAATTATTTTTTATGTGGTAGAAATGATAGTACGTTGATATGTCAAAAGAGATGATTCAGGGGAGAGGGGGGAAGTGATGGTAAAGGATATTGGGAAGGAAGACAATTTATAGGGCAAGAATAATGAGATGGAATCTAGGGCGCAAACAGAGGGATTCGCTTTAACTGGAAGCATAAACAGAAAAGACAGCCTGAGAGGCAAGTAACACAGCCACTTATGAGCACAGGAGAGCAGATGGGGGTGGTGAATTCTCTCCTTTAATTGCTTCTACTTCCTCTTTGAAATAGGAAGTAAGGTCAGCAATTAAGAGGGTAAGGGATGATGTGTTAGAGCTCACGCCTGTAATCCCAGCACTTTGGGAGGCTGAGGTGGGCAGATCACGAGGTCAAGAGATCAAGACCATCCTGGCCAACATGGTGAAACCCTGTCTGCACTAAAAATACAAAAATTAGCTGGGTGTGGTGACACCTGCCTGTAGTCTCAGCTACTCGGGAGGCTGAGGCAGGAGAATTGCTTGAACCCGGGAGGTGCAGCTTGCAGCGAGCTGAGATCATGCCATTGCACTCCAGCCTGGGCGACAGAGCGAGACTCCATCTCAAAAAAAAAAAAAAAAAAAAGAATTGCTACTCCCTTCTTTTGATCTAATAAGCTTTTGGAAATGGAAGGCCAAAGTGAACCCAGAAGAATGTTCTCACTTGTTCTAACATGACCTATGCTTTAGGGTACTGGAAAGCCTAAATCAGTTTCACAGTTAATTGAGAGGAATTATTTTATAGATTTGTATATCCACTATCCCCATAAGGCTATTTTCTATAATCTACCATTCATTTTCCTTGTACAGATTTCACTCACATACAACCATAATTCATCCCTCACACCCTGCAGTAGATTTTTAAACACACAGACACACACACGCGCGCGCGCACACACACACACAATCATTTTATTCCCCACATTTGCCAGCTAGATGAAAGACTCTTTGAGAGGCAATGTATCGTTAAGTATGAGCTTTGTAGTTAATAGACCTGAGTTCAAATACCACTGCAGCTAAATACTAGGAGTGTGAATTAAGGAAATTTACCCAAGTTCAATGAGGCTCAGTTTTCTCATCTGTAAAGTGGGGATAATAGCCCACCTCATAATGCATCCATTAAAATTAACAATTATGCATGGAAAGATTTGAGCATACTGCCTGACACAAAATATTTGCAAATATATAGCAACTATTATTATTATTGACCTCACTCATTATACGTCACACATGACTACTTGCCAGTTTTGAAACATGCTTTTTCATGACTCCCTGCTTTTAGCTATGCCTTCCCTTGTACTTCAAACAGCATGCCCTCTTCTCCACCTGGTCAACACCGTTGGACAAGTTTGGGCTTAAATGTCACCTCTGTAAACTTTTCACTAAACCAAACCCCCAATTCTGCCAGCCAGAGTTAATTTCTTCTTCCTCTGTGTTCCCATGATACTTTGATTAGGCAGCCTCAGTGGTACTTATCACATGGTATTTAAATTACCTGTTTGTATGTCTGTTTCACAAACTGGACCCTGAGCTGTTCAGGCACAGCTGTCCACAGTGTCTGGCACATAGTGTATGTGAAATGAATACTCACTGAATGAGTAAGGAGTGGGGAGCTATGTTAAAACCCTCCACCAAGCACTGTGCAGGGCTCCTGGAAGAAATGTGCTTAGTCTGAGAGTCATTCTATCTCTTATTAAAGCATATGTGTAGATTTCAGGTGGTCTTTGTATATGCCCATGTGGCATCTAGCCAAGAGTTTTGGAGAAAATGAAGCTCCAGGGCATGTACCCACTACCCTCATTTTCTCCTTTTTTTGATGCTTTCAAGACAAAGCTTGGGTTTCTGAGGAAAAGTTCAAGACAAAAGTTCTCATTGGCTGACGACAGATCACGTATGCATTCTATTTCATTTATAATGTTCTTCCAGCAGCATACAAAGAAGAGAGGGAAGACAGCTGTAGTTAAAGTTAGTATGTTTTATAAACCAGTTATTCAAATAATCAATATTTATTGAGTACCTATTTTGTGCCCCAAACTATGGCAAGACAATGGTAAGAGCTTTCAGCCCCTATATGTCCTGTGGGGTGATGTTTGCACTCACGGGCGTTGGACTAAGACAGACCTGGGTCCAAAGCCTGTTTCTTTATCTTCAGTAGCTGTGTGATTGTGAACAAGTGCTGTAAGTTATCTCTGTGTGAGGTTTCTGTTCTGTGAAATGAAGTATTGTGAGACATCAACAGGAGAATGCGTGTAAGGAAACTTGCACAGTGAATGACCTAAATAAGTGGTAGAAAAATAAATAAATACAATTAAAACAGAAAATATTTAGAACCCTGTTGAAGTTTGAAAGGTAAAAGTGAACTCAGGGTATCATCATTAAAAGTCAACTGGTTGCCTCAGAATCTTACAAGGTTGGATTTTTACCAAAGTGAATGTATATGATCCAGAAATGTGCTTTTATCAGCACAATGAAAAATTTACATTGTGAAGAATTTATGTTGTCCCAACTCACAAGAGCCTAAATAAAAATGAATGAAATGTATTAATTTATACTGAGAAACATATCCATTAGATGGACCTTAATACTTCATATCATCAGTGCATGTGATGAATGAAAATTTAAGGGAAACTGAATTTTTCATAACTGTTTTTCAGCTAAACTAGTTTGTAGCACTCTGCTCTGTTACATATTGCCATGTAACAAATGACCCCAGTGCCTAGCACCTTAATGCAACAGTCATTTTATTTTATCTCAGAAATTTATGGGTCAAGAATGTGGGCAGGGCTTGGGTGGGTTATTTCTCTGCTCTGAGTGGCATCAGAGGTCAGCCAGTGTTCAGATGTGCAGTCTAGAAGGTCCAAAAAGATTTCTCACACACACCCCATGCCTTGATGTGGATGGCTGTAAGATTGGTCTCCACTAGGGCTTCCAATCAGAAGGCCCCCATGGAGCCTCCCCTAGATGCTGGTCTCAGGATACTTGGACTTCTTACATGGCCTCCACAGAGAGAGTTCCAAAAACCCCGGGCAGAAGTCCCAGACTGTTACCTCTGCCGCACTCACTAGGGCCAGTCTAGAAACAATGGGTGAGAAATCAGATGCCAGCCCTCAAGGGGAGAAGTAGCAAATAATTTGTGGCTGTTTTTAGTCTACCACACACTGTTTCCCAGAGCAAGAATTGCTTTCCTAGTGACCCCAGATTATCCAACAGCTCTTGGCATGAACCCCTCTTCCTTGAACAGTACTCTGACGGGCGTTTCCTTTAGAACTTACGTTTTTGTGTCTGTTTCTGGAACTGACCTCCTACGCAACATAGTCGATTTATACAGTTGTCACACGGCTGTGGTTTTGTCTTGCTTTGGCCCTAACAGCCTATCAGTCAGTCTCTTTTAGGTGATTTCATTTATCTGTAGATTTTCACAAATTCATTTAGCACCTTAATCAAGTTCTCTCTTCTATGTTGTATTCACCTTGCCTTTTCACTGCTGAATGAATGGAGGGAAAAGCTAATAAAAAGAGACAGAGAGGAAACAATATTCTCTCACATATCTGAAAATGGCAATAAAAACAAACAAAGGCATATTGATATTCTAAAGTCTATTGAACACATCTCAAAACATTCTAATAAATGACATTAAGAAAATTGAAAAACTCACAAAGTTCTTATGAAAGATGTAAGACTTCAGTTAAGTTTAAAGGATGGAAAAGAATTTAAGTAGACCAAACTGAACTTTCAAGAAGGACAAAATGAACTTTAAATCCTGAATTGAGTCGTTTTAAATCAGCAGGTGACTAAGTGATCCTTCTAAAGGGTAAACCTGTTCTTTTCACTCCTTCCACGTCTTTCAATGACTTGGGGTCTGCTGGCCTGGAATGCACTGTTCAGAATAGCACTCAGAAACTCTGAATATGCTGTATCTAAGTTGCTTTATCACCTGTTCTCTTTTATGTATTCAAATCTGCAGACACATGAAAATGTTCTCTTTCTCTCCTGTCCTCATAATTTTGGCATAATGTTCTAGTGCCTTCCCCACCTGATCTGAATGGTGAGCCTCTCTTCACCTTCCATAGCAATTCTAACAAGAGTTCTCAGATGCAACTTCTTTTGGGGGATTTCTCCTCTCTTCCCTCTGCCTCTTATCTCTACCACCATCAAATTAGTCATCCAAGTGTATTGTAATTCACTGTTTGTATGTCTACCTCACTCACTCATAAAGAGATCCTAGACTAGGGTCAGCCAACTTTTTCTGGGCCATAAAGTCTCTGTCACAACTATGTAGCTCTGCTGTTGTAGTCCACAAGCAGCCGGAGACAGTACCTTGCCACACGGACATGCCTGCGCTTTAATAAAATTTTATTCATCAGCACTGAAATTTGAGTTTTATATGATTTTTACCTGCCAATAAATATTATTTTTCTTTTATCTTTTTTCAACCATGTAAATATGTCAAAGCCATTCTTAGCTCATGAGCTGTACAAAAACAGGCAGTGGGCTGGATTTGGCTCACATGTCATAATTTGCCAGCCCTTGTTCCAGAAATCTGAGATCAGGCCTCTTCCGCTTTGCATCTCTGTTTTGCCCGTCCAAGTGCCTGACATACAGTATGTGTTTATCAAACTTTATTTGGATAAATTAATGAAGAAATGAGAAGGGGCAATAGGAGTAAATAAGTATATCTGCTCTCTCTATGCACAAGATATAGGCCCCAAAATGTTCAGCCTGTTGAGTTACTAGAATATAAACAAAGTATACACACGGCCTAGGACCCACGTCCTCTAGGATTCTCTTCTCAGCGGGACCACCAACATCCCTGAAACAGGTCAGAATCAGGTTAGCATTCCCAAAGGAGTCAAAACAAGAAGGCAATGCCTAGATGTGGAGCTTAGCTGGATGGAAAAGGAGGAAAGTTCATGGGGTCCATGAGCGGGCTCAGAGCAGCCCCATTGCAGGATTAAGCCTGGGAGGTTAACGTGACGCATGGGTAGCTGCCACGGCCTTTATTTCCCTCCTACAGCTGCAGACAGTGGTGTTCCGAGTCCTTGAGAGAACAGCTTGGGAAATGAAGCTTATGTGAGATGACAGGAAGAGTCATTGCAGCAGAGGGATGGGACAGAGCAAGAAAAAATGTGAGATGGCTGACATGGTGCCAGGTTGGAGGGAGTTTTATAAAGCAGGCAGAGGGTGTTAGACATGAAATATTATCAGAGAGGCAGAGCCATGAAAGTTTTTTTATTGGGGTGAAGACAGGATTGAAGAAAGTTTTGTTGCCACTTGTAGGATTGGAGGAGACAGAAGTAAAAAAAAAGAACAAAGCTAGAAGTTTCTTAAATAAATTCAGGTGTAACATGATAAAGGTTGGCAAAAGAAATTAGAAAAAAAGGGTGACTTTAAGAGAGACTTCAAAGGCACAATCTTTAAGACTGTGCATAGCCTCAGCGGGTAGAGGAAGGTAAACCAAAGCTGACACCAAGATTATATGCTTAGCTGATTGAAAAATGTGTTGTTTCTGGCCAAGCACTGTGGCTCACGCCTGTAATACCAGCACTTTGGGAAGCCAAGGCAGGTGGATCACCTGAGGTCAGAAGTTTAAGACCAGCCTGGGCAACATGGTGAAACTCTGTCTCTACTAAAAATAAAAAAAATTAGCCCAGCGTGGTGGTGCATGCCTGTAATCCCAGCTGCTTGGGAGGCCGAGGTATGAGAATCGCTTGAACCCAGGAGCTAGAGGTTGCAGTGAGCTGAGATCACACCATTGCACTCCAGCCTGGACAACAGAGCAAGACTTCGTCTCAAAAAAATAAAAAGAAAAATGTGTCATTTCTTTCTCAAAAGAGACAGGGTAGAGAAGGAAAAGGAAACAAATGGGAGAATCAAGCTTTACCTTTTGCCAGTACAGTTTGAGATGGTCATGGTACATTCAAATAGTTATGGCTGTCAGGCTGAAAGTTAGAACTTGAGTGGAGAGAGGTTTACTGGTGTGCTGATAAATGTTTAACAACTGGCTCTCCAGGAAAGAAAGCGCCCTGATTTATATCATTTGCCAATTCTGCGGTGTAAATGTTTCCACCATGGCTGATTTTATGCTGCCAACCTGAAGTCATCAAATGCAGAGTTGGGAAGAACTGCCTGTGGGGACCGATGGGAGCTGACCCCAGAACAACACTGGAAGATGATAGGGATGGAGACTTGAAAATCAAAGAAAACATAAAGTCAAGTCCTGCATTTTACGATGATGAAACTGAGACTGGAAATGGGACAGAGAAGAGAGCTGAACTCTTGAAAGCAGTAGGATGGTTTAGAGGCAGAAGACCAAAGTGTCAGAGGTTTAGCCTTTATGTCTATAGACAGAGTTTGGCGCTGCTGCAAAAACAATCCATTTGATGATCAAGAAGATTATGATATTTAAGGTAAGAGAAATATAATTCCCAATGATTATCTGTAGACAGAAGAAAGATAATGCTCAGAGGGTTGTTGCAGTTTTCTATTCTACCTAAATTCTGATTTGCCTGTTGTCTGTCATCCTTAGCTACTAGCACAAATTACTTCAGGTACTACGGCTCTGAGTTTGCATGCACATTCTATTTGGCTTATTCCTGCAACAGGTCAAAAGAAGGAAATGAGCCTTGTGCGTCCTTACCTGGGCATTCTAAGAGAAGGCTACAAACCCATTACCTCTCACATTCATTCAGAGCACTGCGACACCAGGAGCATGGTGAGAGCTCATCTGTTGTCTTTGGGGATCTTGGGGATCTTACCTTACTTCCCCATCATGACTCATAAAACCTTATTCTAAAGAGGCTGCCTTGGGAACACTTGCGGCTTTTACTGCCCCCTAGTGGTTATCACACATTACTTCATCCCGCACGGCTTTATCTGCTGAGAGAGGGGTTAGAGGTCTCATCAAGCCCTCTAGTTCAAGGAAAGCCCAATAAATAGCTTTCTTCTGATAACTTAAGCTTCAATAATGTGACGGTTCTCAATAATCTCAGCACTCTGAGTATGCCCAGCATTGCTTTTGGGGAAATACAGGTTCGTTCAACTTCGTGGTGTGACACTAGATTGCCCCCCAAAAGTCTCATTTAAATGTTGTTTTAGCCTTGTTTCTTATTTTAAAGCTTTTTAATTAATTGAGAGCATCTGAGAACTTGACTTTAAGAAGGAAGGAGGATCTCTTGTTCGATGAGTAGTCTATGGGTTTCTTCCCATTTTGTGGAAATAAAAATAATCACAATTTTCTCTTTAAGCTTTTGACCTGTGTGAGATTAGACCCTGAAGTCCATGAATAGATCTCAGACATCAAAGTTGATATGGCCTTCAGAAACTTAAAAAGCCATATTTAAATTTTAAGTGTCCAAAGACCACATTGTTCACCGGGCCCTCTTCGACCTTGCTAAGAAGGGAAGGGAAACATCTGTAGTCTTGTGTGCAAATACTTAGGAGTGCAAATCAAATCTACAGATAACATCTTTGCAATCCACTTGTAACTCACTCATTCTTTCTTATTGGATGTTCCTCTCAATTGCTCAATCAGCAGTCAACTTACTGGTTATGACTATTATTTTACTTTACTTATGTAATCGGAATTAAATTGGCCTTTTGACTATGGGTGTAAGGCTTATTTTATCATACACAAAATACTCACCCTCACACCCCCCACCCCCCGCAACACACACACACAGACATCTACAAAAGCTTTAAAGGGGAATATAGCCCTTTTCTGAAGTTTTTCTTAGAGGTGGGTAGGATGTCAAGGAAGGAATTATACCACACTTGATATATCCAAGTTTATAAAAAACATCTTAATTGCATAGCAGGGTTTCCAGTCTCCTTTCATTCTCAAACTTCCCCTGTCCTCTCCTTCTCTCTCCTCTCTCATGTTGGTCCTTCTGGCCTTCTCTCTGTTTCCTTCCCTCTCTGCCCATCCTTCTTGTTAAGGTGATCAATCGGGTCTGTTCTTGGGTCCTCTCAAAACCTTATTCATATAAAGCCCATGTGAGAGAAAATGTAATAAATATTTTCACTTTAACTTTTTGTCCTATGATAAAAAAACTTCTTTGTGATGATTATTGTGCAAACATGAGAGTTTGCTCTTGGACCAAATTACTGATGTCATCCACGTGGAAGTGGCAAATACTGATGCTTCTCCTCCTCCTTATTTCTCCTCCTCCATACAGTGTGTCTCTAGACATTCCTTGGGGAGCCAGCAGAGTGGAATCACTGCATTATCTATGGGCTTTTGTACACAGGCCACTTGGGTGTCTACACTGAGGATAGTCCTGATCTCATTGGAACTTAGACAGGAAGGAATGCTCCTTTTCAACTTGTTCCTGATACCACTACTCCCTTTCCTCTAAATGAAGACAGTTCTACTAGTGTATTTTCAACTATGGGCCATGACCCACTGGGAGATCATAAAACCAAATTAGTGGTCACATTGGGAGTTAAAAAAAATGAAATATAATAGAAGAAAATATCAAGGTGCATCACCTAGGAAGGGTGAGTACTGTTTTATGAAACTTTTCAGTCATAACTAATGCATAACATATCCCCTACTGTGACCTGGAAGTCAAACATATCTGACAGTTTGAAAGACACTTTTTCCAGATTTTTTTTATGTGAAAGTTCAAAAATTGTCTCCAAGTAGACGCGGGTGGGGGAAATTAGGCATTGTCCTGATCAGTCCCTTGTGTGTCTTGTATCAAAGTAAAGTGTCCCTCTGGGTCTTTAAGGGAGACAGTTCTCAAATAATCTCCCTGCAAGCTTTCAGAGGGTGTTCCACTGGGATAGCTATCTCTACAAAACTTTCTCTTCTGCATCCCACAGGCCTCTGCTTTTAAATCTCGCTCCATATAGCATCCAGTTCTGCCTCCAATTTTGTTAAACTGGGACTCACGTTTCTCCCTAGAAAATCTGCTAAAGCTTAGCTATCATTATAATCTTCAACAGGGTTATATACTTAACAACCTCAAGTATTGGCTATCTGCTTCTCAAGGGTTAATGAGCTCCGGTGTCCCTGAGGGGGTGTGTGTGAGCTTGCCTGAAGGGAGAAAACTCTCCCTGTACAGTGCTTCTCAGACTATAGTGGAGATGTTGTTATAATGCAGGTTCTGAGTCTGTGGGTCTGGGGTGAAGCCTAGGATTCTGCATTTCTACCATGCTCTCAGGTGGTGCTGATGCTGCCGGTCTTTGGACCATGCTTCAAATAGCAAGGCTTATAGCACATAAGCACATTTAGCCACCACTAGAATTAACTTCCCACTTACATCCCCTTCTTCTCTAGTATATGTAAGACATACACATCTCTTGTGTTAAGATAGCTTGATTCCTTCTTAAGAACTAGTACCTTGACCTTATTAAGACATAAGGTCTCTTATATAAGGTGCTAAGAAGATACAGGCACTCTCCCTGTCCTGAGTTATCACTCATGGGACCAGGACATCTCCAGTAATTTAACAATGAAGAGCGTCATACCCAGTCCTCTTTTTCCTGCTCCCTAGAGATGGAGTGGGGAGAAGTCTGGCTTTGCCATGTCACATCTATGACTGCTGTACCAATTAGTTTTCATAGGTTAGAATGGCTTGTTAGGCTGTCTTTCAAGTCATCATTTACAATATGAACTCTCACACCCACAAACATGTTAGCATCTCTGAAAACTGGGTGTCTTCCAATTATTGTCAACCAGGTGGCAGGCTTGAAATGGTTGAGATTGCCTGTGCATGAGAAAGTCTTATTGCTGGTGGGATAATCGAGTAACTTCAATTGTTGAAACTTTCAGTCAACAAAGAAAGCATTCAAAGACAATTTGATGGGGGGATATCAATTTTGGTAGTTTTCTGAAAACATCCAGTTGAAACCTTCTGGTAAAACTATGAAACTGTCAAGGTCGAAACTTGCATAATGAATGTCAGTAGCTTCAAAAGAAAATACTAAAACCAGAAGTGGCATGTTCTTTCAAAGAAACACACATCACTGGCATTCTTGATGATGCAGATGATGATGCTGAGTGGAAAAGCGTGGATATCAACAGCCCTGAGCTAACAACTGATTCAGAAGACTACAACTATGAAGAGTGTTTGATTCTGTTTCGATTTTTCTTTGCTGTGTACCAAAAAAGGATATATGATTGAAGAAAACTGATGTTTAAATAAGTCTAAAAGAGCTCTTCCAGTATATATACAATAAAAATTCCACCTGGATAAAAAAGCATTTTGTCATAGTTTAGTAAGCAGTTTTTATTTTATCTTAGTGGCACATTAAATAAGGTTCTTCCTACATTCAACAGCATCTTAAATTGATGAAACGTGGATTTACATTTTGAACCAAGTTTCCTCACTGGTGAGATGTCCAGGTCACAAAATATGACAAATCCAGAACCACCATTCACATTTCCTAATTCTTGGCCTATTCCATCCCCCTACAATATCAGTGTTTGTGCTAAACCATCAAGTCTTTACAGGCAGACACTGTCTTTCATTAAATTCCAGCACAATGGCTAGCATGGAATATCATTCAACTAGTATTTGTTGAATGGGTAACAGTATGGGTATCTAAGCACTCAAAGCAAAATGATTTTTGCTTTATAAGAAGTTATGGCCAGTAAGTACCAAACTCAACTGCAGAAAAAAGGTGACCATCTCCTTTCTTCCACAACAAATAGAATGTGACCAAAATCTAGGTCAAGAGGCAGTGACTCATCCTCCATGAGTACATCACTGTTTAATGCCATTTGTATAGTAAGAATGAAGAAGAAAAAATTTAGATCCATCTAAATTTCATTAGCATAGCAAAATGAAAGGTACCTTATTTGTAAAGGATTATTATTTCTTTCTACATGGAAGAACACATTTTTTCTTTAATTTGTGCATGGAACGGCTAAAGATGACAGGATGTACAGCCTCAGCTCTAGATAAATTCAAACCAGTACCCGAGACACTCTCTGAGCCTTTCAAGAGGCTCATCAGTGATGGAAATTTGTCACTTTTGCCTAAGGCAATGTCATTGCTCAAGGGACAGTAAAGCACAAGTGTTAGGTCAAAGGAGTTGTAGACACAGAACACCCACGGGCATAAGAGGTTTCTTCAAAGAAAAGTGTAAGGAGAACTAGCAGTGAAAGTATGCAAATTGCCTTGAAAATGAGATGAGAAAGTCTTTGAGAACTATGTGAAGCCCTTGATAAACCCAGAGCCCTGATGCCTCATTTACATGCCAATTAATTAGAGGACCCTTCTAAAGAAGACAGACAGAAACGTTGGATTGAAAACAAAAATTATAGCAGTACTTGGGCCCCTAATTTTAAATTATCAATAAATTTTCTGATGGGCTAATGTTATACCTATGACATTTCAGCTCAGTTTGGAGAAAAAATTCCTTTCACGGACAAAGAGAAAACACAGAAGTCATCAGTTGACCATCAAGAATAAACCAGAATACCTAACTCAAAAGCAGGGTCAGGGCTTGACCTCCCACAGAAAATAGTCACCTAGCTATTCATTTAATCAAATCTGAGTACTGTCTTGTCCTCCAGTCCTGGAGTAGGGGTGGTGGGTAATTTTTAATCCTTTTATTATACCTCCTTTCCCAAATGGCTAAATCATCATTCAGGTGAGGGTAAGAGACTGGCGAAGGCTGCAGAGGAGAGGAACAGCAGTTCACTGGTCTACAGTAAGAAAATGACCTAGGAGAAACTCTGCACTCAGCAGCAACAGGGGCTCAACCCAGGCATCAGACTTCAAGTCCCAAACTGCTACTCTACTGCCTTTTGATTAAGGAGAGCCCTGGGCAGAGAATGTTCCAGGATAAAGAGTCCTGCAGCAAATCACCCACTTTCATTGATGCGAAAAAACTGGATAAAGTTGTCAGAAAGTCTAATCCCTCTCCCGGTTCTGTCTTCAACTAAATATGCAACCTGAGAACATACAGGTCATGCCTTTGAGTCTCAGTTTCTCCATATTTAAAATGAAGACATGTGAGATTACAAGACCTTACAGATCCATCATGCTACCATCACTCCAGTTCTCAAAGAGTTCTATTTTAGTCAATGGAAAGAAATACAACTACAAAGCAGAAGCACAAGTTAGGAGTTGACAAGTTCCAAAAGGGAGGAATAAATAAGTTCTATATGTGTTCAGGGGAAGAAGAAATATTTCAGGAAAGAAGTTCACATGGAGTTTATGGCCCGACTATCATTTCAGATGGGTAGGATCTGAACTTTCAGAGAAATAGGAGAATCTATTTTAGGCAGAAGGTAACGCAAAAGAAATTATGAAAACAGGAGTGATTTCTGTGATGTATAGGAAAGAAAGGACAGGATAAAAAGATAGGAGAAAACTAAGATTTATGAATTTTCTCCTGCATAATAGACTGTGTTAAGAACTTTATATATGTTAACTGTCTGAATCTATAGAGCCATAAGAAGTAGTTATTATTAAGCATACTTTATAAATGGAGAAATTAAGGGTCAGAAAAATTAACAATATGGCTGAAGTTTCATAGTGAGTAAATATTAGAGTAACGATATGGACTCACGTCTGCCAGGCTCCAACCTTCAGGGATAAGCTGGGAGCTGAGCAGAATCCTAACGAATACCCAGGAGTGGCATGATTTGAGAGAGATAGGAATTGGCCATGTGGGTAAGCTCTCAATGTTGGGGATGCAGCCACTTCATTGGAGAAGGGCCACATCTGCCTTGCATGACATGTATCTCTGCAAGCATCACAAGTCCCCAGGGCATCCTGTCACATTAGGGGATGGGGATGTGGAATGAATAGAAAGGTCTCGATGTGAAAAGAATCCATTTTTGCATACAGGCTGTGCTTACTCACATGCAAAGGTGCTTGTACTTTTCACCTCACTTCTTCCTGACTCTCCCGGGAGGCAGTACAGGAGCTATCAGAACCCCTTGATGGAGGGGAGCCTTGATGAGTGGCCACCACCACTTCCGTAGTTACTGACAAGCTGGGCACTCTCCAGTTTTCTCTCTTCTCCCTCCCTTACACTCTCTCTCAGATCATCCTCTCCTGAGTGTTCACACCTTCTAATTTGTGTAGCACTTAGATTACATAGGATTTCATGAAATGAAGTCCTTCCAACAATTTATCCCCATTTTGCATGTGAGAAAACTATAGTAAATGGTATAGAAGACACAATTAGGAGCTGTGGATGAGACGTGGGTGGTTTCTTTGCTCAGGAGCTTGAAAGGCAGGGTGATGTGGAATCATAGGTATATTAGTCCATTCTCACATTGCTATAAAGAACTTCCTGAGACTGGGTAGCTTACAGATAAAAGAGGTTTAATTGACTCAGAGTTCTGCAGGTTATATAGGAGGCATGGCTGAGGAGGCCTCGGGAAACTTACAATCATGGTGGAAGGCAAAGGGGAAGCAAGCATATCTTCACATGGCTACAGGAGAGAACGAGTGAAAGGGGAAGTGCTACACACTCTTAAACAACCAATCGTATCTCGTGAGAACTCACTCACCATCTCAAGAATAGCAAGGGGGAAATCCACTACCATGATCCAATCACCTCCCACCAGGCCCCTCCTCCAACAATGAAGATCATAGTTCAACATGAGATTTAGATGAGGACACACAGCCAAACTATATCAACAGGTAAAGCTAAAATTCTTGGTTGGCAGCTCTCTTCTAATATTTGAACACTGTCCTATGTAACAAGGAGTAGATTTGCTTACACCTCTATCTCTACAGAGGCACAGGAAGCAATGACTCAGATAAGAGGAAAGGAGATTTCAACTCAATATAAGGAAGAATTTTTTTAATGTTTTCTGCTTATAGAGGAAGTACATGATTCAAAATGCAATTTTAAAACAAAGAAAAATAATAATTATTCATAATCCTGTAACCTACAGGGAACCATTCAAAATATTTTAGCATATTTCTTTCCAGCAATTTTCAGTGAGTATGTATGAGTAAATAATTGAGATGATCCTGTATATAAAATTTTGCATGCTATTTTTTCATTCAACATTATATCATCTTATAAGCATTTTTTAGCTCATTAAAAGCTCTTCATAAACATAATTTAATGACTGCATAATTTTCAATTGTATGGCTGTATCACAATTTATTTAACCAATCCCCTATTTTTGGACATTTATGTTGTACATAATCTTTGGCTATTATGAAATAATGCTTCAGTGAAAATCTCTTGTGTGTAAATCTTATTCCACCAGTTTTAGAATTTTATAGGCTAGATTCCTAGGAGTTGAATTACTTAATAAAAAGTGTGATTATCTTTAAGATATTGGTACATATTGCCATTTTCCCTCCATAAAACTTATACTAATTAACCTCTGCATCTTCAATTTTTTTCTTTTATTCAAGACTTAGCACACTTCTGTTTTTATTTTACTTCTTCATTGACTGTTCCTTCTCCATCTTTTTGTTTGCCTTTTCTCTTCTCATTGACCCCCAACTACCGGCAATCACAGGACTCTCTTTCTGAGCTTCTCTTCTTTCCACTTTCAAGGTATTTTCTCTACATGAATTAAAACAGTCTCTTGATTTTGAAAATTATATAAAACTCTCAAACTTACATCTTCATCTCCATCACTGACTTTTCACTGCAAATTAAACCTAATATAACCAATTCTTACTTGACATCTACAATTGGATGTCTACCAGATGTCTCAAACATAACATGGCCAAACTCTTGATTTTCCTCCACAACCACCCCAGTCAGCTTATCTGTAAGCCTTTTCCATCTCAGTAAATGGAAAGCCCATCCATCCAACTATTCATGATAAGAGTTATCCTTGACTCTTCTCTTCCTTGTACTCACCAAATACAATCCACCAGCAAGCCCTATCAAGCCCGTCTCCAAAAATTATCCTAACTATCCTGATAGGATTCTCTCCTATCCCATCTCTTCCAACCTAATCCAAAATACTATATTCTTTTGCCCTCTCACAGATGTAGCTTCCTAGAAGTTCAATTTTCAATCCTGCTATGCCAACAATTCATAGTCCACTTAATTGCCATCTTTTTTCTCACATGCATCCATTCAACAAATATTTTTGAGCATCTACTACATGTTGGGTGCTCTTCTAGGCATTGGGAGTATATCAGGAAACACAATAAAGTGTCAGATCTCAAGTAATTTACATTCTAGTTGGGGAAGACAATACACAAATAAAACATAGAATATAAAAAGGAAAGCTGCAGGGGAGATCAAATTACTATTTCATTTTGGGTTATCAGGGAAGGTCTTTCTAATGAGGAGATATTTTAGCAGAGATGTGAGGGAAGTGAGGGAATGCTCCATAAACTTACCTTGGGAAAGTATATTACAGGTAGAATATACAACAGGTGGTGTGTCTACCAAGTTTAAAGGCAGGAGCACGTTTGGAATGTACAAGGGGCCATCCACATTGAATGTCCTTGTGTTGATATGGGATCATTCAGCTGAGCCAAAGATAAACTCCACAACATCTGCAGAATAAGTAAGGAAGAGGCTTTATTAGAGAATCTTACAAGTGAGGAATCCATAGGATTGGAAGAGGCATACAATTTCCTAATCTGTCTTCATCTCATGATGAGGCATGCTGGGGTTTGACACACAGTAGACTTGTCCGCCCATGGAGTGACCCAATTCCCTGGGAAGGTGAGGGTGACCTTCTCAGTGGGAAATAAGTGCTGCTTGGAGGCAAGTGGGTAGGATTTGAGGTGTGAGATGTTTACTAAAGTTATTTGGGGATCTTGGAGTCCATGAGTATTTGTAGCCCCTCCTTCCGGGGGAAAGAAGCCACCAGACCTAAGGGAAGCTAAGTTTTGTGGAAGCCCCTTCTGCCAGATCAGTGTCATTCCAAACAATTCATTGTGTAGGTCACCCCAAGTGAGCCTCCAGGGCCACCTTTGAACATTCTTGCTTATCAAACCATAGCAGGGAACAAGGAGACCATTGTTTTGGGGGCAAGAAGGGTGAGGGAGGAGAATAGTAGGTGACAACCAACTGGCAATGGTAGCGGAAGATCCTGTCCCGCTTGTAGGTCATTGTAAAGACTCTACCCACATATGCTACCTGTACTCTTGTCATGAGAGATAACAACTGCACGCTCTTTTCTAAGGCTTCTAGTGGATGCCTTCAATTTCTCTTCAATTATCCATTTCTTTCTCTGCACTAGATCATGCAACATGTCAATATTTTCCAACTTTGAAAATCCTTCCTTTCTCCAGATCCCCTGTCTCCATCCTGCTCCTGAGAGTTTTACGGATGGTACCTCTCACTGTGCCCTGCTTTCTGGCTTTCTGGCTTCTGGTTAAATTTCCCCATGGAGGTAGGGTTGCCAGATTCAGCAACAACAACACAGTTTGAAATTTCAGACAAATGAGTCATTTGTTTTTTAGTATAAGTATATCCAAATATTGCACTAATATTTTAAAAATTCCTTATTTCTCTGAAATTTCTTTTTTTTTTTCTTTTTTTTTTTTTTGAGACGGAGTCTCACTCTGTCACCCAGGCTGGAGTGCAGTGGCGCGATCTCTGCTCACTGCAAGCTCCGCCTCCCAGGTTCACGCCATTCTCCTGCCTCAGCCTCCTGAGTAGCTGGGACTACAGGCTCCCGACACCGCGCCTGGCTAATTTTTTGTATTTTTAGTAGAGATGGGGTTTCACCGTGGTCTTGATCTCCTGACCTTGTGATCCGCCCGCCTTGGCCTCCCAAAGTGCTGGGATTACAGGCGTGAGCCACCGCGCCCGGCCTGAAATTTCAAATTTAACTGGGTGTTCTATATTTTTTCTGGTAAACCCACATGAAAGTCATGGAGGAGATTGTAGGGCATGGCAGGTAAGGACTGAGAAGATTTATCTTCTACCACTCCATCCCTGAAGGACTGCAGTGTAATAACTTCTGGGATCCTCTACCTAGGCCCCAGCTCCTGTCGGGGAGCCCCTCTCCCAGGGCCACAACTCTCAATTTTTCTGCCCCTTCTGGCCTGGGAGTGGCAAAGCCTTTTTGCTCTGTCTAGTCCCCGGGTGCATTACCATCCCTGTGGTTCCATGAACTCGGTCCATCCCACTGCAAATAGTCTTCCTTCATTAATCTTTCTTTGATTACCCACTTTGAGCATGCTGTTTTCTGCTGATACACTCAGACATACAGCCCTTGTTTATTCACCCCCACTTGAAGTTTCTTCCTAAGGGCCTAGGATGGTGTCTGATTTGTTTCCTGAGCCTGGCACTAGTACCCACTCCATAAGTATTTATTGACTGACTAGTTGATTGAATACAATTCATTCATTCATAAATATTTACTGAGCCAATGATTCTCAAAGGGTAACCTTTGGACCTTGGGTAATTTAAGAAGCATCAGCTGGGAACTTGATAGAAATACAAATTCTCAGGCCACACTGGGCCTATTGAATCCAAGACCCTGGGGATGAGGCCCAACCATCTGTGGTTTAACAAGACTTCCAGGTGATTCTGATTGCTGCTAAATTGGAAGACTATTAGGCTAGGGAATGGGGACACAGCAGTGCACAAAAATGACAAGGTCCCCATACTCAGGGTAATTATCAATAGAGCAGACACATCTGCACGCATTCATCTTAACGAGTGACATAGCTGACTTTAAGAGACAACATGTGTGAATACAGTCTACTCTCTTATTCCTATGAATGGCTGCCCCACGTGATTCATAGTCTGGGCATGTCCTCTGCAAGAAATCCCTAGAAACTTACAGCAGGCCCTTTAAGAACCTGACCTGAACAAAAACTGAGCTTTGCCAGTTTAGAAAAGCTGAATTCTCTACCCCAAATTAAAGTTTGTCCTAGGCAAGATGGGTACTTGAGATTTTCACGGAAAATACAAGAAAGCCTAAAGAATTGTCCTATAATCTGCACTACTTTCAAATATTCTACCTGGTATTAAGAATAAAAACCTGAATCAGCCTAAACCCTATTTATAATTATACAAGTCTAAAGACCTAACTCCATTTGACATGTAAACACAAAGCATATTTTACATCATTTATTATACATTGTATTTCTGGTAATGCAACCATTATGCAAACTGAGGTGCATTGTATTTTGTTTTGTTCTCATCTCAAGAGTTGTTCATCATTTCCAAAAATCATATCACCAGTAGATGTTTGAGTTGCCAACACATCTGTACCGTCAACATTTGCAGCTGTCGTATTCAGCATGATTCTACAAGTAGTGAGAAACATTTGACTACATTATGTCTTCCAGTACCTTGTGTCCCAAGCTTTAATGTGCACCCTGAGTCTCTTGGGAATGTTGTTACAATGCAGATGCTCATTGAATAAGTCTGGGCTGGGGCCTGAGGTTCTGCTTTCCTAACATGTTCCCAGCAGGTGTTGATGCTGGTCCATGGACCACAGTTTGAGTAATGAGGTTCTAGTGTGATCATGCCCCACCATTTGCAGATTGAAATATATATTATTTTATTATAAACTCCTTTCATTTCTTTTATATTATATTATAATTTGGATATTATATCAATTTTCTGAGGTTAAACATTTAGTTAAGTTTAATTCTCTATGGATTTTACTTCATAATAATAAAGGGAACAATACAACAATTTAATATTTAAAAAGGGGTACAAATTGGATAGAGATGAAAACTATTGGCTAACCTCTTCAAGGTCGTCTCGAGTTGTCCCGCCTTTCTGGACAGAACCAATATACATATCACATGTATTGATTGATGTCTCATATCTCCCTAAAATGTGTAAAACCAAGCTGTGTCCCTACCACTTTGAGCACGTGTCATCAGGACCTCCTAAAGCTGTGTCACAGGCGTGCATTCTCCTGCATGCTAACCACACGAGTGATTTAGGGATGAGAAGGCAAAACAATCTCCACATGGAAATTGTCTTGGAAGAACAGGTTTAGGAACAGGCATGTCCCAGTTTAGAACAGCGAATCTCACAGAAGGCTTTGCTGGGAATTTTGGGGAAAGAAATTTCCTCTGTCTCCTGAGAGTGGGTCCAGGATTTATCCTTCTTTTTTTCTGTGGACACTGAGAAGTGAGGATCTAAGGTCTCAAACCACAGAAGTCCTGTCACTAACAGCTAGCAGACAAAACTGGCACATGGTGTGGGAAGGGGAGAGACAAGAGAAGCACCGCCAATTGGAGCCATAGTCGCTGGATTAAGCCAGCCCTGGAACTCACCCACTTGTGTTTGCCTGTGATACGTGAGTCAATAAATGTCCTTTTGTTTAAGTCATTTGGAGGTGAAGTTTGTGTGCGAATGGGGCATCAGAATAGAGTGTCAATTAGATGAAAATGGGTTTGAGAGACAACAACATATTTTTTATTTCCATAGGATAGGCACTCACCTAAGGAGAGACGATCATTAGAGAATAGGAGAAGCTCAGACTCAAACCACAAACTTGAGACTGTGGATAGAGAATAATAAAGAAAGAGTGGCCTGCAATGGGCAAGAGAACCATCAGAATTCTGCCACGGACAGCAGGAAAAATGAATATGAGCCTGAGCTTGTCTTCCTAAGCTCTTGCCAACATAGTGCAATGTTTAGTTTTATTTTTCTCCACTACTGCTTATAACATCTTCCCCAGACTCTAAACTTGCCAAAGCTCTCATGCGAATGGGAATTGTTTTCATGTAAAAATCAATTAATATGCATGAAATGGATTATTTTAGTGTTTGAATTGTATCCCCCCAAAACACATTTTAGAATTCCACAAAGCAGTGTGAATACAAATTTCTTTTTCTTTCTCTCACATGGGGAAAGTCCCTGCTTTAAAAAAAAAAAAAAATGCCTGTAGTACACATTCAGAATTCACTAAATATGTGTGCAGGACAGCTGCTTCTTTACAGTCTACAAGTATAAAAAAGTGATTGGCTCACATGAGCTTGTGGGCCAGGACCCTGAACAGTGGAGCCATGGTGAGCCTGAAAACTTCTCTCCACTTCTCCAGGAGAATAAGAAGAACACAAAAGCAGGGAGGATGGTGGACAGGGAGGGTAAGAGCAACAATCTGCAATGCTAGAGACAAGCGCAAGGCAAGGCCTTGAGAGACATTGATCTGGCCCATTCTGAGCAGAAATGTCCTTAACATTTGTCCATATTACAAAACCACCTCCACAAATGTAGTTTAGTTTACTCTTGACAGGTGGCTGCTCCCCCTAGGCTTATTATTGCCCTTTATTTGGAATGGCATCCCTCTTATGCCCTGGCATTTTCTCTGGGAGCCCCACTGAGTCCTGAGTGACTGAACGGTGGGACCCTCCCCCACACTGGATGATGGAGATTAGTTCCTTTCTAGAATATAGAATAGTTCCTTTCTAGAATCCCTATTTGCTCCAAATACACACCATGAACCCTAAACATTCCATTGCAAAAGTGTTATATACTTCGTAAAGCGTCCCATTCAACCAAATGGATTTTCTGACAAGCCCACTGTGTACACACACATGCACGCACGCACACACACATACACACGCACACACACAGAGCATCTCATATTTCCCTTGAAAGTTCAGCAATTTTATTCTAGAAAGGAACTAATCTGCACATCAAATAACTCACTAGAGTTGCTCCCATGTGGATCTCTTGCATTATTTTTTCTCCAAGCAGTAGTTACACACTTATGGTCTTCTAGCTGAATTTGACTGGCAGTTGTGTTTTATTTGTCCCATAAATTGATTTTTAATGGATATAATTTTAAAACTACAACATCTCAACACTCCTGCCTAGCCCACTGGACTGCTTGTTTCTCTTGGAAACTCAAAAGGCCTGCTGACACTGGGCTTCATTCCCACATGCCCACCATTGGACATGTTTTGTTGTTTGCCACAGTCCTCACCATTCCCTACTGTCTCCATGACCTAAAGGTAACATAGTATATGCCACTTAGCATCATGTTTGTACTGTTTATTTTCTTTTTGTAGATAAATATTTCTCTGTACCCAGGGAAAAATGATAAGCAATACACCACATGTTTAAAGAAAAATGAGCTTGGGCCTCTTTGTGAGAGTGAAAATTATTCGTATGTGCTCTAAAGGAAATGCGGTGCCACTTTGCTTATTTTTTTTAAGTTACCGCAGTTCCTATTTGAATTTGCAGTCCTTATATATGAGGCACTGACTTTCACCCCTATATCTCCATATTACAAAAGGAGCTATAAAATCCCACAAAATAAAACATTTTATTAGCTTCAAAATTACATATGGTGTTCAACCTGTTTTCAAAGAAAGGGTAGAAACAAGGTTATGGAGTTGTGAAATAAACAGTAATATTCAAGATTATCCCTACTATAGCTCAGAACCAAGGCTTTCTTTCTGAGAATAGGTAATATGTTCTCATTTGACAAATGCATATCCAAATATACTGGTAGTTTGAATTCTGAGGGTATAAATGTGTAAATCTCCTTGCTCTTATGGAGGAAAAAAAAATCTAACACTGAAAAATAGTCTAATTGAATGGGAATGGATTTCTTTCTAAAACAAAAAATCTAATTCTTTGTCTATATTTAAAGTAATACCAAATTTCAAAATAGCCCTGAAATTTAACAAAAAAAAGGTAAACATATTTGTCTTTAATTTTTTGCAAAAAAAGATAAACATATTTGTCTTCAATTTTTTGCAATGTACAGACTTCAGTTTAAAAGAAAAAAATAAAGTAATTGTTATGTTTCATTAGGAATTTTAGCAGCAGTTCTTCCATCCAAAACTTATTCATTTGGATTAAGGTTATGGAGAACACATCACTTCTTAATGGTGGAATGTGACAGTTATTTCTCTAAAAGAACGATCTCATTCAGGCGCATGCTTTCCATTAAATATTTGTTTGTATATTGGCTTTATATTGTTCCTTTAAGTCTCCTTAAATCTTTTTTAGGAGAAGGAAGGGTATTAATTATATGAAAGTATATATTGCATCTTCTTTCTAAATGGGGAAGGAAGGAAGCTAAGATTTGAGTTTCCATGAAATGGAGGAAATTCTGTTACATAGTCTTATTTAGATAATTTAACTTTTTAAACTCATTTATCAACCATGTTGTAGGGTAAATGCACCTCCTAGCAATACCTTAAGCATACCTGAGAATGACCCTGTGTGGCAGACACACCTGAATGTGTGTTCTCAGCTAGGGAATCCAGGAGTGGCCAACCTGGAGATCTGTTGCTTGCCTGTGAGGAACATCTGAGTCCCCCAACACCTGTCCCATCCCATCCTGTGGAAAACAGGCCACACAGGGGCTCGAGGCCCCGAGTTTGAATTGAATGAAGGATGCAGGGTGGAGGTCATTATGGGGAGGGTATTGAGTGAAAACATGCTGTATAAATTGCATGCCTATTGCAAGCCACTGCAGTTCTCCTGCCTAGCCCACTGCCACTGGGCAGTATTGTTATCCTGCCCAGCCCCTGCCACTGGACTCTCTCCCCTGTATGCAAGCACCCAATAAAACCTCATGTCTCATTTGCTGGCTCTGGATCTCTTTTTCAGCCTCTTAAACCCAGTGCCATTCCAATTGTAGCCGATCAGGGTTTGACACGACACAGATGAAATACATATTATTTAGGCTTTTTTCTATGACAGACATTGCGCTTTAACACCACTAACATTTAGAGGAGCTGAGATTCAATTCCAGGGTCATATAGATTTCAAACTCTCTAATTTCCATGCCATCAAAATAAGATGTTTAAAGAGAAAATGTGAATCTTGCTTTCCAATACAATTAATTTTGACATGAAAAATAATGACAAAGAAATGGAGATGGAGATTGAAGCATATATTGATGAAGAAGCAAAAGATGTGGTCCATAATTATTTAAGTACCAAAAAATCTGTTATTTAAAATGTTTGCTCTTTAATTTTTACTTGAATCTTAAAATGGGAAGTTTCTCAAGGAACCCAGCCTGATATGGGATCCCAACAGGGGAAATTTCAGGAACCCGATAGTAGAAATAGTTTGAAAACAATAACCAGATGCTGGCACAGCCCTGGAAGGAGGCTGCAAGGTACTGACCAGGGACCTCCCCCTCCTCAAAAGGAGAGTCAGCTAGGAGGGCAGGATTCTCTTGAAAAATGGGTCACAGGGATCATCTCCCTTTATCCTTGCAAAGCAGCGTTCTCTATCTTCCCTGCACTTTAAAATCACCTGAGAAACTTAAAAAAATTATTGAGGCCCTGCTCCAAGAAATTCTGATTGATTGGACTGAAGTGTGGCTTGGGTATAACAAGTTTTAAAAGCTCCCCCATTGATTCTAATGTGCAGCCCCAGTTGAGACCTACTATTAGAAAGGAAGAACATCCCCTCTACCTATACGATCCTTCTTAGCTGGAAAAGCCTTTGTCCTGGCTGGGAAAGGCAGCTGAAAGTAGATCACACTGAAGAAGAACTTTGATTCCCAACTTCACGTCAAGATTCAGAAAACCTGAGAGCTGTCAATAATGATTCTCAACCTACTATGGGCAACTATCTCTCCTCTGGGGAAGCCCAGTGATCTAATTACACAATACCTTCTCATCCTGGGTGCAGAGCCTTGCATCTCGAACTGTGATCCTAGGTCAGCAGCCTAGGCACCATCTGGGAGCAGGTTAGAGACGCAGTCTCAGGTTCCACCCCAGACCTATTGATTGAGAACCTGCGTTTCAACAAGATCCCATGTGATTCCAATGCAATTAAAGCTTGCAAAGCCTTGTTGTAACAGAACATGTATTCTTTCTTTTTTTATTTGTAAATTATTTAAGGTTGGCAATAAAACCTGCTTGCATTAACACAACACGTTAGGAAAAAATACATAAAAATCAAGACAAGAAAAATGCAAATTAGAATGAGGTATTAAGAAAGATAAAAAGTAGTACAAAGATAATTGAATCATAAGAAACTTCTGAGTTAAATTATTAAGCACAAATTTGAATCCAAGTTTCCTATACTCCAAAGAGGAAACAGAGATAGTTCATCTTGCTCAAGGAGAGAGGCAATCATTTATCATGGGGCTTCATGAGGGGTACTACATGATCTCGTAGAAAATATCTTTAATATGCATGCATGTCAAAGAGATTCTGCACATGTCATTTCCTGAATGTCTTCACACAGACATGTTAGCTAACACCACCAATTCTTAGTTTCATGGTGTCTAAGATGGGAATAATACTTTCAATCCTACGAGGTTGTTTTAAGGACCAAATACAGACTGTATATGATATATCCCAATTCCTCAGCTTGTGGTCAAAGTTCACACCTGGTTTTTTATTCAAATGAAGTGTCTTAAAGCAAAAGCTGAATATCTAAATCACAGCTTTCTAATTTTCAAGAATAAAGGTGTGGGTCTTGCCCTATGAAATATCAAATCTTGCCATAAATCTACGATAATTAAAACAATACTGTGTTGGTTCAGCGATAAACACATAGATTAATGAAATACTAGAGTAGTCAAAAAGCAAACCTGTAAGTACATCAATACCTGAAATAGAAAACAGGAGGCTTTACAAAACAGTAAAGAAAAAGATATCTTATCCCAGAATGATACTGTGACATGTGGAAATACCACAGCACACGTTATATGAAAATAAACTCTAATTTAATTTAAAAATTAACTGTAAAAAATGTGAAAACTGGAAACAAACCAAACATCCTTTAATAGAAAAATGGATGAAGTAAAATATGTAAACAGTATACAAAGTGTTACATGTATAGTGTATAGAGAGAGGGAGAGAGAGAGATTAAAACAAATGAACTAGATCTAATTCTATTGTATCAAATGAATAACCTTAAAAAGTTAATGTTGAGTGAAATTGAAGGACACATAAAATATAACATTTATATATATATATTTTAAACCCATCAATATACCATTTATGAACACACATGGGCAGTCAGTGTGTAAAAGCAGAGATAAGAAGGTTCACACGCCTATAGAAGAGTAGAAAGAGGAAGGAGGGAAGAAGAGAAGGCAACGAAAATGGATTACAAATACTTTAGCTCTATGAGCAATTGTTTTGTTTTTCATCTGAGGAAATATGACAAAACTTTAATGTTTACTGAATCTGGGCATCTGATACTGTGATATTACGATATATATTATTGGTTTTCATCCACGATACCTGGCTCAAAATTCCCACAGCCCTGGTTATTTGTTAAGTGACTACAGCAATAAGCATATCTTTCGTTAAAGTATTTGGCATTTTGCCTTTGGTTCCTGGAGCAGCTTCAGAGCCATAAAGGTGAAAGAGTCTTTTGCTTAAAAGTTGGGTGCTGGCCGGGCGCGGTGGCTCAAGCCTGTAATCCCAGTACTTTGGGAGGCCGAGACGGGCAGATCACAAGGTCAGGAGGTCGAGACCATCCTGGCTAACCTAGTGAAACCCTGTCTCTACTAAAAAAAAAAAAAAATACAAAAAACTAGCCGGGCAAGGTGGCGAGCGCCTGTAGTCCCAGCTACTCGGGAGGCTGAGGCAGGAGAATGGCGTAAACCCAGGAGGTGGAACTTGCAGTGAGCCGAGATCCAGCCACTGCACTCCAGCCTGGGCAACAGAGCGAGACACCGTCTCAAAAAAAAAAAAAGTTGGGTACTTTACTTCACAGGAGCAGGCCTCAGAAAACAATCTCTCTGACCTTCTCCTGCCCTTCTTTTACCTGCTTCTTTTTTCTTCCTGAGGCAGGAATCTTCCCTCACTTTTCTTTCTTAGACCACAAAGAAAATTTCTTACCTACCTTGCCTCCCTGTAGGTCATAAGATCCCATTTCAGAAGAGGTTCTGCCCCATAGCCAGGAGGAAGAAACACCACACAGAGAGGCCGAGAAGAATCTGGACAGAGAGACCCTGCTGCCTCCCCACTGTTAGTGTTGGATGGTACCCTTTGTGTCCAGTCACATTTCCACATGGTTGTCCATGCCTCCATCATGCCTGTCCAATGAAGTCTCCATAAAAGGCCCAAGAGGACAGGACAGGATGAGCTTCCGGATGGCTAAGCACGTGGAGATGTGGAAGGTGGCCTAGCAGGGAGGGCTAGGAGCTCCATGCCCCACCATGTACCTTCTCATATGAATCATCTCTTCATCTGTCCCCTTTGTAATATATTTTATGATAAATGGATGAATGTGTTATTTTGAAGTTCTGTGAACCACTCTAGCAAATCAGTCAAACCCAAGGAGAGGATTATGGGATCCCCCAATTTATAGGCAGTCAATTAGAAGCACAGATAAAACAACTTGGGGTTTGAGATTGGCATTGGAAGTGGGGTACAGTCTTGTGGGACTGAGCCTCAACTTAGGGGACTTGACATTGTCTCCAGGTAGGTCATGTTGGAAGAGATCCTAATTGGAGCACGGGAGCTGGGGTCTGCCACAGAACTGATTGCTTGCTTGGTGTGTGGGAGGAAACTTTTACTTTGTGGTGTGGGGGTGAAAGAAAAACAGTGTGTTTTTCCTACATATATGTAATAATTTATCATATAATTATATAATATATATTATCTATTTTGTATATTATAAATAATATAATTCTAGGTAATCATTTATATATTGTTTATTATATAGTTTATATTATATAATATTTATATATTATTTCTGCATATATAAACTACTTGTTATTTTATTGTCTTTTGTATATTTGAAATGGTTCTTTAATATATTAAAATGTTCTCCTCCACTTCTACACTGCTGGTGGGAATGTAAACTAGTACAGCCACTATGGAAAACAGTGTGGAGATTCCTTAAAGAACTTAAAGTAGAACTACCATTTGATCCAGCAATCCCATTACTGGGTACCTACCCAGAGGAAATGAAGTCATTATATGAAAAGGATACTTGAACACACATGTTTATAGCAGCAAAATTCGTAATTGCAAAAACGGAAAACCAACCCAAATGCCCATCAGTCAATGAGTGGATAAAGAAACTGTGGTATACTACTCAGCCATAAAAAGGAATGAATTAATGGCATTTGCAGGGACCTGGATGAAATTGGAGACTATTATTCTAAGTGAAGTTACTCAAGAACTGAGAACCAAACATTGTATGTTTTCTCATAAGTGGGAGCTAAGCTATGAGTATGCAAAAGCATAAGAATGACACAATGGACTTTGGAGACTCAAGGGGAAAGAGTGGGAAGGGGGTGAGGGATAAAAGACTACAAATAGGGTGCAGTGTATACTGCTCAGGTGATGGGTGCACCAAAGTCTCACAAATCACCACTAAAGATCTTACTCATGTAACCAAACTCCACCTGTTCCCCAATAACCTATGGAAATAAAAATTTTAAAACAAAACAAAAACAACAGCAATGGGAACAACAACAACAAAAAATGTTCTCCTCTATAGACCTCATATTCTTGTGACAAGTCCAAGAACTTTGGGGTCCTACTCTTTCCATGAGGTCTGATTAAATCCCTGCAAGGACAGGAAGCAGTGAGCATGCTTCTTTCTCTAGGGAACTCCATGTGACAGTTGTCATGGTTGCAGCCACATGGTGTCCCTGACAGTCCATTGGGCCAATTTGGTATAGTCCTCTGCAGAGTCATGGAACAGAGCCTGAAACTCAAGCTCTGCTTTAGCCCAGGAGTCCACAGCTAGGCCACAGTCACTGCCACCATCCCGTCACTCACAATCTGCATGCAGAGGGCAATGCAGAGGACGAACAGGTGCCAGGTCTCCAACCCAAGCTCCTGGCTTCCAGGTACAGCTCGGGCCATCTACTCACACACATACAGCTCCTCTCCCCAGCACAGGTCCACATATTCCCAAGGTATGTTCTGGGGCGAGGGTGGGGCATACTAGTCTGTCTGTCCGTCCATTATCTTAGTATGTGTCCATCTTTCTGACCTTTCTGCAACCCATCCCTCCCTGCATAACCAGATACACTGTACCTCAAGCACAATGGAAGCCTCTGCTCCTCAGTGTCCCAGGCACTAGCTCAAGTCTTGCTTCCAATTTCTGTCCCACAAGAGGTGACATCTCGTCCAGGAAAAATCCCAGATGGTTATAGTTTGTTAAATGAGAGATCTCAATATTCTCCCAAACTAGAAGAATATACATTAGCCTAACAATTTTGAAAGCTGCCATTCTATATGAAGAGAGCTTTTTTTGGTAGATAAGAATGCACGGAAGCAAAGAATCTGATAGCAGACCACAGATTTGGTTTCACCCAGCAATAGCTAGGCTTCAAGGTACATTTTGGGGGCCCTCATCCTCTAGTCATCCTGCTCACCTGAATCTTTTCTCACCTGGAAGCTAAAGGGACTTTGGCATCTTAATTGAAGGAAGCTTTGGATTGGCCCACAGAGTTTGGTAACAAGTTCAAGAAGGTCTCTCCTAGTGGAAGCCTGGATGGAAGGCACTAAGCTTCTCTGGCCACAGCCCCCTGTCACTCAGTTCTTCCCTCTGTCTCAGTTCCTTGAATCAGAGAAAAGAAACCCCTGATGTTGTTCCCAGAGATTGATGCAGTTCCTCGGTGAAGTGGAGCTTTCTGGAGCTTCTGCGCACTGGAGCATTCGCCACCTTTTTTTCTCTATTTATTCTTTACTACTTATCTTTTCTAAAGCATGTCCACATAGGGTAGTTTTATGATTGAGTCCCTGACCCTCCAGCCTCAGTCCAGACCCTTATGTGAGCAGACTTCTCTTTTCTTCAGCTGAGCCACCTACTGCATTTCCTTTTCTTATTTGATGCTACTTCTTATTCACGGTTCATTTGCAAACAGACCCAGCCCTTGTTCTGACTTTAGTTCCTTCCTCTTCCAACTCACGTTTCCTTCCATGACTTCCCACAGCTAACCTCTAGGAAATAATTTTTTAAAATTTGCTAACCACCATTTTACAAGTGAAAAATGCTATGCATACACAGTCATAAATGTATATGTTTCTTATCACAGCAATTTCCTTACTCACCTATGTATTATTAAATACGTCAAGTGCTGAACACATAATAAGCCTGTCATTCCTTGTTAACTGGCTGGTATTGAAACCATCAGTGTCAACAGCATGTATAAATGTCTGTAATATGGTGGAATGTTAATGAGTCACATACAAATATAGGTAGTACTGTGATCATTTATACTTTGATAGGAAAACAGTATGTGTAAGAATATGGCATAGGCTCTTAATTGCAATTCAATCATTAGAAAGCTTTGGAACATCAAGTGATGTAAGTATATTCTAAAATGTAATTAGAATGTAGAAAATACTGTTAGTCTCAATGGTATTTAGGTTCCAGGAGACTGGAACTAAATTTGACATTAATTACAGCCATTTCCAAGTGACATGCTAAGTTTGAAAGCAAAGTACTGTTTCACAAATCAACTTACCTGGAAGCTGTTGTGTTCATCTGAAGCACTTTGAATGTTTGGTTCCTCAAACCATTTGTAACACTATTTTGACATCCCAACATAGCATTATGATTAAGCTTACCAGTTTTGGGTGCACATCTGGCTTTGCCACTTTCTAGTTATGTGACCTTTGATAAATCTCTTAAGCTTTGTGCTCCTCACTTCCTCATCTGGAAACTGGTGAAAGCAATAGATCTACCTCCTAGGGTTATTGGGAGGGCAGCTAGTACAGGCAAAAGCACTTAGAATAACGCTGGCAAATGGCACTCAATAAATCACCATAATCATCACCATTATTACGATTTTCATTTCAAAGGAAGTTACTAAAACATCTCTATATGGAGCTTACCTTCACTATGCACTCTTGGGTACAAGGAGTGAGAATCCAAGCACTGGGGGAAGGGGACTGGCAGGAGTGGGGAGGGGTCTCTCTGACCCTGGATTGTGGGCTGGTGTTCAGGGAAGAGCTCCAAGCCTAGTGGGGACCTGGCAGGTAGGGCAGGGAAAGGAGGCCAGAGCTCCCATCCAGAGGAAGAGCCGTGGCTAAGGGTTATTACACATGGAAGACTGCCACCTGGAAGGGACACAGGCCCCCAAGTGTCATTCCTGACATACTAGATACTGGCTTTACAGGTAGCAAGACCAATGCCAAGCCTCACTAGATGATGGCCCTGGGGTTTTGCTCTATTTTCTGTCTTGGCTATGAAACTTAGCTAAGCTTTGTCCCAGAGATGGAGACCCAGTTGTAAACAAAACTGTAAGATGATAGAAAATATCATGGATATAAGTGTATGCCCTGGTCCTGAACAGACAGGGTGTGAATCTAGGCTTACCACTTTCTAATAGATAGCTTTTTAAATTGTTGTGAAGATTAAATGAGATAATCTGTTGAAAGTCCTTGACTTAATATCTGGCCTATGGAAGTGATCATAAATGCTGGCTATTATTACCATTATTATTAAGACAGGATGATGATGATGATGATGATGATGATGATGATGATGATGATGATGATATGACAATCATGGTGATGAAAGAGAAGGACCAAAGGAAAGGAAACAGGGATGAGAGTGTTCCTAGTAATGGAAAAGGAGGTAAAACTTTAATCAATTTTTTTAATCAAGTAAAATGAACCCCCAAAAGAAGTGATTATACTTAAATTGTAATGGGACACAGCTAGTTGGTTTTGCACAGCCATCTCTTCCAGACACAGGAGCCGTATTTCTAAATTGGTTTAGGGGGCCCATTTCTTTCCACAACTGCTTAAAGACCTGCTTAGCCACAATAGGATGCAAGTCCACAACAGACTGTGCACTCAGGAAGCAGAATTTAAAACACAAGAAGCAAGGGTTTAAATAACAGAGCTGACAGCACAGTTACGTTCCCACACCTTTGGCAGTGTATGCAGATCTTTGACATTTCACCAAAGCTAAATGTTCCATCTCTAGAACCTGACTCGTTCTTTACTATTTTTATTGTGTTGCAGCTTAAAAAAAATTGCCAATTAAGTTAAACTAAACTGTCGCACAATCAGCTTCTATAATTACCAGCAATTGTTTATGATAGGTTCGAGCAAACAGAGGGTTTGATTTTTTTTTTTTCTGCCAGAGTTGTAGTTTCTTTTTGTAGAAACAATTATCATAGCAGTGCTTCCTAGCAAAGGGAAAACATAGCCTGAAGCCACTGCATATTTCATTTTCAGTCCAGCAGTTTTAGAGTTCTTGCTTTTCCTAGTGACTATTCAATGAGAGGAAAAGACAGCTGAAGATTCTGGGTAAAGCATGGTGTCTCACAAAGCAGGCATCAAGGCCACCAGAAGCTGGACAAAAAGACTGCTGCCCTGTCTGGTGGCTCCCAGCTTCTGAACATGCACATTTGTCCACAGGAAGTAGAGGCAGCATTGGGATCTCATATCAGAACCAAATTAATGTACCCTCTCTCCAGCAACAGATGTCATGATGTGTAAGAATACAAATATAAAATGCATTAGGCGTTAAAATACATTTACAAAAAATACAAATATAAAGTTAGATTTACCAATATTGTCAATAAATGGCAATATGCATACAATAGCTAGTTGGTAGGAATCACAGGAATGTGTCTGGGTTTAAATCCCTGCTTCATTGCCTACTGGTTGAACAAGTAACTTTACCTTGTCAAGTCTGTTTTCTCATGTATCAAATAGGATTACCAGAAGCATTTAGCTCAGAACTCTTTTGAAGATTAGACAAACTAATAATGGGTTCACCCATTTATTCAACAAATGTTTATCGAGCCATTACTATGTGTCATACACTGCTCTAGGTACTGGGGATACAACAATGAACAAAACAAATAAAACAGTCCCTTAACTTATAAGGGCTTAGAGGACAGTTGTTTAGCAACATTTTGGGCACATAATAGGACTGTGATAAATGTTAGCTGTGACTTTTATATTCTTATTAATTTTTTGTCATATGTAGTTTTGGTTTTGTTATTGGTAGCTATTATGTTTTACACTCACAATGCTACGATATTTTATTACTTCCACTTCACACATGGGAAAACTGAAGATGAGAAAGCCTTTCACAAGGTCACATGGCTAGTTGTCAAAGAGTCAAGTTTCAAATCTAAGGTTATCAGACTTGAGTCCATGTTCTACCTAAGCTCAGGACACAGTATTATTTCCAATGAGTCCAGGAGCCTAGGTCTCTCATCTGGATCGGGCCATAGATCTCTCATTCCCTTTGCCTCTGGCTTGATCCATGAATATGTGGAAAACGATATAATCTTAAATCTTCTTTATGCACAGTAATGGATAGCTCAATGTGATGGACATTATCTTTTTCTTGGAGAAGAAATAAGAGCCATGTGTAGAAATGAAGAAAAGTTATGAGTCACTTGATCATAAAAAACAACACTTGAGCTGGGTGTGATGGCTTACGCGTGTAATCCCAGCACTTTGGGAGGCTGAGGTGGGTGGATCACTTGACGGCAGGAGTTCGAGACCAGCCTGGCCAACATGGTGAAACCCCGTCTCTACTAAAAATACAAAAATTAACTGAGTGTGGTGGTGCACGCCTGTAATCCTAGCTCCTCGGGAGGCTGAGGCAGGAGAATCGCTTGAACCTGAGAGTCAGAGGTTGCTGTGAACTGAGATTCACTGTGAACTGTGAACTGCACTCCAGCCTGGGCAACAGAGTGAGACTCCGTCTCAAAAAAAAAGGAAAGAAAAGAAAGAAAGAACATTTTAATAATTAAAATGATTAGACTGTGGTCTGGCCTGTGTTTTGCACTACCATAATATCTCATCTTCAGAAAATTCAAGGATATCTTATCTTAGGGAAATTCAAGGATAAGCTGAAGAAACATTGAATTAGATTATTTCTCAGGGGATTTAAATACCCATTAGGGAATTTGGTCCAGATTTTCTGCTTCCCAAATCTAGTCAATCCCAAATCAAGAATCTCTCAAAGTGCTTGATAAAAGTACAGATTCTCTGGTCCCTCTCTCAGAATTTTAGTGTATCTGGAATATTTAGTATTTAGCTTAGAGTGCTGTCTGAAGATTGGATAAGCTAATAATGCATTTGTGCATTTATTTAACAAATATTTATTGAGCAGTTACTATGTGCCAAGTCCTGTCCTAGGAGCTGAGGTGACAACAATGAACAAGACAAGCAAAACAGTCCTTAACTTAAAGGAGTCTAGAGGAAAATTTTATAGCACAGTGCTGGCCACATAAGTGTGTGATAAATGTTAGCTATGATCCGAATTCTCCTACTCTTTTATTATTCAGGCTCCTAAGGCTGTGTTTTTAATGGCCATCCCTGGTCTTCTAACGCAGACCATCCTTAGGCTAAACTGAAGGAGCAGCTCTAATATATGACCATCTCAGGTCTCAGGAATGGCATTTTGCACAAACACTCAACAAACATTCCCTTGGCTGGTTGATTATTGAATGTGTCACTAGTATTTATTCACCTGCATCACTGAGATGTAGAAAAGCCAATAGAATGTGGATTCTCAGTACCCATCCATGATCAACTGAGTCAGAATTTCTAGGTAAAAGGTCTAAAGCAATACTTTTAACAGCCTTGCTCCCCCAGGTGGCTGTGATGCCAGGGACGAACTGATGTAGGCTTACCTGCCCTGACTTGGTTAGACCTGAGACTTTTCTGGAGTTCCGGCTCAGGGGACTCTCTCCATCTGGGGGAACCTTGCTCTCGACTGGGTTGCCTATCAGGGACACTGGCCTGGAGACAAATTCTTATGCTTGTTTTTCCCCAGTTCATTTCTGAAACTGCCATCCACGTGGAGACCAGGGATAGGGTAGCAGTGGCTCATGCTGGGTTAGGTGACTGAACTTAATTCACCTTGCTTTTTCTACCATCTCCTCTGCTGTGCTAAGCACCTATTTTAGAAGAATTTCCAAAAAGGTCTCCTAAATGCTCATTTTAAGGCGAAGAGAAAAGCTACAAGAAGTGCATCTTTTTTTTTTCTTGCTGAAATCAAAACCTGCATTTTCTTCTTCCCCCACTGATTAGAATCTCAGCATTCCACCAAGACAATCTCCAAAAAAGGAAAAGCAAATGAGCAGGGCTGTTTCTGAGGATATGAAATACTTTACAATTAAATAAGGTACGACCGGGCTTGGGGCTGATCACTGGTGATGGGTAGGTTTCTGCGAGGCTGCAAATGAATTCAGCACAGGACAGCGTTCCAAATGGCTCCTACAAGCTTTCCTTTTATTATTTTTATTTGGTTATGTGCTGACTCTCATCCAGAATTGCACTTAATGCCCTAGTCTGAAGTTGTTGAAATGGCCCCCCATGGCACAGTGTGACAGTGAAAGGATATTGCCTTTGGAAGCTGCTAATGGTCCATGAAAAGGAAACAACAGCAAACAGGAAAGCCACGCTCCAAAATCATGTCAGATAAAAATATTCACATCTTCACTTTCCTGTCCATTTACGGGGAGAAAGGCGCGATCCCAGGGGAGACCAGAATCTCCAAAACAAGCAAATGTAGAAAAAATGCCAGCATCGAGGTTGAAAATATATATGTGAAAAACATTCACATATATATTTTTCTACAGTTCTTAATTAAAAGACAGAATTTACATTTGGAAACCTAATTGAGTTCCAGACTCTAAATGCAGAAGGGAAAGAGCTCGAGAGTCGTACTGGCAAGAATGGTGGTCAGGTGTGGGCAGGGGCACTAATTTCTCTACCAGCCTCCATGGGCACTTATGATATGCCAGGCCATGTGTTAGAAGCTGAGGGTATGCGTAAGATGGGTCTCTGCCCAGAAGGAGCCCACTCTTGGCAGGGAAGAGACACAATGCACATATTATGGTAGCACAACAATTCCAAACAAAATGCTGGAGGAGCCCAGGAGCATTCCGGATTCAGAGAGACCCTAGCATCAGAGCTTGCACATTGCTAAGAAAAGGTCAAGTCAGGTGTTGGGTGGGAGGCAGGGAATGGTAAGAATATCCCAGGCAGAGGGAAAGTCAGGTGCAGTGATACAGCATGGGAAAAGGGTTGATGGGCTGGGGGAAACCTGAGAAGGGCAGGGTGGAGGGAACAAGGGCTGCTCATGGGAAGAGGGGCTGGGCAAGGCCCAGGCTGCAGACCAGAGCAGGGGCGGGCAGCAGGGAGACTCAGAGGCCTGATCAGACTCCAGTGACCCATAAACCCCTCACTAACTGACAAGACCCCAGCGTAATCTCCTCTTAGGACTTCGGATGTGTTTGGCTGTCAGTGTCTGGAGTGTGAGTATGAGAAGGCATCATACCTTTTGCCTTGTGGCCTTCAGAGCCTGGCCCGCATTACACATGCCTCCCACATATACTCTGATAGGAAGAAGAGGAGACATTCCAGACAGAAGCAATCTCTTACTGCAAGAGAAGAAGAAGTAATAAGAATTTTCATCATTTGAAATGCAGCCATGTGGCAATTTTCTCCATCCAGAACAACTGACTTACAGTAAATGCTTAACATGTAGCAGATTCTGCTGTGTTTTTTGATGTCTTGTTATATTAAATCCCTTCAACCACACTATGAGGTAGGTGTGTCTTTCCTTCTTATTCTGTAAAGTAAGGAAATGGAGTCACAGAGAAGTTTCATGTGCAGGCCTCACAGCTAGTACATGTTGGAAGTACATTCCGCCTCTGGGACCTGGAATCTTTATTCTTAACCTTTTCAGAACATGACCTCTGTTTAGCTGAAATAGAGTAGAGGAATGAATTGCAAGCAAGTGCAAACATACTCTGAGTAGCTAACTTACTATTTATGTTAATTAAAGAAATTAATGCATTTAGGTCCCTTCCCTTCTCTCTCCCATCCCCTCTCCACTTTGTGAACCTTTTAATGATTTATATACATCATTTTGTGTGTTATTTTGGTAAGCGTTAAAAAGGCCTTGCAGCATCAACTCAGGGATGCCATGGTTTAACAAAGATCAATGGATAGAGAGCTGAAATACCTGGTGTTAGTCTGAGTTCTGCCACTGCTAACTATGTAATTTGGTCAAACCAATTGCTTTTCTTTTCCGGATTCCATTTCCTCACCTGTGAAGTGGGGATGGGTGTGCGGGTTGCTGAGGTGCTGTCCAGCTTGGACATCTAGGAATTGTATGAGCACCTTTGACTGCCTTGCATGCAGAAACAGCTCTGAACCCAGCAGTGTTACTTAGAGATTTCACAGAAAGGGGAGGCAGAGAGGAAGATGTTAGTCAGGACGAGACCAGAACAAAACCAGTGGCCCTATGTCTAAGTGTTGCTGACCCCACTCCAGAAGCCAGAATTTCTGCAAACTGATCTTCAGCCCTAGTTCCACACCCACAGACATGGACTCCATATCCTCAGCAAAGCACAACAGGGGAATAATAATAGCTAATTAATAGTTCACACCATATGCCAGACATTGTGCTAAAAGCTCTGTCGCATTTAATCTTCAAAGCAAAACTTTCTCCATTTAGAAAATGAGAAAATTTCAGCTCAGGGAGTTTCAGAAACTTTCCCAGGGCATCACAACTGAAAAATGGTAGAGCCAGCATTTGAACTCAGGCTGCCGGACTCCTTTACTGTGTATTTGAATCCATGCAATGCTGCAAGACTTGACTACCTCACCCTGCACACCCATAACTGGCAGACATCAGAGTCCATTAAGAAGCTGGGAATCAATTAATTAACAATTGATTAAAACTGTTACAATGTATTTAGGACGCATTCTGTATAGGGCTGAGCATACAGAAATTAGCCAGATGTGGTACTTGGTTTCCCGGAACTATTTACAGTAAAAAAGCAAACACTTATGAAATGCTTATGATGTTTTAATGTATTAATTTTTTAAAATAATTGCAACAACTCTATGAGAGAGAGAGTATTATGTCCCAATTTTGGAATATGAGGAAACTAAGAGGTTAATAACTTGCTCAAAGTCACAAAGTTAGGAATCAAACCGATGCTGGCTGGCTGGAGAGCCATACCCTTCACTGCCACACTGTGCTGCCTACACTTCCTCAACTCAGTGCAAATGGGCAAGTGTTCTGAGCCATATGACCAGGGTCCTATGCTGGCAGTCTTCAGTCAATGCCCTGGGACTGTGTTGTGGAGAGAAGCCATGGAACAGCTGTGAACACTGCTGGGCAGAATAACATGGAGAGGGAGAAAGCCTGGAATATAAATGATTCTGAGAAGGCAAGAAGGTCAGAGGAGGAAGTGGAGGAGGGTGAGTTGGGAGGCAGGGGTATCCAGGGATGGTTTTCTTAGGGAGGAACACCTCTTCCTTTCCAAGACCACAGCCTTACCTCCATTCTCCTCCTTATCTCCCCCCTACCCTATGCTAACCCCACATGGCTTCCTTTCCCCTTCAGCTCCACCCATGTCAAGGTGACATGCACAGGGCCCTACTGGAGAGTCCATTTTATTCTGCATTTGCTCAAGAGAGAGCATCCTTGGGACCTGAGGATTAGTCAGGGGAAGGAGGGAATTGGCCTACTCTAGACAAAAGCTAACCCCAGCTCCGCTCTGGGGTAGACCCAAGCCTGATCACACACCTTCTGGCTCTTACCTCAGTGTTCTTTCCTGAACGTTGAAAAGTCAGGGCAGGCCGGGCGCGGTGGCTCAAACCTGTAATCCCAGCACTTTGGGAGGCCGAGATGGGTGGATCATGAGGTCAGGAGATCGAGACCATCCTGGCTAACACGGTGAAACCCCGTCTCTACTAAAAAATACAAAAAAAAAAAAAACAAAACAAAACTAGCCGGGTGAGGTGGCGGGTGCCTGTAGTCCCAGCTACTCGGGAGGCTGAGGCAGGAGAATGGCGTGGACCCGGGAGGCGGAGCTTGCAGTGAGGTGAGATCCGGCCACTGCACTCCAGCCTGGGAGACAGGGAGACAGAGCGAGACTCCGTCTCAAAAAAAAAAAAAAAAAAAGTCAGGGCAGAGAATTAAGGGTTATTTTTCAAAATCACACAATGCAAAATCAGGAAATAGAAAACATTTGTCCCTATCCTTCCTTTAGGGACACAGGAACCCAGGACTCTGGCAGCTCCATGATTGTCTGAAAGCGACACAGCCACACTTCCATCTAAAAGACCTGAGCCCCTTCCCCATCACAAGCTTCGTCTCCTGGGTCGTGTTTCTGAGAAATTTACTCTCTTCCAGACAACAATAAGACTAAAGGGATAAATCAGATCAATTAACTTTTGTTGGTGCCTTAGAGTATTTAAAAGGGAAAAGTCTCCAGAAGATACACATAAGAATCCAATAACAGAGAATTTAGAACCCAATAAACAGACCTTTGTATGCCCTTCAATAACATCATACCATTTTTTGTTCACCATTTACAATGACAGCTGGCCGAGGGGAATCATGAGGTGGTCTTCCTTCCTTCCTTCCTTTCCTTCCTTCCTTCCTTCCTTCTTTTCTTCTTTCCTTCCTTCCTTCTTTCCTTCCTTCCTTCCTTCCTTTCCCTCCTTCTTCTTTATCTCCCTCAGCTGTATCTCTCTGATTGCCCTTTCCTTCTGCTCATCCCTCCTCCTTTCCCCTGATCCCTCACATAAATACTTAGTGCTAATTTTATGCAAGACTTTGGTATAATAACACAAAATTCTCCCCATAAATATCCAGCCAGTGTGGGCATTTTGTATGGCAGACCATGTCTAATCGTGCATGAAAGCTGCAACACATTAGTAGGAACCATTTTACAACTTAAAAAAATTAGTGGCCTTCCATACCACTCACTTTCTCGCTATAAAGAATAAGGCTGTTTCGCTTTCTTATCATTTGAGTGATCATTGAATAATCTCTGAATCACCTTTGGGGTAATTCTTCTCTTTCCTTTAAGAATAGCACAGGCTTACAGCAAAAGAGCTCTGTGGTTCAGTCCTGTAGAATCCAAGAGGCCCAACAGCCTTCCTTCATTCTGTCCCATGTTCTCTGTCCCCTTTAGTTCAAACTGATAGCATCTCCACAAGTATAATCCCATCTCTGTTCCTAGCTTCCGCTGAGATGGCTGTCAGTTCATGATTTGCCGTCATGGTCTTTCTCAAATGGTTTTCGGTTACACTCTTAGTGTTATCTTCATAACAAGCTTTCTCTTTTTTTTTTTTTTTTTCCTTGCAATATGGATAGACTGAGAATTTTCCAAATCTCCAAGTTCTGGTTCCTATTTGTTTAATAATTTATTCTTCAATTCCTCTCTCTCTTCTGGCATTTTGCTATAAGTAGTAAGAGGGATCCAAACCACACCTCCAGTACTTTGCTTAAAAATACTTTGAAATCTCTCTGGCTATTCAATTATACTACTCACAAGTTCTATCTGCCACAAACCACTAAAATAAAATTCAGCCATGTTCTTTGCCACTGTGTAAGAATCCCAGTTTCTCTAGTCCAATAACCTATTCCTCATTTCTGTCTGAATCCTCACTGGAATGTCTACATTTCTACCACTGTTCTAGTCAAAATTGTCCATGTTCTCTGAAAAGATGAAAGCTTTGTCTACAGCTGTTCTCTTTTCTTTCTGAGCCTTCATCAGAATTACCTTTAAAGTCCATATTTCTACCAACAGTCCCCGCATAGCAATGGCTTTTTCTAGAATGGACCTCAAAAGTTGTCCAGCCTATGGCCATCACCTAGTTCCAAAGATGCTTCCATGTTTTTAGATATTTGTTAACAGTAGCACCCACTTCTCAATACCAAAATCTGTCTTAATCTGCTCAGGCTGCCATCACAAAAGACCATAGTGTGGGTGGCTCAAACAATAGGAATTGTTTCTCTCAGTTCTGGAGGCTGGGAAGTCCCAGATCAATTTGCTGGTCAGTTTGGTTCCTGGTGAAATCTCTCTTCCTGGCTTGCAGTTGGCCACCTTCTTGCTTTGTCTTCATATGCCTTTCCTCTGTGTTTACGAAGAAAAAAAGAGAGAGAGAACTATCTCTTGCTCTTCCTATACGACTATAAGTCTTGTAAGACTTACAATCCTATCAGATTAGGGTCCCATTCTTATAATCTCATTTAATATTAATTATCTCCTAAAGATTCTGTCTCCAAATACAGTCACATTGGGAATTAGGAGTTCAACATTTTCGACATTACAAATTTGGGGGTCACAATGCAGTCCATCACACTTAGTTTGGCTGTCCTTTGAAGAAAATAACTCTTTAACTGTCTACATTACATGTTGCCTAGAAATAAAAGACTTAATTTTCCAGTGTGACTATAACTCAGAAGTTTTCTTTTCAACCTTGAATATCCTTAAACTTTCTCTTGTTCCCTATACAACAACAATAATAATAAAATAATAATACATTTAGGAGGAAAAAATATTACCCTAAGAGATATCTTTGTTTACTGAGCAGTAATTTCCCAACAGAAATTAATTCCAAGCAAATTTACATTTTACATTTAAAGAAGATATAAATAATTCATATTTTGATATCATCAGCACTGTGCATTTCCTACACTGGGGTACCTGTAATTTTTTCAGTTTGTCTGTTCTAAATTTTGGTTCCATAGCTCATTATCACATCGTTTGTGCTTCTGTTCCAAGGTGGTAATTTAATAGTCTTCAATAGAATTATGTTCAATTAAAATGTATTCAGTTTTACCATTCAAAACCTTTTTAGTTTCTAATTTAATTGTTGTAGCCTTCATTTTTAGGTACCATAGACATACCTTATTTGCTCACTGCACTCACACAAATACCAAACCTTCTAAGTAAATGAAACCCATGACAGCTAAGGGTGTGCCTGAGCTGCTTCTCCCTGTGTACAATACGACTCATTCATGCCAGCCTCTTTGAAGGAACTGATTCAGCAAAATTTTCTTCTAGTAACTTCAACATTTTGATTTTACTCTCTCCTTAATGGGCTGCACTGTGTAGGAAATTGAGTAGATTTTTTTTCCAACTCCTGTTGCTTTTTTGAAAAGCTCATGTAGTCTATTTATATTACGGTGCTACATTCAGCATCAGTCTGCATATTACATATTCATGACCTATATCTAGATAGATTTATAAGCAAGAGCCCAGGGAATACCAAGCCGTAAACTGCGTAAACCTCACTGGTTTCTTCACTAAACTTTGCAAATTGTAGAGTGTGGGTTTTGTTAGGAAGTCATCTAAAAGTTGCAAGAAGTATTCTATCTACTGTTTACAGTAATTTTACTTGAAAAGACATGTGACATGTTTCAAGTAATAAAAAAAGTCAAACAGGTGACATAAAAGGTAAGATGTAAAATTTTACATCAAATCTCACCAACTATACCTAAATAATAATGAAAATGTAAGTGCTATTTATAGTCATCTATGTTTTAATTGATAATTCAGGGAAGCAAACATATTATTTTCATGGCTCTTTGGAGGCTGGTAAGGCCCTGAGACCGCCTCTGAGGTCTCCAAGAAAGCAATGTATAAGACAGGGAAGAATGCATATCCAGAATTTCTCTATTATAGCAAAGACCTCTTTAATCATCTCCATCCCCCTTGGATTTTGTCCACCTCTGTTAATGGGTAAAAATGAATGAGAAAAAGAGAGGTCAGAGGATGAGTGGTGGGAGAATTCTAGGGTAACAGCAAAAAGTCTGTGGAAGAATGTGACGATGGCTGTGGCCTTGGGATTTGGGATCAGGGAGTGCACCTCACCTATTTACTCAAGGCATCAAAACCCACAGAACTGGCCTTCTTGCTGTACCCACAAACCACATCATTAATTCAGTGACTTCCTTGACTTCTTCCTGCAGTTGCTTGAGCAAGCATGAGTTTCTCTCTGTGGGGTCCCTGGATCTTTGGTTCTTGCTAAGTTGTCATTTTATTTGAAAGGATCAAGAGCCCACAATTTATGTGAATATAAATATGATCCTTTGAAAATATGGGGGGATGGGGTTCAAGCACTAATAATTCCATTTTCTTAATCCAAAAAGGGAAACGACTGTAATTAGGCTGAGATGTCTGCCAAGTTTCAGCCTGGAGGGACTATTTTGGCCAAGATATAAACCCCTGAGAATAGAGGCTTATAATGGACGCATCAAATCACACTTAACTATGGCAGAACAAGTAGCTGTTTTGTAATGCAATCACTCAATGATTGTGCCTTATGTTAGCATTTTAATTAAAATAAAGAATACTTCCCTTTTTATTGTCTATCACCCTCTTCTCAGATATTACCAGATAAGACCATTAGGTTAGCAAAAAAAATCTGCAAAATACAAAAACAGATATGAAATATCAACTTTATCACGCCCCTTCCCACAAGATACGTCCACCAAGACAGGTTGGGAGGCAAAAAAACACATAAGATGATCCTCAAGAAAGACCCAGGTTTGGATATATTCATCCCTGAGTATATTCAGTTTGAACCTCAAATTCCACTAGGGACAGAGGAAATTTCATTTTTAGGTTACTTGAGTATAGTTTAATTAATTATAGACACAAAGCACTAACTGGAACCTTAATGACTTGAGAGAAAGAATTCACCTCCCAATGAGCCTAACCTCCTCTCAGGGAAAATTTACACACAGGGAAAATCAAAATTATTATTAAATGAAATTACTCAATGCAATCAGAAACAGCAGCCATGCCATGGATTTCATACTCTAGCCCACAGAGACTTCCAATGCAAACTGGCACCCGGCTTGAGCTCCAAGTCGAGCTTAGATGAAAGCTCATAACAGCAGGAAGGCTTGCCCTGAAAAGCAACCATATCTAGGTATCCAGGGGCAATTGACACGTGTTATGAGCAGGATGCTATTCAAAATATTTATCATCCAGGACCTTGCATGACACCAAGACAGTCATGAACAACTCTAAAGGAAAGTACTGGCTGCACATCAGCCTCAGTTATATGGAAAGTAGACTGTGGCTGAAGGGAATGTACTCAGGCTTCAGTAAGTGAGACTTTATGAAATAGAGACCATGGATCAAGAGGAAGAGGAGAGATGATTGTGCCTCTCCCCACCAATCTGTACCCTGCCCTGGAGATATAGGGCCTGCATCTGTGAAAGGATGAGACATCAATCATCCTCTGCACTTCTTGCAGGAATCTTCAAGGCAGCTAGAGGATGACCCATGACCTCTTCTCTCTCCCAGTCTTCCCACATTGATATCGGGACTGGAAATTCCAGAAAACAGTAAGATAGCAAAAGGAGTTGAGGAAGAGGTGATGCTGGCCCAGTACATTCTAGGAAATGTCCCTCTACACAAAGCAATCAGCCAAAGGCACAAACAAGAAGAACTTTAGGAAGAGCATGTAAGAGGAATCATTCAAATATTTTATTTTTTAAAAAGTTCAACAAGCCAGGAAAATGAATGAGGTATACCTCTAAGTAGCAAACATTAAGTGAAAGTCTGAAAACACAGGGAAATAGAATAAGAACCAAGTACAGTACCCTGCCTTCCAGCTGAGACCTGGGACTGCAATGTGATCCCCACAGAGTAGGCAGAAGGAGGAACCAAGCATAGCCCACTCACCTTGATTGCTGCCAGACACTGAGTTGAAATGGATCTAGTTTATGCAATGAAAACAGACTACACTCAACAAAGGGCCTTTAAAGCTAACTGTGTACAAAGAAAATGGGAAAGCAGGTGCAAGACTATGTTCACTGAAAAAGATGTACCTCAAATTGGAAATAGTCTTTTCCTGAAATGGGTATCAACAAGAGTGCAAGAAGATGCGACCCTTATGGGTCAAAATAAAATGGTCATAAGAAGGGAATAGACTGAGAAGAAACAGGATGAGATGAAAATGGGCAAGAATGGGGAGATCTGCAGTGAAATTCAATTCAAATGTAAAAATTGAATCCATATTTTAAGCAGAATGCCCACAACTGATACTCTGAAAAATTGCATCAGTGATACTAATATTCATTGCTTACATTTATTTACCAATAACTCATTACTTGTAAAGCATTATCCTAAAAACTTTACGTGTTTTCCCCACACATCAGTTTCATGAAGTAGAAACTATAGTATCTTCATTTATACATAAGGAAACTGACGCTCAGGAGGTACACAATCAAAAAGCTGGTGAATGACAAAGTCGGGATTTCAGTCTGACTTGAGATTTTGGTCATGTATTCTTCACATGTTCTCTCTGAATCCAAAGGAAAAGATGAAGATGAGAGAAGATAGAAAATATAGAGGAGAAAAAGAACAAAACCAATGTGCACATAAATTAGTATTCCTAAAGAACATACCAGCATGTAGGAGGCAAAACAATACCATAGAGCAGGGAGAATGTTTTCCAGGCTAAATAAAGACCTCGATGTGCAGAATATAAAAACTAACACTGTTTTAAACAATGCCGGTGAACAGAGACCATCACCTAGACATATCCTAGAAAAATCTATAAACTTTAAGATTTTTAAATGTCTGTAAATATCTAGTAAAAAATCATAAAGTGAGTATATTAGTCATCTCAGGCTGCCATAACAATATACCACACACTGAGTGCCTTAAACAACAGAAATGTATTTTCTCTTAGTCCTGAAGACTGGGAAGTCCATGACCAAGTGCTGGCCAGTTCAGTCCCTGGTGAGGACTGTCTTCCTGGTTTCATATGATTGTCTCTTCACTGTGTCCTCACAAGGTAGAGAGAGAACTCCAGTGCCCCTTCCTCTTCTTATAAGGACACCAGCCCTATCAGATTAAAGCCCACCTTTATTACCTTGTTTAACCTTTATTGCCTTTTCATAGGCACTACTTCCAAATACAGCCAACTGAAAGTTAGAACTTCAACAGATGATTTAGGGAGGGACATAAACATTCACTCCATGAGAGTGACTGAGCTCATGTTTCTCCTCTGTATCTACAAACATGAAAAGAAACAAAACTCCAAGCTAACATCATATTTAATGGAGAAAAACGAAATGTTTTTCCCTCAAGGCCAGGAACAAGGTAAAGTTGTCACTTTTGTCATTTCTATTCAACATTGTCTTAGAGATTCTAGCCAAGGAAGCTATGCAAGATAAAGAAATAAAAGGCATCCGGATTGGAAGGGAATAGGTAAAGTTATCTCTAATTGCATGACATGGTTTTATATATATATATATAAAATCCTAAAAAATAGACTGAAAAACAATTAGAACTAATAAGTGAGTCCAGCAATTTGGCAATAATCAGTATCAATATGCAAGTACCAATTGTGTTTATGTACAGCAGCAATGAAAAACACGAAAATGAAATTAAGAAATAATCCTTAAGAAACTATTAAGAAATAATTTGTAGTAGAAAAAATATAATAACTAGGAATAAATTGACAAAAGAAATACAGGAATTAAAATTATAAAACATTGGTGAAAGAAATCAAAGAAGATTTAAAATTATAAAACATTGGTGAAAGAAATCAAAGGTCTGAAGACATCCTGGGTCCATGGATAAGAGGACTTAACATTGTTAAGATGGCAATACCCCATCTCTTCAAATTGAGCTAGAGATTCAACACCATTTCTATCAAAATTTCTATTAGAATTTTCCTATTTTTCCTGTTAGAAATTGGTAAACATATCCTAAAGTCCAAATGAAGATGCAAGAGACCCAGAATATCCAAAACAATCTTGAAAAAAAGAAACTGTTGGAGGAATCATACTCACCTATTTCAAAACCTACTATAAAACTACGAAAAGCAAGACAGTATGGAAATGGTATAACAATAGACATACAATCCATGGAATAGAATTAAGAGTTCAGAAATGAACCCTCACATTTATGGTCAACTGATTTTCAATAAAGGTGTCAAAACAATTCAATGGGAAAAAAATCTGCCTTTTAACAAATGGTAGTGGGACAACTTGATATTCACATACAAAATAATAAATTCGGATCCAGATCTCACACTGTAAATGAGATTAACTCAAAATGGATTATAGACCTAAATGTAAGTGCTAAAACTATAAAACTCCTAGAAGAAAACATAAAAGTAAGTCTTTGTGACTTTGAGTTAGGCAACAGTTTCTTAGTTACAACACCACATATTTAAATAACAAAAGAAAAAAAAAGGACAAAGCATACTTCATCGAAACTAAAAACCTTTGTGCATCAAATAACACCATCAAGAAACTGAAAACTCACAGAATGAGATAAAATGTCTGCAAATCATATATCTGACAAGTGGCTTGTTTCCAGAATACGTAAAGAACTCTTACAATTCAACAATTAAGAAAACAAGTAATCCAAAAAAAAAAAAAATTGGCAAAGGATCTGAATAAACATTTCTCCAAAGAAAGTATACAAATGGCCAATAAACACATAAAAATATGGTCCACATTATTAGTCATTAAGGAAGTGAAAATAAAAACTACAATAAGATGTTACTTCACACCCACTAGGATAACTATAATACAAAGACAGACAATAACCAGTTTTGACAAGAACATGGAGGAATGAGAACTTATAGGCTGCTGGCAGTAGTATAAAATGGAGCAGCCACTTTGGAAAACAGCTTATCCATTTCCTAAAAGGTTAAACATAGAGTTATGCTATGGCCCAGCAATTCCACTCCTAGGTATTTTTCCAAGATAAATGAAAAGATATGTCTACACAAAATTTGCACATGTAGATTCATAACATATTCATAATATCTCCAAAAAAGAAACAAAACAAATATCTAGCAACAGTATGGGGACAGATAAAATGTCCATACAATGGAATATTCTTCAGCAACAAAAAGGAATGAAGTACTGATCCATGCTACATACAGTAGTCCCCAACCTTTTTAGCACCAGGGACCAGTTTTGTGGAAGACAGTTTTTCCACGGACATGGAGGGGAGTAGCGGGGGAATGGTTTCAGGATGAAACTGTTTCATCTCAGGATCATTAGGCATTAGATTCTCATAAGGAGTGCCCAACCTAGATCCCTTGCATGCGCAGTTCACAATAGGGTTCCCACTCCTATGAGAATCTGATGCCAGGGCTGATCTGACAGGAGGCGGAGCTCAGGGCTCCTTTCAGATCAGGCCTCCATTAGAATGCAGTAAGGCCGCACTCACTTCCTGCTTAGTGGCCCGGATCCTAATAGGTCATGGACCAGTACAGGGGTTGGGGATCCCTGTGCTACAACATGGATGTACCCTGAAAACATGCTAAGTAAAAGAAGCCAGACACAAAAAGTCATATATTGTATGATTCTATTTATACAAAATGTCTAGAATAGGCAAATCCATAGAGACAGAAAGTAGGTTAGTGGTTGTCAGGAGCGGAGAAGAGAGGAAATGAGAGTAACTGCCAATGTGCATTAATGTGGATAGGATTTCCTTTTGGGGTCATGAACATGTTCTAAAATTGATCACTGTGTTGGGCGCACAACTCCATGAATATACTAAAAACCACTAAAATGTATACTACGAATGAGTGAATGTTACGGTATGTAAAATACATCTTAATAAAGCTTTAAAAATAGCTACAGTGCAGTGGCTCATTCTGTAATCCCAGCACTTTGGGAGGTCGAGGCGGGCAGATCACCTGAGGTCAGGAGTTTGAGACCAGCTTGGCTAACATGGTGAAACCCCGTCTCTACTAAAATATACAAAAATTAGCCGGGTGTGGTGGCAGGCGACTTAATCCCAGCTACTTGGGAGGCAGAGGCAGGAGAAACATTTGAACCTGGGAGGCAGAGGTTGCAGTGAGCCAAGGTCAAGCCATTGCACTCAAACCTGGGGGATAAGAGTGAGACTGCTCTCAAAAAAAAAAAAAAAAAAAAAAAAAAAAAAAAAAAAAATTGCCACAGGGTTTTGAATGAGAAAGTTTAAGATCTAAGGCAAATGTGTACTTTCACATGTAAAAGCTATTGAGATATAGTCTCAGAAACACAAGGGATTAAAAATGTACTATTTAAAAAATGCTAATTGAAGACATATTTACACTAACCTAAGAAGGGGATCACAAGAGAGAGAATGTGGCAAGACTATATTTGCCTATTCAATACCCATTTTCTCTTTCTAATTAAAAAAGGGAACTTCAGTTGTGTTAAGATTGGCCACGTGTGCCTCTAAAAGCCACCAGTCTTTCTAGTAATTGGGTGCGTATGGGAAATGCATTTGTATGCATTTCCTTTTAGGGTCACCAACACCTTCTAAAATAGATTGTGGTGATGGGTATAAGTTCCGTGAATGTGTAAAAAAACCACTGAACTGCATAATGGAGAATATTATATTCTAGATCTAAACTTCAAATATTAGAACAGACTAGATAATAGAAATGCAAGTATAACAAAGGGAAATTTAGGAAACAGTAACTACTCTTAAATAATGGGATATTAAAGATATTCCATGTTTGAATCTTATTATAAGGAAAACACAAGAATTTTTTCAGCAAACATTAAGTTAATACTAGTAGAAATAAAAAAGAGGAGAGAAGAAAAATGGTAAAGAAATTATCATCTACATAATACTAAAGTATTTAAAAAAACAGAAAAGTATGATGAGAAAATTAAAATGAAGTAAAACCTGTTGGGTTTGGAAAAGAAGGGCTGGGAAACTCCAGCTCATTAGAGCTTAGATAGGTAGGAAGTGACATGACTGAAGTGGTGTTTTAGGAAGATTCAACAAATGCATTTGCTAAAATTATAAATTGAAAAAGAACATTTCAAACTCAGTAAAAAAAAAAAAAATCATATGTTATTTCCAAAAAACATATTGAGGTAGGTAAGAGTTATTTGGCTAATCTAGTCCTCCTCTGCATCCTCTACTACAGAGTCTAGAACAGATAAATACTTATTTTCCAGCCTTCTTTGCAGCTAAATGTGATCATGTGATACAGTTCCAGCCAATGAGATGAAAGTGTGGGATGTCTGGGAAACTTTTTGCTTTTCAGACAAAAGGAACTGACATAGCTGGAGTACTCCAACCCTTTAATCCTGACTTGGAAATCACTGTGTTGTCTTGAGCTGCAGTAGACATCTTGTAAGCATGAGGCAACAAAGCCACATGCTAAAGATAGCACTAGGAAAGAAGGTGAGTACAACCTCTAAAACTCTTGAAAATGCAAAAAAAAAAAAAAGCTAGAAAAGCAAAAGAATATATACTTACTTGTGTAAGTTATGGTTAGTTCTGATTTCTGATTTGTAGCTAAAAGCTTTCCTAGCTGATATTTACAATACTCATAAAATAAAGTGACAGAAAAAGTTTAAAAGTAATACATTATGTGAAGATAAGCAATAGCATTAACACAAAAGGACATGCTCCTATGTTAATAGAAGACAAACTAGAATGAAACAGAAAAGTAGAATCAAGAGGGCCTTGTTACGCTGATAAAGGACAAATGTTATAGTGATGATACAATGACCATAAACCTCGGAACAAATAAAATTACATTGAAATATGGGGGAATATTGAAATCCAAAAAATATTTTATAAAAATGTAACGATGTTGGCAATTTTTCTAAAACTGGTATCTGAACAAAATAATTACTAAAGTCTATTCTTAAAGCATCTCTGTAGGAGAATACCTTACAAGCTAGATTAGGGAAGACCTTTCTAAAATGACCCAAAAGCTAAAAACTCTAAAATGTAAGAAAAATATTTGACTACAATGAAGAAAACATTTTTCTTTAGCAGCAAACACCACAGGCAGAATAGAAAGTTAAGCAACTAATTGGAAAATGCTTACAAAATAAATGTCAAAGGTTTAGTATTTTTATTCCCTAAAAAACTCTTAAGAATCAGCAGAGAAAAAGTAAATAACTCAATAGAAAAAAAAGACAAGTCTGGGTGCGCTGGTTCATGCATGTAATCCCAGCGCTTTGGGAGGCAGAGGCAGGCAGATTGCTTGAGTCCAGGAGTTTGAGACTAGCCTGGGAAAGGTAACAAGATCCCATCTCTACAAAAAATACAAAAATTAGCAAGCCATGGTGAAGCATGCCCGTAGTTCCAGCTACTCTGGATGAGGTAGGAAGATCACTTGAACCCAGGAGGTTGAGGCTGCAGTGAGCCGTGACTGTGCCACTGCATTCTAGCCAGGGCAACAGAGCAAGACCCTGTCTCAATAAAAAAAAAGAAAAGAAAAAAGAGGATAAAGATCATAAACAGGCAATGCCTAAAGAAACAGATTAAGCATAAGTATATAATATAAATATATATAATAAAAACATAAGTATATAAAAATATGTTCAGTGAAAAATTAAATATGCATTTAAACAATAATGAGTTACTATTTCTTTATATTGGCAAACATTAGATTGTCCCTACGTTTTATTTGTGAGTGTGACAGAGAGAGTCACTTGCATTTTCTGTTTAGTGATGGGCCTTGGAGTCACCCTTGAAGCTAGGTGTGGTCATGTGACTAAATTCTGTCCAATGAACTGGAACCAGGAGTGCTGTGTGGGGCTACTGGGGAAGTACACTTAAAGACAATGCCTCAGTGAGGAGCAGCAGCACTCTGGGTACTTCATGTCTCCTCCTTTGTCTTGTGACTTGAAGACAGCAGCTAGGGATCCAGGAGCCCATCCTGAACAGTGAGAGGACCTGAGAATGGAAACCAGATGTCAGAAGAGTGGAGCAGGGAGACAGCGGGGATCTGGTTGTCTGGTTGGTTTGGAGTCTACAAACCAAAGTCTACAAACCCAAAGTGCAACTCAATCCCTAACAGCTATACTAAAGGTGGTGAAGAATAAACTGGTGGAGGAGACTTTGGTGATATGTCAGAGAATTGTAAATGTGCTTGGATTTTGGCCCAAAGAATTTTACTTTTGGAAAGTTCTTTAAAACAAATAATTAGGCAAATGTACCAATATATAGATATATTAAGACACTCATTGGAGCATTATTTTCATAATGAAAATTTTGTTAAGGAAAAAAGGAATGGGGATGTTTTCTTTACTCTTGTATCATAATGTTTAGTGCAAACCCTGATATTTAAAAGTTTCTTATTTATGTATTTATTTAATATTATTATTTTTGTAGAGACGGAGTCTTGCTCTGTCATCTAGGCTAAAGTGCAGTGGCATTATCATAACTCACTGCAGCCTCTAATTTGTGGGCTCAAGCAATCCTCCCATCTCAGTCTCCAGAGTAGCTAGGACTATAGGTACCTGCCATCATGCCCAGCTATTTTGTTTATTTTTTATTTTTGTAGAGATGGGATCTCACTATGTTTCCCAGGGTGGTCTTGAACTCCTGGCCTCAAGTAATCCTCCTGCCTCAGCTTCCGAAAGTGCTGGGATTACAGGCATAGGCCACCATGTTAGGCCTAAAACTTTCTTAAAGTTTGCTGAAAAAGTGAATGATTAAAAGATTGCTTAAATAAACCATGACATATTCACATAATAGAATGATATATAATGGTTATAAACTTTAAATGCTGACACTGAAAGATGTCCACAATGTTTTTCATTATAAAAGGTTGTAGTCTAGAATGTGTGCATCTTTATATAGTACACATTTGTATAGCACTTTAATTTCATAAAAACAAGCACATATTTCTATTACCAGAAAAAAAGATATTGCCATTTTATAAAAAAGTAAATATATTTCAAATTTTGTGCCATCAGTGAATTTTCCTTAACATTCAAAAATTCTGGCCGGGCGCGGTGGCTCAAGCCTGTAATCCCAGCACTTTGGGAGGCCGAGACGGGTGGATCACGAGGTCAGGAGATCGAGACCATCCTGGCTAACACGGTGAAACCCCGTCTCTACTAAAAAAAAAAATACAAAAAACTAGCCGGGCGAGGTGGCGGGCGCCTGTAGTCCCAGCTACTCGGCAGGCTGAGGCAGGAGAATGGCGGGAACCCGGGAGGCGGAGCTTGCAGTGAGCCGAGATCTGGTCACTGCGCTCCAGCCTGGGCGACAGAGCAAGACTCCGTCTCAAAAAAAACAAAAAAAACAAAAACAACAACAACAACAACAAAAAACATTCAAAAATTCTAATCACATAAAAGTCTATAAATAAAATCTCAAAAATCAAAAAGAAAATTTATGAAATATTCATTTTGGCTACTATGCAACAAAATATAAAACAAAAGAATTACTTGGAATTCTATGTTTTTTTAATCTCATAAATAATGTGAGTCCGAGAAACAATTAAAACGAGATAGGCTGGGCATGGTTGCTCATGCCTGTAATCCCAGCGCTTTAGGAGGCCGAGGCAGGCAGATCACTTGAGGTCAGGAGTTGGAGACCAGCCTGGCCAACATGGTGAAATCCTATCTCTACTAAAAATAAAAATTAGCCAGGCATGGTGGCGGGCACCTGTAGTTCCAGCTACTCAGGAAACTGAGGCAGAATTGCTTGAACCCAGGAGGCAGAGGTTGCAGTGAGCCAAGATCACACCACTGCATTCCAGATTGGGCAGCAGAGCAAGACTCTATCTAAAAAAAATTTTTTAATTAAAACAAGATATTTTACAAATTGATGACATTGGGACAAAGTCTTAGGAGAATTAGGAAGATGGTGTAGCCAAAGAACTGTACTCAGTGTCCTGAATGCTTTTATTGAGCTATGAAAACAAGAACAAACAAACTAAGTATGGAAAATAGGAGGGTGAGGATAGCAAAGACAAAAGTAGACAATTAAACAAAACAATGATAGAGTTGAATACATTAATCCAACAATTGTTTCTTTGCAAAGACCAATAAAATAAGCAATTCTAACATGTAAAAATGATGAAAAACAAATATTTTAAACATTTTAGACTTAGAATATAACATATAGGCAAGAGAATATAACAACAGTTAAGTAAACTGAGGCACAATAAAATTTTAAAGAGTTTATTTGAGCAAACGATTCATGGATCCATAGCTGCAAATCAGAAGTGGTTTGGGAGCTCCATTAAGGGAACACAATGGGGAAACTTTATTTATTTATTTATTTTTGGTAGAAGCTTTTGTGTTGTAGAACAAGCGCAGAAGTAAAGCAAAGAAAATATTTGGTTACAGTCATACAATTGCCTTCTTTGTTTATCCCATTGGAAAGTCCCTAGCTATATTAGTTGTTTGTTTCTGATTGGTTGAGCTCCAGTTCTGTTGGTTTGTTGTTGTTGTTGTTTTAATATTGTATAGGCATTTGCAAGAAACAGCTCCAGTTAAGTTTCACTTCTGTTTGTAAAAGCAAGGTTGAGGTCATCTATGAGACTCAACTGGCTTTGTCTGCTCAGGGCTTCTTCAGGCCTGGTCTCCACTTTAACACAGCTATAAGTGAATATAGCTATAACTCTTTAAGACTAAATTCAAAAATACAGATAAAGTGAATAAATTTTTTAGGAAAATGTAAATTGCCAAATGTAACTGAAGAAGAGGAAGAAAATGTGAATATACCAATAATCATGGACAAAATTGAAAATATATTCCAAAAATTACTCAGCCCAGATGGTTTTACAGGCGAGACTATAGACTGTCAGAAATAGATGAATTTTATACAATTTAAAATTCTAGGGCATAGCAAGAGATGGAATTCCTCAAGTGCTGTTAGTAAGTTAGCAAAACTTTGATACTAACACATGGTTTTAACAAAGTTTCATAAAATTGAAGGTAAACATCACTTGCTAATATATTAATAGATATAAAAAGACTAAATAAAGCATTAACAAATATAATAATAGTATATGTACCATGGCCAAGAAATAGTTCAGCCAGAAACTTGAGTGATTCAACATTATGAAATTGATTTAATCCATGATAATAATAGCCAAATGAAAAAAGCATATAATCATCTTGGAAAATGGTCTAAGCATGCACCCTTGTTTAAAAAGAAAAACAAATGATGAAAGAAATTTCTAAGTAAATAAGATCAAAAGAACACTTTTCACACATGGCAAAACTCTAGAGTGTTAATGACCAATGATTTTCACTGTCTGTTCATTCCTATCAGTTAGTGGTAGCTGTGGGGGTAGAACTGGTTGGAGACTGATGCATCAACAGCATCTAAGTTCTGCAGGTAGAGCTCTGAGACTGAGTCCTGGTTTCTGTCAGTAGTGGAAGGCTGTGGAGAGGCAGCATATATTTCATGAATGCCATGAAATCAAGAACACGACAAGAATGTTCATTTTTGGCTGGGCATGGTGGATCATGCCTATAATCCCAGCACTTTGGGAAGCTGAGGCGAGTGGATCATGAGGTTAGGAGATTGAGACCATCCTGGCTAACAGTGAAACCCTGTCTCTACTAAAAGTACAAAAAATTAGCCAGGCATGGTGGCACATGCCTATAGCCCCAGCTACTCAGGAGGCTGAGGCAGGATAATCACTTGAACCTGGGAGGCGGAGGTTGCAGTGAGCTGAGATCGCACCACTGTACTCCAGCCTGAGCAACAGAGCGAGACTCCGTCTCAAAAAAAAAAAAAAAAAAAAAGAATGTTCATTTTCATGTTATTGTTCAACATTTTCTGAAAGTTCTAGCAAATATGGTATAACAACTGTTGGAAAGGAGGAAAAATATGTTACCATTATTTCTATTGATGCTGCCTAGCTTGAGTGAAATCTGGGTCATGGTAAGTAAAGAACTGCATTATGGCAGTTCATAGAGTAGGGCAATGTGGTTAAAACAACAGCATGAACCTGCAGCGATGAGTCCCACCCTGCCCATCCTTTCATTTTCATGCTTGCCCATGCCCTTTGGGAATGAAGCACCACCAGCACCAGTGTGACCCCAAAGCATCACTGTTGGAGTATATTTCCAAGGAACTATGGGAACTTACAAGGCATGAGGAATATCCAAAAAATTAGAAAGCAATGTATTGGTGTAGGAAGAATAAGAACCTTGCTAACATCACTTTACTTTTGTGCCAATCACCTGTAACATACGGAGTCTTTTAAAAAGGAAAGTAAAGAAAAAAAAACTCTAACCTTCCATTCTTTTCTGCTATATAGTCAAATCATTTACTGACAAAACTCAATGTACTTTCCAGTGAATGAAGCCCAGAAATTGCTCACACCAAAGACAATCAAGTTAGTATTATTATAATCATATTATCCTTGAGAAAATAGAAGTAGGATAACAGTTTTGATCTCTGCTTTTGCTAAATAAAGACTTTTCACATAATCTGTGCTAAAATGTGTTGAACACTGAGTTATTATCTGAATAGAGCTCTCTTTGGCAACTGGTTTAATCAACTGTTTCACAATTTGTCATACATTTATGCCAGTTAATTTGGTTGTCTGACAATGGGAAATTTGCTTTTAAAGATTGTGATTACTACATGGCATTACCCTTCTGACTTCTAAATTAAATGCCACAAATTTTAATGATAATGCCCAGACTGCCTAGAAATGAACAAACAAATGAGTAGGTAAATAAATATTCCTAGCTTTCCAGAACAAAGAAAAGAAAAACAATTATAGGCCAGGCATGGTGGTTCGCACCTGTAATACTAAAACTTTGTGGGCTGAGGAAGGAGAATTGCTTGAGCCAAGGAGTTCAAGAACAGCCTGGGCAACAAAGTGAAACTCTGTCTCTACAAACAATACAAAAATAATTAGCTGGGCATACTGGTGCATGCCTGTAGTCCCAGCTACTGGGGAGACTGAGGCAGGAGGATCAGTTGAGCCCAGAATTTCGAGGCTGCAATGAGCTATAATCATGTCACTGCACTCCAGCCTGCGTGATAGAGTGAGAGCCTAACTCTAGAAAAAGAAAAAAGGAAAACAAAAACAAAGCTGTTTCCCTCATCAGCAGCTTTCAATTCATCATAATCACAAGGTAGTATTTTCACAGTTGCTTTTGGATGTGACCCTTGATAATTATCTGCATGACCTATTTTCAAATGCTTTTCTAAATGCCCTGCATGCATACATTGATTTTTAACATTCTGTTTCTGTAAGAATTTCAAAAAATACATCGAGAAGCAGAAAACCTTGGTGCGAAGAAAAGCTAAAGAATCACAGTATTCCTAGTTCACATTAAGTGGTTCAAGTTGATGCTCTTAATGTAAGGAGTGTAGAATATAACGTTGTCAAAGGATACAAAGGTTCATTTAGACAGGCGGAATTCATTTCTGAGATCTGTTGCACAGCGGGGTGACTATCATTAATAACAATATATTGTATATTTCAAAATTGCTGAGAATAAATTTTAAATTTCTCACCGCAAGAAATGATGGGTAAATGATGTCAACCTAAATGACAAGCAGAGAGGAAGACTCTCAGAAAGAAAATGCTATTTATTCAGAGATAGGTATTACAATAGAAATATGCATGCCATAGTCAACTATGGTGTGTTCAGGGAGGTAAAAGAAGGCAAAGATTTTTAAAAGAGTAATGGAGAGGAAAACAGTTGTTTTAAGATAATTACCCTTGGCTACAAAGATCAGTGACAAGGGTTGTGGCCAGTCCGAGGCTGGAAAGGCAGTTGCTGGGCAGACATCCTTGAAGAAGTGTATTTTTGTGTAAGGTTTTGATGGCCTTTGCACAAAGTTGTGGTTTTTGCTGAGCCTTTTGTGATAGTTCTTGCTATGGGGCATTTGTGCATGAGAACCCTCTCTTCTTGGTTTTCCTCAGCTCTATTTGTCAGGGTTTTTAACACAGGAGACTTTATTTTGATTCCGACAACTTTCACAGTGAGGTGATGCATATGTTAATTAACTTAATTATTTCATGTTGTATACATATATGAAAACATCACATTTTACTCCAGAAATATATATATATATAATTATGATTTGCAAACTAAAATAATATTAATAAAAAATAAAATAAACGTCAAGATTGGTTAAGAAGGCAGACTTGAGAAGCAGAATTCAGCTCAGCCACTTAATAGCTAAGTGAACAAACATTGTAAAGTTATTTAGCCTCTCTGTACCTCAGTTTTCTCATCTGACTACTGATTAAAACAGCGCTCTGCTCTTGTAGTTGTTACAAAGAAGGCAGTATGTAAAGCGCTTAGAACAGTGCCTAGCCCACAAATGTGAGGTGCTATTTTTATGTGGATTATCTTATTTCATTCTTACAGCAGAACCAAGATGCAGCCATGAAGTCCTTTTTTTCACAGTTGAGGAAAAGTTACAGGTTAAATGATCACCAGAAGCCACACAGCCTCGGGGTAGGGGGCGAGATTCAAACCCAGGCAGTTCTTTTCAGAGCCTGGGACTTATGAATTACAGGCACAGACTGTAGAAAAGAAGTCTTGATATTAAGACTATTGAGAGGGAAGGTTGAGAGTATTTCCCAAACTCATCCGCCTGGGAATGGAAGTCACAAACTCTTTTCTTTCTAATTAACTCACAATCTTCCCGGAGCATAGGCAGTTCAACCAGAATTTATTAAGGGAAGTCTTTGTGCCAGACCTCGTGCTAGATGTTGAGGTTAATAAAAAGAGAGAAATAGAGAATCTGCCCTGAGGGAGCGCAGTCGATGGAAGAGATAGATAAACAACAACAACAACAAAATTAAGACTAAACACCACGTAATAAACTAGATTACAGAACTATGTATGCTGAGCCATTGTTACATTGCATTGATGAGGAGTCAGGGAAGATGTTATAGAGGAAACAGCATTTGGATTGAGTTTGAACACGGGGCTCTGAGGCATGAAAATCCCCATGCGCTTGCGCCTATGTAGGGGCATAAATGGCAGTGAGCGAATTGGTTGAAAAACAGGCTAAACAAGATCAGGGCCAGGATGTGAGGAGATATAAATATCATAACCAAGAGTCAGAACTTTATTTCAGACACAATGAAGAGGCATTCAAAGCTGTTGTTAAGACAGGGAAGTAAAATGGAAAAGTCCTATAATTTAAAATAAGAACAAAACCAACAGAAGCCTCTATCAGCAGTGAGAACCAAAAAGAAGAGCCTAGAGGCAAGGCCAAGGGTTAGGAAATAACCTCTCTTAGCAGTGGAGGTGAGGAAAATCTCTCTTCCCGCCATCCTAGAATCTCTTTGTTTGTTTGTTTGTTTGAGACGGAGTCTCTCGCTCTGTCGCCCAGACTGGAATGCAACGGCACGATCTCGGCTCACTGCAAGCTCCGCCTCCCGGGTTCACGCCATTCTCCTGCCTCAGTCTCCCGAGTAGTTGGGACTACAGGCGCCCGCCACCCATGCCTGGCTGACTTTTTTGTTTTGTTTTGTTTTGTTTTTAGTAGAGACAGGATTTCATCGTGTTAGCAAGGATGGTCTTGATCTCCTGACCTCGTGATCTGCCCGCCTCGGACTTCCAAAGTGCTGGGATTACAGGTATGAGCCACCACGCCCAGCCTAACCACCCTAGAATCTTTTGTGAGAGCCCCGCTCAAAAGAAGAACCTCCAATGACCAACTGCCTCCATGAGGCCTGGGGTACAACACTTGCCTTCCTCCATGAGGCCTTTGGAGTGGACTCAGCCAGAAGAGGCAAGTTCATTCCATTTGAAGTATCCCTTCTATTTACAGCCATTGTGTGAGAGAACAGGCTCAGAGCACAGAGGCTGGTGTCCTGTATAACCTCAAATATGAAAAGCCCGTTACCAGATTTCATCCCAACCTTATATTTCTTAGATTAAACCCCCAACATTTCTTTAACTTTTCCTCAAAATTTTGTTGTGAGGTTGTTAATTTTATCATTTTTCTCCGAACAGATTACAAGTTTTAAAAATTCTTCTATATTTGGAAGCTTAAAAGCAGAGAGAGTCACTACAGGGTCAGTAAAGGAAAGAACCTCAGAGCTTGAAGACAAGACTTTTAAATTAACCCAATACAACAAAGACAAAGAAGAAACATTTTAAAAACATGAACAAAGCCTCCAAGAAGTTTGGGACTATGTGAAATAATCAAACCTAAGAATAATTGGTGTTCCTGAAGCAGAAGAGAAATCTATGAGTTTGGAAAAATTATTTGAGGAAATTATCGAGGAAAACTTCCCTGGCCTTGCTATAGATCTAGATATACAACATAAGAAGCTCAAAAAACACCTGGAAAAGTTATTGCAAAAAGATCATCACCAAGGCTAGTCATCAGGTTATCTGAAGTCAAGACAAAGGAAAGAATCTTAATAGCTGTGAGGCAAAAGAATCAGGTAACCTATAAAGGAAAACCTATCAGATCAATAGCACATTTTGCAACAGAAACTCTACAAACTAAAAGGGATTGGGGCTTTATCTTTAGCCTCCTTAAACAAAACAATTATCAGCCAAGAATTTTGTATCTACCAAAACTAAGCTTCATAAATGAAGGAAAGGTACAGTCTTTTTCAGACAAACAAATGCTGAGAGAATTCTCTACTACCAAGCCAGCACTACAAGAACTGCTAAAAGGAGTTTTAAATCTTGAAACAAAACCTCAAAATACACCAAAATAGAACCTCCTTGAAGTATAAATATCACAAAGCCTATGAAACATAACACAATGAAAAAAAAAACAAAAACCCAAGATATTCAGGCAACAACTATCAAGATGAATAGATTAGTACCTCACATCTCAATACTAATGTTGAATATAAATGGCCTAAATGCTCCACTTAAAATATACAGAATGGAAGAATGGATGAGAATTCACCCACCAACTATCTGCTATCTTCAAGAGACTCATCTAACACCTAAAGATTCACATTAACTTAAGGTAAAGGGGTGGAAAAAGATATTCCATGCAAATGGACACCAAAAGCAAGCGGGATTAGATAGCCTTATATCAGACAAAACAGACTTTAAAGCAACAACACTTTAAAAAGACAAAGAGGGACACTGTATAATGATAAAAGGACTAGTCCGACAGGAAAATATTACAATTCTAAATATATATGCACCTAACACTGGAGCTCCCTAATTTATAAAACAATTACTACTAGACCTGAGAAATGAGATAGATAGCAACACTATACCAGTGGGGGACTTCAATACTCCACTGATAGGACTAGACAGGTCATCAAGACAGAAAGTCACCAAAGAAACAATGGACTTAAACTATACCCTACAACAAATACTTAACAGATATTTAGAGAACACTCTACCCAACAACTGCAGAATATATATTCTGTTCACCAGCACATGGAACATTCTTCAAGATAGACCATATGATAGGCCACAAAACAAGCCTCAATAAATTCAAGAATATTGAAATTATATCAAGTACTACCTCAGACAACAGTGGAATAAAATTGGAAATCAACTACAAAAGGAAGCCTGAAATTCATGCAATACAAGGAAATTAAATAATCTGTTCCTGAATGATCATTGGGTCAACAAGGAGAAATAGGAACACTTTTACACTGTTGGTGGGACTGTAAACTAGTTCAACCATTGTGGAAAACAGTGTGGCGATTCCTCAAGGATCTAGAACTAGAAATACCATATGACCCAGCCATCCCATTACTGGGGATATACCCAAAGGATTATAAATCATGCTGCTATAAAGACACATGCACACGTATGTTTATTGCAGCACTATTCACAATAGCAAAGACTTGGAATCAACCCAAATGTCCATCAGTGACAGACTGGATTAAGAAAATGTGGCACATATACACCATAGAATACTATGCAGCCATAAAAAAGGATGAGTTTGTATCCTTTGTAGGGACATGGATGCAGCTGGAAACCATCATTCTCAGCAAACTATCGCAAGAACAGAAAACCAAACACCGCATGTTCTCACTCATAGGTGGGACTTGAACAATGAGATCACCTGGACACAGGAAGGGGAACATCACACACCGGAGCCTATTGTTGGGAGGGGATAGGGGGGAGGGATAGCATTAGGAGATATACCTAATATAAATGATGAGTTAATGGGTGCAGCACACCAACCTGGCACATGTATACATATGTAACAAAGTGCACATGTACCGTAGAACTTAAAGTATAATAATAAAAAAAATTTTTTTAAAAAGAAGTCAAGATAGAAATGTAAAAATTATTTGAACTGAATGATAATAGTGACACAACCTATGAAAACTTCTGGAATACAGCAAAAACAGTGCTAAGAGGTAAATTCATAACATTAAATGCCTACGTCGAAAAGTCTGAAAGAGCACAAATAGACAATCTAAGGTCACACCTCAAGGAACTAGAGAAACAAAAATCAAGCCCAAACCCAGCAGAAGAGAAGAAATAATAAAGATCAGAGCAAAACTAAATGAAATTGAAACAAACAAAAAAAAATACAAAAGATAAGTGAAACAAAAATTGGTTCTTTGAAAAGGTAAACAAAACTGATAGACTATTAGTGAGATTAACCAAGAAAAGAAGAGAGAAGATCCAAATAAGCTCAATGAGAAACAAAATGGGAGACATTACAACTGCTACCACAGAAATACAAACAATCATCCAAGACTACTATGAACACCTTTACACACACAAGCTAGAAAACTTAGAGGAGATGGAGAAATGACTGGAAATAAACCATCCTTCTAGATTAAATAAAGAAGAAATGGAAACTGAGCAAATCAATAACAAGCAGTGAGATTAAAATGGTAATAAAAAAAATTGCCAGAGAAGTGTTTAGGATCAGATGGATTCACAGCTGCATTCTATCAGACATGCGAAGAAAAATTCATACCAATATTATTGAAACTATTCTAAAAGATAGAGAAAGAGGGAATCCTTCCTAAATCATTCTGTGAAGCCAATATCACCCTAACAACAAAACCAGAAAAAGACATAACAAAAAAAGAAAACTACAGACCAATATCCCTGATGAACATATATGCAATAATCCTCAACAAAATATGAGCCAACTGAATCCACTAGTATATCAAAAGATAATCAACCACGATCAAGTCAGTTTCATACCAGGGATGCAGGGATGGTTTAACATGCACAAGTCAATAAATGTGATACACCACATAAACAGAATTAAAAAACAAAATCACATGATCATCTCAGTAGACACAGAGGTAATAAAAGCTATCTATGACAAAACCACAGTCAACATTATATTGAATGGGGAAAAGTTGAAAGCATCTCCCCAAGAACTGCAACAAGACAAGGATGCCCACTTTGACCACTTCTATTTAACATATGACTGGAAGTCCTAGCCAGAGCAATCAGACAAGGGAAAGAAAGAAAAGGCATCCAAATCAGTAAAGGGGTTGTTTGCTGATGATATGATCATATACCTAGAAAATCCTAAAGACTCATCCAAAAGACTCCTAGATCTTATAAATGAATTCAATAAAGTTTCAGAATACAAAATCAATGTGCACAAATCACTAGCACTGCTATACACCAACAGCAACCAAGCTGAGAATCAAAGAAAGAACTCAATCCCTTTTACAATAGCTGCAAAAATTAAAATAAAATTCTTAAGAATATACCTAACCAAGGAGGTGAAAGACCTCTACAAGGAAGACTACAAAACACTGTTGAAGGACAACGTAAACAAATGGAAACACATCCCATGCTAATGGATGAGTAGAATCAATATTGTGAAAACGACCATACCGCCAAAAGCAATCTACAAATTCAATGAAATTCCCATCAAAATACCATCTAATTGGCTGGGCACAGTGGCTCACGCCTGTAATCCCAGCACTTTGGGAGGCCAAGGCAGCCAGATCACAAAGTCAGGAGTTCGAGACCAGCCTGGTCAACATGGTGAAACCCCATCTCTACTAAAAATACAAAAATTAGCTGGGCGTGATGGCAGGCACCTGTAATCCCAGCTACTCAGGAGGGTGAGGCAGGAGAATTGCTTGAACCTGGGAGGCAGAAGTTGCAGTGAGCCGAGATTGTGCCACTGCACTTCAGCCTGGATGACAGATCAAGATTCCTTCTAGGAAAAAAAATATATATATATATATAATTAAGCCCTATCTATTTTATTTTTGTTGCACTATATATATATATACACACACGCACAGTATTCCATGGTGTGTGTGTGTGTATATGTATACATATATTTGTATGTGAGTATACATATACATACCTATGTGTGTATACATATATATGTGTATATATACACATATACATACACACACACACACACACACACACACCATGGAATACTACTCAGTCATAAAAAGGGAAAAAAATGGCATTCACAGCAACCTGGATGGATTTGTTAGAGATTATAATTCTAAATGAAGTAACCTGGGAATGAGAAAAACATTGTATGCTTTCACTTATAAGTGGTAGCTAAGCAATGAGGATGCAAATGCATAAGAATGAGGCAATGGACTTTGGGGACTCAGGTGGAAGGGTGGGAGCAGGGGTGAGGGATGAAAGACTACACAATGGGTACAGTGTACACTGCTCAGGTGATGGGTGCACCAAAATCTCAGAAATCACCACTAAAGAATGTATCCATGTAACCAAACACCACCTGTTCCCCAAAAACCTATTGAAAAAAAGTGAAAAATAAAAATAAAGAAAAGTAAAAAATAAAAAGTTAGGCAAAACCCAACAAATAAGTCTAAACACATGAGAGGTTATTAATCATATTCTTAAAATGACATAAATGAGAGACAGAGAAATAGAGACGGGGGAAAAAAATAGATGGCAAGCACTCTCAAGAGGAACTAGACCTTGAAATCTAGAATGTAGAGGCTTGTGAAGGGTCACTCAAGATGTAAAAGGTAACCCGGGTTCACACTACCAGACCAGCCTGGGTAACAGTACCTTTTCCTCTGGCTCCACCTTTACCCATTTCTCAAGTGGAAACTTGAGCACCATCTTGAAGACCTCCATACTGGTCCTTCTTGGTAGTCCATGCATCTATCATGCCATCTCCTTCTCCTCCAGCCACTGAGTGACATCTGCTGTGGGCAGGACCCAGAGCTCCTGAAGCATACTGTCCCCCAGGTCTCTTACGGCACATCACCATGCCCAAGACTCTCACCATCGCAAGGCCCATGTATGGAAAGCGTCCTTTATCTCCCTGTGCCACACCTGCATACATGAGCTGCCACACAGTGCTGGCTCCTGCTCACAGCATCTAAAGTTCTTGGTAAAACCTAGTTTTCTGTTTTTTGTTTTTTGTTTTGACAGAGTCTCGTTCTGTCACCCAGGCTGGAGTGCAGTGGCGCAATCTCGGCTCACTGCAACCTCCACCTCCTGGGTTCAAGCGATTCTCCTGCCTCAGCCTCCCAAGGAGCTGGGGCTACAGGCGCGAGCCACCACATCCGGCTAATTTTCTGTATTTTTAGTAGAGACGAGGTTTCACCGTGTTAGCCAGGATGGTCTCAATCTCCTGACCTCGAGATCTGCCCGCCTTGGCCTCCCTAAGTGCTAGAATTACAGGCATGAGCCACTGCACCAGCCCAGTTTTCTGTTTCTGACTTGTTCTTTATTATACTGCTCATCTTTAAACTCAGGCAGAAGTTACGAGGCGTGGGCTATCGGACAGTCTGCATGGTGGACACCTTGCTGTATAAAGAATCCCCTTGGTCCATGACCTCAAACTAACTTCATACACCTTTCCTCTCTTGGCATGAGTTTCTTCCTGAGAGGACCTCCAGGTCAGTCTCTGAAGAGTAACGATTACTGGTTTTGACCTCACTGTTTGCCAGCACTAGATTTCACGGGAGTTATTTTACTTAATCAACAATCCTTTGGGATGGAAATTATCCCCACTTCACACATAAGGAAAACGGGCTCAGAGAAATGCATGCCTCACCCAGCATCTGTCAGCCAGTATATTACAGAGTCAGAATTTATATTCAGGTCTTCTGTATACCAAGAACAAAAATCTTAATGGCTTGCCAGAATGCCTTCCAGAGGTAACACAGATGAGACAGGGCTCCTATGCGGAGGGAGACAGGCTGCAGGGCTGCCGCTTGCCTGGGTTTAAAGCTATTGCATTCCTTTTAAACTGGTACTCAAGAAAGGAGACATGATAAAATAATTTATTCTGTCTCAGAGCTGTGGCATTCCTTAGTAACTTTGACTTCTACAGACCAATCTCACTCACACTGGATAAGAGGAGTGAAAAGGCTTCAGGCTAAAGAGATGTTGTATGAGATTTTTAAAAGTGGCATTTTTCAAGTCTGAAAAATCTCCAAGATCTGTGTTAACTCAACGCATGTATACTTGCAATACGACTTTCAAAAGTGTACAGTCATCTCAGAAATGTCTTCTTTTTTAATATTTCAGTTTTACAAGAAAATTAACTACAAGAAATATGGCCATAGGAAATTAGGCGGCATTGTTTGACGCTGCCTATGTAGTGGAAACAAATGTAAATTTTAATTTCATGATCCAAATGACTCTTAAGACAGTAGACAACAGCCACTCTATTTGGTGTTCAGAAGCAACTGGACAAGTGTAGGAATGTATCTGGGTTTGTGAGAAATCAAAAATGACAATCAAAGCACGTACAAATAGTCATCTTATATGTATAGGGAAAACCAGCTTGCTGTGCAGATTCTAGGAATAAATTGGCAGGCTGAACATGGGGAAATTATAAAATAAATCAATTCCACTTCCCTGAACTCCTTTCACTTCCCAGCCCCCATTCCATGATGCTCTCACTCACAATGAGGTTCTGCTCTCTGTTGTGCACAAACCCCTAAAACTAAAAATTCTTAAAGAGACATATCTCAACGTGTGGCATTCCAGGGACACTGTTGTAGCCACATGGCAGCCATTTTGTACCATTAGGTTCACACCTCAGACAGCTGCCTTCTCTAATTTCATCATGGTGGGTACTCTATATATAAATATGCTGAGTTTGGCCTGGCACAGTGGCTCATGCCTGTAATCCCAGCACTTTGGGAGGCCAAGGTGGGTGGATCATGAGGTCAGGAATTTGAGACCAGCCTGGCCAACATGGTGAAACCCTGTCTCTACTAAAGATACCAAAAATTAGCCGGGTGCGGTGCTGGGTGCCTATAATCCCAGCTACTCGGGAGGGTGAGGCAGGAGAATCACTTGAACCTGGGAGGCGGAGGTTGCAGTGAGCTGAGATCGTGCCACTGCACTCCAGCCTGGCGACAGAGCAAGACTCCGTCTCAAAAAAAAATATGCTGAATTTATGTAATAAATAGGTTAACGTAACTTTGCCCTGATTTATTTCTATTATTTTTGCTTTATACTTTTTGATATATTTTATAATACAAAAATTTAAAATTATTGCATCAAAGGTCGAGCAGACCCATATAGGCAGGTGGGGAGTTTACCCTCTTTTATTTTCTGGAAGAGTTTTATAAGATAGGTGCTTCTTTTCTTCATCACATTGATAGAACTGGGTGTGGTGTTTTTGGGAGATAGATTTTCATTAATAAATTCTTTCAGAATATTAGGATTTAAATCCTTTGAAAATATTCAAGCATTCTGATAATTTTCAAGCCAACTTTGGTGACTTGTTCAAATTTGTCTACATTTTATAAAAATTTAGCATAAAGGTTTTCAAAATGCTCTCTTTTGACATATTTAATTTACACTGTCACCATGACCCTTCTGTGTTTCTGATATTACTTATTTGTTTCTTTTCTCTTTTCCATGAACAATACCCACATTTTTTTCAATTTATTTGAAGAACTAGGTTTTTACTTTTTTGATCCTCTCACATATCTATTTCCTGTATCACTAATTTTTGTTCTTCCTTTATTAGCTCATTTATTCAATTTTCTTCTATTTACATTTTGAATTGAAATATTAGCTCATTTATTTACAACCTTTCTGAATTTCTAATGTAAGTATTCAAGTATGTACCAAAATGAGTCATGAGAGAAAGCAGTACATTCAAATGATTCAAGTGAAAGTGCTTAAAATGGGATTATTGGTAAATCATGAGCAGAGCTAGCAAGCCTACGGCCCATAAGGAAGTCTGAAGTTCACTATAAACCTATTTATTCTACACTACTATGGCCTTCAGACACCTTAAATCCATTTTCCCATTACCAGTCTTCCATGTTATTCTGACCTCATATGTTAATTTCAACTTGTTTTAAACCACTCTACCCCTACCCCATTTAGTCATTATTGTTATAGTTTTGCTTTTACAGTCATTTAAAATTTATATTTATCTTTTATTCTCTCATGACTTCATCCTTCTTTGGGGTCTTCCTGGATCCAATTTCCTTCTTTCTAAAGTTCAGCCTTCAAGAGATCTTCCAGTGAGTGTTTGCATATAGTAAACTGAGTCACTCACTGACATTCTTATTATTTTGTCCTCACTCTGGAATAACTCTTATGTTGATTACTCAGCATGGGGTCTCCTAATGATGTTTGTGGTTTACTTGGGACTCCTTAGTGCAGGGTAATACGGCCTAGAATTTCAAGATTTTGTGAGTGCCTTCTTTCTTCTGAGAGCAAACATTTTTGCTGCTTCACGAGGCCGGTGAAGGAAATTTTTCTAGATGGTGAGGAAAGAAAAGACTTAGAAGCTAGAAGCTTTCTTTGTGGAGCTCTGGTCTTGCTTCCCTGTTCTGGATGGGCTGCAGTCCACTCCCTGCTCTGCATGGGCATTCAAACTCCAGACCTCAGTCCCAAGACCTTCATTTATTCTGAAGACTCCGTGGCTGCTCCAGGATCAGCTTTTCTTTAACACGCACTTTTCCTTTCTCTTTTCATTTTCATTATCTCCCCTTTTCATCAAATATCTAGCGTGTTCATTAATGTTCACTGCTGTATAGTATTTCATTAATGAATACACCACAATTTATTTACTCACTTTCTTATTCATGGATATTTTACCTATTTCATAGCCAAAGTATGTTCTTCTTAGACATGTCTTCTGTGTACATATATAAGAGTTTCTCCAGGGTATATGTCAGTAAGTGAGTTTGCTGGGTCATAAAGTATGCACATCTTCACCTGTACTAGATTTTGCCATATTGTTTTTCAATGTAGTTGTACTAATTTAATCCCACCAACAGAATGTGAGTGTTCCGGTGGTCCCACATTCTCGCCAGTAGTGTATATTGTTAGTCTTTTTGTCTTTTTGACAATCTGACACGTGTGAAATCTGTGGGGTGTTTTGTTTTTTGTGGGTTTTTTTGAGATGGAGTCTCACTCTGTCACCAGCCTGAGGTGCAGTGGTGTGATCCCGGCTCACTGCAACCTCCACCTCCTGGGTTCAAGCAATTCTCCTGCCGCAGCCTCCTGAGTAGCTGGGATTACAGGCACACGCCATCACGCCTGGCTAATTTTTGTATTTTTAGTAGAGACAGGCTTTTACCATTTTTGCCAGGATGGTCTTGATCTCTTGACCTCGTGATCTGCCCACCTTGGCCTCCCAAAGTGCTGGGATTACAGGTGTGCACCACCACACCCGGCCATGTGGTCTTATTTGAATTTTCCTGATAGTTGAAGAGATTGAGCATTTCATGTTTTCCTTTACCTTTTAGTTTAGTTTAGTTTAGTTTTCTTTATTCTATGTCTCTATTTTAAAATTTCTTCTTATTGATTTGTTGATACCATATATTTACATATATCTGGGTGCTAATTCTGTATTGATTATACAAGCTGGAAATATCTTCTCCAGGCTATGGGTTGTCTTCTCACAGTTTTGTTTTGTTTTTTAATCCTTAATACTGTGAAAATTGTCTATCTTTTTCTTCAGGTCTTGTACTTCTTTGAAAATTGATTAAAATTTTTTCCCTACTCCAGCTTTATTAAACATTATCCTCTGTTTTCTTCTAATGTTTAAATTTTTGCCTTTTACGCTTAATGTTTACATTTGCCTGTATGTTTGGCATGAGGAAGTAATCCAATTTCATATTTTACTCTATGGATAATTATCAGACTCTTCTTGGTCTTCTTGGTAAGAATTGAACTTAATTTTTGTGAATGGCCTATTAAGGAAAAAATGGGCTAAACATTGAGCAACCCTCAGTAATTTGCTATAAACAGTAAGATTTAGGGCAAAATATTCAAGTCTCACTCTTCTTGTAAGCCTTTGTCTGAAATATTTCCCCTAAGATAAAGAGTTAGGTAGCCCTTCTCTCTGCAACTGAACAGTGAATTTCTCTACTTGGCAATGTGTTTTCTTTGTTTGTTTGTTTTGTTTTGTTTTATTTTTTACTAGGGTTCTCTGTGTGACAATCTATTGTCCCCAATAACCCATTACATCTTGAGATTTCAGGGTGTGCCTTCTGATCTTTGCACCCCTAGTGCCTGATATGTAACAGACACTAAACCTTTGGCAGATTAATGAATTAATGAGCCTATCTGAAGCACTCAGAGGAGAGTTTGGATGAGCCTCATTCTGTTTGCTTAATGCTGGATGGAATCCTGTACAAATTCTTTACTCTTCTTATTCCTATGTCTAAAAATTTAGGAAGAGAAAAATATTCTAAGCCAGGCAACAATTAGTTCTATAAGTGTCTTGTCCTAGGCTTTTGTGAATTAATTTGGGAAGCAGCACAATGCCCCATTTACTTTCATTTTTCTTTTAAAGAGAGGCAGAGAAGCATCATGCATACAAAAAGCTGCATTAGGCTGAACTCAGCTCCAAGTGGTTAAAGAGTTACAGTCCAATCCTGTGCACATTATTCTGATCTTTTTTCATTTGTTTTATCCCAATGATTAGTTATTTCATACCTCACATTTTTTACCTGTCTTAACACATTTGAACTCTGTAAAATTCTCCTTTGCACATGAATTAGTGTGAAATTTATTACCATATTCTTTCCACTTATTAAAAGGGCTGTACTTTACAAATATGACTGCAGTGCAAATTTATTATTTACATCCCGAGTCCTAGCCTTCATAACTACTTAATATGGATAAGGTGTTTAGTTTTCCAATGGAGTCCAGCTGCATCACTGGAATCAAACTTGTAATTGCCTCTTTGGGATTTAAAACCATTATAGTTGTGCTTTTATGTTCTCTTTTGTTTTGCTTGAATCACTTTTTCAGGTCTATGAAGTACAGCTGGCACAATAAAAGTTTGATCAATGCATAACCAATGCAGTGTATATTTCTTCCAGAAATATAAAACCCAGGTGAAAAATGTTAATCTATGAAATTATCTTTGTCAGCTACTTATTCTTGGAATTTAAATGGGTTTCAATCTTGAAGTAGGGCTGAGCTTGGATTTCTGTGTTAAAGTTTTCTGACTTTGGTGACATTGTACATTGATGTATACATTAAAGGCTGCAGGGTAAATTTCTATTACCAAAATGTCCACTTTATTGTCCTGAAAATACTCTATATTCAGACTGGTTAAACAATGTACACTTAGATATTCCCTTGATTAAAAAAAACAGGGGTGATGAGATGAAATTTTTTTAACTTTTTGTTGGGGAGAGTGCAATTATCACAAAATTTATTTTAAATATATAAACATTATATTTATAAATAAATATTTTCCAAAAACCTGAGAACTTAAAACTGAGTACTAGGATTTCTTTTGGCAACAAAGAACTCAGACTCACCAATTTCACTAGAAGATAATATTGTGATTTCAAAATGGCATGATCGCCTCTGATTTCTCAGTGCAGTTGGGGTTAATCATGGACAGATGTTCACTATTAACTTTAAATTTCTTTGTTCTTGTCCATTAAAATTAGCTATATTATGAAGGAAATACAAAGCTGTGGCCATGGCTCCTCCGTCAAGAAGAAAATCATGCATACTTATATGACAAATATGGAAGTAATAGCCATTGCCTTAATGAGCTCTGAGTCTGCCGCTTCCACCATCTGGGCGTGACCTGGACTGTAACACCAATATGCCCATCTTATATGTGCCCCAGCCTTTCCTTCCTGTGCATTTTCTTACCTCAGGGCACACACATTTAGTTTGATTCTTTGCTCATCATCTTTATCTTAAATCTGATTTGTGGAAAAAATTGCTATTAGTCATTTACTCATTAGTATGAACTAAAATCACTCTTGTATTTTTTCCCTGACATATTAAGTCTAGAATTTATTATTGTGGAATGAATTGCCTTATCCCCAAATACATAAGCAGGAGCCCATGAGAACAGGGATAGAGATGCCATCCCAGAGTTTTCACAACATTTAGACAGCCATGAAGTCTGTGTGGTGGCAGGGTCAGGACTAAAAAGAGGAGAGTGAGGCATTTGCCTCAGGTACTCATTTATGTAGGCATGGTTATGCATTTTGTTGGCATATAATTTTTTATAGTAGTCTCTCATGGAGTTTTTATTTACCAGTTTTCAGTGTCTGTCAACAGAAGAATGGATAAAGAAAATGTGATATATATATGTATGTGTGTATATATATATACACATATATATATATATAGAGAGAGAGAGAGAGATAAATATAAATCCATTCTCACACTGCTATAAGGACATACCCAAGAATGGGTAATTTATAAAGGAAAGAGGCTTAGTGGACTCATAGTTCCACATGGCTGGGAGGCCTCACAGTCATGGCAGAAGGTAAAGGAGGAGCAAATGCATGTCTTACATGGCAGCCGTCAAGTGATCGTGTGCAGAAGAACTCCCCTTTATAAAACGATCAGCTCTCATGAGACTTATTCACTATCATGAGAACAGCATAGGAAAAACCTACCTCCCACCGGCTCCCTCCCACGGCATGTGGGGATTAAAGAAGACAATTCAAGATGAGATTTGGGTGGGGACATAGCCAAACCATATCATTATACTTAATGGAATACTATTTGGCCTTAATAAAGAAGGAAATTTTGCCATTTACAACAGCATGGATGAAGCTGGAGGGCATTATTTTCCTTAACATACTCTATATTTAGACTGGTTAAACAATGTACACGTGGATCTTCTCCTGAACAAAAAATAAGGGCCATGAGATAAAATATTTTTTCATTTTTTCAGGGGCGTGCCAAGTGAAATAAGCCAGGTGTAGAGAAACAAACACTGCATGAGCCCAGGAGTTTTGAGGCTATAGTGTGCTGTAATTGGGCCTGTGAACAGCCACTGCACTCCAGCCCACACAAAATCGTGAGACCTTGTCTCTAAAAAATATAATTAATTGATATTTTAAACATTTTAATAAAATTGAATAAATAAATAACAATTTAAGGGGGCACAAAAAATTAGTAATCAATATAATATTTTAATGCACGATTCTTTTTAATGTTGATATTTTGTTCATCATGGATTATGATGCCTCCCTTGAAACCGAACCTGAACTGAATGCTTCACTCGTCTCCTAGTTCTAGCCTCGCTGGGTGGTTCTCTTTCAAACATTATTGATAGAAACTCCCTCTGCCTGGGATCTGCCTAATACATCTGGCATCAGGGACAGTCTGCACCAGGCTCCCTACGGAGGGTAATCGGCTCGTCATACAGGCCCTGAAAAAATTGTTCCTTGTTACAGCATGCCTGGTAAAAATAAATGTTCAATAAATATTTTGAATAAGATCAAATATGTGAATTCATGAATGGATGAGTCAAGATAGGCTTGGTGTTATCAGTGCCTGATGAAGAAGAGACTGTTTGTTTGTCTGTCTGTCTGAGACGGAGTCTCGTTCTGTCACCAGGCTGGAGTGCAATGGCATGGTCTTGGCTCACTGCAACCTCCACCTCCCGGGTTCAAGTGATTCTCCTGTCTCAGCCTCCTCAGTAGCTGGGATTACAGGCACCCATCACCACGCCCAGCTAATTTTTATATTTTTAGTAGAGATAGGGTTTCACCATATTGGCCAGGCTGGTCTCGAACTCCTGAGCTCAGGCAATCCGCCCGACTCAGCCTCCCAAAGTGCTGGGATTACAGGTGTGAGCCACCATGCCCGGCCAAGAAGAGATTGTTTTAATGAGTTCTCTAAATGAATGCTCTCTCCACATGGGCCTGCTACACATGGAGAAAGCAATGTAAGCAACAACAAACCTCAGTGCATTATCTTCTGCTTCAAGCCACCAATAATATTAATTAGACCTGCAGCTGGTAGCACAAGCATAATAAAAAATAGTCTTCAATTTCTTATATAAGACAAATAAGCCACTTATTTTTATTTTTTTAATTTTTTTAATTTTTAATTTTTTTATTATTATTATTATTATACTTTAAGTTCTAGGGTACATGTGCATAACGTGCAGGTTTGTTACATATGTATACTTGTGCCATGTTGGTGTGCTGCACCCATCAACTCGTCAGCACCCATCAACTCGTCATTTACATCATGTATAACTCCCAATGCAATCCCTCCCCTCCTCCCCCCATGATAGGTCCTGGTGTGTGATGTTCCCTTTCCCGAGTCCAAGTGATCTCATTGTTCAGTTCCCACCTATGAGTGAGAACATGCGGTGTTTGGTTTTCTGTTCTTGCGATAGTTTGCTGAGAATGATGGTTTCCAGCTGCATCCATGTCCCTACAAAGGACACAAACTCATCCTTTTTTATGGCTGCATAGTATTCCATGGTATATATGTGCCACATTTTCTTAATCCAGTCTATCACTAATGGACATTTGGGTTGATTCCAAGTCTTTGCTATTGTGAATAGTGCCCCAATAAACATACGTGTGCATGTGTCTTTATAGCAGCATGATTTATAATCCTTCGGGTATATACCCAGTAATGGGATGGCTGGGTCATATGGTACTTCTAGTTCTAGATCCTTGAGGAATCGCCATACTGTTTCCATAATGGTTGAACTAGTTTACAGTCCCACCAACAGTGTAAAAGTGTTCCTATTTCTCCACATCCTCTCCAGCACCTGTTCTTTCCTGACTTTTTAATGATTGCCATTCTAACTGGTGCGAGATGGTATCTCATTGTGGTTTTGATTTGCATTTCTCTGATGGCCAGTGATGATGAGCATTTTTTCATGTGTCTGTTGGCTGTATGAATGTCTTCTTTTGAGAAATGTCTGTTCATATCCTTTGCCCACTTTTTGATGGGGTTGTTTTTTTCTTGTAAATTTGTTGGAGTTCTTTGTAGGTTCTGGATATTAGCCCTTTGTCAGATGAGTTGATTGCAAAAATTTTCTCCCATTCTGTAGGTTGCCTGTTCACTCTGATGGTAGTTTCTTTTGCTGTGCAGAAGCTCTTTAGTTTAATTAGATCCCATTTGTCGATTTTGGCTTTTGTTGCCGTTGCTTTTGGTGTTTTAGACATGAAGTCCTTGCCCATGCCTATGTCCTGAATGGTATTACCTAGGTTTTCTTCTAGGGTTTTTATGGTATTAGGTCTAACATTTAAGTCTCTAATCCATCTTGAATTAATTTTCGTATAAGGAGTAAGGAAAGGATCCAGTTTCAGCTTTCTACTTATGGCTAGCCAATTTTCCCAGCACCATTTATTAAATAGGGAATCCTTTCCCCATTTCTTGTTTTTCTCAGGTTTGTCAAAGATCATATGGCTGTAGATGTGTGGTATTATTTCTGAGGACTCTGTTCTGTTCCATTGGTCTATATCTCTGTTTTGGTACCAGTACCATGCTGTTTTGGTTACTGTAGCCTTGTAGTATAGTTTGAAGTCAGGTAGCATGATGCCTCCAGCTTTGTTCTTTTGACTTAGGATTGTCTTGGAGATGCGGGCTCTTTTTTGGTTCCATATGAACTGTAAAGCAGTTTTTTCCAATTCTGTGAAGAAACTCATTGGTAGCTTGATGGGGATGGCATTGAATCTATAAATTACCTTGGGCAGTATGGCCATTTTCACGATATTGATTCTTCCTATCCATGAGCATGGTATGTTCCTCCATTTGTTTGTGTCCTCTTTGATTTCACTGAGCAGTGGTTTGTAGTTCTCCTTGAAGAGGTCCTTTACATCCCTTGTAAGTTGGATTCCTAGGTATTTCATTCTCTTTGAAGCAATTGTGAATGGAAGTTCATCACGATTTGGCTCTCTGTTTCTCTGTTACTGGTGTATAAGAATGCTTGTGATTTTTGCACATTTATTTTGTATCCTGAGACTTTGCTGAAGTTTCTTATCAGCTTAAGGAGATTTTGGGCTGAGACAATGGGGTTTTCTAAATATACGATCATGTCATCTGCAAACAGGGACAATTTGACTTCTTCTTTTCCTAACTGAATACCCTTGATTTCTTTCTCTTGCCTGATTGCCCTAGCCAGAAATTCCAACACTATGTTGAATAAGAGTGGTGAGAGAGGGCATCCCTGTCTTGTGCCAGTTTTCAAAGGGAATTTTTCCAGTTTTTGCCCATTCAGTATGATATTGGCTGTGGGTTTGTCATAAATATCTCTTATTATTTTGAGATACGTTCCATCAATACCGAATTTATTGAGCGTTTTTAGCATGAAGGGCTGTTGAATTTTGTCAAAGGCCTTTTCTACATCTATTGAGATAATCATGTGGTAACCTGCTCCTGAATGACTACTGGGTACATAACGAAATGAAGGCAGAAATAAAGATGTTCTTTGAAACCAATGAGAACAAAGATACAACATACCAGAATCTCTGGGACACATTTAAAGCAGTGTGTAGAGGGAAATTTATAGCACTAAATGCCCACAAGAGAAAGCTGGAAAGATCTAAAATTGACACTCTAACATCACAATTAAAAGAACTAGAGAAGCAAGAGCAAACACATTCAAAAGCTAGCAGAAGGCAAGAAATAACTAAGATCAGAGCAGAACTGAAGGAGATAGAGACATAAAAAACCCTCCAAAAAATCAATGAATCTAGGAGTTGGTTTTTTGAAAAGATCAAAAAAATTGATAGACTGCTAGCAAGACTAATAAAGAAGAAAAGAGAGAAGAATCAAATCGACGCAATTAAAAATGATAAAGGGGATATCACCACCGACCCCACAGAAATACAAACTACCATCAGAGAATACTATAAACACCTCTTTGCAAATAAACTAGAAAATCTAGAAGAAATGGATAATTTCCTGGACACTTATCACTCTCCCAAGACTAAACCAGGAAGAAGCTGAATTCCTGAATAGACCAATAGCAGGCTCTGAAATTGAGGCAATAATTAATAGCCTACCAACCAAAAAAAGTCCAGGACCAGATGGATTCACAGCTGAATTCTACCAGAGGTACAAGGAGGAGCTGGTACCATTCCTTCTGAAACTATTCCAATCAATAGAAAAAGAGGGAATCCTCCCTAACTCATTTTATGAGGCCAACATCATCCTGATACCAAAGCCTGGCAGAGACATAACAAAAAAAGAGAATTTTAGACCAATATCCCTGATGAACATCGATGCAAAAATCCTCAATAAAATACTGGCAAACGGAATCCAGCAGCACATCAAAAAGCTTATCCACCATGATCAAGTGGGCTTCATCCCTGGGATGCAAGGCTGGTTCAACATACGCAAATCAATAAACGTAATCCAGCATATAAACAGAACCAAAGACAAAAGCCACTTATTTTTAAGAACCATATTGCTATTTAATCTTGGGATGAACTTGGATTTTACTTCTTTGGAGTGAAAGGCACTTTTTTGAAAGCAAATTCAGTTGTCAGCCTACATATTTTTATATCCATGGAATTATAGAAGTTTAACTTCCGGAAACCTTATTCAATCACAGCCTGGTTCATTTTCACCCATGCCTTGAAAAACATGTCAAATCTTATTGTATTGAATGGTAGGAAGGCAATGACTCTATTAGTTAACCTGGCCACTAGTTACAGCTTAGAAATATTTATGTTCTAGATAGCTGCCAGTCAACTTTCATCTTCCTAATAAAGGGCATCAGACAATTTTAAATGGTGGAAAACTCAAGAATCAGTTACAGAGCATTTGTGTGAGCTTTTAAGGTTTATTTATTTATGACACAAGGTCTTGCTCTGTTGCTAAGGTTCATGTATTTATTTTTTTAATGTTTTCTTCTGTCACACAATATGTCCATGCAAAGGTGCATGTATTTAAATGTGCAGAGGTGTGGCACTCTTAGAATTCTTTTAAATAAAATAGACAAAACACATAATGAAGATCTGATGCAGGAAGAGTTGGAAATTTATATCACATATTTTTCTTACCAGTACCTAGACTGTTACCCCACCTCTCCTTTGCCATGCTATAGTTTGGCCAAGTCACCACTTAGAAAGAAGCAGGCTTCTTTTATGTTATTTGTGCTTCTGTTGAGCACATTCAATATTGACTGAGCAATGTACTTGGTCCTAAGAGGGCAGATATGAAAAAGACAGAATCTCTGCCCTTGCTAGGGAAGCCTACAAGGAAGTGCTGAGCCGGTGCAGCTCGGGTGGGTGTTTCCAGCTAAGACACAGAGTGTGATGCATTGTGTGTACATGGACGGTGTTTGGTTAGAACGCAGAAGTGTGTGGGGACTGAGAGGGCCAAAAATAGCAGATAGGGCACAGTCATGTTAGGTCCTAAGTCTTATCCTGAAAACATCTGGAACCATTGAAGGATTTGGGGCAGAGGGGTGATATATATGTTCAAATAGGCAATTTGGAAGGATCCCTCTTGGAGCAGTGAGGAGTTTGGACAGCAGCAGGGAAAAAAGCAGAGAGCCAGGGACACTAGGTACAGAGAAGGTCACAGAAACATAGATGAAAGCTGAGAGGAGGTTGAACCAATATAGTGTCTGTGGGTACAGAGGTAAATGGGGGGCAACTTTTGGCCTACAGAGTGTAACTATTTTTATTCAAAATACCTTTTGCTGGTGTCAAGCACCAAAGGGAAGTAAGCAAGACAGGAGATGGTAAATGATGGCCTAATTTTGGTAAATTCTCTGGAAAATCTCAGTAGGAATTTGATGCAGTTCATCTCAGATAATTTGAGGTATGAATAATCCTAAGTAGAAATGCAGACATGTGCTTCTAGGTAAAGTCGGGGGCTAATAATTACATTAGTAATTTTTCATTTTAATGAGGCTATGTCTGCACCCTGGCCACCAATTGAAAACTTTGCTCTGCTGTTAGGCTCACGTTTTCCACTGGAGGGGATGGGAGGCCAGTTATGCTTTGATCTATGTTCACAAGTTCCTCTCCATTTAATACAGATTCCTTCCTTCCTTCCTTCCTTCCTTCCTTCCTCTTTCTCTCTTTTTTTCTTCTTTCCCTTTATTCCTTCTTTCCTTCATTCCCTCCTTCCCTCCTTCCTTTCTTTCTGTCTTTCTTCCAGTTGGGAAAATATGTCTTTTGGAAATGCAATAACAATTATATTAAAAAGTTTTTACACACACATAAATGTAATGCTAGCCACACATTCTGTGGCTGTTTGATGTGCTGCTGAAAGTTATCTGCCTGTTGGATTTAATTAATCATCTCAAAAATATCTAGGATCCTGCACCTATACAGGTAAGCACAGAAAAATTCTAAAACGACCTTCATCTTAGCAGCCGGAGGGTGTGCTGAATCACTCCCAAATGATTCCTTGATGAGGGCCCCTTTCTTCCTCACGTTGCTCCTTCTCCCCACACACAGTGGCCCCAGTGGAGGGAGGTGTTCTGTGGCAGTGGAAGTGTTTGAGTAGCTACACTCTCCCTGCCCCAGCAAGATGCTGAGTTCTATTAGTCAAAATCTACCCTGTAGCAGTCACCATCAGCACTTTCCGTCATATGCTCCTCTCAACTCTGGGAGGAAGACAGTAGCCTTGCCTCATCTGTGTCCAATGCATTGGCAGGCTATGTATATCTATACATGTATCATTGAGCATGGTGGCCCCGGTGCTTGCATCACAGCCCTTCGACTCATGTCTCTTTTCAGTGACAGCTTGTCTGGTTTCAGATTCACCCACCTTAAGTGTGTACCATGTGTCTCCACTTTCTGTTCTGAGGCCTTCTCCTCTCCGTGGTAAAATGCATCATCCTCAGAGACAGCCTTCACTCCATATGGGATAGGAGCTGGCAGACAAATGGCCCAGCCTCCTGGAGGCACTCTACCCTGCGAAGGAGGTCTCCCAGGGCCTGAGTCTCCGCCGTGCTCAGCAACCCCTCCATGACATACCTGTAGGTTGACTTTTCTTCATTCTGTGTCACCCTCAGATGGCATCCACAATTTCCAAAGAAACCACTGTATCACGTCCTTGTCTCAGGCTTTGTTTCTGGAGGAACCTCTATTAAAACAAAAGCTATGTCTGGCACCTAGTAGGTCCTCCACAAAAGTAAGTTCTCAACCCCTTCTTCTTCCCATTGTAAAAATTAGGACACTGAGGCCCAGGGGTTCTGAGTAACTTGTCCAAGACCACACAGCCTGAGACCCACAAAGAAGTCAAATTGAAGGCCTCTTTCTGGTGGTTTACATCTCAAAACCTGCCTTTTGCTCTGTCCTAAACAAACCAATGAGGACCCCTAGTGGCATGAACAGAATGGACATGCAGGAACTGCCGGTAGTGCCTTTGACCAGACTGACCCTGATTCTGGGAGAAGTCTAGCCTTACGAGTCGGCAACAGGCTCCTAATTAGGCTTCCTCCCAGGTAGTCCTGAAACCATGGGGACTGTCCCATCAGATGATATTTCTCTTTCTTGTAGAGGAAAGAGGAGCATCTTATTCCTAGGTTTTCAGGGAGGCTCTCTCTCTGAATGTCAAAGCTCCCTTTGCTGGTCTGGACCATGTCTAGCTTCTCCGGCATCAGACAATTGCTTTGTCAATTTCTGAAGTGAGGGAGATCCCTGTCTACCTGCTGGAGCATCAGCGAGGGGCAGGGAACAGGTCTACATTGAAACAGTGTTCAGACAATAGGGCATTAGCTGAGGACCCAACTACCTTGTGTTGGAGCATCCTCCCACCAGGGTAGGCACAGAAACCCACAGGCCTCCCAGAGTGCAGTTCATCTGCAGAAACCATCATCTCATTTCTGCTCCTTTCAGAAAGCTTTGCAGCCCACAAACATTCATTCAAGAGATGCTTGATGGGTGTCTTTGTCTTCAACATGCTCACACCTTTCAGCCCCCACGAAGTCAACCATATGCTCCTAATGAGCAACCGGTGTTTATTATAACAGGGTCCCTTTATCGTGCATGCCCTGTAGCCAACTGTGTCACACTCTCTTCTAAGAAGCTTGGGTATGTGGAGTCATTGTTCTGGGCAGGCTGGATCAAGAGCTACCGGAGGTTGTGCAGTGTCGAGGAAACAGATGGAACAGATGGGGACGCTGTGGCAGAGCACAGACCCAAGAGTAGAGCCAACGGGTGCTGGACCAGCCGCACAGGGTGTGGGAGTGAGAAGGAGGCAGAATTTGGCTTTACTCATCTTTTTTCCCAGCTGGTGAAGCCACCTTCTTCTCCTTTACCTGCTTCCTACCTAAGGTATAACTCATGTGTCAGAAGTCCAGGCTCCCCTAAATGCAGGGCAATCCCCCAATTCCTCCTCCTCTAGGACTGCCTGCTTAGAAGAAAGACAGCTTGCAGACGTATAACTTGGGGGAAGCATAAAACAAAATAAGCTAAGTACAAAGGGCAGATATGAAACAGATTTTTTTCAAGGCTTCCAACTGTGGTAGATATTATAAGCAGAACAGATTTCATATGGAAGACATTGACAAGGAATAAACATAGCACCCAAAGCTAGCGTTTTCAAGGATTTACTTCTTTGAACATAAGGGCTTTTTAAAAAATCACATTTTTATCAAACAATGAGCAGCAAAATCTCTCCCCCAAAATGGCAAAGGCAGATCAAACCTAGGTATGGGTTACCTGTATTTGCAGGAACTGTTTCAAAAATCCCATTTCAATTTGCTATGAAAGCATGCGTTGCCCTGGCTTTCTAATCTATGTTGAAAGCTCAAAGGTTAAAGAGACTTGGCTGAATTTGTCTTAAGATATAGCCTTTGTTCTGATTCAATCATTTATTTGAATTTAATATTTTAAAGGACACTTCAAACAGACTTCACAATGCGCTGTTACCATCCGGGCCATATTTATTGTTTAATATTTAACTGGGGAGATTTGTCAAAACCCTTAAGAATTAATGGTTGCAAACTTGTGGAGTTAAAAGGCTTGTGGAGGAAACTATTTACTAACAACAGGGAGAAAATGGCCCTGCAGACTGGGCCACCAGAAGGCAAATACATATTTGGGGGTCTAGTGGCCTGGTGAGCCCAGCTACCCAGAAAGAGCAGGAAGTGCAATTGCCTTTAAATAAATATTCTACTGTGTTTAACTTCTGAACTATAAAGCTCAGCTTGCACCTTAAGAAGAGAGGTGAAGGTGAGAGCAAAACAAACTGTTATTCCAGGCCTTCTACAAACACACACAAGAGAGTCCCAGGGCTCAGAAATGAACCAACTGCATTGAAATGCACCTCTGACTAAATGACCTTAAGACCTGGATGAAAACATTTTTGATCATCAGGATACATGGATGTTGTCCATATTTTTATGATATCAAACATCAAGAGGAAAATGAGAAACCTAAATATCTATATATAGGTGAATGGATCATGTTGCAGAGACAACATATCAGGGTGGTTTACTGAATTTGTTCATTCAGATATTTCTGTGCTCTGTAGAGCAACAAAGCTGTTGGGTGGGATTTTTCATAGCTCTTTATGTCCTTAACAGTGTGGTCCAATCATTTCAGTTAAGTGTCCCGACTATGCAGATTCCTATGAAAATAAAAATGGGTGATAATCTGTTCACTAGAGCCGAGAAATGTTATAGAATATTTTACAGACATAGTGCCGACCACCAGACTGAGGAATTGAATGCCCAGGCTGAAATTTTCAGCAGGAAAAAAAATATATTTTCCTGTGAAGAAGGCAAACCACCAGCAGAGCCCCATGAATACACCAGACTGACAAGTACTGGGGCTGGGGCCAAGGGTGGGCCATAGGAAAAAATCTCAATTTTCTGAATGATGCCATGAAATAGTGTAGCTTGTAGTCTACACTCCTCGCTCTCAGCATGTACTTGGCCAGGTGGGGCACAAAGCCAACCTGGAGCAACTATAAATGACACAAATAGGGATCATGATGGCCTGGGGGTCTGTCTCCCACCTCTAATCTGGAGTCGCTAGGGCCTCTAGGCAGGAGTGAGCAACACAGCTGTCAGCAGGGTGAAAAAACCACCCTGCCAGTGGCTTCAGGAAGTGTGAATGGAACTGACAATGGCGTCATTGCTGCTGCCTGGGCTGCACATGGCAGGCCAGGTACTAAGTGAAACAGAGGGCCATGGGCAGGCAAATGCTGCTCCAGCATGCAAAATCGCTTCTGGCTATATTTCCCACTCTCTCTTCTCAAGCATCTGGAACCTTTATCTGCCAAAAATAAAACCACAGAAAATATAAGCTGCTTTCATTTCTTTTTTGTCTGGAACTAAAATACATGTGAAGAGGGATTTATAAAATTGCCAACAATGCCATAACAACACTTTAAAATAAACAAGCATCCATCTCTGCTCCCACCCGCAAGGGTGAAAATTCACCAGACATGTGAAAAGATTCACTTGACCCAAAGAAGTAGCAGAGTCAATTTCCCAAAACAATATAGATTAATGGCAAGAAACTTACAAACTGTATTTTTGGAGTTGCACTCTGCATTTGGTATATTTCAGCATTGCATCTCTGCAAAAGAAAAATCTACTTCCAGGAGTGGATGCTTTCAGGTGAAAAATAGAATTTTCAAATATAAAAAGGCAAGTGAAGTGGTAAACAGCAGAATAGAAAGTGCAGAAAACCGAATTCATGAATTGAAAATCCAGCTTTTGAGCCTCTCCCAGAGCTTAGTGTAAAAGGACAAACATGGGACATAGGATATGCAGAAAGATCAATGACATGGATGATAGATCCACAAGACACAACATAAGTATGGTGAGAAAAATGTGAGAAAATAGAAACATGCAGGAAGCAATTCTCTAATATAAAAATAACAGCAGAAAGATTCCTGTGATGAAAAAAAAACACGAGGTGAATCTGGTTTTATTACACAGATAGTGAAGAATGGCACATACCACACAAATTTATTTATGCAGTTGTATTTGAAAGACAAACAAAAACAACCTATACGCAGTCAGGCATCAGTGATTTTCCGTTGCTGTTGTTAAAGGTAATCTAGTTTAAAAAATTCAGATTAAAACTCAAAGCCAGAAAATAATTGGGAGAAATACGTTAAAAATAATTTGAAGAAAACCTTAAATTGTGAGCCATTTGTGTTTGAAGACAAGAGAAAGTTTTTTTTCTGCCATGCAAGGGCTAAAAGTGTTTATCATTCACCTACACTTTCTGAAAAATGTCCTCACAAAAGTACTAATAGGAACAGGGGGCGGCAAAATTCTAGGCAGAAAAGGGGAGGTCTTTGACAAAAACCCCACCTTCAAATCCAAAGGCCTGAAACTGCCGCTTACAGTGAAAACTTCTATCCCTGTTTTCCTGCTTGAATGTTGCCTTTTCCTAAATTACCCATAGCCTGCCCTGCCCGGCACCCTGTGCCTATAAAGACCCCAGGCTCAGCCGGCAGAGAGGAGAAACAGCTGGATGAGGGGGACTATGGCTGGACATTGGATAGAAGTGACTTGACTTCAGAGGGACAGCTGGATGGCATAACTCGGGAAAAGAATCCAGCCAGAAACGGCCGGACTCCAGGGGAAGATTACCTACCTCCCGTCCCCTTTTCAGCTCCCCTTCCCACTGAGAGACACTTTCACCGGCAATAAAATTCCCCGCATTTAGCATCCTTCAGTTTATTTGTGTGACTTCTTTTCTCCTGGATGCTGGACAAGAGCTCGGGAGCCACGAGTGTGGATACAAAAGGCTGCTACACTGGTCCTTTGCCCTCACTAGCAGAGGGCAGCTGCCTCACGTGAAAGGGCAGAGGGCTCACTGAGCTGTTCATACTTAAGCCATCCACGGACGGCAGAGCTAAAAGGGCACCGTAACATGCCTTCTGGGGCTTCCGGAGTTGCAGACTTGACGCTGCGGCAGGGCCTGCATGGAATTCGCTCCTGCCAGCACCCAAAAGCACTTGCTCTGGCTCCTGCACCCACTCACCTGTGCACTCCCTCCCACAGTGGGTGGAATGCAGTAGGTCTGAGTGAGTGGAGTTTGATCCCACCGGCACTGAAGGGGCCCGCCAGTTCCAGTGCTTGTGCACTCCAGTTCCCGCTTCCTTCGCTCACCTGCTCCCTGCCGTGAGGAGTTGAGAGCAGCGGGCTGAGTAAACAAGACAACCCTGTCGCTAGTCCCGCAAAGGAGTCAGGGAAATACCCTGGTTCAGTATTTCCGTTCACTGACAAAGGTACCAAAATAAATAATTTAAATAAATGTAAAGTGTTGTTTGAAAGAAATGACAATGAGCAATGAAAACAGTAAAGTTCAGAGTTAATAGCTGAATCACCACTAACATAATTATAAACAATGCAAATGTCAAGCATTATTCTTGGAAGAAGAGATACAAATTTTATTTCAAGAAATGAACCTGAAAGCCCCACATTATTTAAACATCAACTGACAACTGGAGATAAAAGGTGACAGGAAAAGCAGGAAAAGTAGGAGTGGGGAAATTAACAGAATTGAATTAAATCCTAATGCTAAAAAAAAAAAAAAAAAAAAAAAAATCCTAATGCTGATAGACAATTATTGATTCAAATATTTTCAGTAAAATTGTAATGACCACTAGAGAACAATAAGAACTCTATAGCCCTTTCAAACCATTAGTAGAAAGAGATGTTAGCAACAAAAATAACAAAGTAAAAATGAAGATTAAGACCAAAATAGGATGATATATAAATATCAAATAATTGAATTGAAAACAATTCAAAATGTCCCATAACATGGGACTAGTTGGATAAATTATAGAATATCAGCACAACTGAATACTCTGTAGCCATAAAAATGATGTGCATTTTGAAGAAAATGACACCAGTAAGTGACAAACACATGCACACACACACATACGCACACACACAACAAACCAGTATGGAGAGGCTGACACCACTTTTGTTAAACAGATACCAGGTGATATTCAAAGTATGTATCACCTGTACAACACTGACTCTAGCCAATCAGAACAAGTCTTAAACAACTGGTAGAGCTGCAGCATTAGTGCAAACACCAGGGTGTCAGAGACAGGTCTGCAGAGAGAAGTATGTATGTATGTAGATACTTAGAGCTCTAGATAGAGTTATGGATACACGTTTAAAAGGGTACAGCCCAAATGTTTATAGGCATCATCTTTGCATTGTAAGATTAAGGCTAATGTTTATTTTTCTTTTTATAAGGCTTTATTGTGATATAACTGATATATACAAATTGCACATATTTGATGAGTTTGGAGTTTTTATTTTTCTTCATGCTAAAACATGAATATGAAATAATATGTTTTAAAAGGGCATTAATTTTAAACTGCTTTTCCTGGAAACCTAATGCATTTCTTCTCATATCAAGTAGCACATGTTTTTAGAAGAGGTGGCCACAGTGTGAATGTACAGAAGACAAGTTTCTTAGGATATATCATCTGGTCATTTTTGAGCATGGAATATTCAACCTCAACTCACTGGCATCATCTTTTAACTACAGACGATTGCTGAGAAATGTGAGACCAAAACAAACACAAAACTCAATATTCTCCTATTTAAAACATTGGTTAGGAAAAATAATCTGTTGAAAAATGTATTTTTGCTAGAAAAACATGACTCAAATACAAACATCTTACATGTGGCACAGAGTTTTTGATTAATTGTCTAAAGAAACAAATTTATATTTTTTCCACTTCATCTTCACAAAACATTTGGTAATGACATATATTCTGGGGTTTTAGATGGAATTGTAAAGATTTGGTTCTCCAGGTTTTGAGCCATACCCATTTGTATTCTTAAAATTTGCATCACTGTTCACTTCTATCAGTCTAATTACGATCTAAGATAATTAACTCTCTCATACTCTCACATTAAGTAATCAGTCCAGCTCCCCCTTTTGAACTCTGCAGAGCACAGCTGTATACCCTGCAGAGTGGATGAAAAGGAACTCTCCCATGCACATAAACCCACAGAAGGTCCTTACAGGCTCTTCCCAATGCTCTTCCCAGACCAGCAGCCTGGAGGATTCAGGTGAAGAAATGTTAGTCATCCAGCACAAACCATGGAATACTTGAAAGATGTTTACTTTGTTTTATCTTTGAGAAAATAATCTTCAAATTGTGTTCATATCAAAATATAAAATAGAAGTAAGTTTCACCGAGAAAGATGGGGGTGGGTATGGAAAACACTCTTTGATCTTTGATCCACAAGCACTTATTGAGCACGTGTGACCTGGCAGCACTGTCTTTGCAAACAAGGTATATACCAAGGAATAGATCACTTACAGTTTATTAGCATACACTTAAATATGATAAGAAAGAAAAGGCATTTCAGAGAGATGAGTTTGGCTTTCGGTAAGTTGTGCTGGAAATGAACACAGATCATTTAAGAATGGCTTTCAAAAGCTCAGTGGGTGACCACAAACATGGTGCTAAAACACCCAGTGGCCAGTTACCTTGAAGTAGTCAGTAGCTGTTGAAACTTTGGGGAGAGACTGGACTCACGAAGGAAAGTTTAAGGACAGTAGAGAAAGAAGATGAAATAAGAGCCCTGGAATCAACTCCTGCATGGAGTGGAAAGAAGAAAGAGAAGGGAGCCTCCTAGCTGGTCACACAATGGCAGTATTATCCAGAGAGGGAGTGAGGATTTGGGCACATTGGTAGGCTAACCAAGTACTTAGTTCAGCCTGTCAGCCACCTTCTCAGCAGGAAGCTCTCCTGCTCTTGGACCTTGGTGCCACCTCTCACTTTTGTGCCCCACAATCCAGCTGGCCATTTGCTCTGGTTACTGCATGCTCCCTTTTCCCCACCCCTGCTGCTCTTGTCTCTTACTGTCTCCTTCAGTTTAATTCCTTGGTTTGTCTTCTCACTTTCCATCACCCACACCTCTTTCTTTTTCCTATTCTGCACTTAGGGCACTTAATTAATTTGGGGGAATGAAGTTAATCGTTGTTCCTATTGTTAAATGTATTATATACGTGAACGGTTCTGAAACTTCAGAAAACTTCAAAGACACTTGAGGAATACTCGTATGCACAAAGAAGGAAAAGCATAATGGATTCTTATTGATGACTAATATTTGTATAGCCCTATACACAGTGCTTTCACAATGGTGATTTCCTTTTACCCCCAAAATAATAACATACAGTGGTGAAAATGAAAACAATAATGAAAATGCTGAGGACAGTGACACATGACAATGCTAAGGATTCTTCATGAATGATCTCATTTATTCCTCACAACCTCCCTATGAGGACTGGAGCATTATTATCCCCACTTTGTAGATGAGAACACTAAGGAACAAAGACTTAGAGAACTTGCCCAAGCAAGGGTGTCAGGAGGAGGCATGGTCATGGTAAGTCATGGTAAGCGAGTTAATTGGTATGTCCTCTATGGAGGGGGGCTTTGCAGTGTTTCAGAGTGTAATGTATGTACCCTTTGATCCAGCAATTTTATTTCTAGGTATCTGTCCTACGGGTCTACCTCCACATAGACAAAATGTTGTATATACAGAGACGTTAATTGCAAAGCAGCAGAAAATTGAAAGCAATTTAAAATGTCCACCAATTGGTGGCTAATACAAATACATTCCTGTGTTCTCATACAATGGAAAACATGCAGGCTTAACAGCATCAAAATAGCTCTGCATGTACTGATACATTAAGGTTAAAAAAGTTAGATTCAGAATAGAATTATGGTACACTATGATTTGTGTGTTGGGGAATATATATTATTTAGAAATACAGTGTCTACCTCTGGAAGGATACAAAGAAGTTAGTTGTTGCCATTGGGGAAGAGAACAGAGAGGGCAGGGGTCAGGGAAGGAGACTCGCTTTTTTTTTTTTTTTTTTTTTGAGACAGAGTCTCACTCTGTCACCAGGCTGGAGTGCAGCGGTGCGATCTCGGCTCACCGCAACCTCCGCCTCCCAGGTTCAAGTGATTCTCCTGCCTCAGCCTCCTGAGTAGCTGGGATTACAGGCACCCACCATCATGCCGAGCTAATTTTTTTATATTTAGTAGAAACGGGATTTCACCATGTTGGTCAGGCTGATCCAGAAGCCCTGACCTTGTGATCCGCCCGCCTTGGCTTCCCAAAGTGCTGAGATTACAGGCGTGAGCCACCGCCCCTGGCCGAGACTCGCTTTTTACTGGATACCTTATATGCTTTTTGAATTTTGTACCATGTACATGTGTCCTACATTCTAATCTTTCAAAAAGTTAGAAAGTAAATAATTTGTTTGTAAATAATAAAAAATGAAGACCTAAAGCCATGAAGAGAGCAGTTGCGGGGTGAGGAACAAGTGCTGAGCTGCCTGACTGCAGAGCCCTGGCTCCACCACACCATTCTTCATATACGCATTCCTCTTGCTTTTACAGATAAGGAAACTGACTTGAGGAGGTTAAATAGTTTGCTCAAAATCACAAAACCAGGAGATGGGCAAGCCCTCTGAGGGCGGCTGTAAGGATAGCAGTTTCCTCTTATTACTCAAACATCTCATGCCCCAGTAGTAAGGCAAGACCACAAGGAAGTGAAGTAGACATTTCATTTAGAGAAAATGGAAATGAAGGATAGAAATGAAGAGACATTTAACATGTGAGGATTTAAATCTGAACCACCACATTCTCACTCCATTCATCTCCTAAACTTTTTTGTTTGTTTTGTTTTAGGGGCAAGCTCTCCCTCTATCACCCAGGCTGGAGTGAAGTGGCACCATCATAGCTCACTGTAACTCCTAACTCCCGAGCTCCATCTATCATCCCACCCCAGCCTCCCAAATAGTGGGGACTACAGGCATGTGCCACCACACCTGGCTATTTTTTAACTTTTATGTAGCAACAGGGTCTCACCGCATTGCCCAGGCTGGTCTTGAACCCCTGGGCTTGAGTGATCCTCCCACCATGGCCTCCCAAAGTGCTGGGATTACAGGTGTGAGTCATTGTGCCTGGCCATCACCTCGTAATCTTGACACATACCTGACAATAAAGGCAATACTGGACATGAGTAACAGTTACTGTCACTATAACTCGACGAGATTTTTTAAGGCTGCAGCCATTCACTCTTTCATTCATATATTCATCCATTCATTGTGGAATATTCTATCTGGGCAAAGAACTAGGAACACAGAAGTAAATGAGACTTAGCGTCTTATCTTCAAAAAATCCACAGTCTAATTGGGAGAGATGTTTCTCACACATCACATGCATGTCACACCATCCCTCACAGTGGGCAGCTGGGAACATAGTAAGTCTCCAACAAGAATTTGTGGAATAAATAAAGCTGAGTGTGCATCACTGCTAGCTATTGTGAAAGACTGTTTCTTAACCTCTTATGCCAGCAACTCTTGACCTCCCTGTTTCCAACCCCCTCCTACCATTCCACACCCCTTCGATGCATCCCAAAACTGATAAAACTTTTACTCCAAGGTCATGAAGAGCAAGATGATAACTTTAACTGAAAACAACAACAACAAGAAGAAACCCTGAAAACATTTGTTCCCAAGCTATCATGTTCCAGCAAAGAAATTTGATTCCCTCTCTATATTCTCATTTTATTTATAAGTGTTTTGCTGCAAAGTGGGTGAACTGCCGAGCTCCATGTCACAGCCTGCAGCACAGCAGACTGGCTTTTTCTGAAGCTCATAATGTGATAATTAAATTGCTAACAGGCACCTTAGTGATGGCATTTGCAGAAGATGTGAAAGCCCTCTCACAATTGCACCTTTCTGTAGAGGACTTGTCAGTGGAAGCACAGTGATCAGCTCACGATTTCTTTTTTTTAAAATATACTTTCTTCCATGAGTACATTAAATTTTTATGTGGAGTGAAATGGGACAGGACTTGTTTCCCTTCCACTGCACAATGATTTATTACCCAAAAAAGACCGCAGAACTAATTAGCAGAGTAATTAATTAATATAAATTTGCATATTTGCATTTGCAATTAGCGCAGCCGACTGATTAGTCTGAAAATGAGAAGTTTGACTCATTAGATGTTAGTGTCTGCTGGACCAGAAAGCGGCTGCCAGATGAGGCGGAAAAGGGTGGAATAAGCATGTGTGTTTCTTTTGTTAGAAGAATGGAGAATATGCTCAAATATCTGGGGCCAGACATCAGGGTTTGCAATTTAAAAAAAATAATAAATTATTTGTTTCCATTTCTGCTACTCAATGTTCCTTGCCCTTTTGCCTACAGCAAGTTATTCCAACCAACCCTGGAAGCCATTGCACCCCTGAGAGCAGGCTCCTCCTATTCCCTAAAGGCAGAGGGGTCTCTCTTGTTTGTGGACGAGCAGAAAATCTGTCCTGGTTTGATGTCCCAGGAATTTGACTCCTGCACCCAATTCAGTGGTTCTGTCAAAACAGTTCTCTAGTGCTGATGAGGACCCTCAGGGGACTCTCATAGAGTAGACTACCTTCCCTTCAGGGGCTTCTCCCGATTGCAGTCTCTTTGTTCCTCCAGCTGATTACTGAGCTCAAATCTCTCATATCCAGTTGACTGAGTGAATCCATTTCTGCAGAATGACACAGGGCAGATAAACTATAAATATACACACAGACATGCAGATACACAGACATCAAATAACAAACATCCAGCACCCGGAGTAAAATGAGGGATTTGCTCAAAAATGTTCAGGAAGGTTGGGGGAAAATGAGAAATGGTGTCTTGATTTGACTTCACTGGATCTATTTTCAAGTTAAGAATTCACATCAAATTAGGAGAGAGTCTGACTTAGTATGAATGCTTTCTTTAGTAATAAGTAATACATTTAGTTTAAAGTCAATTCAAAAGACAAATAGGATTATTATCATTTGTTCTTTTAACATTCTTTCTAAAAATAAAATTAATTGTATTATTTTCCTTGATGTTTGTATACCCTTTATAGATGCCAAAAGAAAATTTTGAAAATATGTCATATTGGCTCAATGCAATAGATTCTTCGTAGATGCAAAAATTACCACTGAAGTTTGTTAATTTAAAAAATAACTATCTAAAGTATGAAATTAGATATGTTGTGGATCACTTCATTTCTTCAGGATCTGGAAAGATTTTAGAAAGAACATAAACATGCCCTTCTCTTAACAACGTCAGAGTGGTGCCTTTAGTCATTGTCCCATCCCTTCCTTTGCATTATATTGCCCAGGTCCAAATGACATGAAACGCCTCACATCGCACTGAATCCTAAGCCAGGAACTCTGCACTGCATATTCCAAGAGGTACCAATCCCATAGTTGTCCTACCTGTCCTTCAAACTTCACCCTGACCTCACTTCTCTCATTGACCACAGAGCAAGTTCCTTCCTCCATCCTTTGTCCTCCCAAGCACCTTGTTCTTGACCCTGACACACTGCTTGCCAGGAAGTCTTACAGCCATTTCTGGAGATCTTTACTTCACTTCTTAGACTGGAAACTTTTTGGACATAGCTATCTTATATTTGCATCTTTATATCCCGCAGCCTAGCACACTGCCTGGTACATAGTAGATGATAAATAATGCTTGTTGAATCACTGCATGAATGAATTAACAAAGGGATTTATGGTTTGACTAGAGAATAAATTCATCTAGGGAGGTGCCTACAAGAAAAAAAAAAGCAGCTACAAAACACACACGAGGAAATGTGTAACTCAAAATGAGTTCAGTAAAATGAGAGAAAACTAAAATGACCAGTGGATCAGTGTAGTCCCCGGTTTGAACTTTTACTTGGGATTAGATTTTGGGTTAGGATTAGGGAACCGTGGACTTCATTCATTTTGGATTTTTTCTTGTCTCAGTGCTTTGCATAAGAAGAGTTCCTGGTGCTTAACAATTGCTCAATAGATGTTAAAATTTTAATTCCTTGTCATTTTACAAGAAAACACTTACTATTCACAAATTTTTTTGAGGCGGAAGTCTCGCTCTGTCGCCCAGGGTGGAGTGCAGCTGCGCAATCTCCACTCACTGCGAACTCCGCCTCCCGGGTTCACGCGATTCTTCTGCCTCAGTCTCCCGAGTAGCTGGGACTACAGGCGCCCGCCACTACGCTAATTTTCTTTTCTTTTCTTTTCTTTCCTTTTTTTTTTTTTTTTGTATTTTTAGTAGAGATGGGGTTTCACCGTGTTAGCCAGGATGGTCTCGCTCTCATGACCTCGTGATCCGCCCGCCTCGGTCTCCCAAAGTACTGGGATTACAGGCGTGAGTCACCGCATCCGGACTGCCTGAATGTAATTTGTAACCATAACTTAAAGCTTTCATTTAACTAACAGCCCTGAAAGAATTGGAACTGGTGAGCAGGATTAAAAACAAGGTAAAAAAATTTAGTGGGAAGGCACAAAGCTTAATGTGATATTGGAACCCACATTCAAAGGACACAAGTGTTTATTTTGGTCCTTTATCAAGTATTCTTTTGTTTATTTGTTCTACTATCATTCATACAGTCTTCCTAAGTGAACCCTCATCATGTTCTACTACTGTGCCTAGGCAGGCATCTAGCATAGCACTGGCAATGCAGTAGCCTTTGATTAAGGTAAAATCAATTTTGATAAGACTACCAGGAACTTCACTTAAATGTTACTTCAGTCTAGTATCCTTGATATTAATGTCACCATGTTTCGTTGAAACACACACACATACACACATACACACGGGGAAGATTCTGGGTTATAAACCCTTTTTCTTTCCTGCAAGTTTTTGTCCACACATCATACTACACTGGTAATTGCTCAGTCATTTATGTATTTGTTGCTCTGTCTGTCTGTTTTAAATTTACCTCCAAGAAGATTTAAGGTAGCAATTGAATTGAACATTTTTATATACTTTGTAAAGCAATTCACCATCTAAAAAGATAGATTCCTTACTTCCTGTGCCGTAATAAATATGATGAAATATATGTTTATATTTGTTTTCTGTAAACTGCATGGTTTATTTTCTGGAAAATTATCGGATATACTGAGAGGATACCAGCAAGAATAATAGATGGTAATACCTTGCTGTCTTTATCACTGGAATAGAGGGAAAATAAAGTCAGATCTCAGAGGATGCACAGTAAGAATAGTTGTAATTGTCCATTGCATATTTGCTTACTGAGGAAATGAAGAGAGATTTTTATATGCTTCTGAAAACAAATTAGGACTTGTTTATCCATTTAGTCATTTCCAAATGAGACATGAAAATATAAGGACTCTCACACCTGCAAGCCCCAACATGAAGTTTTGGTGCGAAGACCTCGTTGTTGTTTCTAATTTCTTATTCAGACAATGGCCACAAATAAAAGAGGTTTAGTTGTGTGGATTGCTCTTTATATTTGGGAAGTAATAAGCCAAAGGTGCCATACAGCTCTGGAAACAGCGGAAACTATTTTGCACCCTAGTAACATAAACACTGATTTTTATTTTTATTTTTATTTTTATTTTGAGTCAGAGTTTTGCTCTTATCACCTAGGCTGGAGTGCAATGGCACGATCTCAGCTCACTGCAACCTCCATCTCCTGGGTTCAAGTGATTCTCCTGCCTCAGCCTACTGAGTAGCTGGGATTACAGGTGCCCGCCACCATGCCGGGCTAATTTTTGTATTTTTAGTAGAGATGGGGTTTCACCATGTTGTCCAGGCTGGTCTCCATTTCCTGACCTCATGATCTGCCCACCTCAGTCTCCCAAAGTGCTGGGATTATAGGCATGAGCCATCGCGCATGCCCCCCCCCCTTTTTTTTTTAAAAGAATCATTCCAGATCATTAGTCTATTTGGTGAATTAAACACTTTGGTTATTTTAGCAAAACACATTTCAGACTTTTTAACATTTTTTGAAAAGGGAGGCACTTATACCCCTTGCAGCACCCAAGTCTTCGACAACTGCATCATCTCTGTGGTTTACGCATCCCTAGAATACTCACTGGCAGCAGGATCCCTCTGACCACAGACCTTTAACATTTAAAAAGTATTTTGTGAATTCATCCTCTCTCTATCTTTCACAAACTATAAGGTTTAATAGCGATTAACACTAGACCACAGCACTTTCAAATTAACGATAGCCCTGCCAGTTCTAATTGGTATTCTAATTAGCCCAACCGATTCAACTAATTAAGAACATTAAACTTTTTAACAAAGGCTATCTTGCTTTGTGTGTTGTAAAATGGAATTTAAGAGGGGTGGAAAGGGGTAGAGATGATGAGAGGAAGGGGGTTAAGAGCAAGCCTGGATTTCCATTGCAGACCTAGAGGAGCAGCTGTTTGGAGAGCGCAGCCTCCAGGAAGAGCCCAGGGAATGGGCTGGTGCCCTGCTTTCATGGGGTAAAGGGTCACAGCAGCTTTTGCATTCCAGAAAGGCAAAAACAAGTTAATGCTGCAATGCCACCCTATGGTCCCTAGGCCTGCTGAGACTCCTGATAAGTGGCATTAAAGGACAAGCCAGCCCTGTGTTCGTTCACAATGAAGTGGAACCATAAGCCATCCAGCTTTATGTACAGTGTGACCTTTGTTACAATGAAGCAGCTTGGAGCTGCATAACTAAATCTCTCTGCAATTTCAAGATGTGTTTAACTGAAGATCTCCTACTTTCAAAAGAACTCTGTGCGCTGGTAAATTGGCAATGGATCAGAAAGAGCAAAGTGGGCTACATTAGGGGCCCGCTGGGTTTACAGAAAACCAAAAATGTGGTATCATCCCGCTTCTCTCTTCTGCTCTCACATCCCATATCCAATCCATCAGTATAGCCTGTGGGTTCTTCCTTCAAAATATATCTCAATTCTGGCTACTTCTCTCACTTTTTATATGGAACCCTTCTTGTCCAAGCCGTCAGGGCCAAAATTTAATGAGGTGCTCACTGCCAGGATTGTACAGCAGCACTCGCTTGCATGACCCTAGGGGTGAGTGCCTCCCTAAATCTAGGACCCCAGGCGCCTCACTTGCTTCATTTTCATCGTGGCCATGCAGGCACCATCATGGGCCACCTGCAATAACTTCACGACTGCCCTCAGCTTTGTTTCGTCTCTGGTAACCCTGTTCCCCACAGAGCAGCAGCCACAGTGAGCCTGCTCAAAGTCCTCCAGTGACTGGCCATCCACTTGGGAGAAAGTTTGAGATCCTCAATGTTGCTTACCACGCCCTACAGGATCTTCAACTCAATACCTCTTTGGCAATGTCTCATTCCTCTCTAACTTGGTCACTGCACTCCAGGCAAGAGGGCTTCCAGGGCTGAACCAAGGTGGGGGTCTGCATTGTCTAGAGAGGATTTCAAAGCATTTAAAATGGATTTCACAAGAACTCTGTGCTCTGGCAACTTGGCTGATATAGTCTACCTGCTTTTTATAATCACCGTTTTCTAGCAATTCTAAACGAAGACGGTGATCAGCTATTCCTCTTGGCAAACAAAAAACAATAACAAAAAATACCTTTTGTTGGTCTAAGTCTGTGCTGTCCAATATAGTTGCTATTGAACACTTAAAATATGGTTAGAGTTATTGAGAAACTGAATTTTGAATTTTATTTCATTTTAATTAACTTACATTTAAAAACCAATACTGATTGAACAACTGGAAAACTTTCAGAATGTTTTCTAACACCATGTGTATGTCTATTTTTCAACCATAAATTTTATGAAATCTGAAAACAAATCAAGTATTTCAGATGAAAATTTGTCATACAAATGGAAATGTGCTATAATGTAAAATATATACCATATTTGGAAGACTTGGAACAAAAATAAAGAATGTAAAATACCTTAATACATTTTTATATTGAATATATGTTGAAATGATGGTATTTTGGTTGCATTGGAGTAGTCAAATATATTATTAAAATAAATTCTACCTTTTTGTGTTTCTTTTAACTATAGATAACAGAAAATTTTAAATTACATATGTGACTCAGATTATATTTCTATTTGAAAGTGCTGGTCTAAATTCTAAACCAGGGTATGCAAATTACTGCCCATAGGCAAAATTCAGTTCACCACCTGTTTTTCTATAGGCCGACAACTAAGAATGGTTTTATCTTTTTTAATGGCTGAAAAAAAATCAAAAGAAGAACAGTATTTTGTGATGTAAAAACTGTATGAAATTCAAATTTTAGTGTCTATAAAGTTTTATTGGAATACAGCCACTCTCATTTGTTTCTATATTGCCTATGGCTCCTTTCACATTGCAACGGCAAAAGAGACCTTACCACCTGCGAAACCTTTAAATATTTACTATGTGGCCTTCTACAGAAAAAGTTAATCCACCTCTGTTCTAAAGAATTGATTCCAGCTGGGTGTGGTGGCTAACGCCTGTAATCCAGGACTTTGGGAAGCTAAGGTGGGAGGATTGCTTAAGCCCAGGAGTTCAAGGCTGCAGTGAGCTATGATCATGCCTGCCATTGCACTCCAGCCTGGGTGACAGAGTGAGATCTTGTCTCAAAAAAACCAGAATTGATTTTGTTGTTGCCTTTGAGTTTTAATATATTGTTCTAAAGGGAAGTAAATTCAGAGAACTCCTAGTTGCATAGTTGGCCCCTGACACACATAGGTGGAGCTACATGCCAGGCACAAGGATACAAATTTCTAACAGGCACAGATACTTCTAGTAAGCACTAAATAAATGCCTTCCCTCGTCGTGTTCCTGCCCCCTAAAACACCCTCCTAAAGGGCGTATCACAGTCCAGTAGGAGAGATACCGATAAGCAAGTGACTACAACTCCTCATCTCAAGTGTAGCAATCACGTGTTTCTAGGGGTCATTTAATACAGTCTGGGGCAAGGTCTTGGTGAGCGTACCTCCAGATTGACTCAGGTATTACTGAGAGAGGCCACTCTTGCCATGCAATCATTGCTTATCTCCAGTTCTGAAATTGCTAGCATATTGTGGCAGTACTTCTTAGTGGTAAATGACAGAAATTCAAACCAGAATTTTTTTAAGTGATTTTACTTCTCCTATAACTAAAAGTCTGGCATGGACCTTGCTTCAACCATGGCTTGATCCAGATGCTCAGGAATGCCATCAGGACCCTCTGTACATTCTTCTCAGTAAGCCCACCTTCAGGAGTGGCCGAGATGCCACCTGCAGCTCCAGGCTGATGTCCTTCTTGCTCGACACCTTCAGAGAAAAGGAGGCCCCTTTCCCAATAGTCCCATCAAAAGCCTGGGGCCAACTTTTATGGGGCTCACTGGGGATCCAGGCTGATCCCCAACCAATGGCTTCATCCAGAGGATGGACTTTGTTGACTGGCCAATGCTGGGCCCTGTGTCTAATCTATCATCATGGGACTTAGCCCCACAGAAGGCATGTGGGCTAAAAGTACAAGAGGGCTCATAAAGAACATTTTCCTCCAAATAGGAAGAAACGGACCCTTGGCATGCAGGAACAGCTACCACAAGTAAGCAAAATTCAAAGCAATTAACCAACAGTAGTCTAGAAACTTAAGAAAAAACTAAAGCTGTGATTTGTTCAATAAGACCAGCCTCTTTTATATCATTCAGAAGTTATGATTAATCAGATAACTGTTTATTAATATTAAGAAAGCAGAAGACACCAAGAAGATAAATTAGCAGATAAAATATATTAGGCCACAACTTTTTTTTTTAATTTGCCTTCTTTGAAGCAAACACTCATATAAAACAAGTGTTATTCTAATGAGAGAATAATTGATTAATCTTACTTTTTTCACTTCTATGTGAAGTCTTCAAGAATGGTTCTAGATTTTGCGCTAGCTTTTCTCTGGGTGAGTTGTAAAACATAAACGAAGGAAATATTTCCCTTTTACACATATTATTTACAGTAAATAATGATAGAGTATAACTTTTTTATCATCTTCCACTTGGTTAAGACAAAGATGAAGTGAGTGTGTCACCCACCCCAGTATAAAGGGGCATCTGTTATAAACAGACTGTTTGTGTCCTGCCCCCAGTTCATATGTTGAAGCTTGACCCCACGATGTGCTGGTATTTGGAGATTTTTGGGAGTTTGGGGGAGATAATAAGGGTTAGATTTGGTCATAAGGTTAAGGCAAGATCATCCTGGCCAACATGGTGAAACCTCGTCTCTACTAAAAATACAAAAATTAGCCAGGTGTGGTGGTGCGGGCCTGTAGTCCCAGCTACTCAGGAGGCTGAGGCAGTAGAATCACTTGAACCCCGGAGGCAGAGGCTGCAGTGAGCCAAGATCGCACCACTGCCTGGGTGACAGAGCTAGACTCTGTCTCAAAAAAAATAAAAAAATTAAAAAATACACATTTTAAATCACACAACTCTTTTTCAAAAATGTGATTCCTAATAGTCTACAGAGCATTCTTTAAGAAACACTTGATTAGTGCCTAGCATATTCATCATAAAATGTATTTTATGAGGAAGAAAGACTTTGGGTTCCAAGAATAAAGGAAACATGTAGAGTTGCCAGGTGAAATACAGGATGCCCAGTTAAATTTGAATTTCAGATAAACAGCAAGTACTTTCTAGTATAAGTTTGCCCCACCTATAAGTATGCCTGAAATTCAAATTACACTGGGTAGCCTGCATTTTTATTTGCTGAATCTGGCAACCTTAATAGTATACCCGTTCTGCCATGTCCCTGAATCATCTGTATATTTCATATGGAGAGTGAGAAGGTTATGAAAACTAGAGCTGGAAAAAGCAGAAGAGACAGACACTTCCACAAATAATTCTGAAGGCCCTTGCAGGTAGCAGGTAACCCTCACACCACAGAGATTCTCAACCAGGTCGAGGTTTTAAAATGCTGTTGGCCAGACCCAATCTCCAAGGACAGGGGACTTATCCATTAGGCATAGTACACACAGTGCCAAGCGCCCATAATATTTTAAGTGGCCCACCAAAAAAAATGATATAATGATATATTTCCTCCAGAAAAGGACACTGGCTAATAACAGAATCAAAAGCCATGTGCCACTATATTAGACTGGATCTTGTACCAGTATTGGCGGCCAAAATGCAAACTGCTCAGTAAAAAAAGTTACTCTAGCTTTTGAAAGAAATAATTAGCACTGGACAGCCTTGTTCCTTTGAAAAAGCCAGGAGAGAGTATGCTGGGGTCCACCTTCACATGCAGACTGCATAAAATTATGGATCATTATTGCTACTATATAGCCTCTTGCCTTCCAAAGGATTTTTTACTGCTGAAGGAATTACATAATCTACAATCTAGCTTATGGTATGTGGGACACAAAGCCTTTTGTCACTGACTTATTATTTCATTGTTTAGCCATGGTGTTAATGAGGCAAAGATCACAGCTTTTATTGACAGATGGGCCTCATTGCTCTGAGGTGTTCTGCAGCCAAATCTGCTGTAACTGCAATTGATCAATTGATTCTACCATCAATATTTATTGAGTTCCTACTATGTGCAAATCAGTGTGTTATGTGATGCAGGTAATGCAAAGCCAAATGAAACAAACAGAAATCCGAGATCATTTTTGTCCTCACAATCTAGTAGGGGAGACAGATGCAGTCACAAATAGCTATACTACAAAGCAGATTACGCTAAAGCACAATAATAGAAGCACAAAGTGTAGTGGGAAATCAGAGGAGAAAGATTACTTCCAATCCATGAGGATGTGAATGGATCGCCACAAATTTATCACCACCCTAGGAATAACAACTTACCACATATGTTATAATAACAGTGGGTTAGGATTGCTATTTTAAAACACAAATGAAAAATATATTGTAATTAGATGAAATTTGCCAACAAAACAGAGCAAACCAACCAGAAGTCTAAAATACTAAAAGACAAATAATGATTTCAGCTTTTTCATTTTTGCTTAGGATTCATTAGCTGTTTATTCCTATAAGGTGTGAACCATGAATTTTTTTAATGTGTTCTAGGGGTTATAAGACCTATCTGCATATGTTACATCCCAGGACAAATAAATGCATTCCCCTTGGTGGTGACTAGCTCCTGCCTTTTTCCATTTGAATCTGTGGCTTTAGCAAGGTCAGCCTTCAACCTAAAGCTTTAGTTTCCAAACTCACCTTGCTGACTTCTGTCTGCAAGCATGTAAACATCAGGACTGAAAATGCTTTCTGTGTGTCTTTTTGCTGTGCCATGTACTCCTTCCATCAAAGCCACCAAGAGATTTGAAAGTAGTTGAAAGTAGGTAGCAACAAAGAACAAAGCCTGCAGTGCTTCTGTAGGAAAGAACTGGAGTATGCACAGCCAAGAAGTTCAAGTCACTGAAAGATTTGTAGCCTGGCTCAAGCTTCACTGAGAAGTTATTTGTCCTTAAAACATTGCCATATTTCCTAGTCCAAGGTGCTGAAATTGCAAGCAAAAATCTATATAATACCTTCAGAATAATAGGTTTCATTGACAATATAATACATGTTCTCGGCCGGGCGCAGTGGCTCACGCTTGTAATCTCAGCACTTTGGGAAGCCGAGGCGGGTGGATCACGGGGTCAGGAGATCGAGACCATCCTGGCTAGTACGGTGAAACCCCGTCTCTACTAAAAATACAAAAAATTAGCCGGGCGAGGTGGTAGTCCCAGCTACTCGGGAGGCTGAGGCAGGAGAATGGCGAGCACCCAGGAGGCAGAGCTTGCAGTGAGCCGAGATGGCGCCACTGCACTCCAGCCTGGGCGACAGAGTGAGACTCCACCTCAAAAAAACAAACAACAAACAAACAAACAAAAAATCTTCTCCAGCTACACCCTGAACGCTTGAATGACCAAATGTGGGACATTGCCACAGACATGAGTCCTTTCTTCACAGAGTTGAGAAATTATTTCACATAAATGCCTTATACTCAACTCTCTCACCCTCCCTCAATTTTTATTTTAAATTAATCTGTCAAATAACACGATGCTTCCTGTGTAGTAGGTATCATTCTAAGCCCTTTATATCCAGCAACCTATGAGCTAAGAATAGAACCAGTCCCAATTGGCAGACAGAGAAGCTGAAGCATAGAGACCTTGCCCAGGGTCATCCAGCTAGAAAGTAGCAGAACCAGGGAGTCTGGTGCCATTTGTCATCCTTAACCACTATACCAGTCTGCCTATGCATATAATCCTCATATAGCTGTTGTAAAAACTACATAATATATGCAGAAAAGTTAGCACAATGTATTCAAAAAATTAGTCTTCATATTAACATTGATCAAATATTAGTTTTAATAATTTAGCCATAGTGTTTGAAAACTTAAATTTCCACTAAAGTACTCTCTAAAGGCAAGTATTCTGAAATATGTTCTTGGTAAACTACTGCATAATCTTAGGTTTGCACTGTCTTCCAAAAGGCTGTTAGGAAAACAAAGCAGATATTCATTTGTTTGATACTCTATACCAGAGTGGTGCATCTCAATGCTTCAAAATGTCGGTTCTACTTCCTCAACAGATCTCTAGACTCTTTGAATGAATGGATTGTGTCTTCTGCTTTCTCCAACATCAAACACAGTTGTTTGATACAAAGGAATCATTCAAGAAATATTTGTAGATTGATGATCAACACCCTTCTTGATTAGTGTGTTTATAGCTTTGGGAGAATGTTATCAAACTTGTGTAATGATTTTAGGATGTGTGTGATTGTCAGGTAGGTAATTAGTAAAGATTATCTTTTCCCTAATGTCTCATTCTAAATGAAACTTAAAGTCCTACACACAGAATACATGTACACATTTCTGTTGGATATATACATAGGAATGGGATGCAGCTAACATATATATGTTTACTAAATTAAATGTACTAGAATAGCACTTATGATAATCCCAAACTAGAAATTACCCAAATATTCATCAACAACAGAATGGAAAAACAAAATGTGGTATAGTCACGCAATGGAATACTATATAGCAACGAGGGTGAACAATCTACAATTGTGTACAATGTGAATAAACGTCACACAAAAAAAGTTGAGGTAAAGGAACCAGGCCCATGATTTCAGTTGTATAATGTACAAAATGGACAAAATTAATTGATGCAGTTAGAAGTCAAGTTGTTGGTTTATTTGGGGGAGGGCTGGCTGGTAGCTGTAAGATGGAAGGAGGCTTCTGGGTAGCTGGCGGTGTTGTTTCTTGATCCTGTCATATAGATGTGTTCAGCTTGGAAAAGTTTAATTGAACTGTGAACTCAATGTCATGTGTGCTTTTCAGTCTCTGTTATATCTCAAATAAAAGTAAAAGAAAATTCTTCACATACTTGCAAGCTCCAGTCAAATGTTTTATTTATCCCTAACAACCACCTCTCTTATAGCGAGCTCTTACTATTTTTAATTAGATGATTATGGATGCGTTTCACGTGCCTAATTCAACTCTGACTTCCATAAGAGCTGGGCCTCTGTTATGTACCCATATTTCCTCTCATATCTACAGCAGTAACATAAAAAGTAAGAGTTTTGTTGAATGGATGAAAAAGAATGAAGGAATAAAATTGAACAACTCAACCCTCAACTCTTCTGAGTCAAATAAGAGCTTGTTGTCAGCCAGGCGTGGTGGCTCACCCCTGTAATCTCAGCACTTTGGAAGGCCAAGGCGGGCAGATCATGAGGTCAAGAGTTCAAGACCAACCTGACCAACATGGTGAAACCCCGTCTTTACTAAAAATTACAAAAATTAGCTGGGCATGGTGGCGCCTGTCTGTAATCCCAGCTATTCAGGAGACTGAAGCAGAAGAATCACTTGAACCTAGGAAGCAGAGGTTGCAGTGAGCCGAGATCATGCCACTGTACTCTAGCCTGGGTGATAGAGAGAGACTCCATCACACACACACACACACACACACACACACACACACACACACAAAGCTGTTGTCATGACAATTGTAATTTTGTAATTATTGTTATATGATTTCACCATACATAACAGTCTACAACTACCTATACACATTGATCCAAAAATGAAAAGCATAGAAAAGTATAATGTATCTGGTGACTTAAGAAGAGTCACTTCTTAAGATAATTATTCACTTTGTAAATAGATTCATGGTCAAATTTTGCTACTTCATTTAATGTGTGTTATTAATTCAGTATTTATTTTATACCAGAGGCAGTCGTAGGCAGTTCATTGATATATTGATATTGATCATCTAATTCTTAAGGTGGTAAGGTATAGTAGTTTAGAAGGTAGGATTTGGATTCAGACTGACCTAAGTCCAAATGATGATTCTCTCACTTGAAAACGGAGCAGTCCAGGAACATTAGTTAATATCTCTGAGCCATAGAATCATTGTCTCTACAATGAGGACACTCACATCTACCTCTGCAAGGAACAAATGTGCTAATGTTTATAAAGCCCTTAGCCTGATGCTTGGTGCCCTGTGTATGAATGAATACTTTGTTCATCGTCATCATCATCATCCTCATGATCAGAGGTTTTGTAACTTTCCTACAGGTAATCCACATCCATTCAATCAGTAAATTCTGTCGATTCCATCTCCAAAATATATTTCCATGCCTCCTTTTTTTCTCCTTTTCCATTGTCTCCACTCAACCTGGGGCCACAGTCATCCCCTCCAGCTCTGTCTACTCTCACAGGCTTTGTAATTTCTGTGGAGGAGGAGAAATATCTCTTTTCTTACCCATCCTAGGTTCATGGATGAGGTCCCTATAATAAAAGATTAACCAGAGGAAAGCATACACATTTATTTAATAAGTTTTCTATGACATGGGAGCCTTCATAAAGAAATGACAACCCAAACAAAGAGTTAAACTTTAGTGTTTCTACACTGGATTTTATAAAAATGAAGAGTCAAGAAGAAATATGATGAGACAAAGAATATAATCTAATGGTAATACACTGAGGAAACTTAGCACGATCTGTTTGTTCAGATTCAAATCTGTGTTCCCGTGTCCTCAAAGACAAAGGATTCCTTTTGTCTGGGTGTAGGGAGGGCACCTCTCACATGTGGGTCTTCTGACCTGCTTCAGGGGAGGTCAGAAAATCCTTCTTGGTCCAGCTGTGGTGGTTCACACCTGCAATCCCAGCACTTTGGGAGGCTAAGGCAGGAGGATCACCTGAGGCAAGGAGCTCGAGATCAGCCTGGGCGACACAGCAAGACACTGTCTCTAAAGAAAGGAATAAATAAAAAAGAAAATCCTCCCTATGTTTTATCATCTGCTTCAAGGGAGAGGTGGGGAAGGTCTGAGAGATCTTCCTGCTTCTAAGGCTTCTCAAATTCTTTCAGCTCCAATATGCCATATTTTGGGATAGTGTGTCCTGAGCCCTGTCTGTTCTCTCCTGGTTTCTTCTTTTGCCCTCTCCAAGTCTTCTCCTTGGAGCCAGCTAAAGAAAATGTTTCAAATCTTAAATTGCCTCAAGCTCTCCAAAGGCTTCCTTTGGAATATATTCAAAATACTTTACCACGACCCAGGCACCCTTGGACGATCCAGGGCTTACTGTCACGGCACTGCTTCTGGTCTTCCCAGACCAGCAGAAACAGCATGAGCTCCTGCCTCTGCTGCTCCACCTGCTCGTCTCAGCTTAAAGGACGACTCAGAAAGAGCTCCTCAGTGCTTTAATCAAATAGGTCTTCCCATTTTTCTCTGCAGCCTCTGATGTGTACATTCCACATGCATGTGTTTACCTGTTCATTGTCTGTCTCCCCTACTAGACTGGAAACTTCCCCACAGCCTTGTACAGCTGCTCTACACACTGCTGAATGGCTGTCACTAACCCAGTGCCTGGAACACATTTCTTCATTCAACAAGTATGTACTTAGTGGCTTTCATGGGCAAGCATTAGAAATGTAGATTAATACACACTGGAAATCAGCAATGTATTGTGTTAGAAAGTGATAAGTACTACAGAGAAAAGTAAAACAGGAAAATTGATAGAGAGGAATGAGTGGGTGCAGGGCTACAGTATAAATTAGGAGAGTCAGGGGAGGCCTCACTGAGAGGGGCCGTGTGGACAGAGACTTGAAGGGTGCGAGAATGAGCAATGGGGATTTGCAAAAAGAAAATGCCAGGTGGAAGTTCAGTGCCATGACCCTAAGGTGGGAGTGTGCCTCAGCGTTCAAGGAATCGCCAGCAGCCAGTGTCACTGGAGATGAGTGAGTCCAGGGGAAAGCAGAAAATGGAATTGCAGAAGCCAGGAGAAACCGCTGGGCCTCTGCCAGGACTTGGCCTCTGCTCTGAGGGAGAGGAGAAGTACTGGAGAGTTATGAGTGCGGGAGAACACAGTCTGATTTATGTTCTAACCAGATGCCTCTGGCTACTGAGTTGAGAATCCTATATAGGATGTAAGGGGCCAAGAGTGAAAGCCCAATGCCATCTAGGCCAGGTGAAAGGTGATGGTGTTCTGGGTCAGAGTAGGAGTAGGACAATTGCTGAAAAGCGCTCAGAGTCTGCGTGTAATTTTAACATAGAACTGAGAGGATTTGCTGACATATTGATTGTGGGATGTGAGAGAAAAAGAGGAGTCAAGAATTACTCCAAAATAGATCTTCAATAAGATTTTGATGAACTAATGAATGGATGAACGAATGAACAACCTACAGCTATTAAACAGCAGGATCAAGATTTGAAACAAGGTTAGTAAAATGTCAAAATACTCTTTGTCATTCTTATCCTTTTAGAATCTGACAAAGAAAGCCTTTCCTTAGAAAAGTGCACGTATGTACATACGTGCCAAATTTGCACAGCATCTTGGGAGGCTCAAGGACCTCTTCAAATCCATCCAGGAATCGTCTGTGTTAAGACAGCCTGCACTTCATCATACCATCTACCGAACATAAAACTTGATTTTCAGAAATGCAGTTTGTATAAAACTTTTGCAAAAGCATCTCTTGCATAAAGGTCTTATAAAATGGTCTTACTTCAATCTTACGAAATGAATGAATGTAATAGGAAAAAGAAACAAATTGTATTTCTGTCATCTATGTTTAAAAATAATCACTACGTTACATGTATTGGAATAGAACAATAATTTCTAATTCAGTATTATAAAAAGTAGTAATTAGGGTTAACACATTATTCTTGATATTTTTAAAGCCTAAAGAAAACTGTACATTTCCTTGCAGTGAGATCACAAAAGTTAAAGCATCGTCTCTCTACTTGTGGCTGGAATTATAAGAACTCAGTCCAGTAATACTAGTTTTCTCATACTGGTAGAAGTTTTAACTAATGGAGTTAGATGTCCTTATTTAATAACAAATGAGAAATAAAAATTAAATGTGGTTTGGTCAGTAAAATGTTCCATGGGGGAAGAATAATAAAGAATATTTCTAGAAGGAGTGCTATTTTGAGCAAAGCATAATAGAAGACTGAATACTGCAGTGTTTTATGAGCCACATAAACAACAAATATAATTTATTACATAATAATAAGATAATTCAGTGTAGTCTTCACCTTAAAGTAAATCTAAAAAGCAATCCAAGAGTTGCCCTCACATTGTTACAGATTATCTGTTTAGTCTACGTAATCCTCATGTGTATATATAAACAACATCTTTGTACCATCTATGTTTAAATTATATTTTTAAGCCCTCTAAGGCTTTGAGGGAATGAGGTTGTTTTATATTTTGCCTCATAATTTAAACACTTTTACGTAAATTCCAAGGGCTGTTTTCCAAGGTGGGACACTGCCACAGCCATAAAACTATTTCAAGCCACTGGGGATCACAAAGTTAAAACTCTAGGGACTAACACTGGGGAGCTTTGCTCACAAGCTTCATGAGCACCCTGAAGATCTGTCTAAGGCAAAAAGAAGAAGAAGAAAGACAGAAAGATGAAGGAAGGAAGGAAGGAAGGAAGGAAGGAAGGAAGGAAGGAAGGAAGGAAGGAAGGAAGGAAGGAAGGAAGGAAATAGAGAAAAATATTCAAAATCAATCTCTCTGTGTGTTAGTACCCCACATCTGGGTACAAAACTCTGGTCCTGGGCTTGTGCTGCTTGATCCTGTAGCAGTCTACATTTTGTTGCCCTATACCCTTGGAGAGTTGAGAAAAATGCCTGTCATGTTTCAAACTGATTTCAGATGATGAGGGGACTGTGAAAAGGGGAGTCAATAGAATTTCCACTTGCTAAGATACAGGCACCAACAGGATGACCACAAAACAACAACACTCGAGCCTTAATTGGGACTTTTGGTTTTTATGGTCTTACAACAGAGTCAAAATTATATTTAAATTTTCCGTGGCTCATTTTTATGAGTGAAATATGAGCATTTACCCAGCGAAAGACAGAAGTAGGCAGACAGGCAGACATCGGACACGTTTTAAAAAATCTATAAAATTCCATGGCCCCAGAAGCAAAAATCATTTTCAATTAAATTAATACCAAAATGAGTTATAGATATGAACTTTGGTATGTGGTAGTTGTTGTAAAATGAGAAACTACATTATAGAAATGGTGATAATACACTTCTCATACTCTGCATATTCATCTATAAGTCAGAATGTATTTCTGTTTGGAGTATTGGTGTTAACATGCTTTCTTAGCAGAAGAGTAGAACAGCCCTTATGGTGTATGTTATGAATGCATATTAACAGCACAGGCATTTGCATATCTAGAACTATAGTAGAAAATGCATAACAAAATTTCTTTTGAAACATTATTGTACAAACATACTTAATTCTTGCTAAATCTTGACATAACAACTTTTTATTCCCCCCCCCTTTTTTTGAAAAAAAACGAAAAGCTAAAGCATCCAAACAATAGATTAGCAGTCAGAAAACCTGAACACTAATTCTGTTCTTCCACCCCATCAGCACCAAAGGTTTTTCTTTCATGTTCAAAGGCAGGAATAGCACAGCCTCAAATGTTTTTATCAATAAATTGTTTCTCACTTTTCTGCAAATGCCAAGATAAAATATAAAATCCACCCTTTCAATGAAGTACATTCATGATAATTTTCTATTGGCGTATCATGTCATCTATTCCTTGGATTTTGATTTTCATGTTTGTGATGACTTTAATACAATGCAGCTTTTGGAGACTTTGCAAGTTTAGAATATGGTGCAATATACAAAATTCAAGACAGCACTGGCTGCTTTGTGGCTCATGACTCTGATACTTATGCTCCTTTACATTTAAAAATTAAACCATATGTGAGACCAACAAAATTCTGCAACTAGCCTTCCTATAGAAACTCACTATGCTAATATAAAAACTGTGTGTACTTCTTGAATTAAAAGCCATATGAAACATACTCAATGCACCCATTACCAAGTGATATATTCTTAAACAACAAATTTTAGAGTGACTATGGTATATCTGGTTTTTTGAAAAACAAGAGCTAGGCCAGCCTACCTATTTTAACTTAGGAGTTTATAGTCTGACTCTTATTTTAATTTGCATTTTTTACTGGGCCATTAAGAGAGAAAAATGATCTGCTTTTACATATTTTCTACTTTTTGCCGACTTCCCCATCTTTTCTAGAACTGTCCAGGAAAAGTCGAGCAACTTTTTGAAGAAGGTGGAAATTAGTTGGGTATGACAGGAGCAAAATTGAATTTAGTGTGAGGCCCTTGGTGCCAATTTGGATCCAAAGTGCATTAAAGCAGCAGAATTCTAAACCCTTCAAAACTGGGATTTATAAGGGGAATGCTAACACAGATTCAACAGTTACAGCTCTGCCAGGGATTACTTTAATACCAAAAGCATACTCTCTCACTTTATAGAAAGAGATTACTCAGTTGTCAAACAACAAAGGTTGTGTTTATTTGTTTATTTTAAAACTTTTATTTATTTATTTATTTGTAAGCTCACTTTTTACTTTACTGGCAGGCAATCCTGAAATCAAATGTCCTTTATAGGGGTGGGGGCACGGGAGAAGAGAAAAGGGGAGGAAGGTGGAGTTTGTCTCTGGCCCCACAGTTCGTTTTATCTATAAGGCTTTGCCAGCTTTGCTTAACTGTTTCCACCCTGCTTTTGTTAAAAAGAAATCAAAATTGTGGAGTGGGGAAAAAAATAAATCTGAAATACATTTGATCGGGAAAAACAACTGGACACTGATAAAAGAACAAGAAGATATTTAAATTGATGTTAGTCTAGAGAAAAATGCGAGGACAAGATTTTTAAGAGAAAGAAAAAATCTGAAAGTTAAAAAAAAAAAGAAACAAAAACAGGAAAGCTAATCTTTGATTAAAATACTCAGCAGAATGTCAGAGAGAGGAAGACAAAAACCTAAGTGATAAATTTTATGTTTATTGTGTCTGAAATGAAATGAGAAGGAACAAGCAAGTTAACGCTGGGAAGAGATAAGGGACAATAAAAGAGTGAAGTTAGTGACTTTCCGCAGAGGACAAAGTATGTAGTTTGAAATCCTTAACAATGGACTTGCAGTGTCTCTGCAAAAGTTGGTGAAAGATACCAGCAAGTGTAGGAAGGGGAGTATCTGAGGATGTCTTTCACAGACCCCAGATGGAGAAGCTGTTCTTTTATTCCAAATCCCTAAGAAGCACAGAAGTCTTACATGTTAATAAGAGAACACACAGACACACACTCATAAGTTACATGCTGTGAAACAAAACAAGAAAATGAAACCTTTGTTGACCCCTGTTCACTTACACGAATCTTAGTTTGGTTAAACATCTTAAGACCAGTTTCCAGCTCCTTTTCATGGCTTTCTTTCCCTGGGTACCCAGGTGCACAAATGGGATGGTGATCTTTACAAAACAACATCATCAACAACAACAAAAACCTCTTGCTCACACAAAAGCCCACCTTGTAAATGAATGGAATATTAACGACCACCTAATACTTGCACCGTTGGCAGGGCGAAACTGAACACTAACACAGCTATTTCTACAGATTGCCAGTGAAACCGAAGCAGCTCGAGGAGAAATGCACCTACTGTACGTGAAATGCTGGTGCAGATTTTTTCCTATCAGTCTAACCTTCTGTGTTGATGCATGAATGCTGGTACCCACTTACAGGGATGCCAGATGATCAGTGCAGAATGAAGGTCCCAAGAGAGAGGATCACATGGCTCTCTCTGCCCTGTGACGTCACTAGCAGATGGCATGGGTACCAGCTCTGGCAGTTGGCATCAATGTCACTTTTTAGAGATCAATGAGATAGTGCAGATATACACAGATCTAGAGACTCCAGGAGACGATGCGACACTCAGCCTGAAAAGATTTGGAAGACCCAAAATGAAAACTGATTATTGAATGAAATTAAAACCTAAGGTAATATAAATAAAGATATACTTCAATTGATGCTGGCTTTGCATGCAAGTATTTAAAGATACAGTGTCACTGTCTTATAGTATTTATATGCTCTTTGCCATCTATAACTTCTTATCATATTTCATTCTTATGATGTAATTATCACATACTTTCACTGCTATTATGTAACACTGCAAGTATGTGGACATTACTAAGAGTTTGTGTATGTGTTCGTGTGTATATGTGTGTGTTGAGGGGGCTGGAGATTGTTAAACTGAAAAGTCTCTGCTTTAATGTGCCTATTTGTTTGAAGACTTTAGATGAAAATACTTGCTGCTTCACCAAACAAAAACCAAAATGCATTTGAAACACAAATTATTTTCCCCTTTCATTTGGGATTCTGAACACACGTGCACAATTGCAGTCAGAATCCTTGGACCGTTCCTGTCAGATATTAGCTAGAGGGAGACTTGTATGGCTCGTAGAACAAAAACACTACGAGAGTGGTTTTTGTCCAGGATGATTTGAACAGCAGTAATCAGACAATTCTATTCGGAAAAAATTTAAATGTAAATAAAATCAGTCTCAATATTTTTTTTAATTAAAAGAAATTGCCAGTGATTTTTATGCTTTAAATTTATTTATAGAGTTTATTCCAAATTAGCCTAATCCCCTTTTCTTTTTGAAGCCTGGGAAAATAGTGCTGTTTTACATAATTCTTTACTGATCAGAAAAAATCAGTTTAAAAATTGACTCTGATTATAATCTTTTCTTTAAATTTGTATATTCCCACACCCACTTATCTAAATTCACAGTTGTGTGAAACAGCAAATAAAGTTAAGGTTTTGTTTGTTTGTTTGTCTGTTTTTAAAAAAGAACACAAATTTGTTAGCTAATGGAGAGATAGTACTTTCCATTTTAAAAACTGGTTTATCTTCTCATTTTGTGCTCAGGGGAATTGGAATTAATGAAATTCTGCATTGAAATTTCATATTTTGCATTTGTTTGAATTCCACAATCTTTTTTGGGGGGTACTAAAATCCAGTTTAAAGGCAAAGAGAAATGGAGATGGTGGTGATCACAATAATTATATGTTTCATTTTTATTTTCTTTTGATAATTTGCTCATATAAATTAATCCTATTGAATGCATCGTCTTCATAATTACTTACCTTCACAAACTCAAAATTATATTTAATGTTAAAAAATCAGCCCAGAATCAATCTTTTCCACGTGTTTTTGTAGTCTTATGATTAAATAATTAAATATGTTTTAAGTGTATAAACTTTAAAAATGAAAACTCTTTAAATATTGTGCTGGCATTTTTTCAGGTAATTTAAGATTAGAGAACCATGTTAACACTACCGTTTGATGAGTCTGTTGTAATGCCAGAATCCCAGATGTGCAGAAAGTTTTCTAGAGAATGCGAGGACCAGAAGCAAATTAAGAAACCAGAAAGCTTTTCCAAACAGATTGTCCTTCGAGGAAAAAGCATCAAAAGGGCCCCTGGAGAAGAAACCGAGAAAGAAGAAGAGGAGGAAGACAGGGAAGAAGAAGACGAAAATGGGTTGCCTAGAAGGAGGGGTCTCAGGAAAAAAAAGACAACCAAGCTGCGATTGGAAAGGGTCAAGTTCAGGAGACAGGAAGCGAACGCGCGCGAGAGGAACAGGATGCATGGCCTCAACGACGCTCTGGACAACTTAAGAAAAGTGGTCCCCTGCTATTCTAAAACCCAGAAACTGTCCAAAATAGAGACTTTACGACTGGCCAAAAACTACATCTGGGCACTTTCTGAAATTCTGAGAATCGGCAAGAGACCAGATCTGCTCACATTCGTCCAAAACTTATGCAAAGGTCTTTCCCAGCCAACTACAAACTTGGTGGCAGGCTGCTTGCAGCTCAACGCCAGGAGTTTCCTGATGGGTCAGGGTGGGGAGGCTGCGCACCACACAAGGTCACCCTACTCTACCTTCTACCCACCCTACCACAGCCCTGAGCTCACCACTCCCCCAGGGCATGGGACTCTTGATAATTCCAAGTCCATGAAACCCTACAATTATTGCAGTGCGTATGAATCCTTCTATGAAAGTACTTCCCCTGAGTGTGCCAGTCCCCAGTTTGAAGGTCCCTTAAGTCCTCCCCCAATTAACTATAATGGGATATTTTCCCTGAAGCAAGAAGAAACCTTGGACTATGGCAAAAATTACAATTACGGCATGCATTACTGTGCAGTGCCACCCAGGGGTCCCCTTGGGCAGGGTGCCATGTTCAGGTTGCCCACCGACAGCCACTTCCCTTACGACTTACATCTGCGCAGCCAATCTCTCACCATGCAAGATGAATTAAATGCAGTTTTTCATAATTAATGAGGAAAATGAAAATAAACAGTGGTCATTCACCTTCCCCGTCTAATTAAGACAAAGCAGATGCTTGTGGGCTGAGTAATTGGCACAACTCTATCTAAGGTGTTTACTAGTTTCTGAAGTGTGTTTCAACTATTGTGAGAATTTTCTATGTAATAATAAATCTCTTTTCGTATGAGAACTTCTTTTCCTTTCCTTTTGTCTGTAAAGCACTGTGATTCTGTTTCTACTGGAAAGATTTTTTCCTTTTTAATTTTATTTTAAACTTACTTAATTTGTTTGAACAAGGTGTCTAAGAATATACTGTTGAATAAAGACATGCACACAGCATAATTCAATGTCTATTTTGGTTGTACAGTAATTATAAAATGCATGTTATGAAAATCAGATGAATAAAATGATGTGTTTATAATTATTAGGAATTATATATTATGTATCTTTTAAAAATTGAAATTTTAAAATATTGAGAATATCACTAAGCTGACAATGATATTGGGAGATGCATTTGCAACAATATAAAAAGCTATGCAATTTTCTTTTTATTAAGGATGAATCTAAATGAATTCAATTGGTAACTATTCCTCTTTAAGTATTTGCAGATGGGGCAACATGATATTTGGGTAGCCGATGTCATAATTTGGGGACAATTATCTCAATCATCAAGAAAAAATTTCAGCACTTGTTTTGTATTATTCAGAAATTAACTGTACAGGTTTGTTATCACAATGTATAATTGTGTTTTTCCAACCCACATTTTTAAGGCAATTAAACATAGATATTTCCACTCGTAAAGGACATCTATTAGCTGTGATATTTTTGCATGCTACTTATTATTTCCTGGTACACAGCTGCTTTCTGTCTCCAATACTCCCCACTCCTCATTTCAGAAATATTTCTGGATTACAAAACCGTAGGAGCTAAAACAAATTTCTTAAACAAAATGGCCAAAGCGCTTACAAGAATTGTTTTTTTCAAGTGTCTTAAATGAAAGAAGAGAAGCCCATGAGGGTTAAACATCCTGGGGAAACAATGATAAATCCTGGTAACCTTCAGCTCGAGCCTAAAATCAGTGGCAAATTTCCAGCAAACACCAGAGTGGATGTTAAAAATGGAAGGTTTTACTCTGCGCCGTTTAAATGTCTGGCCGATCAGAGGCTAAATTCTGTGTGATTAAAAGTTTCCTTATAGAAGGCCACCAAAAACTTACTTTTAATAGCGCCTGGGGAGCTAAACCTCTTAAACAGGATTGAGCCTCTTCTACAATCGTGGGCGGGGTGGCAATGACCTTGCCAAGATGCCCTCTGGTGCAGTTTTGCCTCAGGGGGAGGAGCGGGGACAGCTGCGCAGACCGATGAGGGCAGGAGAAAGTGGGTACAGTGGTGGCGGGACGGGGCAGGTCTTGGGTGGGCCTGGCCAACGCTGCCCCTCGGGGGCCATGTCTGTACCGCCAGAGCCGGCGCAGGCCCGGCAGGGCCTGGCGGGCGGCGCGGGGAGAGGTTGCTGGCGGCGTCGCGTCCCTCGGTGGCCGCCCTGGCACAGGCTGCAAGCCCGTGTCCCGCCCGCAGTGGGCGCCCTGGGGGCTGGGGGCGGGATACGGGCTTGCAGCGAACCCGGGCCGCGGCGCCCACACTGACCTGGCCTGCCCAGGAAAGGGGCCGGGTGGCATGGAGAGCGGCGAGCGCACCGCAGCGCGCGGGCCTGGAGACTGCCCTGCACTCGCTCAGAGAGGGAGAAAGGGGGTCGCCCCTTCACCCGCCCCTTGTGCCACAAGGAGGAACGCGGCGCAGGCGGCGATAGCTCCAGCTCTCTCTTGCCCAAGTGCAGCCGAGAGCTGACCCTGCCCTGCCCTGCCCCTCCTACGGCTGGCGGGACTTCCTGAGCCGAGGCTGCGAGGCCCGCGCCCCATTCTGCAGAGGACGGCGTCGCCCTCTCCCTCTACGCCTCCAGCTTTACGATCCTGGGCCTTTGGTGCGCCTGGCAGCCGCCACCGAGGGGCAAAGGTGCCGAGCAGCTGCTGGCGCGGGTGCTGAACGCGCCCTTCTAAGCTGGTGTGTTAGCACCTGTTCATTCAAACCCCAGAGGGCTTAGGGAAAAGCCAGAGAGAGAGGAGGAACTGTGCCCCCCGCCCCAGGTAGACAGAAGTTTGCCCAAACTAGACAACCGTCTGTCCCCTCTGCCTGTCTCTCTGCACCGGAGTGACTCGCGCTTGCTTCCTCCCATATGCGCAGAAAACCTGCTTTCCCTGGCACTGTGTCCGGGACTCCCAGGCCTCTTTAAGGACCCTCAGACACTAAAAGCCCGACCATTGCTCACCCTGTCTGAGCAAGCAGCAAGAAAGTGAAGAAGCATCTGGAAATGGAAGAATCTGGCCTTTTTGGTTTATTTTTTTAAGTGGTCCTGTTAAATCACTAGCAGAATAGGTGTGGCTTCCCCCACCCCCTGGGCCCCATTTTTCTCCCCTGATTCTTGCTCCAAGGTGACCGGCTGCCCAGCTGAGAACAGCCTCGCGCCTGCTCAGAACCTTGGTTCAGACAGCTTTTGAAACCCGCACAGTCTTTCCGGGATCACAAATTCACATTGGAACGAGAGATTGCAACAGGAGATGTATCCTCCCGCCCCTCTCTGGCAATGTGGGAGAGCTAGGAAGAAAAGCAGCTGGCTGAGTGAGGAAGAAGCAAACCTCCAAGAGCTTCTGATCTCAGAGCTTTGTCCATAAGGAGCTCAAGCAAAAGAGCCGGGTTTTCGGGCACAGATCCCTGAGAATATGAAATTTCTTTAAAAACTTGGATGCAAAAATGCGATGGATGCTCCCTTCTTCGGTGACGCTTGCCGTGGGGGACAGTGTGTTGTGTGTGACGGGGTGTTGGGCGATCCTTGTGGCTTAGTCCTCCTTCAGATGCTCCTGATAACCCCTGGCATGGAACCCGCCCTTTACACACCACCCTGGCTGTCTGTCAGTTTTCTTCCCCAGCAGAGCTCTTCCTGTTCTCTCTTGATTGCAATCCTGAGAAATCATATGACTTGTTCATTCAAACACCAACATCACAGATGCCATGCGCTGCAAAATCTTTTTAAGATAGCACTCCAGTAGAAGGGAAAATAGTATAGTATAAAGAGCATGCAAGGCTTGGGGTCGGATAGGTTTGGGTTAAAATCCTTGCTCTTTTTCTGACCTCATGATTCCCTCACCTCCCAGTGTGAAAAATCTTCCTCTCTTCTGAATGCTTTTAACCACTATTGTCTTCCATATTGATTAGACATCTCTTCTTTTGAGCTGAATTATGTCAGTCTTATATTTGCCTTCACACAATTTTGTTCTTTTTCCTTTATTAGGATTAGGTTTTACATATATGTGTGTATGTGTGTACATATATGATGTATGTTTTAGATCTATCAGGATATATAGCTATATCAATCAGTGGTCTCAACAAAATAAAGATGTACTTCTTTCTCATATAGAGAAGTCATGGGAAGTAGTCCAGGACTGATACGGTTGTGCCAGGGACACCAGGGGCCTAGGCTCCTTCTACCTTTCAACTCCACTAGCTTTAGTGTGGGGCTTCCATTCTCATTCACCTCCTGGCCCAAGACTGCTGCTGGAGTTCTAGACATTGCTTCTTCATTCCAATTAAGAAGAAAAAAGGAGGCCTGGCACGGTGGCTCACTCTTGTAATCCCAGCACTTTGGGAGGCCAAGGCAGGTGGATCACGAGGTCAAGAGATTGAGACCATCCTGGCCAACATGGTGAGACCCCATCTCTATTAAAAATACTAAAATTAACTGGGCATGGTGGTCCATGCCTGTAGTCCCAGCTACTGGGGAGGCTGAGGCAGGAGAATTGCTTGAACCTGGGAGGCAGAGGTTGCAGCAAGCCAAGATCACGCCACTGCACTCCAACCTGGCGACAGAGCAAGACTCTCAAAAAAAAAAAAAAGAAAAGAAAAGAAAAAAGGAGGATGGTGGTAAAAGGATGTTCCATCCATCTGATCAGGCCCCTTTAGAGAATATTTATAGAAGCCCCACCAAATGACTTGTACTTACTAATTGTAGATTTAAGAGAAGCAGGGAAATATATATCCTTTTCAACAAAGTATATTGCCACCTGGAATAAAATCAGGTCCTATCAGTGAGAATGAAAGAGAAAATGGATGTTAGTTAGGCACGTAGCCATGCCTTGAACTCTACTGTCCACCCATTTCCTTCCTCGCCTGTCTGGTACCTTATATTTTTCCCAAGCATTCTCTTTTGGCTTCTATTATCTCTTTCGCTTTTGACCACATACATTTGTGTTACGAATGTCTCTTAGGCATCCCTTGCTTGTAGATGCTAGGTAAGATTTGTCCTGAAGTCCAGTCTCTCTCTCATCTGCAAAATGCATGACCTCAGGTTTCTTGCTGTCTGTGTTTTGAAGGCATGAAGGGACCTGCTTTCATCTCCCATCCCTGTTTCTACCTGCACCTTTTCTCAGTCATATTCCCCATGCCCAGATTGCCCCTGTTGATGCCACCTCCAATGAAACATTGTGTGGCTGGTGTTCTAGTTCATCAGCCCACCTTTAACCTCAGTCATCATTTGGGCATTTGTACCCCCCTTCGAAACTGCTTTCTCTATCTCTCATCACCTATCTCTGGTTCTCTGACCCATAAAGAAAAGCATGTTCTTATTTTAAAGAGCAGGCAGAGTGCCCAAGCTCCTGCTGGTAAAGTTCTCTTGCTTTAACCAGCCAGCCCTCTTGGTTCTAGGGCACTCAGCCACTCCCGTGTGCTGAGTCAGGGTAGGTTCAAGTGTAGCCATTTGATACTCAGAGCAATTGCAACATGGCTCCCCTCAGGCCTGTTTCTGAATGTTCTCATGTATTCTGATACCTTCCCTATTTATGGGATATCCTCCCTCTTCCAAAGGGGTCCTATTTCTTCATCAGGTACTCAATGAAAATCCAAATTAGGAGAAAGTTCAAGTTCTTCTCTTGAGCAGCTCTATACCAGGGACATAGGAAGAGAGGGTCTACAATCTGTCCTCTCATGCTAGAGTATATGACATGATGCTCTAACCAAGGCAAAGATGGAGCTAATTGTAGACCCAAATTGGAGAACCAAAATAAAACAACAACCAAACACCTTTATTCATCATCCTAAAGCCCCAACTAACCTCTCATTCTTTTTCTTTCCCAAAGTTCTCAATAAATACCTGACACAGAATACCTCAACTTCTTCAGTGCCTTCTCTTTGATCTCCTCTTTGATCTTCTTCTATGGTATCATCCAGTCGAGACTGAATGTTGTAATATTTGCCCTAACTTCTATGATATCATTTGGACAAAGAATACTGGTGGGTGCTTTTTTTTTTTTTTAAGGTGTTGAAAACCACTAATAAAAAGAACTAGGATATCAGATTGGAAAAGTGGGCTGGAAATATCATGACAGAAGGCCCTGAGTGCCAGCTAAGCAGCTATGGAAGATTACTGCAGGCCGTAAGCTCGAGGACCCAGCTTTGTCCACCGATGCACATTAGCCTGTGCCCTCGGACAAGTGATGCAACTGCCCATTCTCAATTTCCAGTCAAATAAAGATCATAAGAAGTAAAACAAGTTACTTAAGTCCAGTGACTCTTCTTCAATTCTTACTCTCTTTGCTTTCTAGCTGTCCCAGCCTTCTCAAGCGATTGCGGTTCTCCTCATCCTTGTTTACTCTTCTTCAACTCTTCACCAGCACTTAGGCCTCTGCACCTCTCTCCACTGCATCAGTGATCCCACTTCCCATCTCCTGTCCCATCTACATGAGGACTTCCTGAGCTGTGCTGCAGCCCACCAAATATCTTCACTTGGATATCCCACACACTCTTAAAACTCACTGTGTCTATAATAAAGCCCTCTCCAAAACACTGCCCCTCCTGCCAGCCCCTTCCAGAACTTTCCTGTAGCTTCTTGTGAGTAAATTCGCTGAGACTTCTTTGATTAAATGAGATTGGGAATATGAAAAGCACTTTGCAAAAAAAGTGATACTAAATATTTCTCCTGTTTCCTTCTCTTTCTGGCTGTCCCCTTTAAAGTTAGTCTCCAGATTCTGTTGATTTCTTCTTCTCACTTCATACCTGGACAAATATCCTGGTCTCCAACTAATGTCCCCTGTGCCACCTTCCCTACAACCAGCCCACTCCCCAATGCCAAATTAATCTTCCTAAAATACTGCAACACACCCGTCCCTTAGAGAAACACCTTTCATGGTTCTCATTGTCTATCCAATAAGTGATAAAATATATTTTAATTTTTATTTATCTAAGTCCTCTCTATTAAAACTACAGACAATTATTGTTATTACATGTAACACTTTAGAATTTATAAAGTCCTTTTTGCATATTCACCTTATTTAGTCCTAAGAACATAGTCATGACGTAACACTTCCCATGATCTTTATTTTACCAGAAACTGAGAATTAGCAAAGTCATGCCACTGTCTATAGGTAGAGAGATAATGAACATAGCTGGCCAAAGCTGACTTCTCATACTTTTACTCTCAACATTTCACAACCCCTTAGTTGGCACTGAAGGCCCGTGTAGGGATCCCTAGCCCACTTTTCTAATCCGAAATCTCATTTCATTGTATCAATGATAAATGGTTTCCACCACGGTTTCCACCACTTTTTTTTTTTTTTTTTTTTTTTTTTTTTTTTTTTTGACAAAGTCTTGCTCTGTTGCCAGGCTGGAGTGCAGTGGTGCGATCTCAGTTCACTGCAACCTCCACCTCCTGGGTTCAAGTGACTCTCCTGCCTCAGCTTCCTGGTTAGTGGGGACTACAGGCACGCATCACCACTCCCTGCTAATTTTTGTATTTTTAGTAGAGACAGGGTTTCACTATGTTGGCCAGGATGGTCTCGATTTCACGACCTCGTGATCCACCCACCTCAGCCTTCCAAAGTGCTAGGATTACAGGCGTGAGCCACTGCACCTGGCCAACTTTTTAAAAAAACAGCAGTGTGTATGCTTTATTCAAAGGATATCTTAGGAGTCAGTATACACATGGAAACATTTCTGCTCCTGGTGAAGACAGGTGTGGAGGGCCAGGAACCAAGACCCCCTACCCTACCTGCCCTAGCTCTGGAGGTGTCTCTGAGGAGAAACCTTACGATCATTTTTTCTTTTTCTTTTATTTTGTTGAGAGACGGTCTGACTCTGTCACCCAGGCAGGAGTGCAGTGGTGCAATTATGGCTCATTGCAGCGATCCTCTCATCTCTTTTTTAAAATTTTTGCCCTAAAGATGAGGTCTCACTATGTTGCTCAGGTTGGTCTCGAACTCCTGGGCTCAAGCAATCCATTCTACCTCGGCCTCCCAAAGTGCTGGGATTACAAGCATGAGCCACCACGACCAGCATTTCTTTTTTTAATAGAACAAGAATTTTATTACTCCCACTCAGCAGTTCCTGGGGACTTTGATGTTAAGTCATCCATAACTTGAGAAATACCAGGAATCTTAGTAATCTCAGTGACCATCTTTAACACCATCTTTACAGGGGTCTCATTGACAGGTGTTGCAGGCATACCAGTCATGAAGTCACTAGTAAAAAAGGTTCAAATTACCATAGTTCTCTGGCAGAGTTTGAGGAGCGAGGTTTAAAGGCCTCTATTCTACAGAAACACACCTGTAAGGTTGGACCTGTTTACTGCACATCTGTCTGCCTTCACGTCTTGCAGTGCATCACCTGTTAGAGATGGTCTCTTTTCTCTCCTTCGACTTCTCAAATTCCCATGTGTTTCAAGGTCACCTCCTACATGAAGCCGCCCAGATCCCTCCAGCCTACAATGGCATCATGTTGCCCTGAAACCACAGCCCTGTTGTTTCAACCACACAATTGTCAACTAAATTTTTGGTGCCTAAATTATGTGGCATTTAAAAATCTTATTTAGAACATGTATTGCTATTTAGCTTATAGAGATAACTAGCTTGTACGCTCCTTGAGAGCAACATCAATGTTCAATCCTTTTTGTGTCCCTACAGTGCCTGCACTCATTAAATTCTTGATTCATAGATTGTACTTAGGGATACAGCTCTGTTTTAATTAAAGAATAAGCCCAATTGAAGAACAAAGCAGCATGAACCTTCACATCCAACAATTGACACTGAGCAACCATCAGAAGGTTCAGATTTTTCACCTTTCAAGTAAGAATAATGACAATTATGTCATATGAATTTGGTGAAGATTGAATGCAATCATTTAGAAAAAATACTTAGCTCACATCATGATTCAAAGTAAGCACATCATTGATGAGACTGACTACTATTTCTGTTACTCATGTGGTATGCACATTAACCCCTCCTAAATCTGAACAATGTAAGCAACAATGTTTTTCAAAGTAAAAGTTCAATCCCAGTAGCATGTTGTGATACAAATTTGGTCTAGTGGATGTTATCAATATATTTTTTAATACAATAGAAAACAGAGTCTCTTACACATAGTAAAAGCAAAGTTCATCTAAAACTTTGCTTTAGACACACACACACACATACACACTATGATGTCAAATGTCAAAAAAGTTGGAAAGCCACTAATCTGGAAGATATCTGTGGTAGCACAAATGTGTGAGAAGATCAGAGAATTCAGGCTCTGCAATGCCTGAACCCCAACTTCTGAACTGTATTATATCATGGCAAATCCTATCACACCAAAAAGGTGAGAATTCCTGGGAGAATCCCCTACAGAATCCCCTGCCAGTTTCCAGATGACTTTTGCAATGTAGCAAGAACCACTAAGATGCCAAGTCAGGAACCTTAGTTCTTATTTCTTGCCAGAGCTTGGAAAAGGCAGTACTGTATATAAGAACTCTAAGGGGTGGTCTCAGCCCAAAATCTCCTTAAGCTGATAAGCAGCTTCAGCAAAGTCTCAGGATACAAAATCAATGTGCAAAAATCACAAGCATTCCTATACACCAATAATAGACAAACAGAGAACCAAATCATGAGTGAACTCCCATTCACAATTACAACAAAGAGAATAAAATACCTAGGAATACAACTCACAAGGGATGTGAAGGACCTCTTCCAGGAGAACTACAAACACTGTTCAAGGAAATAAAAGAGGACGCAAACAAACGGAAGAGCATTCCATGCTCATGGATAGGAAGAATCAATATCGTGAAAATGGCCATACTGCCCAAAGTAACCTATAGATTCAATGCTATCCCCATCAAGCTACCATTGACTTTCTTCACAGAATTAGAAAAAACTACTTTAAGTTTTATATGGAACCAAAAAAAGAGCCCGTACAGCCAAGACAATCCTAAATGAAAAGAACAAAGCTAGAGGCATCACGCTACCTGACTTCACGCTACCAGGGTACAGTAACCAAAACAGCATGGTACTGGTACAAAACAGGGTAATGGTACAAAACAGATATATAGACCAATGGAACAGAACAGAGACCTCAGAAACAATGCCACACATCTACAACCATCTGATCTTTGACAAACCTGACAAAAACAAGCAACGGGGAAAGGATTCCCAATTTAATAAACAGTGTTGGGAAAACTGACTAGGCATACACAGGAAAGTGAAACTGGAACCCTTCCTTACACCTTATACAAAAATTAACTCAAGGTGGATTAAAGACTTCAACGTAAGATCTAAAACCATAAAAACCCTAGAAGAAAACCTAGTCAATATCATTCAGGACATAGGCATGGACAAAGACTTCATGACTAAAACACCAAAAGCAATAGCAACAAAAGCCAAAATTGACAAATAGGATCTAATTAAACTAAAGAGCTTCTGTACAGCAAAAGAAACTATCATCAGAGTGAACAAGCAACCTACAGAATGGGAGAAATCTTTTGCAATGTATCCATCTGACAGAAGGCTAATATCCAGAATCTGCAAAGAATTTCAACAAATTTACAAGAGAAAAACAACCCCATTCAAAAAGTGGGTGAAGAATATGAACAGACACTTCTCAAAAGAAGACATTTAGGGGACAATAAACATGAAAAAAAAGCCTATCATCACTGGTCATTAGATAAATGCAAATAAAAATCACAATGAGATACCATCTCACACCAGTTAGAATGACGATCATTAAAAGGCCAGGAAACAACAGATGCTAGAGAGGGTGTGGAGAAATAGGAACACTTTTACACTGTTTGTGGGAGTGTAAATTAGTTCAACCATTGTGAAAGATAGTGCGGCAATTCCTCAAGGATCTAGAATCAGAAATACCATTTGACCCAGCAATTCCATTACTGGGTATATACTCAAAGGATTATAAACCATTCTACTATAAAGACACATGCACATGTATGTTTATTGCAGCACTGTTTACAAATAGCAAAGACTTGGAACCAACCCAAATGCCCATCAATGATAGAGTGGATAAAGAAAATGTGGCATATATACACCATGGAATACTATACAGCCTTAAAAAAGGATAAGTTCATGTCCTTTGCAGTGACATGGATGAAGCTGGAAACCATCATTCTCAGCAAACTAACATGGGAACATAAAACCAAACACCACATGTTCTCACTCATGAGTGGGAGTTGAACAGTGAGAACAGATGGACACAGGGAGGGGAATATATCACACTGGGGCCTGTCGTAGGGTGGGGGGCTGGGTGAGGGATAGCATTAGGAGAAATACCTAATGTAGATGATGGGTTGATGGGTGCAGGAAACCACCATGGCATGCGTATACATATGTAACAAACCTGCACGTTCTGCACATGTACCCCAGAACTTAAAGTATTAAAAAAAAAATAACTGTAAGGAAAAGATGATAAAGAACTGAGATCCTTTTAACGTTAGGAAGGAGAGGAGGAGCCCAGTAAGTTCAAAAACCTTACTTTGAAGTATAAAGTAAGAACAACAAGAAAAAAAAATGTCTTGAAGCACCTATCAGCGTTGTCTGCAAGAATCCAATCAAGTCCTGGATTCACTAGGTCAGGATCACCAAGCATGGCTGGGCATTTGAGTCACCCAGGAATTGATTCTGGGGTACCAGTTTTCAGACTCCACCTCCACCTACTGAATCACTGGGCCACTTCATTATACGGCCCACATACATTCCTGGAATGCCATCAGCAGACGTATTCCACATCATTAAACAATAAGCACAGTCTTGGAAGTGACAGATAAAGGCTAGTGAAAGGAAATCTGCAATACCTTGGGCCAAATATTACAGCCTTTCAGCTCTCAGCAAGACAGTTGGATACAGAAAATTGGATGCAGATGATGGGATAGAACAAGAGGAGGAGGAATTCCAGGTGCCCATTTGAATTTGTAACAATGAGAAAAAAGAGTGAAATCAGAATATGAGCCACCCTAGCCTTTGTGGAGCAGCAGTGAAGTAATGTCACAGGTGTGTGATCTGCCTAGATACAATGACAGCTTTTCTTTCCCACCTCTGAGTAGTTAGTGCTAGTAAAAAAGTCATGTATGCATATTGAAGACCCTGGGATCTGTCATCAGAAAGCAATGATCCCCAAACATTTTGGCATTCTTCCCAGTTCAATTTTGAAATATACCTATTCTCAAATTTCCCTTGATGAACATTCCATAATTTATTTTCAAAATATAAGTGAAGTATATTAGTCATCAGATTTTTATGTGTTTGTGTGTGAGACACAACTTGAGATAAAAGGGGACATCCTAGTGGATTGAGAGCTGGGACTGTCACTCCTCATTTGTGAAGGAGGAATCCAGACTTGCAGTAGCCCTGGGAACACTGAATGCAGCCAACCTCACAGCAGTGTCTCAACGGCAGCGTCACATAATAGCAATTAGGGTTGTGTGCTTGTTATAATGGCAAAATTGTCTGTGTGCATGTTCTACAAGATCCTCTCACAGATTTGGAGAATAAAAAAGATATCCTCCAATTAATTTTTAAAATGTTATTCTCTACTACATCTGGAGAACTGCAAATTGAGATGCTTCAGTCTCTACAGGATGACTTTGCAAGGTGGTGGCGGGGCAGGGGAGGCATCCCACATCACAGCAAGGAGGATCTAGACAGGAATGCAGACTGGCCAACACCTTCCAGGAACTTGAACTGTGGGGAAAAACATTTTCACTCTTCCAGTTGGCTATTTCAGGGCTGTATAGCCATAGCTTTCCATTAGCTGGTGACTCAATGGTCATGAAAAGAGGGATAGAAACGCTGTCAACTTTCCTTACAAAAAACAAGGGCAATACTTTGGCAGTTGCTGTATGTCTTCAACTAAACCTTAAAACAATAGGTCTTAGCCTTCACATTTTCTGTCTGAACAAGGGAAGGAAACTGGAGGATTCAATAAGAGCCGTTCATTCATTGAACAATTCTTTATCGACTCCCTACCCTAATGAATTCTCTGCTGCTCCGGGCAATGAGAATGCAGTGAAGGAGGAGGAAGTGACAAGCTCCCTGTGTTTATGGGGTTTCTAGTGTAGTGAGGATGTCTATACATCCTTTCACCCAGTCATCACTGTTCAGGACATCCCACACCAAGTGCTACGCAATGTGGGGGAAGAAGGTAGACTCAGTGGTGAACAGGGTAGATGTGGTCCCTGCTCTCTTGAAGCCTGAATAATCAAGGCCCAAAGACCACCCATTTGTCCAACAAATACCTATTACTAAACTACAGTTTATCAGACACCACACTAGGTGTGGAGGATAAAAAAATGTACAAGACACAACTTCTATCCTCCAAGAACAAGGAATACAAGATGAGTGACAGATATATAAATTATAAATATAAATAAGTAAGTCTAAAGCTTTAGTGGAGGGGACACAGATGGACGCATTGTCTGCTCAGCTTGGGCAGGGCCATGGGGGGCCAGGAGAGGAGTTTCCTGGAGGAACAGGTACTTAACCAGGACCGTGTGGATCAGAGGTCAGTGATATTTCTCAGGTGGGCCAGTGTGGGAACTTCATTTCCAGATTATTTCTCCCATTATTTCTTTCCAGATGGAAATGTGACACTCCCAGCCTCCCAGTATCTCCTATACCCTTCTCTCTAGGGACGGAATGCCTTTGTCTGATTGGAAGGCATTGGGAAGGAAAATTGGGCATGCTTGACTCAGTTCCTCCTTCTTTCCAGCCAGCCCGCTCTTGTGTGTTCTCAAGCGCTCCAAGTTAAGGAACCGTGGGAGGCCCGCAGTGGTTCAGGGTCTTCTATGATTATTTGGAATAGTCTGTCCAATTCCAGGGTTGAGTTAGCAAGTGCATGTAGCTCATGCTCCAAGAGACATTCTCTGACCTCTACTTTGTCTGTTATAAAGTTGATCTTTGGCTTCCATTTACCTTATTTCTTATTTCTTTTTTTTTTATTAATATACTTTAAGTTCTAGGGTACATGTGCACAAAGTGCAGGTTTGTTACATATGTATACATGTGCCATCTTCCTGTGCTGCACCCATTAACTCATCATTTACACTAGGTATATCTCCTAATGTTATCCCTCCCCGCTCCCCCCTCCCCCCAACCACACAACAGGCCCTGGTGTGTGATGTTCCCTACCCTGTGTCCAAGTGTTCTCATTGTTCAATTCCCAACTATGAGTGAGAACATGCGGTGTTTGGTTTTCTGTCCTTGTGACAGTTTGCTCAGAATGATGGTTTCCAGCTTCATCCATGTCCCTACAAAGGACATGAACTCATCCTTTTTATGGCTGCATAGTATTCCATGGTATATATGTGCCACATTTTCTTAATCCAGTCTATCATTGCTGGACATTTGGGTTGGTTCCAAGTCTTTGCTATTGTGAATAGTGCCTCAATAAACATATGTGTGCATGTGTTTTTATAGCAACATGATTTATAATTCTTTGGGTATATATCAGTAATGGGATAGCTGGGTCAGATGGTATTTCTAGCTCTAGATCCTTGAGGAATTGCCACACTGTCTTCCACAATGGTTCTAAGAAATTGGATTCAAAGAGAAAGGGGTTGCTACTTATTGAGAGCTCCCTCTGAGACTCTAAGAGAAGGGGGTTTCAGGTAGAAATGTTCCCCTAGAAAGGGGGAGGCACAAATCACTTTCAAGAATTGCAAGTTCTGTTTGACTTGGGTGTTTGGAGTAGCAGGGATTTGCCTAAAGTGAGCCTGGAGAAGCTGGCCAAGGAAACATCATGGAGAGCCTTGTAGGTCTGCAGAAGAGTCAGCCGAGGGATCCTCCACAGAGGAATGTATCAGCAGATTTGCATTTTAGAAGGATTGCTGCTCTATGGTAGCAAAGTGAGAGCTGCAACCTGAACCAGGGAACTAATTAGGAAATAGTTCCAATGAAAGATGACAGTGAGTTAGAAAGGAGAGGAGGGGCTTCAGGGGTGATTAACAGAGAAAAATGAGAGTATGCACTGCCTGAATCTGGAAACCAAGGAAGAGAGGAGAGGGGGAAGAACACACACATGTGTGACCTAGATCGGGTAGGTTGGGGTGGGATGGTGATGAGACCCTCAGTTTTGAACGTGTTGAGACTAAGTCCATTGTGGAAAGTCCTGACTGAGTTACGTACTAGGCGGCTGAATGGCAGCTCTCTATGTCTGAAGTTGAAGCGAGGTCTGAGCTGCAGTTGTGGACTTAGGGGCATGGATGGGCTCAAAATCAGTGCAGGGCCTGAAAAGAAAAGAGAAGCAAGGCCAGAGTTTTAATACTTAAGTGTCCTGATTACAGCTCCTGGTCTGTATTAAATATTCTGCAGGAGAAGCTCTCTGTTTGTATTTGGAGTTATTATTCCAGAATTCTCCCAGAATTACTGCAGGAGCAACTGTAAGTGACAATACCAGGATTTTTATTTTCTGGCTATGATTAAAGACCACACAGACAAATGCAAAATACAATTTTTGATGACAAGATTTGTGAAACGATATTGTTGTAAAGTTTTCAAAACTTCTCTGTTGTATAGTTTTGTGTCATAGAATCAGATACGGTAACAAGAAAAAGTTAGTGACCTAACTCAAAACCATTCTATTAGCTGAGCTGAATGACACATTTAGAAAGTGACTGGAGAGATTTTTTTTCAACCTCTCTAATGATCAGTATCCTTATTTGCATTTGTGGGATCCATAACATATTTATTGATAGCATTTGGGGGAGATTAAATTAACAATATATGTAAAGCATTCTATCACATAGTCAGTGCTCTATAAGTAATGATTATTGTGATTATTTGCGAGACAGTTGAGCATTTTTGGTAATACGATTGTAATTCTTCTGCATGCAGATGACCCACAGCAACATTTTGAAAGTATGAGCTGACTTCTCTTTTGCTATCACCTCCTTCATTGCCAGTCTGTGTTTATTCTGGGAAGGCCAACTAATTTTAGTATTATCCCAAATCAAATAGAATTAAGATCAAAAATGTGTAGCCAGAACCAAATTACAATATATGTTAAAGGTCATATATAAATGCTATATTATTTGTGAATGCAGATTTTTCATACCACTGTCCCATATTATCAGAGATCCCCTTTGACATGGAGCCTAAGAAGATGAGGGAAATAGGCCACCTGACTTAGTGGAGACCCTCCCAACCTTCTCCACCCCAAATAATAGAGAAATGGCTACTTCCCATGGAGAGAAAGGAAATGAACATTAATTGGTATTTTTGAAACTATTCCATGACCATCATTATGTTGACTTCACGCTTCATCTCATATAGTCCTCCGGACAGTGCAGGGAGAGGGATATGGTATGGCAATTCCATTTTACAGACAAAGATTGAGATTCAGAACAATGAAGCAACTTGCCCAAGCTCATAAAGTCAATCAACAGTGGATCTAGGATCCAACCCAGGTCTGTGTGACCAGCAACCTCTCAATCTCTCCATGCACCTCCGTTCCCCAGAGAATTACAGTAGTTCACATTTAACAAAGCTTCTTCAAGGCAGGCCCCATCTAAGTACCTCATGTGTACTTTTTCTTTAATCCTCCTAACAACATAGGGGGTACATACTATTAAAAGCCACATCAGGAAACTGAGGCACAAAAACTAGCCCAAGACTATACAGTTAATAAGCAGTGAGTTAAAAATTCCATCCAAGGGAGTCAACTTCCAGATCTTATACTCTTCAACTCTAAACGAAAAGGCCTCACTTAAGAGAATCAACCACAACGTTCCAACTTTTAAAGTGACATAAAAGCATGTTGAGTTTCAACCCAGCAAGGGAGAAAAAAATGATGTTATATGAGAAAGACAAATCACCTATAAAATAGGGGGAAAAATTCTTGCAACAATTCAGCTCCCACCTGGTTGTACTAGAATAGTGACTGTTTCCAGGTATTAATACACATATTGTTTATCAACTAAGTTATCCAGTCTGAGCAAAAGAGTTTTCTCTCCAAAAATTTTGTGTTAGGGGAAATATTAAAGGAACTCTTAAGCTTTCAAAATGATAATCTAGCATTGCTTAAAAGTCTACAAATTTGTTCCTAAATGTATTTAAATCTTACCAGCGAACATGATTCTGGTTATTAAAAAGTAATTCTGGAGAAATTAGCTTGCAGCTACAAAATTAATATAATTCATTTATTACTTGCAGCCACAAATCAAGATGCTGTTAACACTGCTACACACAATTTAATATGCACAGTAAGTTTCCATATGGCTTCAATTTTAGGTTTCTGGTCACTCCATTGAATCATTTACAGAATAGCCCAGCATGTCTAGTTAGAGGGCACTTTACCTAACTGAAATGTGAAGCATGTACTTTCGAACTGTGAAATTAAAGTTGCGGTTTACATCTCATTTTTATTGTATAAAGCAAGAATATATTTTTAAATCTATAGCCATACTATTAAATAGAGATTCAGTGATGGAGAAAAGCCCAAAGCACTCAATCTTCAATACTAGCCAAGACTCTTCTATTTTTTCTGGTTCCCAACTTTCCTTCTTGTTTTCACTATTTTTCCCAAAAAGATGTAGAAGGAGGAGAACACACACACACACACACACACACACACTCCTATCTGATTTAAGAAGGTTGGGATAAAAGAATTGTTCATGGCTTAAGCCCTCACAAACAGTATGGTGTCATTTTTTTCATAACTAGATTTCATGCCTCCATTTACAAGAAATTCAAGTTTTATAATAAATAAGATACACACAACTTACATCATTCCAGAAGAGCAATAAACTTGATAATTACATTTCATATCTCACGCCTCAAAGATAGGGAATGCCTCTCACCTGTGTTTTCCTTTACCGTTTCATTTTCTGGGGAACTCATGTCCCCAGAAACATAAGTTTGAATCGCATCCTTGAGTCTCTCAGGGTGTTTTGTAGTGAAGACTTCTTTTCTCCTTGGCCATTCCCACCATGAAAGCTGGTTGAATAGACCAGATGACTCAAATCATCTTTATTCCAGAATTTGTCCTTCATCTCTCTGTCAATCACGATGAAGTCTGTGATGACATCACTGTTTCACTCTATATATCCTGACAGATTCTTTTCTGCTGTCACTTCCAAAAGTTATACTGACAAGAGAAACCTCTGATTCAGAAAATAAAATAGTGGCAGTGATTTAGCTTCTCAACTTTACATTTAGCAATTGCACACTTTTGCTTCTGTTCTATAGGGGATGGGCAGTGGATAAGTAGGAAAAGAGAAGAGGAGCTGAGAATACAGAAAGGCAATAAATCTTTGGCCTGATTTGTACCAAACAATGATGTTCTCATTAGAAAAGGAAGCAAGGCTAGATGAGAGAAGCAACCCCAAAGGGTTCTTATTCTCAAACCGACATAAAGGTTCACATCTCTGCAGAAGTCTTTTGTATTTTGATCTTAAGGTAAAAAAAAAAAAAAAAGAAAGTGGAGTAATTAGAAAAGAAACATTCTATAAAGATCTGTGAAGAAAATTAGATAACTGTTAGGGACTAGCAAAAAACGCACTGAATTATACCCAGGAGTTTATTTCAAAGCTTGTTAGAATAATGATACGTTCCTTCTGAATGATACTTGTAAATGTTACTTTACAAGAATTATCACAACAACTCTTTTGACATATTGTGGCAAATAAATGTAATTACCTGTCTGCGAAAAAGCAGAGAAGTTTGAGAGAAGTAAGGTGACATCCAAATTCACACTGTTAGCAAGTGGCAGAATTTAAATTACATCCAAGTCTTTCAACATACAGTCCCATAGTTCTGCCATAGCATTGCTTGAAAAGACCTGGTTAATGTAGAAGTTTAGTTATTTCAATAAAGTAATGTAAAATCTTGCTTTAAGAATGAGACTAGGCCAGGCACAGTGGCTCACACCTATAATCCCAGCACTTTGGAACAGTGAGGCAGGCGGATCACAAGGTCAGGAGTTCGAGACCAGCCTGATGAACACGGTGAAACCCCCGTCTCTACTAAAAATAAAATAAAATAAAATAAAATAATTAGCTGGGCATGGTGGCATGTGCCTGTAATCCCAGCTACTCAGGAGGCTGATGCAGGAGAATTGTTTGAACCTGGGAGGTGGAGGTCGCAGTGAGCCAAGATCGCACCACTGCACTCCAGTCTGGGTGACAGAGCAAGACTCTGTCTCAAAAAAAAAAAAAAAAAAAGAGACTAATCTGACTTGCATATTTCCTGGAAACAGTGGACCGTAGTATCTGTTTTATGACTTTTAAGGATTAATTATATTTCCTTGAAAGTTTTACTACAAATCTAAATACATAAGATGCTTACAAACATCATAAAACTATCCATTTAAATATAGACTCCAGACCATGGAAAAAGGTATATTCTGGCAAGAGACCCGAGAAGGGTCATGAACAGATTGGTCATGAACAGGAGTTGAGGAAAGATACTGGTTAAGAGAATCTCAGAGAAAAAGACAATCGGCATCATGGATTCCCTTTTGTCCTCCGCAACACAAACATGCATCGCCCATCACCCTCTCAATTCCTGGAGTATTTACTCCATCATCTTATCATATTGTATTTATTCACTTTGTGAACCTTCTATATGAACACTCTATAAATGTCTGTGTAAGGCCATATGCTTTCTATCAAACTGTAAATCCTGGTCATATTGTTGGTTCACATGGCATTTGATATAACATTCAACACAGTATTCTGCACATAGAAGGTGCCCAATAAATGTTTAACCAAATGTATTTACATTATGTCCAGAAAGTATCCTACGGGTTTACCAAGTGCTATCCCTGTCAAAGATGATGAGAATGAGTTTGATTTGTATCTCCTATCAGTTTGAAATGCTAATTTCTTATTTGGTCGCTGAATGTCAAATATCCAGGTTACAACGTGGAGTCTGACATATAGTCAGTACTAAAAGGCACTCCACTGCAATAATTAAACATAGTTATATGTTGTATGTGTCAGTTTCTGCAGAGAACCCTAGAAGGAAGTAGGATCTCTTTGAATGTCTTTTAAGAAGTTTAGAAAATAGCAGGCATTGCTCCTTTAAGAAATCACTTGTGTCAAAAGGTTGGTCAGAGGTTGAGCTATAAAACTACAAGGAGATTAGTAAGAAGTTCTAGTGAGTACACTTTCCATGTTATTTGTTAATGGAAGGGAAAACTCAGTTTCAAAGGGCAGAAAGCTAGGCAGGAAAATAATGAGGCGGAGGAAAATTACTCCCTTCTGATTGGAAAAGGATCATTAGGAGGGACTCACACTGAGGAGCCCTGGTGGGGCTCTGATCTCTCCCTTTCAGCTTGTCCTAAGCAATGTGGGGCAGAAAACCACGTGAATCTGAAAGCTGAAAAAAACATCAAGCCCAGTCCTTCTCCAAGCAGAGAGATGGGGGACTGTGCGGTTGCATATAGAACGCTACATAGCAAACGAGAGACAGAAGAACAAAGGTCAACTTTTCCATCATTTGTAATGATTGCTCACCTGAGTAGTCCTAAAACCCAGATATTCAGGACAGCATCTCAGAATTTAAAGCTGTAGACTTCCAACCCTTTCTGTCCAGGTCTATGTTGGACACTGAATCAGGGTTAGAGTAAGAGGGAACTGGTGGCAGTTGCTTGACAACAGTTGAAGAGTAATGAGAAGGTACCTACATGTTTACATGATTATATTCTTAATAACGTGTCCTATTTATGTCATTCTCAAAGTGTTACATAAGACAGGTAACAGTGCATCGAGTTTTAAACAGCTGTGTAACAAAAACTCACCATTCTGCTTAGTGTCACTATTCCTCTCTTGGAGTAATTTCCCTCCTTCCAAGAATGGTGTGTTTACACTAATATTACAGATTCTGGCTATATGATCATAAGCCCATTGAGTGTTCAACCTAGTCAGCCAAGGGAGGCCTTCCTCTGTGAGATCTTTATGGTTTGCTCTGTTCCTCAGCTTGGTACTAGGGTGTGCTGCTTATTAGTCTTTGTCCTGCTGACTAAGCACCTACCATTGTGAGCAATGAGGTATACTTCTGTTTGCTCAAGCCCCATAGTAGATGTTCTGTTTTATTGGGCTCCTCTAGAAGCTGGGACAGTGTTGCTTGTGCCTTCTCTGTCCCATAGACTTGGGGACCCTGGGAATCCTGGCTGTTCGCACCAAAGTGCCTTCAAAGCTTCTTGCCAGAGCTCAAGGATTTTTAAGCAAACATGAGTCCTGTATGCTTTCTCAACACACCAGAGTTTTTAAATTGCATGTCCCGATTAGGTTTTAAGGTTTTAGTTGCCTGCTTTAATGTTTAACTTTTCATAATTAGTTCTGATAGTAAAAGTATTGTATGTTCATTCTAGAAAATTTATAGGAGCCTAACAGACTATAAAATATGTCCCCTCTATCTCTACAAATTATGCCTTCATAATGACTGATTTTAAAAAGGCCAAGTTCAAACAGAGAACACTCTGGCTCCCTGGAGGTTCTTCCTGGAATCTGGCAGCATGGGAAAAATCAATCCCCAGGTGTTGGCCTATGCCTCTTTTCTTTCTATACCTGACTCTATGTGGCCATCACTTAAGGCTAAGTAAGCATGTTCCACACTCTGAGGACACACCCTGCAGGTCAGCAGCCCTGAAAACATGCTCTAAGACATTCAAGAAGGGAATTCTGGGTCCCAGGCACCTGGAGTTTGGTCTAGGGTGTTTGCGCAGATTTAGGGTGGACATGTACACATGGCCCTCTGCCCCTCTACCTCTCCCTATCATAAGGCCATTGCTCATTGATGACATTTTTGGGACCTGGCTAAGATATGTTGACATGAGGATACAGATATTGGGTTGGTGCAAAAGTAATTGTGGTTTTTGACATTTCTTTTAATGGCAAAACCCACAATTACTTTTGCACCAATCTAATAGTTTGGGTTACTGGGATTTATTTATGTAGTTCTCAGTCATGTTACACTCTTGTGAGCATCCTTGGTACGACAATGACCTCCCTGGAGTACTCCTACTAACCACCAAGCTGACTGAACCCTCTACTGAGACGTGAAGATGCAGCCCCAGAGGGGGGGTTATCATAGGAGCATGTGCTGTAGCATCAGCATATGTGATAAGGCTCAAAAAGTAAGAAGCCAGAAGCTACTCAGTAGAAAGTGCTTCCATCTATCAGATGTATATCATTACATGTGAAACTTTCAGTGATATACATGTCTGGTCAAACAGAAGCTTTCTCCTGTCAGCATTATACCCGATTAAGTTGCACATCCAAGTAGAAATGCACCCTACATTTGCCCCCTTTTTGATGCAATAACACATTTGATAAAGCTGAAATAAATACCATTTAACTGCCACTTGTAAAGACATTTTGGAATGTTCAATAAAGCAACTGCAAAATTGCCAGGTCTTAATATGAACATATGTGAAATATATCTTCTTCTTTGCTAATCATTAAATTTATTTGTAAACACATATACACAGAGAGAGAAAGCAAGAGAGAGGGAGAGAGAGAGAGACAGAGAGACAGAGAGACTGAAGATAAAAATAATGGGCCATTAAACAAAAGCAATATTGTGATCAACTATGGTAAAGACTGGCTTAGCTTTCTACGTTATTAAAAATTGTATTACCAAATTGTTGTTATGAGAGGAGATTATGAACAATTATGTAGCCAAAAAATGTAAGGGAAAGGGTATTTTCAAGCTGTCAATAAGTTGATTATTAAAAATATTATACATACAAAAATTTGGATTTCATAACATTTGTAGTATTTTCCAACTTTAAAAAAATCTTCAGTGCACTGTGATTTCTTTTCTTACTTTAAGTAAATATTCAGTTAGGACCCAATTTTGCATTTTTCATTTTGCCTTTTTAAATCAAAAATTCCCTTTCCCAATAATCATATAAACTCCAGGCTTCACCAACCTGGTTCTGCCTCTGGGTACAGGGTTGGAACAGATGAGCAAAGGTGATGGTCCCAAACCTTGCAGGTGGGATTAAGGTCCAAAAGGCAGGATGAAAACCAGAGAGTTTAAAGGGATAGGGAAAGGTATTTTTAAAGTCAAATTAGAAGGCATGAATATTGCCTTCTAGAAGCCAATATATTCAGACTGATTGGAGGAAAAAGTCAATGTGAACAAAGAAAATATTTGACTTATAAATATTTTGATAGACATGTATTATTCTTTCAAGTCCAAAAGTGAGCTTCTTACTTTTTGTCCCTTATCACATATGCTGATGCTACAGGACACACTCCTGTGATAACCACACCTCTGGAGCTGCCTCTTCATGTCTCAGTAGAGGATTCAGGCATCTTGGTGGTTAGCAGGACTATTCCAGGGAAGCCATTCCCATACCAAGAATGCTAGCAAGAGTATGAAGTGACTGAGAATCACATAAATAAAATCCCAATTATTCAAATTACATGTATCCCCAAGTCAGCAGCTCTTAGCCAGGTCCCAACAATAAAATAAAATATTTGAGTACACATATCCTTAATTTAATGAATAAAACACAATTCATTTATTATTTAGGGCCATTTACTGTATTTGTATGTAAATAGTTAATATGTGGTCCTAAAACTCTAAACAAAAACTGTGTGTGTGTGTGTGTGTGTGTGTGTGTGTGTGTGTGTGTGTGTGTGTGTGTGTGTTAAGAGGTTATAAAAGCGCCGGGCACGGTGGCTCAAGTCTGTAATCCCAGCACTTTGGGAGGCCGAGGCGGGTGGATCACGAGGTCAGGAAATCGAGACTATCCTGGCTAACATGGTGAAACCCCGTCTCTACTAAAAATACAAAAAACTAGCCGGGCGTGGTGGCGGGCGCCTGTAGTCTCAGCTACTTGGGAGGCTGAGGCGGGAGAATGGCGTGAACCCGGGAGGCGGAGCTTGCAGTGAGCTAAGATCCGGCCACTGCACTCTAGCCTGGGCGACACAGCGAGACTCCGTCTCAAAAAAAAAAAGAGGTTATAAAAGCACAGACTGTAGATGCACTCCACATAGATGCAAATCCTCACTTCATTGCCTATCAACTGTGTGGCCTTGGTCAGGTAACTCATTCTCTCTGGGTCTCAGCCTTCTCACTTGTATATTTCCTCAAACAGTAGCACCTGCCTCTTGGGGTGATATGAGGATTAAATGAGATAATACATGTAAAATGTGGACAGCATGCCTGACCCAGAATAAACACTAAATTCATGTTACCTCTAACTTGCTAATCAAACACTTTTCTTATAGACTATGATAAAATGAACTTCAGTCAAGCTGGAATAGGTTATTACAAAACTCGAATCAGATGGTAGCCAGACAGGTTTGGCTGAACAAATTGTTTTGTCTCCAGCCCAGTCACACAATGGCAGAAACTCTAACAGGTCATGCCGTGTTACACTGATGAGAGAACATGGCAAGGAGTATATTAAATTAGTCATGAATGTGGCAAGTGACTGATATCATCTGTAACCCTCTAGGATTTGTCGGCATTGACATGCTGACCAATTTAGAGCCCAACACTTACTCTCTCAGTCAGATGTCTGAATTCTAGATTTACACTGAGCAACTTTCATCCACTGACAAAACACAAAAAAAGAATTACAAGACAGAATAAATCCCTAAGTGGTTAATTGTCACAGCAATAAAACTAAAATAGATTTGTCACATGATCATAGTACAAGATTCTAAGTACTGTAGCTGATATTCACAAATATATATTTAAGAACTTTCTGTTCTAATGCAATTATATTGCAAACTAGTAAGTTAGAGTAAGAAAATATTAGCATGTCTCCTCTTTATCTTTATAATCTATTCCTTTACTTGAAAAATGAGCTTTGGACCTACCATAATGGTGTTTTAGAAAAATAAATGATGAATGCCAGTTTTATGTGAAAGGCTTGTTATTTTTCAGCCTTAGACACCGTGGCTGTCTACAAAGTAATCTGATCACGCACAGAAATCTCTGAAAAGACTAACAGTCCCATAAGCTTTTATAGTTTTTTTAAAAAATAACAATTTTCTATTAAAATACAAAAAAGAATGAATGGATAAAGATACTGTGGCGCACACACACACACACACACACACACACACACATTCTGGAATAGTATTCAGCCTTAGAAAAGAGAGGGTTCAATATGGATGCACCTGAAGGACATTGAAGTAGTGTCAGACACAGAAAGAAAAATACTGCATAATCTCACTGATATATGGAATCTTAAAAAAAGGATCAGATATAAAGAGAGAACAACACAGTGGTTACTGTGGTTGGGGTCGGGGTGTTGGGGAGGAAATAGGGAGATTTAGGACAAAATAAGTAGTAGACAGATAGGACGAACTAGTCTAGAGATCTAATATACAACAGGAGGACTAAAGTTAATAACTATATTGTATTCAAGATTTTTGCTTAATGAGTAGATTATAGCTGCTCTTGCCACGGGAAGAGGTGGTGGGGAGAAGGAGTAACTATGTGAGATGATGAATATGTTGACATGTTCCACTATAGCCACCATTTAACTATACATGTATCTTATAACATCGTGATGTAACCTGAAATACACACAATAAAATTTATTTTGCAACATAAAATACAAAAGAAATTAATGGAAGTAATTTAAAACATGTTCAAAAATGAAGAACAGACAAGAATTGGATATTTCTTTTTAACATGTCTCATCCTCCATAGTAAGCTTACATAAAAAGTATTCTTTTCTTCAATGTCGAATCCAGAAATGTGGAGTGGATGGGCAGGTCCAGTATTATGTTTCCTAATTAAAGTATAGATCCCTAGTATTTTATGTGATTAATACTATTTCATCAAACATGTATTTTAAAGCTTCTTGGCACAAAGTGTCCACAATGCTACAGTTAAATTTTGTTTTGTTCAGTTACAGGCATAAATAGTAATAACCAACCCAGAAATAAATGCTGTAAAAAATAATAGAGGAAGACTTCTGGTTAAAGATGGCTGTGACCATGTGTTGCCATCACTCTCTCCCAAAATTCTATTAAAATGCAGGAAGACATTAAAAAATTAATTTCAGCACACAGCACCACTGGAAATCTGGAAACTCTAGCACCAGCAGACAAGAACACAGAACAATTTCTTAAATATGTAACTGGAGGAAAGAAAACTGCAGCCACTTCAGTTCAAGGAGAGAACTTCTATTGTCCCAGTGAGGTACCCTAGGAGAAACTCATTACAGCAACTCCAAGAGTCTAGCAGGAGGCAGATGAGAGAGGCTGGCTAGTTAACAAAGTAAGTGGCAATTAAAAAAAAAAAAGGGGGCAGGCCGGGCACAGTGACTCACGCCTGTAATCCCTGTACTTTTCGAGGCGGATAGATCACCTGAGGTCAGGAGTTTGAGACCAGCCTGGCCAACATGATGAAACCCCATCTCTACTAAAAATACAAAAAATTAGCAGGGCATGGTGGCGCATGCCTGTAATCCCAGCTACTCAGGAGGCTGAGGCAGGAAAATCGCTTGAACCCGGGAGGCAGAGAGGTTGCAGTGAGCCGAGATCACACCACTGCACTCCAGCCTGGCCAACAAAAGCAAAACTCGGTGTCAAAAAAAAAAAAAAAAAAAAATTAAGGCAGTTCAATACGTTTTGTGTTCTTGGATGTCATGTTTGGCTGTGGATTAAATTATGGAGGACAACTTTCTGATTTTAGAATTCTGACCTCAGGGATTCAACAATTAGTATGGGGCAGTAGAAACAAACAGCACTGTAACAAGTGTATGGTCACTAAACAATTTGTCTCCATACCCAGAAGAAAAATCACCTGTACTCCTAGAAAGAAGAGCCTTTCCGCCTCTACTTAATGTCCTTTTCCTCCATCCAGCTATCAGAAAGCAGGACTTTCTAAATCAGAACACAAACCCACAGCCAGACAGGAAGTTTCACTTGACTGAGGAAGTAACTCTTCCTAACAATATTGTTTAAATTAGATCATCTACACTACAAACAGACCACACACACATACACAAAAATCATCAAACATGCGGAAAATTCTGGCATGAGACAACAGCAAACAGAAGAACTATACCCAGAGAACACAGAATTACCTTTAATTAAAAGAAAACTTTAAGTGCATTATTATCTAAGAAATCTGTAAAATGATCACATTCATAAATTTAAAAAGAGCAGGCTACTATTACAAAAAAGCAGTGAGAACTCTTGTCAATTAACACAGATTACTAAAAAAATCAATAGACAATCTGAAGTGCAAAATGCATTTTTGATACTGAAACAGAACTGCAACAGTGCTTAAGCATTGTTAGTCACCTTCTATGGGAAAAGAATAAAAAAAAGCATGGGAGTGCCTGGGGCATGTTCAGGACAAGAAGCCATTTAGTTTGACTGTGTTGGAGGTTATGAGCAGAGAGAGTGGTGGGAGATGGTGTCGGAGTGTGGATTAGGGGATCATCAGAGAGAAACAGGTTGTCCCAGTGCTGGCGAAGAGTCAGTGACTGGGATATGCAGCAACAGAGAGAACAGGTACAAGGCAGCTGACCGTGTAAGCCTTGGCTGCCTTTATCTTCCTCTCACTCTGATGAGAGCTAATCCCAGGAGAGCCCACGAATACAACAGAAAACATCTGGCTGGATATTCGAGTGTAGGAGCAAGAGCAAACTGTTTTCTAGCAGCTGCAGTTCTCTGCAGGAAAGGAGCTAAGGATCCTGACCCACATTGCAGGGACCACTCCCACCCTTGGCCAAGTAACACTTGATGGTAAGGAGCTAACTAGCATAGGCAAGAGTGCTTGCCTGTCTTCCAAAGGAATCCCATTCCACAGTATCCCTGCTTCCATAAACGAACACCCTGTGCAAGCTAGACTTTTAGACTTTTGGAAACCTGTTTTTGTTAAAGTTCTATTGGCATAGTGCATAAGTAAGGGAGATTTATCCTAGGATAACTGCTAGAGTTCTGTGGACAATAGGGGTGGCATTTACACTTGTGTCATTGGTGAACACAGGAACAATGCTGTGTTGGCAAATGTTTAACAACTGGCTGTGCAGGGAAAAAGCCTTGATTTGTAGCATTTGCCAATTTTTGTGGTACAAATACTCCCACCATGGCCAATTTCGAGCTACCAGTGTAACGCCACCACGTGTGGTATTGGGAAGAGATGCACAGGTCATACCCAATGCCCCACTGCATGCAGTGGTATCACTCCCATGATAACATTTGTCCTTCCAAAACAAGTCCCACTACTTGCTGGGACTTTTTTGACCCTAGGTGAACCCTCAAAAATTCACAGACACCTCATGTGGATTATCTTTCACCCTGTTGAAAATTAGTCACCTTCTTGCTGACAGTTTGAAACTTACTTGCTTAATACCATTCCTATTGAAAGGAAACACAATCATGTAAACGAGTATTTAGGTGAGAATATGGATACATGTCTAAGAGAATGGTCCATAGCAAACTCAGTTCAGAAACCTACTGAAATGACACAAAACAGGATGGAAAAAAATCCCTCTCTGCTTCTGAAAAGCTGGAGACAAATCTGGACTCTATTCCACTATTTTCCCAGAGCTAGAAAGAAAGTAACTAGTTCATAAATTCCATCAGGAGCTTGGGGATTTTTGATGTAATGAGTTTTACAGTTTCAGAGGAGAATGCTTTGCTAATAATTATGTAACAGTAATTAAATCTGAAAAAGGCTGTACTCTAACTATGTTGATTTATTGCAGCTCCTACAAAGTACTCCTCGAGCGTGCATTGGAGTGTGGGCTGCCTCCCTCCAGTTTTCTTTAAATTCTCACAGAGCACTGGGTCACAGATGGTCTGAGCTGCTATATTTTCCCTATTAAATTCCTAATAATCTTTTTCTGAGGCTGAGTCATGGAAGCCTGGGGATTTCTCATTTTAATTAGAAGGTTTAAGGAGCTAACTCTGTTTGAAATTTTCTCCTAGGAGGGATGGGTGCAGGTGATCCCATTCAGAAGAATGACACAGTACCAGGGCCAGGACCACATTTCCATATTAGATTGCAGCTTGTTTGGCTCGACTCCTATTTCTGAGGTTGATGATGCATTGTCTGAATTTGAAGAATAAACTTCGGAAAACAGGGTTATTCAGAAATTATTCTTTTTGGGGACATTTTTGGCATTTGCTTCCCACTTCTGCTTTGCATATAGAGAAGTAATTCAGGAATGTGAATTATTTATTATCCCAAAAGAAGTTTAAATCATATTGATTTGAGTCATAGTCACCAGGGAACAGATTTGGTGACCATTTGTCCTTCTTTATTCCTATTGTTTTCTTCCTTTGGCTCACTCTGACTTTATTTTTAAATATCTCAAATTCTGGGACAGTCTCATATTAAATATGATCTTCAGTTTTACTAGCAGAAGAATGTAAAAATGTATATGAAAGGACAGAATACGATATTTAGAGTAATACCTATAATTCGTTGGGTAATCAGAGAGCAGCCTGCGGGATGAACCATGGGGCTGGGATAAAATTATCTTTTAGAGTTTACCAATGAGTTTGATCATTTGCAGGAAACCTGTTATGTAAAATGGAGTGTATGGTGCTAGGCACAGTTCTCTTGATATGGTAATGTACAAAAAAGAAAATGCTTCTAACAGGGCAGCTGCTCAAGTTTCGCCTCCCCCAGTCACAGAGCTGGTTTCTCTGCTTTTGTAAAATAATGAGCACCTCATGCTTTGAATGTAGCACAATCCAGAGAAGAAGTCAAACTGAACTGCTGCTACCTTTGTAGCCCCCTGTAGTTTTAACAGAAGCACGTGCTTCAGAGCTGGCAGCAACTGCATTTTTATAAATCCAAAAAGTATAAGCAGCATGGACGCATCATTTTAAAAATCTATTTTGTAAATGTAGGATGCTGGCTTTTTAGTTAATTGTACCACAGAAGACTTTTTCCCCCTTTCACATGCTTTCTGTCTGTATTCTAAAATTCTCTAACCCCTTCAGTTTCAGCAAATTGAGTCATTTCAAGGTTTGAAAAGTATCCTCGTTTGAGTATTACTAATCTTCAATGATTATTTTCATGGCTTCATATCATTCATACATTTCTCAGAAAAGATTTTAGTCTTTACCGTCACAATTTAAAATATAAATATAAAATATAAGTAGAAAATATTTATATTTTAAATTCTCTATATATGGAATAAAAATATATAAATATATATACGTCCCACTGTTAGCTGTGTGACATTTGCCATGTCTATAATGGAAATTAAATTGAAGAATGTAATAGCTTCCACACTAAATTCTGTGTCGCATCAGAAGGTTGAAAAAGTAGAGACATGTGCAGCTTAAGAATGTTATACCAAAAACAATTTTAGTATAAAAAATTTTGTTAAGGTATTTAAGGCTTTTCTATCTGTAAGCCCAAGCTGATGTTTCTCGAATGTACTGGCTACAGCCATATGTTTAGTGGTTTCATTCGTGAAATGTGTGGACAAGTGGCTGAGGGCTGCCAGACTGCTGCTGTGTGAGCAGGCTGGCCTGTGTGGTGGGTGTGGATGATACCATGATCGCTTTCCACCTGCACCTCGCCATTGTGTGTGGATCCAACCAGGTTCACTCCTAAAGGCCAGATTGATGGAAGAGGGAGCAACCTTTTTACACCTCGTTCACAAAATGGCTGGCTAGGAGAGTCAATCCTCTAGGAAATGGCCAAGTGAAAATGTATGTGGGTATAGGGACCTAGAAAAAAAAATCCCAAGTTGTGTAGGTTTATTCAAGTTCTTAGACGAAAGACAAAAGCTTGTCTGAAACTTCCAAATCTCCTTGTACCAGGCCTCATCAAGTTAGAGAACATTCAGTCAGGGGAACAGTTAAGGGCACTATGGCTGCGGCCAGGTTCTTGAAGGAGTTAAACAAGAAAACATATCAGACTTCTGATTAATGGCCAGGGACATTCCAAGCTGCTTTGCCTACCTCAGCAGTACATGGCTGGTGCAGCGGGGTAATATCTAATAACTAATCTTTGACACAAGAATTAAGTCATTTTGTAAGAAAGCAGATCATTAGAAGCCAAATTGAATTATAAGTAATACTATCTCTGTGGAGGATTGTAAATTAATTGGTTTTTAACAATAACATTTCTGTATTTTATTAAAGCAGCGTAAGAACTCGGTGAAGAAACGAATGTAGCAGATAAACAGGCCAGGTGCTGGTGATGCAAATGAAATAGATGACAGATGGTGAGTAGCACGCTCACTCACTGTGTGTGTATAATGGATAGAGGTAATCAAATTCCTTTGTGAATTGGCGACTTTCTTTACATCAAGAACTTTAACACAGGCTGGCGTACACTCCTCTCCACCCCCTGCCCCTCAGCATGCACATGTGCCCGCACGCACACACCTCTCTGCTTACATGCACGTCCATCCTAATTATAGCCTATGCTACTATCAGAAGATGGGCCATACCTCTATTTACATAACACTACACACAAATATCATTTCACCAAATCAACCTGTATACACTAAACAACAGATTTCTCTGATGAGAACACCTCACTGAGGAAACAAAGCAACCTGTTTAGATTAAAGATGTTCCATTCAGTAGGAGAAGTGATACTTAGACCAAAAGGCTGGGCTTCAGTGGAAAAGAATTACCTTTGGCTATTACGCTGGGTTTTCCACTAGCATCTTTAAAAAGTGATGACCATTCTGATGGGTCTCCTTTTCATCCCCAAATCACGGTTATGGAGTCTCAAAACCCAGAGAAAATGCTGATCCAAGTCAACTATTAGTAGATTCTATGCAAATTGACTTTTCTCCTCCCCATTCTGATAGCAAAGAGATTGCTTTATTTTAGTGCTGCCTCTGATAAAGGAAAAAGTATATTCAACCAATTCAAGGACACAAATTCATGTCTCATGTGGAATGCAGAAAAGAATTCCACCCAGGGTCAGAACATATGAACATACAACTCTCTGAGAATTACCTTGTACATGTTCAAATCTATATTTCCGGTCCTTTATTGTGATCTTAACTTCATTTCCATCTTTCTAACTGCTCACTGGACATTTCCACTTGGACGTTTAGATATTACTTTAGTATCAGTGTGTCCAATATAATACTTACATCATTCTTGCCCAAACCGGGTTCACATGGAAAGTCTCCTTTCTCTGACCTCCCTTTCCCTTGGACTTGAAATTTTGGAGATATTCTTGATGCTTCTCTTCTTTATACTTCATGTGCAGTCAAACACATAGCTGTTTGACTTTTCTTCTGAACTGGCATAACAATGATGATGTCCTCTCCGGTCCCACGGCTGGGCCAATTCATCAACCTCCTGTGTGGTTTCTTCTCACTCTGCCTCTAACATCTCCAATGCTCCCTGTTCCCCTTCAGACAAATCATCCCTTCCCACTGCTTTCAAGGCTTTCTGTCTTTCCTATCTCCCTCAGTCCTTCGCTGGCCCATACTCCTCCAGCCAGATTCACTTCCCACAGGCTCTCAAAGCCTACCATTTGCTCCACGGGGTTCAGTCTCCCAGGCTGTGCAGTGCCATGTTTATTCTGGGCTAATCACCCATGTTTCATGCAGCCACCATGTCATGTTCCCTCACCCTCAGGACCTTCAGGCATGCTGTCTGTTTGCTTGAAATGTCCCCATCCCTTTCCTGCTCCCTAACCTTACGGAGGCCTGCTCAAGTTCCCTCCTCTGTGAAGATTTCCCTAACCACTGCCTCAGAACCTCACAGTCAGGGACCTATTATTTAGTCCTTCTCAATCATTTGCAACTTTGAATTGTTCTCTGGTTGCTTCATATGTGATCATTGAGTGTGCCCAGATACACCAGGAGTCCGCTGAGATGAAGGCTGCATGTTATACACATCTGTGTCTATTGCCACCAACAAACACTGCCTGGTGCCTTTAAGCCATTGTGCCAAGCTTTCTCACTGCACAGCGGGTACCAGGCACAGAGGCCTCTAGCATTCTTACTTTCCAGGAGCATTTCATCCTTGACTCAGACTCTTGCCCTTCTTCCCGTGCCCTTGAAATTTGATTCTCACCTTGGTCCTCTTTGACTGCCTGCCTTCTTTGATTTCTGATTGGGAGCCCTACCTTACTTCGGCCACTTTTCTCCCTGTGGCCCTGGGGCCCATAATTTGCAACCACCAGTCTTTTCCCTTTGAGGAATGTTCTCAATTGATCTACTCTCATAATGCTGAGCAATATAGTAAGAACCTACCTAATGTATGTTCGGGATGGATTATTTAGGGGAAAATACATTTTTCTGTACTTTTCCGGCTATGGCACAAATTTACCAGATCATTCTAAACTATACTTTATTTGCCCTTTCTTTATATATACATAGGCCTACCAGAACACCTCCACACACCAGGCCCTAAATTTAATTCCAAGGAGTTAAAATGGCATTTGCATTGCAGGATTCTGTGCTTAGGGCAGCACAAAGCACTAGACTTTGGTCTGGTGGTGCTAATTTTGTGTTGACTCTTCCTAAGGGAATAGTGTGCCTTTCGACTGTTTCTGATTTCCTATTAGATGGCATTAAAGGAAGTGTATTATATCCTGAACCTAAAAGGATCAGCTCTTTAATAAACTAAATTGACCTTTCTGCTTTTTTCCCCGAGGGAATTGGGGTCTTCCTCCTTGCCCTGAAGCCCCCTTTCTTCCCTGGCAACAAATTGATTTTGTGACTGTTTTGTTTGGTTTTTTTTACATGACAACCACATATATGGTAAAGAGTAATGACCAAAAGTCAAACTCCTGGGCAACTGGGGATAGCCAGATGAGACAATAAATATAATTTGTTGAATTACTGAGGTAGCTCCTGTTCTGCTGGATGTGTGTTCAGCTTCAACATCTTGGCAAAGAGATGATGTCATCAGAGTCATAAGGCAAGTGGCAGACCACCTCTTAAGTATCTAGTCACAAGTTAAGTCCAGGAGCCCCGAGTTTGTATTCCCCTTTATTTTATTTATTTTTTATTTTTTGAGATAGGGTCTCACTTTCTCACTTGGGCTGGAGTGCAGAGGTGCGATGACAGCTCACTGCAGCCTTGACCTCCTGGCTCAAGTGATCCTCCCACCTCAGCTCCCCAAAGTAGCCGGGACTGCAGGTGCACACCACCATGCCTGGCTAATTTTTTTGGTATTCTTTGGTATTTTTTTAGAGATTGGGTTTTACCATGTTGCCCAGACCCTTTATTTCTCATAATTCCCATTTGAAGCTCTACGTTTTTCGAAGCTTACCAAAGCTCCAGAAGACTTGATGTTTTAGTCCCTACCTACAATTCTGAATTTATCATGGTGCAAACTTCTGAAAATTGGCAGCCTTGCAACCTACAGACAATTCAAACCCTAACAATTCCTTAGCATGAATGAGCTTTATAAATATTCTAAATGAAAGACAAACTGGCACACATGTATAAGAGTAGCTGATACATTGGGAAATAAAGGAGTGATTTGACTATTCAGAACATAAATCACCTTTCCTGTGACCAGTAGAAACCTAGATTCTGACTGATTGCAGCTATAATACTCAGGATTAGCACATTGAGCTCTTGCTGAAAATTAAATTTACTTATATCCCCTAGATTTCCTCCCTCTCTGACAATTTTGGCCTTTCTTTTGCACAGGAGAAATTGTGCAACTGAGTTCCAGAGCCTCGCCTTCCTAATGCATCTGTAAACAGCTGCAGCTCCCTGTTCAATATTGGCTGCAGCTGCCATAATACCCCAGAAGGACAGCCAAATGGAGAGAGTTCCCCTTAATTGCCTTGCCACCCCCGATTGAATTTATGTTTTGTTTTTAAGTAACATTTTGTTGCATTTGCATTACTGAAATTACCAGGTTACAGTAAACTATAATCCCAAATCAATGTCCCCCCAAAGAAAGCAGACGTGAACTTTATCACCAACAACAAATTCAATTTTCGCATTACCTACTGACAATGAAGCTTGTGCCAGCAACACTTGCGGATTCTGGAAAAGTTCTCCAAACAAGAGGAAAACCACAAATCTTGGGTTTTAATGTCACATAGCTTTGCTTTCAATTTAACTATTGGTTTTCACCTGTAGGTGAAAACTAATCTTTACATATTTTGCTTTTGTTTCTAAAATCGCGTGACATGACACATAAAGATATTCCCAATTGGAATCTTCACACATTGCTGGTGGGAATGCAAAATGGTGCAGCTACAGTGGAAAACAGTCTGGGGAATTCCTCAAAAAGTTAAATATAGAATTATCATATAATCCACCAATTCTGCTCCTAGGTACGTATGCCCAAAAGAATTAAAAACAGGGATGTAAACACATACACATTAACACCATCATTCATGGTAGCCAAAAAGTGTTCATCAACAGATAAATGGATAAATAAAATGTGGTATACACATACACTGTGCCATAAAAATGGAATATTACTTAACCATAAAAAGGAAGGAAATTATGAGTCATACTACACCTTGGATGAACCTTAAAAACGTTAGGCTAAGTGAAATAAGCCAACACAAAAGAATATTGTAAGATTCCACCTAACATGAAGTATCTAGAAAGGGCAAATTCATCAAGACAGGAAGTAGAATGGAGGTTACTAGGGGCCAAAGGGATGAGACAATGGGGAGTTATTGTTTATGAGTACCAACTTTCTAAGAAGATAAAAAAAGTTCTGGAAATAGTGATGAAGGGTATGCAACATTGCAAATGTACTCAATGGTGCTGAATTGGAGACTCAAAAATGGTTAAAACGGTAAATGTTATGTTTTGTATATGTTAACACAATAAAAAAGCTACCCCCAACCATCTAGAGTTTAAAGTTGTATTATACATTTTGATATGAATCCTAGCAAATTGAGAAATTAAATGAGCAAAGTGTAAGGTTCAAGGCAACAAGGCATTTTTGTCTACAAATTTCTAAACTCTGTCAAAGATAAAGCTAGAAAGAGCACTCAACTCTATAACAATATGAGGGATGCCTATGAGAAACAATTATACCTCTTATATAAAAATGAAAAGAAAAAAAATCCATTTGATTTCTCCTGTCAATGATGGATGTGCTCAACTCATCTCACCTTGGGGAAAACCACGTGGAAAACAGTTTGTCCTGAAAACAATGTGTTCCCCTCCTTCTCACTTCCATAGTACTTCATTCCTGGGCATTGGGAGAGGGATTCAAACCTTAAGGAAGTTTAGAATTATCACATGAAGCACATAGTCCCACTCCTTAAAAACTGTGCCCATTCTGGCTGGGTGTGGTGCCTCACGCCTGTAATCCCAGCACTTTGGGAGGCCTAGGCAGGCGGATCACGAGGTCAGGAGATCCAGACCATCCTGGCTAACATGGTGAAACTCCGTCTCTACTAAAAATACAAAAAACTAGCCGGGCGAGGTGGCGGGCGCCTGTAGTACCAGCTACTCGGGAGGCTGAGGCAGAAGAATGGCGTGAACCCGGAGGCGGAGCTTGCAGTGAGCCGAGATCGCGCCACTGCACTCCAGCCTGGGCGACAGAGCGAGACTCCCGTCTCAAAAACGAAAACAAAAACAAAACTGTGCCCATTCCATGAGGAAGCCTGTTTACCTGTTCTGCCCACTTTAAGGTATTTTGACAAGTAACAGTTGTTAACAAAGGTAACTAAATCAGGCCTACCTGAGTTCTTTAACTTGAAGCTTTACAACAGTGGTTCTCAGTCTTTAGCTGCATTCGAATCATCCAGAGCGCTTGTTAAAAACGAGAGCCACTGGGCGCCACCTGCAGATGTTTCTGATTAAGTGGGTCTAGCGTGGGGTTAGAGAATAAGCATTCTAACCAGTGTTCAGGCAGAAGCATATGCTTTTGGCTCAGGGACTGCACGTTGAGAACCACTGCTTTAGAATGTAACTCAGGAATGTAGAAGACAGACTAAAGTCAAATGACAGGATGGATTCTCTAACTAAATACATATACGGGCATGATAGAAGTAATGAACAATTTAAATTTTAGCATGGGTAGGGGATTAACTATTTACCTTGGACTTTAGGACTAAAACTTATGGATAAAAAGAAGAGTATTCTGATCTCATCCTGGTTTTTTTGTTTGTTTTTTGGGGTGTGTGTGTGTGTGTGTGTGTGTGTGTGTGTGTGAGATGGAGTGTCTCTCAGCAATGCAGGCTGAAGTATAATGGCATGACCTCAGCTCACTGAAACCTCTGCCTTCTGAGCTCAAGCGATTCTCCTGCCTCAGCCTCTGGAGTAGCTAGGATTAGAGTCATGCGCCACCACACCTAGCTAATTTTTGTATTTTTAGTAGATACAGGGTTTCACCATGTTGACCAGGCCAGAGTCGAACCCCTGACCTCACGTGATCCGCCTGTCTCAGCCTCCCATAGTGCTGGGATTACAGGAGTGAGCTACCACACCCAGCCCCTTAACTATCTTTCTAATATAATATTTGATATATTCTCCAGAATGTCTGTAACCTATATGTAAATTACAGAGAAAAATTATACAAACACCTGTGACCACTTCCCAGCCAAAAACCAGAACATAATCAACAACTTACATCCACCTATGTGCTTTTTTCCTCTCCCATTCCAAGTCTGGTCCCTCATTAAAAGGTAACCACTATCCTATTTTTATATATTTTTTTACTTCCTTTTGCACATTTTTGAGGATTATAAAAATGCCACTATACTATATATAGTTTCAAGTACTGTTCCAGGCAGGATTTCCTTCTAGACATTTCTCAGCAAATTTACATATTTTTCTGAATCCCAAATTCTGAAAAAAGTCAGTCAGAAAAAAATTTCTTTAAATGAGGAAAAGTACTAGAATTAGTACCTAGAGTTGATACTGCTTTGAAGGAATCTAACTGATGTCAAGTCGAAAGCAAGAGCGGGAAGAGTTGGAAAATGGAATATTAAGGTTGACTTTTCTAGGAACCAGGAGAGTAGCATCATGGAGAGAAGGATTGTGATCTGATCAAGTCAGCCTTTCTTCTAGCGGTTCTCACAACTATGTGTTCCTGGTCCTGTCTGCTCCTAACAGTGAATCATTCCACAAATAAAACAAATATTAATGAGTTTATAGACATGGTATACTTTGTATAAATCCTTTGAGTGGTGTTTTAAGGAATGACAAGTTCTGAATGCAAGATCAGTTCTTAACAATGTGAACACGTGGACACAGGGAAGGAAACAACACACATTGGGGCCTGTTTGTGGGTGGGGAGGGAGGGCATCAAGATAAATAGCTAATGCATGCTGGGCTTAATAGCTAGGTGAAGGGTTGATAGGTGCACCAAATCACCAGGGCATACATTTACCTGTCTAACAAACCTGTATGTCCTGCACATGTACCCCAGAACTTAAAATAAAATAAAACAAAATATCAGTTCTTAAATAGACAGTTTCAACATGTGATTCCATGAAGTGCTGTTACATTGCTGGGAGATTGAATATTAAATTATTCCCATGTTATGCATAATTTCCACTGGTGTTTTTCATTGTTTGGATATTTGCTGTAGGCTAGAGTTCTTGGTAAGTACTACTAATCAGTATGTTTTATTTGCTAAACAAACATTTTAGATATTCATAACAACAAATAAAGTGTGACATAATAAATGAAGAGTTGGCAGTATTTTAAGAATAACTATGATTTCAGGAATTTCTGAGAATTCATGGGAATTCTGAATTCTCATGTCTGAATCCCAGAGTTTACTATAAGAATTTGAAAACACTGAGAAACTTGCTTTTTTTCACTATATATTGTAATTCTAAATTATATCAATGTTGTTTAACAAATGTACCTTTTCCCTGCAATATAATATTCTACTAGGTTAATGCACTACAGTTGATGTATCCAGACTATCAATAGACATCTGGGATTTTTTCCTTACTTTTGTGAATATGAAGATTTCTGATATAAATTATTTTTTCTGGCACATACTTTTTGCTACATTTGTGCAAGAGATGATTTTTCTAGGGAACACAACTTTTTAAGATAATGACAAATTTACTTCCAAAGTGATTGCACAAATTTATTCTTTGCTACCATTATGTAAGAGGTGATGCTGCTGCACATCCTCTCTGACACTTGAAATTATTAAACATCATTTTTTGTTGTTATAAAATTTCCAGTCTTTATTGTAAAATCAAAACAGAAGCAAGTCATTAAGAATCCCAGTGCCAGTTGAAGAGTAAAATGTTGAGGGAGTATCCAGTAAGTTCTTTAACAGAACAATAAGATACAAACATATTAGGCAATTGATAAAGCAAGCAAAATTCCATTACAGATGTTAAGTAAATATAATAGTGCATTCTTGTACAAAAAACATCTGCTAAATTAAGAAACTTTCAGCCATCTACAAGAGCTTTTATCACCTTTCTTTGTCAAAAATAAACAAACATTTCCAAGACCATTTGGCTACACTAAAATCACCAAGTTGCCATACAGTATATGAAAATTCATTATATGGAATTTCAAAATAAATATTTGATTGCTATAGTATAATATACATAAGACATATGTTAGTCACACTTCTGTACACTGGAAACTTTACATTGTAAATGTTAGAAATAGAATTGCCACAAAGGGAGTTAATTTTAACACACTATGCACAGTGGAGCTATGGTGCAGCTATGGCTGTAATTAAGGTGTCAGCCAAGCCTACAGTCTCATCTGAAAACTCAGCTAGGGAAGGATCTGCTTCCAAGCCCATGTGGTTGTTGGTAAGATTCATTCCCTCATAGGCTGTTGGACTGAGGGTCTCGGTTCCTTGCTGGCTCTTAGCCAAAGGCTATCTTCTGTTCCTTGCCAGGTGGGTCTCTTCAACATGGCAGCTTGCTTCATCAAAGCATGCAAGCCAAGAAAGCAATAGAGAGAATCAGCTAACAAGATCATGAGACTTTATAACCCAATCACAAAAGTAACATCCTATTCTCTTTTCCATATTGGTAGTACAAATAAACAAGCTGTTAGGCATCCTAATTTTGCCAGACAAGTTGGTGAACAATATCTCATTGTGATACTAATTTGCATCTCCCCAATTACTAATGAGGCCAAGCATCCTCTCATAGCTCTATTCACCATTTTTTCCTTTTTTGTAAAATGATTTTTTATGTGTTTTTTCCTTTTTTCTCAATGGTTTGTAGAAATACATACGTACACATATAAAATTACCTTGTTAATTAAATTTGTTACATATTACTGGATATATGACTTGTATTTCCACTTTATATTGTTTACGAATAATTTTTTAATTTTAATGTAGACACTGTTTTCATGCTTTTTCTAAAAAATTCTTTCCTATACTGAGTACAGGAAATATACTGAGGTCAAAAAGATAATGTTAGATTTGTTCTTCTAAACTTTTTATTGTTGTGCTTTTCATACATATATAAATTCAATAATTGGTTTTTGTACATGGTGTGAAGTAGGATTTATTTTCACTATTTTTCTGCAAAAAAAGCTGCTACCATTTATTGAATGAAATGCTCTGTCCTTTCCCCAACAATCTAAAACACTCCCCCATCGTATATCAAAGCTCGACGTGTATGTGAGTTTATTTCTGCACTCCCCCATCTGTCCAATTACTCAGTTTGTCTATTCCTGTATCAATACTATAATGTCATAATTACATAGTTTTATAATAAATCTTGATATCAAGAACAGTAAGATTTTCTTCTCATCTCCTATAATATTTTGATTCTTCCTGACTCTATGGTCTTTCATATAAATTTTAGAATCAACCTCTCAGATTTCATGAAAAATCCTCTTAAGAGTTTGATTGGAAATTAATTTATTTGGAAATAATTAGCATCTGTATTATATTGGGTCATCCTATCTATGAACATAGACTACCTCACTATTTACTTGTCCTTGTTCAGTGCATCTTACCAAAGTTTTACAATTTTCTTCATATAGGACATGCATACATTGTGTTAGGTTTATTGACTTATAGTTTGCTGTTGTTGTTATGTACATCACACCTTTCTTTTTCTTTAATTGAATTTTTAAACTGTGGTTAGAATTCATTATTTTTGAATTTTCCCCCAGTAAAAGCAAGCTGTCATGTTGTGAGCTACCCTGTGAAAGGACAAGGAACTGAGGCCTCTAGCCAATAGCCAGGAAGAAACTAAGACCTGCCTGGAGCCAATGAGTTAGCTTGGAAGAGGATCCTACCTGAGTTGAGTTTTGAGATGACTGCACCCTTGTGAGAGATCCTGAGCCAGAGGACCCAGGTAAGCGTTCCTGGATTCCTGACCTATAGAAACTGTGATGTAATAAATGTTGTTGTAAACCCCTAAATTTGGGGGTAATATGTTATGCAGCAATGGATAACTAATACACATACAATGGGGAAAAAAGAGGCTAAAAGCATAACATTTCTAGAGAGATTTTGAAACATCACAATTTCAATTATTGTTTTCAATAAAGATCTAACTCCTACTATTTCAGGCGTTAATCAGCTTGGTAGGGAAGGTCCATTTGGTGATAAGAGATGATCGGTAAAAATGAGAAAACACCGAACTACCATTCTGCAAGAAAACACATCTATTAACTTTTAATTAAATCAATAAGCATTTATAAGACACCTACAATTTGTGCAGCAATGTTTTAGATGACAGAATGAAAACAACATAATTAAAAGATAGCCCCTGCTGTTGATTGAACTAGAGTCTATCGATGCATAAACTACTCACTGAGATTATGCAAGGCAGGTTTTGAAGCCACTTTCGTTCTTCCAGACCATCTGGATACCTCACTCAGAAGCTCTAAATGGACAACACAGCTTCTAAAATTTGGTTAGCTTACTTCTAGAAATTAGTTTATGTAATAGGAGGAGCGGCAATTAAACACCAGCATCTGACAATATCACTGTAAGATGACAGCATAAGCATAGATGCAAGGGAATCAATTTTCCAGTTTCTTTAAAAAATAACCATGAAAATACACAAATAGAAGAACATTTGGGACAATCATTAATTAACAAAGACTTCTTGAGCACCCACTGTGTGCTAGGTACTGTGTTATGCACAGCATAACACAAGAGAATGAATTAGACATGGTCCCTGTCTCCACTCAGTTTATCCCATGGTGAAAGATATACAAATACATTATAACCACATATGATGATGCATCCGATGAGGGAACATATAGCATGGGGAGGATCGCTTCTCTGCAGAAGTTTAATGTAAGCTGTGACCTGAAGGAAGAAGAGAATTTAGAACATTTCTAGTGGAGGAAGCAGCATTCCCAAAGGCCTGGAGATGAAGAACTTGGCCTTCAGAGAACAGAAAGACCAGTGTGGCTGGAGTGTTGGGAGTCTGCTGTAGGCGAGAGTGAAGAGAGCTCTGTAGTCAGCTGAGAATTTTGTATGTGAAATGCAATAGGAAGCCTCTGAAGGAATGTAATTAGGGGAGTGACCTGGTCTGATTTACACTGTTAATATAGCACTCCAGCTATTGTGTGGGTGGGAAAAGGTTGGGAGAACAGCAATGGAAACTGGCACTGACCTCTGGATTTCATAAACAACTGTCCCTTTTGTCTGTCTTGCATTTATCTTACCTTTGCTCCTATTATATTCTGGTTCTTGTTCATTCTTTTCTTCCACATTCTGAAAGAATTTATAGAACTCATCTTCCGATGTGCCACTTCAGTTGTCTGAAGTACCCGATTTTCTGTCTCTATTACAGTTTTAAATTGTTCAATTGTGCTTTTTGTCTTAACATAGACTTTTCAAATCTCAAAACTGCATTTTCTTCATGTCTGTTGTATCTAGTTCCATGGGTGCAAGATATCTTTTATCTTTTAAAAAAATTATTGTTTTTTTCCCTTATTTACAAAATGTAGGCATGTTCACATTTGGAAAAAATAGAAAGTGCAGATAAGCAAAAGGAAGAAAATAAAAATATAGTTTTAATTGCACACTTCACAGATCATTAGTGTGTGCATATGTGATTGTAAGTTTTGCCCCCTTTTATTGCCTATCTTCTTTCACTTAAAATACATCATGAAAATCTTTCCATATGAACATTCATCTCCAACATATTTTAAAGCAGAATAATGTTTGTGTGTCTATACTTGTCATCTCAAGCAATATCTTCTTTTCCTACTTATCCCTGAAATGTCACTGTTTCCCAGGGATCTTTTGGGGACCCTTCCTTCTTTTTACTGTATGTAATGTCCTTGAGAGAGTTTATCTATTCTCATGGCTTCAAGGATCATTTCAAATAAATGATGCAAATCACTAAACTACACTTCTAGCCCAAACAATTTTCTACTTAACTTCAGACCCATACTTAGCCAAATACCTAATATATCCATTAGACATCCAACAGTACTGTTTCTCAAATGGTAATGCATATTAAAATCACCTGGGAGTTTGTTAAAACACAGATTGCTGGACCCTGCCCCCAGAATTTTTGGTTTAGTGCCTCTAAAATGAAACCCAAAGATCTGCTTTCCTACCAGGTTCCTAGGTGATGCCAGTATTGCCAAGGGGACCACACTTTGAGAACCACCGTCCTATAGCTACCTCAAATATATAGTACTCTAAGTGGTAATCACCCTCTTTATCCCCACAGCCTCTCACCCTTCCTTTTAACATTTTATTACAGCATGAAATTCAAATAGAAAAGTGCTCATATCATACATATTCTACTCAGTGTATTTTTCATAAAGTGAACATTCATGTATAAGCAGTACCTAGATCAAAAAACAGAACATCGCCAGTGCCCTCAGCAGCCACCTCACGACCTATTACTGTTGCTAATCCCATCTTCCAAACTGATTTCTGACTCCACAGCTTGGTTTTGCCTAGTGCCGTGCTTATGGAAACTGCATCGCACACTGTGTGCTTGTTTGTGTCTGCCTTCCTTCACTCACCCTATTATTACACTGTGATGTCCATTTCATCCTCATTTGTGTCTGTCAGTCACACACATGGAAAGGTTAGGCACATTCTAGTCTCCCCACTTTCACATCCAATCTATGACTGGGTCTAGCAACTTTAACTTCTAGTTATGTTTTCAACTCATCTCTATAATTAAAGTCTCGAAAAGCATTCTTATCACCTCTTGCGGGAACCGTGAAGATATTCTCTCAACCTGATTTCCTGCCTCCTTTCTCTTGGTCTGTCCACTTTGGTGCCAATTTGGTCATTTAAAATGGAAACTTGACACTCTACTTCAAAGTAAAAATCAAGAATCAGGTTTTCAAATGCCACCACTTCTCTTTCTTTGTGCAGTTTTATTCTTTCTTACTGTAGGTGGGGATTCTCCACAGGGCAGAAAGCAACGCTGATCGCAAGCTAAAAACTTTACATCTCTCTTCCTCCTCCACTCAGGAGGACTGATTTGCATCCTTTAGTTCAGTTTGAAAAAAAAAATCCTGAAGAAGAATTTTGATGGATTCAGCCTGGCTCAGGTGATCAACTCTGGATGGCCAGCAGGGATCAAGGCCTAAAAACACAGGCACAGTCACAGGGAACCCATATCAGGGGTGGCATCCCCAATGCCTGCAACCCACACTGAGACCTATAACACCCCATGTAACTGGAGCTCCTAAAGGCTGAATTTGAGTAGACAGAGAGAAACAACTTCCAAAAATAATAGGAAAGATGAGGAAAAACTTGAGTCATCAGATCTAAAAGGTCCTGGGTAAGAATATTGAAACTGCACTTTAGCCATGCCGTAATGACATTTCCAAATTCCAAGGAAAATCAACAAGCAAACTAGAAGAGCACTGCACTAAATACTGGGATAAGTTATGAGGAAACAGGAACTTTATCTTAGAATTCTGTACTCAGATGGTTGTTCATATAAGAAAGAAAGTATGACATTTTTGGACATTCAAAGACTCTGGAAATATGCCACCTATGTCCATTTTCGGTGGATTAAAAAAAAGAAAAGCACTAGGGAAAATTATTGACTATTGTTGAGTATTGACTAATCACTCAACAACAAAAAAGACTGAATGTAGAGCTCAAGAGAGGGAAATTAAAAATACAACAATAAGCAATGTAAACAGTAAAACTTGTAATTATGTCTAAATAATTGTTAGTGGAGTTGTGAAGTTTAATCCTATTAATAATAGTTAAGAAGGCCAGAAACGGTGGCTCACACCTTTAATCCCAACACTTTGGGAAGTCGAGGCGGGTAGATCGACTGAGGTCAGGAGTTTGAGGCCAGCCTGACCAACATGGTAAAACCCTGTCACTAATAAAAATACAAAAATTATCTGGGCATGGTGACAGGCCCTGTAGTCCCAGCTACTCAGGAGCTTGAGGCAGGAGAATCACTTGAACCCAGGAGAGGGAGGTTGCAGTGAGCAGAGATCACACCATTGCACTCCAGCCTGGGTGACAAGAGTGAAACTCCATCACAAAAAAAAATAAATTAACAATAATAATAATAAGAAGTGTTTCTTACTTAGAAGATGTTAAATAAAGGGTACTGAAACTACAATTCTGAGTTATGAAAATGATTAGCAAGACGGCAGGTAGAAGGTAAGTAAAGCATATTAATGTTCTTTTATTTTTGAGGAGGCAGTATTGCAAACATTATTACATTCTGGTTGTTCAAAGATGAAGTTAAATTCTAATATGCTCGATGTTCAAAGACAAAGTTAAATTCTAATATGCTGAATGCAAAACTAAAATCAAATTAGCAAACTGTAGCCTCAGGGCTAGCTGGCTGTTTTTCTAAATAAAGTCTTATTGGAACCAGGGCTAGGATTAGGATGAGGCAAGTGAGGCAGGGTGTGAAATACCCTGTGATAGGAGGATTCCTGTGTTTACTTATTTTTACTTGTTTTTCATGTATTGTTCATTATGGATTTTTTGCATTGATTTTGTTTTTTCATATACAGTCATGTACCACTTAATACATTCTGAGAAATGCATTGTTAGGTGATTTCACAATTGTACAAACATAGGGTGTACTTACACAAATCTAGGTCGTATATCTATTTGTTTTTTTTGTTGTTGTTCCTGTGGAAAACCAATGTCCCAGCACCATTACTGGATATCAATCATTTTTCCTACTTGATCTGCAGTGGCAATACCAAATGCCATATACCAGGTTTCTACATATGCTCCACGATAATCTTATAGGACCACTGTTGTATATGTGATCTATCATTCACCAAAACTCTGTTATTAGGGGGTGTGATTTTAACGCATGAAAATATTATTTATCTTGACTTCTGAGTTTTTGTCTCCCTTGTAAATTTCGCCCTCAAGTTTCCTCATGTGTCTCACTCTTGTGTAAGCCCTGCATCAAACTATTTGAAGAAATATTATTTTAAAATAAATCCTAAACAACATATCATTTCATCCATAAATATTTCAGTATGTATCACTAAAGATAAGGCCTCTCTGTTTAACATAGCCATAATACCATTTTCACACATGGGAGTTTATTATATAATTCTATTTTTGTGTATGTTTTACATTCTGTATGTTAAAAAGTTAATAAAACTTATTTGAGGAAATAAACAAAACAGAGAAGCTTTTTCAATCCTTCAGATAAACACTACAGAGAAAAAAGAAAGTAACAACAATATACATGTAAATATATAAATTGGGAGAGAATTGTTAGGCAAAGTATACTATATAAAAGCTAATGAAAACAATGCAAATGAAATTAGTAAGTTCAGAAAAAGAAAAAATCAAAATAAAAGAAGTATTTTCCATTGATAACATAGATATTAGTACTTTTGTACTTGATAAGAAATATCCATTTATATTTGCTAAAATTTTATTCTGTATCAAAGAGATACAGAGATATATCATTTACCAATTGACACTGCATTAAAATTTATAAATCAACAATATCAGAAAGACAAAGACATTTAGATAAAACTTTCAAGGGTTTTCCATTGCTCTTAAGAGAAAATAGCAATCCTTTCAGTCTCTCTAGACTCTGCACAATCTGCCCCTAAACAAATCCACGTCCACCACAGGCTTTCCCTATGTTCAAATGTGCCAAAAAGCCCCCAAATAGGGCTGCTTCCGGTTCCTGGCAGGATCATGTCCTCCTGCCAGTTCCCTCCTTAACCTGGCTCCCTAGTGAGTGATCCTTCCAGGCGCACTCTCAGAGAGGTTTCTCTTGGGTCCACATTAGGATGGATCACTCTAAACTGCATCTCATAGCACATTTTATTTTCCCTCTCTGACATTTTGTAAATATTCAACCTGTAGTTCACCCTCTATAGACCGTGAGCTGCCTGAAGGCAGTGGCTATGTTTTGTTCACAGCTCTTTGACCAGTGACTAGAATAGCATCTGACACACAGTATGTGCCCAATAAATCATTTGTTGTTGAATGATTTCAATGAGATGTTTACTATATATTCTCATGATTTATTTGCTATTTCTATTCCAGTACCACAGGATTTTTATTGCAGCCTTTTCAGTATCTATTTATAACTGATGGAGTAAATGCCTCTTACTAGTTCTTTTTCAAAATTCTCTTGACAACTATCATATATTTAGAACTAGCTTGTCCAGTTCCAAAAACAAGCAAACAGAAAGGACAGTTGGGATTCGGATTGTAATTGCATTATATGTCTATATGGGGAAGAGCAACATTTGCATTACATTGTTTCCTGCCATAGCCAATCAGGATGCATTTTCCCCTGTAATGGTAGCCCTCAGGGTATATGCACAGCATTCAGTTGACTGACAAATTTTAGGGGCTTCTGTTATCCTCGAGGTAGAAGATAGACAGGGAGTCATGGAACATTCCTCTTCCCGTACATATACACAAGCATCCTCCAAAAGTGATGAAGTGGTAGAGCTTTCTCAGGAAAGCTTTAACCTTCTTCACACTTTGCCCTGGGAGTTCTCTAATTTTACCCAGTCCCTGTGAGCTCTTACACCTTACGTGATCTTTCCCTTCACTCATACACTAAAGCATCCAAGCATCACCGGCGTCTTGGAATCCAGGTCCAGCCTCTAATATTCTAAATGTACATACCAGTTAGAGGAAACCGGCATGCTCCACCTTTTCCACCTGAAGTCTTATTTACAGAGGGCTGTAGTAGTTCTAAAGTCTGGAGGCAGGCACGTTTTCCTAATAATGGAGATTCTCTAACTCAATTAGCCAGGAAGAAAAGCAATGAAGGAAAGGCAGATGTCTGGCAGTTCTAAGCATTCTGCCTTAGGATGCCTCCAGTAATGAGTAGGGGGAGGGAGCATAGTTTGACGGCTTTCTGCTTCTTTTGAAGCTTCTGTGTACTTTATTTTAATATTAGAAATTCAAATGTTTAATAATATCACAATGCCTAACTCCATTTGTCCTGGTCCTATCTTATATCCTTAAGAAAAACTGCATCCACACTGGAGTCTCATCTCAGCCAGGAGTTGGTTTCCAAAACCAGCATTCGAGGGGACAATTGCTTATAGTCAAAATTATCCTTGAAAATTTTTTAAATTGCCCCTGAAGACCAGTATACAGATGTAATTATCTTACAATAAATTCAACACCGCTTTTCCTTCCAGTACTGAAATAGATTACTATTTCATAAGTTGCATACCCAGCAAAGGAGTTGGCTTACATTGGGGAGCTCTATTGCATGAAATATACATATCTTAAAAAAATAACAGAAACATGTGCTGCATGGAGTAAATGAAATTTAATTTGTGTATGCTAAATGGGCATATGATATGACTCCACTGTATTTCTTTTTGTGTATATTTTGTTTTTTAATCAAATTTATTCACAAGTAGTTTATAGTTTCTGTAGCCATTATGAATGAGCTCTTATTTTTTTCATTTCAATTTTTTGCTGGTTCTATCTAGCAGATGGGAAGCTATTGATTCTCATGTGTTTTTTTATACTCCAACAATGAAATAACTTCTGTTAGCTTTATTAATAGTTTTAAAACAGATACTCTTCTACTTTGTAGGTATACATTTATGCAATCATATCAGCAGTAAATAATAGTTTTTCTGTTCTAATATTTAGACTGTTCATTTTGTTTTCTTGTATTGTGACATTTCTTTGAAACTTCAAAATGTTTTAAAACGTAATGATAATAATGGGCATCTTATTGTTATTAATCTAATTGTGAATACCTTAGTCATTTTTCCCCTATTATAATTTTTGCTCTTGGTTCCAGATAAACTATCTTTATGATGTTCAAGAAGTTTCCTTATGTGCCCTATAATAAATATAAATTCAATATTTCTTTTAAAGCATGAATGGCTACTTCTTATTTAAGACACGCTAGAAAGATTGCTACTAGGGTATTCCAAGGGGTGAACTAGCATATTGATTAAATTAGGTTTGTTTCCCATGCTCTTAAGGTTTCAGAAGATATCAGAGAAGACATTCGAGAACATGAAGTAGTGTGGACCTCCACAATTATGCCCATGTGCTTCCCAGGCTGTGATGAAAAGCACCTATCAGAAGGATCTGGAAATGCATTTCGAGTTTCTCAGAGTGTAAACTACTCTTAATTTATTTTGAATCTCTGGGTGTTTATGCTTGTTAAAAGATCTGGTGATCTGGGTTTACACCATTCACTACTTAGCAGAGTCTTACGGCAAGCCAACGCAGAGTGGATTAACATCTTCTACACGAAGTTATAAGTGTACATGGGTTCTGTTTGTGGTACCAACCAACAAGACAGCAAGTTACTATGATTTCCAGACCCTCAGTCTAGTTCTTAAAACTCTGCCACACCAGGAGAAAGGGTTCTACCATCTCCCAGTCCTAGTATTTTCTTTTAATCAGTAACAGCCACCACAAGAACTGAGAAGGCGACAGGAATTCATGAAAACACTGACTATAACATCATCACTGGGAGAAATGAAACATTACAGAACCAAGGGCTTTATGCACTGCCTGTGAAATCACTTTTACTTGCAATCCAAGACCACCCTTCATGCTCTTGTCTTTTTGCCATTGCACATGTCCACTCCACCCACTCCCCAGACTTTTCCCCAAGGTAGAGAACATGACACTGTATGTTTCTCTATCACAAATTGCAATTGAATTTATTTACATACGGCATTTGTCCATTTTAATATTATGATCATGAGTCAGGGTTCCAGAATTGTGGCAGTGGAAAGTGGTGCCTACACGGTTGTGTGTTAGTTGCATCTGCTCCACTATCTGAACTGCGGTTATGTTTCGGACTCACATGAAGCTTACTTTGAAGGATGTAAGCACTAAGTAGTCTCCTTTGCTAACCCATTTCTCCCAAGGTTTTCACTGAATTCATGAATAGCATACACTATTTCTGCCGACTGAACCTATACATTCTCCTCTTTCAGTAATGTTTCCTTGAAACAAATTACCCGATATTTATTAAAATATTTAGATTTTCTTGTGTTAGACTTTAATTGAATTCTCTTTCTGTGTATGTGTGTAAACCTAGCCATATTGCTTTCATCTTAAAATTAGTAGTGTTTCTTAGTATGTTTAGAATCTTATTTACTCATTCTTCTCACTATTACTTATCACATGCCTTCTGGGTGCCAGGTATTGTGCTAGGGAAAATGTTGGTGAAATTTATCCACTTTCCTCCCAAATGGATGATTTGGGATGTTTTGGAAGAGCATAAAATTAAAAGGACAAACTCAGAATAAACTGTAACACATACCATAGCATACAACAGACCTTCATTTCAAAGTGAGTTTCAATGTTCAGAACAAACTCGATCATAGTCGTTAGTAGATCCTGGATAAATTTAAATTCTTAGCTATTTCAACTGGAAAAAAATAAATTTTGTTATTTCTCTTATGTGTTATTGATATTATACTTAGAATTCCTGATGAGTACATTTGTTTTTAAAGATTACAAATAATTCCTAAAAAACCTATTCTGAGAGGATTTCCATTTCCAGCCAGGATGGAATGAAGACACAGCAATAGAAATTATTCAAAATGAAATACAGAATGAAAAAGACTAAAAGAAATGAACAGAATCAATGTGTGTGAGACAACTTGAAATGGCCTTATGTACATGTGACTGATGTCTCCAGAGGTTAGGATTAGGGATCTGAAAAAAACATTTGAAGTAGGGCTGGCTGAAAATTGTCTAAATTTGATGAAAACTACAAACCCACAGGTTCATGTTCAGCAAACTCCAGATACAACCTGAAGAAAACTACATCAAGTAACATATTTAAATTACTGGCCAGGCGTGGTGGCTCATGCCTGTAATCCCAGCACTTTGGGAGACCGAGGTTGGTGGATCACTTGAGTTCAGGAGTTTGAGACTAGCCTGGCCAACATGGTAAAACCCCGTCTCTACCAAAAATACAAAAATTAGCCAGGTGTGGTGGCACATGCCTGTAGTCCCAGCTACTTGGGAGACTGAGGCAGAAGAATCACTTGAACCCAGGAGACAGAGGTTGCAGTGAGCCGAGATCATGTCACTGCACTTCAGCGTGGACAACAGAGAAAAACCCTGTCTCAAAAACTAAAAATAAAAATAAAATTGCTTAAAACCAGTGATAAAGAGAAATCTAAAAAGCAACCAAAGGAAAAAATTCACATTATGGAGAGGAATAAAGATAAGAATGACAATGGGGCAACCTGCTTGGGTCCCCTTCCATGCTGTGGAAGCTTTGTTCTTTCGCTCTTCACAATAAATCTTGCTGCTGCTCAAAAAAAAAAAAAAAAAAATTTTACAAGGAACTTCTTATCAGAAACAATCCAAGCCAGAAGTCAGTGGAGCAACATATTTAACTACTGAAAGAAAAGCGAAAAAACTCATCAACCTGGAATTCTTATCCCAGAGAAAAGACTTTCAAAAGGGAAGGCTAAATACATACTTTTGCAGACATACAAAAGCTGAAATGCACCACAGAAAAATGTTAAAGGAAGTCCTTCAGGCTGATGAAAAATGAGAAATGATACCAGATAAATATCTGATGCTACACAAAGGAATGAAGAGTAAACAGAAATAGTAAATATGTGACTAAATAGAAAACACAGTTTTGTTACTTTTAAAATATCTTTAAAAGAGAACTGATTATTTAAGACAAAAATTAAAATGTGTATTGTGGTATTTGTAACATACATAGAGAAAAAGTATAGGACAAAAATAACACATAGGCCAGGATGGAGGGATGGAAAAATACTATTTTAAAGTCCTACTGTACAAGAAAGTTCTAAACTATAATGAAGGTAGACTGTGATAAGTATGAGATGTATACTACAGACACCAAAACATTCACTAAAAAAAACAGGTTATAACAAGTGAGCCAGTAAAGGAAACAAAATGGAATCAGAAAAAAAAAGTCATTAATGCAAAAAAAAAGCAGAAAAGGTAGAAACATGAAACAAACAACAGATGGGACAAATATAATCTATTCTGAGAGAATAATCAGAAATACAAAAGTTAGAAACAAAGGGATTTATCATGGCACTATCTACAATACAAAACACTGGAAATCACCTATCCAACAATAGGGAAATGGTACAAGGGCACTAAAACTGTTGTTTATGAAGAGCATGTCACAACATGAGAAAATACTGGTGTTATAAAGTAAATTGAATTAAAGCAAAATGTAAAATTTTATATGGAACAATACCTCAGCTATGAAAAACCATGACAGGAAAGAAAAAAAGTGGGTGGTATGACAATAGTCATTTTTGTCTACTTTTTTTTCAATTTTCTATAATAAGATGATATTCCTTTAATAATCTGAAGAGAAAAACTGCAACTAAATTTTTCAATATTGTCAGGTCCTGTGCGAGACCTAGTCACATACTATCTCCTGGCTCCCCACAACAATGTTGCCAAAAAGAAATATTTTTCAATGTTTTCAAATAAGAGAATTGAGGCTCAGGGAGTGTATGCCAGGCACACAGAGCTAATGTGCCAGAATGTTTGCAGTTATTGGTGCTTTCTGCATAGATTTAATTCCTTAATCTGGGTGTTAGAAACCAGGTATGTCTGATTCCAAATACCGTGATATGTATTTGTCGCAGAACTAATTTTTAAAAGGTATGTAATTCTCTTTATTTTATATGGTTGTTTTGCAATTTGGGGGATAAACAATATGTAAGATTAGCTGATGTAAGTCAATCAGATTTTTAAAAATTGAACTGCCAGATATAAGCTGAACTTGATAAAGCAGAGAAAAAAATCACATCTTACAGCTAATAAATACAAAAAACAAAATGGCAACTATAAAAATTATTCACATTCTTACAGGCATTATCTTCTCAGAGAAGCGCAGATCTTAATTGATTAAAACCATCATTTGCCCAGTGGAATTTAAGACATATTAGAAGACTTTATTCATAGAAACAAATATCAACATGCTGGTTGGAAAGTCCCTATGCTCAGTAGTCTTATAAAATACTGTGCATTAGCATATGTTGATGTTTTCTACATACAGACATACATGTTTACTAAATAAGTGTATTGTCAATTGTTATCCTTAATCACAAAGTAATTTATTTACAACAGCATAATTGAAACTGATGCTAAGTACTTCTACTATTCATAAATGCAGAGAAATCTAGTTTTAAAACATATCAGTACGAAACTTGAAAGGTCATTTGATTTTGGAACAAAATTTTGTTTTGTTCCAAAATCAAATGACCTGGAGAAATCTGCATACTATTGAGATACTTATGGCCGGCAGGCACAAGGTATTTATATCATTTATACTGGAATTTTCTTAATATGTTGAATCATTTAGTGAAAGAAGCCTGATCTGATGCAAAAAGAAAGCAAGATACTGTGTTTTTATTTTTGTTTTTCAATGCTGGTCGCCTGGAGAGCAAACACAATGCTTCTACTGCACTGGAAAATCCGAAGCTACAAAGATGATTTTCAAAATTAAGGGCAACTCACAGCTGAAAATTATACCTTTGGGCAAAGGGCCAATTCGGGATGCGTTTCTCTCTGATTTGGAGCCGTGCCAAAGTCCCTCAGTCCCATTTGTTCAGTTTTACAGCTAACAAATAAAAAGGAAATACTGAGAATGTAGCTGAAGTGTGGCTGCGTGGAAGTCAGTATTTAAGGTCTTGCTTAAGATGCATGTTAACATGTTAGAGCTGTATGGTAAGAACAAGAACCATTGGGCATTTTCAAAGCAGCAGAACCTTACTACGGAAAGAATGCTGCTTATTAGTGGAGCGTTCCAGGGGTACCAGACCGCCAGGATTGCCAAAGGAGAAAAGGGAGGGACTAGGAAACTCTCCGCCAAACAGGACCACATTTTGACTTTAGCACGAAAACCAGGATTCGTTGAAATAGACTTGGAAGTTGACAACACCGATTTCTAAAATAAACGCATGGTATAATTTCACCTGATTACCATACTAAAATCGTTGTTTATTTTCACCTTACACTTAGATAACTGCTAAAGATCAAGCTAATTGGATTTGACAGTTTTCACAAACCAAATCCCCCAAATAACTTTATTAATACTATTACTGTTTTTCAGGTTACAGATAAAAATGTCTCACTTAATGGAGAAACAAACTTAGCCTCCTGTGTCTTTCAACTTAAAAAGAGCTGTTCTTTTTGGAATGCTACAACTTTTAAAAGAAGTAACTGTAAACGAAATAAAAAAAAATTATTCTGATTTAGCCACTGTTAACTCTTAGAGTATTAATAACCACGTATACATAGTGGACTATGTATAATTATGTAATTTTGTATATAAAAATAAATTATACATAAATATGTATATCATATATACATATATGAATATATTTATTAAAAGGCTAAAATTTTTTAATGTTATATATATCATAAGTAAAAACATTTTAAAGCAGAATGATCAATAAGAGTGGGTTATTCTGCTTTGCAATATACTTAATTTTCATTTGACCATGCATATTAAACAGCTTTCTGTAAGACTACTATTTTAACTGTAGGTAAATAAAGACTGTAGTATCCTTTTGGAATAGGTTTTAAATGAAATGTGCATAACACCATTCAGTGAAACTGGTTTTTCCTCTAGGCTCTACATTCCTTTTTTTTTTTTTTTGAGACGGAGTTTCGCTCTTGTTACCCAGGCTGGAGTGCAGTAGCGCCATCTCGTCTCACCATGATCTCTCGCTCAGATTCAAGCGAGTCTCCTGCCTCAGCCTCCCGAGTAGCTGGGATTTGAGGTGTGCACCACCATGCCTGGCTTATTTTTCATATTTTTAGTAGAGATGGGGTTTCACCACGTTGGCCAGGCTGGTCTCGAACTACTGACCTCAGGTGATCCACCTGCCTCAGCCTCCCAAAGTGCTGGGATTACAGGCGTGATCCACGTGCCCAGCCGGATCTAGATATTCTTAATACAAAAAATTAAAATAGCTGTTGCTTTTGCAATATACAGCACGGTTTTTTAAAATCTCAGGTTTTGGAATAAGGCTGTCAGATCTATGTTGGAGTTCCAATTCCACACAGCTGTGTGATCCTTGAAAAATTATTTAAACTTTCTGAGCCTAAATTTGAACTTAAAAATTTTTAAAGATTAAATATGATAATGCATGTTAAGTGCTTAACCCCAAAATGCTATTGACAGCTAGCACTTACTCTGTGTTATTTGAAAAATAATTTTATTGATCTCACCTACCTTTCGCTCCCAAAAATCTCATAGGGATTTTCACTTGGAGTGGTGGTAAATTTATACCTTGAGATTGTCCTTCTGTATAATATTCAATCATCTTGTATTGCTTCAAGAAATCCTTTGTATACCTGGAGAAGTAGACCCAATTCAGGGTTTTCTCCCCTTCACATAAAGTACTGGCTCAGGCTAGAGTGCAGTGGCACGATCTCAACTCACTGCAACCTCCGCCTCCTGGGTTCAAGCAATTCTTGTGCCTCAGCCTCCCAAGTAGCTGGGATCACAGGCGTGCGTGCACCACCATGCCCAGTTAATTTTTTGTATGTTTAGTAGAGACAGCGTTTCGCCATGTAGCCTAGGCTGGTCTTGAATTCCTGACCTCAAGTGATTGGTCCGCTTTGGCGTCCCAAAGTGCTGGGATTACAGGTGTGAGCCACCACGCCCAACTGGTGTTTTCCCTAGGTAATGTTATTTCTGCTTATTTTAAACGTGAACATTTTCTGATATATTTTCTACTGATTATTGATTCTGTAGGGAAAAGTTACTGCATTTATTTTTTAGCTTGTTACGTTATTTAAATATATTAGCTCAAGATGGTCTCATTAATTCTCTTGGCAGAAGTCCATATCACCTGTCAATAATGATTATTCTATATCCTTTCTTATGATAATTTTATGTATACCAGTTTCATATCTATTGCATTAACTAGACTTCACAAAAATGCTCAGTAATACTAGGGAAAGTAGGAATTTTTGTCTTCTTGATTTTAACAGAAGTGTCTCCATGGACTTTGAGTTATTGGTTTTCAATATGCATTTTTTAATCATGTAAAGGTAGTTTCCTATTATTTTTAGTTTTCTAGTTTTGTTTTCATCAGTGGTGGATATTTATTATTTTCAAATTCTACATAGAACATCTATTGTGATAAATTTGTATTCTTAACTGCTAATCTGTTGATTTAATTAATTAATAGATATCCTAACACTAAGTCATCTCTTCTAGAATAACACCTATGTAACTATGTTGTATTATTATTTTTGAAAGACTGTTCTATTCAGTTTGGAAATATTTCATTTAGAATTGCTGACACTGATTTTCCTATGTATAGTCATTCTCTAGTTTTCCTTTCACACCATCTTTACCAGGTTTTGGTACTAATATTGTGCTGTTTCTTAAAATGATTTAGGACATTTTTTCATCCTTTCATTTGTCCTGGAAAAGATGAATATAGGAATAACATGTTCTTCAAAAACTAGACACACTCTCTGGGTTGCAACTTTTTCATTTAAAAAATTAGTTTAAAGGTTTTTCTAATTAACTTGTCAAATGTTTTGCTGATTATTTGTTCAAAACTCCTCCAGAGGCTGCCATTTCTCCTCATCCTCTTTTCTTCAGGATTAAATTCTGTCATTAATTTATTTAATTTTTAATTTGAGTTTTACAAATTTTTATTTTATTTATATTTTCTACTGTCCCTTGTTTTTTATTATAGTCACCTTTTATGTTTTTCAATTCCTTTCTCCCAATTTTCTTTTTGTTTGTCAATTTCTATACTTGGTTCATTTACTTTTAGCCTTTTCTTTCCTTTGTATCATTGTTGATTGCAACCCAACACCTTCCTTCTGGGTTCATTTTCTTTCTTGCTGAGTGAAATCCTTAGTAGTTCTTTCAATGAGTGTTCTGTGAATGGCACATTCATGGAGGATCTGACTGAAAATGCCCTTATATCATGCTGACTTTCTGTGACCCAGTGAGTAGAGAATTCAAGGTGGACAACTGTTTTCTCCTTGCATTGTGAAGATGTTTTTTATTGTCCTATAACACGTATTGTTGCTGGTGAGAAGTCTGCGATAAATCTGATGATCATTTCTTTACTGCCTCTTATCTTTTCTCTCTGGTAGCTTTTCAAGTTTTTTCTTTTTCATAGATATTCTGTAACTTTACCATGATGTGAATAAGAGATCATATTTAAAAATCTATCTTGTGTAGGACTCTATGTTTCTTCACTCTAAGAGCTCATTTGTTTATTCAATTATGAATAATTATCATCCATAATTTCTTTTAACCTTGCCCTTACCTTATTCTAGAGTCTTGCTTTGTGGAACTACTATTATCTAGCTTGCTCTCTTTCTCTTCTCCATGGCTCTTCTCTTCTCTCTGATATTTAAATCTCTTGTTTTCTTTCTGAGCTGTGTTCTGATTCATTTCCTATAATCCATATTTTAATCGACAAATTCCACATTCAATTATATATATATTTTTTAATTTATTTATTATTATTATACTTTAAGTTGTAGGGTACATGTGCATAACGTGCAGGTTTGTTACATATGTATACTTGTGCCATGTTGGTGTGCTGCACCCATCAACTCGTCATTTACATCAGGTATAACTCCCAATGCAATCCCTCCCCCCTCCCCCCTCCCCATGATAGGCCCTGGTGTGTGATGTTCCCCTTCCTGAGTCCAAGTGATCTCACTGTTCAGTTCCCACCTATGAGTGAGAACATGCGGTGTTTGGTTTTCTGTTCTTGTGATAGTTTGCTAAGAATGATGGTTTCCAGCTGCATCCATGTCCCTACAAAGGACACAAACTCATCCTTTTTTGATGGCTGCATAGTATTCCATGGTGTATATGTGCCACATTTTCTTAATCCAATCTGTCACTGATGGACATTTGGGTTGATTCCAAGTCTTTGCTATTGTGAATAGTGCTGCAATAAACATACGTGTCCATGTGTCTTTATAGCAGCATAATTTATAGTCCTTTGGGTATATACCCAGTAATGGGATGGCTGGGTCATATGGTACATCTAGTTCTAGATCCTTGAGGAATCGCCATACTGTTTTCCATAATGGTTGAACTAGTTTACAATCCCACCAACAGTGTAAAAGTGTTCCTATTTCTCCACATCCTCTCCAGCACCTGTTGTTTCCTGACTTTTTAATGATCGTCATTCTAACTGGTGTGAGATGGTATCTCATTGTGGTTTTGATTTGCATTTCTCTGATGGCCAGTGATGATGAGCATTTTTTCATGTGTCTGTTGGCTGTATGAATGTCTTCTTTTGAGAAATGTCTGTTCATATCCTTTGCCCACTTTTTGATGGGGTTGTTAACCTACAGAATGGGACACATTCAATTATATTTAAGCTCCATTTGAACTTCCGTATTATTTTAAAGTTATTTTTTTCCTTGACTATATTCTTTATCTCTAGAATATCCATCTGTTTCTTATTCAAACTTGTCTATTCTTTTATTCACATAATCTCAATTTTGCCTTGTGGATTTGATTATTCCTAAATTTTAAAAAAAGATATATTTCTTTTAAAATATTTTTACTTGACATATTAGCTTTAGTTCCTCAAATGTATTTTCCATTCTTTATTGTACTGGCTAATAATCTGGCATGGGTCTCTTAGGGCATTGGAAATTAAGAAAACTAACCTTTTAGCACTCTCAGAAAAGAGAAGCATTGAATTTGGTGTAGGTATGCCTAGGTCTTTCCATGTCAGTCCTGTTATGGAATCACCTAAATTCTTGGTCCTATGTTTCCCAACCCACAGACCCTATGGGTTGGGGTCTATAAATCTATAGCCATTGAGTGTTGTTGTAAATAAATAATGTAAGTCTATTTCCATATATATTTAACTTCTGCCTCTCTTGAGTGATAAGCTTTATAAGTGACAGGAATCTTGTTTATCATGTTCATTATCTTGTTTGCAATCCATAACTATTAAATCAATCAATGTACAAACTGATTTCAGTGCGTTTAAAACTAACATTAACGATAATATGTATATTAATTAACAAAAACATCAGCTGGGAACCTTCAAGGGTTCCATAAAATTGGTAGTTTATGTCCTGGCTGCCTAAAGCACTCTCCAAGACTTCTGCAAATTTTTGAGCAGCTTGCATTCTCTAGTCTTCTACTTGAAGTCCCCTGCATCCTTTTTTTTTTTTTTTTTTAATTTTATTTTTTTTAAATTTATTTATTATTATACTTTAAGTTGTAGGGTACATGTGCATAACGTGCAGGTTTGTTACATATGTATACTTGTGCCATGTTGGTGTGCTGCACCCATCAACTCATCATTTACATCAGGCTGTCTAAGACATTTGCTACTTCAACCCAGCATGAAACTTGTCTCCTTCTTTAGTTTTCACAACCAAAATGTATTTACATCTTACATTTGTGAGTTTACAAAACATCGTTGAAATTTGCGGGTGGGAAGGTCAAAGGAAGAGAGTCATTTTAGGGACTGATCTTCCTTCCCTTTTGCTAGCCACTCTTCCTGTCTTCTCTTCCCCTTTCCCACTCTTCCTCCCTGTCATCCTCTTGCAGTGCTTTTTTTTTTTTTTTTTTTTTTTTTTTTTTTGTGAGACAGAGTCTCGCTCTGTCCCCCTTGCTGGAGTGGGTTATCTCGGCTCACTGCAGCCTCTGCCTCCTGGGTTTAAGTGATTCTCCCACCTCAGCCTCCCAAGTAGCTGGGATTACAGGCACCCAACATCATGCCCAGCAAATTTTTTTATTTTTGTAGCGATGGAGTTTCACTATGTTGGCCAGGCTGGTCTTGAAATCCTGATCTCAGGTGATCCTCCCACCTTGGCCTCCAAAGTGCTGGGATTACAGACATGAGCCACCACACCCAGCCTGCAGTGTCTCTTAAACCTCCAAATCCTATCCTCTCTCTGTGTTATGGAGAGCAGTGCCTGCCTCACATTCCTGCCATCCCCTCCACGTAATCATCAGGCTGTTTTCTCAAAGCGAATTTGCTCACTAAAAATAATTCTAGTATTAACTATTTTTTCCTGGTGCTAATTCTTGTAAAAAGTTTGTCTTGTTTACTTAGTTATTAATATGATTAATTCAATATAATTTTTTAAATTTGAATATTACTCAAATTCATAGCAACTTTTTATCATTATGTATTTTCTCAAGCCAGAAATGTTAAAAGTTGACAACCACCACTGTGCAGGCACCTCTATGATGAGCATTAGTGCCACATGGCCAATATTTCCAGTTCTCCCCACCTTCTGAGCCTGTGCAAGGGTTGCACATGGAGGCCCCCTTGGAGCTAGGTGGGGCCATGTGACCAGCTTTAGGAAATGAGTTGTGAGTGGAAGTGATGACTCCTGAGCCAGGCTTGAACTGCCAGTGAGAGATTCTCCAGCATTCCACTCTTCCTTCTGCTTCAGCGATCAGAGATGATGGTGGCTCCATTGGCCTGGCTGCCAGAGTGGCCACAGTGATCAGTGGCCTTCACTGATTCAGGATGGATATGTAGAGTGACCTAGAAACAAAACTGATGGTTTTGTAAGTTACTAGCATTTTGAAGTTGTTTGTCATTGCCACATAGCCTACCCTATCCCCGCTGGTAAAGGGTCTACATTATCTTTTGACATAAAAAGGAGCTTCTCATATTTGAAAAAAAGGTTGTGAGCTATTTTCTGAATAACAGACAGCCATCACAATCCCTGGAAAAGGACAGGATGATCTGGAGCACATCCAGCCTCCTAGATCTACACTGGCTTCATTCAACAAATATGACTATCAACTCTTCAGGAGCATGGAAGGTCCAATCCCTCATCTGAGTCCTCCACACCATCCCTAGTGATATTTCAGGAACCAGCACATAAACATACCCAGACATTTTAATTGCCTTATTTATAATTGTTTCTTTCCATAAAACCTTTGATATGTAATATAACTAAAATTACTGTCAAAAGAGTACACAAAACAAAATTAGAAATTAGGATTATAGAGGGGAAAAGAAGACTGCAAATATATTGATGTAGGTAAGTTCACAAACCCTAAATGCAGCAGAGTAATTCTAATTTGGCAACTGTGACAAAAAGAGAAACAGGACAGTAACTTTTCCTATTGAAAATTAGGCAGCAGTTAAGGCTTTTACAAGGAGGAACAAGGGATTGTGGGAGAGTGGAAAACATCTCATCAATTAGAAACAGAAATGTGGTGAAGGTAAAAGGGAACTCCACCTTTTTTGCTTGTTTTGTTTCGTTTTGTTTTGCCCTGCTGCGTGAGACACACAGAAGATTCTACTAAGTTTCAACTAAGTTGCTAGACTCAAACATTGGGAGCCTTTGAGAATGCCACAACTAGCCTCCAACCATTGTTTTAAAATGTTCAATTTGATTTAAATGTTTGATTTTTATATGTCAAAATTGGCTCCCATTTCTTCTTTGGGTTTTCTAGTACAAAACTGACAAATCAAGTTAGAAAATCTTCATGTGAATAACAGCTAAGCATAAAAAAAAAAAAAAAAGCTCTGATCACAGGGGATTGTTATTTTCCTGGCACACAAACTACAATGAGAATTGCTATAAAACTACAATACATAGCTTGTCGTGTGTGTGTGTGTGTGTGTGTGTGTGTGTGTATGTATGTGTATATGTATACTCACATGTTGTGCTGTGTTTCAATGAATTTGGGTCATTGCATAGCTTGTCATTAGTGTGTGTACATTTGTGTGTGTACATCTGCATGTGTGCACTCACTTAGACTATGTTTCAATCAATCTGGTTCCGCAAAAACAATATCAGATCATCTGAACACATTTTTAGGTAAAAGCTACATTCTTTTGAATAGCATAGAAGTTAGAAGCACTGTAAGAAATGAATATAAAAGAAAAAAATCAAAATATAGAAAAAGAATGAGCAAAATCTATTCAATAGTAAAATACTAAACTTTAAAATACAAAGCACTGGCCAGGCGCAGTGACTCACACCTGTAATCCCAGCACGTTGGGAGGCCAAGGCAAGCGGATCACCTGAGGTCAGGAGTTCGAAACCAGCCTGGCCAACATGGTGAAATCCCATCTTTACTAAAAATACAAAAATTAGCCAAGCGGTGGTGGGAGCCTGTAATCCCAGCTACTTGAGAGGCTGAGGCAGGAGAATTGCTTGAACCCGGGAGGCAGGGGTTGCAATGAGCCAAGATCATGCCATCGCACTCCAGCCTGGGCAACAGAGTGAGACTCTGTCTCCAAAAAAATAATAATAATAATAAAATAAAACACAGAGCACAGAAAAAAGAGTACAGAAAAAAATACAAACCACCAAGGTTCAACTTATCACATTCATCTATTCAACAAATATTTACTGAGTGCTACTGTATGCCAGGCACAGTTCTGGCCTCTGTGGATATAGCAGTGGACAAAAGAGACAAGAATTCCTGCCCTCATGGAATTTACATCCTGGAAGGTGGGGAGGGAAACAGACAATAGACAAATAAATAAATTATAAATATATTAGAGACAGAGAAGTGATGTGGAAGGAACCAAAGCAGAGAAGAAGGATAAGGAGTGGGGGTGAAATTTGTCCCCAACACTTAGAACAGTTCCTGGCACAGACGTTTCAAACACATGTGTTTGAAAAGGCAGAAGTTCATAGTTAAGTGCCTTAGTCTCAAGACTGAGTTTAACATTGGAAATTTTACAGATTTACTATGTGTTTGTTATTTCCATTAGCACCTCAGGGGTGCTAACAAAGCTTTAAAAAGACAAGAGTTCTAACTTGGAACAAAATTTTGATGTATTTCTATCAGTTTCTTGGAAATGAGGACCTAAATAAGTTGTTACTGAGTGACAAAGAAGTTTTGTTTGTTTTGGTTTGTCTATTTTTGTTTTTCTCTTTCTTTTTTAAATCATCAGGAATAAAGTGTATTCTGTCTCTTTTGCCTTTGGGGCATCCTTTCTCCCATGTCTACACTATCTACATGTCTACAATATCTACACTTTGATTTTTCTTTGAAGGACTGCCTTTCCCCATTCTTTGTCCATGTGGCTCCAGTGGGCATCAGGAGGGGAGAAGTGACCTGGCCTAGCCAGTAAGCCTATTTCAACTCCTTGGCCAGAGGATTTGGTTCAGGTGTGTTGCCCAGTAGAAGCCACTGGAGCCCTGAAATTCTGCTGGTGCTACTGGAAAAGAGGTGTGTCCTCTTCTCTGGATGTTTTAACTTTGCATGATGTAAGCCTAGGGTAGCCAGGGACCAGTTGGGGGAAAGATCTGCTGGAAAGTGAGGCCAACAGGAAAGAGGCAGAGCTGGGGACTGGAGAGAGTCCCAGTGACATTATATGGGTACTTCAGAAGAGATCATTTTAATTTCATTGAGCCAATAAATTCCCTTTGATTGTTAAATAACTTTTCCATCAGCATATTTATGAGTTTGTTCATTCAGAAAATATTTTCTAAATACCTAACATATATTCAAGGCACTGTTTTAAATGTTGGCAATATAGCACTGAACAAAACAAAGCCTCGCCCTCATAAAGCTTATATTGGTGAACAGATAACAAATAAATAATCAATGAACATTTAATGTCATGCCAAGAATTGTGACCTGTAAAGAAAAAGAAGGCAGGGTTATGGGAGAGCAAATATTGGGGAATAGTTTAGAAAGAAGAGCTAGGGAAGGCCTTTCGGAGCAGAGACCTAAATAAGTGAGGGATAAAAAACCCCTCTAAGTATTTATAGAAGGTTATTTTAAGCACAGGGACAAAAAGTTCAAATTAAGAAGCCAACGTGCTTTGTATATTTGAGGGAGACACAAGGAAGCCAGTGTGGCATGGCTTCCACAAGGAATGACAATTATTCTTTCAGTGACCCTCTGAACCCACCATTTGTTTGACCTTCACCAAATATAGATAGAACACATGCAAAGACATGACAACACTGAGTCACCATTAAATAAACAGATAGTAAAACTTTCTTTGACTTAGGCTTATGACTAAATCTTCAAGAAGTGCCCTTCTTCTGGGGTTGCCCACAAGGCTGGAGAGTCTGATGAGGCCACTCAGACACTCCTGGTTGAGTATTTAATCACTTCAAGATTTTGCTCCTTGCTTATCTTACCACTGCCAATTTTATAACAACTCTGAGTTTTCAGCAATTGTTGTATTCATCATTTTGTTTTCTGGCCTTTCTCAGTTACCTATAAAGTGTAGAGAGGGTAATAGACTCGGAGAGTCTTGCTTGGAATTTTGTGAGAGAACACAGCATGTGGGGATGAGGTGCTTGGTAAAAATTAGCAGGTACTGAGTGAAGTGAAGAAGATACAATCAATAATTCTTTGGCAAGAGGATAAAATACCCAATATTTTCATATTATCTTCTCGCCTTTCTCCCTAAAAGGCAAAGTATTAAATTTTGATTTAATGCAGCCACCACAAATCACTACAGAACACCAAGTCGTATGTAGGACAGTCCTCCCTCTGGTCCTCCCTCTGTTAACAACACCACCTACAAGTCATTCTCAGCATTTTAATAGGTAGTCACGTCCTGCTTATATAATGGAGAAAGTTCTATTTCTTGTGTTTGTTTTGTGAACTGAACTAAATTATAAAGAGGAATTGATTGAAATTCAATGACTCTCTCAAAAATGACAGAGTCCAACTGACAGAGTCAAAGATTGAAATCTAAATGCTCTGTGTTACTCTAAGCACCTGAATTTTCATTCTGATTGTTAGATATTTTAGACTCGTTTATTAATTTATCAGTAAAAGTGTTTCCCAATATGAATAACTTGTTCCTCAGTCAAATAAGTTGGGAAGATGCTGACTTAAAACCAAGTTAAATGGACCATACTCAATGCTAAAAGACTGAAAACTCTCTCTAGGGTCAGGAACAAGACAAGAATGCCTGCTTTCACTACTGCTATTCAACATCGCACCGGAAGTTCCAACCAGAACTATTAGAAAGGTAAAAGAAATAAAAGCCATTCAAATTAAAAAGGAAGTGGTAATGATATCTCTATTCACAGGTGATATGATTCTATATGTAGAAAATTCCAAAAAAGGATGAGCTCATGTTCTTTACAGGGGCATGGATGAAAATGGAAAACCATCATTCTCAGCAAACTAACACAGGAACAGAACACCAAACACCACGTGTTCTCACTCAGAAGCGGGAGTTGAACACTGAGAACACATGGACACAGGGAGGGAAACATCACACACTGGGGCCTGCTGGGACATGGGGGGTTAGGGGAGGGATAACATTAGGAGAAATACCTAATGTAGATGGTGGGTTGATGGGTGCAGCAAACCACCATGGCACATGTATACCTATCTAACCTGCACATTCTATACATGTATCCTAGAACTTAAAGTATAATAAAAAATAATAATAAAAAAGAAAAACCAATGAACTAGAGGAAAAAATTTCTTAAAGAGAATTCCACAGAATTTGTAAGGAAGCTACTAGAGCTAGTAAACAAATTCAGCAAAATTTCAAGGTACAAGATCAACACAAATATTAACTTTGCTGCAATATACCATCAATAAACAACCCAAAAAGGAAATAAAGAAAAACAATGCGGCCAGGCACGGTGGTTCATGTCTATAATCCCAACACTTTGGGAGGCCAGGGTGGGCAGATCACCTGAGGTCAGGAGTTCGAGACTGGCCTGGCCAACATGGTAAAACTCCATCTCTACTAAAAAATAAAAAATAAAAATAAAAATTAAAAAAATTAGCCAGGCGAGGTGGCGGGCGCCTGTAATCCTAGTTATTCAGGAGGCTGTGGCAGGAGAATCGCTTGAACTTAGGAGGAGGAGGTTGCAGTGAGCTGAGATCATGCCACTGCACTCCAGCCTGGGTGACAGAGCGAGACTCCATCTCAAAAGAAAAAGAAAAAGAAAAGGAAAGAATACAAAAGCTATGTATAATAGTCACTAAAATACTTAAAAACAAATCTAAACAAGGTGTATGTTTATTACTAAATATTTAGTATTTAGTAATTAAATACTTAGGAGTACTTAGGAATAAATCTTAACTAATTAGAAATTAAATACTAATGATAAATCTAAAGAAAGAAGTAAAAGACTCATATACTTAAAACTACAACATTGCTGAAAGTAATTTAAGAAGACTTAAATAAATGGAAAGACATTTCATGTTCATACATAGGAAGAGTTACATTGTTAAGAGGTCTATAATACACAATGTGATCTATAGATTTAGTGCAATCACTATCAAAATTCCAACAGCCTTTTTTTTTCAGAAATAGAAAAGCTAACTCTCAAATTTATATGATATTGCAAGAACCCCTACATAGTCAAACAATCTTGAAAGAGGAGAATGAAGTTGGGGCACTCCCATTTCCTGACTTCTAAACTTACTACAAAGGTACAGTAACTAAAATAGTATGGGACTCACATTTCAACAGAGAGATAGACCAATGGAATAGAATAGAGAGCCCAGAAATAAACTCTTACACATATAAATCAATTAATTTTTGACAAAGATGTCAAGACCATTTAATGAGGAAAGGATAGTATTTTCAACAAATGGTTCCAAGAAAACTGAATATCGACATGCAAAATGTGAGCTCCATATATATGTACCATATACAAAAATTAACTCTAAATATATCAAAGGCCTCAAACTAAATAGCTAAAACCATAAAACTCTTAGATGGGGACAATGGGGAAAATCTTTATAACATTGGATTTGGTAACAATTTCATGCATTTGACACCAAAAGCACAGATAATGAAAAAAATATATATATATAGTGTGGATTTTATCAAAATTAAGAATTTTTTATGCATCAAAGTATACCATCAAGAAAGTAAAAAGACAACCTACTGAATGGGAGAAAATATTTCTAAATTATATACTTAATAAGTGATGGATACTCAAAATATATATTTTAAAAACTCCTAGAACTCAACAACAAAAAGTCAAACAACTAGGTTAAAAAGTAGATGAAGGACATCAATAGATATTTCACCAAATATGATATACAAATGTCCAATATAATCATGAAAAGATGCTTATCATCATTAATCATTAGAAAAATGCAAGTCAAAATGACAGTGGATAGCACATCACACCTACTAGGATGGCTATAATTTTTAAAAAGGGAAAACGGAAGGTGTTGGCAAGGATGTGGAGAAATTGGAAGTCTCACAAGTGCTGGTGAGAATGCAAAATGGTACATTTTCTGTAGAAAACAATGTGGCAATTTCTTAAATAGTTCAAATAGAACCACCATATGACCCACCAATTTATCTCCTAGGTGTATATCCAAAAGAATTAAAAGCAGGGACTCAAACACATTTGTGCACTGATGTTCACAGCATTATTCACAATGGCCAATATGTGGAAACAATTCAAATGCCCACCAACACATAAAGGGATTATGCACATGATAGTATATTATTCTGCCGTAAAAAGGAATGAAATTTTGATATACGCTACAACGTGGGTGGTCCTTAAAAATATACATAGTGCAAGAAGCCAGACACAAGATAAATATTGTATAATTCTACTTATATGACGTATGTAGAATAGACAAATTCAAAGAGACAGAAAGTAGAGAAGAGGTTACCAGGGGCTGGGAGGCAGAAGGAAAGGGAGTCGTGGAAACAGAGTTTTTGTTAAAGATGATGAAAACATTTTGGGTATGGATACTGGTGATGGCCACACAACATTGTGAGTGTATTTAATGCCACTAAATCACATACTTACAACTGGTTAAGATGATAATTACGTTATATATATATTTTTTTCCACAATAAAACATTTCAAGGAATTTCTTTTCTCAGAGGCTTTTTTATGAATCGCCAAAAGGGGGAAATATGTGATACAACATAATTGTTGCAGAAAATTTTATGTGAATGTCATGATATATACTCTGTGAAATGTTGGTCATCTATAACAAATCTATAGAACAGTGTGTTTACTTGAGGCTTTAACTGCATGAAAAATGTTCAACCTCCCCCACAATAGAAATAATGCAAGTTAAAATTATAATGAGATACCATTTCTTAAGCTACCATTGACAAATGTCAAAATTAAAATAACACAGTATGTTGTTAAGCTGTGGGAAAATAGGCATGTTCATATAATCTTTGGAATATAAATTGGTATGAGTTCTACAAAGGATAATAGGCAATGTATACCAAAACAAAAATGAATATTCCCTTTGATTAAGCAATTTTATTCTAAGACTTTGTATTTTATATATTTTTGTATATGTGTGCAACTGTATAGATAATGCACATACAGTTATGTACATACTAAGTTACCATTATTTATATAATTTGTAATGTACATATAAGCTATTGCTTTATGCTTTGCAATAGTAAATATTGGAAACAACCTAAGTATCCATAACTAGGTCTGTACAAAGAAATTTTAGAATAGCTATACAATGGTATACTATGTAGCTGGAAAAAAAAAAAAAAGAAAAGGAAAAAGGCATTCCATTTGTGACAGGGATTAATTTATAGCAGACCAAACCTCCCACTACTAACAACTAGAATAACTAGATTAAAACGAAATTTGAAGGCAACAGAGTATTACCAAGGTAGCCAGAACCTGAAGGGCCAAGATCTTTAAGAGACGGGAAACTGAGATGGCTCAAAATTGAACAGGCAAAGAAGCTGAGAAAAGGAGAAAAAGAGGCTGCTAAGACACAGAGAAACGGAGAACAGCTTTTAGAAGTCTCAAGATCTAGTGAGAAAAAAACACTGGAGTTCAGGGCCACTAAGATATCCAGGAGTTGAGGAGCTAAGAGAAAGGAAGCAGATGTGAGACTGAAAATTTGCAGCTTTTCCCCTTGAAGCATTTGCGGATTCCTGATTTCGACAGCAGAGAAGAAACAAAAGAAGCTTGTCGTTCAAGAGAAGCTTAGAAGAAAGTGGGAACCAAGAAGTTTAGAGCTTTTGGCAGTTTCACAATGCTAGGAAGATATTTTCATTGACGTTTAGGGCTGTCTGAAAGACAGCGATAAACACCTCAAGTTTTCGTTTGGGATCCCTTAGAATCACAACCTAGGAATTAGAGAAAGCAGAAACTGACCAAGCATTACAAAGTCTGAAACACAACCTTAAAACTGTTTAATCCCTAATTGGAATAGGGTAATTTTCCCTATTCTGCCCGTCACAAGCTAAACTCATAGAGAAAGATGTCAATATTTCATACACAATGTCTGCCACACAATTTATTCTTTTCTTCCAAAAGAGAAAGAATAGAACAGAAAATAAACAATAGGAATAAATCTAAAAGTGATCCAGACAACTGAGTGTTCATAAACGGGCTTTAAAATGACTATTGAAAACATGTTTAATAAAATAAACTAAACAATTAAAACAATCAAGTTGAAAATCTAGAATGTAAAAATAAACATTTAGTCTAGGAACTCAATAGGTGGATTAAATATTAAATTTGACACACCTGTACAGAGGATTCGTGTTTTGGAAGGTAGGTCAGTAGAAAAAATAAGAAATAGAGGCCGGGCGCGGTGGCTCAAGCCTGTAATCCCAGCACTTTGGGAGGCCGAGACGGGCGGATCACGAGGTCAGGAGATCGAGACCATCCTGGCTGACACGGTGAAACCCCCTCTCTACTAAAAAATACAAAAAACTAGCCGGGCAAGGTGGCGGGCGCCTGTAGTCCCAGCTACTCGGGAGGCTGAGGCAGGAGAATGGCGGGAACCCGGGAGGCGGAGCTTGCAGTGAGCTGAGATCCGGCCACTGCACTCCAGCCTGGGCGGCAGAGCGAGACTCCGTCTCAAAAAAAAAAAAAAGAAAAAATAAGAAATATTTTATAATGATAAAAGTGTTAGTTCATCAAGATTATGAAAAAAGCATAAGAGAAGCTTAAATATATAAAGCAAAAATCAATAGAACTAATAAGATAAACCCGCAGTTTGAGTTTAGACTGAGATCCTTAACATACCTCTCAGTAACTGATAGAGAAGCAGACAAAAGATAAGTAAAAATTAGAAATTTTGAACAAAGTGGTATAAAAATATGAAACCAATAACTATACACAAAAGCAGAAAATATGTACGATTCTCAACTTGTGTTTGGAACACTTACCAAAGTGACCATATGCTGTACTATAATCAAGCCGAGTACGTTCTCTGATCACAGTGGAATCAAGCCAGAAATTAGTTACAAAGAACCCACAAAATCTCCAAATGTATGGAAATTAAGAAGTACTCTTTGACATAACACAGGATTAAGGAAGAATCTCAATGGAAATTTTTAAAAATGTTAGACTGAAATAATAAAAATATAACAAGTCAGATCTTGGGGAATACATGTAGGGTCACTATTCAAAAGAAATTTATAGCCTTAAATGCATGTTTTAAGAAATAATAAAGACTGAAAATAAGTAAGTGAAATATTAGTCTCAAAAAAGTGTAGAATAAGAGCAAATTAAACCAAAAGAAGAAAGGAAACATGTTAAATAAGAACGGATACTAATGAAATTGAAAAATAGAGTTAATCAGCAAGGTCAAAACTTGGTTCTTTGAAAAATCTAATAAAATTGATAAGCCCCTAGTAACATGGAGTTTTTTTAAAAAAGAGAGAAAAGGCACAAATTACCAATACTAGAAATAAAATCACATTACAGATCCAATAGACTTCAATAAATAAACAGGATATTATGAATAACCTTTTGTCAATAAATTTGAATATTTAAGTGAAGTGACAAACTGCTAGAAAAACAAAATTTACTAAAATTAACACAAGAAATAGAAAATCTGAAAAGATCTGTATTGATTACAGAAACTGAATCCATAAAAAATAATTCTGATATGAAATCTTCAGATCAAGAAAGGTATTTTGGTAAATTCTGCCAAATATTTAAGGAAGAAATAACACCAATATATTTCAAACAATTCGAGAAAACAGCAAAAAGAAAAGTGCTTCATAACCCATTTTATAAGGCAAGCATGATCTTGATATCAAACCCTGGTAAGGTACTGTTAAAAAGAAAAAAAAAATCTGATATTCTTTACAAATATAAATTTAATAATTCTAATAAAATATTAGCAATTGAATTCAGCAACCAAGAGACCTTTATTCCAGAAAAGTTGGTTTAACATCCAAAAAGTAATTAATTTACTTTTATAGCATAAAATAGAAAATCATGAGATAAGCTCAATAAATTAAAACATCTTAGAAATCTGTAAATAGAAGAAAGCTGTATTGCTATAAGAAGACTATGGGAAACCTATGGTTAAGATTATACACAACAATGAAACATGAAAAGCTTTCCCTGGAGATCAGAAACAAGGTAAGATGCCTGCCGTCATCACTTATTTATCTTCAGCATTGTTCTGGGGGTTTTAGCGAGTACAATGAAGCAAGGAAAAGAACTACTGGAAAAGGAGAAATGAAAAATAATAGAATAAAAATTATGTTATCACAGATACCATATTGTGTGTATGTAGTAAACTACATAAATGAAAGAAATCTATAAGAATATGGAGACAAATTATCAGAATTAATGAGTGGACTCAGCGAGGTCACTGGTTACAAGATTCACATCAAAAATCAATCATTCATATATACATAATATATAGTCTAATGAAAACTACGCAACTTTCTTAAGAAATACTTTTTAAAACCTTAATCAATGAAAGAATAAAACACATTTATGACTCTAGAGATTCAATTTTGTTACCTGGACAGTTCTTCCCAAAATGATCAATAGATTAAATACAGTCCTAGCTAATAACCCAGCAGGGCTTTCACCTGTGTGGGGTAAGTTCATATGAAATGGAACAGCCAAGAATAACAAGGATAATTTTAAGTATGAAGAATGAAATTAGAGTACTTATACTTCTGGATATCATAACTTACAATATATAAAGCCACAGTAATTAAAATAGTAGGATATTTGGTGCAAACATTGATAGATAAATGGAACTGAACAGAGAATTCAGGAACATACTCTACCTGATAGAAACATTCATGTTATGACAAAGGCGAGACAGCAATGCACTATTGAAAGGATGGTCTTTTCAATAAATGGCTCTGAGTGAATTGGATATTCATACAGATTGAAAAAACACGTTATTCCTATATCACCCCACAAACAAAACTTAATTCAAGGAGGATTGTTGATATCAATGTGAAAGGTAAAACAATAAAACTGCTAGAAAATAACATACGAAAATATCTTGATGACTTTGGGGTAGACAAAGATTTCTTAAGTGGATCCAAGAAACATTAACCATTATGAAGGAGGTTGATAAAATGGACTAGTTAAAATACTACAACTTCTGATTATTTAAAAAACACTATTAAGAGAGCGAAAAAGCAGACTGCAAGAAAGCATTTGCAGTACAAGTAGCTGCAAAGAACTCATATCAAATATCTATAAGTTTTACAAATAAATTTTTAAAAAACAGAGATAACTGAATGGAAAAATAGACAAAAGTCTTTAATAAACACTACAAAAGTGGATATCCAAATGGTCAATAAACATATAAAAAGAAACTCTATATTATTATTCATCAAGGACATACAAATTAAACAATGAGATATAAGTACACACTCTTTAGAATGACTCAAAAACACTGATAGTAAGTAATAACAAGTTTAGGCAAGAATGTATAACAAATGGAATGCTCATAAACTGCTAGAGAAAGAGAAAATTGTTACAACTATGTTAGAAAACTATTTGGTACTATTTGCTAAAGTTGAATGTGTACAGATGAAATGACAGCAACATGTATGGAATTTGTGGTCATTACAATAAATGAAATCAGCCAAGCACAGAAAGACAAATATCACAGGCTCTCACTCATCTGGGAGCTAAAAAAGTAGATCTTTTGAAACTAGAGAGTAGATTGGCAGTTGTACCACAGGCTGGGAAGGGTGGATGGGGGGATGAAGAAGCTGATTATTGGGTACAAATATACAGTTTGATAGAAGAAATAAGACCTAGCATTTCATAGATTAGTAGGGTGACTACAGTTTACAATAATCTGTTATATATTTCAAAATATCTAGAAGACAATAATTTGAACGTTTCTAGCATAAAGACGAATATTTAAGATGATGGCTATCCCAATTACATGGATTTGATTATTACAAACTATATAAATGTCTTAAATATCACACGTACCCCAATAATATGTACATCAATTGTATACAATATACATTTTGTATATTTTATATACAATATAAAATAAAAAAAATTAAGTCCTTCAGGTGATTCCGATGCACACTAGTGTTTGAAAATCACTGATCTGAGCTCTTCTTCTAACACCTGCAAGTGCTAGTTGTAATAATTGTAATACACTATTTGTGGCCCTTGAGCCATCATGATGTTTCACAGCTCCATATCCCAACCACTGGTACCTCCAATTGGAGTGTCCTTCACCCACATCTTTCTCCATATGACTAATTCCTGTGTATAATTTAAGATACAGGTAAACATTACCTCTCCTAGTGAGGTCAGACTTTAATCTTACTCCTAACTCCCTCTGCATACTTTTATCATAATATATACATCATATTTACTTAGCAACCTCCCCTGTTCTGAGGACTGGATCTATACCTCATTTGACTTTATTACCAAAACATAGTAGGTGTTCAATAAACATTTTTTTTTTTTTTTTGAGATGGAGTCTCACTCTGTCACCAGGCTGGAGTGCAGTGGCTGGATCTCGGCTCACTGCAAGCTCTGCTTTCTGGGTTCAAGTGATTCTTCTGCCTCAGCCTCCCAAGTAGCAGGGACTACAGGCAGATGCCACAACACCCGGCTAATTTTTGTATTTTTAGTAGAGACGGGATTTCACTATGTTGGCCAGGATGGTCTCGATCTCCTGACCTTGTGATCCACCCACCTCAGCCTCCCAAAGTGCTGGGATTACAGGCATGAGCCACCGTGCCCGGCCTCAATAAACATTTTTTTAAAAGAATAAATTAATGCTAACAGAACGATAGACAACATTGAATGAAGAAACCAGACCCAAAAGAGTAGGCATAATATATAATTGTATTTATATGAAATCCAAAAACAGGCAAAATCAATAAATGGTGATTGTGGCTGATTGCAAAAACGACTGCAATCCTCTGAAAACTCTTGCATTAAAAGGCAGAGTCTCATCCCTGGAAACTAAACTGGCCTTGTGACTTGCTTCGACAAATAGAATGCGTCAGAGCAACTTATCAGTTCTGAGTTGAGACCTCACGAAGCCTTGCAGCTTCTGCTCTTGCTGTTGTTGAAATACTGCCACTCTGTGAACAAGGCTGGGTTGGCTTGCTGGAGGGATTACACTCCAGCCAAAAGTCAGCCAGTCCCAGGCATCCAGCAGCCACCTGCAGATGCATGAGTGAGCCCCTGTGAGATGAGCTGAGTCTGCTCCAGCCCCACAGAACTGCCCAGCAGAGCTGAACCCAAATTGCCAAACCACAAAAATGTAAATAACTGTTGATTTAAGCCCCTGAGTTTTGGAGTGGTTGGTTATGCAGCAAATCTAACTGATAGGGTGGTGGAAGGAGTAGTAGTGATTGGGAGACCTGTTAACACGGGCTTTCAGGGTATTTATAATAAATCTGTTTCCTGATTCAAGTGCTGATGAAACATATGCATTCACATTGTTAAGATTCATTGAGCTGCATAATTATGATATTTATGTTTTTCCTATACATACATTTATTTCAATTCAAAAAGTAAAAATAAACTAAAATCTTTATGACTGAGATGAGATAATCTCATAGATATATTTTTAAGGGAAAAAATGAGAGCTCAAAAGGGGGCATATGGTATCTACCATTTGTGTAAAAAAAAAATGAAATGTGTGGGTGTGTCCATATGTTTATGTGTGTGTGTGTGTGTTTAATGTATTTCTGTACTTACTTGTCTATGCATTGTCTGTATCTTTAAACATACAGTATAAGAAACTAACAATACTGCCTCCAAGAGGGAAATGGGTAACTTGGGGATGGAATGGTAATAGAAAGACAATCTTCACTGCTGACCATTTTATGCTTTTTGAAGTTTGAACCACGTGAATTTATTACCTATATTTTAAACTTTAATAATAAAATTATGGCTTTAAAAGACCATTCTCTTAGGTACTCTGTTGTAAAAGATCACATAAAAATTTGGAGAAAGCAAATGTCAACAGAATTGCTAGCGAGATACTTTACTGCATGAGGTCAAGTGGTAGGATTTAGGATGGGAAATAAAATATTATATCACTTCTACAGTTGTAACTTGTCGCCCAAATCTGCAATCAAGAAAAGCTATTCATGGGATTTTCATTGTTTTATACAAGAATTCTATTGGCTTCCCATCAATCAGTGGAATGAAAATGCAAAAATTTTGAGTTCAGAGAATTGATGAGTATTGGAAAAGACAGTAAAGAAGAGACAAGTTTGAGACTCCAGATTAGAAGTTGAGTACTGAACTTCAGAAAGATCTTTTAATTGGTACTTATTCATAAGATTATGAATCTTAGCATAATTGAAATCCCGACAGACTAGTGGAAAAGTCATCATTTTTTTTCAATATAATTAAGAAAATGCTGTCTTTCCTAAGGGGATGAAAAAAAAATTTACTTCCATGTAATTCTGGAAGGAAAATTTTGTTTGCTGACAGACCAAGAGATACCACTTTTGTTGCCTTGAGCTTACATTCCCTTTTATTATTTTTTCTTAAAAAGGTAAATAAATAAGCTATCACTTCTGCTGCTACATTAATACTGGGCTACAGCCCTTGTTAGGACCTCTACTTCCTTGATACCTGAACTGTTTCCAAGGGCAGAGACTCCTGATACTACAACCTCCAACTTTTTTCTGCCTTTTTGATCCTTGGTTCTTTTCCTTACAAAGAACGAAATGTCAAGAACAAGACACCTTTAATTTCACACCTTGGAGCTCCTGTTTCCTGATAGTGAAGCATGCCTCTTTCCTAGATATTTGACACTAGAAATTCTTCAGGTGAGTCTCTGGCTGTAATTCTGCAGATTAGCCTGGTATACATTCTCTAACGGGAGACCAAACCTCATTTGAATGTGGTTACTCAAATAGAATAACCTCAAAGTGCAATGCAAAATCATATAATAAAATTATGGTTTATAAAATTAAATTATATAATAAAATTCATATAATAAAAATTAAACATACATGCTTTTTTTCTTTTTTTTGAGACAGAGTTTCACTTTTGTTGCCCAGGCTGGAGTGCAATGGCGTGATCTCAGCTCACTGCAACCTCCGTCTCCCAGGTTCAAGCGATTCTCCTGCCTCAGCCTCCCGAGTAGCTGAGATTACAGGCATGTGCCACCACGCCCGGCTAATTTTGTATTTTTAGTAGAGATAGGGTTTTTCCATGTTAGTCAGGCTGGTCTTGAACTCCTGACCTCAGGTGATCTGCCTGCCTCGGCCTCTCAAAGTGCTGGGATTACAGGCGTGAGCCACCACACCCGGCTACATCTTATTTCTTGAAGAGTTTTATGGCTTAATGTTTTAAGTTAATCATTATAAGAAATTAAAATAGATCTAAAATAAAGTTTTAAAAGGAGGAAGCAGGGTTATTTAAATGTAAATTAAACTGCTTGTGACTTGTATTAGACAGGGTAACGTTAGGCTATGTTGTGGCAACAAGCAAGCCCCCAAAATTCATTGACTTACCACATATCACAATAAACCATTTATTTTCCATTCATGTAAAGTTTTCCATGGATCAGCAGCTGGCCTGTGTCTTTCAAACTACGGCTTAGGGACCCAAGCTCTTACCATATCAAAGCTACATCACCAGAAACATGTGGTCTCCAGAGTCACCATGGGAGGGGAAAAAGGGATGAGGAGAAAAGGGATGGAGAAAGCATACTGGCGCTTCACTCCCTTGGCCTAGAAGTGACATAGTTCACTGCAGCTTGAAGTTGATTGGCCAGGGATAGTCACACAGCCCCACATCTAACTTCAAGGAAACGTGGGATCCATAGCGGGTACATGGATATTTGGGAAGCACTAACTCACTATCTCTGCCACATGGCTTTAGCCTGGTAGTTTGGGAAGGCAAGCCATGAATACAATGACTCATTTTATCCTCACAGTCACCCCTCAAGGCAGGAACTATTAATAGTCCCATTTTGCTGATATGGGAAGTGAGGCACACTGAGTTTTAAGTAAGTTTTTCTAAGTCACACAGCCATTAAGTGAAAGAGCTAGGATTCAAATCCAGTGTGGCTTCAGAGCCAGCACATTTAACTCCTACACTCTATTGCTTACCACATAGAAGGCAAAGTACAGGGCTAAAAACTTATCAACACAGTGGCCAGTCATTTTCTTTAATGGGTTAGTTAAAAACTTGGTAAATATGGGATTCTTTCAATCATAGAAAATTTTCTGTGCATATATTTTGTTTGAAATATTCAGCTAAGTTGGCAGGAAAAAAAAGTCAAATAATTGAACCTTGCTCTTTGCTTCAGCTATATAATCTTGGCCTTGAGGTTCCCTGAAAAGTTTTGAAGTTGGAATCCATGGTATATTTTCTCACCCTCATCCTCTTTATACAGGTTGCTGCTGTATGGAACATATGCAATGCACTGAATTAAAAGGGTAATTGCTCTGGCTTAATGAGTAGGGAAAGAAATTCACATTTTAAAAATTTTGAATGTTAATTCATTTTTGTCTAGGTGTCTGTGAAAATTTGATCAAAATCACAAAGGGATAATATCATTGAATAGCAAGTGGCCCCCCCTTCCATTCCAGGGGTTACATTCTGTGGGTCCAAAGCCAGGTGAGCATACTTTGTTTTTGTTTTTTTGTGTTTTTTTTTTTTTTTTTTTGGTCCCCAAATAAAGTTGACTAGTGCTTTCAGAGTAATAAAACAAAACAAAACAAAACAAAACAAAAAAACCAGAGGGGAGAGGGAGGGGGAGGTTCAACTTTTAGTTCCATGCAAGAAAACTGGGATCCATAAGAACAAATCTAAACTTTATTTTGCATGATCAGCTACACACATTAAAGGAAAATGGACTTCTACAATAAATAGCTTATGAGTCAGTGCTCACTGTAAGATTCTCTGGTACTGTAAAAATTTGTGGGTTTTCCACCTAAACTGGTTTTTAAGCTTCAGGGGAAAAAAATTAAAGACAGGACTATCATTTACTTATTCATTACAATGTTTTAAATGAAGTTAATTTTGGTGTACCCAGCCTAGTGAATTAACAACAAAAAAATATTGTTATGTCTGGAACAGGTGTTTCTATAATTGTGATACGTTAGTTGGAATTTTTGCAATGTACACTAGTTCTGAAATTCGTGCCTCTTTCTGAAAGATATAGAAAAAAGTCGACTCTGCTGGAGTCAGCAATCTATAAAGATTCCTCAGTCAAATTTCCTCAAGGGCCTAACGTATTTGCAAAGGCTGTGCTGAGAACCAGGGACAAGAACTGTCCGTATATTCTCATTTCTGTTTTGCTCAGTGTCCTAGAAACAGGGATAGCATTCTTTCTTTAATAAACCCTCTTCATAGCTCTTCTTTCCTGCCCTTATATTTTGTCCTACCATCCCTCAAGACTTAGCTAAAGATTTCTCCTCTGCAAAGCCGTCCTTGATTCTCTAAGAAACATTTTTTTTTTCTAGGCTAGCACTACAATATTTTGTACATGCTCTCTTATAGCAATAGTCTTAATGTATCACAGTGGTCTCCTTGGTAGACTGTAGGTAAGTTCACAGAAGCAAGAATCATGAGTTTATCTGTTTAAGCCCAAGACTTCTTAAACATTTGGTTTTGACACATTTAGGTGCTTAGCACATATGGTTTAATAAATGAATACATCCAATTTCTAGGTGAAAATAAGAAAATACATTACATTTAGATGTGGAGAAAAGAGAACCTTCTATATTGGTGGTGGAAATGTACATTGGTTGTTGGAGCACAGAAAACGATTCCCCAAAACATGGCACTCTGGCATGCTGAGTGCTTTGAAAATTGAAAGCCTCAGAAATAAGCCTCAGAACCAAAGTCTCTCTGATCCTCTTTCTCAAAGCACCAGGAAGGACTCTCCCTGGAATTTCTTTATCTAAGAAAGCTTTTTTCCAAAAGAAATGCAATTGTCTTAAGACCCCCCTCTCTTGGATTCTCATCACATAACCAGGAAAAATCAACCACAGAAGAGACTGGAAGTTGTCACCACACCCAAACAGACTTTTCATCTATTTTCCTGAGGGCAGCTCCAGAGACTGCCGGGGAGGCCTTATCTGCATAAGACAGCCTTTGTTGACAATGAAGTTCCATCCCTCACCTTCCCAACACCTCCCCAACACCTCCCCCAGACCTCAAAGGAAACTTGTCATTTACTTCTGCATTTCTATCTCCCCACTTCTCTATATAGAAGGGTATATAAGCATCTGTGCTCCATTGAGTTATTGGGTAATCATTTTCCTGCAATTCTCCTGGGCAATGTACATTAAAATATATTTGTGTGCATTTTTCTCCTATTGATCTGCTTTGTCAGTTTATTTTCAGAAGACCTGCAGAGGGTGAAGGGGGAAGCCTTCTCTCTTCACTCCTACATGGTTCATCCATAAGAAAAGCCATATAGAGGTTCCTGAAAATATTATTACCATTAAAAGTAATGACAAAAACCACAATTACTTTTGCACCAACCTAATAAAAATGGAACTATCATATGATCCAGCAATCCCACTTCTGGGTACATATTCAAATGAAATAAAAATCACTCCTTCAAAGAGATATTTGCACTCCCATGTCCACAGCAGCATTATTCACAATAGCAAAGATAGGAAAACAATCTAAGTGTCCATCAATGAATAAATGAATTTAAATATATATATCTTTCTAATATAAAGATATATTTGTATATCTTAAGTTTATGTAAGTATATGCATATATCTTTATATTTAAAGATATATAGATTATATATGATATCTTAGGATACATATATGTGTGTGTGTATATATATATGTGTGTGTGTGTGTGTGTGTGTGTATATATATATTTTTTGAGACAAGGTCTCACTCTGTCTCCCAAGCTGGAGTGCAGTGGCACAACCATGGTTCACTGGAACCTTAACCTCCCAGGCTCAAGCGATCCTCCTGCCTCAGCCTCCTGAGATGCTGGGACTACAAGTGTGTGCCACCACGCCCAGCTGATATTTATTTATTTATTTACTTATTGTAGAAACGGGATCTCACAATGTTTCCAGGGCTTATTTTGAACTCCTGGGCTCAAGAGATCTGCCTACCTTGGGCTCCCAAAGTTCTGGGATTACAGGCGTGAGCAACCACACCCAGCCATAAAATATATTTATATATAATAGAGTATTATTCATCCTTTAAAAAGAAAGAAATCCTGCCATTTGCAACATCATGGATGAACCTGGAAGATATTATGCTAAGCCAGGCACAGAAAGACAAATACTACATGATCTCAAATGTCGATCTTAAATAATGAGATTCAGAAAATATGGTTGAGTATAGCATTTATTCCATCCCAAAGCTTGGGAATGACCATGCAGAAAACACAGACTTCAAAGAATGAGTCAGCATTCCTAAGTGAGGAAGTTAACGTTTCACTCAACTTGAATAGAAGACAACATCTTCTATTCAAGGTAAGTACGTATGTTACAATAATCTGCACAGCTTGCTACATTCCAAAGAATATTGCTTTAGCATTCCACAAGACTCCCATAAGGAGGAGTCATGGTCTCTAGGGGGTTTATCTCTGGTGCCATTTGGCCTTTCCTAATCATTTATAGGACAGGAATGAGGAAGAGATTTAATCTATAAATGGAGAAGCAGAAGTTGCAGCAACCTATCACGTGACTCAGGCCACATATCCACCTTCTTCTTGATACTGGTGGGCTGGAAGAGGTCTCCAAGTAATGATGGGACCTCAACTCAGGCAGGTGTCCAAGCTCTTGACAGCATCCAGAAAAAGCATTCAAGGATAAGTCAGAAAATAGTGATAGTATGAAGAGTTACTGCAAAGAGAAAAGTATACACTCAAGAAAGGGGAGCATAGGCAGACATACTCAAGAGTCTTGTGATGGAGTCTGGGGTTTCCACCTTTGTAGGTTTCTTTAATCAAGGGGTGGAATATTTATGAAGATTCCTGGAAAAAGGTAGCAATTTCTGGAAACTGTGGTGCCACTCATTTTTACACCAAATATGGGAGTTCTCAGAACTGTTACAGTGCTGGTGGGTGTGTGATTATGTTAATGAGCATATAATGAGATCCTAGGAGAAAGTCAGGCTAAACCCAGTGCCATATTGGGTCCAGTTGGTTTTAGCCAGCTTGGCCCATACCCTGGTTTTTAGGGTCTTATCAGCCCCTAGCTTCTGCAGCTATTTCAACAGTTTCCTTTTGCTACTCATGTGAAACTGCTGCCTGGAATTTTCTGTTCTCCAGCAACCATCCTGTATTATTCCCGTCTCACTCTCAAGGCTCAAAATAATGTAAAGCTCCAACAGCTTTAAATCTGAATTATTATAAGTTTGAATTATTTAATTTCACACGTGTAGAATCTAAAAAAACTCAAACTCATAGAAACAGTGAGTAAAAAGGTGATTTTCTGAAGTTGAGGGATAGGGGAAATGGAGAGATGTTGGTCAAAGGGTACAAACTTTCAGTTATAAGATGAATAAATTCTGGAGACCTAATGTACAGCATGGTGACGGTAGTTAATAATATATCACATATTTGAAATTTGCTAAGAGAGTAGTGTAATGTAATGGGGAGCCGAGCAAGAAGACATGAGGCAGATGAGAACAGAGCTAGCCTTTATTGGGCTCCCCGACGAGGTTCACCGCTGCCCTAAGAGGAGGGCTGAGGAAATGCTCAAGCGGGTATGGGAGGCCTTTTATAGGGCGAGGTAGGCGGGGTTTGTAGGTTTCCGTTTCTGAGGAGCTTGCGCAGAGCAGGGATTTTTTGGCCGGCGCGGGCTTTTTTGGCGCGCTGAGAGTCTTAGCAGGAAGTGAAGGGCGGGGAGTCCTAAAAAAGGGCCTGCGATGCAGGGTGATACCGCCATGTTGGGTCTAGATTCCTGTCTAACAAGTAGATCTTATTCTCAACACACACAGAGTAACTATGTGAGGTAATGAATATGTTAATTAGCTTGATTGTGGTCATCAATTCACAATGTATATGTATATCAAAACATCACCTTAAACATATACGATTGTTGTCATTTATACTTCAATAAAGCTAGAAAACAAAGAAAATACATTGCATTTGGAAAACAGTGAATTCCCTACAATAACAACCAAACTGTGATTTCCTTACTGTTTGATAATTCAAACCAATTTAAAACATAATCTATGATAAAATAATTTGTTATACAAGCCACACAGTACTTGAATGCAAGCAATTCGATCTTCCAGTGGAGTGCAGCAGTTTCCACTACTACCCAGATTTTGCATGCAGTGTTAGAAGTTGGTAGGATTAAGTTCAAATTTGAGCTGACAAAAAAGCTGGAAGCATGCTGGCTCGTTACGAAATTAGCATAACACTTCTCCAGTTAGAGTCTAAAAGGGTAGGAAGATGCTTTCTCCTTTGGCTGGTCCTCACCACTCATTAGTGAATGGTACAGAGGACAAAGAGGTGGGACAGGGATCAAGAATCAAGGCTCACCTGCAGGAAAGATCTGTCTGCCTCAGAAAAAAATTTGTTCTCCAGACCCATACCAAGTGGTAGCCTGGGCTTGCCATGGTGCCTGCAAACTAGCACAGGGTCCTAGCTGTGGCCTATTATTGGGAAGCTGCAAATTTATCTTTGCAAGAAGACCAGGAGAAACCTGAAGCTTTCATCAGCTGCTGGCCTCTAAGTTCTAACAATGCCTCCCAGAGCCCATCTGATCCTCCCTGCAGCCTCTACTCAATCACCAGGAAAAAGGATCCCCGTAAAAGAGCCACAATTAAATATCAGAATTCAGCACACCCCTCTTTCCTTATTATCACCAAATTTCTAGACTCACTCTGCTGCTTTCACTGGCAACCCAGATATCTCACTGTTCTTGCATTGACACATGGGATTATATAGGGGCACACTAGTCACCAGATTCATTCATATAGAGAAAGGGCAGCCTAAAGCTTACAAAGTACTTGAGCCTTGGAGCAGCAGTCAATGGCCCCATGTTGTCAGAGATGATCTGACATTTCCCACATGCCCAGAAATGGGACAATGTCAGCAGTTCTTCTTTCTCCATTCCCGCTCTTAACTACTCTCCTAACCTTGACAATCACTCTAGTGGATTTATTATTTAGTCTCTGAATTTACATTCAATGTGTCTATTTAGTTGTCATGTGCCATGAAAAATAGGGTGTTGTTTTGTGTGTGTGTTTAGATTGTATTCATGGTGTTATGCCATTAAGCATTTTTCTATTTTTCATGCTACCTCATATTTTGAAATCTATCCGTGTTTCTCTAGTAAACCTGTTCCATTATTGTTGATGGAATATACCACATTTTTACACATTCCCCTCATGATCTTCAGCTCTTACTTTCCACAAATCATCCTGCTATGACTATAACCTTTGGCAACCTGAACCCATGATGTTGGCTTGGTGCCTAGCTTTGAAATCAGCCTTAGCATAGAATCATATTCAGAGGAGCGTTATCTTGACAAGCTACAATAATTGAAAAGCTATTAAAATAGCTTTAAATATGTTCCTTTCTTTATTTCTCCTCTAAACCTTCACTCAAATCCTACCTTTAGAAATGGCTTTTTGCACTGGGGTGCTCTCCCTTTGTGGGGTCATTCTCTACTCCCTCTGTTGCCTCTCTGTTCCTAACAGAAAAGTCTCCACTCATCAGTACTAACACCATCATAACCAAGAATCAGGTAGATAGAGGAGCAGAAGGGGGATAGGCTGACATTTCTCCCTAGCAGCTTCCCCTCCAACCCCAAGACACTTAGCTTTCTCTGTCATAAATGACATTCCCGACCAGGGAATTATGCTATTTACTTTTACCGTGCTCACTTTTGGCCATTCTTAAACATCTTGAAAAAGTTGTTTAAGAATGACATGACCATTGGTAATATGCATTAATTTATTCCCGGTGATTTTAAGTGAATTCGATGCATGCCCACTTGACATATCCCATAAGACAATGCAGACTCTTCACCAGGAGCCTGGAGCTCTCCAATCAACACTTACCTCTCTAATATCTGTGCCCTGCCTCCTGTGGCACTGCCAGGCCTCCTGACTCTCCTCTGAAAGTAGAGCACAACAATTACTACTTTCCAACATACACTATAATGTATGTATTTATCAAGTTTAGTTCAGTCTGCCAGCCCTTTGCTTCAGAAAAGCAAGCATTTATCTGCTTCTTTTGGGTTCTCTGGTGTATCCCAAGCACCAGGAACAGTGTCTGCCTAGCATTAGGTACAAATATTTGCACCTAGCATACAGGAATGAATGAATATGAATGAGTGGGCAAGTGAGCAATCTGCACAGGTGCTTCCTGGCCTTTCTGTGGGTCTTACCCTGGGGCATTTGGACAAAATCCACAGAAAGTTCTTCTCTGGGAACACCAGCCTCTACCTCCCTCAATCCTCCTCCAGGTGGGAGTTTAAGCAATCACCTCAGCTCCTGCAACCCATGGGTCTCTTTCTGCCAAAGCCATTCCTCGCTGTAAGGAAGTCCTCCTGAGTGGAGTTTGTTTGCAGGCCACCTGCCCTCCATGGGGCTATGTCTGATCCAGGAGAAATACACCCCCCTGAATGCCTTTGGTGGAGGCACAGCATGCTTTCAGTGCACCAACTCCTGGCTCTGCTGCTGGGCAGATGGCTCTAGCCAGTTTTTTGACTTAACTCTTCCGGGCAGGTAACACACCGGCTCCCTCTGTCACCAGGCTGCAAGTGCCAAGTCCCTTTGGGCCTTTCTCAGGAGGCCTTAGTGGAAGGAAGCATATCCTCCTCTCTCCCACGGAAGAGGCAGGGGGAATGATACCGAACTCTAACAAATATCTCCAAAAGTGTATCATCTGGCCTCCTCGGCCTCCTCTCTTTTATATATTCAAGGTGTCACCAAAAATCTTCAGACATCTCCTTTTGCACATCTTATACATTTGCGACAGGTTTATACTAAAAATTTATTTATGGTCTGTCTGAAATTCAGATTTAACTAGGCATGCTCTATTTTCTCTGGCAACATTATGTACAGCTGGCATAGTCCTCATGTTGAAATAAGGTCTCCTTGCCACCTATTGTTTTTTTTACTTTGGTTTGTGGGCCTCAGAGGAAGAAAGTCCAATTTAAATAGTGTAATGATGCCAAATAATCCATCTACAGGACAACATAGTAAACCACATAGCACTTCCCCCATATTATTTATCTCATCTATATTATTCTTTGCCCCCTATTCTCACTGTATATTGATTCAACCAGACTGTTCTCTTCATTTTTGTATTTTCATCTAGTAGAAAAGATTCATCAGGGTGTAATGTGTCCAAAGATCAAACCTTTAGGAAAAGCCACATTGGAACTTTTTGGATGTGAAGGCAGGTATTGCTAGTGCTGGACTTCGGAATCTCTTAGGCAACTTTTTTCATGAAGAATTTCTTGCCCAGATATTCAGAGCAGACTGAAGCCCTTTTTCCTTTGTGAAGTGCCCTGGCCTGGCCTGTTGGTATTCCTTGAAGAACTTTCTGTGCAGCGATCACTACTCCACAGCAAGGAATGAAACTGTGGCTTGTTAAATAAATGGGTCAGCTTCAAGTGATTGCTGGCCACTTCAACGCCTCATTAAAAAACCTCTGAAGAGACACAAAGATGAAAACTCATAACACCTGTGAAAACTAGCACAACAAGCTTGTTGTCAAAATCTAGGAGAATCTGGCTTTAATGCCCCTAGTACCAGACTCATAAGCACCATGCTGCAATGAGGGACCCATTTTGCTTTGTTTCTAAAGGAAAAAACAAAACAAACACAAATTACACCTGAAACAAGAGAGATGAACTCTTGGTTTCACCTCCACTATATACGATATTTAGTTAAGAAGCACATGAACTGTACCAACCAGAAAACCAGCCAACTAGTCCTTCACTAAGCCATGTTTTTTAGGACAGCCAGATGGTAATTTCTCATTTCACTCACCCCCACCTCAACCCTATCTACATCCAGAGACTGCAACTCTTCAGAAAACACCTGAGCAAGACTTAGGTTGTGGGCTACCAGCATAGTAGTCTCCATAAATAAAGCACTATGGGTCTGGGAGGAGATAGAAATAGAAGCAGTAAAAACCAGGGCTAGAGTTTTCCATGTAGTCCATCTGTTCCATGTACTAGTGAGCCGGCAGTGGACGTAGGAGTGGATCCCATTTCTGTCTGAGAGAGCAGAAGCCGACAGGAAATGTGTGAGGCGCTGGGCTCACCAACCTACCCGCCATCTGCGACTCCGGCAGAAATTCAGCCGCTACAGAAGCGGTCAGAGCAGAGGGGCGAGGCCCCCTCCCACCTGCTTCCTACCTGGGGATAGGGCTTCCCAAAAGTCAGGAAGATTAAGGGAGAGGGAACACCTTCTGGAAGACTCAGGAAAATTCTTTTTTTTTAAAAAAGAAGATACTCTAGAAATTTTTACTCAAAGAAACCAAAGAAAAAAATAGTGTAAGTTGCTTGTATGTCAATAGATGATGAGAAGTAGAAAAATGTCAGTGAGAAAATAGATCTAAAAGGAATAAGATGAGAAGAAAGTAGGGTTTTTGTGAAGTAAGAAATGCTGTAAGGAAAAAAAAATTTAAAAAGCAGAATTAAGCCCTCATTTAAGGCAGAAATAGCAGAATTGGCACTGGCAGACTGAGTAAGTAATGTGGAGGACAAACTTGAGAATTCATTATAGAATAAAGAGGGAAAAGACAAAGATGGAAATGGCAAGAGAAAAAAGTGACAGATACAGAAATTCAAAACAAAGATCTAATCAAAGATCTAAATGATGTTCTGCCTGCGAGTATTGGTGGGCCAATTAATCAAACTAATGGATCAAATTTAAATGGGAAGGGGATATGTTGAAAGAAGATATTTGTAAGAGGCCTAAAACTTACAAGAGATTACCACCTGGAACAGCAAGGAATGCCTCCAAGCCAGCAAGGGTAAATGGATAGATAGACGATAGATAGATAGATAGATAGATAGGTAGATAGATAGATAGATAGACAGACAGACAGACAGACAGACAGACAAATAACCTAACTGGAAAATGGGCAAAGGCTCTGCAGGCTGAATTCACAAAAAGGGAAACCCAAATGGCTAATAAACACATGAAAAGATTATCAATCCCACTGGAAATCACAGAAATTCAATTCAAAGCAAGACATTCCTCTTCACCCATCCAAATGGTAAAAATAGAACAGTTAGAAAAAAAAAAAAAAAAATATATATATATATATATATATAAAGGGTGGGATTATAGATGTCTTTGCAGAGTACAATCTGGCAGTGAATAAAAGTGTGATCCCCCTTTCCTCATGCAAATCAGAAGAGAAGGTGAAGAAGGAGAAAGAAGCAGGGAGAGAAGGGCCCAGGAAGGTACAAAGGAAGGCATTGGGAAAAAGATAAATGATGGTTGATCTGGAAAAAGAAAGTAAAATAATGAACAGAAGTAATAGAAATAAGCCAAAATTAACTTTATTGCCTTCTTACTTTTCTGTAATTTCCATTTTTAATAATCTATTTTATAACATATATGTATTATGCATGAATTTTGCAATGTATCATACATAAATGTCATTTAAGAAGTTATTTTTAAGCAGCCATTATCCCACCACCCCAAGTTTACAACTACTATTAACATTTGATGTATTTATTTTGGAACATTTTCTATGCATAAGCACTTTCTCAAATCATTTAATAGCCTTCAAAAAATAATTTCATCATTTTTAAAGATTGGGCAGCATTACCTTAATTGAACATACCATAATAATTTCTAATTTGTCCCCATTATAGAAAAGGTGTGCTATTTTCAGATTTTAAAATTGCTAAATAATTCTTACATAAATTTTGGCCGGGCGCGGTGGCTCAAGCCTGTAATCCCGGCACTTTGGGAGGCCGAGACGGGCGGATCACGAGGTCAGGAGATCTAGACCATCCTGGCTAACATGGTGGAACCCCGTCTCTACTAAAAAATACAAAAAACTAGCCGGGCGCAGTGGCGGGCGCCTGTAGTCCCAGCTACTCGGGAGGCTGAGGCAGGAGAATGGCGTAAACCCGGGAGGCGGAGCTTGCAGTGAGCTGAGATCCGGCCACTGCACTCCAGCCTGGGCTACAGAGCAAGACTCTGTCTCAAAAAAAAAAAAAAAAAATTCTTACATAAATTTTGTTAACATTTCCGATTACTTTTTTACCAGGCATTCATAAATGTGGAATGACTGTATTTAAACACTGTTAAGATTGTTTATTTCCTATCATCCCATTGTCTTCAAGAACAATTATACAAGTTTAATATGTACTCCTATGGTGTGAAATCTCCATATAACATTGCCAATCTTATTTTTTAAAGTGTATGCCAATTTAATAAGTGAAATATCATAACGTTGTGTGAATTTGCCTTTATTTATTTGTAATAAGTTTCTAAACTTCACATTTGTAAGACATCTGTTGCTACTGACCTTAGGAAAGTCCACCAAATCCGGGCTTAAGCATCATCTTCTCCTGGGACTCTGACCATTCCACTCAGAGTCTCCATATGCAAGCCTTACCTCACCTGCCCCAACCCTCCCAATGCCCTTGGCCCAGGGCTGCTTTTTACTTTGCCTTAGTAATCACCACCTTCTTATATGCTTCCTAATTTATGTATTTGTTGTTTCTCTTTGGTATTTTCTGTGTGTCCACCTCTTCCTGCCATTTTGTAATCCTCCCAAGAGCAAAGGTTGATACGTTTTGCTCATTTAACATATCTCAAGATTCCATTATAGAAGAGGGTCTGGCCTATGGTTAGACTCTCAGTAAATATTTTTCTTTTATTTTGCTTTAATGAATATTACATATTCTTAAGTATCTATATCTTTACTAGGTAAACTGTGGCACACCCATACAATGGATTATCCAGCTAAATAAATAAGCTATCAAGCCTTGAGAAGACATGGATAAATATTAAAAAGGTATTGCTAAGTGAAGAAAGGCAATCTGAAAAGGTTACACACTGTAAAACTGCAACTATATGGCATTCCAGGAAAGCCAAAACTATAGGGACAGTTCAAAGATAAGTGGTTGCCAGAGGCTTGAAGGGGAGGAATGGAGGGATGAATAGGTGAAATACAAAGGATTTTGAGGGCACTGAAACTGCTCTGTAGGATGCTGTAAAGGTGGTTACATGACATTATGCATTTGTCAAAACCCATGTAACCATACACCCCAAAGAGTGAACACAAAACGTGAACTACAGACTTTAGTTAACAATAATGCATCAAGATTGGTTCATCAATAACAAACTTATACCAATGCAAGATGTTAATAATAGGGAAAACCGTGGAAGGAAAAGAGGGTATATGGGAATACTCTGTACTTTCTGTGCAATTTTTTTGTAAACCTAAAATTGCTCTAAAAAACAAAGTCTATTAGTGTAAAAGCTAAGTATCTACATTGCTCTTAATTCTCCTGTGTTTTGCTTCTTTAACGTTTAAAATTTTAACCTACATGGAAATTGTATACAGCATGAAATGAGACACAAAATTTAATTTTTAAAAATTCTTACCCAGTTTCTGCAGTAGAATCCCCCATTCTTACATTTATGTGAGATTCTACCTTTATTTTACCTTATGTCTTTAGGCATAACAATGCCGTTAATATCTCTGGAGTTATTCTTGCATATATAGTATAGTTTCAAGAATTTTGCCTTTTAATATTTAAATAATCAGCATTGCTGTCTCCTCAAATTGCTCTTCTTTATTGCTTTTTCTTGGCTGCTTTCATCCATTTATCTTCCAAACGAACCTAAGAAATACTTTATCAAGTTCCAAGCTGAGATTCTGAATATCACTGTGTTCAATCAATATCATCATATAGCCAACTACAGTATTGAATAGTCTCATTTAGAAATATAATCTAATTTATAGATCTTTTTTGTTTCTGTTTGTCTTTCAGAAGCAGGGTCTGGCTCTGTCACCCAGACTGGAGTGCAGTGGTACAGTCACGGCTCATTTCCTGAGCTCAGGAAATCCTCCCACATCAGCCTCCAGAGTGGCTGGGAGGACAGGTATGTGCTACCACACTTAGCTGATTTATTTTTTGTAGAGACGGAGCCTTGCTATGTTGCCCAAGCTGGTCTCAAACTCCTGGCCTCAAATGATCCTCTTACCTTGGCCCGCTGAAGTGTTGGGATTACAGGCACTTGAGCTAGAGTGCTTTGGCTTATTTCTGAATTTTACGTAAAGCCTGCAGTGCAGTGTTTTTCAAGCTGTTTTTGTTGTAAGGAATTAGTTACAGGTACTACACAATCACACACACACAAAAGTAAGAAAAATATATAGTAAATAAGTTTATTAATTGAAAAACATGCCAGAGCCTTTAATATTCTAACGAAAATAGCGACTTTTTGGAGAGATAGAATAGGCAGCATTTTCTACTTCCTTAGCCATGGAAGTGTTCTGTCCAGGACACCTATAGTATTTCTCAGAAGCAGTGTTTTCTGAAACACACTTTGGGAAAGTGTCCATTGGTTATTAACATGACATTGGGTGTTGGTTTGAAAGCCGGCTCCTACTAAGTCATTCACTCACTTAACAAGTATGTATTAAGCCCCTCCTATATAACAGGAGTCTGCCAACACAGAAGGCTTGATGAAGATCTGACTATGGCACCTCTGACTTATAGACAAGTAAATACAAAATAACAATACTGCGTAGTAGAATGTAAGAACAGAGGAGAGGAAACAAATGCAGACAAGGTCAGAGTGGTTAAGGAAGTTTTTCTAGAAGTAGTGATGTCTGATCTGACTTCCAAAAAATGGTATTAACCTGGCAATCTAGTTGACAATGGAGATGGCTATTCCAGGAAAAGGAGAATGTGCAAAGAGGGAACTACATGGCATATTTGAAAAACTGCAAGAATTTAGGACCGGATGGTAGGAATAGCTTAAAACCAGCAAGTGACAGAATGAAATAGAAATATTGTCCTGGCTGCCACATAGAGAAAAGACTCAAGGCATGCAAGATTGCAGCCAGGGAGACCAGTTAGGAAGCTAGCACAATATGAAAATAAACCAAGACAATTCATATTTGAAAACAATTAGAGAAAGGACATAAACAATTACTCTAGATCCTTCAGACTGTGTTGCTACATTTATTTATTTTTATTAGAAAACACATGCCTTGGCCAGGAAGTGGCTTATGCCTGTAATCCCAACACTTTGGGAGGCTGAGGTGGGAGGATCCCTTGAGCCCAGGAGTTCAAGACTAGCTTTGGCAATGTAGTGAGACCTCGTCTCTACAAAAACTAAAAATAAAAAATTAGCCAGGCGGGGTGGCATGCGCCTATAGTCCCAGGTCCTGGGGGGCTTGCTTGGGAAGACTGCTTGAGCTCAGGATGTTGAGGCTGCAGTGAGCTATGATCGCGCCACTGCACTCCAGCCTGGGCAACAGAGTGAGAACCTTTTGCCCCCCCCAAAAAAAAGAAAAAAAAAGAAAAAAAAAGAAAAGAAAAAACATGCCTTGGCTACCTTGGCTGTATCTTCTCTCATCTGTCTATGTAAATACCTTCAAGAAACCTCCAACACAACTCTACATGCATAGCTTTTAATTTGCACTTAATATATGAAATAGGATACAGAGGTCCTTTCTCTGTCTACTATAAAATTTCTGCTGTCTGTTTCAATGTCTCTTAGAACCAGTGTAACAATTCACATTACAGTTAAACTAAAATTCGTATTTCTTACTTTATCAAATTTTATATTTAATTTTATTGGAGTAGGATGTGACTATTGCATTTTGCTTTTGTTCGTTTCCAAGAAGCTCACCATTAAGTTTGTAGCTCAAATAAAATTGACTTTCTTCACTTATCATTTCTCCATTTACCATGTTTTTAATTCCTATTCTTTTATTTTCTTTATATTATTAGATTCTATTTTATGAGATAACAAATCTCAGTCTTCCATAGAATATATCTGAGGGCAAGAATGGGAAGATAAAAAGATTTTCACGTATCTTATTTTTTGTGGCGGTAATAACAATATTGTTAATTATAAATATAATTCTCATTTAAGATTCAGAGAAGTTAAGTAGCTTGCCCTTGTGCACATTTAAAGTGGATTGCAGGGCCAACCTTGGAATCTGTGTATTTCTGACCCTAAGTCTCTTATCTCATGCTAGTCTACTGCCCAGTGCCTCCTAGGCAGGAGGACTTGAAGTGGCTGAATTGAATGTATGAGTCTTTAAATTCAAAATAAGGCCAGGTAGAGTGGCTCATGCCTGTAATCCCAGCACTTTGGGAGGCTGAGGCAGGAGAATCACTTGAGCCCAGGAGTTTGATACCAGCCCTGGGCAATGGAAGGAGACTGCATCTCTACAAAAAAAAAAAAAAAAGGAAAAATTAGCAGAGTGTGGTGGCACATCAGGAGCCTAGAGGTAGGGAGGATCGCTTAAACACAGGAGGTTGAGGCTGCAGTGAGCCATGTGCCACTGCTCCCCAGCCATGGGGGACAAAGTAAGACCCCATCTCAAAAAAAAAAAAATTAAAATTAAACTAATGTTTAAATCATAAAAATAAGAAATAATGGAATTAAAATTGTTTAGCCTAAATCAGAGCAAGGTAAGTGGTGATTTCAAGTACTTAAAAGATATGTTAGTTGAGTTCTTTCGGGTTGGTGGAGACAAACACCTAGATTACTTCAATTAACCATTTCTCATAAGTCTGCACATGGGAACTGAAGAATGCAGAAGAGTGTCCCAAGAGCCTCAGAGGCAGACTCACAGATGCTGGGTTGACTTTTAAGACACAAGCCAGGTTAAGCCACCTGGTTTCCTTTTCCTCTCCATGGCAGGGAAACATTGCTTCTCATTCCAATGACCCTCTGTGATGAGCATAGCTCCACACAACTGCTCTGCATTTGTGCCTAAGATCTCTCCACCACAACCAAGCAATTCTCACACTGGTCTCTCCCTAGCATGAGGCTTTTAATTACATATGGCTTCTACTCACCAAATGTCTTTGCTAAACTCCTTGAACAACAATCTAATTGACTCTTCAGCCTCTAACCAGATTCAATAACCTCTGTTTGGCAGAGGTGTTTGTCAGGTCACCTGGAAGATCAATGATCTTGGTCTTCTGGGCTGAATGAGGCTGAATGTAGCTCAGTCATCAACTCCAGGTGCCTTGCTTGTATACCCAGGTGCACAGCTTACCACTGCATTCCACTCTGAATACATTACAAACTTCAGAAGCAGGTCATGTTCTAGACGTTTCTATAGGAGACTTGAGAGACAGCTTTGTTCAGCTCAAAGATAGAAATAATAAAATGGGTTATAATGGCTCAGGGAAAGATGGAAGTGAAAGAACAAGTCTACTTTTTATGATAATGAGGCCTCATAAGCCATGGTAAGACCCTAAGTGGTGTTCAAAAGTCTTGTCTACCCAAATCATTCAGACTAACATAATTAATGCCTGAAGTGGCATGATTGAAGTGGCATTATTGAAGACCACTAATCTCACATATCTATAGTTTGGCTATATGATAATCACTAATGAAAATAACATATATTAGGTGTGATTCCAAGGCATCAAACTCATCTGCCTTTCAAATATCCACTCATATCCTTACTCTCCCCCATGTCTAGCACACATGCTTTTTTTTTATATTACCAAAGAAGCTGTGTCCACACAGGGAAGAGTTAGGCAGTCAGTGCTGTAGAATGAGCTGACCTGGATAACGATGTAGACCCATTGTAACATCACCATCACTGTCCTTCCTTACCATTTCATTGTGCAATATAGCACAGCTTCCACCTGCAGCATCTGCATCTTTTTGTTGGAGAACTTTGTCAGAAAGTTGAGGTTCACTCTGCCCATAGGCTCAGCAGGTACAATTAGCAACCTCTGCCTCCACCACAGACTTCAACTAACAACTGGTAGTTACCCCAACTCCAATTCCCCTCAGGTAGCATGGCTCAAAGGCACATGTATTGCACCACTCCCAGTGTTTCTTAGTAGGAATAGGTTCCAGATGCCCACAGTGGCAACTTGCTTTCCTATCTCATTTCTCCTCTCCCCTACCACTGTTTCCTAGGATCATCTCCCAGTAAACTACTTGCATGGAATCCTAGCCTTATGGCCTGCTATTGGAGGAATCAAAACTAAGACATCCGATGTTACCTGCCTCCTCGTGTTTACTCATTTGTTGCTGTTTGACTATAGAGGTGATTCCCTGCACTTAGGGTAACCAATTCTAGTCCTGTTTAGGGGGTTCCCAGGACTTGGGATCTTCAGCACTAAAAGCAGAAAGTTCTGGGCAAACTGGGATAAGAGATCACCCTATTTGCACCTTGCCTGCCTGCAATTAATATTTGTAGCCCATTTCTTTCTTATGGACTCCACTTTCATCATCAAAAGCTTCTGAACAGATAGGAGGCTGACAGCTGGAGGTTGCTCTGAATCAATCAAGGGCAGAAGAGTATTATTGGCAGGTGGGTTAATTAACTGGAAAAGAAGGAGAATTCTTTACCTATTGTATGCAACATGCTGAAGGAGGAGAATAAAAGGTCTGAGAGGCTGAGTGAACCATATGACTGATGGTCATTGCCTTAAGATAGGAACAAGTGGTTCTCATTTAACAGTTATTAGCATTTCCTAGCTGTGCCTAGCACAAGGACCTCACATTTTGCCAAAAGTCCTGCAGCGCTTCATGGGATGTGAAGAAAATTGTGATATTCATTAAACCAAGTGTCACTAAGTGCAATGTTCAACTCTTAAGCACATCAAGGTATGTTAAAGTCTCTTGTGGCATTTGCTAGCTGACTTTCTTCCTAATTACTGAAATGGGCTCTTAAGCATATCCTTTTTAATGGAAAAATATAAGCACAAACAATACTTTCATGATATATCAAGACTCTGTAACCAGAAGCATCAGTCCAAATTTGAATGTTGAGCTATGTCTGGAATGTCCCCATGCTTCTGCAAGGAGATTTGGGTTGTAATGATGTGTGAAAACATTTTGTAAACCACAAAGTATCATGTAAGTTGATTAACTTATAATTCATCCATCACACATCATGTGACAATTAAAACTGTAAAATTTTATATTAATGTGCTGGAGTCATTATGTGGATTATGAGCAGGGACTTTTTCTTGTTCATCACTCCATCACAGCCCTAGAAACATGCATGGCACAGACTAGGTAATCAACAAATATTTGCCTCATAAATACATAACTAAATAGATAAATAAGTGCTGCATTTTGAACCGATATCTGCACATCAGAGCCTAGCGGTTCTGACTTCCCATTAATAGTTCTCTGACAGGAATTCTTTCTCTGTTCTAGGTTTAAAGGAAAGAGTGTACTCCATCTCATCATAGTTCTTGATTATATATATGATAATCTATTACATTACAAACACTTTGAATTGTTTCTTCTTTCTTCCAAAGGTTAAGTCTATGTTGAATTACTACTTTTAGAATTTCTGTCTTTGCAAACACATTTTTTCTCAAGGGGAATGAATATGCTTCCTCCTTTTGATAAAAAAAAATTATGCATTTTTTCATGTTTCCCTTTTTGCTTTGGCTCCCAGGGAACCCAGAAATAAATTTTATGTATATTCCATTTAAACTTAACTTCCTAGTGTTATTTCTTTGAATCTTAATTTTTTAAAAATTACTTTTGTTTTGAGACATTTTATATCTTTCCAGGAGACAGAATATGAATATACAGTTATCCCTTAGTATCAATGGAGGATTGATTCCAGGACCTACTGCTAGTATCAAACTCCACAGATGCTCAAGTCTCTCATGTATAATGGCATAGTATTTGCATACAACCTATGCGCATCCTCCTGTATACTTTAAATCATCTCTAAATTATTTGTAATGCCTAATACAGTGTAAATGTTATGTAAATAGTTGCTATACTGTATTGTTTAGGTAATGACAAGAAAAAATTCTATACATGTTCAGGACAGACATGACCAACCATCTTGTAAAAATGTTTTCAATACATGATTAGCTGAATCCACACACGTGGAACCTCCAGATACAGCGGGTTAACTGTACATATATTTGGTGCCATAATTTTATAAATTTTAAAGTAAGCATCTAATGTATAAAGGCATTGGCCTAATACTGTGATATTAAGTATCATTCTTACTTCACTTTAAAAAGTAATCCCATGGTGTCTACAGAGCATAATTCTTTAAGACACATGAAATCAACCAAACTTGCATATTGCAACCAAACTGCAAAATAGTACTGTTGACTTACTTAGGCAATGGGAAAGTTGTTTGGAATATGTTATTCAGGGTCCAGACAACATCGGTATTGTTTCTGCCTAACTCCCCTGACTACCTAATAGTTTGGATTGTATTTTCTCTTTCTTTTTTCTTTCTTTCTCTTGCTTTTCTTTCTCTTTCTTTATTTCCTTCTTTCTTTTCTTTCTTTCTCTTTCTTTTCTTTTCTTTCTGTTTCTTTCTTTGTTTTCCTTCCTTCATCTCTCCCCCCCGCCCCCCGCCAGAGTCTCGCTCTATCATCCAGACTGGAGCGCAGTGATGCAATCTTGGCTCACTTCAGCCTCTGCCTCCTGGGTTCAAGCTATTCTCTTGCCTCAGCCTCCCAAGTAGCTGGGACTACAGGTGCGTGCCACTACACCCAGCTAATTTTTTTTTGTATTTTTAGTAGAGACGGGTTTCACCATGTTGGCCAGGCTGGTGTTGAACTCCTAACCTCAAGTGATCTGCCCGCCTCAGCCTCCCAAAGTGCTGGGATTATAGGTGTGAGCCACCTCCTGTGACTGGATTGTGTTTTCTCTACTGGTTTAGGGGCTAGAGCTCAAAGCCCCACATGGCCAAGAGAGCAGCCAGATCTGCAGTGCACTATTGTTTATAATCAATAGTTGGGCCTCTTGAATAATCATTTCAATATTGACAGTGGAGCAATGTGATTAAGAACATAGGGTTTGGCTTTTGAACAATCCAGACTCTGCTACTTATAGAGTATCCCTGGCCAAATCACTTCAGTGTTGTTCACAGTGCAAGCCTTCACAGAAGGGTGTTGTCACCCCCTCTCAGCCTTTCCTGGACAAAAACATCTAACATTACAGATAATTTTCTCCAGAAATGTTTCCCAGTCCCTCTAAACTGGGTGTGCTGTTCCTGGTCTGTGCTCCCCTATCTTTTGTGCTTCTCATACCGAGTTAATTGTCTTTGCTTGCCTCTCTACTACTGAACTGCAAGCCTTGGAAGCACAGGGACTCATTCACGATTGTCTCTCCAACAGGTGGTACAGTACCTGGCACATGGTAGGTCCCTGATAAATCCCAGACAAATGAATAGATGAATGAGTGAATGAGGGATCTTAGAAGTCTTCTGATGTAGTCTATTTTTCAGAAGTATCTTAAGTTTGGCTTACAGGAAGGAGGGTCATTACCAGCAGGTCCCTAACCCATGACTATTTCAACATTTCAAATTCCTACCCAAGTACAAGTGGGCTCTCCAATAACTGAATCAGCGTAATTCATGTGCAAGAAATGGGATCCATAAGCCAGGCCATGACCTTGGCCTTTCTCTTAAGTGTTGGCTTCTCCAAGGCCAAGTCCCCAAATTGGTCAAACTTGCTCTGGTAATATGATCCCAGTGATTGTCACAAATATATGAGCACCAGAGTTGGAACCACCTCTATATCTGTCCTTCCTTCAGTAAGAAAAGAGAAGAGAATCGTCCACACAATTCTCAGAAATGCCAACCAAAAGGGTACAGCTGCCAGTTCTCATCAGTCAGGGCTGGGAACCCCAGGGCCTGGCCATGGGTTTGTGGGGCAGGTTAACCTGCCTGCCCTTGGGATTTCTCTTCCTGGATAGAGTCCATGACCATCCTCTTGATCATTCAACCACATCCCTCAACCCCACCTCAACGCTGGGGCGGGTTGGAGTCTCCCAGCACTTCGCTGAGGAGCTCTGTGACCCTCACTGGATGTGGCTCTGAGCTCCAGCCACAACCACCACCCCAGCTGCAGGCCCACAGGTGACCAGATGACCAGAAAGCATGTGTGGTGCCAAGCAGGTGTCTGCCCTCCCCAGCAGCTAGAGGATAGGGAGGTGAAAGGTTCTAGCAAGTTGATCAGACACAATGTTCCAACAGGCTTATAACGGATGAAACAGGATCGGGGGAGGCTGTGGGACCTTTGCTCAGACCAGAAGCTCCTGAAGAGCCACAGGGGTGGGCTCAGATATGGAAAAAAGAGCAGATTTGGGTCTATTTAAAACATATGGGCCTGTCTGAGGGTGTGGCGGTGGGAAAGGGGGCGGCCCATACTACCATACTTGAATGTACAGACCTGCCCAAGACGGCCGAATCTGAAACTTTACTATTAAGATCAATCACTTTTTACCATGGGTAACCAGGGGTAAAGAATGGTCTAAAATACTGTCTTTTATCCACCTTCCTCCTGGGGAGTAGAGTGGGCATTTCCTCTCCTCTGAGGAAACAGTTGCAGGGGAGATCCCAAGTTAACAAGTATTTCCTCCCAGCAAGTCCAGCTGTGGCTCTTGCTCCAAGGGGCTGTTGCAGAGTGGAGCAGAGTAGAATTGGAGTGGGGGCAAGCAAACCCTTAGTCATAGCTATGATGCCAGGCCCTTGGAGAAACTTTTTTATTTGAAGTATGTAACCACCCAGTACATGGGTAAAGAACTAACATTCAAAGAAAACAAATGAATTGCCAAATGAAGTTGATGGATGGTAAAACTCGGATTTGAGCTTGAGCCCATTTGACTCTGCCTTTTCAGAAGATGGAACTGACCCCAAGGTCATGCTCATATCCTCAACCCAGTGGCAGCCAGCAGAAGTTCAGCACGTACTCTGGAAGCCCTAGCCCTCAGTCTCATGCACTTGGCACTATAGTCTATGCTGCTTCCTCTTAGAAAAAAAAAAAAAAAAAAAGCCACAGAGGCACAGGTATATCTGATGGAAAAAAAAAAAAAAAAAAGATTAATTAAGGAATGGCTTCTACATTATGAAAAGGTTCACTACAGGGTTCCTTTAAATAACCAGCTCCCCTAGTGCTTTTATTATGTAGGTCGCTTTACAAAAAAAAAAAAGTAAATTTACAAAAAAACTTTTCAAGATGATATTTGCTACATAAAGCAAAGCACACATTAACATGACTCTGAACCATTATCTGGGCTACAGAAACAGGTTGCAAGGCTGGACAGCTGGGCAGAACCTCCATGGGACCAGGGAGCACAGGTCACCTACATAGCCAGCGCTGGCCACCAAGGATTTCAAAGAGCAGGATAAGAACAGGAGACCCAGGCTAACAGGAAGTCGGTGATAGGAATGCTACAAAGAAGGGGACTCCTGGCAAGTTACTTTTTCAGGGCTGTGGTTTTCTTTCCTGTCAAGAGGGAGGTGCAGGCCTCTCTCTCTTTCCCAAGTCAGTGGGCACACGTTTCCCTGGCCCTATTACCTGACTCCCTGAGCCAGCACCCTAGGAAGGGAACTGACTCACACTGGCCTAAACTCTTTCATTCTGCAAAATGCAACTGCCTTCTTCTCAGGCTTTTTCTCACTGATCCTTTTCATCAGCTTTTCCTGGAAGAGGTCACCTGCCTGGTCCTGGGTGACTGACACCCGGAATGAACTAAGAGTCAATCCTCTATAACCCCTGGATTCATATAGCTACATTATTGCATCATATAGATGGTATTATATGTATTATAATTGTGATTTTAGCTAATAATTTTAACATTTAATAATTTAATGGTATAACATTATAATTATACATCCGTGTATTTGTCTCCCAGCCTAGGCTATGCTTCTTCAGTGCAGGGATGACAATCTCTCATTCACCTCTGTACCTCCATTGGCTAGCTCAATGCCTGACAATAAATGGGGGTTGAACTGTTCTGCTTCCATAGAAAAGAACAAGAATATAATTTTTCAAGATTGAGTAATTAACTGTTGAGGCCTAAACTAATGTGTAACATCAAAAGTACATTTTTAACACGACAGTAAGATTCTCTAATTGTTATATTTCAAATCCGATCTGCCCCACTCCCTCAAAATACCTTAGTCAAATTATTTCATAATTGAAATAATTAAAACTTTCCTATTTTCTTTATATAATGTTATGCTGTTAAAGAAGGCATGTCAAAATCCCACATCACCTTTGATAGAATTCCAGAAGATAACCCTTTGTGATTCCAACCCACATTCCCTTCCGTCTTCAATTAAAGAAAGAAAGAAAAAAAAAAAAACTGAGGTGAAAAGTTAAATTAGAATAATATTGCTGTGTATACAGTTTTTTTCCCCGTTTCCAATGTTTTTCTCCTCAACGCGTGCAATTGGTAATTAAATATATTTCTGCTGGTCTTGTGGCCATATGCCTACAATATGTAAAAATACATTTGCGCTTTTTTCCCTCCATTCCTTTTGTTCCCAGTGCTGACTGCTGTCAGAGTGAGCCGTCCAGATTCCCGTGTGCTGGTATCCATGGGCTCTGTCTTGCCAAGCTGCCAGTCTGGAGCGTCACACCTTACTGCCTTTAAAGATTGCCCTGCAGAGATAGAGGGAAATGGCAATTTTTACATGATGCAGTCTGGCGACCCAAGAGATTTGAAGTCAGAACTGGTGCCAAGATTTACCCAGGAGAGCAAGCAGAGGCAAAAACAGAGAACCTGGGCCAAAAGGAAAAAAATAAAAAGAAGAAAGAAGGGAAAGACTGGGGGATGGGAAACCACAGTCAACTCTCTCTGGGGGGTTCTCTCAAAAGGCCTGGACCAAAGGCCACAGAGAGGGTGAAGGCCATGTTTTTAGGAGTATATGGCTCCTAAAGAAAGTCAAAGGGAAGAGGTCGGCTTTTTTTGCATGCCCTAAATTGTAGTAGATTGCAGAATGTAAATGAGACAATTATTACACCAACGCTCATCAAGCTGGGCTGGAAAGACTTCAATAGCCTGATGAATATGCATGCAAATTTGTTAATTAAGTTAATTATTCTGCTGAAAATTCATTTGTCTTCCAAGGACATTTTCCCAATGATTTTAACATGCTAGCGCCATTAGTCATGCTCCATGCTATTTAACATTACTTTTTGTCCACTTTCTTTCCCCCCAACCCTATTTTTAAAAATATTTTAAAGTTTTAAAAAACAGTTGATGGGTTCTTTTAATTGACCCCTGCAATGTTGGAGGACGCCTAGAGCCAGCTCGGTAGGCATTCTCAGAAGCACGTTTCAATTAAATATTTCCTTGATATATAAAATGTTTGCAAAATGTCACATTGGTGGGGAGGAGAAGAGCTCTATCTGGGATCATTAAAGCTAGGATTTGAATTGTTCTCCATAGTGACTGTAAGAGGTAATCTGTCCCTGCTGTGGGCGATTTCCCAAGTTCTGAGTGTTATTTGATGCACGGATTTACCTTGCTGTGGGAAGTGTGGTGATTCCAAGCCTCCTCTCTTATTGGGCTGCAAGGCGAAACCCAGCGAACGTGTGTTCAAAGAGGAACCAGAACTCTGGTACTTTTCTGTCACCCATGAGGGCCCAAACCTGTTACCATGGCAACGGAGGGGAATAGTGTGTTTAAAATCACATCTAAATGGCAAATTGATATATTTGAAAGAAACAGTCGAGTTTAATTTTGATAGCCAAGAGTAGCCAACAAATAGTACGATGGTATTTTTTTTTAAACCGCATGTTATTTTGCTGGGTAAAGCAGGTTTATTATAACAGGCCTTCATCATGGCCTCGAAATTGGAATCTTTAGAGGTCTGGATGAGTTGTATTCAACCAGATTCTTGATCTTAAGGTACACAGACACACATGAAGCAGCCTATTTAAACCTCCCAACATTCTACGTAGGGAGATTATAGCATCACATCCCAACTCAGAAATCGGAACATGCGGTCTGACAAATCTAAGTGTTCTTAGTGGGACAGTAAGGTAGACATTTAAATCAAGACTATTCCAGGAAATCAGAGAAATATGGCTGCCTGCACACATAAGGCAATCATCATTAGAAGGAGAAAGATTAATCTGCACATCACTTGAGGGGACAGCCATATGCACACTTAAAGCTTGTCTTAAGATTATTTATTTTCTTTAGATTGAAGGTAAATTCAGATTCTCCCTATCCCTCAGTCACAAAAGAAACTCTCCAATATGATCTCAGCTTACAACCTGTATCTTCACAGTCAGGGTTGATCAGACTTGCTGCGAGCCAAGCTAATGAAAAGGGAGGAAAATAACGAAGAAAACAAAATTTAATTGAAAGAGTTAAAAAGAAATTAATTGGTATGCCATCTCCTTTGAGCCATTCGCATCTATTTTATACAGTATGAATGGCGCTACGTGTCACATAGATCGTAAACCAATTAAGATGATATTTTAAACCCTGTAATTTCTATAATTCCATCTGTTTTAGAAGGTTTAATTAGCAAAGTTACAAAAGCCAAATATATTTGAATATTTTGAAAGCAGGCCGAATGGCAAAAAAATGAAAAGTTCCCATAAACATTTAACTACACAACCATGTACATTTCATGAAAATATACTTTAGATGTACTTTAAAATTATACATGTGGGTTTGTCTAAATTTTACCAACAATAAACCGGATCCGAGGGAAATTATGATCGCATGTTGTTAGGCTGTGTAAATTAATTCAGTTTTGTTGTTGTTTTTCATCATACTTACAGAGATTTCTTCTGATGAAAACCCCTCACCTGTCATTTAATTGTGGGCCCAAAGTAGTAAGAGCTGCATAAAACTAAACACTTACTGAATTCTCTCCTTTAAATGTTCTTTCCATAGGCTTAAAAGAGAGGTTTGCCATTTTGCAAGGAAAAGGAAATATTTTTCAGATATATCCAAAACATTTTTCAATCTACCGGTAACCTATTTTTGAGAAATAAGAGTACATGGAAGTGTGTTAGCTTCAAAATGTGAACACAAAATCTAAAGGTACAAATTTTATAATTTAGCCCCTTTCTTCACTATTGAAGGAAAATATTATTTTGAATTTTTAAAATTAGTCCAAACATGAGATCCTGCCACATCCTTTGGTTTGGTGCTGTGCTGAGCAGCTGTGCACTATCCAGGGCCTCATATGGCCCAGTCACCAATGACTGACAGGACGATAGTGACAATGTGACGCCCAATATTCTCTCTTCTCAAAATGCCTGCCGCACCGCGATTGTGACGCAGTGGGTGTCCAGTTCTGTCTTTCCTTCATACTGGATTTCTGACACATAACAAAGTGTAATTAATTTTTTATATGCTTGTCTTTTTCATTACCAGAAATACAGTGAGCATAATTTATTATCAATTCTATTCATATTCTGTACTACTTGGACAAACTACTTTTGTTTCCATTTGCATTAAATACTGTCAAGTGATAAAAAAAAATGGCTAATAAAGGAAAAGGGGAGTCGAACCTATGTTCAGCATATATATCACTCTAGAAAACTAAGGGATCTACTATACTGGCACGTGTTTTATGTGCATCATCTCTTCTAACCCTTGCATCAACCATCCAAGAAAGGTCTAATTATTTCATTTGACAAGTGAAGAAAGCAAAACTCAAAAAGATTACGACCCTTGCTTAAGTAATGACAAGAAAGAAAAAAAAAATCCAATAAGCAAGCAGCAGGAGCAAGCTTGAGAGCCAGAAAACACATCTAGATTATTTATTTTACTCCAAAACTTTTAAGTATTTTAATGTACCTGGCTACTACTACCACTTTTTAAAAACTCACCTTGGAAGGCCATGATACAGCCAACACTTCATATTTTTAGTACATGTCAGCATCTACATTACTTACAAAACACTGCCTCAATTTCCCATCTTTTATTTCATTTTATTACATTGGATTAACTTTTACTCTCTTATGGACTTCCTATCTTTGAAAAGGACTATTCTTTCTACTTTGGAGCAATTTAAATAAAAAAAAAAAAGATAGTGAATTATCCCAAGAAGAAGTTTAAATGGATTTTGTTTGCAAATAGTTCAGCAGTTGCAGGGGGCATCTGCTCGTTTGCCTCACCTGCCCTTCTCATTCTTTCCATCTCCACGTCCTCCCCACCTGCCATGGGCTGTCACCAGAAGCAGTGGTACTGGGAGTCCTGAAGAGAGGAACTGAGGAAAGAGGTGCTTTCTTCTTCTAAATGATGAGAAATAAGGGTCCATGGAACTTCTGGGGCCATCTTTGCTGCTGTGATATATGATCTGTCCTGATAAAACCAACATGGCAGGAACATGTTTTGTAACATAGAGAGAAAGACAGACAAAGAGAGAAACAGGATCAGAAACTTGATGTCAGCACAAGTGGTCTGAAACTTCTTGGTGACAGGAGCCTAAAAGTCTCCCCCTCCACCCCCAACCCCGCTCCCCACTTAAGGTACTTACAATTGGCTAATTATCCTAACTAATATAGGCATCATGCAAAAATCAGAAGAAATATTACACACTAATTTATATTTCTTAATTCTACAGTATTTTTAATTCAAATTTCCTAGAGGCAAAAGTGGATCAATACCTCAAAAGATCCATATGCATTGATTTTTAAAATGTTACTCCACTAACCCATCTTTAATTATGTCATTTGTAATCATTTATCTCTATTTTCCAAACATTTCAATAATTATTATGAATCACCCATCCACTATGAAAATGTACCAATTTGTAATTACATGCCAGAGTCAAGTTCTTATACAAAACAGACTGGCCACAAGACAATACTGAGCCTTTAAAAGTCCATACCTCAACATGTAACACTTTGAGTATGTCATTTGTAAATAATCTTGGTGAACTACGAGCTAAATAATTCTGACCGAAGAATCCACTTTGCACCTTGAACTTCTTAATTTGCCTAGATAGAATTTGCCAATGAATTTAACAAAAATTGATGTTATGCTCATCTTTCTAAAGTTCTAAACAGGATCCAAAACTTTATTACACACTTAGGAGTTAATGTTCCTCTATTTTGTCAGAAATATTTGAACCATATTTTATAATACTTAAAGAATCTAACAATATATCATCAGAGAACTGGATTAGCAAGCAGTAGAAACAGTATAGGGTCTTAGAGACTGAAGTCAGATTACAGATTACACAGGTTCAAATTCCAAACCTATGCTCTATCACTTACTAGCATTTGGTGTGACTTTACTTCAGCTCTCTGTACCTCAGTTTTGTCATGTCCCAACTTGGGATAATAATAGTTTCCACCTCATAAAGTTGCTGTGATTACAAAATCAGTTAATAATTGTAAAGTGTTTGAAACAGTGCCTGGCACATAAGCAGTGGAATAGGCATACTAATGGAATAGACTACTTTGTGGCATTCCTTCTACCTCATAGCAAGACTAAGCAAAAAGAACAAATCTGGAGGCATCTCACTACCTGATTTCAAACTATACTATAAGGCCATAGTCACCAAAACAGCATGATACTGCTATAAAAATAGGCACATAGACCAATGGAACAGAACAGAGAACCCAGAAATAAACCCAAATACTTACAGCCAACTGAACTTTGACAAAGCAAACAAAATCATAAAATGGGGAAAAGAGACATTCTTTCAACAAATGGTGCTGGGATAATTGGCTAACTACATGTAGGAGAATGAAACTGGATCCTTATCTCTTACCTTACACAAAAATCAACTCAAGATGGAGTAAGGACTTAAATCTGAGGCTTGAATAAAAATTCTAGAAGATAACATTGGAAAAATTCTTCTAGACATTGGCTTAGGTAAGGATTTCATGACCAAGAACCCAAAAGCAAATGCAATAAAAACAAAGATAAATAGTTGGGACTTAATTAAACTAAAGAACTTTTCCACGGCAAAAGGAACAGTCAGCAGAGTAAACAGACAACCCACAGAGTGGTAGAAAATCTTCACAATCTATACATCTGACAAAGGACTAATATCCAGAATCTACAACAAACTCAAACAAATCAGTAAGAAATAACAAACCCATCAAAAAGTGGACTAAGGACATGAAAAGACAATTCTCAAAAGAAGATATACAAATGGCCAACAAATGTATGAAAAAACGCTCAACATCACTAATGATTAGGGAAATGCAAATCAAAACCACAATGCAATGCCACCTTACTCCTGCAAGAATGGCCATAATCAAAAAATCAAAAATCAGTAGATGTTGGCACGGATGTGGTGATCAGAGAATACTTCTATACTGCTGGTGGAATGTAAACTAGTACAGCCACTATGGAAAACAGCGTGGAGATTCATTTAAAAAACCAAAAGTAGAACTATCATTCGATCTAGCAATCCCACTATGGGATATCCACCCAGAGGAACAGAAGTCATTATATGAAAAAGATACTTGCACATGCATGTTTATAACAGCACAATTCGCAATTGCAAAATTATGGAACTAACCCAAATGCCCATCAATCAATGAGTGATTAAAGAAACTGTGAGATATACATATATTATATATAATATATATATGATGGAATACCACTCAGCCATAAAAAGGAATGAATTAACAGCATTTGCAGTGACCTGGATGAGATTGGAGACTATTATTCTAAGTGAAGTAACTCAGGAATGGAAAACCAAGTATCGTATGTTCTCACTGACATGTGGGAGCTAAGCTATGAGAACGCAAAGGCATAAGAATGATACAATGGACTTCGGGGACTTGGGGGGAAGAGTTGGGGGGGCGAGGGATAATAAAAGACTACAAATAGGTGCAGGGTATACTGCTCGGGTGATGGGTGCACCAAAACTTCACAAATCACACTAAAGAACTGACTCACATAACCAAATACCACCCGTACCCCAATAACCTATGGAAAAATTAAAAAAAGAATATTCAGCAGTTAGCTAGCTAGTGCAATCAATGCTAACAGTATACAAAACCCTGGCTAACATTCCTCATATTTCTCAGTAGGTATGTATTTGCAAGAATTATTGAAATAACTGGCTCTGATGCAAATCTGTTTGAATGTAGTTATTTTTCACATGCCAGGTCTACTTTTTAAAAAGTTCTAATCTATTTTCTTATTATCTTAAAAACATATTGTGGAAGATGGCTGACTAGAGGCATTTCATACTTACCTCCTTGAAGAAGAAGAACTGAAATAGTAAGTGGATAATCACATTTCAAATAGATCACGCAAGAGAGAATACTGGAATTCAACAACAACAACAACAACAACAACAAACCAGAAATACCTAAAGCAAGGAAGGAGAAGGAAGCAGGCAGCCTGCTCAGCTGGGGTAAGCTGGGAGCTGAGAAAGACTCCCCAGTCTGGGAAAAGGAAAAGTGAAAGATCCTCAGCAGTTCACATCCCCACCATGTGCTCCTGCAGTTCTAGCCATGGGAGATCCTCTCAACACTCATGGGGCCTGAAGCTAACACAGAGAGGAGCTGGGAGGTTCCCAACCCACCAGCGTAGGCTGCTGGCCACTGAAGGCAGTACCACCCTTCCCAGTGGCAGGGGCAGTGGCACAGCTGTTGTTGCCCCACAACCCAAGCATTCTGCTTGACTGTGAGTGCAGACGCTAGCCATGGCCCTGTCCCTGCCAACCAAGGCTGGCACCTGCACTCTCCATCAGGAGGCCTGAGGACAAATGCACCCAGCCAGGCTTTGCCCTCACTCCATGCCAAAGCACAGAGTCTGGCCACAGAGTCTACCTCTGTTGGTATCTCAACACTCTTGAGTATTGGGCCTAGCACCATCAGGCTAGCACACTCTGCCCAGCCCAGTCTACCTCTGTTGGTACCTGAAGATTCCTGAGATTGGGCCTAGCACCGAGGTGCTATCACCACAGCTGGCACCTACCTGTACTTGCCATCTGTGGGCCTGGTGACTGATGTACCCAGCCCGTTACAGCCACGTCCAACAGCAGCATGCATTACTCAGGACCCAGAGGGCTGTCCCACCACTACTGCTGATATCACCCATCCCACACCTGCTGTCTAGGGGCCCAAGAACAGACCCACTGCTGGAACTGCCAGCATCTGAGTAAGCCACTTATAGGTCAAAGAATTAATCTTCCTAGACCCAGTAACATATGGGCATATGCTGCCCTGGGTCCCAAGGACAGACATGCTCAGCCCACTGCTGCCACCAATGGGGCCAGAAGACTGACCTACCTGGCATCTAAGTCCCCAGCAAAACTTCACCACAGCTTTCACTAATAACACTATTTTAAGCCATCAAAGAAATCACAGATACCACCTGTGCTGTTCACAGCTGAAGAAATCATACAGAGACTACACTGCCACACAAAACCAGATTAAGAGCAAAAATGTCCTACCCAACTGTATTAGTTTGTTTTCATGCTGCTGATAAAGACATATCTGAAACTGGGAAGAAAAAGAGGTTTAATTGGACTTACAGTTCCACATGGCTGAGGAGACCACGGAATCATGGCAGGAGGCAAAAGGCACTTCTTACATGGCAGCAACAAGAGAAAAATGAGGAAGCAAAAGCAGAAACCCCTGATAAACCCATCAGATCTCATGAGACTTATTCACTATCATGAGAATAGCACAGGAAAAACCAGCCCCCATGATTTAATTACCTCCGCCTGGGTCCCTCCCACAACATGTGGGAATTCTGGGGGATAAAATTCAAGTTGAGACTTGGGTGGGGACATGGCCAAACCATATAATTCATCCCCTGGCCCCTCCAAATCTCATGTCCTCACATTTCAAAACTGATAATGCCTTTCCAACAGTCCCCCAAAGTCTTAACTCATTTCAGCATTAATTCAAATTCCACAGTCCATCTGAGACAAAGCAAGTCCCTTCTGCCTATGAGCCTGTAAAATCAAAAGCAAACGAGGTACTTCCTAGATACAGTGGGGATACAGGTATTTGGTAAATACAGCCATTCCAAATGGGAGAAATTGGCCAAAACATAGGGGTTACAGGGCCCATGCAAGTCCAAAATTCAGCAGGGCAGTCAAATTTTAAAGCTCCAAAATGTTCTCCTTTGACTCCAGGTCTCACATCCAGGTCACACTGATGCAAGAGGTGGGTTCCCATGGTCTTGGGCAGCTCTGCTCCTGTGGCTTTGCAGGGTACATCCTTCTTCCTGGCTGCTTTCATGGGCTGGTGTTGAGTGTCTGCAGCTTTTCCAGGATCACAGTGCAAGCTGTTGGTGGATCTACCATTCTGGGGTCTGGAAGATGGTGGCCCTCTTCTCATAGCTCCACTAGGCAGTGCCCCAGTAGGGACTCTGTGTGGGGGCTCTGACCCCACAATTCCCTTCCGCACTGCCCCAGCAGAGGTTCTCCATGAGGGCCCCGCTCCTGCAGCAAACTTTTGCCTGGACATCCAGGTGTTTCCACATATCTTCTGAAATTTAGGCAGAGGTTCCCAAACCTCAATTCTTGACTTCTGTGCACCAGCAGGCTCAACACCATGTGGAAGCTGCCAAGGCCTGGGGTCTCCACCCTCTGAAGCCACATCCCAAGCTGTACATTGGCCCCTTTCAGCCATGGCTGGAGCGACTGGGACACAAGGCACCAAGACTCTAGGGTGCACACAGCATGGGGATCCTGGGCCTGACCCACAAAACCACTTTTTCCTATGGGGCCTTTGGTCCTCTGATGGGAGGGGCTGCCCTGGTCTCTGACATGGCCTGGAGGCATTTTCCCCATGGTCTTGGAGATTAACATTAGATTCCTTTCAACTTATATAAATTTCTGCAGATGGCTTGATTTCTCCCCAGAAAATGGGTTTTTCTTTTCTATCACATTGTCAGGCTACAAATTTTCTGAACTTTAATGCTCTGTTCCCCTTATAAAACTAAATGCCTTTAACAGTACCCAAGTCACCTTTTGAATGCTTTGCTGCTTGGAAGTTTCTTCTGCCAGATGCCAGATACCCTAAATCATCTCTCTCAAGTTCAAAGTTCCAAAAATCTCAAGGGAAGGGGCAAAATGTCACCAGTCTCTTTGCTAAAGCATAACAAGAGTCATCTTTACTCCAGTTTCCAACAAGTTCCTCATCTCCATCTGAGACCATCTCAGCCTGAAACTTAATGTCCATATCACTATCAGCATTCTGGGCAAAGACATTCAACAAGTCTTTAGTAAGTTCCAAACTTTCCCACATTTTCCTGTCTTCTTCTGAGCCCTCCAAACTGTTCCAACCTCTGCCTGTTACCCAGTTCCAACGTTGCTTCCACATTTTTGGGTATCTTTTCAGCAATGCCCCACTCTACTGGTACCAATTTACTGTTTTAGTTCATTTCCATGGTGCTGATAAAGACATCCTGAAACTGGGAACAAAAAGAGGTTTAATTGGACTTACGGTTCCACATAGCAGGGAGGATGCAGAATCATGGCAGGAGGAGGTGAAAGGCACTTCTTACATGGCAGTGGCAAGAGAAAAATGAGGAAGAAGTGACAGCAGAAACCCCTGATAAACCCATCAAATCTCATGAGACTTATTCACAATCATGAGAATAGCATGGGAAAGACCAGCCTCCATGATTCAATTACCTCCTTCTGTTTCCCTCCCACAACACATGGGAACTCTGGGACATGTAATTCAAGTTGAGATTTGGGCGAGGACACAGCCAAACCATATCACCAACCAATACCATAGATACATCTTCAGGAAGTAGTTCTCCCTTATGTAAGAAAATTCTAAAAATTGGAAGAAGTGACTATTATACCAGATGTACAGATATCAATGTAAGGACACAGGAAACATGAAAAAGCAAGGAAATATGACACCTCCAAAGGAACACAATAATGCTCCAGCAATAGAGCCTAATCAAAAGGAAATTGACAAAGTCCTGGAAAATGAATTCAAGTTATTGATTCTTAAGAAGCTCAGTGAGATAAATGAAAATTCTGAAAAACAATGCAAAGAAATCAGAAATAACTGCTCAAATTATGAATGAAAAATCTATGAAAGAGACAGATGCCATAAAAAACAACCAAACAGAAATCCTAGAACTGAAGAATTTATTGAATGAAATACAAAACACATTTGAGATCTTCAACAATTGACTAGATCAAGAAGAAAGAATCTCAGAACTTGAAGACAGGCATTTTGAAAAAATAAAGAAAATGAAAAAAAAAAAAAAGAATAAGCAATGCCTCCGTGACATATGAGACACCACAAAGTGACCAAATTTTTTAATTACTCAGGTCCTGGAAGGTAAAGAGAGAATGAAAGGATTATAAAATCTATTTAATGAAATGAGAGATGAAAGCATTCCAAACCCAGAAGAGATTTAGACATCCAGATATAGGAGGTGCTGAGATTCCCAAACAGATACAATGCAAAAAGATCTTCTCCATGGCACATTTTAGTCAAACTGTCTAAAGTCCAACACAAAGACAGAATTCTAAATATAGCAAAAGATAAGCATTAAGTCATCTGTAGAGGAACCCCCATCAAACTAACAGCACATTTCTCAGCAGAAACCTTACAGGTCAGGAGAGAATTAGATGATATACTCAAAGTGCTAAAAGAAAAAAAAAATAACTACCAGTCAAGGATACCATAACTAGCAAAATTATCCTTCATAAATGAAGGAGAAATAAAGTTCTTTCCAGAGAAGCAGAAGCTAAGAGAATGCATCATCACTAGACCAGCCCCACAAGAAAAGCTCAAGGAAGTCCTATATCTGGATGCAAACAGATGACACCTGTCATATCATGAAAATACACAGGCCGGTCATGTTACTGATGCCTGTAGTTCCAGCACTTTGGGAGGCCAACGTGGGCAGATCACTTGAGGTCAGGAGTATGAGACCAGCCTGGCCAACATGGTGAAATTCCGTCTCTACTAAAAATACAAAAAATTAGCTGGGTGTGGTGATGCATGCCTGTAATCTCAGCTACTCGGGAGACTGAGGTGGGAGAATCGCTGAAACCCTAGAGGCAGAGGTTGCAGTGAGCCAATATCGTGCCACTGCACTCCAGTCTGGGTGACAGAGCGAGACTATGTAAAAGAAAACACACACACACACACACACACACAAATATAAAACTCACTGGTAAACCAAACATTGACACAAATGAGGGAGAGAAATAACTCATATGGTATAAAAACCACCAAACCACAATAACAATAAAAGTAAAAGAAAGAAAATATACAAAACAACCAGTAAACAATTAAAAATATGACAGGAACAAAACCTTACATATCAATAATCACTTCGAATGTAATTAGATTAAATTATCCACTTAAGACTGGTTGAATGGGTAAAAGAAAAATATAATTTAACTATATGTTGCCTACAAGAAATGCACTTTACCTGTAAAGACAAAAATACACTAAAAGTAAAGGGATGGAAAAAGATATTCCATGCAAAGGGAAACAAACAAAAAAAAGCAAGAGTAGCTATACCTCCATTATATCACAAAGACATTAAGTCAAAAACAGTAAAAGAAAAAAAAATGAATAAGAAGGTTATGGTATGAGAAAGGGATCAATCCAACAAGAGGATGTAACAGTTCTAAATATATATGCACCTAATAATATAAATATATATGCACTAGAGCACCCAGATAAAAACAAAACAAAACAAAAACATTTATAGATATTTAGTCTACCTCCAAAGGGACACAACAATCCTCCAGCAATGGACCCTAATCAAAAAGAAATTCATGAAGTCATTGGAGAGAGAGACTCCAATACAATAATAGTGGATACACTCTCAGAATCACACAGATCATCTAGACAGGAAAAGCAACAAAGAAACGTTGGATTTAAAGTCAAAGTTAGGACAAATGGACCCAACAGACATGTATTGTCCAACAAATGCAGAATATACATTCTCATCAGCATAAAGAACATTCTCCATACGTTAGGCCACAGAACAAGTCTCAACTAATTTTAAAAAGTCAAAACATATCAAGTATCTTTTCAGACCACAGTGTAATAAAACTAAAAATCTATACCAAGAGGAGCTTCAGAAACTATACACATACATGGAAATTAAATAATAAACTGCTGAAGAGCAATTGAGTAAACGAAGAAATTAAGATGGAAATTTTAAAGTTTATTGAAACAAATAAAAATGGAAACACAACAAACCAAAACCTGTGGGATACAGAAAATGCCATGCTAAGAGGGAAGTTTTTAGCAATAAATGCCGACATCTAAAAAGTAAAAGGATTACAAAGTAACAATTCAACAATGCACCTCAAGGAAATAGAAAAGCAAGAACAAACCAAAACCAAAATTAGCAGAAGAAAAAACAATAGTGAAGATCAGAGCAGAACACAATGAAATAGAGACTACAAGAAAATACATTGTTTCATTGATCAAATTGGAAATTGGTTATTGGAAGATAAACAAAATTGATAAACTTCTAGTTAGACTAATCCAGAAAGGACCCAAATAAAATAAGAAATGAAAATGGAGACATTACAACTGATACCACAGAAATATAAAAGATCATTAGAGACTATAATAAACAAATATAGGCCAACAAACTGGAAAACCTAGAGGAAATATATAAACCCAGGAAATATACAACCTACTATGACGGAATCAGGAAAAAATAGAAAACCAGAAGAGACCAATAATGAGCAAGACTCAATCACTAATAAAAAGTCCCCCAACAAAGAAAAGCCCAGGACTTGATGGATTCATAGCCGAATTCAACCAAATGTTTGAAGAACTAATACCAATCCTCCTGAAACTATTCAAAAAAAAAAAAAAAAATGGAAAGGAAGGAATTCTCCCAAACTCATTCTATGAGGTCGGCATCACCCTGAGACCAAAATCAGACAAGGACATGACAAGAAAAGAAAACACAGACCAATATTCCTAATGAAAATAAACACCAAAATCTCAACAAAATATTAAGCAAACTGAATTCAACAGCACAGCAAAAAGATCACATACCATAATCAACTGGGATTTATACCAGGGATACAATGATGGCTTCACATACACAAATCAATAAACATGGTACATTGCATCAACAGAATGAAGAACAAAAGCTATATAATCATCTCAATAGATGCAGAAAAAGCATTTGATAACATGCAACATCCCTTTACGATAAAAACTCTCAACAAACTAGGCATAGAAGAAGCACACCTCAAAATAATAAAGGGAATATATGAAAAACCCACAGCTAACATCATACTCAATGAGAGAAATTGAAAGCCTTTTCTCTAAGAACTGGAACAAGACAAGGATGCCTACTTTTACCACTCCAATTCAACATAGCACTGGAAGTTCTAGAAAGAGGAATCAGGCAAGAGAAAGAAAGAAAATTCACCCAAATTGGAAAAGAAGAAATTGTCTCTTTTTGCAGATGACACGATCTTATAACTTAAAAAGCCAAAAAACTTCCTCAAAAAACTCTTAGAGTTGATAAGCAAATTCAGTAAAGTTATAGGATATAAAATTAACACAAAATTAGTAGCATTTCTATACACCAAAAATGAAATAGCCAAAAAAGAAATTTAAAAAGCAATCCCATTTACAGTAGTTAGAAAAAATACCTACTAATAAATTTAATCAAGGAGGTGAAAGAGCTCTACAAGGAAAACTACAAAACACTGATGAAAGAAACTGAAGAGGACACAAACAAATGGAAAGACATTCCATGATCGTGGAATGGAAGAATTAATATCATGAAAAGGACCCCATTACCCACAGCAATATACAGATTCAGTGCAATCCCTATCAAAATATTAATGTAACTTTTCACAGAAATAGGAAAAACAATCCTAAAATTCATATGTAAATAGAAGAGCCAGGATAGCCACAGTAATGCTGAGCAAAAAGAACAAAGTTGGAGCCATCACACTACCTGACTTCAAATTATATTACAAGGATATTGTAACCAAAACATCATGATATTAGTATAAAAATAAGCACATAGACCAATGGAACAAAATAGAGAACACAGAAATAAATCCACATATTTAAAGCCAACTGATTTTTGACAAAGATGTCAAGAACATATAGTAAGGAAAGGATACCTTCTTCAACAAATAGTGCTGGGAAAATTGAATATCCACATGCAGAAGAATAAAACCAGACCCCATATCTCTCTCATCACATACAAAAATCAACCAAGATGGATTAAAGACCCAGATGTAAGATCCAAAACTATAAAACTACTAGAAAAAACAAAACAAAACAACAACACCTCAGGACATTGGTCTAAGTGAAGATTTTATGGCTAAGACTTCAAAAACTCAAAAGTACAGGCAATTAAAACATAGACAAATTGTACTATATAAAACTGAAAAGCTTCTGTACAGCAAAAGGCAAAGGGAACAATCAACAGAGTGAGGAGACAAACTATTGAATGAGAAAGAAGATTTGCAAAATAGTCACACGACAAGGAACTAATATCCAGAATATATGGGGAACTCAACAAAACAAAAACAAGTAATGGCATTTAAAAGGGATTACAAGGACATGAATAGACTATTCTGAAAACAAGACATACAAATGGCCAACAGGCATATGAAAAACTGCTCATCGTTAATCATTCAGAAAGTGCAAACCAAAGCCACAATGAAATATAATCTTATCCCAGTTATATTGGCTATCATTAAAAAGACTGACAAGGATGCAGAGAAAAGAGAACCCTTACACACTGTTGGTGGGAACGTAAATTAGTACAACCACTATGAAAAACAGTATGGAGATTTCTCAAAAAACTAAAAATCGATCTACCATACAATCCATTAGTTGCACTACTGGGTATCTATTCAAAAGAAAAGAAAGCATATCAAAGGGATACCTACACACTCAAGTTTACTGCAGCACTATTCATAACAACAAAGATATGGAAGCAAGCTATGTCTATCAATGGATGAATGAACAAAGAAAGTATGATATATATACACAGTGGAATACTATTTGGCCATAAAAGAATGAAATCATGTCATTTGCAGACAAATGGATGGAACTGAAGGTCATTATGTTAAGTGAAATAATCCAGGCACAGAAAGACAAACACTGCATGTTCTCACTCATATGTAGGTGTTAAAAAAAACTTGATGTCCTGAAGATAAAGAATAAAATAATAGATACCAAAAGCAGGAAAGGGTGTGAAAGTGGGAGTGGGAAATAAAGAGAAGTTGTTTAATGGGTACAAACTTACAGTTTGATTGAAGTACGTTCTAGTGTTTCATTGTACACTAGAGTGACTACAATTAGCCACAATATATTGTATATTTCAAAATAGCTGGGAGAGAGAACTTGAAATGTTACTAACACTTAGAAATGATAAATACCCAAGGTGATGGATACCTCAAATACCCTGACTTGATCATCACATATTCTATGCATATTTAAAAAATGCTCATATGTTCCTCAGAAATATGTAAAAGTATTATGTGTAAATAAAACATTCATTATTTCCCATATGCAAGACACAGTATTGAGTATTTATGGGGTTTATACAGGCAGATGTCATAGAGAAAATACAGATCCTTCCCTCTCATACTGAGAAAAAGGTAAGAAACTTATATTATATACATAAAAAACTAGAGCACAATGTCTAAAGTGAGACATGCTGCAAAGATATGTGTTACGGGATGAACTGTGCCCCATCCCCAAGTTCACATGTTAAAGTCCTTACGCCAGAACCTTAGAATGTGATAAACTGTCTTTAAAGACGTCACTGAGTTAATGTGAAGTCATTAATGTGGGCCCAGTAAGCAGGTGTCTTTATAAGGAGAGAAAATGTGGGCACAGACATACACAGAGGGAAGCCCTTGGGAAGACACAGGGAGAAGGTGGCCATCCACAAGCCAAGTAGAGGAGCCTCAGAAGAAAATGATGCTGACAACACCTTGATCTTAGACTCTTAAGCCTCTGTAATTTTGAGAAAATAAATATCTGCTGTTAATCCACAAAGTCTTTGCTACTTTGTTGCAGAAGCCCTAGCAAACTAACATAAAGATAAAAGAAAAAAGAGTTCCACCTTGAGTTGGAGAACTGGAAACATCATTCCAGCTGGAAGGACAGGGAAAGCTTCATCTAGAAAGTGCCTTCTGTAATGGCCTTTGGAATAGAAGATGGTCACATGAAGCTGGGAAGTTGGGTGCTTTTCACAGTGAGAAGAGTATGTCAAGCATGGGGCTGCAAAAAACCACAGGAGCTAATGCTTTAACTAGGCTGAGTGGGAGAAAGGGCTAAAAGTACAGCTTAAGGCCAAAACAACAAGTTTGGATTTGGTGCTGAATGCAATGGAAAGCCATTGAAATATTTTGGTGACAGTAAAACAAAATCTGAACTGTTTGAAAAAGATTAATCTGAAAGTCACAGGGTGACCAGTGGGAAGAAGGAAGCAATTTGAGCTGAAAAAAGATGCCTCGCAACCCAGTACAACAGAGTAGGGGATAAAGACAAAGATTCAGAAAAGACAGAGAGGGAAGAGGTAAAATCACTGGGACCTGACAGATGACTTTGCTATGGGAGGCAGGGGAAAGAAGAAGAACTGAGAGACAACTGGGAGGTTCTGATTTTGTTGTCTGGGAGGATAGAACGATGGAATTGATTCTAGAAACAGGAAGAGAAGAGAAAACCAGGTGTAGGAAGGAAGATGATCAATATAGTTTTAGAGATACTGAGGACTAACCATTTTAAATGTGATTGGAGATACACAATGGTAGATATGTAGATCAGAATAAAAGAATATATATGTATACCTATGTGTGTATATATACACACATACACATATATACATACGTGTGTGTGTATGTGTGTGTGTGTATATATATATACATATGATATGGCTTGGCCCTGTGTCCAAATCTCATTTTGAATTGTAATCCCCACATGTCAAGGGAGGGACCTGGTAGGAGGTGATTGGATCATGGGGGTGGTTTTACCCCATGCTGTTCTGGTGATACTGAGGGAGTTCTCACGAGATCTGATGGTTTAAAAGTGACAGTTTTCTCTGTGCTCTCTCTCTCTCCTGCCACCATGTAAGATGTGCCTTGCTTCCCGTTTGCCTTCCACCATGATCGTAAGTTTTCTGAGGCCTCCGTAACCATGAGGAATGGTAAGTCAATTAAACCTCCTTTGTTCATAGATTACCCAGTCGTAGGCAGCTCTTTACAGCAGTGTGAGAACAGATTAATATAATATGCAATCTTTGTTTAGAAATATATAATATACTGGCAACAGCTTTTGTTAAAGTATACTTATATTTGCTTGGGGCACTCCCAGGCTTAGAATTAAGGATGGAGGTATAGATTTTAGATCATCATTGGAGCTATGAGAGGGAGTTAAATTGCCAAGAGAAATAATAGAAAAACAGAAAAATTAATTTGGACAAAGAACTTAGGGGGTATTTAGTGACAAGAGTCAAAAGAGAAGTAGTACACTCTTTGAAAGGTAGTTTTACTTGTCAGAAAATATCTACTTGGCCACTGTAGTAGTTCCAGAACCTTGAAGAAAATCCCCTGCAAGTGTACCCATTTAAATGATTAAAATTTTGAATAAAACAGATAAAAGGATATCCCCTGTTTATGTAGTAAATTAGATCTCTTTACACTTGCATTACCAGAACAGAAAACAGGAATCTCAATTTCTTCTTAGTTACAGTAAATCTAAATAAAAGTATCGAAAATCAAAGAACTTAGTATTTACTAGCTATTGCTCACCTCAAATTTTCCTTTAGGGGTAGGAAATATGTTTTTACAAAGTTTAAAGAAAAAATATTCAAAAAAAGTTTCATAGAGTGTTGGTGCTAGAAGTGAGCCAATCTCACCTCCTTCTCTCGAGGCAGAATTTAAATCAAAGAATTAAGTGTAAGTTGCATTACTAAATACTGGCTTTTTATATTTTTATCCTACCAATGCTGATAAAACTACTCTTTCTGGTGCACTACACAGTCTCCTCTCTGCTTCTCTCTGCACAAGGCTGCCCTATGGCTTGTGTGCTAAGATACCCTCAGTTGTAACTACAGGCACTGCCCAGTGCCCATCTGACCTGCTGTGGGCAAAGGGGCAGAATCTGTCCCAAGCTACAAACTTGATTGTCAGGAGCTCAGAGCTGTAATTGCAGAGAAGGCAATGTTCACAGAAAAGACAGACTGAGAAAGTCCCCAAAAGATAGTCTCCTCATTGATGAGGGGACTTGCCTTTAAATACTTTAGATTGCTGAAACCCTTAAGCTTAGAAGAGATAATGATTATCTCTTATATAAGTGGATTTATGAACAGTTGTAAGCTTTATAGCGTAGTGAGCTTTCCGTGCATACTTGGCTATTACAGAATAAAGATATTCATACTAAATATCAATTAACTTAAAATTAACTTACAAATCCAAGAGAGTTGAACTTTTTATTTTGAAAATCATAGTGATAACATCTATTTTATTTTACTTTCTAATGAATGTTAAACTGTAACATGAAAGTGGTCTAAATAAACAATTAAATCAAAACCCTGTAATCCTTAAAAGTCAAAGTTTCAGACAGAATTGAATCTAAAATAGATAAATTTCTATCATACTGAAAGTCATTCCACAAAGAGGCCCCCTAACATATAGGCATAGCTCGTTTTATTGCGCTTTGCAGATATTGGGTTAAAAAAAAAAACAAATTAAAGATTTCTGGCAACTCTCTGTGAAGCAAGACTATCGGTGCCATTTTTCCAACAGCATGTGCTCACTTTGTGTCTCTAAGTCACATTTTGGGAATTCTTGCACTATTTAAAATTTTATTAGTATTATTATATCTGTTATGGCGACCTGTGATGAGTGGTTTGATGTTGCTATTGAATTGTTTTGTGGCACCATGAACCACACCCATATAAAACTGCAAACTGAATCAATAAATGTTGTGTGTTTTCATTGCTCCACTGACCGATCATTCCCTCATCTCTCTCCCTCTCCTCAGGCATCCCTATTCTGTGAGACGAAACACTATTAAAATGGAGTCAGTTAATATGAAGGCCTCTAAGCATTCAAGTGAAAGAAGAGTTGCCCATCTCTCACTTTAAATCAAAAGCTGGAAATGATTAAGCTTAGTGAGGAAGGCATGTCAAAAGTCAAGATAGGCCAAACCAAGGAAGAGTTCTTCAAGGAAATTAAAAGTGCTACTTCAGTGAAAACACAAATGATAAGAAAGTGAAACAGCCTTACTGCTAATATGAAAAAAGTTTTAGTGGCCTAGATAGAAGACCATAGTAGCCACAATTATTCTCTAAACCAAAGCCTAACCCAGAGAAAGGCCCTAACGCTCTTCAATTCCATGAAGACTGGAAGGTAAGGAAGCTGCTGAAGAAAAGTTTGAAGCTAGCAGAGGTTGGTTTATGAGTTTAAGAAAAGGGCAAGGTGAAGTAGCAAGTGCTGATATAGAAACTATAGCAAGTTATCCAGAAGATCCGGCTAAGATCATGGTTGAGGGTGGCTACAGTAAACCACAGATTTTGAATGTAGATGAAACAGTCTTCTATTAGAAGAAAATGCCATCTAGGACTTTCATAGCTAGAGAGGACAAGCCAATGCCTGGCTTCAAAGCTTCAAAGACAGGCTGACTTTCTTGTTAGGAGTTAATGCAGCTATTGGCTTTATGTTGAAGCCACTGCTAATTACGATTCTAAAAATCCTAGGACCATTTCTAAATCTACTCTGCCTGTGCTCTTAAATGGAACAACAAAGCCTGAATGATAGCACATCTGTTTGCAGCATGGTTTACTAAATATTTTAAGCCCAATGTTGAGACCCACTGCTCAGAAAAAAGATTCCTTTCAAAATATTACTGCTCATTGACAGTACACCTAGTCATTCAAGAGCTCTCATGGAGATGTACAAGGATATTGATGTTGTTTTCATGCCTGCTAACACAACATCCATTCTGCAGCTCATGGTTCAAGAAGTCATTTCAATTTTGAAGTCTTATTAGGAAATACATTTTCTAAGACCATACCTACCACAGATAGAAATTCCTCTGATGGATCTGGACAAAGTAAATTGAAAACTTTCTGGAAAGGGTTCACGGTTCTAGATGCCATTAATAACATTTATGATTCATGGGAGGAGGTCGTAATATTTACATTAACAGGAGTATTGAAGAAGTTGCTTCCAAAGCTCATGGATGACTTTGAGGGGTTCAAGACTTCAGTGGAGAAAGTAACTGCAGATTTGGTGGAAATAACAAGAGAGCTAGAGGAAGTAGAGCCTGAAGATGTGACTGAACTGCTGCAATTTCATGATAAAACAACATCTAAGATGTTGAAATGACAACAAAGGATTTGAAATATTCCATAAACTGAGTTGATAAAGCAGCAGCAAGGTTTCAGAGAATTGACACCAATTTTGAAAGACATTCTACTGCAGGTAAAATTCTATCAAACAGCATCACATGCTACGGAGAAAACTTTAGTGAAAAGAAGAGCCAATGGATGCAGCAAGCTTCATTGTTATCTTATATTTAAAAATTGCCACAGACACCCCAACTTATAGCAACCACTAGCCAATTAGAGCAGCCATCAACATTGAGGCAAGACCCTCCACCAGCAAAAATATTGCATCTCACTAAACATTCAGATAATTGCTAGCATTTTTTAGCAATAAAGTATTTTAAATTGAGGTATGTGCATTTTTTTTTTTGGAATATGCTATTGCACATTCAATGGACTATGGTTTAAACAGAACTTTTATATGAATTGGGAAACCAAAAAATTAGTGTGATTCATTTTATTGTGACATTTGCTGAAACTGAACCCACAATGTCTTTGAGATATGTCTGTACTTCTTGTGTGTCTGTTTATATGATACCCAGAAATAATTAACTAACAGAATATCAACTTAACAAGTACAATTTATTGTTCCTATTGAAATACCATTAATATCAGTATTTATCAATTATTTGTCGATAATTACTTAATTGACATTTCAAATAAAACTTTAAAGCATGTATAAAATAAAGATGTATAGGAAACACAGACCTTGTAATACAGTTAAAGATAATTCATTATTTCTCTTTTGCAAATGAAAAACCAATAGCCAGGAAAAATTAAAGGTTTCATTTGTTTGACCAAATCAATTCATAGTCATTGACCTGAGTGTGTCTGTGTATCTCCTTCTAAATAAGATTTGAAGAACTACTCTCAACATAGTGTATATTTGATAATTTTATTATAGAAATAGAAAGTCAGAGCCATGACTAGTAAAACAAGAAAAACATAAATGAAGATAAATCTGTAGAGAAAAAACAGAAAGCTAGGCATTCTATATTTCAATAAATTCAAACGATCAAGCTTCATATAAAGAAGCAAACCCCAAAATACATTTGCTAGTGCCCAATTATAGAACCACACGTCATGACTACCGCAGGGATCCAGTTAAAGGACATTGAAAGGATTTTCTCTGCACGTGCCTTGTAGTGCATAACACTGGTACCTTGGGTGCTTACTGCAACCTTTTTCAGTAAAAAATACTGAATTCAAGGCTTTATTGAATTCAACATCATAACCACTATAACATACCTCATCTCAACATTTCTCCCCACATAAAGCCTTTCTGAATATTTTTATATCAACAAGAAATGTCAATTTGGCACATTTTGGCACAATTAAACTGAATTTGGATGAAACCATGCTATCTTTCCAACTGTGTATGTACAGACCATGGTGTTAAGTTTTCCTTTAAAAAAATGGCAACTTTGATGTGTCTACAAGCATTGGTGACTCAGAGACAGAGGTATTTAATTATAGCAGTAAAAGGATTAGTATGCATCTGCTCTACAAAGGATAATTTTAGTTAAATTTTGTCTATGTTGAGTGCATTGACCTTGCAAGAAGAAAATGGTAAAAGGTTTCTGGAGATGCTTTTTGCTTTGGGGGTGGGGGATGGATAATTGGGTCAGTCAGATTCATATATCAAAGAATTGTCTGCCGGCTACTGCTTTGGCTGTCACAGCCTGTCCCAGTGAAGCATAACTGCAGATCTCAGAAAGCTGTTATTGATCAAAACAAAAATTCGCACTTCATTCAGGTTCAAACAAAAAGCCAGTGGTAATATTGACGATATATTTGATCACCAAGTGGGTAATAATTTAATATTCAGCTTAACTGTAGTATAGCTTATTAAAATGAAAAAGAGAAATCTTGGCCTTCTTTGAAATACAGATAGGTTTGAATTATTAGTCTCAATTTGAGAAGAAAAAGTGAGGTTGGAAGAATGGATGTAAGAGAGCATCTTTGATGATGTCCCACCTCCAAAACAAAAAAGAGCAAGGACAACAAAAACAACAAATATGTAAACATTCCTATCACAAACATTTCTGACTTCCATAATCAATCAACATTTCCTGAAGACAAACATATTTTTCTTCACAGTCTATTTAAATGGCTCAAAAACAGCATGACAATGGACAGACTCCCTTGTTAAAGAAAACAATTACTTGTAGTATAGGTTATTTTAATGGACATATCACTTTAAACGAAACCATCACATCTGTTCCACCTTCTAATTACAAATGCAAAAGGAATACAATTCACCAATGCATCATAAAAAAGTAAAACATAAGTGATTTAAATGCATATGTATGTTCCTTAGTCAATGCAGCATGCAATCTGCTATGTTTTTTACATGTTCTGGGAACAAATCAGATGGAAAACCTGTTCTCTGTTGAAATGTGATTTCTTCTCCCTGGATAAGTTTGGTACTGTATGGAAGCTGTGGTTTGCATAAATGTTATATAATGCACACAACACATCTAACAAGTGTTTCTAGTGAAACTCTTCCTGGGGACTGATATATTATGATCAGTATGATGCATCACAGCACTTTGATGCTGGTTGAGTACTAAAACATATTAATCTAGAGTATAGGAGAGACTCTCACTGATACATAAGAAATAATTTCTTTCTCTCCCTTCATAAAAGGAGAACACATGAGAAACATTTCCATAGTGCTAGTCCCAATCATCCTTGCTCTACAGGGCTGACTAAATAGCATTTACTGCTGCCAAATGACTGTTTAAGAAATTGTGTGTACTTTTCATAGAATATGTAAGTGGTATAACAGACACTGGGAAATGATCATATTATTTCTTTCTCAGAGATAATTTGCTCCTATTAAAAATAATCTCATTTAAAGAAAAGTTTTGAATGGTAGAGATATTTTTCTGGACCTCTGAGTGGGTCAGGAAGGCAAGAATTTGATTAGAGTTAGAGATCAGGGAAGCAAAATTCCATAGTTAGGTAAATGAGGACAAAGCAGCACAATCAAAGTGCCATGACATCAACCACAATCGAACTAACAATTCAACCTTCAGGCTAGAAAAATGGTAAATTATTCTGTCTTTTCCTGAATCAAGGTTGAATTCTTCCAGCTTCCTTTGCCTGCTTTTTACCAAGACTGGGAGTGTTGACGGGACGTGGCTCAATTCAGTTTTCTCCCTACTGAAAAGCATCTCAAAAGAGGAAGCCATCCTTATCCATGGGTGTATCCCATGACTGACAACAGAACTTGACAAATATTAGCTGGTCAGGAAGTGTTTTTGAATGAATAAATGACTCTGAAAGTATAAGCAGGTAATTGACTGGTCCTGACAAAATTCTGCTTCCAAAGAGTCACTTTATGTCGAAATACTAAAGCAAGTGTTAATATAGCATTTCAATATGAGAGTAATTTTCCCCCTTAGTTTACTGTGCTATAACTCACACGAAATCTTTTAGCATCTCCCTCCTAAAACTGTTGTGAGGATACAATGAGATAATATACGTAAAGCACTTAAAACAGTTCCTGGCCCATTGTTTCAAAATTCACTGAACACACACACAAACACCGCCCCACATACACACACACACACACACACACATATGCATGTGTGTGTATGCATAATTGAGAGGCTATAGGCAAACATTTCACTTACTGTGCTTGGGAAATCTTAACTATGTTTTTTATTTTCACCATGATGGAATGTTTATTAAGTGCTAAGGCTGCAGGGGATAAAAGAATTGAGACTCAGATCTTGGACTCCTGCCTCCGATGCTAGGGATCTCTCCTCCCCAACAGAACCCACTGAACATTTTTCTTTTCACATCTGCTTTGGTTCCAGATGAACCAACAGAGGCAGGTTATTGATCCTCCTCTTCAGACTCAGTGAATTCATCAGTAGATTAGCTGAAGGAACTAGTGGCTTATAGGAGTCTTTAGGCACAAATATTGTGGTTTGTAGGGTTTTACATAAGCAGTAATTAATTTTACAGTACTTCAGAAATCTGAGATATGAATATATTATTACCTATAAAAGATGGGAATTTCATGGGAGCTATCATGGAATGACTACTACTATTACCAGACAGACTTCAGGGATATTCTTGGTTCTAATAGTTTCAGGTAGTTTACTGCATCTGATTTTTTTAAAAAATTGGGAAAACAAATGCAGACAACTAACAATAATATTGGATATTCATGAATTTTACAAACGAACAACTATCTTTTATGCATCTATCATATGGAAATTTTCATTTGTGTGAATAGAAAGAGGCACCAAGATTCTCACAGGAAGGTTATAATAAGACATTGACAGAATTAAGTTCATCCCCAGATAGCAGCATGCATTAGGTAAACTAGATTCTAACTAGTTATGTGTGCTTCACAGAGAGATTTTCCACGATATAGTGGAAAATGACAGTGTTTTGAGGTGAATATGTGTAATATGATAGCATTAGGTAAGTTTTCAATAAAACTGTGTATGTATACATAAATTAATACTAATGTTATGGAAACATCATCAGATACATATACCACCAAATTCATGACAGTGATCATCTTTTGGACACAGATGGTCAGAGAGAAAATGTAATTGTTCAGATAAAATTTAAAATCTCTATGAAATATGGATTCTGAAGCAAATATTACTGAAGTTTACACTTTTAGTATGGGGAGTATTACTAATAACAGGTAACCTTAATAGAACATTTACTATGTGTCTGGCAATATTCTAAGCCAGTTGTTCTCACCCTTAATATAAGCCATGGTTATTCTGTACACTTTTATCTATGACTCAAATAACTGACCCAAAGGCTGGTCAATTTCTGTATTTTTGGTGGTTTCTTTCCGTATTTATTTTTTTTGACAGGGTTTTACTTTGCTGCCCAGGCTGGAGGGTGGTGGCATGATCTTGGCTCACTGCAGCCTCAACCTTACAGATTTAAGCCATCCTCCCACCTCAGCCTCCAAAGTAGCTGGAACTACAGGCATGCGCCACCAATTTTTGTATTTTTTTGTAGAAATGGCATTTTGCCATGTTGTCCAGGCTGGCCTTGAACTCCTGAGCTCAAGCAATCCCCTCGCCTTGGCCTCCCAACGTGCTGGGATTACAGGCATGAGCCACTGTGCTGAGCCAGAGCCTGATCAATTTCTCATTCCATGATTAATTAATTAGATGCTTAAAAACCTGAATCTCCTGAATTAATGGCTGCACTGGATACAGGCAGTTTCAAAATGCATTGAACACACACACAAACACACACACGTGTGTAATTGACAGACAATAGGCAATCAGCAGGCAAATTTTATACAGAAATCATTTACCACTGAGATACAATAGAAAATGAAGGTTAGGAGTATGGGCTTTATAAGAGCTGACCAGTACTGCCTTAGAGAACCAACTTGTCATTTCTTCTGTATAAGACTGGGTTTCACTTGCCTAAGCTTCTGTTTCCTCATCTGTAACATAAAGAATACCATTGCATAAGGTTGGTAGTAGTGATTAATAAGGCAGAAATGCAAAGCACACTGCCTGGAAAGTACTCAATAAATATTAGCCATTTCTATTGTTGCTACCACCCCTGGCATCAAATTTCATTATTTGCTTTCAAAGCTTTTAAAGTGGATTCTGTCATTTTCGTAGGCAAGAAGAAGAAAATCTTAATGGCGCTTGACAATTAAAGACTCCAAAGAAAATTCTTTCTCCTTTACATACACGACTGACTTCCTTTGATATTAATATGCAATCTACGTGTACATAGAAATGAGGACGACCAAATGCTCTTCACATTGATTTGGCTTTCTAACTTCAAAAGCACAACTCCGAGGCAATCTGCTGTAGTGTGCCGTCCCCACAGCCTCCTGGTCTGGCTCACTCACAGCCTCAGCCAGAAGCTCTGGTCTTCAAACAGCGACTCTCTACCACCTCACTGACATAAAAGGCATAAGATAGTTCCCCCTTATCTGCAGTTTTACCTTCCACTGTTTTAGTTACCCGTGGTCTGAGAATATCAAAAAGAAAATTCCAGAAATAAATAATTCCCTAGTTTGAAGTTGCCTGCCATTCTGAGCAGTGTAAGGAAATCTCATGCCACCTCACTTTGTCCCCTCCAGGACATGAATCATCCCTTTGTCTAGCATATCCACAGTGTAGACACTACCCTAGTAGCCCTTTCAGTGACCAGATAAACTATGGCAGTATTGTAGTGCTTGTATTCAAGTAACCCTTGTTTTACTTAATAATACTTTACCAATAATAACTTAATTAACAGTTGTTAATCTCTTACTGTGCCTAATGTATAAATTAAACTTTATCTTAGGTGTGTATATGATATACTTTGGATATTTGTCCCCCTAAATCTGTTGAAATGTAATCCTCAATGCTGGAGGGAGGGCCTAGTGGGAGGTATCTGGATCATGGGGGAGGATCCCTCATGGCTTGGTGCTGTCCTCACAATACTGAGTTTGTTCTCCTGAGATTTGGCTGTTTAAAGTGTTTACAGTACCTCCCCCTCCCTTGCTTCCCCATGTGACATGCTTGCTCCCTCTTCACCTTCCATGAGTGTAAGCTTCCTGAGGCCTTCCCAGAAGCAGATGCCAGAGCTATGCTTCCTGTAAGGCCTGCACAACCATGAGCCAAATAAACCTCTTTTCTTTATAAACTGCCCAGTCATAGATATTCCTTTATAGCAATGCAAGAACAAACTAACACAACATATATAGGAAAGAAACATGGTATATATAGGGTCTGGTACTACGCATGGTTTCAGGCATCCACTGGGGGTCTTAGGATATATCCCACAAGGATAAAGAAGAGCTACTGAATACATGTATCCACTGAATACTTTCCTTCCAGCATCTTCCACAGCCTCTCCATTCCCCCTGGTCTCATGGCAGATCACCCTCCTCTAAACTACCCAAATTTCAATTCACATGCCACTGTTATCCTAAAACATAGCCCAGAAATATATCTCTCCAAAAAAAGTTGCCATGATATCCCAGTGACTCCAGATGCAGAAAAAAAATCCTTAGCCCAAGTACTGAGTCTTCTCCAAGCCCCCTCTCCACTATTCTCCACTCTGCTGTGTATGTCCCAGAAGCCTCACTTCTCAGGATGAACACTAGGAGCTCTTGCTTTCTGACTTTCAGTTGGGTTTAACCAAAGGGATATATCAGCACCTTGAGTGAAGTGTGGGAAAAGAGAGAGCCACCTTATTCTCTTCTGCCATAACAAGGTTTTAGAAGCAGCTGCATTTCTCTACATAAGGCCACATTCCTGCCAGGCATCCTTCTCCCACAGCACAGCTCTTTCCAGGTTCTGGTAACATGATCCTCTTGCCCATTCAGGCCTAAAGGTGACAGTAGCTTCCCTCATTAAACTCTTCAATTTTATCCCATTTTTAAAGTGTGCCGTCTGCTTCTTGCCAAGACCTTGACTAATACAGAGTAATTCTAGAAAACAGACTCTCAAAAACGGATTTGGGGATTGAGTTGCCCACATATCTCATGAAAGCACAAGCAAACTCCTTGCCAGAGAAAAACACACACTGGTAATTTATGACATGCTATCATCATGAACACTCAAATGATCATCATCCCCTGACTATTCCCCTAAGAAGACTTGGATGATGCTTTACCAAGGAACTTAGAAATGTATTGGTAAGGGGAGCACCAGCACCCTTGAAAGCCCCTGAGGTGGTGATGTTATGCAGGAGGCGGTGGTGGAAGTTGGCATTGAGCTTCTGGATTTTTATAGAAATAATGGGATCTCAGGGTGGTAGAAAGCAGATGGCAGCACTTAATCATCACATGGAATTACCCTAGAAGCCAGGAAAGGGATCAGAAAAGATAAGTAGACACAGGTTGCCTTCACGTGCAAGAGAAACTGCATATATTATAAGGGCTCTGTTCACTCCCTGGCCCTCTGTCATAATACAGTCCAGGATGATCTTGATTGCCTTGATATGCTGCAGAATATGACACTGGTCCAGTTCATCATTGATATTGTGCTAGATGGATCTGGAAAACAGATAGTAATGAGAGTTCCAGGTGTCAGTGGTCTGGGAGAATGGCAGCGTATCATCGCTTCAGAAGTATGAGACAAATATTTTACCTTGACTTACTTTCCACAAAGATGACTAAGGTTTGGGGGTTCTCTTTGGATTCTAGGAACACAAGCGTGCTGTTCTGACCCAAGTTCTGGGTCACCTGTGAGGCTTCCAGTTTTGATCTAAAAAGGCTCTGCAGCAGAGCCAGAACACCGTCCAAACTGCCTAGCCACCAGTCATATCCAACTGAATTGGAAGTGTCTGTTGCAGACAGAGATGCTGAATGGAGGCTCCGGCTAGCCACAGTAGAAGCACAGAACACTCCCCTTGGGATTCACAGTATGGCTGTGCCAACTTCTGCCAACCAAAATTGTCCATGAAAAAGGCTGATCCAGGTTTGATTTGCTACTAAGCCTAGTAAGGACTAAACACCTGACCATGGAACAGCAAGTGGCTGCCTATCATGAACTGGGTGTTGTTTGATTGACCACATTATAAAATTGGATATGCACAGCAGCATCTCATTGTCAAATGGAACTGGTATGCATAAGACTTGACCTAAACAAGCCTAGAAGGGACAAGTGAACAACATAGACAGGTGGCTCAGCCTCCCCTGGCACCTGCTCATCCTACTGCATTCCCTCTTTCCCAGCCCCAACCATCACATCTTGGAGAGCTCTCTATTACTAGTTAGTGGGGGAAGAGAAAGTGTGGACTGGGCTACTGGTGAGTTTTCCAGTCTACTGGCACCAGACAAAAGTGAAAGCTGACTGTATTACAGCCTATTTAGGTGTGCCCCTGAAAGACAGTGGGGAAGAAATATCCTCCCAGTGATTCATATTTTGGGAAATACATCTAGGCGTCCACTTTATGAGCAAGAAAAGATGACCTCATGTATAAATCTATACTGATTCACAATTAATGCCCAAAGGGTTGGTTAGAAGGTCAAGTGTTTGGAAAGAACAAGATCAGAAAAAGGGTGACAAGGAGGTCTGAAGGAAAGGTAGGCAGGTAACTTCTAGGAATGGGTACAAAGTATGAAGATACTTGAGACTCACATTGATTTCCACCATAGGACATCCACTGAGGAAGACAATCTCAGTAATCTGGTGGACAAGGTGACCTATCTGGTGGACGTCACTCAGCTTCTTTCTCCAGCTACCACAATGCTTGTTCAATGGTTCCATGTACCAAGTGGTCATGGTGGTGGAAATGGAGCCCACAAGTGGGCATAAGATGGACTTTTCCACACCAACACTGATTTGGTGACCTGCAGTGCTAAGTGCCCAAACAGCCAACAGCAAAGACCAACTCTGAGAATCCACTGTGACATCTTCCTGGGCGGCAAAATGACTAAAGAATTTTTTATAAAACAAAACGGTTCCACTTTACAAGGCTGTTCTCTATTCTGAGATTAGGTCCTTCTACTTTTTGGCATGAAAATATGTTTTATTTGATAACATAACGATAGTAGGAAATAGTAGGTTTGTTGTTTTTATTATTTGCTTGTTACTCAGTGTTTATACTTGGCAAAATAAAATGTGGCCACCTTATGTTGGTTTCTGGAAATTTTACTAGTTTGTGAAATCTAAAGGTCTAGATACCATGTATTGGATGTTTTAATTAAGAGTACTGTAGCTGCTGGCAATGGTCAGTTCCAGCCCTAACTCTTCTAAGCTCTGAAGGAAATTTATTTCACCTTTGTGGACATCAGTTTTCTCATTGACCTCACAGGGATGGGGGGAAATTAAATGAAGTATTGCGTAAAATGTGCTTCTTTCACTCAGTATCTGGCACTATAATAAGACCACAATAAACTGATATTATTATCAGTTTATTATATGTTTACAATTTTTTGATTGATAAAATTATATAAATCTATGATGTTTTGCAATATCTACACATTGAGGAATGGCAGTAGGTGAAATGATGCATCTCATCTACTTGTGTTTTTTTTTCTTATTTTTGCTATTAGTATTACTATATTACAATCATTAGCACATTTGTCAAAAACAGAGCAAAAAAGGAGTTATTGGATATGTTCTGCTCACTTTGAGTAGGTGTCTCAGAATGCTACATCTCCTACTCTCAGGACACAGTGCAATTTCCTGGATTAAGCACTGATCTGCCTGTAATCCCAGCACTTTGGGAGGCCGAGACGGGCGGATCACAAGGTCAGGAGATCGAGACCATCCTGGCGAACCCGGTGAAACCCCGTCTCTACTAAAAAACTACAAAAAACTAGCCAGGCGAGGTGGCGGGCGCCTGTAGTCCCAGCTACTCGGGAGGCTGAGGCAGGAGAATGGCGTGAACCCGGGAGGCGGAGCTTGCAGTGAGCTGAGATCCGGCCACTGCACTCCAGCCTGGGTGACAGAGCGAGACCCCGTCTCAAAAAAAAAAAAAAAAAAAAAAAGAATCAAGCAAGGGACCTCTCCCTAATTACTTCTCATCTGCAAAATGAGAAGATGAGAGGAAATGGTCTCCAAGGTCATTTAGGGCATTGACGTTGTTTGGCTATAGGGAACATTTCCAAAGTGGTCCTAAACTCGGTGCCTCTTCATTAAGAAAAGAGAATGATTGGGAGGCCGAGGCAGGTAGATCACGAGGTCAGGAGTTTCAGACAAGCCTGGCCAACATGGTGAAACCCCGTCTCTACTAAAAATACAAAAATTAGCTGAGCGTGGTGGTGTGAGCCTGTAATCCCAGCTACTCAGGAGGCTGAGGCAGGAGAATCGCTTGAAATCGGAAGGGAGAGGTTGCAGTGAGCCAAGATCGCATCACTGTGTGGGGCGGGGGGATGGAGGGAGAGAGAGAGAAAAAGAGAAAGAAGGAAGGAAAGAAGAAAAGAGGGAGGGAGGGAAGGAAGGAAGAGAGAAAGAAAGAAAAAGGAAAAGAGAATGAGTGTGGGAGTAGCACGACTCAAACATGTTTGCTTTATTGCCCCTTTTATTTTTAGGCACAATTTACAAAACATAAAATTAACCCACTTTACAGTGTGCAATTCAGCGGCATTTAGCACACTTAAAGTTGTGCAACCACCCCTTCTACCTAGTTCCAAAACATTTTCATCATCCCAAAAGAAAACCCAATTACCTATAAAGCAGTTACTTCCCATTTCTGCTCCTCTCCCCAGCACTTAACTGTCTTTATGAATTTCTGCTTTCTGTCTTTATGAATGTACCTATTCTGGATATTTTGTGTAAGTGGAATTATACAATATGTAACTTTTTGTGTCTGGCTTCTTTCACTTAGCATGTCTTCAAGGTTCATCTACGCTGTACCTTGTTTCAGTACTTCATTCCTTTTTATAGCTGTATAATATTCCATTTTATGTATATACCACAATTTATTAATCCATTCATCCATTGAGGGACATTTGAGTTGTTCCAGCCACTTCTTAATCACCCATTATCATTTAATGATTCCCAGTGTCATTATTCCTGTTTATTTTTTTAACTTTGCCTCCCTTGTTTTTCAATAAAAGACATCCAAAACCATTCAACACATTAGTTAACAGTAAAGGATCCATATTCCAGCAGAGCCTTATTTCAAAAGACATTTTTTGGTGAAACAGCATCCTCCATGACCGAAATCATCTTCTCGTCTCAGAGAGTGGTGATATTTAAAATGTGTACTCTAGAAAAAGCCCTGAATGCAAGAGCTACACTGACTCCATAATTTGCAAATGGCTGTATCTATAAACAAACAGCAAACATGTTTTAGACAAGCAAAGAAAAACACAGTGGCACGACACAGCGAGATTCCGTCTCAAAAAAGAAAAAAAAGAAAAAAAAGAAAAACACAGTGGCTCAGTGAAAACTTTGGAGGACAGGTGGTATGTTCTGTCATATCAAGAGATAATTTTGGACAAGTCAGTAAGATGGCAGAGGTGGCTTGTCTTCACAGCACTGGTCTCTTCTCTGAATGTGTGATCAGAAAGAGCTCCTCCCTGGGTATCAGAGGGTAAATACCAAAAAATACCCTTCTATCAACTCTTCTACTTCTTCCCAGTCACTCAGTCCCCTCAATGCAAACCAGCAGCATGAGGACTGCTTCTCTAATTGGATAACCAATTCGTAGAAAGAGCAGGAAGAGTGTGGTTCCACACCAGAGGTCATGTAGCCTGCTGAGTCAATTATGTGATTTGGAAGTAAACCTAAGTCCAAGGCCTCTCGATACAGGTTATCCAAATGTAAGGATTTTGTTATCACTTGCTTTGTAGTGCCTTTCCCTCCCACTTAGATTCTGCTGCCTCATATGATGAATCCTGTCCCTGAAACTGCCTCACCCAAAGTTGTGTCTACAACCTACTGAGAGAAATGGAGATCTGGCAATAATCCAGTTCATTTGATCAACATAGCTGGCGGAACCAGATAATTTAAGCTCCAAATTTCCCCATTAATCAAAATAGTCTGGTGACGGATACATCTGCTTTTACTTTGGGTTGTATAGACACAGTTTAATTGTGCATTTCCTAAAAGCAGAATTGTATCATCTGTAACATTCATAGAGCTCTTCCTGCCCACATTTCTTTCCCAGCCTGTTGACTGAACAGATAACTCAGTAATTAAAATTCATAATCAACACATGTTGAGTATTTTTCCTCTTTCTCCTGTCTTCACAATCCTTTCCACTAACTTCTAGGTGATTTGCCAACTGTTCCACTCCTCAGAAGTAAATAGTAGACGTTATCTTTGCATAGGACCACCACATTGGTCATCTTTCTTAACCCTGTCTTCTTTCCTATACCTCAGCCCCAAACCCCAAAACCTCTGGAGGCAGGCACTGCAGAAACACTGACAGTTCTGACTCTATCTCAAAGCCCAGCTGGAGAATAATGCCACTGGGTCAACAGCCCTGATCCCTCTCATTGGAAGGTCTGTGAGTCCTGGACAAGTTCCAGTCCTGGGGCCACTGGAATGGAACCTGACCTGGCCAACTAGACCTTGTGTTGAACAAATTGAAGGAACCACCTGGTAAGCTGGCAGGTAGCAAAGGTTGCAGTTAACAGGAGGTTAGAGGATCCTTTGCAAAATGTTTGCCTGGGGTCACCAAATGAAAGCATTCTGAAAAGAAAGGCCAAGTATATGATTTTGACTTAGGTTCTCTGGGAGTTGGCTATGCAAGGGTCACAGTCGGCATTAGTGAGTGCCAAAGATTATATGACTTCTGAAGCAAACCTAAACCAAAAATATGTTCAACTTCCTTAACTGGACAGGGACCCCACAAGTCAGGTCTTCTGGAGTCCATGCATGCCTCCCTCCCACACGGTAGCAGTTTCTTTCCTCCTCACCCCTTAGCAAAGTCCTCCCCATACATGGATCTCCTTCTCTTTCCATAACAGTCCTGAAGCACACCTGACTGAGCTGTCAGCCTGTCCCCCTTCAATGCCCTGCAGCCTTGCTCAGAGCCACAGGGAGTTTGGGCTGAGAGAGGTTGCTGGCTCTTTAAAAATTTAAGGCATCAAGATTCAAAAGCTGTTGCATAATCCAATTAGAGAACCACTTTTAACTGGCTTGTGCATTCCTCCCAGACTCACCTTCATCAGAGCACATAAATGAGGATGCTCCTCACAGCTCCAGAAATCTGTGAAGCCGAGATGGTATTTTTAACGCAGCCATTTTAAACAATGTCTGTGCCGAACCACTTTTGCTTTCGCTGTTGGCGCAGGTGAGGAGCTGCCTAACAGCTGAGCTCAGATTCGACATGTGTGGCCCAGGGTGGGCCTTGGATTTTTCAAAGGGTAAGGTTTTCACACGTGGAAAAGCACTCAAGTGTTTTCAGTACTCGTGGCTCAGGATAGCTCCTTCATGCGTAGTTCACAGACAAACAAGAGGCATCTAACAATGGAAATTCTATCACCTTATCTGTTTTGCTCTTTCTCCCATCTGGAAAACGCACGCACACACCTGAGTAACTCATTTTCTTCTTGAATTCCGAAAAACTTTTATGCTTGTACATAGAATCTTCTCCATGAGTGCTCAGAAGGGCTCTGCATGTTCCTTAAACACTGAGGAAAAAGATGTCACTTGACCCTGTAGCCTGGCATTCTTGACCCTGTAGCCTGGCATTCTTTACTCCAGCCAGAACCTGACCTAGAAGCAGTACAATTTCCTGAAGTTGCGAGATAAATAGGATGCTGGCTTTCCAGCATGTGAGAGGCCAAGTGTCAGATTCCCTAGACTAAGGGGCAACATGGCACAATGCCCCATAGCCATGCCTTAGAGCAGCCTAAGATTGATCAGGACGGGATATCCCAGAAGCAGGGCTACCTGGTGACAGAGGTTGCTCTCTGTGAGGGGAGATCTGAGGCCCCATCACTCCAGCTCTCTTCCCAGAAGCCTGCGCAGCCCCACAGTAGCCTTGATTCTCTGGTCCCTCAAACGTGGTGGCTCAAAAATTGGGAACCTTTGGTCTCCCACAGCCCCCCACAAGTCTTGCTACCTTTGGTGGTGAAGTGGTCCAGAATATATCACTGGGGTATAAAAATTATTTTAAGCAGAAGGCATTTGAGTTTCTGAAATCCTTTATCTGCCTAAAAGCAGAGCCTCCCAAAAGAACTCAAAAGAACTCAGTTGGCATAAACCCCTCCCAGGAGTTTCTTGCAAACAGGGAAGATTGACTCTCCTCAACAGACATGAGCCACTATCACAAAACTATATCTCCCATCTACCCTCCTAAGTGCCCATTTATCTTTCCAAAAGTCATTTTTCTCCCATAAATATCCTTTCTCCCCCTCCCTTTCCTTTCAGATGCTACATAAGCCCCAAATTCTAACTATCTCTTTGAGTAGCATTTTTTGTGAATTCCGCACTTACATGATTAAATCTGTTTTTCTCTCTTGCTAATCTGTCTTTTGTCAGTTTCATTCATGGGTCCCCAATCACTAAATCTAAGATGGGAGAGGAAGAGTTTTTCTTCACCTACAGTGGGGAGAGGAGTGTATCTTCCACTTTCCCTGCAACCCACACTCTACCCTCTGCCCTCTGCCCTGGCCTAGGAGGTAACAAGATGGACTCCCTCAGCGGGCTTCCTTTTCCTCTGGTTGCCAGTTTGGTTTGGCCAACAGGCAGCATCAGCAATAGCTTAGAGCACAGAAGAATGAGGTCATGGTGTTTATGCCCCTAGCTCCCCGCACTGCTGTGGGGTCACTGTGGCGTGTGGCTCCTGGAAGTCCTGGCTCCTGCAGGGGGACCCTCTCCACACAACTACACACAGAGCCCTTCTGAGCACTCTTGGAGAAGACTGTATGTACAATCATAAAAATTTTTTGGAATTCAAGAAGAAAGTGAGTTACTCAGGTATGTGTGTGCATTTTCCAGATGGGAGAAAGAGCAAAACAGATACGGTGATAGAATTTCTCCTGGGAACTACAGCACCCCTTGAAGTTTTCCTATCCCTGCTCAACCTTTGTAAATGGTCCTATACGAAACCTCTTCATATTTCCCAGTGTGGATGTGCTACTTCTTGCCAGAACCTCCCCTGATGTGTGGGGAAAGCAGAAGGTGACCAGGGACTTGGGGGTGGTCTAAATGATCTTTGTGCCTAAGCCCCATTTCTGGGGAGTCCCTGGACTTCCACTGCTCTGAGCCCTCACTCCTGACCTGGCAGCAGGGAGATGGCTGACTTTTGTGTGCCCCTTGGGGTGTGAAAACATTGTCACTGCTCTTGCCACAGAGGCCATGGACCTTGTGCTGATTACCAAGATGAGAGTCGTAACAGGGTAAAACACCCCCCACATTCCAGCACCCATAAGGAAAAAAACAACTTCATCACCTTACATCCCTCTTTCGCAAGAAAGTTTATTAAGTTTCCCCAGGGTAAGAGGACTGATGAGCAGTGGTACTCCCTGTGTATTCAAAAGGGCCCCCCCATAGTGACACCATCTTGGTGGGTCCCAAGACAAAGCACAATCCTCTTCATTGTCTCATTGTCGTCCCACAGGAAGTAAAGTCCTCACCTAACTGGACACTCCTCTTTGGGTCTCTCCCTACTCTCCCCAAAAAAATATGGTACACCCCTGCTTGTAACCCACTCCCTTGCACTATTTTATGGGCCACGCAATTCCATCTAAACTCCTTGGCCCAGCATTCAAGGCCTCCCAGAATCTGACCTCAATCTATCCTTCCATGGATAGCAGGTACTCCTGATCAACAAATCAGTCAGATGATCAAGGAGCTAATCGGCTGAGTCAAGGGTCTGAGTCTGCCTCATAGGTGATATGGCCCTGGGTGGTGGGGTAGGTAAGATGATGAGAATATAAGATCATGCAGACATCAATGTAGTAAAAGTAGAGAAAGGAATTTCGAAAAGGAGAGAGTAGCCTGAGCCAAGGTGGGGATGGAGAAAAGGGGGAACCACAGCTTCCTTGGATGTGACCTTTGGCAAGATTGGAGGGGTTGTGAGTGAGCCTGAGCCCCCTGAGGAGTGGCATGTGATGCAGAACAAGCTGCTGGCAGCTCCCAGGGGAAGCAAGGAGTTGGGGTATCAACTGCTGCTGCAGCACCTGCTGGAGCCCACCCAACCTTCCAACCCTCCACACCAGGGAAGCTAGGAAAGGGAGGCGGGAGAGCTAGAAGAAGGAAGGGAAAAGAGAGGTACAGTCTTAAAAGTGAAATTCTCTGGGTTCTGACAATGTCCTCTATTCTCACACCCTCTCTGCCCTTCCTTGGCATTCAAGAACCAGGATCAGACCCTGGCACTTAGGGAGTAAAAGGAGGCATCAGGAGTCCAGGCTGGGAGGCAGGGGTCAGGGTGGTAACTGCGCTGGGGGCCCTCCTGCCAACCTTTGTGCCAAGACACTGGCTGAAGCAGTTGAGGATGGTCAGGAAGCTCCCAGGCAAGCAGAGGGGCTAAGGGTCCTTGTGTCCTGACATCAGGGAGGCATCCACCTCTTAAAGATCTCCCTGGTTAAAGACATGAAGAGTAATTCACAAAAGAAGAAATGAGTCAAAAAGCACATGTAATATCAGTCGACTTCACCAACCACTAAAGAAATGCAAAATAAGACAGGATATAGTTTTTCATATATCAAACTCTCAAACCCCTAGAGAAAGATAATACTCCTTGTTGGGGAAAGCTAAAGACACACAAGTAATTATGAATTGTGGGTGGCCGTGTGCAGCAGAGTAGTTCAACAGTAAGCGTCGCAACCCTGGAAAGGAGGCACCCCTGCCTCCATCTCAATGGAATTTATCCCAAATGACAAATTCAGGGTGTGGCCAACACACTAAATCTCCTTGGATGACTGCCTTTTGTTCAATTTTCAGTTCTCCATAGTAGAAAACTGAAGACGATAGTTATTCCTTTAAACAAACAGTTCTTCATTATGTTATCAGCTGAATGAGAAGAGTGGTGAATTTAGTATTTATTTATTTAATATTTTATTTTTCTTGAGACAGAGTCTTGCTCTGTCACTCATCCTGGAGTACAGTGGTATGAACATGACTCACCTCAGCCTCAACTTCCTGGCTTCAAGTGATCCTCCCACCTCAGCCTCCCAAGTAGCTGGGACCACAGGTATGCCCCACCATGCCCAGCTAATTTTTTGTGTTTTTGGTAGAGGCAGAGTTTCACCGTGTTAGCCAGGTTGGACTCAAACGCCTGCGCTCAAGTGATCCTCCTGCCTCAGCCTCCCAAAGTGCTGAGATTATGGATGTGAGCTACCACACCCAGCTGGTGAATTTAATAAGAAAACAGTACATATATGACAAAAATATCACCTTAGTGGCCCTATAAACACAAGTCCCAAATTCATTAACTTTCTACTCTCAGTTTTGAATTTTGTTTCCACTGTTCCTTTTCAAAAATAGTTCAACTTTTTATGCTCAACATTTTTAAAGTTGCAAAACCTATATAATGCATATGACAAATAATTTAACATGGACTTAATCCATGCTGTGTCAGTCGGAACAGATTCAGATGTGGTAACAAATATTCCCCAAATTTCTGGGGCCTGTAACCACAAATGTTATTTCTTACTCAGGCTGTATGTCCCAGACAGGTCAGTGGGAGCATCTGCTTCCTGTGTCCTCACTCAAGGACCCAGTGTGCTGGGGCCTCCTTATCAGTGGCTTTGCTCATTATCAAGGCAGCAGAAGAGAGCCTGTGGGGTATTGCACCAGCAATTACATTCTACAGCCTGGAGACACCTTCATCATGTCAACTACTCACAGCTCTAACCAAAGCAAGTCACGTGGCCAAACAACTTCAGACCTATCCTTCTGGAAGGAAGAAAGCCAGAACTTAAGCAAACCATTTTTATCTCTACCACACAGAGAAGGCCAGGGAGTTTGCCTCCAGGGTACCAGACTTAGGTATTGGATGGCATAATTCATTCCTGAAATTTTCTGAGTGCATTGTGAGGAAAGAGTAAAAAGGATCAATCCCTTTAACTAATTCTTTCAGTGACTAACTCTGGAGTATTTGTGCTCAGGATTGCACTAGGCAATTAGGAAAATTCGAAGAATTTTAATCCCAGTGTTTTTAGGTGCTGAAGCCTAGTTGAACAGGTAGAACTTGCTTTACAGAATTGTATAGACCAGGGGTCCCCAACTCCAGTACCAGTCTGTACCCTATTAGGAACCAGGCCGCACAGCAGGAAGTGAGTGGCAGGAAAGCAAGGAAAGTTGTATCTGTATGTGCAGCCACTACCCATCACTCACATTACCACCTGAGCTCAGCCTCCTGTCAGATCAGTGATAGCATTAGATTCTCATAGGAGCATGAACCCTATTGCAGACTGCACATGGGAGGGATCTAGGTTGCATGCTCCTTATGAAAATCTAATGCCTGATGATCTGTCACTGTCTCCCACAAACCTAGATGGGACCCTCTTGTTGTAGGAAAACAAGCTCAGGGTCCCACTGATTCTACATTATGGTGAGTAGTATAATTATTTCATTATATATTATACTGTAATAATAATAGAAGTAATGTGCACAGTAAATGTAATGTGCTTGAATCATCCTGAAACCATCCCCCTGACCCTGCTCCAGTGCATGGAAAAGTTTTGTCTTTCACAAAACTAATTCTTGGTGCCAAAAAGGTTGGGGGCCCCTGGTGTAGACTATGTAAAGGGGAAGTGACCATACATGACAACGATGTAAGCTATGTTTTCTGAACCTGCTTGTAAACTTCAGAATCACTTGGGGAGTAGTTTTAAATAATACACACTTGGGCTCTAGCCCTAGAGATGTCAAATCCGAAAATATGTGGTAAGATAAAGATCAAGCACATGAATTTCAAAAAAAACTCTGTAGGTGATTCTGGGCCCACCCCAGGTTAAGAACCCTTGAAATATGAGAATCCAATGGTCGTGCTCTTATGGGACAAAAGGATATTACAGACAGTAAACATATGCTGGAGTTAGAGGAGAAAGAACAATCTGTGGCCTGTGGTCCCGGAAGGTTTCAAGCAGAAGGTAGGCCCTGGGCCCCTAAAGGATGCATATGTAGGGCTAAGTGGTCATAAGAGATGAGGAGAGCACAGGATTCAGGACTAAGTATATCTATAAACTATATATAGATATACTTATATATAAACTATATACCTCAATATAGTTTATAGATATACTAATATATCTATAAACTATATTGAGGAATAAAGAATATTCCAATCTATTATTGAATTTTGTTTCCACTGTTCCTTTTCAAAAATAGTTCAACTTTTTATGCTCAACATTTTTAAAGTTGCAAAACCTATATAATGCATATGACAAATAATTTAACATGGACTTAATCCATGCTGTGTCAGTCGGAACAGATTCCATTTTATTCCTTAAAAAATCACAATGATAGTTAGAACTAAAGCTTTCTGAAAAGTGAGTACTCAGATAAGAATAATATCGAAATTCTATAGAAAGCCTTTGAGTCTGGCATAGTTCCTGAGTACTTCAAACAGTGGCAGGCACGTGGTAAGTGCTTCATTAATATTTGTTGAATTAACTAAATTATTAATGAGTCAATTATGAATTGAACAACTGAGGGTTCAACTTCAAAACTCAAAGAAAGTAGTTAATGGCTGTTTGCAAATCTACTTCCCCCAGAGATTAAAACAAAATGTTATATGACCCTTTAGTTCATTTTAATAATAAATATAAGCTACTTCTACTTCCATAAAGAATTCCCAGAGCTCACTGATATAAGTTGAAAAAACAACTGAGATTGCCTAAAAGACAAAAGCATGTCACAAAGAAGCTAACATAACATAGTGGTTAAAACCAAGAATGCTGGAGTCAAAGAGAGCTTGCTTTGTCACTTACCAGCTGTGCAAGCCTGGACAAAGTCCTTAATCTCTACGGAAAGTCAGGATAATAACATCTAATTCATAAGAATATCCAAACTATAAAACCAATTTAGAAAAATCTGGTAATGGAATGGAATAGACCAGTGCATGGTAACAATTACCTAGAACTATCCCCTGTGACAGATGAGGATATCAATACACACACTCAACTGAAGCAGCAGAACAATTCACATGATAAAACTCTAAAGGTCAAACCACACAGAGGCAAGTGACCACTACCTCAGTTGATACTGAATTTCAGAGTTTATTAATTTATACAACTGCATTCAAAATGCTGGACATTTTGCGTGATGCTTAAACTACCTTGTTGATAGTTGAAGAAAACTCCCTGCATTCAGTTTTTACAAATCACTGACACACAGATGATTTAGCCAACAAACTTTCTTTGCATTGGCCTGACCTGTATTTACAAGGTTCTCTGTTGGCCACTCCACCTCATTCTCTTCCCAGCCCTGTGCCACCGGCTTAAACAAACACATGCATCTGCTCACAAGAAACACACTCAGGTCTTTGTCTCTTCCAGGCAAAGAAACAAAACAAACAAGTAAACAAAAAAGGTTGATATGATAAACATTGAGCCAACCACAGTTGTTGGCTAAAGGACACTAAACTGGCTAAACTAATTTAAAACATCAAAACAGGCTTGAGGGGATGAATGCACAATTTTGGATATGAATCCAACAGAGTGGTTCCATAGCTGGCCAAATAAAAGTAATAATAAGAGTAGTTCGTGTTTTTAAGCATACACCATGTGTCAGGCATTATACTATATGCTTCATCTGAATTATCTTGTGCTACTGACACAACAACCCAATAATATGGTACACTTTTATCCACATTTCTCCACTAGGCAGTAGTAACACTGAAAGATTGAGCAATTCGCCTGCAGAAGCAGAAAATCACGAAAACTCAAGTTGTGATGCACTGACCTCATTTCCTATGCTTGGCTATTGCACTTGAATCTCAGGAATGCCACAGCTATCATGCCTCTTGATTTTAACACGGCATTCAACAAAATTTCCTGAAATCTTTATGGTCAAGATCCAAAAATTTAATCTAGATATTAGGAAAATAAAGTAAATGTGTGATATATTGATGAACCATGGTCAGGTCAATGTTGATCACTGCCATTATTTTTCTTGGATTTTATGAAGGATGGTGTCTAGTTAGGTCCTATATGGGTCTGTCTTAATCAAAATATTACTAATTTGTGATGAGGAGAGAAGAACACTTGAACATATCACAGGTAACATTTATATGTAACATTTATATATTATGGATAATATGTAACATTTATATATTATGGATAATATTGTGAATAATTATGAATAAGAAAATTAGGATTCAAAGACTTTCAATAGGCCATGCTTTTATTCCATGTTTGTAAACCACCTATAAAATGCCAGGCACTGTGGTGGGCACTAGAAATAGAGAGCTGAGAGACAGAGTGTCTGGCCTCAAGGAATTCATAGTCTGGCCAAAGAGACTAATAGTCTACAAAATGTACAAGTTGCTATTGTTGAATTAAGTATAGAAGCCAGGTTTTGGATGCAGACAACCAGCTAATCAAGGACAAGATGGGCAGTAATATGATTCAATGGCCGCTGATGTAAGAAAGACTTTGGAGTTTGTTTTGCTATAAGCTCCATGATTCAAGAGCAAAATACTGCCATCAGAGGCACTAACATAGTCCTGGAAGGTATTAATGACAGTGTAGCCTTCTGAAGAAAGCAGAAGATAAACTAGAGCTGTGAGAAAAATTGATTCTAGCCACAGCATTGGGTTTACTTCTGAGTACCAATATCTAGGAGGTGACAAGAGACATCGATAAATGGGAGAAGATCTAGAAACCAGTGGTAACCAAGATAATGATGACTCTAAAAAATCATGCCCTGTGAGGAATGGTTAAAGACACGCAAAAAAAGGGAAGAATTGGAGGAGCTTTGGTAGTTGTCTTCAAATATCTCAAGACCTGCCAGGTTAAAGGAAGATTGGACATCAGCCCTTCTCCAAAGGGTAGAATACATATCAATGAGAGGAAAACGTGTGGCAAGATCTTGAAAAACTATAAACACAGCAAAATCAATGGAAAGAAGACAGAAAAGCCCAAAGACAGTGGTCAGCAATTGGATCAGCTTTCTCCCTGTTTATCTTGTACAGGGTGTCTGGACAAAAATAATGGTACCTAAGATGGTTTGTAAGGAGGAGATTGCAGTGAGCACCTTGTCCAGCAATCTGCACCAAAGGGAAGCATTTCACACACACCCCTGCACAAGAAGCCAGCTGTGGGATGGAATCTCTGTTCTCTAGGAAGCTGAGATTGGATAATCTGAGTGTGAACGATACACACCTAACTGACCACAGGGCAAGAAGGAACACAGCCAAAGTCCCAGGGAAGGTCCTGTTCCTTTAGAATTTAAACTTGAGGAAGTTGCTAAACCCTGAGAATGAATTCTTCCCTAGAAATGTCTCTTGGGGCAGACTTTTCCCCTCCAACACTTGCCATGCTAGTCCTTATCACCTCAATCCCAATTCCACTACCCAATTCCCAAGTGACATTCCCTCTGCTTTAATAGGACACTGAATTTCTGTATGGGGGGTGAGGGGGTGGAGGGGGTTGGCCATGAAAGATACTTAAAGAAGATGACTTTGAAAGTCATGCAGGGAAAAAACTGAAGGAGTAACGTTGAGTCCCCCAAGATGAGAAAGTGCATTCCCACCTGTCCCTCTGTGTTCAAGACTTCCCTTGCAATGTTTCTACTCATACTAATAAACATCAGCCACCAACATTCACACAGTGCTCACTGAATTATTCTCCAGCTTTTTTCCTGAAATAAAGCCTTGCGATTTACCCCCATCTTACAGATGAATAAACTGAGGCACAGAGCGGTAAAGTAACCTGCCTAGGACCTCACAAACAGGGGTAACTCTTGGTTTCCCTCCTCCCCTATCTGAACACAACCTGCCTCTGAATTCAACCAGCTATGCTAGTTTGCCATCTAAATACCTAACTGTTTCTTATGCCAATTCAAGGCCTTATGCCAATAATCATTCATCATATTTTAAATAATAAGATAATGTATAGTGGAAATAACCCTGAGTTGAGACTTTTTTTCAAGTGACTTCAACAGAGTTTTGGTTGTTTTTCTTCCCTGGGCCTCAGTTTCTTGTGAAACGAAATCTGGTTTCTTGATGGAAAAGGCCTCACAGGTCTCAGGCCGTCTGGCTCCTGGTTGCAGTCAGTTGAATGTAGCACAAGCAAAAATCATTGTTCATTAGAAAATATCACTAAGCCATTTACGTTCATCTTTTCTTTTCTTTTTACCATTACAAAGTCAAGCTAACCCCAGTCATATAACGCTGAAGAAAAATCCCGACCTTTTCTGACTTTGGCAAACCCGCGTTGAGAAAGTAAAGAAAACTTGGGGCAGGGCCGCCCGGCGCGGCGGGGACAGCCGGGGTACGCACCGAGGCCACCGTGCTCGCGCAGCTCCGGGTTCTCGCCCAGGCCAAGCTTGGCGCTTGGCAGCCTCATTGTCCTCTTCCTGAGCCTCTCCTCTCGGGTCCAGAGCTGCGCGGATTCGAGACAATCCCTGGATCAGACTGACCTCTAGGGGCAGAGCGGCAATACGCAGCCAGGCTCCCGCGCACACAAAAGGAGCCACCGGAGGCTTCCAGCTGGAGCCGGCCAAGAAAATCTGCGTGGAGTGCTCTCAGATGCAGACACCACAAAGCCAAAACATTAACATTTTGCTTGCTATTTATTCAGCTTCTCTGTCTTTAATTCCCCCTCGCCAAGTAGCCTCCAAATGTGTCTCTTCGAGTATCAGAGTGATCAGTTTGGATTAAAGTATTCCTTCTCAAAAGATACCTTAATTAAAATGTGTGTGGTGGGGGAGCAGGTGGGGAGAAAACTCTATACTTTTCATTTTTCTTATGAGGAAAAGAAATGAAATGAAGTAAATGGTTAAAGGAAATGGGGGGTGGCCTTTTGCAGCATGAGATAGAAAATGTTATTTTAAACCTATTTGTTTGTTTCTGGTAATTGTTTAAATACTTTGAATGGTGATGGCAAGAAGATAGCAGCAGTAGCAGGTAACATTTACTGAGTGATTAGTATGTGTAGTATGTGTTAGGCATTGTTCTAAGCGCTTTCATTTATTATGCATATTTTATTATGAGGCAACTAAGGCACAGAGAGGCTAAGTAACTTGCCCGAGGTCACACAGTTGGCAGGTTGCAGTTAGGATTCTACTCCAAACGGTCACAGCCTGAATGCAGTGGCGCGATCTCCGCTAACCGCAAGCTCCGCCTCCTGTGTTCACTCCATTCTCCTGCCTCAGCCTCCAGAGTAGCTGGGACTACAGGCGCCCGCCACCACGCCTGGCTAATTTTTTTTGTATGTTTAGTAGAGACAGGGTTTCACCATGTTAGCCAGGATGGTCTCAATCTCCTGACCTCGTGATCCGCCTGCCTCGGCCTCCCAAAGTGCTGGGATTACAGGCGTGAGTCACCGCGCCCGGCTGCCTCCTCTCTTGACTACTATACTGCAGTCTCTTTTAAGCTACAGCTCTCAAGGCATTTTTCAAAACTGACTTTATACTTTCAACACCTTCACCCATTAATGGAAAAGCTCTGCTAACACCTAGGTAACTCAGCACCCCAGTTTACAAGGAAAAATTAGGGGGGTTTCTCATAGAGGTAGGAAAGGGAATGGCGTTTTCCACAGGGCTGCATCACTGTAATAGGTAAGGACCCAACTCTAAAGATCAGTCCCAATGATTTGGGACATCACTTACAAGTTCTTTGAGTGAAGTCCTTAAATTATTGATTTCAGTGTTCTCATCTCTGGAACGAGAATAGTAAAATACCTTTGTCATAAAGTTCTTGTGAAATGATATGAGATAACGCATGCTAAAGTCTTAGCACAGTGCCTGGCACAGGCTAAGCATCAAAAAGGTAACTAGTTATTTAGCGTGGTTCTTACTGCTGTTTGTTATTAAAACCTCGGTAGGCAGGTTCAGGGTGATGGAGAAAAAGATGTTTATAAAGTTGATTTCCACATGGAGAGTATATTAGTCAGGGATCTCCAGAGAGAAGAACCAAGAGGATGGATATACATACACATATGTATACATATATATACACACACACATACACATACATATATATATATATATATATATATAAAATGAAAGAGAGAGAGAGATGATGAGAGTGTATTTCTTAGGGGGATCAGCTCATGCTGGGATGGGGAAGTGGGCTGAGAAGTCCCACAGTAGGCTGTCTGCAAGCTGGAGAACCAGGGAAGCTGGTAGCATCCTCAGTGCAAGTCCAAAGACCTCAGACTCAGGGAAGTAGGTGGTGTAACTCTCAGTCCAAGGCTAAAGGCCTGAGAACCTGGGGGACAACCAGTCCCAGAATCCAGTAGCTGGAGAACCTGGAGTTCTGATGTCCAAGGGCAGGTAAAGAATGATGTTCCAGCTCCAGAAACAGAGAGAAATAATTCACCTTTCCTCTGCATTTTTGTTCTATCTATGTCCCCAGCCAACTGGATGGAGCCCATCCACATTGGCCAAAGGTGGGTCTTCCTTACACAATCCACCAACTCTATCTCTTCCGGAGACATCCACACAGGCATACCCAGAAATAACGCTTTACCAGCTATCTGAGTATCCCTTAATCCAGTCAAGTAGACACCTGAATTTAGCCATCACTAAGAGGAAAAGAAGACTCACACCTACAAAGTGCTGATGCCAGGCAAAAACTTATTCTCAAGAAAATAATACTGCCGTAGACGCTGAGGAAGAGTATGCAACCTGTGGTGGGTGAGGTGACTCATGCCCCCCGCACATCAAGAACCATGCCCAGGACTCAATGATTAAAAAATATTTCTTGACATTGCCTATGAAGGATTCTCTTCAAAAATTTTAAGCCTGAATCTGATCAAGCCTGTAGACCTACCTACCAATTTATGAGTAATACAAAAGACAGAAGAACATACTAAACCATGCCATAGCATGCAATCAGCAAAAAGCAGACTGTGGGGAAACTCTACAGGACAAAGGATCCAGTTTCTTCAAGAAATAAATTACAAGAAAGAAAAGAGGGAGCGGGAATGTATAGATTAAAATAGTTTGAAGAGACATAGCAACCAAATAAAATAAGTGGACTTTGAATCCTGATTTGAATAAACCAACTATAAAAAATATTTAACAGACATTTACGAGACAGTTGTGGAAATTTAAACATTGACTAGATCCTTGATATTTAAAAACAACTTTATTTTTTAGAAGTGGTAATGGCATTGTGATTGTTTCTTTAAATGAGTCCTTATCTTTTGGAATTACTTACTGAAGTATCTGTAGATGAAATGGCATAGTATCTGGGATCTGGTTCAAAATAATCCATTTAGGGGTGAAGCTGAAACAGGATTGGCTATGTACTGGTTCACTGCAGTAGCTGGGTGATGGGTACATGAATGTTCACTCTTCTCTGTATTTTTTGGCATATATATGAAATTTTCCATGTTTTTTTTTTAAATGACTGATCTAACCATGGGTAAGTAAGGAATCAGGTGTAAAGTCCTATATGTCTTCAAGTACAGAGGTAGGAATACCTGAGTATACTATAAGGAAAAGTGAACAATCCAGACCCCCAAAGGTGACATAAAGGGAGTTAGTGACAGACGTTTGGGCAGAAATATTGAGGCCTGATTCTGAAGAGCCATGTACCAATGACCAATGGTAAAAAAAAAAAAAAAAAAAAAGCAGCTAGCAGCCAGTGACAATTACTATATTTAAAGCACATATTTCCCCATTTAAACTCTATAACCACTCTCTAATGTTGGATCAATAATTAATTCTAGGCCCCGCACCATGGCTCATGCCTGTAATTCCAGCACTTTGGGAGGCCAAGCCGGGTGGATCTCCTGAGGTCAGCAGTTCGATTCCAGTTTGGCCAACTTGGTGAAACCCTGTCTGTACTAAAAATATAAAAATTAGCTGGGCATGGTGGCGGGTGCGGGTAACCCCAGCTACTCTGGAGGCTGAGGTAGGAGAATCGCTTGAACTCAGGAGGCGGAGGTTGCAGTGAGCTGATACCGCACCACTGCACTCCAGCCTGGGCAACAGAGTGAGACTCTGTCCCAAAAAAACAAAAATTAATTATACTTTACAGAAGAAGAAAGGGAGGCTTGCAGAAGGGGTGCAACTTATGCAAGAGCACAGTTAACAAGCTGCAGAGTCAAGATCCTACCCCAAAGAGTCTGTCTGAACAGCCCACAGTATTAACCACTGCTGGTAGGCAGTGAGGGCCAATGTAAGATCTGGGCTTGGGCTTAGTCAGAGCTGTGCTTCGTGAAGATTTATCTGGCAGTAGCATGTGATATGGCTTGGAAAGGAAAGATACTAAAAGTAGAAAAAAACAAAAGATATCGTAGTTGTTCTATATTACAATAGGGAAAACTTGAAGAAAGAATAAGAAAGAAATGACAAAGGCTGATATCAGAAATGAAGACAGTAACAACACATAAGGATCAACAGCAGATTGGATAGAAAAGACCGGGAAAGGAAACAAAGATAGCTCCGAACACTGGAGGATCTTGAGAAAGAAGAAAACCGCTGGTACCATGGGGAGAAGCACATATATATGCTATGATGTTTGAGGCAGCTATGTTTCCCTGAACATTATTTGCTATGGGGTATGCAGTATTCAGATTTCTTTTTACAAAATGATCTTTGCTTCTTGATTTATACATCATTATCCATTTAATTTTAGCTATGAAGTTTAAAATAGACATCTCTTTTCAAGGGAAAAATAATCAGGCTTTGATATACGCTTTTGTCTCACAATTTCAGGGACACCATTGGATTCCAGTCTGTGGAAATGGTACTCCCAGAAGCTTGTTTGTTAAGGGGCAGCTTACATGTGCAGGCAGAACATCAGAATCCCTGGTGCTCCTGGTGATCTCTCTGTGCTTGAGTTACCAGAGGTGGAAAGAATTCTCACCTTCTACAAGATGAGTGTGAGGCCCAGAAAAGTAAGCATCTATCACAAAGCCAGACTGCTAGATGTTGGCAGCAGCAACCTGGAAGTCAGGGCTCCTGTTGCTCTGTTTTGTGCCATTTGAACTCCATCATCTATCCATGGGGCTTGGGGATCCTAAAACACAGCACATAGGAGCAATAACAGTATTCTTAAGAATACCTCCAGTGAACTACTAATTTCTCACATTTTTCAGATTAAGAAACCAAGAATCAGAAGCCACATTTGCAATTGAGGTACCAGTACGCTGACTTGGCTGGTTGACAGTTGGGTCTTCCAAGGGTACACCCATTAATTTTAACAGGAATGAACATGATTAATTGTTGTCACTCTGGGGAGGGTGCCTCAGCTCCTTGCTCCCAGGCTCAACACCAGCTCAGCATGAATATGTTCTCCACCTACTTGGTGAAAGCATGATGCCAGGTTCTGAAATAATGAACTTGACCTAATTCTATCTCCACCGCATGACAAGATGATCTTAGAGAGGTTTTGTTAGTTTGTTTAAGGGCCTGTTGATAAATTAGCAAGTGCAGATTTACTAAGCCCTAGACATATGTCCAAGAACTCAGCCTGTGTTGGAAAAGTCCCCAAACTCAGGGCAGGTAGGAGAGCCTGATCCAGCATCTTGGCCCAGCATCCTGATGGAGTTACACTGGGATCAATGGCAGAGTCTTCTGGTGCCAAGCCTGCCTGAGGCACTCAAAGACATCTGGTCACTCTTTTGAAAAGGCAGACTCAAAACAACAGGGAAATTTATTTCAAGGAGCAGGACGAGCTGCTCCATGCTGCTGTTGGTTGATCTCAGCAGAATAGGTGTGTCATCAAAGATAGGCAGAGAACACCAAGAAGCAGACTCAAGCTTCCTGTCAACCACAGCTTTGAATCTGGAGCAGGTTGAATAGTAAGCCCTTAGGGTCTGCTAAGAAGTCACCGAAATGGGAGGAAGCACACAGCAATGTACCTAATAGCAATGATCCATCATGCCAATAGGAATCAGAGTGACTTCTGCCACCTGGGATGCCCCATGCAATTTCATTCCAGAGACTTGCAGAGGAAGACCTCTCCTACAAGGACTTCATTCATGGGCAAAGGGGCAGCCTCGGGCTGAGATTGGCCGTGTGCCATGTGAGAATTTGGTTATAAAATTGGAGTGATAGTTGATCAAAGTACATTATGGATGACTGACATCACTCACCTATTCACTTTCCGGGCCAGCTACTGTGCTAAACACTAGAGACCATAAGAATAAACAGGGTGTTGGTCCCTACCCCGGACGACTTAATAATTGAGTAAAGGGTACAAACAAAATCTTATTTACAGTGTGTGATTGGGTCTATAATAGAGGCATGAAAAAGAAGTGCTGTGGGGACTTAGAGGAGAAAGTAACTAACCCTACTTGGGAGAAAAAATGGTCAAGGAAGGCTGCACAATGGAAATGACAACTGAGTAGACATCACATGAGATTAATTCACCAGATTGGGAGAAATAGCATTCCCAGGAGTAGGAATGGCATGTGCAATGGTGCAGCAGGGTTGAAAATAGAAGGAATAGAAACTTAGACCTCTTGTTATGGCTTTATAACCTTCCATATCAGATGGCTGATAGGTCTAATTGTGGTCTCTCCCGAATATATGATTTAGGTCACTCTTATTATTTTCATTAGTGCTGACTCTTATAATTGCTCATTTGTGGCCAAGAATAAAGTGAGCAAAGTGGTGGAAAAATGAGGCTTTCCTTTAACTTACAAAAGTACAAGGAAATAAACTTTCAATGTATGGAGTTAAAATAGCCACTATGAAGCAACTCCCTCCCACTCAACTCCTTAGACACATCAGAACTTAAGAATTATTTGTAGCTAAGCATATACTTTGCTGACCATCTCTCAGCATTGCAAAAGCAAGGAGGTCATCAGTAGCTAGAATTTTGTAGTTTCCCACTAAAATTTCCAGTCACCTTGGATTGTTCTGTCATACCATTTTCCAGAAAAGGCTCATTGCTTGCTTATTCCTTCTTGCAATGAAAGGTGTTATGCTCTCTGCAAAATTCTATTTTTATTTTAAATGCTCAGTTGGGAACTTTAAACTTTGTTTTGCTAAGTCATTTGTAACTGAAGCTGAACAAATAACATATGATCCAAATTCTATAAATTTTTCTCCTAGCTTCAAAGACTTCCACTCCCAAGAGCTTGAACTCTGGCAATTGAGACAGCCATGTGGTTAGAACGTGTTGCAGGGATAAGGGTAAAAATTTCCATAAGAATAGCATTCAGGGCTAACACAGTTCCACTGCCACAAATGGAACATTCTCCTCTGCCCCCAGCCCTTCTGTCTGCATTTTTGCTACCCTTGCCAGCCATTCTGGTTCTCACAGCAACCCCAGCAGGGAAGGAGCTAAGGACAGGAGTGGAAAATGGAAAAAGAAGCTCCCCAAAATATAAAAATACTATAGAATTTCCCTTTACGGTATCCCTGAATAGAGTCCACCAAATAATAGCATTTATTGACCATTTACCATGTGCCAAGCACTGGGAATACTAAGGCAAACGAAAAAGCTCCTGAGCCTCATGAAGAATACATTCCTGTGGGGAAGACAGAAAAGATATGCCATACTGCCAGGCATTTATAAGAAGCAATGTTAAAATGGCAAGCTGGCTAAACAGATAGAGAGTTAAAGTGTAGGAGAGGTCTTTTTTGTTCAGAGAATCAGGGCAAGTCTCTTTTAGGAGACAATATTTGAACAGAAATTTGACTGAAGTGAGGAACAATCCAGGCAAATATTTGATGGAAATTACTGGATTATTTTTGGGGATGGCAGTGTTTAAGTGCCTATGCCCAGAGTAGGAGAGTGGAGGCAGGCACAAGTTTCTCAGCATTGAAATCAGATATGATCACTCCTTGTGATATCCTTCCTATGAACTCCTTGTGATATCCTTCCTATGAACTCCTTGTGATATCCTTCCTATGAGACCTCCTGGTCTGTACCCCAACTGTGTTTTGGCCTTGACAGTGGTTAAGATTAACATGATTTTAATTTTGTCAGCATGTTTCATAAGCCATGAAACTATCAAATGAGTGAATCTGTAATCCTAAGACCCATATTCTACATGAGGAGAGAAGAACTCATTCAAATTTAAAACAAGTGCATGAAGAACTTCTTTTGACATGGATTTGCATTCATTTATTTCTATCAATAAGATACACACATGATAATGTCTATTTCTGAAGCTTGTTATGACAGTAGTAATATATTGTACTTCCTTGGATGATTCTCTCTGCTTAACTTTTCTGTCTTTGTATTCTTTATTTTCATGTTACAGGATATATATTTATCTTTCAATTCTTTAAAATGTTTAATTTTAGGAAAAGATGCTTAATTTCCAAGAGCTCTTTTATATTCTATGATTGTTCCTTTTTCATAGCTCAATGATCTTATTTTATAGACACAAAACCTTCTTGAACCTCTCCAAGCATATTAAGCAGAGGATTAAAAAAAAAAAACAAAAAAAACAAAAAAAAAAAACTTCTTCTGTTCTCTTATTTAGCAGTTTTCTTCTAGGATTACTGTTCTATTTTGTCTATCATGGTAATTAATTTTATGTTGCTGTTTTCTTTGTATACAGTGATAACTGATATAAAACTGGATTTATTTTTCAGTGTCACTGGTGGTATACTCTTTGTTGTTGTAAATAGGCATCTCCCTTTCCATCACTTTACCCCTAGGTCTTTTCCAATAATAGAAAAAAAATCCATACATATCAATATTAATCTTGAATGTAAATGGGCTAACTACCTCACTTAAAAGGCACAGAGTGGCAAGTTAGATAAAAAAGCAAGACTCAACAGTATGCTGTCTTCAAGAGACCCATCTCACATGCAATGACATCTACAGGCTCAAAGTAAAGGGATAGAGAATAAAATCTATGAAGCAAACAGAAAACAGAAAAAAAAATCAGGGCTTGCTATTTCTAATTTCAGACAAAACAGAATTTAAACCAACAACTATCAAAAAAGATAAAGAAGGGTATTACATGATGGTAAAGTGTTCTCTTCTATAAGAAGAATTAAATATTCTAAATATTAATATATACAGATGTGCCAAACACGGGGCACCCAGATTTATAAAACAAGTTCTTGAGACCTATAAAGACGCTTAGATAACCACACACTATCAATAGGAGACTTCAACACCTGCCTGACATTATAGACAGGTCATCAGGGCAGGAAAATAACAAGGATATTCAGGACTTGAACTCAACACTTGACCAAATGGACCTAACAGTCATCTACAGAACTCTCCACCCAAAAACAACAGAATATACATTCTTCTCATCTACACATGGCACACACTCTAAAATCGACCCACACAATCAGCCTAAAACAATTCCCAGAAAATTCAAAAAAACCAAAATCATACCAACTACACTCTTGAACCACAGCATGATAAAAATAGAAATCAATACTAAGAAGATCACCCAAAACCATACAATTACATGGAAATTAAACAACCTTCTCCTGAATAACTTTTGGGCAACAATGAAATTAAGGTGGAAATCAAGAAATTCTTTGAAACTAACCAGAACAAGGATACGACATATCAGAACCTCTGGGACACAGCTAAAGCAGTGTTAAGAGGAAAGTTTATAGCACTAAATACCCACATCAAAAAGTCAGAAAGATCTCAAATTAACAACCTAACATTACACCTGGAGAAACTATAAAACAAGAGCCAACCAACTCCAAAGCTAACAGAAGACAAGAAATAACCAAAATCAGAGTTTAACTAAATAAAATTGAGACACAAAAAAACATACAAAAGATCAATGATTCCAGGAGTTAACTATTTGAAGGAATAAATAAGATTGATAAGACTACTAGCTAGACTAATAAAGAAAAAAGAGAGAAGATCCAGATAAACACAATTAGAAATGACAAAGGAGACATTACCACTAACCCCACAGAAATACAAAATAAGAGACTATTACAAACACCTCTATGCACACAAATTGGAAAACTTAGAAGAAATAAACTGGGCACAGTGACTCACAGCTGTAAACCCAGCACTTCGGGAGGCAAAAGTGGGAGGATTACTTGAGCAGAGGAGTTTGAGACCACTTGGGGCAACATGGTGAAACCCCATCTCAACGGCAACAACAACAACAAAAAGCCAAGCATGGTAGTGCATGCCTGTAGTCTCACCTACATGAGAGGCTGAGGTGGGAAATCACTTGTGCCCAGGAGGTCAAGGCTGCAGTGAGCCATGATTATGCCACTACACTCCAGCCTGGGCCACAGAGTGAGCTCTATCTCAAAAAAAGAAAAAAGAAAAAAGAAAAAAAAAGAAAGCCCAGAAAAAAAATGGATAAATTCCTGAAAACATATAATCTCCCAAGATTGAACCAGTAAGAAATTGAATCCCTGAACCAATCAATAATGAGTTCTGAAATTGAATTAGTAATAAAAGCCGTGCCAACCAGAAAAAAACCCAGAACCAAAACAGATTCACAGCCAAATTCTACCAGAGGTACAGAAATGCTGGTACCATTCCTACTGAAATGACTTCAAAAAATTGAGGAGGAGGGGCTTCTTCCTAACTCATCCTATAAGGCCAGCATCATACCGATACTAAAACCTGGCAGCAACACAACAACAATAAATAAAGAAAATTTCAGGACAATACCCTTGATGAACATAGATGCAAAAATCTCCAACAAAATACTAGCAAGTCAAATCCAGCAGCACATCAAAAAGCAAATTCACTACGATCAAGTAGGCTTTATCCCTGGGATGCAAGGTGGGTTCAACATATGCAAATCAGTAAATGTGATTCAGCACATAAACAGAAATAAAAATAAAAACCACATGATCATCTCAATAGATGCAGAACAGGCTGTCAATAAAATTCAACATCACTTCATGTTAAAAACCTTCAACAAACTAGGCATTGAAGAAATATACCTCAAAACAATAGGAGCCATCTCTGACACACAGCCAGCATCATACACTGAATGGGCAAAAGCTGGCAGCATTCCCCTTGAGAACCAGAACAAAAAAAGGATGCCTACTTTCACGACTCCTATTCAACATAGTACTGGAAGTCCTCGCCACAGTAATCATGCAAGAGAAAGAAATAAAAGACACCCAGACATTCAAACAGAAAGAGAGGACGTCAAACTCTCTGTTTGCAGACAATATGATTCTATGCCTAGAAAACCCCATAATCTCAGTGCAAAAGCTCCTACATCTGAAGAACAACTTTAGCAAAGTTTCAGGATACAAAATCAACGTACAAAAATCAGTAGCATTTCTATATTCCAACACTGTTCAGACTTCAGGCTGAGAGCCGAATTAAGAATGCAATTTCATTCACAATAGCCACAAAAAGAATAACATACCTAGGGTTACAGCTAACCAGAGAGGTGAAAGGTCTCTACAACAAGGATTACAAAACACTGCTGAAAGAAATCAGAGATGACACAAACAAGTGGAAAAACATTCCATGTTCATGGATAGGAAGAATCAATATTTTTAAAATGACCATACTGCTCACAACAATTTACAAATTCAGTGTTATTGTTATCAAACTCCCAATGACATTCTTCACAGAATTAGCCAAAAACTGTTTTAAAATTCATCTATAACCCCAAAAGAGCATGAATAGCCAAGGCAATCCTAAGCAAAAAGAACAAAGCTGGAGGCATCACATTACCAAATTCAAACTATACTACAAGGCTACAGTAACCAAAACAGGCTGGTATTGGTACAAAAACAGACACACAGACCAATGGAAAAGAATAGAGTGCCCAGAAATAAAACCACACACCTACAACTATCTGATCTTTGATGAAGTCAACACAAACAAGCAATGGGGAAAGAACTCCCTATTCAATAAATGGTGCTGGGATAACTGGCTAGCCATAGGCAGAAGACTGAAACTGGACCTCTTCATTATACCATATACAAAAATCAATTCAAGATGGATAAAAGACTAGGTGTAAAACTCAAAATTATTAAAAAACAAACAAACAAACAAACAAAAAACCTTGAAGATAACATAGGAAATACCCATTCTTGACACAGAGCCAGACAAACATCTCATGACAAAGATGTCAAAATCTATTGCAATAAAACCCAAAATTGACAAACGGGATCTAATTAAATGAAAAAGCTTCTGCACAGCAAAAGAAACTATCAACAGAGTAAACAGACAACCTATGGAATGGAAGAAAACATTTGCAAACTATGCATCTGAAAAGGGTCTAATTTCCAGAATTTATAAGGAACTTAAACAAACTAACAAGCAGAAAATAAACAATCCCATTAAAAAGCAGGCAAAGGGCATGAACAGACACTTTTTGAAATAAGAAATACACATGGCCAACAAGCATATGAATAAACCGCTCAACACCACTAATCAGTAGAGAAATGCAAATCTAAACCACAATGAGATACCATCTTACACCAATGGTTATTACTAAAAAGCCAAATGGCTATTACTAAAAGGTCAAAAAATAACAGATTTTGGGAAGATTGACGAGAAATGGAATGCTTATACACTGCTGGTGGAAGTGTAAATTAGTTCAGTCATTGTGTAAAACAGTTAGTGATTTCTCAAAGAACTTGGAAGTACCATTTGGCCTAGCAATCCCAATATTGGGTATATATATATGTGTGTGTGGGCATATATATATATATATGTGTGTGTGTGTGTGTGTGTGTGGTGCGTGTGTGTATATATATCGAATATAAGTAATTCTACCATAAAGACACATATACTTGTGTGCTCATTGCAGCACTACTCACAACAGCAAAGACATGGAATCAACCTAAATGCTCATCAATGATAGACTAGATAAAGAAAATATGGTACATATACACTAGGGAATACTACAGTCATAAAATACAACAAAATCGTGTGCTTTGCAGCAACATGTAGGAAGCTACAGGCTATTATCCTAAGCAAACTAACGTAGGAACAAAAAACCAAATACTGCGTGTTATCACTTGTAACTGGGAGCTAACGTTGAGCACATACGGACACAAGAATACAACAGATACTGTGGCCTACTTGAGGATGGAGGATAAGAGGCGGGTGAGGATTGAAAAACTGTCTATTCAGTACTATGCTTATTACCTGGGCAAGAAAATAATCTGCACGCCAAACCTCCATGATACATAATTTACCTGTATAACAAATCTGCACCTGTACCCCTGAACCTAAAATAAAAGTTAAAAAAAAGAAAAGCTGACTAGTTTTGTACATATGGGTGGGGCTGTCACTGGCATCTACCCTGTAGCCCTAATTCCCTCCAGAAACCTTATCCAATTTCTTTAGATGAAATTGATGCACAGCTCAGAATAGGCTTGGGGATGAAAACCTAGGCTGCTTGCCCTCTGTGCGGAAGGGAAAGGGTGGGGTGGAGGGGGCAGGAGCAGTACACAAATTCTATCCAGTGCTTCTTAAATGGAGGTAGTAATAATTTTCATTTAGAAAAAGGGGCACATTTTAGTTGACTAGAAAATCATTGGTGCTAGTATGTAATGGGAGAGTCCAGGGATCTCAAATTATAACACACAGGACTGTTCCATTTAATGAAAACTGGTACAGTATAAAATGCCAATAGTTCCTCCATTGAGAAACTGCTAGACAGGCTTTCAACTAACTGCATCCATCTCGCCACCAGCGTTTCTAGCTTTCCTTCTCACTCACACCAATATCGGTTCCTAATCCTGAAGGCCCTCTGGGTTTCTGTCCAGAGAGCAGAGTGATGCCCTCTGGTGTTATGGGCACCTCTGGATAGTCCAGGCTACAGATTTCCTGTTCTATTTTAACTATCAATGGGCTTCCACTTTTTCATTACACGGAAATTCACTGAAAGCTCTATTTGCTGCTAATCTCCCTTTTTTCTCTTTGTTATTATGGGATTATTCCTACATGACCATCTCACTGAAGCCTCAAGAAAGGAAAAGGGATAATAACTTGGTCTCCATCCAACATCACGACTATTTTTGTTCTATTAACCTAAGTCAGTATCTTAACTTCCTTCTAAATGCAAAGGTATTAGTACACTTCTCATTCTTTCTAATACCCTCTCCTTTCACCTTCTACCCTCTATGTAACTTGTACTTGACCATTGTTAATTTCATTACCATTTACATTGATTTCTGCATCTGCAAACAAATCATCTATTCTTTGTTCATAAGTGGACTCTAAAAGTTGAAAAATTTTAAGTTGCATTTAAATTTAAATATTTATAGCTGTCCTACATAGAGTTGCATCACATTTTCTGTAGACTCAATGTCCTAACTTCTGGACATTCAACAGAGAATATTCATGGAGCAAGATTAAACGGATTCTCTCTTTGTCTCTGCCTTGTTTTTGCCTTTCTGGGTTTTTTTGCTTTGTTTTGCCTTACTTCCTTCTTTCTTTTATTCTTCTCTCCACTGCTTGCTTATATACCTGCCAATTTTTGTTTGCTTAATGTTTGGATTATACATTTGCAGCAACTTTTAATTCATCTTAGAGTTTCTCATGGCCATTCTCTTCATTCGTGTATAACGAGCCATCTCCTTGGGTTTCTCTCTCCTCCCATTTATGCTGCCTTTTGCATTATTTACCAAGAGATCACCTTCCTGGACCCTCTGCATTCTGCACAACTCCCCCTGCTTGGATTTCTCTCACTAGTTATGTCTCTTTCTCTATTTTTGTTTAGTTTTGTTTATTTGCTCCTTTATTTTTACTTCAAGCAAATTTACATGAAAGGCCTATGAGAAGCAATTATTCCTAATCCTTATCTATCTAGGAATGCCTTACTTCGGCTTTCATTTTTGATTGGTAGTTTGATTGGGTGTGAAATTCTAAGATTAAAGTCATTTTCTCTCAATATTTTGAATAAAGTTCCCATTTTCTTGGAGCATCAGTACTACTAATGAGATATTTGGTGTCACTCTGATTCTTGTTCCTTTGAAGAACTGTTGTATTTTGATTTTCTCCTTTGAAACTTTTAGAGTCTATGTCGCATTTTATCTCTGGTGTTCTAAACTTTCACAACTTGGTATTCACATCTTATTTCCTCACATCTGATTGTGTATTAAGGGAGCCATGAAGGCTCATGTCTTTCTTAATTTTGAGAAATATTTTCCTGTTATTCCTCTGAAAAATCTTACCATTCCACTTTTTCTCGTCTCTGTACTTGATATTAAATGAATGTTGAATCTCATGGATCGATTCACTGTCTCCTAACTTTTAGCTCATGTTTTTCATCTTATGCCATTGTTCTATGTTCTGAGAGATTGTTTCAGTCGTATTTTCAAACCTATCTATGAAGTATTTTACTTAACAAGTCATGCCTCTAGTTTTCAATAATTCTTTCTTGTTCTGATTCTTACTCATAGCAGCTTATTCTTGGTTATTTGTTGTTATTGTTTGTTTGTTTGTTGTTTGGTTTTGCTTAGGTTTTTATTATAATCCTCTTTAAGAACTATAATCATAATTTTTAAAATTTTTCTTTAAAGCTTCCTAAATGACATGCATGCTTTCTCTTATAGCTTGTTCTATGTGTTTCTTTTGGTCCTTCTTTTTTATGTTACAAGTTTTTCTCAACAAAACTTGATGATGCTTGTTTTTTCACATTCGTAAATAAAGGACTGGATTGGTGACTGGGATGCATTACTTTGGGTCTCAGGAAGATAGATTTTCCTAACAGATGTGTCCCCTGCATGGGACCTCTGTGCACATGAACAGGTTATATCCAATGGCCAACTCTTCTCCATGTAGAGTTGTGAAGCAGGTTGGGTAGGTTAAACCAGGTCATCCTTGCCTCCACCTTCTCTCTGCTCATGACAAAACAAGAAGTCCAGTTCCCACAGTAGAAGTCAATGTCCTCCTTACACAAATAATTTTATTTCAGTTGAGAGCAGGTTTTTTGTCTTTTTATTATTATTTGTACAAATCTATGGGGTACATGTGCAATTCTGTTACATGTATAGTGGTCAAGTCAGGACTTTTAGGGTATCCACCACCTGAATAATGTACATTGTTAAAGTTAATGAGTATTAACATTACCTAGTTGGTTAAGGGGCATTAACCAATTTCTCATCATCCACCCTCTTCCACCAGGTTTTTAGTTCTTGCCTGGGGCCAAAACCACTGCAGCCAGGCTCTCTGTAAACACAGGGCTTGCAGGAGTGAAGCTGGAGATTTGGCCCAGCTGCTGCTCCAGGTATAGTCCTTTGATTAATGACTACCATTGATCTCCACAGCCACATTTGCTCTCCTTATTGAACAGTTCTAAGTCTGGAACCTCCAAGGACTGAATGTTACCATGTATACTTTGTTTTTTGTTTTAACCAAAATCAGGTGCTTTTATTTCTCATGACTTAGGACATTTAATTAGAAACACACATATACAAATTGTATATGTATATATGATACATGTATAAAATATATTTGAATGCAATGGAGATACTAAAGTTTCACCACATAATGAATGACCAATACTTCAAGAGTCTTAAAGCTCACTTACCTCTCTTCCTAAGTGCTGACTCTAAACTCTCTTTTAGGCTGTGTAAGTGTTACAGATGAGTGATCACAGTCATCACACACGGGCTTATTACTTTGACATGGGGGTGGTGCAGGTGGCCTGTGGCTTGCTCCATGGGCCAACAATGTTGACAATAATAGAAATCAGATAAGCCATCACTCTTAGAATATCAGCAATCACATTAAGAAGGAACTTTGCATTTCATTTTAAATAGACTTTATTTTTATAACAGTTTTAGATATATGGAACAATTTACAGTATAGTACAGGGTTCCCATACAGCCCACACCGTTTCCCCCATTGGTACATTTGTTATAATTAATAAACTGATACTGATAAACTATTATTAACTCAATTGCATAGTTTATTTATATTTCCCTAGTTTTTACTTCATATCCTTTTTCAGTTCCAGGATCCCCTCCAGGACATGACATTACATTCAGTTATTATGGTTTCTTTTTGTTTTGACATTTCTCAGACTTTCCTTGTTTTCGATGACTTTGACAGCTTTCAGAAGTAGTCGTCAGGTATTTTGTAGGCTGCTCCACTATCAGAATTTGCCTGATATTTTTCTTATGGTTATGGGTTTGGGGGAGGAAGATAATAAAGTATCATTTTCCTCACATTCTATCGATATACTATCAACACAATTTGTGACTGCTGACATTAAACTTGACAACCTGGATAGGATAGTGTTTATCAGATCTCTCCACGGCAGAGTAATCCTTTTCCCCAACCCACTCTGTGCAGCCCACAGCTAAAGAGTGGGGAGTTAGGCTCTATTCCTTGAGGGCAGAGTCTCTAGGTAAATTATCTTTGACTTCCATTGTATGGGAAATCTGCCTCTTCCCCCTCAGAAATAACTTCTCAAAAGATATCAAACACAATAGTATAAAGGTTTTTTAAAGGAAGATATAATGTCATTTATCTACAATGTTACTAATCTGTCCATCTGAGGAATATATTTTGAATTAGTCACTCCATAAATCTGAAATTCAATTATGCCTACAAATGAGTGGAGCATTGTACAAAAAGCTGAAGGATAAACGACATATGCAGTTCCCAATTCGTGGAGAAACGTTAGAAGAATCCCTGAGAAAATTCCTAAACGGGATCTGAACCTCTGGGGCCGCCTTAAAACAGGCCGATAGAGGTGTAAACACATACACTGTGGCGAAGTGTAAAAAAATTAATCACACACACTGTGACAAAGACTGACAGTACAAATACAGTATCCAGAGTGTGTTCTGGGGCCTAGAGAGAGAAAAACTCCCTCTGGAGGTCATTTAAGGAAGCTCTACATGGTCAAAGGTGAACAGACACATCCTACAGGGGTGGTTGACCAAAAAGTACTATTTATTTATTTATTTGTGGAATAGTTGAACATATTTGGGGGGTACATGTGACACTTTGATACCTGTATACAATGTGTAATGATCAAATCATGGCAATTGGGATATCCATCACCTCACACATTTATCTTTTCTGTGTGTTGAAAACATTCAAATACTTCTCTTCTAGCTATTCTGAAATATACAATAAATTTCCAACTATCTACTGTATGATCGAATGCTGGGACTTCTCCTTCTAAGTGTCTTTTGTATCCCTTAGAAAGGTTCTTGGAAAGATCAAGTTGGTCCTGAAGAGAAAGAGGTCGGGAAGCAGGTGATGGAGATGGGGAGGCCTGGGGAGGGAGCGAGTCTGGGACAGACTGCCCGTGTCTCACTCTGCCCCTTGGCTGCTTAGCTTGTTTTTTCTCGTGAGGGTGGGAGTTAAAGCCTCAGGTGGACAGAATTGAGTTCATTACACCTTTTAAACTCATGGCAATGAACCATTGGTCCAGGAGAGGTGCCTCTTTGGTTGGGTTTGGTTTGATGTTTTCCACGTTTCCCTCAGTCCATGATCCTTACCTCACATGCACCCACTCTAGTCTATTCAAGCCCCATCCTTCCAACCCACCTTCCTCATGTTCTAGAGCATATTAGTGTTTTTGACTTTATCATTTTAAAATGTGTACAATAGAAGTAACATGCTATGTTTCTTATTTTTTAAAACTCTTTTCTTTATTTTCATTCAATATTATTTTAAAAATCCAAAGTGTTGTCTATAATTGAGTCCATTTTTCTGACTGCTGCATAGTATTCTATCCTGTGCATAAAGCATACTTCACCCATTTTCCTGTTGTCAGACCTCTTCTAAGTTCTTGTTCCCGTAAGCTTTGCTACGGTAAAAATCCTAATAAACATCTTTATGTGACTCTGACAGAGTTTCTCTGGGTTATATACACAGAAGAAGAATTGCTGGGCCACACTGCATATGTATACCTAATTTTATTAAGTTCAACCAAATTACCCTCATCAGGGTCGCCAATGATCACGTTCTTGGATCCAAATGTCTATCCTCTGCACTCATCCTGAGTAACTTCTCAATGGCATTTGTCAAAGTTATTGTTGTTTCCATTTCTTTGCTGTTGAAAATAAACCCTTTCTTGTTTTATTTCCATAGAACTACATGTTTTTTCCTATATCAGTAGCCACTTCTTCTCAGTCTCCTTTGATAGTTCCTCCTTCTTTTTCTGACCCTAAATGGGGGAAACACCAGAGACCTCCCACAGGAGTAGAGTCCTTCTCTCCACCATTAATATGCAGGAGCGTAGGTGCTCTCCTACTCTCCTCGGGCATTTGTTTGTTTGTTTGAGATGGAATCTCACTCTGTCACCAGGTTGGAGTAAAATGGTGTGACCTTGCCTCACTACAACCTCTGCCTCCTGAGTTCAAGTGATTCTCCTGCCTCAGCCTCCCAAGTAGCTGGGACTACAGGCTCACGCCACCATACCCAGCTAATTTTTGTATTTTTAGTAGAGATGGGGTTTCACCATGTTAGCTAGGATGGTCTCAATCTCTTGACCTCGTGATCCACCCGCCTCGGAATCCCAAAGTGCTGGGATTACAGGCACGAGCCACTGCACCTGGCCTCCCCTGGCTTTTAATACCATAACCATGTTAACACCCTCAAATATATGTGTACTGACCTGACCTCTCCCCCAAACTCCAGACGTTTATAGCCAACTGCTAATTCAATGTCCCGTTGGAACATCTGGCATCTCACACTGACTATGCCCACAATCAGATTCTTGATTTTCCTCCACAAGCTGCTCATTCCCTTCACTCCTCAGTTCAGTCAATGGCACCTCTACAATTCCAGTTGTCCTTGACAAAAATCTTTGAGCATCTTTGATTCCTCTCCTGTCCTCACACTCTTCACCCAGTCTATTAGCAAACTCTGTCAGCTTCACTCTGAAAGCACATCCTGGGCCAATCGCTCTACACCACCTCATGCACCACCCTGGTGAGCCCCTTTCGAACATTGCAGAGCTACAGCAGTAGTCTCTAACATTGCTTTGCTTCCTCCTGTTCTGTTCCAGTCCATTTCCCACACAGAAGCCAGAATGTTTCTGCTAGAATATAAATCCAATAAATATGACTCTTCTGCTTGAAACTCACCAGTGTTTACCGAGTCACACGAAGAATGAGTGATCCTCCACAAAATCTGCAGCCCTTGATCACTGCTATGCCCTCATTTCCTCCCTTTCCTATCATCCTTCCCATTCACTTTCTTCCAAGCCACCACGACCCCCTGGCAAATTCTCCAGCATGTCGACACCCTTCCATCACAAGGTTTCTGCACTTACTGTTTCCTCTGCCACGTTGCATTTCTAGAATAAAGCCTACGTAATCAGAATACGCCATTTTAAAGAAAAAACCCATCAGATTACAGTAGAGGAAGGGCAAACAAAGGTCTATGCAGGGTAACGATCAGGACAGAATCTCCCTGAAGGCCGTGCCCTCTGTGGGTCCTGGCCTCTCCCCATCCCAGTAGCCATTGCGACTGTCCATTCCCTCTCACCAGGAACTAAACTCCTTCATCTCTCCCTGCAAGGTTTCTCATGGTTTTTAAGAGCTGATGATAGCAATGAACTCCATCAGCCTCTCTGTCTTTCACAAGGTGTGTCCAGGCACGAATTAAGGAAGGGACCCAGAAACACATATTGTTTAACTACCTTGCGCAGGTGAGGATAGATTCATCTGGTCACTTTCTGCATATTGTTGCTAGACTATCACCTAATGCAATGTTTTGCTGAGAAAATAGGCTCTTTTTCTGAGCAAATATGTTTAATAAGATCAGAAGAGATCCGAACACAAAGACAGTTTATCAACTGTGATAAACTGTCTATCTATCAGTACCCTGAGATAAATAACAAAACTAGTCTGTACTGACCAATAGCCTCATGGCTAACAAATCAAGAACTACTGCTGATAACAACTAAGACACCTAGATTTGCAAAAGTTATACTGGGAACTCCAAACAGGTTACATAAGTGAGATTTCAGTAAGTTAATGTAGTGTGGTGATGAGTACTTAGGCAAGGGAACATCCTTCCAGAGTGGATGTGAGAATTAAGCACAGAAAAAGAAGGCTGATTCCAAACAGAAGTAATCTTTTTCATTAGTTTAAAGAACCTGATTTTATTTCTTTTTTCTGGTTGGTTTCTTGCAAGAGAATGGACTATTAATAAAAAGGCAAAATGGTATTGGTATTTTATGTAGTGTTAATAGAAATATGGAAATGTAATCATTAAATGCTTAATATAATACTAGTTAATAAAACTAAACACTCTCTTCTCCCAATAGCCTCTGCAAAAATTTTTTTTCTGCCAAAGAACAATCTCAACAGCTCAAATGAGCATGTGGTTATTATGCAAGGGAAGTTTCATGCTCCTGCAGTTATCTGGCATCAAAGCATTCAGCAAGAATGGTGAGAGTATCTTTGGATGCTCAGAAACAGAGATGAATTTTTCTACTTGGAGATCTGACTGCTTTTGATCTACACGGTTTCTATTTTGTTGCCTGTTTCTGCTGGCATGCGATGCTTGATGATGTTAGGCAAGGACTGAAGGCAGGAAAAATGCAGTGCTGTGGGAAGAAAATGATCACTCAGAGACTCCACTGTTGAATATTGCAAAAGCCTAGGGGAGGGGTGCTTAAGAAAAGCCAGTGAGTAATCCTCATTTCTCCCATCCAAGTGAGTGCCGGTGCTCTTCCTGCATTTCCAAACTTCCTTTAGGGAAAAGAAGCATCCATTAAATGCCTCCTCACACAGGGTCTCAAACACCTAGTAATGTGAGTCCCAAAAGGTTACATCTAGATGTCTCTTTTACAATCAGAATGAATCGGTTTAATAACCTCAACTGCTGGTTTGTTCTGTTTCATTTTCAACTAGCTGATTCCCATTCTGAATGAAAGTTTATATCTGGGCAGACCCTCTTCACTGCACAAAAGCTAGAGAAGACCTTAAGTCAGTATTTCTTACACTGTTATGAGGCTACCAGTGATTCCTTTGAGAACCTAATTAAAGATACAGAATTTCTTCATAGACTGTCATATGTGCAAGTCCCCACATCCATGCACACACATGCACATACACATAAATGCAGACATATACTACTTGTGAAAAACTCTGGCTCTAAACAATTTTGCACAGTGACTCACATTCCCACAGTTTGATCGCATTTGGTATGCATTCACATGAGCTTATGCACGTCGAAGCAAATTAAATACAGTCCCAAGAATCCTTGCAGGTGTCATTCCTGAAAGGCACTCAAGTGCAGGTTTGAGTTAAGAAATGAAGCAAGGTGTGAGTGAGCAAGGCAGCACAGCTTGGAGGTTAGAGCATGAGCCTCTGGTCACGTGCCAGTGTATCTGCTGTGTCACTTTGGGTGAGTTACTTTAGCTCAGTTTTCTCAGGTGTGAAAAGGAGATAAAACAGTAGCACTGCATAAGATAGATACTGCCCAACATCTCAAACAGTCTTGGTGAGCTCTCAAAAAATTAACAATTATTATTTATGCTTTAATTCACTCAAACTATATGAATCCTTTATTACTTGGCTATTCTGTGCACTTTTATTTTCCCAAACCTTATGATTCAGAAACACAGATTCGTGAGAAGAGAAAGGGAACTGAGAATTCCATCCAAGCACAGCCCAAATAAGGAATCATCCAGTCTCTCCTGAATACTTGCTATGTGACCTCTAACTTCCCTTATCATGATAACTTTCATGAGCAGCTAAAGTCTCACGGTTCTCTTATGCTAAAGACTCCTAAGTGGCCCCTTCCAATCTAGGACAGGTCCTCTTTCATCAAACTGAAATCTTCCTCTCATACCTGCCACCATTATCCCTAATTTGCTGCTTAGAAGCAAGTAGAATTAGCATGAAAAGTGTCCAGAAGGCAGAGATATATTCATATTCTTCTCTACAGGGCCCCAGCATCATGCATGGTGCCCAGCCCTGAGTTTATGTTTGGTTTTTGTTTAATCTATTAAGGCTTTAAATATCTGAATGTAGTCATGAGGTACCTCCACAGCCTTAAAGGTCCCCTCTCAAAACCAATGTTCCCCTATTTCTTCAAAATCCCCATAGAACATGGTGTCTGGACTGTTCACCATCTAAGTGGTCCTTTGGTTGAGCACAATATTCCAGGGGCAGTCTGAGCAGGTTAGAGAAGTATCATCAACTTTTTCTGTTCACTCCATTCATTCACTCTCAGTAGCTCATTCAACAAAGAGCAACTTATATGCTTATTCCTAGAAAATTCTCGGAGATTCCAAAGTGAGAATTATGACTTGTATACAGCTCAACACACTCGGCTGTTGACAAGGCTTGCATTTCCCTTCAGGAAGAAGTCATGGTAGTTCATTCTTTCTCTTTCTTGCTTGCTTGCTTTTTTTCTTTCTTTCTTCCTTTCCTTTCCTTTCCATTCCGTTCCTTTCTTTTCCTCCCTCTCTCTCTCCCTTCTTTCTTTTCTTTCTTCTTCCTTTTTTTTTTTTTTTTTTTTTTTTTTTTTGACAAAGTCTCACTTTGTTGCCTAGGTTGAAGTGCAGTGGCACGATCTCGGCTTACTGCAACCTCCACTTCCCGGGTTCAAGCAATTCTCCTGCCTCAGCCTCCTGAGTAGCTGGGATTACAGGCGCCTGCCACCACACCTGGCTAATTTTTGCATTTTTAGTAGAGACAGGGTTTCACCATGTTGGCCAGGCTGGTCTCGAACTCCTGACCTCAGGTGATTTGCCTGTCTCGGCTTCCCAAAGTGCTGGGATTACAGGCATAAGTCACCATGCCCAGCTCATGCTAGTTCTTTCTAAATCCACCCTGACACTAATTTCAGTTCACATGGATCATCAAATCAGTTTTTGTTCCTCGCATTGGACGTTGAGCTTCTGTTAATGTTCCTGATTGATGTAATCTTTCTCTAAAATTAATATTTTTATAAGAAAGTTTATTTTTTCTTTCTTTCACAGTTGTACATTTATTACACCTCCTGGTACAGCTTCTAGAGATTGCTAATCTTTCTGTTTTCCCCTTCACACAATGGGCAACATACATCTCCTCCTCTTTCGACCTATATAGTTGTAGAAGAATAAGTCAGGCTTTCCCAGAGGAACTCTACATTCAAATATCAATCACCAGGAACCATAGGGGAAGAGGAAATAAAAGAAATGAAAGAAGAAATGTTTTGCTAAGTAGAGATTTAAAAAAAACACAACTATTTCCATACATTTGCAGGCAAGTCAGCTACAGGAATGCCTAAAAGTTTTTTATCCTCCCAAGGAACAGCTGACAGGTTGAATTTTAACACAATCCTTGAAAGAGCTTAGGGTGTCCAGGATAACTGGTTGTCCTATAAATCTGTGATACAACAGGACAGGATGGTGTGCGTCCCCTAATAAATATTGATACCAGTTCCCAGACTTTCATATACTGACTGTTTTTCAAAAGGAGACTCTTTTATCTCAAGGCTCAGATTGACAGGCAATGATTTGGAAGCTCTTTCATCAACAAAATGGGTGGCGAAACACTAGCATAATTAAATCCTGTGGCTGTTTTTTTTTTTAGACTTGTGATCCCACAACTCTCAATTCACTGATGCTCTCTCTGAAGTAAGTTACGTTTCCCAGGTGATCAAACAAAGTCTACCAACTTCCTCAAGGTCAAACCACCAACCAGTGAGAGATTTGAAGTCAGGCTCCATCTGAGATTCTGGCTGGGGCAGAGGGGACCACAGGGTTTAGCAAATTTGACTCACTGCAGGGCCAATGAAGATCCAAGGGAGAAGCAAGGTGCCCATGTGGAGACCCTGGAGAGATAAAAATTGCTGCCCCAGCAGCTGCCCTCTTCTGTCACCACGTGTAAATCCACTCATGAAGGAAGTCACCAAGCATTCCAAGCACCCAGGGCTGTTCCTGCTTACATAATTTCATAGAGAACAAAGCAAAGCCAGGGAAACCTGGAGTACAGCCCCAGGGGACCTGAAGAGGAAAGTAAACGAGATTCAGGGGGTATCTTCAACTCTTTTTCCCCCATGAAGGTTCTGACTGTGGAAGAAAAAATAGGTTAGAATAAGTGAACAACTGGATTGGACTTTTAAGCTACGTTTACAATGCCAACATGTTGACTACCAGTATAAGGCAGAGGGTGTCTAACGAGAACTGATAAGGAATTTTCGGCAAGATACTCCTGAAGAGAGTAAGAAAGCTTTAAACTGTGCAAGAGAGAAACTGCACACGTGAAATGGTAAAAACAGAGTAGGATGGACAAATCAACATTAATACATTAAAAAAAAAACACTTGGCTTCTTCAAAGAGCACATAAAAAAATCCTAAACTCATTATTTTTAGTAAATTATTATGTAAACAATCAATAGTATGAAACTCAAGACTCGAATTCAGCAGGGGAACAGTGTACATTGTCCATTTCAAATGAACTATGTATTTTTTAATAAGACCAAATGAGAATGCATAAAGAGAGACTGTCAGCTAAAATCATTCATTCATTCATTCAATAAAAATTTACCACTTAACAACTCCATGTCACATTTTATGCTAATTAAAATCTTATGTAGGCACAGCAGTCATGTAAGTAAATATTAATTTTTTGTTTTTGTTTTTTTCTTTAGACAAAGTCTCACTCTGTCATCCAGGCTGGAGTATAGTGGCGTGATCTCGTCTCTCAGCTCACTGCAACCTTCACCTCCCGGGTTCAAGAGATTCTCCTGCCTTAGCCTCCCAAGTAGATAGGATTACAGGCACCTACCACCACCCACCACAGTGTCCTGCTAATTTTTGTATTTTTAGTAGAGACGGGGTTTCACCATGTTGGCCAGGCTGGTCTTGAACTCCTGACCTCAAGTGATCCGCCTACCTCAGCCTTCCAAAGTGCTGGGATTACAGGCATGAGCCACTGCACCCAGCCTCAATATTACTTCTTGCTCTTATAAAGCTTATTAGCTAGTGAGTACTCCACCATATATGTCATTTCAAAAAGAGATACAACTGAAGTCAAAGAGGGGAAAAAGGTTCTAATAAAGATCATGTGGAGAAAAGACCCCAACGGACAGAGTCAAAGTGAGAAAGCTCGCAGTTCAGCTAAGCAAGTATTCAATGTAACCCAATGCAATGATTAGAAGAATCCTAAAAAATCCTACAAAATAGGAATGATAATTTCCATTCACAGAGTTGTTGCCATAAATCAATGAGGATATACATGTCAAGTACATGAGACACAGTAAGTACCTAACAAATGGCGATTTTAAAAGAATTTTAAAACTTTCTACTTTCTGTCTTATATTTCTGAGTTATTTGCATTTTTACAATAAATATATAATATAATGATAATAAGGAAAAAAGGAGGGAAAGGAGGCCTGCCAAAATATAAGGAAGTATGTAAATTAATCTTCAATAAAGTTGATTTCTTTTTTAAATACGTGGAAGTACAGTGGTCCCCCCTTATCCACAGTTTGGCTTTCCTCTGTTTCAGTTTCCTATGGTATAGTACAGTAAGATATTTTGAGAGAGAGAGAGAGACCACAGTCACATAAGTTTTATTACAGTATATTGTTAAAATTGTTCTATTTTATTATTATTTTGTTAATCTCTTACTTTGCTTAATTTATAAATTAAATGTTATAGATATGTGTGCAAGGAAAGAAACGTAGTATATATAGGGTTCAGTACAATCTGCAGATTCAGGCATCCACTGGGAGTCTTGGAATTTACCCCCCACAGATAAGGGGAACTACTACTATATTGAGGTGAAATGCTGATCTCAAAAACGAGGACAGGATTATCCAAATCCAACTTCCTTCTCCCAGAGCTCATGTTACAGGAACAGTTAGGAACCAAGCACTCACCCAATCAATACCATTACTTGAGGTGGAATCCCATGTGTGCTGGAACCCAGCACCCCAGCATAGGTGCCTTCCACAAAAAGAGTCTGCCAGTGTCAGAAAGTGAGAAGGGAAATATCAGGCCTCCCGCAAAAGGGGCAAAGCATGGGTCTTCTGGAAGGTCAAACTGCAGGGAGACCTTGAGTAGGGAATGTCCTCTTTCCTAAAACTCACAGCAGTGGGTAATAGGGGGACACCTGTGCCACGTACAGAGGGATGGAGCTTCAGGAAACAGCTCGTTAATTCGTCCAGTACAGACAGGTCCCTGTGAGTCACTGAGACCTTCAGACATTTTATATATTCTGTACACTTAAGTTTCCCAAATACACCATGTTCCAGAGTGAAAAGAATAGGGCTTAGGTTCAGACAGACCTGACTTCAAATCCTCTTTCTATAACTTATGTGGTCATCTGCAGTTTACTTAACTATCTTGCTTATACATGCTCCATTGTAAAAGCAGGGATACTACTATTTGCCTTGCAAATGTCTTGTGATGAATACATGATCTATCTATCAATCTGTGAAATCTGCTAACTCAATTGCATTAATTAATTGGTAAACGCTTATAAATGGAGGCTATTAATATCTGGCTTTCTAGACTGATTACTTAAGGAATCAAATATACTGAAAATTTGCTCAATCTTTACCTAAATTTGATGGTGCCAATTCAGCTAGAGGATAGTGGTATAAACAAAATATTGGATATATTTTATGGCCCCAGAATAATAACCACTGACGATTAAGAACTGTTAGTCTTACTCATTTAGACCTCTTTATATGGACCTTATTCACATTTCTTTTTTCATAAATGCAAATGATTAAATAAGTGATAGCTCTCAAATTTTTTTGTACATGGACCACTTCAGCAAAAATAGTAAAACTAAAGTGTCCTAACTGTTTCCATTTCACATCACCAGCAAATTCACTTCGCAACAAACGTCACCATATAGACATTAGCTAACTCCCACTGATGAAGATCGAACAGGAGAAAAGAGTCTTTTCAACTTAACAGATATCTTTCTATGTGCCCAGCAAGTATCCAGGATATTAAGAATTATAAGTATAAACAAGATGTAACTCATGCTTTTGTATACCTTATTATAATTTAGTGGTAGAGACATACATGTTCACAGTGAATAACTTAAAAAGGAGACATGAAGAAAGTATGGAGCACCACAGCATTCACTACAGTACTTAATTTTAAAATATATATTTCCTAGGTTTGTCCACTGAAAGGGTCTAGACGTAATGACACCCCAGGGACAATGAGCACACCTGCTTACCCAGATCTTGGATTCTAATCTCAGGGATCCTTGAAGAAACAATCTCTCAGGCCTGGTTCAAGCAGAACAGAATGGCTTGTTGTACTACAAAGTAAGAAAAACACAAAAAAGTGAATGGGGATATGTCAGCAGGACTCAGGAGTTAGCTTAAAGGGGCTTCCATAGGTAGAAATGGGGAGAATTTGAACATCATAAAGGGTAATATTAATAACTAAAAATGTTTAATTTTATTTAATTTTTAAAATATTAATAACTCCCATAAATCCATAGGACCCTCAAAATGTGGGAGGAGTGGGGAGAAAGAAGGAAAATAAAAGAAAAGGCTCTTCTTTACAAAAGAATTCAAACTATTAAATGTAGAAAGAATAAAAAACTCTAAAAACACCATTTTGTATCCACCTTATAATAACTGATCCACATGAGGAGCATCAATGAATGTGAAATCTCGTGGGTGAAAATGTGTTGGGAAACAAGATATTCACGTAGACTCTAGGCATTATTGCTCAGTTGTAATTTATTACAAATGGGGAAAAAGTACTTTACAATGAGGAAATATGGCAGATGAGTGATCACAATGAACATCTGTAATAATGGCAAACTGACATCGGATGACTCCTGAGACTGGTTTTGGCTGTGTGATCTGAGGGTTGTAAAAGACTTCCATGGGATAAACTGTGGCACATGAGACCAAGTTCCTTGCGTGGGTCTTGGTAATTTATGATCTGAAGAAGCACACACAGTGTGACCAAGAACCCTATGAGTTGTGCCTGGGAGCCTTGAACCTCTTTGATGTTTGCGTCTTCTTTCTCCTGCGGTACTGTATCCTCTACTTTCCTAAAGCCCTATAAGCGTATGCTCTACGAGGTTTTGTGAGTCTTTTCAATGGTTCAACCTTGTATAATTGCTGTAGGAACTGTTCTAAATTAAAGATTTAAGATTGAGTACAATGTACACAAGTTAGGTGATGGGTACTCTAAAAGCCCAGGCTTCAGCACTATACAATTTATCCACATACCCAAAAAACCCCTGTGCCCCTAAAACTATATAATTTTTTAAAATAAAGTAAAAATAAGATGTAAGAAATGTGACAACCAAATGCAACGTGTGATCTTTTATTGGAACCTAGATTGAAGAAAAAGCTATTAAGAACATTGTTGAAAGAATTCAGAAAACTTAAATGTAACTATTAAATAACAGTATTTTATCAATGCTAGTGTAAAAATTATGTTGTGCTAATAATAGGAGAATGTCCTCATTTTAGAAGACCTATGGTAAAATATTTAAGGATGAGGTATCCTCACATCAGCAACTTACTCTCAAAATTCTTGCCAAATGTAAATGAGTAAATAATACACATACACGTATAGACATAGAACAAATGTCGTATAATGTTAACAATTAGCAAATATAAGTGAAGCATATATAGATGTCTACTTTAACATTCTTTCAATTTTTCTGAACGCCAGGATTTTTTTAATACAAAGTTGGAGAAAACTTCGCTGAAAAAATAAATTTCAAAATTCGAAATTCCATGTTTAAAGGATATACTAAGTGCTGGGAAAATGTATCCGGAATGGCCAATATCAAGACATAGTCTAGTAATTTTATCAAACTTTGAACAATTTTTTAAAGTATATTTTGCATATCCAGACAAAAAGACCAAGTCACTGACAGGAAAAAGAAAATCATATTGTCATTTTATTTTTGACAGTAATGTGATATAAGAGAAGACAACAGAGTAACAATTTATGATACTTAAGAAAATAAATAAAAGCCAAAGTTTTTTCATCCAACCAAACCTACCTCAGAAATAAAGAACACAGAAATTTTAATGTTTTGTTTTTAAACAATTTTACAGTTACAGAACAGCTGAAAGAAAAATAATGCAGAGAGTTTCTTAAACCCACTCCCCAGGTCTCGTTCATCTTCACATTATCCACAGCCACAGTGCAATTACCAAAATGGAAATTAATATTGGTACAATACCGTGAACCACACTGTAGACCTTATTCAAATTTCACCAGTTTTTCCACACGTGTTTTCTCTATTCTGAGATCCAGTCTAGGTTCCAACATGGCAGTTAGTTAAGTCCCCTTAGTGTCGTCCAATTTATGAGCACTTCTCAGTCTTTCCTTGTCTTTCATGACTTTGGCATTTTTGGAGATACTAGTCAGCTGTTTCATACACAGTCTTTCAATTTAGGTTTGCCTGATTGATTTCTCAAGATTATATTGAGGCAATGCATTTTGGACAAGGTACATAGAAGTGATGTCAGTCTGTTTTCAGTTCATTGTACCAGGAGGTGAATGGTATGTCTTAAAACCTGTGATCTTAACTCTGGCCATCTCGTTAAGATGGTGTCTACCAGCTTCCTCCACTATAAAGTTAACTATTTTTCCCTTCACAATTAATAAATATTTGGGGAAAATACTTCGAAAATATCCTGTTTTTCCTCTACTGATTTTAGCATCCATTAGGGGACCCTGCTTACAACAAATATTATTGCAGTGTTTGCCTAATAGTGATTTTTTATTTCCTAATTTCTTCTTCATTTTAAAATTAATATTCTTCTATAAGGAAGAGCTGTCCTTTCCTCCCTTTTATTTATTTATTCAATTATTTACTTGTATTGGTTCATATGTATATATATATTATTCTACCAATACTATCATTATTTATTTTGTTGCTCAAGTTGTTTTAGTTTTGGATATTTGGAGCACCTTCTGATTGGCTCGTGGGTCCTAGAAAAAAGACTTCTTAAAGAGACATAAATATCACTAACCCTTAAAAAAAAGATTTAAACACTTAGCATGAAAATAAGAAAAAAAAAACCCCACATTCATCAAAAGAGATCATTGAGCTATGGAGTTGTAGATTTTTGCATTACACATTATATCCAGAGTAGCTTTTTTTGTATTATACATTATATCCAGAAAAAGCAAAGGACTCCTAAGTCAGTAAGAAAGTCAAATGACCAAAACTAAACACCTGAATAGGCACCTCACAAAGGAGAAAATTCGAATGGCCAATAAACAAACGAAAAGGAGCTCAACCTCATTAGGAATCAGAGCAGGGCAAATTAAAACCACAAGGAGATATCACTACACACCTGCTAGATTGCTTTAAAATGAATTACAACCACACTGGAAGCCAAGCTGAATTCTTCAGTACAGTTCAACATACCTGTAAACTATTACCTGCCAATTCTACTTCCAGGTGTACATCTTATAGAAATGCATGCTTATGTGTGCCCATATACATATAGAGTGATGTTCATAGAAGCATTATTTGTAATAACCACCAAAAAAGTGGAAATAACTCAAACATCCATTTATGTAGAATGCATAAATTGTAATATCTTTACTTAATGGAATAGTATACAATAATGAAAATGAATAAACTATTACTCTGCACAACAATGTAGATGAATCTTGAAAACAAAGCATTAAACGAAAAAACAAATAAATACATAATGTATCAACTGGTGATAACTGTTGTGGAAAACTGAGATTAAATCAAAACATAACTTTTGAAAATGATTGTAAACATCAAAAAATAGATTAGCAGTGAGTCCTGAAATCAGTTAAAATTAAAAATATGTTTAGTGAATTATAAATTATATGTATGGTGGAAAATTGGAATCCAAATTCAAATGATATGCTTAAAACAGAAGATAAATATTTTTAAAAAATCATACATTAGATCTAACATATTCTACAGTAAGAACAAACCTAGTAATTCCTATATGAGTATAATTTACTTATAATTTTATGTTTTAACAAGTAGAAAAAGTCATCCCCTCTCTCTTTCAAAAGATTCTCAGTAATTTTCTTCCGTTTATTATTATAAATGACTTTCAAAATTATGTCGCCACATTCTGAAAAAGGCACATATATTTTACAAAGTTTTTCAACACAATTAGCATAAATCTGCCACTCAAATTTGATATGGCCAATATCCTTTTCCTAATTTCTCATTTCTAAATCTGTGTTTGTGTTTGTCTTTTCTTGACGAAGCCGGAGGCTTATCTATTTTATTTTCTCTTTCAGCAAAAGAATGTTTGAGCTTATTTATGGGTTTTATTTATTTTCAATAACTTCTGTTTTTATGATTATTAGCATTGTCCTGTTTGGTTTAATAAAGTAGTGACAAATTGGGACAACTTCACGACTTCCAGCAGTAGCCATGTCTGTGCAATCCCCTCCCCTCTTCCCATAACAGACCTATCCTCTAGCCATAGGAGTGCACACATAATCCAGATTGAGCCATCCATACTACCTTATCCTGCTGTCCCCATTGATTAGTCCAGAGATGGACAGATAAGCCAACATGGTTCCAACAGATTCCATCTTCAAGATTTTCTCAAGCTGTTGGGGAACATATCTTTGTCACTGTAGTATCAGTTTATTTAGACAAGTATCGGTTACGCTAAACAATGTCCCAAATTCATTCCTCACTACATGAAGTCCTCAGCAAGTCCATCAGCACTCCAGACCAACCCCTTCACAAGTCATGACTCTACCTGTGTCTGTAGCTTTGCTTCTCGACACAGGACTTGCAGGGTCACCATGTAAGGGAGGGGAGAACATAGACAACTCACGCTTGCTCTGAAGTCCCTCCAACCAGAAGTGACTCATTTCTCGTCCACGGAGCTCATTGACAACAGGACCCCAAACTAACTGCAAAAGAGGCTGGAAAACGCCATATTCCTTGTGTCAGGAAGCGGCTACAGAGTAATGAACACATAGTGACTGTCTCCACCACAACCATTGAGAGAGATAGTGCATGCATCTGGACGGGTCACAGGCTGCTGTAGTGAACCTTATAATTTTATGTTACCTCAGCATCCATTTGGAATACAGATTTAAATTTCTCATACCAGAAGCAGGACTCAGTCACACTTGACACAGTATTTTAGTTCTATACCACACCCAAATGCTTCAAGCTAGTGACCAGAGGTAAGAACTTAGAGGCACCTCTCCTGTCCAGCAGACTGGGCATTCCATTTTTCCCACTGTTTCTTTTGGACTGACCATTCAGGCATTTGCTCATGAACTTAAAGTATGCCATAATCTATCCCCTTATATATCCCGCAAGTTACCAACTGCATGTGCATGCTCGCTCTCTCTCTCTCTCTCTCTCTCTCTCTCTCTCCCTGCCCAACTGACTCTTTATTCCTGCTTTCCATGACCCAGGGATGGTGGGCTGCCCTCCCAATTCATTGCAGCCTCTCTGCCCGGGATCTGTAAGTAGAAATCGTTGAATTTGTTTCCTATTATGATGGTGTATTGAATTGAAGAACCAGGGGCGCCCCAGGTCTGGATTTTCTGTGATGCGGCAGGGGTGGGAGGCGGAGAATGGGACACAAGGTAGGCTCCTAGCCTAGAGCAATGTTCAAGCAAGCACACACTGGACAAGGGTCACACAAGAACCACAAGGGCATTTGCCAGTATAAACAAGTTTCCCATGTGAGGAACCCTCTGCTCACAGGTGGGACAACTAGGTATAAGGCCATGCACCAGGTAAAAGAAGCATCCTGGGAAAGGCACACTCTAAACACCCACGTCCAGCTCCCTTTCACTTCCTGTGAGAGCAAGTTTGCTGGCTACTTGGTACTGAAATCTCAATTTAGCTAGGAGCTCCCAAAACAGACAAGTCCCCCACCATAGAGAAACTCTATGTGGAAGGAATGAGAGGAGAGTGGAAATGAAAAATAATGAGGGGAAGTCATAGCTTTAGATAAGAGGTCTCTGAACCCTCTTATCCCTACGGCCAGCTCCACCTTGTCTTTCCACAATCTGGGAAAGTGTCCATAAATCCTTCTTCTTGACTTGAGCTAATTCACTCTGCATTTCTGTCTTTTGCAACCAAAGAATCCTGAATAAAGTGGTTGAGATTGTTATAGGTCTTTCCCTAGTATTAATAAAACACTGAATTCATTGACAGTCATTCTTTTTTCTTTGTACATAAAAAAATCTAATTTAATCAGGAAATTTTTGAATCCCCTTTCTTATATGCCAAATAAGATTTTGGTAGAAAATGAGTTTCTGGTTGTGTATGAAAATTTTATGTACCTATTAAGTCAATCACATTAATCTTGAATGAATAGATATCCTATATTCTTATTCTGGGCTTATAGGTCTATCAGAGGCTTAAAGGGGCTTGTTAAGGCTGGAAACAGTGGCTTATGCCTATAAATTCCAACACTTTGGGAGGCCGAGGTGGGTGGATCACCTGAGGTCAGGAGTTTGAGATCAGCCTGGCCAACATGGTGAAACCCTGTCTCCACTAAAATACAAAAATTAGCTGGGTGCAGTGGAGGGCACCTGTAATCCCAGCTACTCGGGAGGCTGAGGCAGGAGAATTGCTTGAATCTGGGAGGCAGAGGTTGCAGTGAGCCAAGATCATGCCACTGCACTCCAGCCTGGGTGTCAGAGCAAGACTCCCAACAACAACAAAAAAAAGGCTTGTTAAACTGTCCAGAGACAATTGCGTATCTGCCAATTTGTCTTCATATTTTTAACATTATGTTTATTATATACAATACTATGTTATTCTGTACACAAATATTTATGATCATGATTATATACTTTAATTGTGATTGGGTTTTTATCAGTGTATTGTTTTTATTTTGGATTGGGGTTGCCTGATGTATTTTGATCCATTTCTTTAAGTTTACGTGGGTTTAAATGTTTCCTTTGTATATAGCATATAAGTGGGTTTCTTGCTCATTTTCTAAAAGCCAATCTGAAAGTAATTGTTAAGAGATAAACTTGCTTATGTTAATAGTTAATATTCTGGTTATTTGACTGAGTATTGTTTTGAAATTTTCTTTTATTTCTGTTACTTTTTTTGATTTTGATATTTTATGCTACTAACTTTTTAAAGCTTCTGAAATAATAAGCATTGAAGGTTATATATCTCTCTTTAAAAATTAAAGGATATTCAAAGAGGAAGAGAGGAAGTCAAACTGTCTTTGCAGATGACATCATCCTATATCTAGAAAACCCACTGTCTAAGCCCAAAAGCTTTTTTGTTTTCTTTTTTGAGACGGGTTTTCACTCTTGTTGCCCAGGCTGGAGTGCAATGGCACCATCTCAGCTCACCGCAACCTCCACCTCCCGGGTTCAAGCGATTCTCCTGCCTCAGTCTCCCAAGTAGCTGGGATTACAGGCATGCGCCACCATGTCCGACTAATTTTGTATTTTTAGTAGAGATGGGGTTTCTCCATGTTGGTCAGGCTGGTCTCAAACTCCCAACCTCAGATGATCCGCCCACCTCAGCCTCTCAAAGTGCTGGGATTACAGGCATAAGCCACCGCGCCTGGCCCAAAAACTTCTTAACCTGATAAGCAACTTCAGCAAAGTCTCAGAATACAAAATCAATGTGCAAAAATTGCTAGCATTCCTATACACCAACAACAGGCAAGCAGAGAGCCAAATCATGAATGAACTCCCATTTGCAATTGCCACAAAAAGGATTTAAAATACCTAGGAGTACAGCTAACAAAGGAAGTGAAGAGCTCTTTAAGGAGAACTAAAAACCACTGCTCAAAGAAATCAGAGGTGATAAAAACAAATGAAAAGACATTCCATGCTCATGGATAGGAAGAATCAATATCATGAAAACGGCCATACTGCCCAAAGCAATTTATAGATTCAGTGATATTCACATTAAATTACCATTGACATTCTTCAGAGAACTAGCAAAAACTATTTTAAAATTCAAATGAAACAAAAAAAGAGCTTGAATACTCAAGACGAGCGTAAGCAAAAAGAACAAAGCTGGAGTCATCACACTACCTGACTTCAAACTATATTAAAATGCTACAGTAATCAAACCAGCATGGTACTGGTACAAGAACACATGCATAGACCAGTGGAACAGAATACAGAACCCAGAAATAAGACTGCACACGTACAACCACCTGATCTTTGACAAACCTGACAAAAACAAGCAACGGGAAAAGGATTCCCTATTTAATAAATGGTGCTGGGAGAACTGGCTAGCCATATGCAAAAAAATTGAACCTTGACCCCTTCCTTGCACCATATATAAAAATCTACTTGAGATGGATTAAAGACTTAAATGTAAAACCCAAATCTATAAAAACCTAGAAGAAAATCGAGGCAATACCATTCAGGACATAGGCACATGCAAAGATCTCATGACAAAGACACCAAAAGCAATTGCAACAAAAGCAAAACTTGACAAATGGGATCTAATTAAACTAAAGAGATTCTACAGAGCAAATAAACTATCATCAGAATGAACAGGCAACCTACAGAATGGGAGAAAATTTTTGCAATCTATCCATTTGACAAAGATGTAATATCCAGCATCTACAAGGAACTTAAACAAATGTATGAGAAAAAAACAAACAACCCCATAAAACAGCAGGCAATGGACATGAATTGACACCTCTTAAAAGAAGACATACATGTGGCCAACAAATGTGAAAAAAAGTTCAGCTTCACTGATTATCAGAGAAATGCAAATCAAAACCACAATGAGATACCATCTCCCACCAGTCAGAATGGCAATTATTAAAAAGTCAAAAAACAACAGATGCTGGTGAGGTTGTAGAGAAAAAGGAACACTTTTACACTGTTGGTGGGAGTATAAATTAGTTCAACCATTGTGGAAGACAGTGTGGTGATTCCTCAAAAACTTAAGAGGCAGAAATAGCATTTGATCCAGCAATCCCATTACTGTGTATGTACCCAAAGGAATATAAATCACTCTCTTATAAAGATACATGCACACATATGTTCACTGCAGTACTATGCACAAAAGTAAAGACATGGTATCAACCTAAATGCCCATTAATGACAGACTAGATAAAGAAAATGTGGTACATATACACCATGGATTACTATGCAGTCATAAAAAGGAATGAGATCATGTCCTTTGCAGGAACATGAATGGAGCTGGAAAGCCATTATCCTCAGCAAACTAATGCAGGAACAGAAAACCAAATACTGCATATTCTCACTTACAAATAGGAGATGAATGATGAGAACACATGGACACATGGAGGGAACAACACACACTGGAGGCTGTCGGAGGGTGGGTGCAGGAGGAGGGAGAGCGTCAGGAAGAACAGTTAATGGATGTTGAGCTTAATACCTAGGTGATGGGATGATCTGTGCAGCAAACCACCATGGCACAATGTTTATCTGTGTAACAAACCTGTACATCCTGCACATGCACCCCGGAACTTAAAAGTTGAAAAAAAACATAAATAAGTAAATCTCTTTTTAAGTACCATGTGCTACATCCCACAAAGTTTAATGTATTATACAAATTTTAATGTATAATAATTTCATTGTACATAGTTCTAAGTATTCTTTATTTCTATTAAGTTTTCTTCTTTGACATATTAATTTTTTTAAAGTGTGCTTTTTAATTTCAAATGTGTGGGATTTAATTTTTATTTCTAGTCCATCTGAGGTCAGAGAACAAAATGTTGTTGAAATTATTGTAGATTTGTATACAGGTTTTATTCTTTGAGAAGAAAGTATACTCTACTTGTCAGGTGCAGAATTTTTAAAAGCTTCTCTAGTTCAAAATTGTTAGACTGTATTGTTCAAATATTCTCCAGCTTTAGTAATTTTTGTTGGCTTATTTGTAATTGAATGTGCTGTGTTGAAATCTCCTATTATGATGATGACTTTGTCAACTTATCCTTACAGTCTTATCAATCTGGCATATGTATTGACATTTATATATTTTTATTTCTCTACAGTATTTTATAGACATATAGAGTTTATAATGATTATGTCTTCCTGGTGAATTAAAATTTTTATATTATGTAGTGACCCTCTGATACGGTTTGGCTGTGTCCCCACTCAAAACTTAACCTGAATTATATCTCCTAGAATTTCCACAGGTTGTGGGAGGGACCCAGGGGGAAGTAATTGAATCATGGCAGCCAAGTCTTTCCTGTGCTATTATCATGATAGAAAGTCTCACAAGATCTGACGGCCTTATCAGGGGTTTCTGCTTTTACTTCTTCCTCATTTTTCTCTTGCCACCACCATGTAAGAAGTGCCTTTCACCTTCTGCCATGATTCTGAGGCTTCCCGAGCCATGTGGAACTGTAAGTCCAGTTAAACCTTTTTCTTCCCAGTCTTGGGTATGTCTTTATCAGCAGCATGAAAATGGACTGACACACCCTCCTTGTCCTGAATTATTTTATTTCACTTAAATTATACTTTGTATTTGTCTGAATGTAATGGTGCTACTGTAGTTTTCTTTTGGTTAGTGTTGCAGGGTATATATTTTTCTATTCTTCCACCATCACCTTTTCAATGTTCTTCTTTTACTTATGAATAAAATAAACAGATTTTTAAAAATTTTTACCCAACCTGACAAAGTTCATCTTAAAACTGGTGAATTGAGTCTACTCTTATTATGACTTTTGGTATACTTTGACTGGTTTTAACAATCTTAATTATCAAATCTATATTTGTAATACTTTTTAATGCTTGTTTTCTCTCTTTTTTTTACTTTTTATAGTCGGTAAGCCTTTGTTCATTATTTTCTTAATCCATTTTTGCTATTCTACTGGCTTAGAAGTTTATATCCTTATATATATTTTGATTCTGTCTTTTTTAACTCCATAAATTAGACATTATTATTCATTTAAATAATATGTTTAGATTTAGACACTTATTTTTATTAATTTTTTAATCTTTCTTCTTATATCTTAGACCAAAGACAATTCAGATCATTTTCCTTCTGCCTGAACCAAAATTTCTTTAGTGAATACCTCTTGAAGGCAAATGAACTCTATCTTGGTATACCTGAAAATGTCTTGCAACACAATTTTCTAGGTTGGCAATTATTTTCTATCAACAAATTGGAACTATTCCATTGTCTACTGTCCTCTATTGTTGCTGCTAACATCTGAGGTCAATCAAATTGTCCTTCTTTTGTAAGGTATGTGTTCTATTTCTAGCTGCTGTAACAGTAACAGAAACAGATAAAGCCCAAGCCCCTGACTTCATACAAGGTACTCTCTAATCTGCTAGGAACACATAGTTGATAAGCAAACATATGTATATATGTATATATGTCTATATATACATATACACATACACACACACACACACACACATGAAGAGGGTCACCGTCCTCCAGACCCCAGAACGGTAGATCCACTTGCTGCTTGCACCGTGAGCCTGCAAAACCCAGACACTTAACGCAAGCCCATGAAAGCAGCCAGCATATATATATATATATATATATATGCTTTATATGCTTTATATGTATATAATTAAGTGCTCTGAAAAAGATAAGAAAGCTGCATGAGAAGGCAAAGAAAGTGACAGCAAATTCTATTTTTGCATGCGATAGTCAGAAAAAAATTCACTGGCAAATATCTCATTGCACAGGGACCTTACAGCAGTGAGGGAGCTAGCTCTGTGACTAACTAAAGGGAAAATGTCCCAAGGACAGAGAATAGCCATTGCAAAGGCCCTGATGTGGGGGGAGTGTCACAGCTTATATTAGTTTGCTAGGGCTGCCAAAACACACTATTACAGACTGGGTGGCTTAAACCACAGACATTTATTTTTTCACAATTCTGGAGGCTGGAAGCCAAAGATCAAGGGGCCAGCAGGGTCGATTTATCCTGTGGTATCTCTCTTTGGTTTGCAAATGGTTGACTCTCCCTATGTCAACCTCTCTGTCAGAAACACAGGAAGAAAGTCAGTGTGAATGCAGTGAAATATACAAAGGTGAAATGTTCTGGAGAAAATGTTAGAGAGGCAGCATTGAATGCACTGAAACTTACAGGCCATTTTAAGGACTTTGGAGAGTTTTAAGGTGCAGAGTAAACTGTGTCACCTCTTCCCGAATTCATGTGTTAAGAACTAAATATGACTGCATTTGGAGATAGGGGCTTAGTAAAGGGTAAGTGAGGTCATAAGGGTAGGACTCTAATCCAATATGGCTGGTGTCCTTACAAGAAGAGGAAGAGACATGAGATTTGCACACACAGAAATAAGGCCACACAGGGTTGTTAGAAGAGTCAATCACATGCAAACCAAAGAGAGAGGCCACAGGAGAAACCAACCCTGCTGGCACCTTGATCTTGGGCTTACAGCCTCTAGAATGGTGTGAAAATAAATGTCCATCGTTTTTAAGCCACCTAGTCTGTGACATTTTGTTATGGCAGCCTTAGCAAACTAATACAAGCAGTGACATGATCTGGCTTCCTTTTTGTTGCAGCCAATTCTTTTCTCCTAGCCTCTGCCCTTCAGTTTAGGATACCTCACTATAATTTTGCCAGAATATTAATATCTTACATCCAAGGATCCTGGGTTCCTTGGAATGGTCCAGATGTAGATTGATTCTTTGTTGTCTTCATTTAATCTGGCATTTTAAATCTTGCATAAAATTCTCTTATCTTCCTAACATGAGGAGGCAACCTCTCTGGTTCCCAATACTATTGTATTTTCTATCTGTTTTATATTTGAAAAATCCATTTCACTGAGAATCTGCAAAGATGGTATTACATAGATATGCTTACTTCAACTCTCAAGTCTGATAAACAGCCTTCTTAAATGAATATTGGCTATAGTAACAGATTTCTTAAAGGTTTCTTGATGTAGCAAGGTTGTGTATTTAATAGTCTTTCTAGTTTATGAAAGTCTTCTAACCTACCTGGTAATGAAGCAGCAGACAAACAACATCTGGGCAGATATTTATCTTGTTAAGTTAAATATGCACCTGGCCCCTTAATTATCAACTGTAATTGACAACTTCATCATCGCAGAGTACTTTTCTGTCCCTGCCACAGTGGTGCAAGCAATTAGGTAATAATTAATGATTCTTTAAGTGCACTATTTCCTGTGAGTTCAATTTTTACTGTACCTATATTTAAAGAGCAACAACTCTGTTTGGTTTACCCATATTGACAAATGTTAGAATGAATGAAAATTGCCATGCTTATTATGAGTATCTCAAGGGATCATCTATAATCATTTCTGACCTTTTATCAACTCCTCATAGTGCTTGCTTTATTTACATCCAACCTTATGAAATAACCATTAAGCATTAGAGCAATTTATAGGAGCCAAATGTATATACTTTCAAAAAGATGCTCATTACCATATTATATATTATAAGTAAATATGTAAATGATCAATACTGGGGAAAGAGTAAATAAATTGTTATACTTGAACTAAACTTCATGCAAAAGTTTTAAATTATAATTTTGAAAACAATAAAACAAAATGAAATATATCAAAAAGCACATAAAATTCTCTAATTATAATTATATCCAATATTTATTTTAATAAACAAATGAAAAAATAGGTAGGTTAACCATACCCCCAAATGAAAATTATATCACTGGAGGGCAGTAAAATATATGTTTTATTTAAATAAAAATGTTATTTACATTTTGAATAGGTAAAACATGCCCACAATACAACACCCAAAAAACACAAAAGAATATGCATTAAAAAGTTAATGTTCATCTTGGACCTGTCCCCGGTAACCTTGTTTCATTCCCTAGAAACAGCTTTTCTAAAAACTGGCAGCCTTTACTAGATTTGCATTTTATTCCAGAGACAGTCTATCCACTTATAAAAATATGTATACAAAATCTTTTTTCAAACAAATGGTAGCACGAATACCACACACATTATTCTACACCTTGCTTTTTTCCCTCAGTAATACTTGGAATAGTTCCATGTCATTACATAGAAAGCTACCTAATTATTTTTAATTGCTATGACGTATTATTAAATGAATTTGTCATAATTTATTTAACCATCCCATATTCATGTACACTTAGGTTCATTCCAGTCATTTGCTATTTGAATTAATATATCACACAGTAGCCAGAGAGATCCATTTAAAATAAAAATGAGGTCAGACTTCTGATTTACATATAGCACTATAAAGTTAGAATTTCTCCATTCATCTTCCCAGAAGTCTTTGTAAGGTTAAAAAAAGAACTAGAAAAATAGACACAGGAATCATAAACACTTTTTTTTGTAGCAGTGGGCAAAAAAAAAAAAATCCACAAATGTTTATCCAGTTTATAGAAAATAAATAAAGTTAGATGAACTTATACACCAAACCCTGGGTCATAGCTTTACCTAGTTTGATACAGAGCCCTGATTGTTCTACACAAGCCTCTTATAAGCAGTTGGTGTCAGAAATTTGTACATACTTCAAAGATTAGTAATCTGAGATTTATGCTTCTGGTAATTACAGAATAGCTGGTTTCAGACTAACTCTCCCACTAACAACAACTAGAAATGTTTAGGAATCCATTTTTAAAATAGGTATTTAAAAATATTCGAGAGCTAAAAAGGTAGTGAAAACTTAAACCAAGATCCTTGAGAAAAAATAATTTATAAAGAGGTGAGCTTGGCAATGATTTCATATGGCAAATAATTTCTTTTTTTAAATTTCACTTTAAGTTCCAGAATACCATGTGCAGAACGTGCAGGTTTGTTGCATGAGTAAATGTGTGCCATGATGGTTTTGCTGCACCTATCAACCTATCACCTAGACATTAAGCCCCTCATGCACTGGCTATTTGTCCTGATGCTCTCCCTCCCCTCGCTCCCCACCAACAGGCTTCAGTGTGTGTTGTTCCCCTCCTTGTGGCCATGCATTCTCATTGTTCAGTTCCCACTTATGAGTGAGAACATGTGGTGTTTGATTTTCTGTTCCTGTGTTACTTTGCTGAGGATAATGGCTTCCAGCTTCATCCATGTCCCTGCAAAGGACATGATCTCATTCCTTTTTATGGCTGCATAGTATTCCATGGCATACATGTACCACATTTTCTTTATCCAGTCTATCATTGATGGGCATTTGGGTTGGTTCCACATCTTTGCTATTGTGAATAGTGTGCAATAAACATAGGTGTACATGTATCTTTATAATAGAGTGATTTATATTCCTTTGGGTATATATCCAGTAATGGGATTGCTGAGTCAAATGGTATTTCTGGTTCTAGATTTTTGAGGAATCACCACACTGTCTTCCACAATGGTTGAACTAATTTACACTCCCACCTATTTCTCCACAGCATTGCCAGCATCTGTCATTTCTTGACTTTTTAATAATCATCATTCTGACTGGTATAAGATGGTATCTCATTGTGTTTTTGATTTGCATTTCTCTAATGATCAGTAATGTTGAGCTTTTTTGCATACGTTTGTTGGCTGCATAAATGTCTCCTTTTGAGAAATGTCTGTTCATGTCCTTTGCCCACTTTTTGATGGGGTTGTTTTTTTCTTGTAAATTTGTTTAAGTTCCTTGTAAATTCTGGATATTAGAACTTTGTTAGTTGGGTAGATTGCAAAAGTTTTCTCCCATTCTGTAGGTTGCCTGTTCACTCTGATGATAGTTTATTTTTATGTGCAAATCTCTTTAGTTTAATTATATCCCATTTGTCAATTTTTGCTTTTGTTGCAATTGTTTTTGGTGATTTTGTAATAAAATCTTTGCCTATGCCTATGTCCTGAATGGTATGGCCTAGATTTTCTTCTAGGATTTTTGTGGCTTGGAGTTTTACATTTAAGTCTTTAATCCATCTTGAGTTAATTTTTGTATAAGGTGTAAGGAAGGGGTCCACTTTCAGTTTTCTGCATATGGTTAGCCAGTTTTCCAACACCATTTATTAAATAAGGAATCCTTTTCCCATTGCTTTTTTTGGCCAGATTTGTCCAAGATCAGATAATTGTAGACATGTGGTCTTATTTCTGAGGTCTCTATTCTTTTCCATTGGTCTGTATGTTTTGGTAACAGTACCATGCTGTTTCGGTTACTATAATCTTGTAGTATAGTTTGAAGTCAGGTAGCATGATGCCTCCAGCTTTGTTCTTTTGGCTTAAGATTGACTTGGCTATACGGGCTCTTTTATGGTTCCATATGAATTTTAAAGTAGTTTTTCCTAATTCTGTGAAGAATGTCAATGGTAGCTTGATGGGAATACCATTTAATCTATAAATTACTTTGGGAAGTATGGTCATTTTCACGATATTGATTTTTCCTATCCCTTATCATGGAATGTTTTTCCATTTGTTTGTGTTCTCTCTTATTTGTATTATTTTATAGCTCTCCTTGAAGAGGTCGTTTATGTCCCTTGTTAGCTGTGTTCCTAGGTACTTTATTCTCTTTGTAGGCATTATGAATGTGAGTTCAATCACAATTTGGCTCTCTGCTCGTCTATTATTGGTGTATAGGAATGCTTGTGATTTTTGCACATTGATTTTGTGTCCTGAGACTTCACTGAAGTTGCTTATCAGCTTAAGGAGATTTTAGACTGAGATGATGGGGTTTTCTACATATACAATCATGTCATCTGCAAATAGAGAGAATTTGACTTCTTTTCTTCCTATTTGAATACCCTTTATTTCTCTTGCCTGACTGCCCTGGCCAGAACTTCCAATACTATGTTGAATAGGATGAGAGAGGGAATCCTTGTTTTGTGCTGGTTTTCAAAGGGAATGCTTCAAAGGGAATATGGTGACAGAGGGCATCCTTGTCTTGTACCAGTTTTCAAAGGGAACACTTCCAGCTTTTGCCCATTCAGTATGATATTGGCTGTGGGTCTGTCACAAATAGCTCTCATTTTGAGATACGTTCCATGAATACCTAGTTTATTGAGAGTTTTTAATATGAAGGGATGTTGAATTTTATCAAAGGCTTTTTCTGCATCTATTGAGATAATCATGTAGTTTTTGTCACTGGTTCTGTTTATGTGATGGATTATGTTTATTGATTTGTGTATGTTGAACCAGCCTTGCATCCCAGAGATGAAGCTGACTTGATCATGGTTCATAAGCTTTTTGATGTACTGCTGGATTCGGTTTGCCCGTATTTTACTGAGGATTTTTGCATAGATGTTCATCAAGAATATAGGCCTGAAGTGCTCTTCTTTTGTATGTCTCTGCCAGGTTTTGGTATCAGGATGATGCTGGCCTCATAAAATGAGTTAGGGAGGAGTACCTCCTTTTCAATAGTTCAGAATAGTTTCAGAAGGAATGGCACCAGCTCCTCTTTGTCTTACTTGGGCAAGGGTTGGTGTTTGTGTTCTATTCAGGCCTTCATCTGATTGGATGAGACTCACCCACATTGTAGAAAGTAATCTGCTTTCCTCAAAGTCCACCAATTTAAATATTAATCTCAGAGAGAGGGTAGAGCAAGATGGCTGAATAGAAGCCTTCACCAGTCATTCCCCCCGCCACCCCACATGAACACCAATTTAACAATAATCTATACAAAAAAAGGCACCTTCATTAGAACCAAAAATCAGGTGAGCAATCACACCATGTGGTTTTAACTTCCTATCACTGAAAGAGGCACTATGGAGGGTAGGAAAGACAGTCTTGACTCCCCAGTGTCACCCTTCCCACATCCCCCATCAGCGGCTGTGTAGTGTGGATAATCTGTGCAGTAGGTGAAGGGAGAGGACAGTGATTGTGGGAGCCTGCATTGAACTCAGTGCTGCCCTGCCACAGCAGAAAGCAAAACTGGGCTAAACTCAGCTGATGCCTGCCCATGAAGGGAGCATGTAGACCAGCCTTTCCCAGAGGGGAATCGCCACTCCCAGGGGTCAGAACCTGAGTTTTGGCAAGCCTCTCCACTGTGAACTAAAGTGCTCTGGGGTGTCAAATAAACTTGAAAGGCAATTTAGGCCATAAGGACTGCAATTCCTAGTCAAATCCTAGTGCTGTGCTGAGCTCAGAGCTAGTGAATATGGGGGGCACATGACCTACTGAGACACCAGCTGGGGTGGCTAATGGAGTGCTTGCACCACCCCTCCCCCAACCCCAGGCAGCACAGTTCACAGCAACAAAAGTGACTCCCTTCTGCTTGAGGACAGGAGACAGGACAGTGAAGGGAACTTCATCTTGCATCTTGGATATCAGCTCAGCCACAGTAGCATAAGGCACTAGGAAATCATGAGGCCCCCATTCTAGGCCCTAGCACCCAGACAACATTTCTACATATACCCTAGGCCAGAAGGAAATCCATTGCCTTGAAGGGAAGGGCTCAGTCCTGGATGATGCATCATCTGCTGACTAAAAAGCCCTTGGGCGTTGAAGAACCAGCAGCAATACCCAGGTACTATGTCAAGGGCCTTATGTGAGACTCTGATATATGCTGGCTTCAGGTGAGACCCAGCACATTCCCAGCTACGGTGACTACGGTAAGAGACTCCTTCTGCTTGAATAAAGCAGAGGGAAAAGTAAAAAAGGACTTAGTCTTGTACCTTAGGTACCAGCTTGGCCACAGTGGGGTAGAGCACCAAGCAGGCTCTTGTCGTCCCTGATTCCAGGCCTTGGCTCTTGGATGGCATTTCTGGACCTGTCCTGGTCTGGAGGAGAGCCCACCACCCTGAAGGGTGAGTCCCAGGCCTGGCAGCATTCACTACAAGCTGACTGAAGAGCACTTGGGCCCTATGTGAACATCAGCAGTAGCCTGACAGTACAGTACACCACTGCCATTGGTCTATGGTGGTGGTGACCATGGGGAGAGGTTCCTCTGCCGTGGAAAGGGAAGGAAGGGTAAGAAGGATTTTTGTCACATGACTTGAGTGCCAGCTTAGCCACAATAGACTAGAGCATCAGGTAGATTTCTAAGGTTTTTGACTATAGTCCCTGGCTCCCAAATGGCATCTCTGGACCTGCCCAGAAACTGAAGGAACTTACCACCCTGAAGGGAAGGACACAAGCCTGGTTGGCTTTGCCACCTGCTGAATGTAGAGCCCTAGGACCTTGAGTGAGCATAGGTGGTAGTCAATTAGTGGTTACAGTAGGCCTTGGGTGAGACGCAGCACTGTGCTGGCTTCAGATCTGACCTAGTGCAGTCCCAGTGGTGATGCCTGGGACTTGTGTCCAAAGAGATGCTTGTGTCACCCCACTCTTAGCTCAGTTCTCTCAGAAAGAGAGACTGTTCGTTTGGGAGAAAGTAAGGGAAGAGAACAAGAACCTCTGCCTGGTAATCCAGATAATTCTTCCAGGTTGTATCCAAGACCACCAAGGCTTCTATGAGTACCTCTATGCGTCTGCAAGAACCACAGTATTACTTGGCTTGGAGTGCCCCCTAATACACATACAACTTAGCTACAACTCCCAAGTCCCTTCAAATACATGGAAAAGCTTCTCAAGAAGGATGGGTACAAACAAGCCCAGACTGTGAAGACTATAATAGATACCTATTTCTTCAATGCCAAAATAGCAACAAACATCCACAAGCATCAAGACCATGATGTCACCAAATGAACTAAATAGGGGACCAAGGACCAGTCCTGGAGAAACAGAGATATGTAACCTTTCAGACAGAGAATTCAAAATAGCTGTTTTGAGGAAACTCAATAAAATTCAAGATAACACAGAGAGGGAACTCAGAATTCTATCAATAAATTTAACAAAGAGATTAAAATAATTAGAAAGAATTGAACAGAAATTTGGGAGTTGAAAAATGCAACGGACATACTGAAGAATGCATCAGAGTCTCTTAATTGCAGAATTGATTGAGAAGAAACAATCTGTGATCTTGAAGACAGGCCATTTGAAAATACACAGTCAGAGGAGACAAAAGAGAAAAGAATAAAAAAGAATGAAGCATAGCTACAAGATCTAGAAAATAGCCTCAAAAGGGCAAATCCAAGAGTTACTGGCCTTAAAGAAGAGGTTGAGAAAGAGATAGGGATGGAAAGTTTATTCAAAGGGATAATAATAGAAAACTTCTCAAACCTAGGAAAAGATCAGTGTTCAAGCACAAAAAGGTTATAGAACACCAAGCAGATGTAACCCAAAGAAAACTACCTCAAGGCATTTAATAATCAAAATCCCAAAGATCAAGGATAAAGAAAGTATCCTAAAAGCATCAAGAGAAAAGAAACAAATACCATACAATGGAGCTCTATTGCATCTGGCAGCAGACTTTTCAGTGAAATCTTACAGGCCAGGAGAGCGTGGCATGCCACATTTAAAGTGCTGAAAGAAAACACTTTTATTCTAGCATACTATATCCAGTGAAAATATCCTTCAAACATGAAGAAGAAATAAAGACTTTCCCAGCCAAAAAAAAAAAAAAAAAACAGCTGAAGAATTTTATCAACACCAGACGTGTCCTAAAAGAAATGCTAAAGGGAGAAAGAAAGTGAAAAGGAGGAAGGAAGGAAGGAAGGAAGGAAGGAAGGAAGGAAGGAAGGAAGGAAGGAAGGAAGGAAGGAAGGAAGGAAGGAAGGAAGGAAGGGGAAGGGAGGGGCAGGGAGGGAGGGAGGGAGGGAGGGAGGAAGTGAGGAAGGAAGGAAAGAAGGAAGGAAGGAAGGAAGGAAGCGGCATTAATGAGCAATAAGAAATCATCTCAAGGTACAAAACTCTCTGGCAGTAGTTGACGACACAGAAAAACACTGAATATTATGACACTGTAATTAATCTTTGTAAACTACATTTAGATAGAAAGACTAAAACATGAACCAGTCAAAAATAATAACTACAACAACCTTTAAAGATATAGACAGTACAATAAGATATAAATAGAAACAATAAAAAGATTAAAAGTGGAAGAGTTTTGTAAGTTTTTATTAGTTTCCTTTTTGCTCATTTGTTTGTTTCTGCAATGTGTTGTCATCAGTTTAAATTTGTTTGTTTCTGCAATGTGTTGTCATCAGTTTAAATTAATGGATTATAATATAGTATTTGCAAGCCTCATCGTAACCTCAAATCAAAAAACATACAGCAGATACACAAAAAATAAACAGCAAAAAATTAAATCATACCACCAGAAATAATCACCTTCACTAAAAGTAAGATGGGGAGGAAGAAAAGAAGGAAGAGAAGACCATACAACAACCGGAAAACAACTAACAAAATGACAGCAGTAAGTCTTTATTTATCAATAATAACACTGAATGTAAATAGACTAAACTCTCCTATCAAAAGACACAGAGTGGCTGAGTGAAAAATAAAAAATAAATAAGACCCAATTACCTGTTGTCTATAAGAAATACCCTTCACCTATAAAGACAAACATAGACTGAAAATAAAGATACGGAAATAGATATTCCATGCCAATGGAAACCAAAAAAGGGCAGGAGTAGCCATACTTACATCAGACAAAACAGATTTCAAGAAAAAACTGTAAGAAGAGACAAAGAAGGTCATTGTATAATGATAAAGAAGTCAATTCATCAAGAGGATACAATAACTCTAAATATATATGCACCCAATACTGGGGCACCCAGATATAGAGAACAAATACTATTAGAGCTAAAGACAGAGATAGACCCCAATACAATAATAGCTGGAGACTTAAGCATCCACTTTCCTCATTGGATGGATCTAATAAAGAGACATCAGACTTAATCTGCGCTATAGACCAAATGGACTTAATAGATATTTACAGAGCATTTCATCCAACGGCTGCAGAATACACATTTTTCTCCGCAGCATATGGATCGTTCTTAAGGATAGACCATGTTAGGTCACAAAACAAGTCTTAAAACATTCAAAATAACTGAAAAAATAGCTAGCATCTTCTCTGACCACAATAGAATAAAACTGGGATCAATAACAAGAGAAATTTTGGAAACTATACAAATACATGGAAATTAAACAACATGCTCCTGAATGACCAGTGGGTCAATGAAGAAATTAAGGAGATTGAAAACTGTCTTGAAACAAATGATAATGGAAACACAACATATGAAAACCTATGGGACAAAATGAAAGCAGTACTAAAAGGGAAGTTTATAGCTTTGAGTGCCTACATCAAAAAGGAAGAAAAACTTCAAATAAATAATGATTCATCTTAAAGAACTAGAAGAGCAAGAGCAAACCAAACCCAAAATTACTAGAAGAAAAGAGATAATCAAGATCAGAGCAGAAGTAAATGAAATTGAATTACAAAACATCAATGAAACAAAAAGTTGGTTTTTTGAAAAGATAAACAAAATTGACAAACCCTTAGGTAGACTAAGAAAGCAAAAAGATCCAAATAAATAAAATCAGAGATGAAAAGGAGGCATTACAATCAATACTGCAGAAACTCAAAGAATCTTTATTGGCTACTATGAGCAACTATATGCCAATAGATTGGAAAATCTAGAAGAAGTGGATGAAATTCCTAGATACGTACAACCTACCAAAATTAAACCATGAAGAAATCCAAAACCTGAACAGACTAATAGCAAGTAATGAGACTGAAGCCATAATAAAAAGTGTCCCAGCAAATAAATGCCTGGGACCCGACAGCTTCACTGTTTAATTCTACCATTTAAAGAAAAACTCATACCAATCCTATTCAAACTGTTTCAAAAGATAGAGGAATGAATAGTTCCAACTTCATTCTACAAAGTCAGTATTACCCTGATACCAAAATCAGACAACTACACATTTAAAAAAAAAAAAAAAAAACTCACAAAACTACAGGCTAATATCCCTGATGAATATTGATGAAAAAAATCTCAACAAAATACTTGCAAACAAAATTCAACAATATACTAAAAAAATCATGCATCATAACCAAGTGAGATTTACCCCAGGGATGCAAGGATAATTCCACATACACAAGTCAATCAATGTGATACATCGTATCAACAAAATGGAGAACAAAAAGTATATGATCATCCCCATTGAAGCTGAAAAAGCATTTGATAAAATTCAACATCCCTTCATAATAAAAATTCTCAAAAAACTGGGTATAGAGAGAACATACTTCAACGTAATATAAGCTATACACAACAGACCCACAGCTAGTATCATACTGAATGGGGAAAAACTGAAAGCCTTTCCTCTAAGGTGTAGAACATGACAAAGATGCCCACTTTCACCACTGTTACTCAACACAGCACTGAAAGTCCTAGCTAGAGCAATCACACAAGAGAAGGAAATAAAGGACATCCAAACTGAAAAGAAAGAAATCAAATTATCCCTGTTTGCAGATGATATAATCTTATATTTGGAAAACCATAAAGACTCCACAAAAAATCTGTTAGAACTGATAAACAAGCTCAGCAAACTTGCAGGATACAGTATCAACATACAAAAAATCAGTAGCATTTCTATATGCCAACAGCAAACAATCTGAAAATGAGATGAAGAAAGTAATCTCGTTTACAAAAGCGACACATAAAGTTAAATACCTAAAAATTAACAAAAGAAGTGAAAGATCTCTATAATGAAAACTAAAAAACACTGATGAAAGAAATTGAAGAGGACACGAAAATCATGGAAAGATATTCTATGTTCATGGATTGGAAGAATGAATATTGCTATAATGTCCATACTACCCAAAGCAATTTACAAATTTAGTGCAATCCCTATCAAAATACCAATGACATTCTTCACAGAAATAGAAAAAAAAAAACTTAAAATTTTATATGGAACTGCAAAAGACCCAGAATAGCCAAAGCTATCTGGAGAAAAAAGAACAAAACTGAAGGAATCACGGGACCTGACTTCAAGTTATACTACAGAGCTTTAGTAACCAAAACAGCATGGTACTGGCATAAAAACAGACACATAGACCAATGGAACAGAATAAAGAACCCACAAGCAAATCCACACACCTACAGCAAACTCATTTTTAAAAAGCATATACATGGGGGAAAGACAGTCTCTTCAATAAATGGTGCTGGGAAAACTGGCTATCCATATGCAAAAGAATCAGACTAGACCCCTATCTCTCACCACATACAAAAATAAAATCAAAGTTGACTAAAGACTTAAATCTAAAACCTGAAACTATGAAACTACTACAAGAAAACATTGGGGAAAATTTCCAGGACATTGAAGTGGACAAAGATTTCTTGAGTAATACCAGACAAGCATAGGTTACCAAAGAAAAAAATGGACAAATGGGAACTCATCAAGTTAAAAAGAAAGAAAGAAAGAAAACCTTCTGCACAGCAAAGAAAACAATCAATAAAGAGAACAGACAGCCCACAGAATGGACTAAAATATTTGCAGACTACCCATCTGACAAGAGATTAATAACCAAAAAATAAAAGGAGGTCAAACAACTCTATAGGGAAAAAAAATCTAATAAGCCAATTAAAATATGGGCAAAATATTTGAGTAGACATTTCTCAGAGAAGACATACAAATGGGAAACAGGCATATAAAAAGGTGTTCAACATCATTGATCATCAGAGAAATGCAAATCAAAACTACAATGACGTATCATCTCACTCCAGTTAAAATGGCTTTTATCCAAAGACAGGCTATACAAATGCTTGCGAGGATGTGGAGAAAACCTCGTACACTGTTGGTGGGAATGTAAATTAAGACCACCACCACGGAGAGCAGTTTGGAGGTTCCTCAAAAAACTAAAAATAGAGCTACCATATGATCCAGCAATCCCACTGCTTGGTATATACCCCCAAAAAAGGAAATCAGTATATCAAAGAGATATCTGCACTCCTATGTTTACAGCAGCACTATTCACAATAGCCAAGATTTGGAAGCAACCCAAGTTCCATCAGCAGACAAACAGATAAAGAAAATGTGGTACATATACACAATTGTGGACTATTCAGCCATAAAAAAAGAATAAGATCCTGTCAATTGCAACAATACGGATGGAAGTGGAGATCATTATGTTAAGTGAAATAAGCCAGGCTCAGGAAGACAAATTTCACATGTTCTCAATTACTTGTGAGAGCTAAAAAATAAAACAATGAAACTCATGGAGCTAGAGAGTAGAAGGAAGGTTACCAGAGGCTGGGAAGGCTAACTGGGGTGGAGGGTGTGCAGGAGGGGGAGGGGAATGTGGGGATGGTTAGTGGGTACAAAAAAGTAGAAAGAAAGAATAAGACCTAGTATTTGATAGCACAATACAGCGACTATAGTCAATAATAATTTAATGATACATTTTAAGATAGCTAAGAGTATAATTGGATTTTTTAAGATAGCTAAGAGTATAATTGGCCAGGTGTGGTGGCTCATGCCTGTAATCTCAGCACTTTGGGAGGCCAAGGCCGGTAGATCACGAGGTCAGGAGATCGAGTCCATCCTGACTAACACAGTGAAACCCCGTCTCTACTAAAAATATGAAAAATTAGCTGGGCGTGGTGGCAGGCGCCTGTAGTCCCAGCTACTCGGGAGGCTGATGCAGGAGAATGGCGTGAACCAGGGAGGTGGAGCTTGCAGTGAGCCGAGACGGCACCACTGTACTCCAGCCTGGGCTACAGAGTGAGACTCCATCTCAAAAAAAAAAAAAAAGATACATTTTGTTACTTCATATTTTCCTACAATTTCATATAGGTGTATTTGTAAATACCGAGCAAAAATCATGTTGTGCTGGTTCATTTACTTTCCTCTGGTTTTGCAGTTAGTTCTACATTGTCATTTCTAATACATGGCTTTATGTCTTCCTTTTAAAAAACGATTAGATGACCTAATAGTTTATATATTTCTCTGATTTTTCAAACAACAAACTCATGCATTTATTTAGTTTCTATAAATGTTTCTGTTTTCTAACATATACATTTCTGTTTTTATTTTTTCTGCTTTTCTTGGGTTCATTTGATTATTTTATTCCTAACTTTTTAATTCAATGCTTATTTGTTATGACCGTAAGTATGTGGAGTGTATTTTTTTCAAGTTCTTTCCAACTATTATTGGATTATACTATTTAAAAAATGAATACACATAGAACAAAGTTTTCTAAGAAAGTACATTAAATCTATGTTCTATTTTCAAGGCTACTGGAATAGTAACCTTGACATATATAAAAGACGTGAATAGTAGCCTTGAAACATATAAAAGATGGGTGATCATTTACTTTTGTTACTCTTTGAAAATATGGCAAAATAGCATAACAGCAGTATAGCTTATGGCTGTGAACTTGGACTCTGCCATCTTGCAGCTCTGGACTAAACTCTCGACCTTATTACTTACCTGCTGTGCCATGTTTGGGAGGTTACTTATCTTCCCTGGGCTTCTGTGTTCTTATCTGAAAAAATAAGGATTTAAAAAACAAAAAGATATTTTATTACATAGGGCTGTCAGCAAGAGGCGAAGCTGGCTGGGCTTCTGCGTCGGGTGGGGACTTAGAGAACTTTTCTGTCCAGCTAAAGGATTGTAAATGCACCAATCAGTGCTCTGTGTCTAGCTAAAGGTTTGTAAATGCACCAATCAGCACTCTGTAAAATGGACCAATCAGCACTCTATAAATGGACCAATCAGCAGGATGTGGGTGGGGTCAAATAAGGGTATAAAAGCAGGCCACCCACTCTTGCATCAACCACCACCTCTTGTTTCATTGCAGGCTGTGTGCAATAACTGTTATTGCTGCTCACTCTGTCTCTGCGCCACCACTAACACCGGGAAGGTCCGAAGCTTCACTCCTGAAGCCAGAGAGACCACGAACCCACCAGAAAGAAAAAACTCTGGACATCTGAACATCTGAAGGAACAAACACTGCACACACCATCTTTAAGAACTTTAACGCTCACAGCAGGCGTCTGTGGCTTCATTCTTGAAGTCAGCCAGACAGAGAACCCACCTGGAAGGAACCGATTCTGGACACATCAGGACGATGAAAAGTAAAAATCTTTATGAAAAGTACAGAATAGTGCTTTGTCACGCAAGTTCAATTACTCTGCTTGTTTATGAAATAAGTGAATACTATACTTCTGGTTTAGTATAGGCTGATAGCATATCAGTATTTGCTTACAGAGGTCTGGACAAAAAGGCCTGGAATGGAGCATATTCATTCACCACGTATTTGTGAGGGTCCATAGCTTCCCCGCAAGGGCTTTCAATGGCCCTTGGAACAGAGTTTCCAGTGGAGCCAATATCTCCAGTTACTTCCATTGGCCTTGGGAGAGAGTACAAACTCCCTGGTGCAGCTCTGCCCACCCTGGTCCCTACTAACATCTCCCAACCTTCATTCCCATTCTAATAAAACTCTGTTTCTCAAAAAAACCATATTCTCTCTGCAGCTTTCTCTATCACCGGTTTCTCAAGCTTAGCACTACTAATACTTGGGAGCTAAATATTTGTTGCTGGGGACTGTCATGGACATTGCTGGATGTTTAGAGCATCTTTGGCCTCTCCCCACTAGATGTCAGGAGCAAACCCCACTCCCTTCCCCAATTGTAACAACCAAAAATGTCTAGTCATGGACATTGTCAAATGGCTCCTTCCAGGCAAAGTCACTCCTAGCTGAAATCTGCTCTATCAAGAATGCTGTTACCCCTATTTGCCTGGCTAACTTCAACTTATTCTTAAAGTTTCAGCTTGGAAGTCACTGCTGTATCCCCACTGTCAAAACCAGGGCTTGTGTAATTAAACAAATAGGTGATCCAAACACCGGTGCCATTATTCAGTACAAACGGAGAGGAAAGGGAGGGGTGGGGGCAGTCATGAAGTTAGGGAGCATTAAGGTAGTAGATTGGAAAAGGCACTAGACTTATGTAAGAAAATAGGATGGCTTTTAGCTTCCAGAAATGATTGGGTGAAAAGGTGACATCAGGCCGCCTGGTGGCTCACGGCTGAAATCCCAGCAATTTGGGAGGCCGAGGTGGGTGGATTGCCTGTGGTCAGAAGTTCGAGACCAGCCTGACCAACATGATGAAACCCCGTCTCTACTAAAAATACAAAAATTAGCTGGGTGTGGTAGTGGGCCCCTGTAATCCCAGCTACCCGGGAGGCTGAGGCAGGAGAATTGCTTGAACCCGGGAAGTGGAGGTTGCAGTGAGCCGAGATCACACCACTGCACTCCAGCTTGGGTGATGGAGCAAGACTTTGTCTCAAAAAACAATAAAACAAAACAACAACAACAAAAAATTCACATCAGTGAGGATGAAACTATAAAAAGAATGGATTAGGGTGAGAGGATGGAGAAAAGGAAGAGTTCAATTTTTGTGTTTTATTTTGTTTTATTTATTTTATTTATTTTTTATTTTATTTTGAGACAGAATCTCACTCTGTGGCCCAGGCTGGAGTGCAGTGGCGCGATCTTGGCTCACTGCAAGCTCCGCCTTCCGTGTCCACGCCATTCTCCTGCCTCACCCTCCCGAGCAGCTGAGACTACAGGCACCCGCCACCACGCCCAAGTAATTTTTTGTATTTTTAGTACAGACGGGGTTTCACCGTCTTAGCCAGATGGGTCTCGATCTCCTGACCTCGTGATCCGCCCGCCTCGGGCTCCCAAAGTGCTGGGATTACAGGCATGAGCCAGGGCGCCCGGCCTACTTTATTTATGTTTGAGACCGAGTCTCATTCTGCCTCCCAGGCTGGAGTGCAGTGGCCTGATCTTGGCTAACTGCAATCTCTGCCTCCAAGGTTCAACCGATTCTCCTGCCTCAGCCTCCCGAGTGGCTGGGATTACAGGTGCCCGCTACCACGCCAAGCTAATTGTTTTGTATTTTTAGTAGACACTGGGTTTCGCCATGTTGGCCAGGCTGGTCTCCAACTCTTGACCTCAAGTGATCCACCCGTTTCGGCCTCCCAAAGTGCTGGGTGGCGTGAGCCACCGCACAACCAAGAACTCAGTTTTTTAAGTAACAGTGTGAGAGGCTATAGAACAGCTCAGCAGGGATTCTTGAGGCCAGTGCTCATGGCATGAGGGAGGGAGGCAGTCGCTGTTTCTCTTGCCTGGAGTTCGATCTGTGTCCTTAGGGGGCAGCTAAGGTTCTTGTGGAACCTACAAACTCCCTTTCTTCCACGGGCACCCCACCACACCAAACACACAGTTTCCCTACCTTCGAAATCACGCAAACACCCCTGCTGGAAGGAATCTAATGTTTAAATGGAACGAGGAAGCGATAAGTGAAGAGCGAAGTGGGAGAGAGAATGACGGTGGCCGAGAGAAGCTGTCTTCAGACCCTGCCTGCCCTCGCCCTGGGCCTGTGGAGTGCAGGAAGGCACTTTAATCCGAACAGCTAGTGCCATCTAGTGGCCGATCCTTAGAACTAGAGGAAAGGTTTCCTGCGGCCTGAACCAAAGAGGGCAAAAGCCGCCAAGAGGAGAGGAATGAGGGACTTGGGGAAGCAGGAAAGGATACAGGCAGTAATTGGAAAGACAGACATTAGCTGTTCTCTGGGACCCAGAATTCAAACATCCAGCTCGGGACAGGGCACATGCACTATATTCAGGCTGCCCGTTGGCGGCCCTCCATCTGCAGCAGCCCCTCTCAGGGAGGCCAGCTGCTCAGAGCCAGATCACTGCCCACCAATCCCCCTCAGACTTCTAGGCCTCTTTGTTTGCCCGATCATAAGATCCCTCACGCCTGGTTGATGCTGTTCCTTGCTGAAGTTTTTCTCCCAATTATTAGCAGCCTGTATTACCAGTGCTTGTGTATGTTATTTCTTATTTGGAAATCCAACAAGCTTTTAATTAGAGAAGCAACAGGAAGACATATTAAGCTATATTAATGCACCTGAAAACCCAGCACAGCTAAAAGAAAAATAATCTCATAGATAACAGCACTGTTGAAAATTACAGGAACAGCTTCCAGTAAATAACTAAATGGAAAGTCCCAGAGAGGGTCAATTGTTGCCGATTAATATTTGTAGTAAAGTACAGCACTTGATAATGCTGCTGTTTCTTATTCTTATGGGAAGCAAACAACAACAGTTGGGCTTTCCCCTTGAGATCCTAATTCCCAGATCCTGCTACAATGAATTTAATGAAAGTTTATCTTATAAATACTTCCTGCGCCAATAACTCCTAGAAAGGTCTCTAGGATGCTTTTCTTTCCAAGAATGTCACAGACATGACCATATCTCAGGTCTGAAGGCAAGCACCAAAGTATACTGTTTGCAAAAATGCCTACAATTATTCCCCTCCTTGTATGCATTCCTTGAATCTGGGCTCCCTTTGACTTATTTTGTCCAATTAAATACCGTGGAAGGCACTTGTTAATGCTGAGCCTGGGCTTCAATAAGCTAGCCAAGGCACCAGGACATTTGAGAGAGCTCAGCCAAGATCAACAAAGCCATCTGTAGCCAAGTAGGGGACCCAGAAGGAACCAGAAGAACCTAGCTGTTCCCACCCCAAATGGTCAATCTTCAGAATCATGAGCTAAGTAAATGATGTTTTGGATTTTGGGGGTTTTTTTTTTTTTGGTTGTTCTGTTTTTTTGTTTTTGTTTTTGTTTTTTGTTGTTATTCTTGTTGTTGTTTTGAGACAGAGCCTTGCTCTGTTGTCCAGGCTGGAGTGCAGTGGCACGATCTCAGCTCAATGCAACCTCCGCCTCCTGGGTTCAAGTGATTCTCCTGCCTCAGCCTCTCGAGCAGCTAGGATTACAGGCACCCACCACCATGCCTGGCTAATTCTTATATTTTTAGTAGAGATGTGGTTTCACTATGTTGGCCAAGCTGGTCTCGAACTCCTGACCTCAAGTGATCTGCCCGCCTCGGCCCAGGATTACAGCACCCGGCTGATGGTTGTTTTAAGACCCTAACTTTTGAAGTGGTTTGTGATATAGCAATAACTAATAGACATAAGCATTATGACTAAATTGCATCCTAAAAAGTTTATGTTTCCTGACTGAATGGAAAACCGTGATACACATTTTCTTAAAGGGGGCATTTGAGGGACAGGCCAAATAGGATTAAGGAGGTTGGGCCTTCTCACGTTGCTGATCAGGGAAGTCTCTGGATTTCCCTTTGGAGTCATCCAAAGTAACCCTGGCTGTAAGAAAACCTATTCAATCATTAGCAGATTCTAGTTAAGCAGATAGATTAAATTTTAATAAGGTATAATTCTGGTTGTTACTATACTTACCTAACTTCCTCATTTATTTCATGCCTAATTTATTGTAACAGCTAATTTCTCTTACCCTAGATTTATTTCTACTTCAATTTATATTGTTGTCTACACTAAAACCAATTTTTGTCCTAATGTCTCTTTCAATATGCTGCTCCCCTGCTGAAAATTCTTCAACATCTCCCTATTTCCTACCACACAAAAATAGTCTCTGCAAACAAAGTTAGCAAAATTAATTAATTAGAAGTTAACAAATTAGACAATAAAAATTTTAAATGTCTTTTCTTCTAAAAATACGGTTAAGACATTGAAGACAAGCCACAAACTGGGGGAAGATATTTGTAAATCACATATCTGATGAAGGCCTTGTATAAATAATATGGATTTTAAAAACTCTCACAATTCAATAAGAAATCAAATAAGCCAACTTTTAGAAAAACTGGAAAACCATGTAAACAGCCAAAAAGATATGAGTAGCAAATAAACACATGAAAAGATATTCATCAGCATAGAGAAGTGCAGATCAAAACTATAATTAGATCTTGCTGCACACATATTAGAATAGCTTTTTTTTTTTTTTTTTTTTTTTTTTTGAGATGAAGTTCCACTCTTGTTGCCCAGGCTGAAATGCAATGACTGACCTTGGCTCACTGCAACCTCTGCCTCTGGGGTTCAAGCGATTCTTTTGCCTCTATATCCTCTGCCTCTGCAGTTCAAGGGATTCTTTTGCCTAAGCCTCCAGAGTAGCTGGGATTACAGGTACCTGCCGCCACATCCAGCTAATTTTTTGTATTTTTAGTAGAGATGGGGTTTCACCATGTCGGCTAGGCTGGTCTTGAACCTGCCTCAGCCTCCCAAAGTGCTGGGATTACAGGCATGAGCCACTGTGCCTGGCCAGAATAGCTTTTTAAAAGCTAACAACACAGAGCACCGGTGAGGATGTAGAGCAACTGGAACTCTGATATATTTCAGGTGGATATGCAAAATGGTACAACCACTTTGGAAAATGGTTTGACAGTTTCTTACAGGAGATAGGGAGAATTATTACATAAACTTTAGCACATTCACTCCTTGAAATTGTATACAGACTTTTAAAATAGCTAATTACAAAAATTGAGTTGAAATATTAGAAAATGATGAAGACATTAAATATAAAAAGTGGAGTTTATTATAATATAATATTAGTATAAAATACAGTTTACATTGGATAAAGATGAGTAAAACTAAACTTCTAATGTTTAATATCATTATATTGGTTAAATCTGAATTTACAGATCCTCCCAAATATGTCTTACCCGGGTATTCAGAGGTACTTACAACAATGTTTCTAAACACTTTTAGCTTTTTAAAAACTTTATTGATATGTAATTCAGATACCAACCAAGTCACCCACTTAAAGTATACACTTCAATGGTTTTAGTATATTCATAGATATTTGCACTCATCACCCCAGTCAATTTAAGAGCATTTCATCAACTCAAAATGCAACCTCACACCTTTTGCAATCATCCCTGTATCCACCACCCCCATCCTCTCTCAGCCCTAAGTAATTACTATTCCACCTCTGTCTCTGTAGACTTCTCTGTTCTGGAATTTCACATGAATGGAATCATATAATGTATATTCTTTGTGACTGGCATCTTTCACTTAGCATAGCATTTCCAAGATCCATCCATGCTTTTGCAGGTATCAGTACTTCATTCCCTTTTCTGGCCAAATAACAATCTATTGTATCATGTAGCACATTTGTTCATCTGTCAGTTGATGGCATTTGGGTTGTTTCCACTTTGGGCTACTATGAAGAATGCTGCTTGAAACATTTACATACAAGTTTTTTTTGTTTTTCTTCTTTCTCAATATAGACATTTACGATGATAAATTCTCCTATAAATGTTGCTTTAGCTGCATCCTATAAATTTTTGGTATATTGATCTTTATTTTCATTTACCTCGAAGTAGTTTCTGAATTCTTTTTTTTTTTTTTTTTTTTTTTTGACAGAATCTCACCCTGTCACTCAGGCTGGAGTGCAGTGGTGTGATCTCAGCTCACTGCAACCTCCACCTCCTGGGTTCAAGCAATTCTCCCTGTGTCAGCCTCCCAAGTAGCTGGGACTACAGGCATGCGCCACCATGCCCAGCTAATTTTTGTATGTTTACTAGAGACAGGGTTTCACCATATTGGTCAGTCTGGTCTTGAACTTCTGACCTCAGGTGATCCACCCACCTCGGCCTCCCAAAGTGCAGGGATTACAGGTGTGAGCCACTGTGCCCAACCACTTTCTGAATCCTTTTTATATTTCCTCCTTGACTCATTGGTTATTGGGGAGTATTATTACATATTTGTAATATTTCCTGTTTTTTTCTGCTATTGATTTCTAATTTTATTCATTGTGACTGAAGAGCACACTTTTTATTATTCTACCCTATTTAATGTATTGATGTTTATTTTATTCCCTAGCATATGTCTTTCCTGGAAAATGTTTTATGTGCACTTGAGAAGAGTATATATTTTGTTGTTAAGTGACATGTTCTATAGATGTTGTTAGGTCTAGTTGGTTTGTAGTGTTATTCAAGTCTTCTATTTCCTCAGCAATCTTCTGTCCGGTTGTTCCATCTATTATTGAGAGTAGGGTACTGAAGTATCCAACGATTGTTGAATTATCTTTCTCTCACATTTCTGTCCGTTTTGCTTGGTGTGTTTTGATGTTTCAGTATTAGGTGCATATCTATAGCCACTTCCACTTTCTTGTGGTTGTTGTTTACCTGCTACGTCTTTTTATCCAGTATTTTACATTCAACCTGCTTGTTTCTTAGAATCTAAAGTTGGGTCATGATTTTTGATCCAGCCTGACAATCTCTGCCTTTTGATTGGATTGTTTAACTTTTTACTGGAAAATAAATACATATATACACAGTATGCAAAAAATGCATAGCTTAATGAATTATTATAAGCTAAATACCCTTGGAGCCCAGCACACAAATCAAGAAATGGAATTTTTCCAGGCCACCCACAGTACATTCTCTGCCGCCCAAATTAACAATGATTCTGACTTTTACAGTAATCACTTCCTCAATTTCTTTAAAGTGTTGTTATGCAGTGTAAATCTCTACACACTATAGCCTCTCCCATTTCTTTGTTTTTCTAGTAAGCTTCTTTATGAAAGCAATATGGTTTGGTTCAAGCTGGCCTACCTGAAATGAGAATGGAAATGAGGCTCAGGCTCATTAAGAAGGCCTAGGTATTCAATAATCAGAAAACTGAACATCTTGCAGAGTTGCAGAATGTCAAATGTCTGTCGTGTGCTAAATGTCTGCCGTGTGCTAACGCCTATATATGAACAGAGGCAGAAGGTGGCAACATGACAGGAAATAAGATTGGGGCCGGAGAGGAATCGCATAAATGGGCAAAATGAGATCTGCAGTCCCCTGCCACCCTCTGCTGTCTGCCAGAGATAATGCCTCTTGCCATCATGGAGTGCCAGCCCTAGAAATGAGGCCTGAGGGCAAGGAACAGCTGGTTTCTACCCTCTGCTACTATTGTTTACCTTCAGAAGCAGAGGAAAGCCGCCACCTAGCTGAGACCTAGGATATGGTAAGAGACAGGAACTCTAAGGGCAGGATGCCCACTCAAGGGTCACAATGCAACATGCTTTCTGAAATTAGAGAGTAGAGCAGAGTCCCCAGGAATCAGATTGTTGATCAGCCTTTTAGAAAATCCTCAGAGCCGTTAAATGAGGGGGCAGGGATTACTTATCCCCAGATCTTGCCTGGCTTTCTGAATGATGCAAACAGGAAGTGAGCTGCTGGTGGAGGAGAATCCTCCTGAATCCTGCTCTCAAATGAAGCTGTGGAGAACAAGGGAAGAGGGAAACCCTTCCAGGGCCAAGCTGGAGGTCAGCCAGGTATGCTGTGTTGGAGAGCGAGGGCCGCCAGAAGCTGGAAACACCATTCCCTCCAGAGCAGCCAAGAATACGTACTGCTTCCATTGTTCTCCTGTTCCGCTTGGACAGCTGTTCTCAGCTGAACCAGCCCAGCCATGCACCGCCAGCTCCAGGGAATTCTGTGAAGGCGCTGACGAGGTGGCGACCCCAGAGATCATCATAGGAGGTAGGGGAAGGCTTTGTGGATGAGCTCTCACAGCCAAATGAGGGAAACTTAGGGATGATCTGGAAATATCCATGGCACTTGGGGGTGCTGGCCTGGAGGGCATCTCTATGTTATCCAGCCCTTGGAGTGCCACTGTGCTGTCCTATGTCATGGGCCCCAGTCCTGCCATCACAGATAGAATCCTGGAGGCTCAGTCCATAGGAACAACCCTTCGTCATGTGCTGGCAAGACAAACCCGGCTTAACAGAATCGACTTTAAAGAGCTGGTTCAACAGAGTCAGGAAGCTACCTTCAACCCAGCTCTGTGCCGGGTGCTATTAGGTATTCAGACGACACATAGGTGGCATCCTTCAAAAAGGCGTCGGTGCTCTTCAAGAAGGGGAAAACCAGCTTGTAAGGGCCACTTTGGCAATACTGGGGACATTTTTCATCATCAACATAGTTGGAGCTGGGATGTGACTTGCATTATCCGGCAGGGTCAGGGATGGTGGATGTCTTGCAGTATTCGGGGCAAGTCACACTAGAAAGAACTGTCCCATATCCTGCACAACTTTCCAGGGTCCTAACAGACCTTTACATAGGCAAAAACATGTAGGGTTTTACTTAAAACCTAGGCCAAGTGTAGGTTTACATTTAAACCTAGATCAAGAATACAACTCCTGGGCAGGGCACGGTGGCTCAAGCCTATAATGCCAGCACTATGGGAGGCGGAGGGAGGTGAATCACCTGAGGTCAGGAGTTCAGGACCAGCCTGGCCAACGTGGTGAAACCCTGTCTCTACTAAAAATACAAAAATTAGCCAGGCGTGGTGGCACACGCCTGTAATCCCAGCTACAGGGGTTATGGGAGGCTGAAGTAGGAGAATCGCTTGAACCCTTGAGGCAGAGGTTGCAGTGAGCTGAGATTGCACTACTGCACTCTAGCCTGGGCAACAGAGCAAGACTCCGTCTCAAAACGAAAAAAAAAAAAAAAAAGAATACAACTCCTGTTTATACTTAAATGCAAAGTATTTGGGGCATAGTTTCAAATCCACTGCATTTTCCCAGGAATGTAACTGCTTTGCCAATTAAGGGAGGATTAAACTCTCTCTTGTCAAAAACTTTCCTCACATGTTCATATTTTCGGGTAATCATGTCAGCGACAACAGTGGCCTTTGGGTCACTGGCACATGGGTAAGAGTCTGCACTTGCAACTGCTGCATTAAGGTGATGAGATATGTAAGTACAAGGCTGCACAGTGGCTCACACCTGTAATCCCAGCACTTTGGGAGGCCGAGGCAGGCAGATCACGAGGTCAGGAGATTGAGACCATCCTGCCTAACATGGTGAAACCCCGTCTCTACTAAAAATACAAACCGGGTGTGGTGGCGGGTGTCTGTAGTCTCAGCTACTCGGGAGACTGAGGCAGGAGAATGGTGTGAACCTGGGAGACAGAGCTTGCCGTGAGCCGAGATGGCGCCACTGCACTCCAGCCTGGGAGACAGAGTGAGACTCCATCTCAAAAAAAAAAAAGAGATTTGTAGGTACAAGCATCTACTTCCTTATGCCTCCTTGTGTTTTCAGATGAGAGCATTTACTTATTGAATATAGGTCATTACAATTTAATGCTCCCTCTTTCTCCTTTATATTGCAGTTAGATCATTATAATGCCTTTGAAAAATTAAGTAATATATATGCATACACATACAGACACATATACAGACACATAGATACTATCAATTTCATCTCAGGAGAGTAAACTAGGTACAACAGTCAAGCTACATTGTGCTGAAAAAGGTTATTTCTGGCTCAAATTACATGTGCACATTGTTCTTTGCTCCAGCAGAGGGAACAAGAGCGTGCCAAATACACAGATTTTTAGTGTTTCAGCAACGAAGTGGCTCAGCTTTCTGCTATTCATTGACCACAGCATGCCACATGATCACACCCAACTTCAGGGACCTCAGGCCAAAGTCATCCAACACTGTTCCCTGAAAGAAAAGGATCAGAATATTTGGAAAAGCCTTAATGACAACCCAAGTGTTAAAAAAAGGAATGTGCAATTTTGTAGAGTTGTTAAGTCTTACGTTAGGAAGATCCTATCCCACACAAATTAGAGAAAAATAACTTCAACTCTAAGGTCAGTCTGCATCAGAGTAACCACAGGAGCCTCTTTGGAGGAGGTGAGATTTGCAAGGTGGGCTGTTAGGTTATGGGAACAGAGGAAGACTTTTCAAAAGTGGACTGGGTGGAAGACGGATATCATTCAGGGTGCTTTAAAGAATACTAGAGAACAGGTGGCTTATAAGCAACAGAAATTCACTTCTCATAGTTCTGGAAACTGAGAAATCCAAGATCAAGGTGCCTGCAGAGGTCCCAGATCAAGGGGTCTGGTGAGGGTCCACTTCCTGACTCATCCATGGCCGTCTTCTCTCTGTGTCCTCACAAGGCAAGAAGGAGGAAGGGAGCTCTGTGGGGTCTCTCTGATAAGGACACTAACGCTATTCATGAGAGCTTCACCCTCATGACCTAATTGCCTCCCAAAAGCCCCACCTCCTAATACCATTCAGCAGCAGTTAAGTTTCAACATACGAATTTGGGTGGAGAGGGGGCCACAAACATTTTGTCTATTGTAATGTGGAGAGCTAGAGAATGAAGTATCTTGAGCACCTACTGTATACTGACAGGAGCTGGACGCTGTATGCAAGATTTCTGTGGAGAAGCCATTTGCCCTAAGTTACACACTTTGGGGTGCCTTTCTGTTCTACCAGGCAGCCTCTGAGTGGGAGAACAGGCTGAACTGAGGCACAATGGCTGGAAAGCTAGAGGCCTGTTGAATAGAGAGAGGATTCTGGCCTGGCTATTGGGATCCTAAGAAGGAAAGGGCAAGTGGGCATTGTGGAGGACCCTGGAGTTCACTTATTTCCACCAGCTTCACTGGTTAACGCCTGTGTAATGGGATTTTGCTGTGCCCATGAGGCATAGGAAGATGAATAAAACACATGCCTGCCACCGGGCTTATAGGCCAAAAAAAAGGACATTTTCTCTTCTGAGGCTACAGGCCTTAGGAAGGCTTATGGGATCAAAGGACAGTATGGTTGTAGGACATTGGCACGGAGAATGGAATCAAGAGAGCAGCTATACAGGATGCATCGACCCTGGGCTCTCTCAAAGGCACAGTTCCTTTGTCCCAGGAGCATCTCTTGGGCAGCCACAGGTATTGGTTGCCAGCAAGGACAGGGACTACAGCATCCCTGGTCCTTTAGACCAGAGGACCTGGGCCAGACAGCAGAAGAGAGTGGCAGGTAAGCAACCATTACCGCCTGAGCTCTGCCTCTTGTCAGATCAGCAGCTGCATTTGATTCTCACAGGAGCTCCAGCCTATTGTGAACTGTGCAGGTGAGGGATCTAGGTGCATTCTCCTTACAAGCATCTTATGCCTGATGATCTGAGGTTGAATGGTTTCATCCCAAAACCATCCTCCTGCCACCCAGTCCATGGAAAAATTGTCTTCCATGAAACCAGTCCCTGATGCCAAAAAGATTGAGAACCACTGCTTTAGAAGGCTGCCTCTCTGCAGTGAGTCCAGAACCCAAACAAAATGCTTCAATGGATGTAATGTTATATGGAAAGCCCAGAGAATGCTTCAAGATCCCAACTACAGACTTTGGTTTATTTTAGGTTTTGTTTTTTGTTTTGTTTTGCCTTGTTTTATTTTGTTTTGTTTTTGAGACAGACTCTTACTCTGTCACTTAGGCTGGAGTGCAGTGCTGCAATCTCAGCTCACTACAACCTCCATCTCCCAGGCTCAAGTGATCCTCCCACCTCAGCCTCCCAAGTAACTGGGACCACAGGCATGCACCACCACGCCCGACTACTTTTTTTGTGTGTGTGTGTGATAAAGATGAAGTCTCACTACGTTGCCCAAGCTGGTCTCAAACTCCTGAGCTCAAGGGCTCCTCCTGCTGGGGCCTCCCAAAGTGCTGGGATTACAGGTGTGAGCCACTATGCCAGGCCCCAAATACAGACTGTAGAGTAAGTATTTGAAAAATGTTTGGTGGTCAACGCCATGGTTTAAAGTGAGTATCCTCAGCAGGAACTCAATGGAAGCTGACATTGACTGAGCCAGCACCATTGGAGATGAAGAATTATGACAGGAGAAAGGTTCCAATGGTTATAACTAGATATATGAATCACCTAATTTCTCAAGGGTAAGTTTTTGGAGAATTGTAGGAAAATGGATCTGGTGACAGTAGCTGGTTGCCATATTTTATTTTCACTACTGAACATAACTTATCCGGGTACAGTAGCCACACCTGTGATCCCAGCACTTTGGTAGGCTGAGGTGGGTGGACCACTTGAGTCCAGGAGTTTGAGACCAGGCTAGGAAATATGGAGAAACCCCATTTCTACACAAAATAAAAATAAAAATTAGCCGGGTGTGGTGGTGCACACCTGTATCCCAGCACTTTGGTAGGCTGAGGTGGGTGGATCACTTGAGTCCAGGAGTTCCAGACCAGGCTAGGAAATATGGAGAAACCCCATTTCTACAAAAAATAAAAATAAAAATTAGCCGGGTGTGGTGGTACACACCTGTATCCCAGCTACCCAGGAGGCGGTGGGAGGATCAATTAAGCCCAGGAGGTTGAGGTTGCAGTGAGCTGTGATCCAGTCACTGCACTTCAGCCTGGGGGACAGAGTGAGACCCTGTCTCCAAAAAAAAGAAAGGAACTTAACTGAATTCATCTTATTCTCCATTGTTTATTTCCTGTTTTTTTCCCTCTCTGCTAGAATTATTGTGCCAGTGATAACAAGATTGTCATATCTGCTGCTATGCCCCAAGGCCTAGAAGAGTGCCCAGCTCATTGAAGGCACTCAGTCAATATGTGTCAGTGGGCTAGATGAACAGTTCTTCCATGCCCAGATCTAACCTGACCTTCAAGGCAAGTTTTCCCTAATCCTGAAACTGGATCTTATCTTTTCTGGGCCTTGTTGATGGCACATGTTTTTGTCTAGATTCTGTAGCAGTAGAGCCTGAAGTAGAGATCCTTGAGCAGGGAACTTACAGAAGGAGTGCACTGGGAGACACCGAAGGGCAGTGAGGAAGCAGGGACAGGTGGAGGAAGGAGCCAGGCCTCAGAAGAATCAGCCTTATGCTGATTCAGCAGGAGGCACTGATGTGAACCACAGAGGTTGTCCCACCCAGAAGCAAGGTGGCTGGGCAGTGTTACCCCTACACCCCTCAGTCACTGGCTACTGGCCACCCTGGATGAGAAGGGTGAAGGAGGTAATGTTACCCCTCAGGATTCTGCCAACAATTGTCTGCAGAAGAGGGCAGGGTAAGCTCTTAGCAACCCAACCTGCAGCTGCTGGACTGGGGAAGGCACCTGGTCCTGGCACTATCAGCTTCTGCGAGGATGCATTTCCCTGTTTGCCTGCTTTTAGAGTCTTTACTAACTTTCTTAAAAACAATAAAGCGTCTTGGGATCAAGATTCTTATCTCTTTAATTTTCATGTCCTCAAAAGCATCGGATGATGGACTTAGTAAATATCTCAATGAAAAGCCGAAGATGGATGGATCAGTTATGTTAGTGTGAAAATTCTTAGACACATGTTCACTTTCTAAATGACACCAAAGCCATGCTTCTTACATTTATGTGGTCTCAAGGAATAAATTTTCTGTATGATCAGAAAAAAAAGTAAATGTGTGCTTTATCAAAAAGAAATACAAAGGGTTAAACCACTGCAAAATCCTCTGTAGGTCACATTCTTTCTACAGGCAATGTAAGACTAAAGTTTTTCCTCCAAATGTAAATTATAGTAAATATTTTAACTTGTTCTTGCCCCTCATTATCTCACTTATGAGTCATTGTGTGGAAACAAGCCTGGTTGGCAGAAAAATCGAAACTGCGAAGAACTGCTATTTCCAAAGGGGAGCTCTTGGCTGCTCGTGTTAACAACCGAATGACCAGAAGAGGGCAGTGCAGACCCAGACGCTGAATTTTGCCCTAAGAAGCCAAGATGGGGAACTTCTTGAGGGGCAGCTTGGTTGGGGGAGGAAGTGGCTCTGAGTTTCAGACATGTTCTATTGTCTGTTGCCTCACCCGCCACTCACGCTAAGTGACTGTGGTTGGGTCACGGCCCGCTGTAAGTGTTCCTCTGCTTGGGATCTGCCTTTCTGTGCTTCCAGGTTTGCTGCTGTAAACCAAAAAGTGCCTGCGATAGGTCTCAATTTAGACATTTATTTTGTCAAGGTTAAGGACTCATGCCCGAGAGACAGGTCTGTGCCTTTCTCCAAAGATGATTTTGAGGACTTCAATATTTAGAGGGGAAAGGGCAGCTAATGGGGAAAGAGGAAGACATTTTTAAAAGGTGTGGGTACGTAAGAGGCAAACGGTCGCATTCTTATGAATCTGATCAGCTTTTCTCTATGCGAGAGGGGGAAGAGGAACAGTCACTTATGCTTTCATCTAGCTCAGTAGATCTGCGCTTTTACAGAAGATAAAATAAACATAGGGCAGAGGAAGCAATCAGATATGCATTTGTCTCGGGGGAGCAGAGGGATGACTTTGAGTCCTGTTCTTTGTCCCGTTCCTATGAAGAGAAGCTATCAGTGTACTTTGTCGGGGTGAAATTCAACAGAATTGTTTTAGGGTTGAGACACTGGGGCCCCACAAGGAATTTCCCAGTGGGCAAATCAAATTGTGAGGGAGAGAGGGAGTTTATTTATTTATTTTTTTTCCTTAAATCTTTGTAGCTATCTCATTTAGCAATAAAATGAGACAAGTTTGCCCCCAGTTCCCAGCTTCACTTTTCTCTTCAGCCAGTGATTTGGAGGTCCCGAGCATTTTTTTTTTCCTTTCACACTGCCCTGTGGGCCGGGCCCAATCTCAGGCCTGGTGTTGCTGAGAAGCTCAGTGCAGCCTGGGCCTCCCATAGGCCACAGGGCATGCAAACCTCTCCTCAGACCTGAGTATGTGGTTCGGATGGGGCTCCAGCCAGTCACTGGGGGGCCAGTCAAAGCTGAAGATGGGGACATTCTGAGGACCAGGGCTGGGTCTGATATTTTGATTGCTTGAGTGGGCGACATAGAGTGGTGTTTCCTTAAATTCCCCCCAAAGATAGAAATCATTCCGTTCCCAACCTAATCCTTTCTTCTGTATCCCTTTCACTCTGGTGGGAGGACTCCTTTCCAGCAAAATTGTGTCTTGGAGAGAGGTGGCAATGTGCTAGCAGCCCTCGCTCTCGGCGCCTCCTCAGCCTCGGCACCCACTCTGGCCGTGCTTGAGGAGCCCTTCAGCCCGCCACAGCACTGTGGGAGGCCCTCTCTGGGCTAGCAGAGACCAGAGCCGCCTCCCTCTGCTTGCGGGGAGGTGTGAAGGGAGAGGCACAGGCGAGAACCCGGGCTGCGCGCAGCTCTCGTGGGTCAGCGCGAGTTCTGGCCGGCGAGGGCTCCGCGGGCCCCTGCATAGGGAGTGGACAGCTGGCGCTGCCGGCCCAGGACAGGGAGGGGCTTAGCACCCGGGCCAACAGCTGCAGAGGGTGCTGGCCTGCACTGCCCTCGAATTCTCGCAGGGCCTCAGCTGCCTAGCCCCGGGGCAGGGCTCGGGACCTGCAGCTCACCATGTCCGAGCCTCCCCCTCCCGGCCCCGGGTGGGCTGCCCCGAGGCCCGAGCCTCCCCTATGGGCGCCACCCCCTGCTCCATGGCGCCAGGTCCCATCAACCACCCAAGGGCTGAGGAGTGCTGGTGCAGGGCATGGGACTGGCAGGCAACTCCCTGGGGCGGCGCCAATACAAGACCCACTAGGTGAAGCCAGCTGGGCTCCTGAGTCTGGTGGGGACTTGGAGAACTTTTATGTTTAGCTAAGGGATCGTAAATGCACCAATCAGCACTCTGTGTCTAGCTCAGGGTTTGTAAATGCACCAATCAGCACCCTGTCAAAATGGTCCAATCGGCTCTCTGTAAAGTGGACCAATCAGCAAGATGTGGGTGGGGCCAGATAAGGGAATAAAAGTAGGCTGCCCAAGCCACCGGGTGCAACTTGCTGGGGTCCCCTTCCACAGTGGTGGAGACTTTGTTCTTTCGCTTTTTGCAACAAGTTTTGCTGTTGCAAACTCTTTGGGTCCACGCTGCCTTTAAGAGCTGTAGCGCTCACTGCGAAGGTTTGCAGCTTACCTCCTGTCAGCGAGAACATGAACCCACCAGAAGGAAGAAGCTCCAGACACATCTGAGCATCTGAAGGAACAAACGGCGCATACACTATCTTTAAGAACTGTAACACTCACCGCGAGGGTCCACAGCTTCATTCTTGAAGTTAGCGAGACCAAGAACCCACCAGTTGCGGACACATTGGGAGCAAATAAGGACTGAAAACTGCCAGGTCCCTTTCCCAGGGAGGGGCCTTTCTACTGCCACTCCATCATTTCCAGGGCTTGAGTGTGAGGCCTGGAACCTGCTTACTCCTTTGCCAGGAAGTGAGAATGAGGATCAGGACTGGACTTTCATGGGAGAACTCTCCATGGCCTCTACCAACCCTGGGGCCACTCCCAGTGGATCCTAGGGGCAACAGAAGACCCCCAACTGAGCCATGCTGCTCCAAGCCAGCTGCCAGCTCTTCCTCACCCAGTCATTTCTGCTGCCTGGTTGTCAGCTCTGGAGCCATGGGGCAGCCTGGGATGAGGCCTGGGCTTTGGTGAGAGTGGCCCCCTGGTTCCTAAAGGTGTGGAGCCTGCCCCTAACTGCGAAGGTAAGTGTGGACTGCAAAAGGACCAACCAGTTCCCTGTCTCACCACTGTCAGATGATTTCTAGGTCTACAACCCCTGGGGAGCCAGAAAGAATCCTGGACCCTCCTGGGGAAAGCTACTCTGGTTTATATAACACTGCCCTGCACACCAGGCCCAAACTCAGGCCTGGTGTTGCCAAGAGGCTCAGTGCAGCGTGGGTCTCACACAGGCTACAGGGCATGCAGACGTCTCCTCCAAACTGAGTGTGAGGTTCCAAACAGGGATAGGGCTCCAGTCAGTCCTGGGGATGCCCAGTCAAAGCCAAGGATGGAGACCCTCAAGCCTTCTTCTCTCAAGCCTGGGGCAAGAGATGACCCAGCCACCTTTCTCTCAACCAGCTGTTGGTTTCCGTTCCACTCTTCATAGACCATTAGCAGCATTTAATCCAAATGACTGTCCTCTCCTTCTAGAAACTCTTTCTTGGCTTCCCTGTCACTATACTCCACTGATTTCCTCCTACATCCACACCCTAGATTTCTGTTGTCAACTGGCATCATTCAAATATATCCGGGTAAAGAATTTTCCAGAATTAAAGACTTGAATGAACAGATTGGCAAAAGCGTAACATGTGCCAAGCAGGGTAAGAATGAAACTGTACATCAATAATAAAGACCAAGCTTAAAGGCAACCAAAGAAGGAAAACAAGTGTCAGACTATTTTTATCTTCAAAAACAATGTCAGTAGCAATCATAGTGTAAAAGTACTGAAAGAAAATAGCTGCCTAACTGAAATACATAACCACTTTCTGAACGTAATCCTATAAAGACGGAGTGTTCTTCCCTACACAGATCTACTTTAAAATATTCATTTCGACAAGAAGGGAAGATTAGAAATCAAATATTTTAAGCAAAGAAGTATATTGATAGAGCTCAATAAGCTCAAACTACAAACAATTATAACTATATTTAGAATTTTAAATAAGGTGTGTCTAAAAGAGTAGACAACAATAACAGATTCTGGAAATGTGAATATTGGAGAAAGTTACACATGCTTAAGTATGTATCTTGTTTTGGAGAAGGAAAGAAGGATGATCAACTTTAAAGTTTTATGGAAAAACATAAAATTAGGTATTTTGTTAAAATTGCAGAGGTAAACAACACAATTAGAATAGAATGTACGTTTGCCATATCAGTAAAAGAAAGGGAAGGGAAATAATGCAATGGAAGGCAAAAAAAAAAAAAAAAAAAAAAGAGAGAGAGTTGAAACAAAGGCATGGCATGTAGACTGTAAGATAATGAAATAAGTTCAAAATGTCCTCAGTCGCAGTGAATAACCATAGACTAATTATGCCCATCTAAACATAGGCTATCAGTTTGGATTAAAAGAATTTTTTCAGCAATATGTAGAAAAGATATATCTAAAATATAAAGAGATAAGTGGACACAGTGAGAAGGCTCCATCTATGAACCAGACAGCAAGTCCTCTTCAGACACCAGATCTGCCAATTCCCTGATCTTGGACTTCCCAGCCTCCAGAAGTATTTAAACAGTCAAGTAAAATCAAGCTGGGTAATCATGGCAGAAAGTGGGCTTGATCCCTATGAATATGTTTGTTCTCATAAATATGTGATGAGAAGGCCGACCAGTCTGTTGTGGCAGCCCCAGTTCTGCTGCACAGACACAGATGCCTGCAAGAATGACCAGGACCCTGTGATGATAATGGCATCAGTGATACTATGATCTTGATGGCCTGACTGGTGACTGCAGTGATCTTGTTCCTACTGAGTCCTCCTAATTGAAGAGGATCCGATGTACCTGAAAAGCCAACCAGTCCTCATAATGAACAAGATCCATCGGCTCCTCCTGTGGCTAATTTTGTGATACGGGAAGTGAAGGTGGTTAACACCTTGCAGGACCAAATGAACAACAATGACCAGAGTACTCTTAACTCTATAAGGACTGTTTTTCTTTTTGCGTTTGCAATATGGGATGAGATGGTTTCCACCAGCCTCTAGAAATTTCACTTGCAAGCTTAGTTTTGCTTCCTTTATTATCGCCATTTCTAATTACAGCATATTTGAGTAAATGATTGCATTTTTAGAAGTTTCATGGGGTTGGTTGTCCTAAACTTAAACATTCCACTCATTCTGTTTGTAACTGTGATCATAATTTTTGTGATGATTTCTGGCCTGATGGAAGGAAATTTGAGCACTCCGCATTTAAATGTTTTAAATAGTTTTGATAACTTTTTAAATTCCTTTTTGATAAGGTATTTATAAAATTATTTGAGGCTGTCTGGGATTGTACAAAAAAAATTAGAATCATACTGTATTTATGTTTACTTTGGTATGTTATTTGTGGGTGGCAGTTTTCTCTGGTTCCTGGGACTATGGCAACTCTTGGAATATTTACAAATTGCAGCTGAAACCTGTATCATCCATTACAACTGGCTTATGTGGCTAGAGTAGAAGAACAGAAGAAGTGAAATTGTTGTTTACTTTTTTCCTACCCCCATTAAAAATGTCTAATGTTAAGAAAACTTTAAATAAACATGATTGATCAATATGGTAGGTGATTTACAGTCCATTATCTGACTTTGTAACGTAGCCTTACACAGTTCATGAACGGAGGAAAACATTCATTCTTTCTGTCTTTGCTCAGTATAATCTATATAGTCGTAATTTAAGCTATGATTTATGTTTAAAATGAGTCCCTCTTGGGAAACTTCTTTTCTGTGCTAATATTTCCCTGCTAATATGAAACTATCTGAAAGCTGTATTAGGGCCTGTTAGGTTACTAACATTTGAATGCTTATTTACTTATTTACTGTATAATTTTATTAAAAAAAGTCTTTGAGGCTTTTATTATCCTTATAATGACTTATTTAAAATTTTAATGAATTATTAGTTTATTTCAAGGAAAATTAGAAGCACTCAAGGATCTTCTCCCCTCTTATCTCACTCCTGTTTTTTTGGTAATGGGATGAGTTGAAATGAGAAGGAACATTAATATAAGTACAATTGTGAAATGTGTAAAGAAGTAAAAGTTGCATTGTTTTGCTCAGTTTGAAACAAACTGAATACAATAGCATTTTAAAAGTCTGCATGACCTATGTGGTTGTGGAAATGTTTTCTATCAAGTGATTGCAGATTATTTATGGGGGCTAGAAGATATTTTGATACCAATGTAAGGAATTTTTCCTCTGGAAGTCTAGCTTTTTACTTTATAAATTTGAGAAATTACTTGTATAAACTGAATAAACTTCTGTATGTCATTGCACAGTTAAAAAAATAAAGAGGCAAAAAATTGCAAGTGAATGGGTAGAAATAGATAACACCATGTGTACATTAACCAGAAAATTGTTGCAACTATATTACTATCAAACAAAATGGAATTTAAGGCAAAAAATGATAAGCATTAATAGAAACACAGTGAGGCATCCCTTAGTAGTAAAAACGAAATGCTATCCACCTCTCCTTCCTTCTTCTCTGAGAATTGTTGAAAATTTCACACCCTTGGATCCAACTCTTTCAATTCTAAGTCTAGAGAAACTCCTGCACGTGTAATAACCAGATCTTCATAAGACATTGTTTGAAATAAGTTCAAAATGGAAACTACATACGTTTCCACAAGGAGGACAATGACTATGCCTGGCATGTTTCTATGATGTAATATTATACAATTAAAAGGGAATCATCTAGATGTAAATGTACAAGTATGAATAAATAAGTAGCACATAGAATTACTTAGGAAACAAAGGCAGAATGATAGATCTAGTGTGATGCCATTGATGGAACTTAAAAGCACACAGTCACACATACTAAATAATGTTGATGGATATTTAGTATAAGTACAAAAACATAAATGGCATGGATACATACTAAGTTCTCATTAGTGGCTGCCTCTGGAAGGGGAGAGGGAGGGAAATCAAAGTGAGAAATGCCACAATAGAGACCAAATTCCATCTGTCATGTGTTCTTTCATAAAAAAATTAAAATATTTGAATCAAGCATAATAGCATATTGTTAGTTCTGGGGTGGACACAGAATTTGTTATGTTGGTCTCTGCACTTTAGTGCATTTATTTTAAAAATTCATGATAAAAGGATGCCTTTTCTATATCTTGTCCATTCAAATAAGCCTCCTACTCATCAGTCCCTAGGAAAGTCCATGAGTAAATCAGCCTTCAGGTGAGGCCTGATCAAGTGGTTCCAATGATAATGCCAAGGACCCCATTTCCTTCTCCTCTGCCTCCCCTGTCGTCTGATTCATCTTGAAGATCCCTACCATGTTCTCTGAACAGCTCCAGTTGTTTCTCTCATAATTACAAATGACTGTGGCACCTGCCAGCCTCACATTCTCATGTCATGCTTTCCAGGGGACAAGAGGGTGTCTCTCCAATAAGCTTCCTCACAAAAGAGGAATCCCTCTTTCCCAGAAACCCTAGAAATAGACTCCTCACATGACCTGTGTGCCTGTCCCAGAGAGAGTCACTATAGCCAGAGGAATGAGTGATAAGGGCCATGTGGCCTGGCTTGTTTATCTGGGCCCACCCCAGGCTAGGAGTGTAGGCACCCAAACCTTGTGTTTGATCATGAAGTGGGCACTTTCCATAAAACAAAATCAGGGAATTATTGGAGGGAGCTCAGGGCAACGGAGCTGAAGCAGCAATTACAAATATTTATTAACCCACAGATCCCTTAATACCTTAATTATACCTTATCACACACCATGCCTGGTTGATTTATTTTAGTCTTCTCCACCTGACTGTGAGGACAAAATGTTTCTGGTTCGTTATTGATGCCAAACTGTGCCCTCAGTGCCTCTACCACATAGTCAGGTCCCAGTAAGAGATTCTTGAATGGAGGGGTAACAGCCACCCATCTAAAGAGTGACCTGAATGCTCCAGAGAGCACATGAAATCGTTTGAAAACAGGGACCTCAGAAATCTCTGGTTCTCTGCATTACAGGCTTCAGTCTTGTAAAACTGAAAAATATCTTCCTATGATGATAAATAGATAAATGTGGGTCATATCCAGCACTTTCCAAGCCCCTCTCTCTCACTTGGATCTCAGAAATGTGTTCACAAGATCTTATGTTTTTGGAAAAGTTGGAAAAGTAAATTATTTGCCCCAAATTGGATAAGCCTGCAGCATCTCTCCACCCTAACATCTCCTCTACCACACCTTCTTACATGCTTGGTAGCACTCAACTGCCAGGAACACTTTGGGGATCCAACGGAGGGGAGGTTAAGTTAGACAGACACTCAGTTTGGTTCAGTGGGTTTCACATGAGTGTGTGCCATTGCTTCATTATACAGTGATATTACAATGTCCTTCCAGGAATACTCCTGTTGTTCACTCAGCATTATGTACAAAGGCAGAGAGAGGGCCAGAGATCATATCATATCATCATATTAAAATGTCCTACAGTGCCTGGCAATGTGCACAGTGCTGGAGAAACAAAGTTGGATGTGTATGGAGCCAGGTGCTAGTCTGTGAAAACAATCTTCCAGTCATCATATCTGTAAAACCGTAATTGGAGGATTCTGTTTTCATTGGTGCTGAGTCCAAATGTTCAATAATAAAATACACATTTTTATTAACTATGTGACTAAATTACACTTAAATTTTATGAATAGAAAATGATATAAATGTTGTCATCTAATAAAGAGATGATCAAAGAGTATGCAGCCAAAACAAGTAGGCAAAAACCATCAGAGAGTAATTAATACAAAGATGATGTTGTTTTTCTGGATTTCATAATGTTTATGATAGTTGTCAACTTTTCTCATTCAAAAAATCCCTTATTTTTATACCTAATTTTAATTAAAAAGTTTTCATTTTGTATTAAAGAGGACTCCCCAAATTATATGAGTTTCCAGCTTCATAAAACCTAAATCTGCCTTTTTCATATCAGATAAAAATAGACCAGACAGACTGCCAAGTAGGTACAGTCTTGGAACTCTCTGTGGTGCTGGACCCAAGGTTCACTTGGCTCTCTCCATGGTACTTACTGCCCAAGCCAAAGCTGCTCCTGGTGGTGAATAGTTGGGTTTATTAATGGAAGTTAGGCTTAGTGTCATAGGAACGGATGCCTTTGTCCATGGAAAAAGTGTCTCAAGAGGGTTAAGGAGAACACTACAGATGACTCTCAAGTATTGGGGACACCCAAAAGATAAGGGCACCAAGAGTATAAGCTCAAGGAGAACTTGCCCCAAGCCATGCCTGAGTTTACATCAGGGGCAGAGGGGAGGAGGGACCTGGGGTGAGGGAGAAGAACCTAGAATACAATACAGTGCAAGTGGGGGCCTTCTGAAAGGGAAGAGAGAAAGAGGGTGACTGAAAGGGGTGGTCCTGAGAGGGCCCTGAGGGTCAGAACAAGGGCCCTCCCCATTGCATTGATGGAAGATTTGCTGACTAAAGCTGAGATATCACGGCAAAGTCCCCATTCAGCTGAGAGCCTGTATGAATTGGAATGGATACACATGATGTCTTTGTACAGTTCTGCCATCTGCTAAGGACTGCCTCTCTGGCCTAGAAAGAGCATATGGAAGAGCTCTTGGTGACTGGGTTTCACCCACAGAATTTACAACCTTGCATCCAGGACAGTGGCAGAGGGAATTTCCATGTTCACACCAGAATAACTACTGCAATGGGCTATCCACAAGGGCACAGTGTAACAACACTGGGAGGCTCAGAGCATCTACATGAGTTCATTTGAAGGCAACTGACAGTCAGAAATTACAAGACCTTTATCCCTCCCAACACCCCCATCACTACTCTGAGGATCCCCCAAATTAAAAAGAGACTACTTGATGTAGAAACCACCAAGGCACAGAATCCACTCAAGAACTGCAGCCATAAGAGAGAGACTACCAGAAATTGTGCAGGCATGCTCTCACCCCTTGAAACTAGACTAGGTTGCAATGTGTGGGAAGACACAGCTGCTCACTTCTGATAAGGGGGGCTTTGTGGTCCAGGCTGGAGACTGTATTTCTGAGTTTGTTCCCAATATAGTAAAATAGGACAAACATACAGCCATATGACTCTGGTTTTCCACAGGTGTTGGATGAACCCAACTCACCACTAAGGACTGCCCAAAGATTTGGAGATTTGAGATTATGACACAAACTACTTTTTGCTGGTCAATATCCCTTCTTTCCTTCCAATGTTATTAAGGTTGCACTGCATTACCTGTCTTGCAGTGAGGTGTGGCCATGTGACTACACATTGGTTAATGAGATGTAAGCAGATATAGGCCTCTTAAAAGAAGATGACTGAAGAAGGGGAAGAGTTCTTTTGCCTTCTCCCATTTGCTTCTAAGTCCAGTGACATCCAGAGCTCCAGGGGCCCTGGAGCTTAGGGTGCCCTCAAGACTAGAACTCACCTGCTAAAGATGGAGGAGCAAAAAGATAGAAGCTTGAGTCCTCAGAAAGACCACAAAGCCACAGCACCGGTTCTGGACTGTCTACCTCTGGACTTCATATGAGAGAAGCAAACTTCTGTCTGCTTTAAGCCACTTTTTATTGGAGTTTTTGCTGTCATATCCCACTGAACTTGATACTAGTTGATTCAGAGATGGTCTAATACTTACACTGATTGAGACTGAATGGATATGTGCAGGCTCATTTCCTCTTGGAACTTGTTGCTTTCTGTTCTAAGACACTTGCCTGAGAGGAAAAGGAAATTAAAGCTCTTGTTGCAAATGTCTATGCTTGTGCTCTGCCTCCTGGAAAGGTAATCATTGTCCAGGTCCATGGTTCACAAACAGGGACTATATTGCCCTTCCAGTGTCCTCAGTTAGAACCTGTAGAACAGTGGATCTCAAAGTACTGTCTCAAGACCAGGAGAACAGGCACAGCTGAGAACCTTTTACAAATGCAAATGGTCCAGCCCTACCTCAGACCTGCTGCATCAGAAATTCTGGGGGTGGGTCCCACAGTCTGTGTTTTAACAGTCCCTCAGGTGACTCTGATGCAGGATAATGTCTAAGAATCACTGGGTTCCCAAGAGGAATTATACACAGTACCAGTAAAACAGAGAGCATCATGAGGAACAGCCAAGATTCAAGGCATTTTCTGAGGGGCTTGTGAGAAATGAGGGCTTAGTCTATCAATGTTGGGAAGTGGACAGAGGAAACAGAATTTTATAAATGCTCACATGGACTAAGGAGTTTGATGATCTTCACTGTTGCCAAGAAATTCAAGCTTAATGTGAAATTCAAGCCTTTCAACTAAATTTTGGCTCTTACCTTTGCTTTTTGGACATGACCTCTTTCAAAGAACAAAACATATGGAAGCTCAATTCATTATGGTCACATCAGTGAAAGTAATATTTTTCTGAACACTAGGGAAGTCTTCCTTAGGAAAGCAGCCAGCAGAGGCTGACACACAAGGAGACTAATGTTCAGCCTTTGAGCATAGGTTCCTTTTTGGAAGCAACTCAAAATATCTGCTAAGTGGGTCATATAACATATCCTGGTCATCTCCTTTAGAACTAAAAGAAGAGATGAGTCTGGAGAAAGAGGAGCAGGTACAGCCTCTGGAAGCAGAACCAACCAGTGTCCCAGCTTAGGAACACCCCCATGAACACCTGGGAGGCATCTGGTGAGTGATCTATACAGCCCTAGCTGATTGCAGGGCTAGCACACTATTGGGCTAAAATCCATCTTTTGATTGATTTGACTTCTTCACAGTGGCCCACCTGATTGCCGGAGGAAGCTGGCCCTGCATTTGCTGTAGACCTCAGGCCTGTTGTGGTAGTGGGCATTTATTATTCCCAGGATTTTATTGTTATGCTTAGAAAATCTTCAGGCTTGTGACCCTGACCTCCAGGTAGAATCCAGAGAAGTCCAATTTCCAGTCTTCCTTGTAGCAAGGACACAGCCAATCCAATGGTGTTACATGAAACTCTGATTCGGAAGTGGGCAACTTGAGGAAGAGGGCTGAAAGTAAAATCTGATTTGATGGTGAGAATAGCAGCAAAGCTCTCTGCTTTCAGAGGTGGCAATAATTGCAAAGCCATGTCCCTGGCATGGAAGAGACATCACGGGGGTGGCAGCAGCAACAGTGGCAGCAGGTTCGTCATCAGTCATGCAGCATGATATGGCTTCAGATACCTTTTCTAGTTTCTCCAGCCTTAAGAGAAATCTATGACCAGCTCAACATCTTTTTCGTAAATCCCTTTTCTGACCTAGCCAAAATTATCTTCTTTTACTAGCAACTGAACATTATGACCAATATGAAAATGGACACTGGGATTGTGACAATCAACAGAACCTCAAGGAAATGAGGGTTACCTTGAATTGATTATCTGGTCTGGCTGGGACTGATGGTTTGGGATATCCAGAAATATTAGGGGATGGGATCCTGGAAGCCAAGGATATACCTGTAGTTCCCTGGGATGAAATGCTCTCTGCAGTCAAGGTTTTGGGATATCTGGTAGGTACTCCCAAGGTACAATAGGAAGGTCATGATTTCACTCAGTTTCCATGACCCCTGGAGATCCTTTAAGGCCAAGACTTCTAATTTACTTTTCGGGTTTCATCCTAGGCTCACTCAGGCCCACTCTCATATTTCTCCTTTGGAATCTTAAAGGCCACTGGGCCTTGTATACACTGGATTACTCTGGGATGATCAAATTTTGGGGGTAGTCCTCTCCCCTTCCCCTTCCCCCTCCTCTCCTCCCTTCCCTCCACTTATGCCAAGTTACAGCCACCAGGAAAAATGGCAAAACATTTATTGAGTCATCTACAGCAGTCTGACATTCTTAACATCCTGGACAAGATTATGAGCACAGCATTAATGGCAGCAGCGGTAGCAGTAAGGTCTGTGGGGCTTATCTTTATTGTGGGAGATGAAACCCAGGCTGGTCCAGCTCCCACGAGTGAGGCAGGAACCATGTCTGAGATGCCAGGGGCTGCACCACTCCAGCCCTGACAGAGGCAAAGCTACAGAAGACAGACATAAGACAAGACACACATGGCCAAGTGCAGAAACATCCCAAGACTGTGAGTTCAGGAAAATAAGGAATGGGCACACCAAAATGTCCCAGATCCTTGAAGATGACTCCCAAGGGCATGGCTGCTGTCACCCATATGGAAGTATCCTCTCTCTGATCCCAACAGAAAACTGAATCAGCTGATGCAGATAAAGCTAGAATTCTGTGTCCATCTGAGCCTTCTGGCGTCCCCCTTACTCCTGATGCTGGTGGTTTTACAAATGGGGCAAAGGTTAACTCAAGAGGGCTCAAAGCAGTAGATAAACAGCAAGGAGTCCCTTCCAGCAGTTTTCATCCCAAGAACAAGCCCACATCTGTGTGGTTTCCAAAACCTTTTCCCACACAAGCCATCTCATTTCAACCTTATCCTTGGCCTGTGGGACTAACAATGCCAATGAAGTCCTCCCCATCACTCAGATTAGGAGGCCGAGGCCCAAAGAAGGTAAGCCCTGGATCACAGAGCAGGTGGCTAAGTCCAGGTTAAAAAGCAGGTCTCCCCACACCACACTGACTCCATTGCTTCTCCTGCAATAGAGTCCTGGAAAACCATCGGTCACCAGAGCCCCTCTCCTGTGCAAGGTTACATGCGTACTGCGTGGAAGCCTTGAGTGTCACATTCTGTTCATGTGCAGGGCTGTGCACAAACTGGTGAGCCATTTACTCATTCAGATTTTTAAAATATACTAGATCCCACCATGGTGGCAGGCACCATGCTAGGCCCACGTGTATCTTCTCATCAGCCCAATGGGGAGGTTTGACCTATAGATCTCCAAGTTTCCTCCCAGCTTTAGTATTTCGTGAGCCTCCTCAGAGACATATGGGGAATGAGTCAAGGTCAAATAAGCCAGGAGCAAAGCTTGGAGAAGCCCAAGTCCCTGCTCCTTGCTCAGGGCTCTTCTAGCTGACTTCCATGGTCCCTGGGCTCAAGGAGGACTTTGTGATAAACTATTAATACTTTATGATAATACTAAATGATAAAGTATCAATACTTGCTGGCTTCACTTTGAAGTGGCCATGAAGAGGGCAAGGGACTACTCAAAATAAAAGAGTCCCTTTGGGCTTTCCCTTCCACGAAGAGTGAGGGTCAGATGAGAGAGGTGAGTGGGCATCCTTGGCGGGGATTATAGATGCAAGTGTTTCTCAAACCTCGGGCTTGGCTCTAGCTCCCTGGCCCTGTTCCACAAAGAACCCAGTTTGGAGGGGGTGGGGTTAGAGAGGAGTCACTGTAGGCCACTGGATGTGTCAAGCAGGGTGACAGAGCTACACACTGGGACAGAGAATGTGGCTTGGACTTAAGTGGGGAGTCATGAAGTCTGCAGTGCTGGGGACCACCACAGAGCCACCCACATCCTGCACTAGGACCCCCCTCTCTGGCTCCCTGACAGCCTCAGCATCCTTGACTTGGAATCCCATTTCCCCCAGGATGAGTGTCCCTCCCTGACACTGCCTCCCTGCTCCCTGGCTGGACAGTTGTGACAGGGAAAGAGCGATTTCTTCATCCCAAGGATAATTCAGCCTCCCATGGGTGAGTTTTGTCCTTTAGGATTGCATAGAACGAGAACCCCCTTTCCAGGAATGATCATCAACAGGGGTGGAGTCTGACAAGCCTGCTCCTCCCCAGCCCCACTTTTCCCAAGCCTCTCAAGCTGTCTTCACTTGACAGTATTTCTTATCCTTTCCTGGCCCAGGCAAATACCACAGTCCTGGGACCCATTCCAAGTAGATGGCTGGTGTTTAGACAGAGTTCCAGAGATGCGTTGGGCTACGTACAAATCATCTAGTCTTGCTGCCCATTTTACCGATTTGAAAACAGAGGGTCAGAGAGGGAAGGGTTTTACACAGACCTTATGCCGTCCCCCTACTGCCTGTGACCCTGAAGGCCAGAACCTCCTGGAACATTGAGAATCCATCAGGTATATCTGCTCACAAGACTGGCAAAAATTCATTCAGACAGAAAAACCAACCAACCAACCAACCAATAGGAACCCGGAACCTCTATGAGGACACAGGGCCAGGCTCAGGAAGCAGCAGACTGCATGGGGTTCAGGATTGATTTTCTTTTTACTGTTTTGTGATGATGTCTGTGTAATGCCAAAGTTTCTTCTTCCACAATGAAACAGATCTGCTGTTGGGAGTGATGATGAATGAATGGGGTCCATCCCCAGGGAGCTGCTCCTTGGATCTGGAGGTGGCCACTGGAGGTGGCACCCCACCCCAGCAAGGTATATATGGCTGCATCTATATATCATGCCCAAGGCACCTGTTCAAATGTCCATGACCTATTCCTTCCTTCCAGGCCATCAGCTTCCACTGTGGTGTCCAAATGGAAGGGACAGAGGGTCCATTTCCAAGAAATGGAAAATAAACAGCATCCTGTCTCCATCCTTCTACACACACACACACACACACACAGACACACACACACACACACTCATCAAAACCTGATAGGAGGCACAATGATGCATGCCCTTTTGCCTGCCTTGGCTTTGAACTGGAAAAATCACTTAAGTACAGGGCCTAGAGAAGCAGCAGAAGTTGCCTCATCTCACAAATGGGAAAACTGGAGCCCAGAACAGGGAGCATCATGTCCACAGTCACAGCAGTCTGAACCCAACTGGGATACAGTCTAGTTTCCTGAACCCCGGGCTTCTTCCAAGCAGCCCAGACCCCCTAGCCGTACCCAAAGTGCAAGATGGCCACAGGACCCTTGCGTCAGTGCAGGTGGAGGGGATCATGAGGTCAGGTGCAGGGCAGAAGGACCACTGCACACTCCATGATCAATCTGAGTCGCCAAGCATGCCCAGGAAAGGGCAGGTAGCTCCTTTCTTCCTCTGGTTTTGCCAAAGACCCAGGGACTTACTTGACTGGCCAGGGACACAGAGCTCCTCTCTAAATTACAGCAGCAAGAGCCTTTTCCAGCCACTCTGAAAGCCTCTCCAGAAACATTTTCCCAAGTCCCCCAGGCCCCTTCCTCTTTATAAAATGAAGCAACATCCTCCTCCACCCAAAGTCCCCAAGCATTCCAGAACATCATCATGAAACAAGTCCACAAACAGAACTCGGACAGGAGTAATACCAAATGCTGACACGGAATGAGCTAGGCCACACAGGGACCACGTACTCTAGCACTTTCCTCTGACTCCTCAGCTGGGCACTGCCCTATTGTACATTCTCAGGCTGAGGGTGTGCAACCTGCAGCTGGGGAGCCAGGGCGGGTGGTGGGGAGCAGCCGCCCCATCAGCAGCCGCTTCTGCTCCTGGGCATGGTGGGTGTGGCTTCTCCTCCCGACACCCCAGCAGCCCATGGTGAGTCAAGGTCAAGGGCATATAAGGGACATCTTTGCAAAGGTCTCAGAGATTTCAATAATTGAGTCCAGGCCCGAGGAGCTGGTGTCTGGGGCTCCACATCATCCATGGGGGTGGAGGTTGAGGAGCCCTGGGCCCCAGACTCGGGTGCAGGTGCTTCAGGATTCGCCGACATCACAGGCAGGCGGCTGGTACATCCTAGTCATGGCTTTGACTTAGGGGAGATGGGGAGGGGACGGCTTAAGGGCTGTCTGTGGTGGGCATGGTTGGAGACAGCTTCTGGAAGGCATCCATGAGGGTGGAAGAGGTGGAAGGGAGGTGACCAGAAGAATCCTGTCCATCTTAAGCTGGGGGTAAAACAATGGAGATGGCGAAGGTTTTCTTCCATGGGCCTCCCAAACTCCATCTCTTTCCCAATCACAGCCACATTTCTGGCTCTCAGCTCCTTTTGGATCAAATGAAAAGCACCAGAACCTTCCCTGACCTGCACACTCTCCACCCAAACTGAAGTCTCTGATGAGAAAAGCCTTGGAGCTGTCCCACTGCCCTGGGACCCAGGAGCTGAGCACCCAGACACCAAGATGCCAGGCGAGTGCCAGGAGGCCTGCACCAAGCAGTGTGCTGGCCACCCGAGCTGGCCCTCTGCTAGGCCAGGGACTTGGGTCCAGGACTGAGAAGAGCCCCACGGTGGCATGCACACTTGAGGGGTCACACCCAAAATCAGATGATGGGGGGCTGTTGGGGCAGGTACCACCCCAGCTCCCACAGGCAAGGTCTCTTCAGCCTTAGCTCACAAGGCCTCACAGCTGGGGTCAGGCCATCACTGAGGCTGACCAAGACACAGTGGGGTGGAGCTGAGACCCGACTGGAAGTGAGCGGGGACACTGGGGCAAAGGGGGAAGGGATGGGACAACTTTTCCAAATTTGAGGAGTATTTACATGTCTGGGGTCAGGGGACCACAGTGAGTGGGACCAGTACCAAAACAAGGAGGGGACAATCCCAGTCTGTGCCCTGCCTCCTTCTCCCCCCTCAGGAGCCAAGCTTCCGGCCCAGGGCCTGCCCAAGGGGAGGGAAGAGGCGCGAACATGCGTGGGCTGGCGCCTGCCTGCAGTCCCAGCCTGTGGATGGAGGAGAGGAGGAGGAGGGGAGCACGGCTCAGGTGGCCAGGTTGTCAGCAGGGAGGCCAGACATGCGGATTTGGGAGCTGCTCTTGCTCAGGATGGAGAGCTGGGTGCCCCCGTTCACCCCACTGCTGGCCAGAGACGGGTGTCGGTGCTTGAAGTCCACAGCAAAGTAACGGTTCACCTTCCAGCTTCGCCATTTTCGCTTGATCTCCGCTTGTACCTGCAGGGAGCAAGGTGGACATGACTTCCAGGTGGACATCCTCTCCAGCCTCCAGGCCCTCTGGCCTGGGGCCCTTCCCAGACTGGCACTGCCACCCTCCCCCCTCCCCAGTTGCAGCCTGCGGCCTTCAAGGTCTCCAGTGGGGGCTTTTAGCAGCTGTAGGCAGGGGCGCCTCTGAGGAGCTGACCTGAACAACCCCTTCCCCTGCCACTTTCTGAGCAAGGCCTCCTAACAGCTTCCTGTTGTTTTCAGGCCAGGCAGAGACTAGTCCATCGGGTCCTTCAAGAAATCTTTAACAAGCAGCCGCACAGGGCAGGTGGATCGGGAAAGGATCCCCTCTCTTGGCTGACCAGTAAGAGGGCTACACATTAGAATCACCTGGCGGGCTTTAAAAATTCCAGGTGCCCAGGTCATACCCCAGAACAATTACATCAAAAGCTCTGCACAAGACCCAGACATCATATTTTTTATTTTTTTTTTATTTTTTATTTTTTATTTTTTTTGAGACGGAGTCTCGCTCTGCCGCCCAGGCTGGAGTGCAGTGGCCGGATCTCAGCTCACTGCAAGCTCCGCCTCCCGGGTTCACGCCATTCTCCTGCCTCAGCCTCCCGAGTAGTTGGGACTACAGGCGCCCGCCACCGCGCCCGGCTAGTTTTTTGTATTTTTTAGTAGAGACGGGGTTTCACCGTGTTAGCCAGGATGGTCTCGATCTCCTGACCTCGTGATCCGCCCGTCTCGGCCTCCCAAAGTGCTGGGATTACAGGCTTGAGCCACCGCGCCCGGCCGACATGATATTTTTTAAAGCTTCCCAGGTGACTCCAGTGGGCAGTCAGGGTTGAAAGCCATTAAATAATGCACCCCTCTGGGAAAACACACACCCATGTAGCTCTTAGCATGGTGAGTGGGGGCCAGGCTGGGTCTCAAGCTCCATATGCCTTTTCAGTCAAGCACCTTTGTGCAGTGCACAGACTGCACAACTGGAAGCAGCACCTACAGCTACCCTCTCCAGTTCCAGCTCCTACTTCCACTGCAAGCTCTGAACAAGCTACACACATGCCCACTTCTAAGCTCTCCTGGCCACTACCTGCAGGGCCCTTTCTACCTCTCCTTGTCTGTCCTAATCTGATCCTTCTGTAGGTTGTCTGGGTGATCACAGAGCCCAATCTCTTTGTTGCTCAGATGCAAAGGAAGGAGGAGCCTGCCAAGGTGATGCAGCTAAGACCCAAGCACTGGTGCAAAGACTCCCGCCTACTCTCAAATCCATCCTAGCCATTCAGTCCCCACTGCTGCCCCGGCACCTCTGTTTCGGGTTGTGCTCAAGAGTTTCACCCCAACAGGGTACAGAGGGAGCCCCCGAACCACATCTCTGGCAATGGAATATTACTAGAAGGTTCCAGGTCTCTCCCTGGGGTCTCTTCCAAATTCTCAGTCTCCCTTTTATCAGGGGACAGTTTGGGCCAGGCTGGCTGGCCAATTAGGGGCAGCCTTGAGTGCTGGGCAGCTCCTGGCTCAGCAGCTGTGCCAAGCACAGCCTCATGGCCTATAGGTCCTATGCCCTGTGCCCCAGCCTTCCTTATTGTCAATTCCTCCTCACCATGGAGTGTCTTATGGAGAGGACCCTCCCAGGGAGATCTGCGCACAGCAGAGCTGACACTTTTACCAGGAGCTTTGCTCTTCAGGTGGGGCCTTAGCTGCATGGCTAGCAAAGTGGGACAGATTCCAGCACAGGGTGTGGGTATCAGGAGGTCCTGGCACCACACAATGCCAGGAGCTGTGTGACCAGCCCCTCCTCTCAGTGCTGGGAACCTGGCAGAGTCCCCTCTGGGGAGTCAGTCCCATGTGGCCGACAGGTGGCTCCCCTGTCTGCTTCCCAGAAAGCCCCACTTCCACTGCCAAGAAGCCAGAGGACCAAGGTCTTACCTCGCCATTCAGAAAACAGTAGAGAACAGCCACCACAAAGCCCTGCGAATAGAGAAAGTAAGCCTGAGGATGCTAGCAAAGGACTTTCTGAAATGCTGTGTGGGGCATGGAGGGGGTGACTCTAGGAAGCAGAAATACACCATAATCTGGATGGGGGCACCTGCCCAGGGATCTGGGGTAAGATGGGACAGTTCTACTCTACCAAGATGGGCACACCCATGAGGCCACGTGGCTGGTGGGCAAGTCCTATCCCACAGATTCTAGCTTTGGATCTCACATTCCCTTGTTCAAATCCTTCCCATTCCCAAAGGCCAGCTTTACCCCACTTCCTATAAGAAGCCTTCCCTAAATGCCCTAGAATTTCTCTTGGCTCCTAACCAGCCTGCAGGCTTCTGAGGGTAGGACCCCTCCAGGACAGAATAGACCTGTGCCATCCTTGTCCACCATCTGCCCTCCCTGGGCCATCTTCCCAATCTGCCCTCCCTGGGCCAGATACTGTCATACACAGCAATGCGGAACACCACGCAGAGTAAGTACTTGGCACAGCATATGCACTTAGTTATTCTCTATATATTCTTTAAACCTACACTGAAAAAGCAGGAGCATTTTCTTGAATGCTGCAAATTAGTTCCTTGCAATCCCTGTGCCCTGTGCTGTCGCTTGGAGGTATTGGAAGAATGATAGCTCAAGGACCCCAGAACTGGTCAGCGAGCACAGAGACAGGAGCCCTGGGCTCTGACTCCTGGGCCAGGGCTTTGTCTATGAGCCTATGAGGCCAGTCTCAGATGAGACCCATGGTCAGTCTCACTAGACTAAGAACCTGGGCCAGGTTAAACGGCCTTGAAGTAAAATGGTGGAGGAGATCAAGTCAGATCTGGAGAGTAACTTTCTGACCATCAAGATCAAATCCTAATTCAAACAGCTGGCTTAGGGAGAGGCACTCTATCCCCAGACACTCCAGAGCTGCCCCTGCCTACGTCCGCCCACTGCTGCTCCTGCCTGCTTATTTCCTCACCGTGATTCGCCTAGCCCCTTACTCATTTCCAGTCCATCCAGTCCTTCCTCCAGGCACAGAGGCAGCATTCTGTTCGCCCTCTCATCCCCTCACTCACTCATGTCTGTTTGCTCGTGCACTTGTGCAGCTCACTGGGCTCTCTGCGGCCAGGCCCTGTGCTGGGGACCTAGAGGTGGGTAAGACAGAACTCAAGGGGTACATGGCCTAGAAAGCTGAAGTCAGGATGTGGACACACTCGGCTCTTGAGGACACTCCACCCTGCACCCCAGGCTGCTGGGAGGTGCCATCTCAGGTCACCCAGGGTGGGGGCCAGGATTGGGGGCAACTGGTTCAGGATACTCAGATGCAGTGATGGGCAGACACCAGTGTGTCTTCTTACAGAAGCCCTGAGTGTAGACAGCAGACAGGGCTCCCTCATCACCTCTACTCTAGTACTCATTTCACAGTCTAGGTTAAAGAGCCTCCAGCACCACCTGCCGGTGAGCAACTGGCTCCCAGTGAGTTCTGCCCTCCCCACGCGCCACACCTACCTGGAAGGAGCCCAGCCCCAGCTCAAACACGAGTCTTTCCCTTTTGCTGACGTTCTCTGGGGAGAAGGCGAATACCGTGTAGTGGATTCCGAATAGTGGGATGAGCAGCAGGGTGGACCGGGCCAGCCGCCTGTCGGGAGAAAGCAAAACATCTGCGCTGGGGACTTCCAGGGCTCAGGGCCAGAGCCACGGAGGGCAGAGAACTCAGCCCCAGTCCCTTATTCTCCCTCCGAGCCGGGGCCCGTGTCCACAGACCCCTCAGCATTCTCTCCCAGTGCAAGTGGCCTGGGCTGCCAGGACTCTCTAGGACATTGTGGGGAGACATCCCCAGTCTGCAGGGCACCCAGTCAGTAGCCTGTTCAGCCACTAAAAATGTGCACACGATTTACAGGGAGCCCGTGGGAGACGTGCAAAACCCTCGGGAAAAGCAAAGTCAGGGCAAAACACAGGGATCAGACTGAGAAGCTTGAGGGAAATGCTGGGTCCTCAGGCAGAGCAGCCGCTCTCCCGTTCCGGAAGAAAGCTCTTGGTGCCTGAAAGAAGCAGTTCTCGACAGGCCACAGAGACAGTTGGCTTTTCAGAGTCTAGGGCTAGCCCGGACACTCACCAAGTGATGGGGAGGTGCTGATGACAGGGAGGGAGGGAAGGCTCAGTGAGGGAACCACAGAGGAAGAAACTCGGGAGGGATTCTAGGGGGAACTTACAGACCCTGGGCATCGGCAATCTCCAAGTGGGCAGGAGGAACCTGCTGCTGGGAAACTGAGTCAAAGGTGGAGGAGAATGCTCTGAAGTGGGCCAGGCAGGGGAGGAAGGGCTGGAGGACTGCAGTGCTTCCTGAGGCAGCTCTCCCGGGGTTCCCCTGCCTGCCTCTGGCCCTAGGCTGACAGCAGGGTGGGGCTCCGTTCTGAAGGCACAGGGCCACAGAAGCCCACAGCTAGGACACTGGGACCATGTGCACTTGTGGGTCCTGCTCTATGGGGGGTGCTCCCAAGGGTTCCCCCAGAGTGGGCACACTGGCTCCCCGTGGGTCTCCCCAGAGAGTCCAGCTCTGCCCTGCAGATGCAGCCTCCCCCGCATCTGCATCCGGCCCGGCTCCTCCAGAGAATCAGCCTCCCCAGCTCCCGGCAGAGCTAAGTCCCCGGGGGGTGGACAGCAGGCATGAAGCAGTCATTTGATTTGGGGCAAATATACCACGTGTTCCTCTCTCCCTCATCCAGCCTTTCTGGGAGAGAACGTTCTGTTGAACATGGGAGCTCCAGATCTCTAGAGAAGCCGAACTCTTGGAGTCTGTGTGAGGCCCTTGACTTCCTAGCTTACACTAAGAGAGGAGAAGGAAGGAAGGAAGGAGGAGACACAGTGGGAGGAGGAGCAGCCTGAGGAGATCTTCAGGCAGAGGAAGCTCAGCCCGGAAAGGAAGAGGACCGTGAGTGTGGGTGCCCACCCCTTCCCACCCTGCTCACAGACAAGGGCCAACAGGATCCGAGCAGGTTCCTGCTGAGCCCAGATGTAATCCTGACCGGTCCATCCTTCCAGCCTTCCTCTTATCTGTCTGTCTTTGACTGTGACTCCCTGAAGGTGGGAGTGGTGCCTCATTTATCTGGGGCAGGGAGCTGACACTGGGAAAATGCCTGTTCCATGAAGAAATCCATGTGGCACACAGGCCTAGAATGAGAGACTCAGCATCCTCAAAACAATTATCTCTTGGGCGCTCGGGTCTTGTTCATCTCTGGTTATCCATGCCTGGCACCGGAAGGCAACAGGGGGTGCTTGTAGAAGGAATGAAAGTCAAGAATGCAGAGGAAAATGGCCAGAAACACGGGACACGGATGTCTTGGGGATTCCTCTGTGGCCCTACCTATAGGGCCTACTTTTAAAAAGATGTCTATTGAAGGAGTCCAGGAAAGGAAGCTGGCCCCAGAACATGCCTGTGGCCCCTGCCTTCCTCCTCCTGGCCTCCATCCCCACAGGTGGGACCATTTCCAAGTACCTGTCCCTGTAGTCTGAAAAGGGCCCTGGAAACCAAGAAGTCAAATCTCTCCAGCTTCCGTGGTGGCATTACATGGGACGGATTCAGAGTGTGAGAAACAGTGACGCTTCAGGCCTTTCCCAGCCCCAAGGTGGGTGCAGTGATAGTAGTGAGGGCATTCCACAGCACAGTCCAAGGGCAACACCTTCCCTCCCCGTCAGCCCTACAGCAGCCCCAGAACAGTCAGGGACTTCTGCTGAGGAGCCAGGGCATCCCAGTGGCCACTTTGGCAAATGGGGCAATAGGCACAGACAAGGGGTCTCTAGAGCCCAGCGTTCTGGGACTGTGCTTCTAAGCTAACCGAGGTCTCGAGACAGAAACATATGATGTGAGCCACTACCCATAATGACATGGGGACTAAGCCTCTGTCCTCCTGCCCTGAGGAGCCAGCAATGGGCAGAAGAGTCCTAAAATACCAAGAAGGGCATCAGAGATGCCCAAATTACAGTGGGCTGCCCAGGGGGACAATGGTACCCTGAGTAAAAGGAATGTCCAAATTGAGTCTGATATTCCAGCCAGAGACTCCCTGGGGCAAAGTGCTTAGGATTCCCTGGGTTCAAATCCTCCCTCTGCCAATTAGCGGTCCTTGAGTGAGTGACTTAATCTCTCAGCACTTCAGTTTTCTCATCTGCAAAATGGTGATGATACAAGGACCCAGCTCACAGAGTTCTTGTGGGGATTAAGTGAGTTAATGCTGACTCACACACAAAGTGCTATGGACACTGGAGTGGAGTTCCCTGCCCTGTGCAGGGGAAGGTCTATATGAACTCAGGCTCTGAGACTCTTGGAAATAATTTTGCAGTTGAAAACACTGAAGCTCAGAGAAGGTGGGGACTGAGGAAGGCCACACACCAGGCAGCAGCAGCAGAGAACATGGGGTGCTGCCTCCTCAGGAAGCACTCACAATGGCCGTAGATCCATCCCCATGCCCTGCACACCCACCCCATGACCATGAGGCTGCAGAGAACTCACAAGACACACAGACACCAACATGCAACAGCCAGGAATGGGTTTGGCCTGGGAGGCACAGGCTGGCTCTCCACTCTCCTCCAGCAGCGGCAGTGGCAGCATGCGTCCCCCACCCCTCCAGGATTCCTGGCCACAGCGTCGGCCACGCACACTTACAGAGTAATGGTGGACAGTTCTGACATCCTGCAAGAGTGCTGCTGAGCCCGCTGTGGCTTGCAGTAGCATTTCTGCACGCAGCTGCTGGGTGTGACAAGATTAGCACTTCTGTCAGCTGGGGGGCACCAGGCAGCGAAGAAACTCAGTTTACAGGTTAGGCAGAAAAGAAGAGGGTATGGAGACAGGGCCAGGGCAGTCACATGGAGGAGAATGAGGGAGCCAAGGGCCAAGACATGGGCAGCTCTGGACAGAGAAACGCACGCCTATATGTGGACATGAGTGTGCATGGCCGCACACACACACGCGCGCACGCACTCACACTCACACTGGGACCACTGATAGGTGGGTGGGCTTAGAGGGTGTGTGTATCCGGAAGGTGGCCTGGGCTAGGTCTCACCCAGGGAGTCAGGGCTGCCTCCAGAGTTGGCTCCAAGCTTAAGAGCCCAGCCTCGTCGAGGTCCCACTCAACAAGACAAGAGTTGGAAACTCACGCTGCGGACCTTCTGCACTGCCTAGCACAGGCAACCTGAGCTTCTAATCAGGCCAGTTCTAGGCTTGGCTGTGAAGGTCAACTTGGGTGTCCGTCCACTGGTCTTTCCCCTCTACCCTCTCCCTCTCCTCTGGTCCATAGCTTCCTCCCTCTGAGCCCCCCAGCAACTCAGAATCAGCACATACACAGGGGACAGAGGTAAGTCAGATTGAATGGATTGTTAATTCATCCAGACCTAAACTATTCCAATACGACAGCCACTACCCATATGTGGCTATTTGAATTTAAATTAATCAAATTAAAAACCCACATCCTCAGTTTTTCTGGTCACATTTTAAGGGCTCAACAGCCACATGGATCTAGCGGTTATCATATCGGACAGCACAGACATAGGACATGCCCATCACTGCAGGGAGTTCTCAGGGACAGTGCTGGGCTGGACTTCTTGATAAAAGTTCAATGGGCAGGGGCTGAAGACTAAGAGGAGCGCCTTTGGGCATGGCCCCATGGCTTTCAGAAACAAACCACTTCAAGGAGGGGGGCCCAGGCTGCAATCTCGCTCTACACTCTCCTGGGTGGACCCAGGACTTCTGTCTCCTCAGGGAGGTCTCAGGCTGATTCTCTGTGTCTCCAGTATGGTCCTGCTTGGACTTGGGCTGACACAAGCCATGAACACTTTCCCCTTCTCTCACAGATGTGTCAGAGATAGATGATGAGCTGTATCATCTTCTCAGATTGCAGAAGGGTTGCTACTTCGTTAACTCTCCTCAGGTACCACACGGCTCTGAGGCTCCTGGTGCTGGTCAGTGAATTAATAAATCAGATTGGACCTGATGCAAATGAGGACAGCTACAGAGACCACACCCTTAGCATTCAGGATCTGCCTTGTGTGATTCCAGTTCTTTAAGAGTAAGCCTGAAGGTACCTGACAGGTGGTGACGTGTCATTTCACTGAGGCCAGAATTTGTGTCACACACTTCCAAGATGGGGCAAACCCAGGTTCCCCCGACATCTGTGCATAATGGATTTGGGGTTCCCATTCAATAAACAGCACCATTCAATTCACACTACACTGCGAGGTGGGAACTACAGATCCCCTTTTCCAGAAGAGGAATGCTGAGGTTTGGTTTGATGCTTTGCTACTCAGACTGCCACCCCCAGACCATCAACACCAACACCCCCTGAGAGCTTCTTAGACACGCAGAATCCTAGGTGCCACCTCAGACCTGTGGTCAGAATCTGCACTTTAACTAGATCCCTGGGAGATCCACATGCATGCCAAAGCTTGAGAAGCACTGTTAGGAGGTATTCATCTACCTGAGAAGCTTCTTCATGATTCCTCAATGAATGTCAAAGGTCTATTCGCACACATACAAAGAGACAGACTCAAATAAGTATGTTTTTCTCAATTAAAAGAGCTTAACTGGGTATACAGAAATGGTACCTATTCTATTCTTCAAATTTATTATGTACCTTGCCCTAGCTGAAAAGTTGGTTAGTCTCAGGCTGGGCTCAGTGTCTCACACCTGTAATCCCAACATTTTGGGAGGCTGAGGCAGGTGGATTGCCTGAGTTCAGGAGTTTGAGACTAGCCTGGGCAACATGGTGAGACCCCGTCTCTACTTAAATACAAAAAATTAGCCAGGCGTGGTGGCAGGTGCTTGTAGTCCCAGCTACTTGGGACGCTGAGGCAGGAGAATCACTTGAACCCAGGAGGCAGAGGTTGCAGTAAGCCGAGAACACGCCACTGCACTTCAGCCTGGGCAACAGAGCAAGACTCTGCCTCAAAATAATAATAATTGGTTATTCTCTCCTATGGCCAGTGACCCCTCAACCTTGGCTTGGGTAAACCACAGAAATCAGGATCCAGGAGACCCCCCTAACTTCAGCTGTTGCTTCCTACATGCCAACCTTAAACCTTCACCCCAAATTCTGAAGTTCTCCTCTGTAGTTCTGCTTTCTTTAGCTTCAAGATTGTTCCTGTCCCTCTTGGACCCTAGATGTTTCTATGGTAAACATAGACTCCTCCGATTTTGTTAAGGTTTCTTTGAAAGTATTCCAAAGACCATTTAGTGACAAGTTCCTGGGAAACTCTGCACCTGGCGAAGTTGTGTGGCACTGATGGGGGTCAGGGAGGGCAGATCAAGGAGCAGCTTGGGGGAGGACTGACCCTGGAGGGCTCTTGAAGGAGACGAGTCTAAGGAAAAGTCTCTCCCCAAACCTTCAATGGCTCTGCCCAAAAGGACTCATGGAAAAGAAAAAGAACAAACAGTGCAGGAAAGCCAGAGATGGGGCGGGAGACAGAAAGATGTCAGAATCTCTGAAAAGTCACAGGTAGGGAAAAGGGAAAATAAATTAAGTCAGGAAGAAGAGATGAACCTAGACTGGCTGACGCGATAAACTCTGAGTTGGATCCAAAAGAGACTAAAAGCTCAGGCAAGGGTGTTGGGTGGGGCTGTCTGGAGAACAGAGCAGCCTGACTCAGAAAGTGGGAGACCCTATCACAGGTGCAGGACCCACCCCCACGTCTGCCAGTCAGAGAGCCTTGGCCTCCAGGACTGGCTCCGCCACAGCTTCACTGTGTGTCCGCAGGAAGGTCACAGCCATTTCCATGTCTCGGCACTCACATCTGTCAGCCAGGGATCCAGCACACAGTTTCTATGAGGGCCAAACTCCAGAAATGCTTCCGCAGCTGTTGTGTGCAAGGCTGGCTGGGCTACAGCCCTGGGAAACACCCAGAGAAACGCTAGACAGAGACACCTGCAGGGAGCCCTTTGCAGGCAGCATCCCTTTCTTCTTCACGTCTGCAGTCCTAGGGATCAATGTGGTGCTGGCCACTTGGCGGTCCACAGAATGTGGTGGACTAAGCTGAACACACTCCATAGGGTCTCTCCTGATACTAAGATGCTATGCCACCCCCAGAGCCCTGCCCAGTCCCAGAAGTACTACCTACCACACTGGCACCCCACTAGCAGCACAGCTCACAGATCCTGGGAACTTCCTACCCACCACCACCTCCTCCCCAACCACAAGGACGAGCCACCCCTCCACACTCCCGGCCAGCCCAGAGGGGTCCCGGTTGGGAAGTCTGGGCACCCTAGCTCAGGATTTTGCTCAGCCACTGACTGCTGGGTCATCTTAGGTGATGCCATTTTCCTTCTCTGGACCTCAGTTTCTCTGTCTGCAACATGAGGGTAACAATTCCCTGCTGCCGGCCCCTAACATGAACTTTGAGGATCGGGTGCTCCTCGGCAGGGGAGGAGGTGCTATGGAAGTGGAAGATGGAGGCTGTGTGAGCTGGAAGGCTCTGGCTATGGAGGAAGCCCCTAGACTGAAAGCTGCCTGGCTGCACTTATGCCTGGCCCCGGCACAGCCATCTCCAGAGATGTGTGCATCCTCCCCAGTGGGGCCAAAGAGACCCCATAGGAGTACAGATGGGTTTTCCCTCCTCCACCTAAGCTGCAGCTTCCAATGCTTGTCTTCCAGGGAGGAGGCCCCTGGAATTAAGCCGCTCACTTCAAGGCAGGGGGCGGAGGCTCTCCCCGAACAGTTAATGTCTACCCTGGAAGCCTCACCTCTCCCCTTTCTGAACCAGTTACCTGCTCACAGAGGTCAACTCCAGCTAACCCTGACCTACCTGAGGCTGAGTGCCAACCCCCGTTGAGGGCTAAGCCCTAACCCCCCTCACCCCTGCCCCAGACCAAGTTGACCCTGAGCACATGCTGAGCCCTGACCCAGCCCCTGATGCCCACTTCCCAAGTCCTGGCACTCATCCTACCAGGAGCATCAGTCAGAGAGGATGAGTGGCTCAGTGCCACCGTCCCCCTGCAGAGGTCCCAGACCCCAACAGGTGCTTCTGAGGCTGGGTCAGGAACACCGTCTTGGTCTATGGAGGACAAACCCTTATCACCTGAGCAGCTGGAACCAACCTACAGGAAAGGGAGTGAATGCTGGTCTGAGGACACAGGCAGGGGGTCCTCTTGGGCTTTCTTGGGGACTCGCGGGCTTAAATTTGTTCTGGAAACAAGAGGAAAAAACCGGAGAGCTGTTGTGGGCAGATCTGAAGGGGCTTTGCGGCCCCACACATAACTCTGGTACCCCAGGGGACTCCGGCACAGCCCTGGAATCTCCCTCTCCCCTCAATCCCTGCCCTCTCACCTCCCCTGAGTCTGGCATTCTCCCCTCCTCCCAGTGCAGACACCTCCCAGCTCCAAGCCAGCTCTGCCAAGCACTCTGGGCTGAGGGGGCTTTCACACAGGCTAGAACCCACCAGGGGCCTCTTCTTCCAGGAAGCCTAATTTTGTACACTTGTTTAATGCTATCTTTTCATCTGTGCATTCCTTGAGGACAGGGATGATGGTGCTGTCAAGCTTGGGGTGAAAGGCCTGCCCGAACCATAGCCATGGCATCCTCCTTCCTCCTAGATTCATGTCACTTCACTGATAACTAGTTCCCTCAGCTGTAACATGGTGATTCTATTTGACAGTGGCTTACCTATTCCACCAGATTCGCTGGATGTTTGCGGGTGTTAAATGTGCATGGATGTGGTCGTGAGTATTTCCAAGTGACCTACAGCTCTTAGCAGTGTGGTCAATTGGATTACTACTCACATTGGCCGACAGGGTCTCCTTGCCCCTGTCACTCAAACATGCTGCTGGACAGAATGGGATCAAGCTGATCCCCTGTCCTCTGTGGGCACTCCCACTTGGCTCACAGACTTCATCCATCTGAGTTTTTAATCATGGGCACTCAAGACTAGCAGAGGTTTGGCTTTCTCTAAAAAAAAAAAAAAAAAAAAAAAAAAAAAAAAAAAAAAAGGATTTGCTGAGATTGCAAAGCGATTTGTTTTTAATGCCAGAAGCAAACCAACTAGCTGGATCTTTAAATGTCCCAGATTAATAGAGTACTTAAATGTATAAACCATGTGCTAATTACAAGTAGCCCTTATCTATGCATTAGGAAGACCTAACAAAACTCAAGGCTCCTGTGTGTGGAGAACCTGAAACCTTGGCTCACACTTCTTTCCCACCAGGCCCTGGGGATTCTTGCTGCCCAAAGCAGAATGTCTGAACTGGCAAAGTGTGTTCAGGGTTCAGTAGGGTATCCTATTTAGTATGGAAAGCTGAGAGGACCCCACAGAGAAGAGGCTGGGGGCCCTCAGTAGAAGAACAAATCCTACCAGGAAGGGGAGGAAATCAAGACCACTAGAGCTCAAACGAGAGATGAGGTTGACTTAGCTCCCTGCCAGCTTCAAATATGGGAGACAACTGTTAGTGTGTGACCAGATCCACACCCAAGCAGGAGAAACTGAGGCCAGACACAAGGGCAGTGTCCAACACTAGACAGGAGATGAGGCGAGCAGCGGGGCCCTATTTTGCGAATCCTTGAGATGAAGGCAGGAATGATGTATCTAGGGCAGGTTTTGTAGTAGCAGAGGGCTGGCCTCCCACCCCACAGTGCAGGGCCTCTAAGACTTTATGATTTATATTGATGAATAATTTTCCTCTACATAATATATACATATAAGCAAGAATTGGTAAAAAACTAGCAAACCATGAAAATAAAAACAGTAAAAGGATAGGAAAAAAAAAAAAAAAAAAGCACTTTTTCCAATGTGACGTAATCATTGCATAGGCAGAAAAAACCTGGCTGGACACCTCAGGCCCTGTGCTAATCCCCTACCCCTGAGAAAGGGTTTCACATGGGGAGGTCCCCAGGCTGAACAAATTGACAGACCAAGAGCAAGCTCCACCTCCTTAAGGAAGCCTCAAGGAGCCTTAGGGAAGGATCTGGGATTTGGTCCCTGAGCAGTTCCTGCTTCTTCCCCCTAGGAGAATGACTGAGGAAGGGGGCCCTAGGGGAGCCCTGTACTGGGATCTCTCACTGCCCCACTTGTCATCTGTCCCACAGGGCAGCCATCAAGGTTGTGACCCAAGTCTCTGATGAAGGCAGTACCATGCACCCAGTGACGCACCTAGTGAAGATACCTCAGCTCCTCCTCACTTGCTTTCTTCTGAAGGAGCAGAGGAAGCCACACATAGGGCTTTTGCCTTACCAGCAGACGGACCCCAGGGACTGCCCTCAGAACCAGAGTGTGCCCATCCACCCCCCGCCAGCCAACCACAGGGGACTACCAACCTTCCTCCCCAGCATCAGAAATGTCCTCATACCCCACACACCCAGCTGGTCATGCTCCCATTCACAAGGCCAGAGATGGGAGGTAGAAGGTGCTCTGTCTGATTTCAGAATGAGACAGGGCATAGAGAAGTGGGAGAGGGCAGGCAAAGATAGGCTGTTAGGGACATGACTGCAGAAATACTTCTTGCAAATCAAGTGGCCATGAAGTGGAGAAAGCCCTACGCTCTATGGTAAGAGGCTGCCCTCTAACCCAAGAATCCCCAAACAATCAGATGTTCATCGGAAAGGAAGGAGTTGAAGAAATAAGACCACATGCAGAGGTAGAGCTGCCCTGAGGGCCAGTGGAGGAAAGAAAGTACCCCCATTCCAACACCCAGACCAGTGAAAATGTGTCCACCTGACTCCCTAGTGGGAACTGGGCAACTTCCACAGTCTGGGCTGGGGGTGGGAATATCAGGCAACAGTGTATCAAAGGTATTCATGACCTTCCCATAGAACCAGGAACCCCAAAGGAAATTCAACTTCTAACCAACCAAGAACCTACCTCCCTTAAGAAATCTGGTGTTTTCCATCTTGACTCCTAGTCAGTCTCTCTGTCAGGCACTCTCTCTCTCTCGCTCGCTCGCTCTCTCTCTCTCTCTCTCTCTCCCTCTCCCTCTCTCTCTCTTCCTGCCCATCCATATCATGGTCATGCAGCTGAGGAGCTCCTGGGTTTGCTTAATGCTGGAAGGGCAACTATATTAAAGGCTGTTTAATCAGAAGAAGATCTGCAAATGCCGATGCTAGGTCACCCTATCAGCAAAGCACAGGCCTTCTTCTGCCTGTGACCTGAATGCAGGGCCCGCGCGGCTGTCAGCAATGGCTGTGGCATCCACACAATGGTACTTACAAGTAGATGCTGGACTCATTGCCTCCCATGTCTGGAGACTGAAGTTTCTGCACAAGGATGACGATAATGCCAATAAAAAGCACAAAGTTAACCTGAGGAGCAAAAAAAAAAAAAAAAAAAAAAAAAAGCAAATGAACATGATTCTTGGCAAAGACTTTCTATACCTCTGCCTCAGCATAGGCTATTATTCCTCCAGCAGGACCCTCCCCCACCTAGTCAAGATCCCATCTACACTTTTAATCCAAGATGGCGGCATGATAACTCGCATTTCTCTCTCCAGCCTCCCACAGTATCATTGAAATGAAGGAAGAGATAGAAGAAAAAGAATTCCATAGAAGTACGGGAAATAGGAAAGGACATCATGAGTAAGTCAGAAAAGTAAACCATTTCTAAAAGAGAAAGAGAAAACAGGATCAGGGTGATGGGAAAACTACAGCCCAAAAGAGATAAAGTAAGGCTATTGCAGAAGTAAGAGTTGTTCTTTAGAGAAATTCCAAGTTCAGAGTCATCAAATATGGGGAACCAGAATGGACAGCCATAAGCATTGCTAATTAAAGGGCTGCCTGGGAGTGGCAATAGTAGCATTGTCTTCAGATAAAGACTGGGGACAAAAGCTTCCTCAACAAAGTAGGAAGCTATGTGAACAGTCACAGAGGAGGAGGAAAGGGAGCAAAGAAACAGAAACAAGGCACAATGACAGGTCTACACAGGACTACACAATATCCTTTGGGTGTAGCCAAAGCAGCCCTTGGAGAAGAAAATGAAGAGCCAAAAACTAACTGATTAAAAAAATAATAAATACTGGAAAACACTTAAGCATTCAAATCAAAAGCTAGAAAGATTACCACAAATGTAACTTATATAAGAAAGAAATTAATAATTATAAAAAATTATCAGAAAGAAATAAGAAAAAATAAGAGAACTGATCAACAAAAATAAAGTTTTATTTTTGCTTTTATCTTGTTTGTTGGTTTTTACAGATAAATTTAATGACAAAGCCTGTTCCATGAGGGCAGGATTCTGTCAATCTTGTTCTCTGCTACATGCCCAGTTTGATCAGTGTCTGAAGTTTACAAAAATAAGCAATGGGGAAAGGATTCCCTGTTCAGTAAGTGATGCTGGGATTGCTGGTTCACCATATGCAGAAGAGTGAAACTGGACCCCTTCCTTACACCATATTCAAAATTTAACTAAAGATGAATTAAAGACTTAAAGGTAAGACCTCAAACTATAAAAGTCCTAGAAGAAAACCTAGGAACCACCATTCTGGACATAGGCCTTGGGAAATAATTTATAGCTTTCTCCTCAAAAGCAATTGCAACAAAACCAAAAATTGACAAGTGGGACCTGATTAAACTAAAGAACTTCATAGCAAAAGAAATTGTCAACAGAGCAAACACACAACCTACAGAATGGGAGAATATATTTGCAAACTATGCATCCAACAAAGGTCTAATATCCAGCATCTATGAGGAACTCAATTCAACAAGCAAAAGACAAATACTTTTATTAAAAAGTGGAAAAAGATATAAACAGATACTTCTTAAAAGAAGATGTACAAGCAGCCAGCAAATATATGAAAAAATGCTCGACATCACTAATCATCAGAGAAATGAGAATCAAAACCACAGTGAGACTCCATCTCACATCAGTCAGAATGGCTATTACTAAAAAGTCAAAAGACAACAGATGCTGGGGAGGAGGCAGAGAAAAGGGAGTATGGAAACACTGTTGGTGGGAATGTAAATTAATTCAGCCATCATGGAAAGCAGTTTGGAGATTTCTCAAAGAACTTAAAACCATCATTAGACCCAGCAATCCCATTACTGACTATATGCCCAAAGGAAAATATATCATTCTACAAAAAAGACACATGCATTGGTTTGTTCATCACAACACTATTCACGATAGCAAAGACATGGGATCCACCTAGGTGCCCATCAACAGTGGACCGGATAAAGAAAATGTGGCACATATATACCATGGACTACTACATAGCCATAAAAAGAATGTAGACACATCCTTTACAGCAACATAGATGCAGCTGGAGGCCATTATCCTAAGTGAATTAACACAGAAACAGAAAACCAAATACCACATGTTCTCACTTAGAAGTGGGAGCTAAACATTGGGTACTCATGGACATAAAGACAGCAACAATGGACACTGGGAACTACTAGACAGCAAGGGAGGATGGGGGGCAAGGGTCTAAAAACTAACTATTGGGTACTATGCTGACTACCTCGGTGATGGGATCAACTGTACCTGTAACTTCAACATCATGTGATATACCTATGTAACAAACCTGCACGTGTATTCCCTGGATCTAAAATAAAAGTTGAAATTATTTTTTAAAAAACGAAAAAAAATCAATACCTGGTACTTAGTAATACTGCTAACTGTATGTGTTAGTCAATGAAAAAGGAAAAAATATAATTAAACAAATTTAGGAATGAGAAAGATGGCAAGACAATAAACACACAATGTTTTAAATGATGAGAGAAAAGTGAACAAAATGAGGAAACAAATATTAACAGAATCAACTTAAGAAGAAATAGAAAATCTAAGTAGAACAATAACCTCAGAAGAAATTAAAAAGTAGTTAAAGGTGTATGCATTAAAAGGTACCAGGTCTAGATAATTTTATAGACCAGTTCCAGAATAACATTAAGAAAGATGTAATTTACATACTGCTTAATTGTTTCAAGGCAAATTAAAAAACAAAACAAAACAAAACAAAACAAAACCTTCAGGATTACCTATGAGGCTAACAAAATTTTGCTACGAAAACAGAATGAGGAGAGAAAACACACAGATACACACATGTGTACCTAAGACCGCAGAATTTTATGAACAATGCCAAAAACTTTAAACAAAGTATTAAAAAACAAAATTTAGCAATACAGTAAAAGAATAAACAGATCATGTTAATAAAGGTTTTACCCCAAAAACCCACCCCCAAAAATCTAATATTTGTTACAATAACAGACTAAAACAACGAGCTTCCATTATCCCCCATAAGACCAGCAAGTGTAATTCAGCAAAGACATGGGAAATGAGCGCTCTTGTACCTTGCTCATTGAGAGCAATCTGATCTGCATGAAAATGTTAAATGTACATACTCTTCATCCCAGAAATTAGACTCTTGAGATTTATTCTAAAGACATATTCACATATGCTCAAGATAGGCACAAATATGTTCATTGTGGCACTGTTCATAACAAAGGAAAACTGGAATACTATAAATATCCATCACTAAATAAATGATTACTTGAATGAATGCCTCCAAAACACATTTGATACAATTTGTCACCCATTCCTGATTTTAAAAAAACAAAAAACAAAACAACAACAACAAAGAAACACTGAAGCCAACAAGAAAAACTTCCCAATTCAATGAGGGGTAACTGCCAAAACTAGAGCGAACACCATCCCTACAAAAACAAGGGCTAAAAGATGTAAACACTGGAAAGAAAGAGCAAAATCTATTTTCATTTGACAATTATATAATTTTCTACCTAGAAAATCCAGGAGAACCACCTGAAAAGGTATAAAAACCAGTAAGAGAGTTCAGAAGCATAACTAAGAAAAGACACAATACATAAAAAACAATAGCTTTCCTGTACACTAGCAATAGTCTATTAGAAAATACAATGAAAGAATGATTCCCAGACCCACTTAAAGCCCAAACTGGAAAACACCTTAGAGGTAAACATAGCAAGAACAGGGAAGAAAACTAAAAAGCTTAACCAAAATGACTCTGTAAGAAAGACTGAATACTTGGAGAATCATGCCACATTCTTGGAGAGGATGACTCAGTCTTTTAAGAAAATAAATTCTCTTCCAAATTAGTCTGTAAATGCAATGCAATTCCTACACAAATCTTAATTACACTTGTTTGGTGCAACTCGACAAGGATATTCAAAAGTACACCAGAAAGAGTAAACGTGCAAGGAAAATTTGAAGAAAACAAAAGAATAATGAAGGGATAATCTGCATACCAGAACATGCTACAAGGTTACAGTAACTAGCATAATGGTGCATCTGCCATGGGAATGGACAAATAGATTAGTAACCTAGAATAGAAAGTCTGGAACCAAAGACCAGTATATTGAGTGTTTATAATAAAATGACATTTCAACATAATGGAAAAAGGATTCAATAAAAAGGATTGAGAGGGTAGGATGTCCATCCATTGAAAAAATAAAATTAGATAAAACTGAATATCATTTCAGACCAGACAAAACAATAAAATTTCAGCTGGATTGAAGATGCACATGTAATAGCCCACAAAAAGTGTAGACTTTGTTTTACATCCACAAAAGTGTTACGAAACAAGAATAACACTTTTATATCTTGGGTTGGGAAAGGCCTCTATCAACCAGAAATAAGGCTTGGAATTAACTAAGAGAAATCTTGACCATTTGACTATATAAATGCTACGCAGAAATCGCAATATACTTACAACATATACAACATAGGAAGTGTTAACTATCCTTTAAACTGTAACTAATAAAATCTGATAGAAAACTGAACAAGAGAAATAAACAGGAATATCCACAATAACAACAAATTGCCAATTAATGTTTGGAAACAAATGCTCAGTCACCCTAGCGAGATGGAGAAATGTACATTAAAATTAGAAGCCAGCAATCCTCCATAAACCTGTGCAAAAAATTAAATGATTGATATTATAAGTGTAGACAATGAAATGGGGAAGTGAGCCACTCTTCCTCAGGAGGCATAAATTATTAAAGGGTTTTTGCAAAGCAATTTGGGATCTGAAATTTTAAACGTGTACCCCTTTCAACCCAGCAATTCCACTTCTAAGGATTTATTCTAAAGAAATATTTCTACATGCTCAAAATTATGCACAAAACTATTTCTATCTTTTGTAATAAGGAAAAAATGGGATAATCTAAATCTCCAGTGCTAGGGGAATAGCTAAAGAGTTTGTGCATCCCTGTTACAGATTATCATGCAGCCATGACGGAATAGGAAGTCAGGGTTGTGTGGGGACTCTTTCATTTCTCTTCCTTACATGCCTTTCTGCCCAAGACCCTGTCTCTTCCCTTCCTCTTCATCCTAAGGACACTCACCATGATAGAGCCAACCACAGGGCCTTTGATCACCCACCACAGAGCTGTGCTGTCATTCATATCCCAGCAGCTGAAAGATGGACAGAGAGAAGCAAGATTGCGTCCGTGAGTCGGCAGCATAGAAGCCTGCAGGACACTGCCCCATCTAGCTGGGCGCCCAACACTTTCACCACTGCAGCTCTCTGAGGAGAAGAGAGCTCTGGCTAGAAGAAGAGCTCTCCAACGGGCTGCAGACTCCAGCCTGGTCCTGGCTCTGAAAATCCCCTGCTTCTGAGCCTCTATCTTTCCCTCCGCTCACCTATCAAGGCAGGGCATGAAGCCCAAAAGTCAGGATCACCAGTGAGCTCCTAGGAAAGGACCATTTTTCCCCATAAGACCTACAGCTCTTAGGATGTGACCTCCCCCTCAACATGCTTCCTCCCCTCCCTAAAAGGAAAACAGGCACTCAGCTGAGTGCAGAAGTAGACAAGGGCTCAGAGACCTAGCACATTCTCTTGCTGGGTTGCTGGTTGAGACGCAGCTGGGTGGGTCACCTGCATGGGGCCAGGGCTCAGGTGGTGCCCAGTGCTGGGCTTTAGTCTGGGCCTGGCATTGAATGGTGTGTTGGGGGCAGTTCATGTGAAGTCAGGGCAGCTACTGAGAACCCATCTGTAAGAATCTACTCTGTGCTGTGGCCCTAACTCCTGAGCGTGTACTAACCCTGTGTCATCAAAGTAGAGTCTCAGCGTAGCCCACACCGTCACACACACAGTTGGGGTCCCTGGGAGAACAAGAAAAAGAGGTCCATGAGAACAGGAAAACCAATATGGCCAATGTCCACTGCAGACCTGGGGCTCCCAGAGGCTATCATTCCCCCATGACACTTGGAATTCCTGGGAATTCTAACTGTTCCTCACACCCAGGCCTCCTAAGCGTCTACATCTCCCTCAGACCAAGGGCTGTCTTGTCTCTCAGAGGACTCCTGGGCATAACTCCACCCTGAGACAGTGGGCTGTCCACAGGCAAGAAGAACGAGAAAGAGTCCAAGAAAGAGCCTAGGCCATTAGACTCGGGCAGGGCAGTGCCTCCTCCTCACCTGACACTTCCTGAAGGTGGAACCAAAGACACACCTGGACACACCTGACCACAGGACCTGAGCCTGTCCAAGCCACAGCCAGGAACCTACCCCAGCCAATAATGGTGTACCAGTAGAAGTATCTCCTTTCAGGGAAGAAGGTCTCCACCAGCAGAGTGAAGAGGTACAGGCCCTCGATGAACAACCAGAAGTAGTTGGACACAACACAGTAGTGGAAGAAAACCATGATGGCCTTACATTCCACCTGCAAGGAGAAGCACCAGGGTGAGGGGTGTGAGCCCAACAGGAACAGGAGCAGGGGAGAATCCTAGGGCCCTTTGGCTCTGGCATGCTCAGGCTCAAACATCCCAAGGATCTAAGAGAGTCAATATTCCTGGATCAAAGAGTTGAAAATTGCAGCATCCCATGATTCTGAGTCAAAGCTGTTCATGGAGGCAAAACTGCACACACAGGACAAAAACAGGTGGCAGACACAGAGCTTCCTCATGACTAGCTCATCCTCCTTCACTTTCCTGCTCCTACCCTCTCTCCCACAGAGGAGGGGAGGAAGGAGAGAATCAGCCAGAGGACCCTGCAGGAGGCTCCTTGGTATAATGAGGATTTGGACACCTTTCTGGTGGGGCGATACATATTCCTGGCTTCCAGAACTCTCTACTCATAGAGGCTCCCCAAGCATGTCCTCTGGTCAAGGCCCTGGACTTTACACTCTTCTTCCTAACTTACCTCCTCAAAGACCAGCTTCTCTGCATGCTACCTCCTCCAGAGGTATGAGACCTGGGGAGGTGTCTCTAAAGACCCCTGGCCAATCAGCACCTGGGCTCCATCCCAGGCTAGTTAAATGACCAGCATCAGTTTCCTCGTCAGTCAAGTGGGATTTGGTGTTCCCAGCTGACCTTCCTCCACTGCCTTGCCAAATGAAACACGCAGGGTAAGAGACAGGAAACATTTTGGCTGCAAGTGATGTCGTACATTGGCTCATCACCTACTAGTAACTTAATTCATGAGTTTTCACATAAACCAGGGGTGGTAGGGCAATGCCTTCACCTGCAGGAACACACTTGACCTGCAGGATGTCAGGCAGGTAATGTGCATCCTAGGGAACCAAGGGGATGGTGCAGGGCCTTCCAGGCAGAGCCCTAATGGGCCTGCTCGGCTCACTCACTGTGGAGATGAAGCAGTGGTTGCTGTCCTGCTCCGCATACAGAATCCAGTCTTTGATGAAGACAGAGATCGCCCTCAGCATGAACGACACAAACAGGTTCATGTGGATGAAGTTGCGTGTGCAGTGTAGCTTCCTACATGAGTGGGCCAGGGGAGAAAGAAGCCTTGGACCCCACAGCATTTCACACCCACCCTCTATGTGGGCATCTGTGGTGGGCCAACTCTGTGGCTTTATCTCAGCAGGTCTCCCACCCAGGCCACCCTTCTGCCAACCTCTAAATCCTCACTGACTTTCAGGCCCCTGTAACCCAGATCCACCACCCCACATGGCCAGACTTCTCCCTCCTGTGGCCTCTGACTATCTAGACCAGGAAAACAAAAGCAAGTAATGCAGATTTCCTGCCCGGGCTCTGCCTGGCTGCATAGCCCTGTACAAGTCAGTTGCCCTCTCTGGGGTGAAGTTTCCCATCTGTTATCCTTGGGGTCGGGGAAATGCCTTCCAAGGGGTCTTCTAGGGCTGACATCAAGTGGGAGGGGAGAGATGGGCCAAGGCCTCTGAGGCCCTGGCCAGTTCTGGTGCTTGCTTGAATGTTGCTGAGGGTCTCACCGGAAGCGACACAGGATGACCATGGCAGTGGTGAGGGTGACGAGGGAAGTGCTGTAGCCAACCGTGTAGAGGGCCTTCACTGACAGGTAGTAATAATTCTGAAGGAGATCACAGGACAGGCAAGACTTCATGTGAGACCTGCCCACAGCCAGCCTGCCTCGGGCCTGCACGCAGTCTCCCAGGCCAGGGCCTGCCCACCTCCAGGCCTAGCTCCTCCTTCCTCTCTTCTGCTGATGTCATCTCCACCACCTCCTATCCCTGGCCAAGCCTCTTACTCCCCTTTGCACAGTGTCAGCATTCTGCAGATGCTCAGCACATGCTGTTGAAGGCAAGAGCGCTGTCCAATCAGAAGAGACCGCAGCCTTGGCCTGCACAAAGGTCCAGGAAGCCCCCTGCTGGGCCTGGCATTAACCCAGTGGCATTAATTCCAGTATCCTGGAAGAGCAGCCAGGTGTAGGTGGGGAGGAGTAGGCAGCATCCCAGCTGCTTCTCAGCCCCGGCAGGTGCTCATGAATGCTGCCTACTGACCTAAGTTTCCTCAGCCCCACCCTCATCACCTCTGAGGAGCAGGGTGCAGACACTCACCTGGTCCCCAGTCTCAGATTCATATTCATCAAACCCACAGGCATCAAAGTAATGAGGGAAGGGCTCCGACCAGCCATCCTCCGTGCAGTTCCGGCTCACCACTCCCATGTCTGCAGCAAAAAGAAAACTCAGCGAGGCCCAGAAATGATTAAGAGGGCCCTGAAATTCTAATGCAAAAATGACGTGTTCAGTGGGAATTCCTGGAAACCCCTAAGACCAACTGGGAAGCATGGGGAAAGGTTTCAGAAATCAGTGATTGCTGATCAGAGAGATGGAGAGACAAGGAGCAAGCTCATCTCAACCAAAGATGGGGAGACTGCACCAGCCGACTTCAGCATCCCTGCATCCCTCCCCTCTGGAACATTTCCAAATGCTCATCAGGGATGGGCCTGAGTCCTCCCCTGGGCCCTGGATCAGCACTTCTCAAACGTCAGTGTGCAAAACCACCTAGGAGACTGATTACAAATACAGATTCCAGGCCTGCCCTTAGGGATTCTCCGTCAGGAGATCTGGGCACTTTCAGGAATCCCCTCTGGTGACTGCAGGGTGTGGGTGGGGTCCTTGGCACACCTTGGGAACACAGTTTGATGTGATGCTTCCCCTTGGTGCTCTGAGCCTCACAGCAGCTGCAACATCTCGCATCAAGGGGACACAGCGCTTGCTTCATTAACAAGGTCCAGATTTCCACTAACACACGGCCGGATCTTATGAAGATATATATCTGGGTTTCTTTTAAAGTGTTGTCTTTCAGAGTTTGGGAGGGCTGTTTCCTGTCACTAATGTACTTTAATTCTATTTTGGTTGACTTTAAGGCCATTCAGTGGGACACTCAAGAGGGTGGGATCAGTCATGGCCATTAAATGAATCATGTGCTGGCTGCACAGTAGAGTCCAGGCTGGGTTTTGCCCTGCCCGGGGCTGTGCCAGTCTTTCAAGGTTGCTTTTTCATTCTCCCCTCACCCAATGGTTTATAATGGTGGGCCACTCATGTCCAGGGCAGGGGGCTGAGCAAGCAGCTCCCTTTTTCTCCAGCCCAGCACCTGAGTGTGACCCAGCCTGACACTGGAAGTATCTGGTCTATCGGGACACGTGTGGTTGGCTCTTCCCCTTACAGCATTCAAAGACCAGGACATTGTATAAAACAAGAGACACCTGCAGAAAAGGAGCTCCAGTACCCATATTGTTGAACAGAAACCTCCCCTCTGCAGCCAACGCCACCTCCAGGGAGCTCAGGAAGGAGGCAAGGAGGGCAGCAGGTCAGCCCCTGTGGGAGGCAGAGGCCAAGAGAGCAGATCCTTCCAGTTTTCCAATCTGTGTCCCTCGCTTCCTGCATTAGAAGATCTAAGGCCAGTTCTCTTTAGCCAAGAAAGTCAGAAATGAACTTCCTGGGATGTGGGTAATTCTGCCAGAAAGGAGAGTTCTGCCCACAACAGGGAGACTGGGCCCAGCCCTTCTCCAGCTCTGAGTTCTACGGCACAGGCTAAGGGGGAAGTTTGGCAAGCCCAAGGAGAGCAAAGGAGCTCACTTCTGTCCCACAGCTGATGCCAAACTGTCCCTTCTTCCAGCAAATCTGTCTCAGGCAACCTCCTTTTAAGTCCCTCTGAACACTTCTTTCAGAAAGTCTGAATGTCCCAGGGAAATCACCACTGTGGCCAAGTTCCTTCCCCTCCTGGGGCCTCATTTCCTCTCTGCTTTGCTCACATCAGGATGGTGGGAAGAGGAAAGGGAAGCTGCTTTGAAAAACAATTAAAAAAAAAAAAAAGTGTTCTAGAAGGAAAAGCGGTTTCCTTTCTTTTATTTTCCTTCTTTCAATTTTTTCCTTTTTATAACACAGTGTGGGCTCAGAGAAACATAAACCCTTTTGTTCAGAACTGTTCTGTGAATTTGCCACTGTATTGTTCTGATAGAAATCTCCGGAAGATGGAGTGCTCTTGAGATTGTCAAAACCCCGCAGTGATTGTGCCTACTTCACTAGGCTGATTTGCCCCAGTAACTGCACAGGAACACAAAACTTTCAGGCAGCTTTCCCAAAGGGGTGCCCGTCCCGGGATCAGCCCATCAGCATCACCTGGAAGACTGGCGAGACAAGCACATTCTCAGGCCCCACCCCAGGCGGAATGAATTACAGACTGCCAGGAACCTGTGTTTAACAAGCGCACGAGGTAACTGTGATGCACGGTTAAAGTTTGAGAGCCACTGTTCTACATGTTGGAGTTCAGAAACAGTCAATCCCAGAGTTCTTTTTTTTTTTTTTTTTTTAGACGGAGTCTCACGCTGTTGCCCAGGCTGGAGTGCAGTGGCGCGATCTCGGCTCACTGCAAGCTCCGCCTCCCGGGTTCCCGCCATTCTCCTGCCTCAGCCTCCTGAGTAGCTGGGACTACAGGCGCCCGCCACCGCGCCCGGCTAATTTTTTGTATTTTTAGTAGAGACGGGGTTTCACTGTGGTCTCGATCTCCTGACCTTGTGATCCGCCCGCCTCGGCCTCCCAAAGTGCTGGGATTACAGGCTTGAGCCACTGCGCCCGGCCTAATCCCAGAGTTCTTTATTTGAAGTCCACAAAGAGACTCTAAGACATCCGTGTCTCCCCTGAAATTCTACACATGATGTTCTGCCTGTGTGCTTTTCCATGAAGATAATCTGTACCTTTATCAGAGAAAAAAGTCACCTGCCAAAGATCACACAGCCACAGAGGAGCAGAGCCCAGCCTGGGATGGGGTTCTCAAAGCTCACACATCAGCAGATGCCCTTCCCTCCAGCCAGTCCACGGTCAAACCCAGCCTAACCCCTTACCTGAGAGATCTAAGGAGTTACTGTCACCAAAATCAGACTCTCCTGAAAAATACAGACATAGGCATGTATCCAAATGCCTGGCTTACAGTTAGCTACTGTTTACTCTCCGCCCCGGAAGGCTCAGGCTACCCCTGGTCTACAGGAAGTAGGGGGTGGGGTCCTCGCCAAGAGGCAACATCACACACAGCAGCCGCGCACCTTCCTCACACACTGCACCTTCTAACACCACTCTCCCTGTCTTTGCATTTCTGTGATGTTCAGGATGTTCCAGGACTCAGTTCTCCACCACCACAGGTAATGGCAATGGGTACTGCCAGGAGGATGGGAGGGCCTCCAGAATGGAGAGGAATGGGAGAAAATGAAAAGGGATGGTTGGGCCTTTTCAAACAATGGGCAAAAAACAGCAAAATGGGTCCAGGGCTTGGGGTTTCCTTTTTGGTGCTCAATCCTCCACCTCAGCCTCCAAAACTGCTCTTCATCAAAGGGAATCTGGAAGACTTCATTTTCAGACAGTTTTTCCTCTCTTCCTACTCTTTATTCCCATTTCCACCCTTTTCTTATGCCAAAACCCCTGCTTGAAATGAGACCCCATTTCTACCCCACCCCCCCTTCTCAAAACTCCTTTCCCAAGGTCCAGCTGACATGCCACCTCTTCCTGGAAGCCTCCCCTGACTTCTTCACTATTCTGCCTGCATGCTGCATCATTCACTCTTCTGTTCTGTTGCTCACTGTGCATTCCGGCTTCTTAGCTGTCAGGGATGTCAGTATCTGCATGGACTGATGCACATGTTCAGGTCTGTGCATATGCACATATATGCACCTGCACTCATGTGTGAGCTTGTTTCTTAGCCCCTCCATTGGTGAGTATCATCCTCCCAAACAAGCCTGTGATGGACCTGAGGTCGTGCCTGTGTTGTGCATCTTCCTGTGCCCCTCTCCTCCTCCCACTTCCAGAATGGCCAAGGTTGGGGAGAGGGAAGGGAGGAAAGAGGAAAGAACCTGATCCCCAGTGAGCCTCTTATTCCACCCCCACCCCAATCCCAGCAGCCAGAGCCTGAGATCTCCTGAGGCTGGGTTCCTGCTGGATGGACAGAAAGACAGCGGTCTGTCCTCACCAAGGTTCCTCTTACCAATGGTTTCGGTCTCCCAGACTGAAACAGAGAGAAAGAGAGAGAGAAAAGTCAGAGGTGAGCAACGGGGTAAGGAAAATCAGGGGCTGCTCTCCTTGGGTCTTGCTGATCACTTCCTCCTCCTTCCCAACCCCAAACATTAAAGAGGGCTCTGGGGGACCCAGAAGGCATGAGGACTATAAGCTGGGGACATTGGAGATCTTCAGAACAGAAACGAGTTGAAGCATTTGAGAAGAGGAGGGAGATTAGTGCTCCCACATGTCCAATCTCTCCAATATCCTACACAGCCACAGTCATCACAACAGGCTACCTGGGAACCGAGAAGAAACAGAGGAATCCCATTCTCTCCCTGCCAAGTATTCAAGGCAAGTCTCACCAATCAAGCTTTGTGAATAGAGGTGCTAAAAGGCCCTGCCTTAATGAACCATTAAGAATCAGGTGTAAATAACACCTTCATTGTGTCACTGCCAGAGGAAGGAGGGAGTGTGGAGTAAAGTGTATCTTAAGAAAACCTTATTTTACTATTGATTCATTTTTGCCTTTTGTTGTTAAGAAGAAGGAGTCTGGCATGGAATCTGACCCAGAGTAGACGTTCAATAAACAAACTTTAAAGAAATGACAGAATGAAAGAAATACATGAATGGAGGAAGTGATTAAGTTGGCCTCTACAGGAATGAATTGGAAATCAGGCTGAATCACTCACTGGCTGCCACCACGCCTGACAGCCCTCCAGTCCCACTGTATCTCTCACTGCAGCGCTTCCGCTGCGTGTATCCTCTTTCAAAATTCACTCTGGCCTGCTCAGGTCACACCCAATCCCCAAGCCCTCAGATGGGAGAGTTCAATGCCACCCTCCTCCTGGGCCGCCCGGTGGTCTGGAGGTGGAGGTATTGCTGCTGCAGGGTGCAGCACATGTAAACAAACCTTGGGGTGGAAGCCAGAGACAGGGGCCTGGGACCCCCAACATATGCCACTATTTTCTCTGCCACCTCCCGCAAGCCCCTCCCCCTGCAGGGCAGAGTCAATTATTGGAATTTGAGGTTTGACAGCAAATTGGCAAATTTGCCTTTTGCCTCTCAGAGAGGACAGGGGACTGCAGCAGGTAGGACTCAGTGCTGGAGTGGAGCCTGGAAACTTGCCTCTTCTAGAAGGACATCAGCCTAAGCCTTAGGCTGGAAAAGAAGAACGCTAAGGCCAGGTCGCATGGCCACACACAACTCGGACCCCTCTGATACCCTAGGGAGCCCCCGCCCATGGCTTCACAGCCAGGAGGTGGCTCAGTAAGTCACCTGGCTGGAGCCAGCCCCGCCAGCTCTCTCTGCCCAGCCCCAACTCAGTGCCTTCAGTTGGCCACCCTGCCTCCTGTGACACTCACAGGGATGGGGTAGAAGGCCCGTGGGGGAGTTCACAGGTCCCAGCCGAAAGGCAGGAACCGTTCTGGAAGAGCCCAAGGGACCCACATCCAAAGAAGCCATCTGAAGCTACCCCTTCCCCTCAGACACCCCCTGCAAGGGAGATGGGGCTACCGGGGCTTCTGCCTGTAGGTAGAGCATCGCCTTCTCTCCCCTGCCCTCTCCCTACATCCCACCTGTGCACAGAGCTCGGCCACTCTGCGCACCTTGTGGGCTCATCTATCATTTTGGTGGTCCCTGGATATCTCCACAGCACTTCAGTGCCCCCCAGAGACCTCAAACACAGATAAGCCCCGAACCCAGGTCTGCAGGACACTGCACCCACCCAGCCTTCCCTCTCAGGGAGGCACCATCGCACACCCGTGCCTCCAAGCCCACGTTCACGAGTCACCGACAGCACTGTGACACTGTTCCCTGTGTGTGGCACCCTTTCCCCAGGCAGCCCAAGACCCAGCTCCTCCCAACTTGAGCCCATGTAACTGCCTGAGGGCAGCTAGGGCCCAGAAAATGCTCTGCTGAGCAAACGTGAGTGTGCGCCGGCCCCACTGGGCCTTATGCCAGCGTCTAAGTGGCTCTGAATGTGGATGTGGGTGTCTCGTGTCCAGCTGCCTTCCCCACGCGTCTCATTCTGCCTGAGGGGGGTGTCTACATGCACGTCTCTCTCCATGCCTCCCACTGGGTGCTGAGGATCTGTGGCTGTGGGAGGATGGTGACAATAATCTCAGCTAACATTTACTACTGCACATTCAAAACGCGCCAAGTCCTATGCTAAGTGGCGTCCACAGCATCGCTTCACGTTACCCTCACAGACGCACCTGGGAGGGGGCCATGGGGCCACATACCCAACTGACAGACAGGGGCCCGGGCTGGAGGGTGAGTGACAGCCGGCATGGATCCCATACGTGAGGACACAGCCTTGCTGTCATCCACAACCACGGTCCCCAAGTGTACCTGTGTCCCCGTGTGTGCACGTGTCTCTGGTTTCATCCCCCACACCGCATGTGAGCTCGGGAGCAGGGACTGTCTGCCTATAGGGTGGCCTCCCTGTCCTTGGTGCTTGCCTGGGGCAGAGTTTGGGGAGCAGGCTAAGCCAGCGTGGCCTAAAGAGACTGGGATAAACCCACCTCGGTCTGGGTTGAAGATTCGGAAGAGCTCAGGGCAGCTGACCAGGACCATCTCACCCACGTGGGCCGGCTTCCAACACGTGATGTTGTCCCACATCCCAGGACAGCCTGTGGGTAAGACAGTCATGGTGAGAGGGGCTAGCCACACACACCCATACACACACATCACACACACCAACATACACAGCACACACACCACAGACACCACACACAGCAACCTACATGCCACATACACAACACACACACCCCAACAAACACACATCACACACACACCACACCAGACACCGTGCACATCACACATACACACACACTACACATACATCACAGACACCACACAGCAACACACATCACACATATACAACACATACCACACACATGCCACATAGACCACACACACATCACACATGCATCACACACACCACATACACCAACCACTTGAACATGCACCACACACATCACACACACCACACACATATATCATACACACCACACACACACACCACATTCACACCCACACATTACACACATCACACACACATACAACACACACATCACACATGCACCACACACACATTACACACACCACAGAGATCACATACACACCACATATACCACATACACTACACACACACATCCTATACACACCACACACATGCACCACACACATCACACATATACACCACACACACATCACACAACACACATCACATACACACCACACATGCCATACACATACACATCACACACACACCACACATCACACACACCATACACATGTATGCACATACCACACACACCACACATGAATGTGCACACATGCACCACACCCACACACACCACACACACACACACCACACATGAATGTGCACACATGCACCACACCCACACACACCACACACACACACCACACACACATCACACATGTACACACACACACACCCACACTTATACATACATACACTGAGGTGTGCTCCACGGCTTATAAGCCAGGCCCTTGCAGGGGGCCGGAAGTGGTTTAGCGGAGGGAAGGCAAGGCCTACAGTCTGAGGGAAGGCTCAGCCCTGTACCGGGAACATCCCTCAAACAGGAATGGAGACACAAGGCACTTCAGGAGCACCTGGGTAGGGAAGGAGGGAGCCCGCACCTGTTTTCATACTGCCCCACACCCCCGAAGCCCCACAGCCTCACAGCTGCACAACCTCACAGGATTGTGGGGAGGGGAGACACACCAGGCCAGGGCTGGAGCCCTAGGAATGAGATGCTGAGATGCAGGGGTCTCTGCAGCAGCCTCTCCCACACGCCCCACCCTAGCCCCTCCTCAGCCACCAATGAGGGGTCCCACTTCAGACCCACCCCCTCAGCAGGGCCCCCCACCCACCCTAGGGGGAAAGGCAGGAACAGGCTGGTCTAAGGCTGCTGCTCCACTCCCCCCACCTACCCCCAAGGCAGGCCCAGCAGGGGACACAAATTCATCAGCTGGAGAAGAGGGGAAAGCCAGCCAGGCAGAAGCCTGCACGCGCCAAGCCAGAATTGTGAAAGGACTCGGAACCAGAAGAGGTGGAGGCAGGCACTGCTGCAGAGGCCCCCACAGCATCTCCAGGCTGATGGAGAGGAAGGGACAGGACAACTGAGAGGTGTTTAGGAATCCCCAAGATTTGGTGCCTCTTGGACATGAACTGCGAGGAAGAGGAAACTGTCAAGCTTGATGACCAGATTTTCAGGTCTAGGGGTCCCAGCGGCTCCTCTGACCCCTTTCCCCCGGTGCCCGCCTCTCCTTCCAGCTCTGCCAGCCTCTGTAGAGTTCCCTGCACTGCCTGACGCCACCTTTTCCTGCTCCATCCCTGCTTCTCTGGCTCTGTCCTCCCACAATGCCGAAACACCTCTCACCAAGGTCACCAGAGACCTCTTCGCTGCCAAATCCAAGGAACAATTTCAGCCTTTACTGGGTCCCCCCCACAGCCCTGACTGAATGCAGGTGCTGGTAGCTGCCCTGCCTTTGGTTGCCCACCCTGCCCACCTTGGATGAGCTCACCCTGCTCATGGATGTTACAGAATTGTATGTGGACGACTCCCAGTCCTCTGTGCTGTCCACTCTGAGAGGGTAGAGCCCACAGCTGGTTGCCTGCTGGACATCCCCATCTTGAAGAACCAAAGATGATTCAAACACTGCAGTCCAAGACTCAGTGCAGCATCTCCTACTCAAAGCTGATTGCCTGTTCCAGCCCCAGCTGGAAACTTGGGAGTCACCCCACTTCATCTCCTTCCCTTTAGTGCTCCTGATCAAGCCCTTGCTGGTTTTACCTTGAAACCTTGTGCAATCCATGCCCCACTCTCTATTCCTTCACCCTACTCAGTGAAGGAGCTCAGGACCCCTCACTGAGACCACGGGTACACAAACCCCATACAGCTATGACCACAAGCTTTTCAAAATGAGTATCTGGCCATGTCACAAGCCCCCCACCAACAATCCCACGCTTTCTGGGCTCTTAGCACCCTCAATCCTTAACGTGGTACTTACGACCCTACCACTCACTTTTCCTTCCAGCCTGTGGGTAGTGGTTGAGGCCATGGGATGAGACAGCTCACTTTGGGAAGGGACGTAAAGTGAGAAGAGCATGGAGGAGGGAACCCTGGAGATCCCATATTTATGGAGTGGGCAGAGGAAGCACAGGTAGTGATGCAAGCAGGAGAGAGTGGCAGACGTATGGCGGGGAGGCAGGAGCGTGGAGCGCCAGGCAGCAGAGGGAAGCTGCAGGAAAGCAGCCTGCAGCTGTTAGGGATTATAAAGGAAGGCTATGGAGAAGGCTTCTGTGCCACGTCAGGGACAGCGAGTGACCGACAGCACCCGCCTCACAGGGCTGCTGTGAGGATTAATGAGTTCATATGTGCAAAGCTGTCAGAACAGAGCCAGACTCACTCAATGCCTCCTCACTGCTGTCAGAATCATTAATTTCATTATCCCAGTTAGGTGTCCCTGGGAACCACTCCCCTGAGAGGCCTTCATAGGCAGGGAGGTGAAGCAGAGACCTGCAAGGTGAGATGGCCAGGGCAGGGCCGATGACCGGCCCAGAGGACCCCTGGGAAGGTGCTGGAAAGAGGAGGGGCTTGGAGCAGGGGCCATGAGCTCACAGTCTCTGTTAGGGTCCGTGACGCTTGAGTGCTGTTTGGACCAGAAGGTATCCACAGCTTCTAGATGGAGAATATCCTGTCTCTCGGAATTCACACCCGGCTATTTTGGAGTTCGCACCCAGTCACATTGGCCCATAGCATCCTGCTCATGAAAGACAGAGTTTGGGAGCCAGAGGTACCATAGAAAGCTCTGAGAAGAATAACCCAAGAAGGCAAAGACATTAAAGGCCAGATGAGGGGAGCCAGGTATCAGGTCTCATAGCAATAGGCCAGTCATCGATAATTCCTGTGTAACCGTTAGCAGTGGACATCTAGCCAGCATGTGCTTGGCTGTGACATCATGTCCTTGAAAGAGACCCAACAGCACATCTTTGGCTGCAGCAGCCCATGTTGACCGTGGAACGGCCGTGGAGCGTGGCTGCGTCTGGCCCATGCCCTGGGAGCCCCAGCCAACAGATGTTCCTTTAATGGGGAACATTAGGCCCCGGCACAGCCAGCTGCTGCTACCATCTGACACTGCCGAGGTCACAGGGCCACTTCAGAGAGAATGAGCAGGGTCATGAGGGTTGAGGTCAAGGAAGGCTGCAGAGGTTGGGCGGGTGGCACGAGGGGAGAAGGGGGTTCTCATGTTGGCAGCAGAACAGGGGATGCATTCTCTTAACTACTATTTACTGAGTACCTGCCTTGTGCCAGGGACCATCTATGCACCAGGGCCAGATAGTGGAGAAAAAGACAAAGCTGTGAAATTGACGTTTGAGGGCAGAGTGAGGGGAAAGGGCAGGTCTCTACTCAGCGTCAGCGCACCGGAAGCCTTAAAACTTGAGTTCTGATCTCCTGCCACAGGCTCACTTGTGACTCAGGCCAGTCACCGCCCCCTCCACCATGATTCACATTTCCTATGTGCACACGGACAACTGAGTGTCTCTGTGAACTCCCAGCTTTGAGTGACCAGAGCTCAAATCTGGAACAGAGATTCACCCGGGACCTATTGGTGCCCAGAGGATAGCTGGGGCAGCTAAAGGTGTCTAAAGGTCATCTGCTGAAGTGCCCCACCCCAGCCCGGGGCCTGGGAGCTCTCAAGATATATCTGCCACAGTTCTCAAAGCCCTCCTGGCACCCCGTATGTCCCCAGCCTGGGCGCCCTCTAGAGTCCTGGAGACAATTTGTATAGTACCAGGGCAGCTGGGAAACCTAGAATGAGACCTCAGGACCCCAGGACCCGAAGACAATGTCCCTGACCCTATCGAGAGCTCGAAAGCCTCCACTCAGCCCTCTAGCCTGCATTGCTGGGGTCTCAGGAGACTCACAGCTGCCTCCCTGGGGCTCCCTAGAATGCCCTGGTGCCCATTTCTCTTGCAGTTACCACCTCCCAGCCCAGCACAGATGGGAAGACCCAGCAGGCTCCCACCTCCTCTCCTCTTTTGAATGGAAGTTGCTCTGGCCTCAGCGGATTGGAGCTGAATCCTCCCAGGCCCCTTTCCCTGGAGCTTGGGAGGATGGGAGTTGGGTTCCTGAGACAGCCTTGGGTTTTTCTAACTAAAAACAGCAACTGATTTTCCTTCCACTCACACACAGTACGTCCAGCTTCTACAGACCCATATGTTCCACACTCCAGTCTCAACAAAGCTAAATTTTGTTGAGACTGGAAGATTTCAAGATGCCTTTTCTCCTTCTTCTCCCCCTCCTCCCCCTCCTCCTTTTATCCTTTTTTCTTTCTTCCCACTTTCTTCTCCCTCTCTCTCTTAATTACTCATTTATTCAAGACATACTGAGTCAGACGATGCAGAACAATACAAGAGTGAATAGAAAGGGCCCAGTGTCTGCCTTCACAGAGCTCTTAGTCCAGTTGTATTAATAATTTTAGATTTTTATCTAAATTTTTAGAGATGCCACTGGATGGTGTATTCATTCCCCACTGCTGCTGTAAGTTTGTAAGCAAACTTACTGTCTTAAAATGGCACAACTTATCATCTTATATTCCTGGTCAGAAGTCTGAAATGGGTCTCATTGGGCTAAAATTAAGGTGTCAGCAGGGTTACCTTTCATCTGGAGGTTCTAGGGGAGAATCCATTTCCTTGCCTTTTCCAGATTTAAGAGGCCACCCACATTCCTGGGCTCATGGTCCCTTCCTCCCTCTTTGAAACCAGCAGCTTTGCATCCTCAAGTCTCTCTCCTTCTCTGATTCTCCTGCCTCCATCTTTCACTTGTAAGGACCGATGTGATTATTCTGGGTCCACCCAAATAACCCAGGATAAAATTCTCAGTTCAAGATCCTTAATTCCCTCTGTAAAGTTCTTTTTGCTATGTAAAGTAACACATTCACAGGTTTCAGGGATTAGGATGATGTGGGCCTCTCAGGGCGGGGTGGGGAGCATTATTCAACCTACCACAGAGAGACTTTAAGACAAGGAGTCACACTTGGATTTGATTGTGTGGGGAAGATCATATAGTCCAATAGCAGAGATGCAGATATGGGGAGGCGTGTTAGGACATGGCTGTAGTCTAGGGGTGGGATGAAAGAGCTGGATTTGGAGCGATGGCAGCAGAGTTAGAGAGGAGTCCTGTGTGGGACAGAGTCAAGAGCAGAGCTGACAGGGCTTGGCCACACACTGGACCTAGCTGGCAAGTGTGCAAAAGACTATTAGTGCTCACCCACATCACATGACTGAGGGCACGCCAATGGTGAGAGGGTGGAAATGTGGAACCCGTCTCTAAAATATCCCTCACAAGCTTCCACAGCCTGCCTCTCTTCCTTCTCAGAACCACCCTTGAAGACCACATGTTAAGGGTAGCAGTGTTCCAAGATGGAAGAAACCTGGATCCCTGAATGACTGTGTGAAGTCGAGCTCCGCCTCCTACCTCTGCTGACCACACTGGCCTATGATACATGCAAGCAAGAAATGTTACTGTGCTAAGTCTCTCAGATTTTAAGATTGATTTGTTACTGCTGCAGAGTCGAGGCCATCCTGACTAACACAGTACAAGGGAGAGAGGTACCAAGGATGTCACCCGGGTTTCTGGCTTCTGTGTCTGGATGAACAAGTGGATTGATGGGTGGATGGATGGGTGGGTGGGAGGATGGATGGATGGATGGATGGATGAATGGATCATTTACCACAGTGGAAAGGGCCAGGTGAGAAGCAGATGTTGGGGGAATTAGGCAAGTTGGAAAGCAAGAGCTTAGTCTGGGGTATGTTCAGTTTGAGATGGTGCTAAGAGCCAAGAGGAGACAGCTGTCGAAGTAGGCAGCTGGAGAAAAGTCTGGAGTCTAGAGAAGTAGCAACTGGAGAAGAGGGCAGGGAGCGGGCAGCACAGGGATGCTATTTAGGCCACGGACATGGATGGTTTGTCTAGTGAGAGAACAGAGATCAGGGAAAAAAAGAGGAGAGAACAGGCCTGGCCCCAACAGAAATGCCAGCATTTAGAAGAGGCCTTGGCTAAGAAGACTGAGGAAGAAAACCAGGACAGGCGAGGGACACAGCAGCCAGGAAAACATGTTTCAGGGAGGAGATGGCCGAGTGCAACCCAGGCCAAGTTTCCGTCCTCCCCTTCTTCCTCCAGAGGTTGAAAATCAGAACAGATCCTGTTCTCTGTGAGACCTCTCCACTCCTGACAACACTCCAAGTCTCATGGCTCCATCTGTGTATAGGCCCCCACTGGGGGACATGCAGTGTATAGGCCCCCACTGGGGGACATGGGGAGAGGAATGCAGGCCCGGGGGTGGGTGGGGGAGTGCTGCATACACTTTCTGGAGCTGCTCCCACCTAAGACATTATAAAGTGCCCAGGAATGGCAGTGAAGTGTAAAGCAGGAGGGAAGGGATCCACTCAGGCAGGGCGACTGAGAGAGAACGCACGAGCTATTAGCTTTTGTCTGGAACAAAATAAGGAGCTAATCCTGGGTTGTCATGGTGATGATTTTGTCCAGTTCTACAGTGTTCAAAACTCCATAGAGCAGGGCACCAAAGAGACTCAGACAAAGCCGTGGTCCTTCCTTTGAGAAGCCACCTGAGGATGCCCGGGTATTGTTAGAACAAGATCCCCATTTTAGCATGCAATCCAGGGTAAAAACAATTCAATTTACCGAAATTTACTTTACAGCCAATGTTTCTGTTCCATAAAATGAGGACCCCGCTGTGAGCTGAGTGCTGGGGGTGGCATAGGACTAAAGATGCTGCCATCCCCTTTGGAAGTCAGTGGTTCTCAAGGTATGGACCGCAGACCGGCAACACCACCTGGGAACTTGCTGGAAATGCAGATGCTCAGGCCCCATCCAGATGTACTGAGTCAGAAACTCTTGGGGTGGCCCTAGCAATCTGTTTTAACAGAAGATCTGATATTCAAGTTTGAGAATGACCAGACTTCAGGAAGACACAAGTTTGGATAGAAGTGAAACCCTCTGTCAGGGAATAAGTTCCTCAACATGAGGGTCCCTGCAGCACCACCCTTTCCTCAGGCTTGAGGACTGTTGAGTCTCAGAGCAGCTGAGAGGCCCAGACAAGAAGCTCCTCCTGCTCTAAGGATGGGGAAGCCTTGGGCCAGCCCTGATGTGCTTCCCTCCTCTTGGCCTCTCCCCTCTAGTGAAGGCAGAGAGGACTGGATCAAGGCACTTGGTGCCCTGGACAGGCCTCTGAGACCAGGTCAGAATAGCAATGAGCAGGCCTTTCCATCCTCCCTCCAAGCCTGCTCTCTGCTGCCCCTGCTATGGCCACCACAGGCCTCCTCTTCCTTCTCCACCAGAGTGTGGGGACCCCCATTGAGGACCACACTGACCAACACTGCTTAGATGCAAGGAAGGTTTCTGGGCTGATGAAAATCTGCAGCCCTGCAAAGAGGAGATGCTGGCTGGTCTCATCCTGGGCAGGCAGACTGCAGAGTGAACAGAGCCTGGGTGCTGTGTGGCCTGGGGATGCCAATTCCCAGGTACAGGTGTTCTTTGTCCCTCCCTTCTGGTCACGAGAGCACTGCGGGAGAAAGGGCACTTCCTGTCTGAGATAACAGACCTGGGTCCCATCTCAGAGCCAGCTCTGCCTCCAGTGTGGTTGGCCAATGACCACCACCTCTGGCCTCAGCCTCCGTGGGCATCATATGACAGAGGCAACTTGGTATTGGCTCAAATCCCATTAGCATTTAGGGGTTTGGAACCGGGGACAAAACGACTAACTATGTCTCCAAAGCTCCTACTCTCCTCAATAAACACCTTTAAAACATGACAAGGATTTTGCAAACAATGCAAGGCAGGCTGCAAGCTTGCTTTCACTCCCTATGGCCATCTCTCTGGGCTCTATTTTTCACTCCCATTAAGCGGCCTGCTACCATGGGTGCCTCCTCTCAGTGCATCTCTGTCTCCTGGCTACCATTCTGAAGGCCACTCTGCACAGCACCATCCTAGGTTCTCCTTGGGGTGGAGGTCCCAGGACCAGTGAGGAGCAGGGGCTTGAAGGAAACAAGTGCCTTCCTGGAGCCCCCTGGAGTCCCCCAGCCATGCACACACAGTGCCACGGACATAATTCAACTAAGATCAGGGCTCTTGTTCCAATGGACTCATATTACTAGATTTAAAAGATTGTGGGAGACACACAAAATATATAAAAGTATGTTAAAACTCTATAAAAGACACTGTTGTGAGTTTACACTCACAGGCATTGGAACAAGCTGTCAGGTTTCCTTTTTCAAGTGTGTTTCAAGGACATCAGCTGACCTTTGGCCAGCATTCCGTGCATGGTGTGTGTGCTTGGGGACCACCCGGGCAGGGAAGGTGCAGGAAAGAGATGCAGCAGGAGGGCTGGCATGGATTAATAACACAACACATAGATGTCGATTCTTTGGTACACTCAGGTTTGACTCGGCTAGTAGTGAGCTCCCCAGCCTGGCTTATCTGGGCCCTGAGGGGCTACTCTCTGCCTGAGATCACTTGAGTACCCTGGTGGATGCTGCGCTCTGGTCAGTGGTTCTCAGACCTGTATACACTTTAGAATCACCTGGAGGCTTTTAACACAGATCTGCATGGAGTCCTCCTGACCCAAATGCTGAGGACTTTGGTCTGGAGAGGGGCCTGGACATCAGCATCTTTAAATGCTCCTGGGGGCTCTACAGTGCTGCAGGTGTGATGACAGGAGTGGAGGCCCATCTTTCACACATGTGTTTAATTTGGAGCCAAGAAGCCCAGCTCCAGCCAGGGCACCCCTAAGAGCAGGCCAGAGGTTCTTAAGGTGCAATGGGGTAAAAGTAAGGCCTTCCCTGGTGAGTGACAGCAAGGTCAACACTCTCCCTGAACTTGAGGTCCCCTTGAGGGGAGTCCTCCAACCTCAGCCTGCAGGGCAAGCTCTTCAGACCACAACCCCAAAGTGAGCGGGATGGACGCTGCTTCTCAGGACAGCTTCCCCAGGGGCCTCTCCTCACCCTGGGCTGCCCCTCTCCTTCCCAAGCAAGTCATTAGAGGCCGAGACCTCATTCTATCCTGGGTCTCAGAAACACAAACACCTGTTGGCCTTTTCATAGCTAAGGAAAGGGCAGACCTCAAGCACATTTCAGGGCCCCTCTCTCCCAAGGCCTCTTTCCAGCCTCACTGCAACTGCCTCTGCTGTATGACCTTTCACCCTGGCAAGGGGAAAGCTGAGGGCCAGGGTGTCTCCTCACTCCTCTTCTGAGCAGCAAATGCAGCCCAGGGGCGAAGGCATGAACTCCAGAACCATCCTCATGCACACCTTGGCTCCACCTTCCCAGCTGAGGGGTTTACTAGGTAAGAGACAAGCAACCTAACCTCTCTGTGTCTAAGCATCTTCATGTGTTAAATGGGGGTAAAACTCTACGCAGCCCATAGGTTGCTGAGGGTTAAATGAGTTATTGAGCGTGCGCACGCACACGTGTGTGTGTGTGTGTGTGTGTGTGCGCGCGCGCATGCGTGCATGTCAGAGAGAGAGACAGAGAACCCAGTGCCCGCCTTGAAGTGCTGGCTGTTACAGTGCTCACCCGCCTTACTCACTGCTCCCCTTCCACCCTTCTCCAGCTGAACGCCTCTCTCCACCTTCCCGTACTCTCCGTCTGCCCTCTGAAGCCCAGATCTGGTCCCTAACCTCTCCCCTGCTCTTCCAGAGAGCCTCCCAGGATTGTTCCAAGTGGCACTGACCTGCTTCCTAGAGATGTCTCTCTACTCCCCAGAAGAACTGGGATCTAGCAGAAGGTGGCAGCCCTGGAGACTCCCAACACTCCAAGATGACAGCTCCTAATAACTACAGTGTCTTAGTTAAGCGCTTAGCCAATGCCATATGCTGTCCTTAGCACTTCTCACAGGCTTTTATCACTTAATTGCAATAATCCCAAGTGGTAGGTATTATTTTTCCTCCATTTTTCAGACATGAAAATTAAAGTATTAAGGGCCCTTCAAAGATCCCACGGCTGGTGCTGGGGCTGGGGGGGGGGGGGGTGCTGGGACCCAGAGTGCGTCACTCTTCAGAGGTGGTGCATCCCAGAAGTTGAGGGTACAGGCTGCCTGAGGGCAAGTTCCACCTCTGCCTCTTAATGGACTATGTCCTTAAGCAAAGTACCTCTTTGTGCCTCAGTTCCCTTATCTATAAAATAGGGGTCATAATAGAACCACCCCCATCCCCCAGCCGCTGCGGTGGTAGAATGAAGTGCTGGCACAGAGCCTGGCACACAGGAAGTCTATAGAGGGCCTGGCTATTAACATGATCCACTCCACCCCACTCATTTTAAAAGAGAAGATCCTGAGGCCCAGAGCAGGAAAGGGCCATGGAGTTGGTGGTCCAGCTGGGCCTTCAGTCTTTTCCTCTTCCCCACCTAATGGCTGCCCTTTGCTTCTGCTTAATTAGCTCAGCCCCACCCCATGATTCAAGGAAGGGGACGAGTAGGGAGAGATGAGGGCCCCTCTCCTTTAGGCAGACCGTGAGAGGGTGCAGCCTCCTCTCCCATCTGGACAGGGTTAAAGGAAAGCTATTCACCCACCTCTTGGAGAATCCTTCACACCCTGACCTCCTATGACCAGCCCTGACTCACAAGGTCCCTGAAGGCGGACAAGCGGAGCCCCTGGAGCAGTGGCAGAGATACCAGCTCAGTGGGAGCCAGTCACTGCTTTCCCCCACCTTCAACTCCAGTGGAGACGGACATGAAATACACAATATCTGCTCCCTGGGCCCTCAGCCATGCCCCCTCAACAGCCCAACCCATCTGCTCCAATTCTGAGTTCCAAATACAGGAGGTTATTCACTACTGCCAAAAACACCAGGCTCCTGCCTCTTGTGGACTCCTCAGCCTACCGTGTTCACCCATTCGTCTATCCCTCAATTGTCCACCGCCTTCAAATGCCTACCTGTCCCTTGGGCCTAGCTCAAGGGTTCTCAACACCAGCTTCTCATTAGAATCGCCTGGGGAGCTTTTAAAACCTATGGTGACTATGACGGACTCAGGCTTCTGATTTAATTGGTTTGGATTGTGGCTGGAGTACATTTTTCTGAAAGTTCCCCAGTGATTCTGACGTGCAGCCAGGTTTGAGAAGCGAGGATCCAGTTTCAATATATGAATCCTTCCCACAGAGAACTTATCTCTTCCTCTCCTGAGCAGACCTGCAGGTGAGACCTGCTCCCCAGCACTGGCCGGGCCCCTCCAGGGATGCTGTATGTCCAGCCTGGCATCCATCTCCCTTGTCTCTGCTGCAACATCCCTGTGGACAGGCCTGTCTTGCCCTCTCAGCCCAGAGTTCAACAAGCCGGTGTGCAATTAAACTGCACACAGCTTACACTGAGGTCCCTATCCCACCCCAGCCCCTGCCTCTTATTCTTCCCTCCTGGATGCTTTTATTGCTCAACCCCAAATGTATCCAAGACATGTGATGCAGGAGCAATGGCCCTGGGTTGGGAGCAGGACACCTGGATTCCAGACCCACCTCAGCCTGATCCTCCATGTGATCCACACCATCCCTGCCCTCAGGGCTCAGCAGTCCCACCCTCCAAACAGAGACTTGGACCAGATATTCTTGGGGTATTCTTTGAGTCTCCTCCAACTGTGTGCCCTTCTGGGCCCCCTGCCTCAGTTTCCCTCACTGGTGGGGCTCCAAATCCCCATTCAGCCTTGGTTAGGGCTGAGCAAGAGCTCAGCTGGAGGCAAAGGCCAGCAGAGCCCAGAGTAGCTCCCTCACCAGTTAATGTTCACTGAGAAGCAACTGGCCGGGGAGCTCCGTCCAGTGGGAACATTCCATTTAACTGGGCTGCGGATTAATCGAGTGCTTAAACAGATGGTGCTCAGAGGAGCCAGGAGGATCCAGAAGGAAAAATGAATCCCTCCCGCCTGAGCAGAGAGTCCTACCCTTAGGCAGCATGGAGCCAGTCCTCCAACGATTGAGGCGAAAGTGAGGCTGGAGAGGCCTCTGTGATGCCCCCTCCCCCAAATCCCCAACTTCCCCCGAGGCCAAGAGCCGAAGGCACCTTTGCTCTGTGAGCCTTAGCTTCCCATCTGCACAATGGGGAGTTAGGAGGAGAGGGGTTCAGTGGGGCCACTGGTTCTCACCAGGGATCGTGTCACTCCCTTGGGACATTTGAAATCTTGGGAGGCATTTTGTGGCTGTCATTGGGATCAGGGTATTATGGGCATTTAGAGGGAAAGGCTAAGAACGCTCAATGTCCTGCAACGTGTGCTTCTCCAGCGCAGGGAAGCAGGACCCTCCTCAAATGCAGTCCCAGGAGAAGCATTGTATCCAAGTCTTCAAGACTGCAGTTCCTGCTGCTGCTTTCTTCTCTGACTTCTGATGCAATGAGCAGAGGAGATCGGAAAGGACCCCACATTTCCTGCCCTGGGTTGACCAAGTGCTCTACAGCTCAGCCACAGGCAACAGCTGTGTCCCTGCTGCCACCAAGCCCATTCTGCCTGCTAACAAGCTCTTGACAGCCACTGCCCAGCCCAGGCACCAACGCTATCCTAGCCCCTGTGGGAGAGAAGGCGGCCATGTCCAGTCACCCAGAACAGCTGTGAGGCATCCAGGCCACACTAGCCTTGAGGACAGCAGACCCAGCATCATTGCCCAGAGCAGATCCAGGACATCAGTATTCCAAACGGCTTTCTCAAGGCCCCAGAAACCCATACCCTTGACCACTCTCTGCTAAGTGAGCCTGAGAACAGGGAAACAGTTCTAAAAGCTGGCACTGGGGATGTGACAGGCTCCCTGCTGCCCCGCTCACCTGGAGAGGAATCATTGAAGCCCATCAGCTCATTGGCCCTCTGGATCTTCTCCAGGCACATGGATTGCTCCTTCTTGAAGATGCAGTCAGAATGCATGGCGGGGGCCTGTAGGAGAACACAGGATGTACGGTGGGAGCAGGTAGGAAGGCCACCTGTAGTAGCTCTCCTACCAAAGCCCCAGGGGCAGTGTCCTGGAGGGAGTGGGGAGTAGAAGCAGAGAGGAGAGTGACAAGAGATGTCAGGGCCAGCAGGGGCCCTGACATTCACCTTGAGAGATACCATGAGGGCTCTTCTCAGTCACCAACCCAATGTGTGGCTTTGGACAGGTCCCACTCCCTCCTGGGCTCTCAGTTTCCACATCTTATAACAATATTAGCAAGTGCATATAGCACTTCACTCTGTGCATGCATTATTCTGAGTGTCATATGTGTGCATGTGTATGGATATGGAGAGTACTATGCAGTACTATTTTTATCATTTTCCATTTTACAGATGTGGAAACTTAAGTACAGAGATGTTAAGTCACTTGCTCAAAGTCATGTGGCTCAGTAGACTGAAAAGCCAGGATTCAAAGCCAGGAGGTCTGACTCCAGCAGCCACGAGGCTACGACTGCAGTTTAAAGGAGAAAACAAGTGGTAGGGGAGAAGTCAGGCTGAGAAAGCTCATTGTCTGTTTCCTCCAGGGACTCAGGAAGAAGGTGCCCCCAGCAGCTGCAGGCTAAGGAGCGGTGGTGCCATTTAGTGGGGACTACTCACCATCCTTATTTACAGAAGGAGAAACTGGGCTCAGAAAGGTTAAGAAACTCCAGCCCAAAGTTACACCGCTGGTTAATAGCAGATATGGGCTTCAAGTTCAGGACCAAGTAACTTCACAGTCTATGCACTGCTATTATGACAGCTGCTTCCAAATGCTGTCGCTTTAACACAAGACCCCAGGGCAGGGATGGTTCCCAGGGGTGTATCAGCAAGTATGGAGGCAGTCACAAGGCATTTGAGTTGCCAAGGGCCATGTTTGGGGACACAGTCCAATCCCTAGTATTCACAGATGTGCAGGCAGTTCTCAGGGAAAGGGACGGGCTTGTCTGTGGCCACACAGTGAGTCAGGGCAGAGGCAGGACTGGTACCCAGGGTTCTGAGGACAGCCTCACCCACTGCTATTCTGAACTCTCAGGTAGAGTGGTGGGACCAATACCTGGGAGTCCTCCTCTGCCCACTCCCCATTCCCACCTTTGCTCAGGGAGAGACCTGAGCAGGGGGCAGCCTCCTGAGTTCTGTCCTGGCAGGGCATTGTGGGCTGGTGACGAGAAAATCGAAAGAGCCTTCTGCAGCCCTGACCAGGGTTCCTGCATTCAGCTGAGCAGGTTGTGTACTGTGCAACTCTAAAGGTTGCCACACATTACCGTCATAAAGATTTGTAAATTTTGTAATCATTTCTAGTCAAATCAGTACAGGGTCTTGAGGAAGGCATGTCTTTTCTGATTCACACAAAGGCACTGGGTGGCCCACTGGTGGTGTTGGCAGAAATACCAGCCAGATGAATAGCTGAGCTGAGGGCACACATAAAACATGGGTTCTCTGGAGTGGGGGTTCAGGTGAGCCTGGGGCTCCCAGAGAGACATTCCTGGGCCCTTACCATAGGCAGCAGGAGGACAGCAGCCAGGGAAACCTGCACGACACAAGCCATGACGCTTCTTGGCCAGCACCACTGGCCTCCCACTGACAGCAGCTGTGGGTCAGCCCCAACGTGGCTCTGGGCTAGAGAGGAAGGAAAGATGTGAATCCTGTGAGCCCAATGCAGTGGCAGGGGGCGAGACCACCTCCCTTCCTTATTCCCCCAGCTCCCTGCAGCACGGCTTTCAGCCTCCAAGGATAACCCTACCTCCCTGCCTGCATCCGTCTTGCTCGTTCTTCTTCTGCCTTGCAAACATGTGCTAGGCACTCAGTCTGTGCTAGGTGCTGGGATACTATGGGTACACACTGGCTCAGCTCCACCAGTCTCCTGGCATGGTCTGGAATGACTTTCTCCTTGGCAACAGAGGGATTGCCTCCCCAAATCTTTACATTTTCCCCCTCCTCCACAGTGACAAAGCTTTCGCTGGCACATGCATGCTCACCTAGAGATGCTATTTCCTGGTATCTCTAGACTGGAGGTGTGGGCACATGATGAAGTTGTTAGCACTTATAGAATGTGGGTGGCAGCCTGTGGCCACATCTGCACCCTCTGTGCATGAGGTCCTGGCATGATCTCTGCTCTTGCTCTTTAACCCTTCCCAAATGACAAACCCGACTTTGACAGTGTGGACATGAACAGGATCTGAGGGGGGTAGGGAGCAACGCTGCGAGAGGAGGCAGGACCGCCAAGTGACCTTGTGGAACCCAGCCACCCAGCCTGCCTGGAGGCCCACCTAGCTCCAGACTGTTACACCAGCAGGAAACCACCTTCTAGCTAATTACCCCCTTAAAGGGCCTCTTTGTTCCAGCTGCCTGGCCTGGTTCCCTAACAATTACACCCTCTTTTTGCCCTACCTCACTCTACTTCATCTTCGGGATAAAGCCTTAAACCATGACACAGAAAATACAGTGACAGCTGAAGCATGTGCTCAGACCTCAGAGCTGCAGGAGCTCCAAGGGGGCAGGTCTGCAAGGACTGGGGCCACTGGTGGGGACCAAACAGATAGGTTACAGGGAGTCGAGAAAGGAGGCTGCAAGAGCCCAGCATGCTCCCAGGGGAATAGTATACTCTGCTTCTAAAACTGATCATTACGACATACACCCTACAACACAGCAATTCTGCATCTGATAAATATTTGCACTTGGACGAAAAGAAGCACATGCAAGCACATTCGCCACCGCATCCTTTAAAATAGCATCAACAATAAAAAATGGGACAGCAAAGCATCCATCAACAGGCACTGCTAAATAGGCTCCAGTAGAGCTGTGCAATGGTTATGGTTATTTAAAAATTATTATTACTATTAAATTATTATAAAAGAGATTGAGTAGGTCCATATCAGGGCACTGCTAACCCACAGGTGCCTGGCCCAGGAGGCCATGGGGGGCCCGAGCAAATCCTTCATGTGCATCCCAACCATTAGTCCTTGCACACCCCCCTCAGCGGGCAGAGCTGCTGCACCCCAGGGGCCTTTGTGTCCCTCACTCTCTGCCTAACCACATCCCCTCCCTCTCTCCTTGCCTCCCACAGGGCCTCTCCAAGCTCAAGCTGGAGATAAGCAGGCATCCAAAAAGCGGAAATAAAACCAGCTGCAGGAAGGCTCAAAAAGAGGGAGCCCCCATCTCCCCATATTATGCACCAGGGCTCAATCAGAGATGTGGAGGGAGGCCTCAGATATCCCCAAGAGATGCTCCAAGAAGCCTGGGGACCATGGCAACACTGGCCCAGCCTCTTCCTGTGGGTCAGGGAGGACAGGGCAGGCTGGGGAAGCACTGGTCTCAGCACTCCTGGGCACCCTGACGCACCATCTCTACCAGGCACTCAGGCTTTGGTCTCTGTACCAGCTCCTAGGGCTTGCCAGGCCCCTGGTGGCCACAGGCTACCTCTGGCGTGACCTAGCACTGGTGGCCCCCAAAGGGCTTGGTCACTTCTACCAGTCCTGGGAAACCCAAGGCTCTGCCTGCAAAGAGACAACCCTGCTGACTTGCCTGGCTGCGAGGGAGGAGTGTCTGGCACCAGTGACCCTCGGCAGAGGCTGGAGGCCATCTCTCTAGGCCAGCAGAGTGTTTTGGGGAGATCCTGCAAGGCAGAGAGCCTCCAAGATCAGGGGTTGATTCCCTGCATCTTCCACAACCTCGGGCCACAAAGGTGAAAACAGAGCTCCTTGCTCTCAGCAACACCTTGAGATGGCAGCAGCACTACCCCTGTTAAGACTGGGCTGCCCCCTAGCGGATACTCACTGCTTCCCCAGCAAAGCCCTAACCTCTGACCCCAGTATGAAACCTGGGCTGCCCACTAGAGTCATCTGAGCTTTCCAAAACTACCCCTGCCCAAATGAATCAGAAGCACTCAGCTGTGGTTCAGGCAGCAGTGGTGTTTAAAGTTCTCCAGGTGATGCTCTTGTATAGTTAGGATTATAAAGCCTCTATTTTAACCTTTATTAGAAGCCAGGGAGCTGGCACAGAGGAAACCAGGATTTTGAACAGCTCTGGTGGGGTGGGAGAGCGGGTGGCAGCAAGCAGACAGTGAGTTTGTGTTTTGAGGATTTCAGATTCTGTTTCTCTCTCTTTCACACACACACACACACGCACACACGCACACACGCACACACAGAAACAGGTCCACAGAGATGATCATAAAGACATGTCAACCCTAGAGACAAAGAGACATTTATCCCCAGGGCCACCACTTGAAGATATCAATATAAACTCCCATGATGGGATACACAAGGTAGAGATTCTTTCAGGGACCGACAGGCAACCACACCACACACACACACACACACACACACACTCCTTCGCAGACACATAGAGGACCACACACAGAAGATATGTGCAGATGCAAGCACACAGCAATTCAGATGTTGATATGTCACATATCAGACTGTAGATATACAGAACAATTCACGCTGACACACACTCACTCAGCAAAGGCCTTCAGCTATAGAGAGGCAAAAAGATATATTCGGATTCAGATATGGGTGCAGATATAGGCACAACACACACATACACACGTGTGTACATGCATGCACACATGCAGGGATGCCCAGACTTTCAGGGGCCTCGCCCGTGCTGTGGGAAAGGCAGCTCCTCAGCTATGGCTGCAGTGGACTGAAGACAAGCTCCATCAGAGGCCCTAGCCCCGACCCACCCCCAGCCCTCTGCTTCATCACCAGGCTGTTTACCAGGAGACAGGTGTGCCTCCAGCCCAGTGACCCAGGGCGCCTCCAGTGACCCCGCTGGGTCAGTGACTAGGGCGCCTCCTCTGGAACTAGACCCAGAGTTCCTGATTCCCACTGTTACCTTCTCTTGGTCCCCACACCCATTACAGTCCACCCACTGCCCAACTGGACACAGACGCCCCTGCCAGCAAAGAGGAGAAGAGAGAGAACCTGGGAGATCCCAGGACTTGACTCGGCTGGGGACCTCAGGGATCAGCTCCCACAGCCTCTCCCCTCTCTGGGTGGTAATCCTTTCAGGCACTTCTGCCCCCACTGCAATGCTGCACTGCCCCCCGCTGAACAACGCTCAGAGTTTACAGACTTAGGCCGCCTGCCCCAAATCAAGTGCTTCTCTGCAGTGTCCCTCTGAGATGCGTCCCCTCACTTGTTGGCCACCCCAGCCCTGTCAGTGGCTCCTCCTCCTCCGGACTCTCCCAAGCTTCTAGTGACACCCTGAAGGGACAGGCCAGGCCCCACGACTGCAGCCCAGGGTTGAACTCTCCCCTCCCTGAGGATGGATTTCAACCGAGTCGCAAAAGTGACTCAGGATGGGAAAACGGGTCACCTCATATTCCCTGGCTCTCTCTCTTGGGTCCAGGATCTGTTGGGGCAGATAGTTTTTAAGGATGATTAAAGTTACCTCCTGGCATTTAGTATAACAGACTTCGGACCATTTTGCCAGAAGTTTTTGCCCTAGGAGCTTGGGAAAACAGCTTAACTTCTCTGTGCCTTCTTTTTATCATCTGTAAAATGGGAATAATATTAATGTCTGTCTCACAGATGTTACAGTGAGGCATCAGCAAATTTATACAAATAAACTATAGAGTATATACTATAGCCTGGCACTCAGTAAGGGCTATACATGTGTTAATTATTATTATCTCACCACTTTGTGTTCAGACTTTTTGCACCCTCTTGCTGTCACCTCCACCCCCACAGCACCGTGTAACATTCAAAATGGGAACAGCAGGCCTCCTGTGATTTTATTTACTAGTGGCTAACATTTATTAAATACTCAGTATGTGCCAGACACTCTTCCAAGCAATAAACATGTGTTAACTCATTTAACCTGCCTGAAATAGTTACTAGCATTAGCTCATTCTATAGCAGAGGTGACTGACGCACAGAGAGCGTAAGCAACTTCCCCAATATCACACAGCAAGTCCCTGGTAGAGCTGGGAAGTAAACCCAAGCAGTCTGGCTCCAAAGTTGGTGCACTCCATCCCTATGCTTCCACTGCCCTCTCTTACTGGTCAAAGGAAGATCAGTTCAGAGTCCACTGGTACCCTACTAGGGACCCACCCACACACACACCTCCAGGGGCTGGTCAGGCCCGCCACTACACCCATTTACATATCTATATCTAGTTTCCTCCTTAGGAAGAGTTCGTGACAGATACAACATTTCAGACCTGAAATAGACTTTAAAGCCCACCTCCCAAGGTGCAGATGGGGAAACTGAGGCCAGAGAAGGTGACACACTTTCCAAGGTCACACAATATAGAGCCTGGAGGCTTGCCTGGCAGGAATGGGATGTGTGGCAGACACCTGGTCTGTAAGGGAATTCAGGGGGATCCCAATAGCACACCATTCCCCCTTCCTCCTCAGGCTTCGTAAGTCCAGCCACCAAACCTGGAGTTAAACTGACTACAGCAGCCACGTCCTCCTCTGAGTTGCTGCACCAGGCAGCGGTGGCCCCTGCACACAGAGGATGGCGTCATCAGTCAGCACACGGGAGCGAGCGGTGACTCACTGGGCTAGCAGACTTTCCACATCTCTGTGCAGAGGGGACTCAGAGACCCTCCAGCCATCCCTGTACTGTCCAAAGCCCGGCAGAGCCCTTCTGCTTCCCCTGGCTGAAGGCAACTCTGCTCTTGAGATGGGCCCTTGCCCCACTCCAGCGTCTGGCCCAGGCCCACAGTGGGAAGCTCTGATGTCCCTGTGCCCTTCCCAACCAGCCCACACAGAGGCACAGGTTCCTCTGCCTCACATGAGCCCACACAGGCGTGTGTGGACAGCCTACCCCACCTCTTTTTTGGGCCACACAGCCCTGGGACTCTCATCTGCCCCTCATGGGGCTGGGGCCCTCTGTGCCACCTCCTAATGGAATCCTCTGGCCACTCAGCATCCCTCCCCATTACAGGGCAGGACAGGCCTGGATACCAGAAAGGAGATGGCCAGGCTAAGTACATCACTCACCTCCCCTGCTCTCCCCATGCTCCCTTTACTCATGACACAGGAGCTGGACTGCCCCTACTTCCTCCTCTCCCTCCTAGGGCCAGGAACAAGGGAGAGAAGGCTGAAAGATGAAACACTGCGCCCCTCCCACTCACCCCTCAAAGGGAGGGACTGAAGCTGCTGCAGGGAAGGAGGGGAAACTCTCTAGAACCTCCTTCCTTCTCAAGAAGACCACAGCCGATAAAGGGCACAGACAAACTCCTGGGCCAGGGGCCTCCTGACAACGGCAGGCGTGACAAGGTGGCAGGAGTCAGGCCACCAGATGGGCCCCAGTGATGATCCCACTCGTGCCCTGCATTTTGTACAAGCTTGGGTGGGGAACCAGGTCCAAGGCAGGGAAGGGCCAGGCTGGGGCACCCATGAACGTTGGCAGTATCATCCCATCTCACTGGTGAGGCTCTGAGGCCCTAGGAGACCAGGAAACTTCCCCAAGGTCATGCTGCAGAGTCCTTCCCAGGGTCCTGTGAGGAGTCCTCTTCCATACTGGATAGTGCAGGGACCTTTCCTGACCTGGAGGTGTCAGGGAGTGTACCCCCTGGGCCAGGTAAGAGGACGGAGAGGAAGAAGGCAGAAGATAAATGTGGGGAGAAGAGGGAGGTAGGAAGGGAAAGGATTGCGGGAATGAGAGGAGGAGGGAGGGGAGGAAGGGGAACAGGAAGCCTGGCCAGAGAGAGGCACAAGCTTGTGGACAGTATTCACTGAGCACCTACCAGGCAGGGTGTATGGCTTGGGGAGGAGTAGCTCTGCACTGAGAGCCTTTCCCTTTGTGCAGACCCTGGTTAAGCTTCAGCCTCTCCTAAGCGAGCATGAGCCCAGCTCTGATGTGCGTGTGCCCACAGCACCTGGCACAGGCAAGACACACGAGTGCCCAGAAAACTTGGATGAGTGCCCCCTGGATGGATTTGGGAAGGTGATTCCAGGGTGTCAAGCAGCACAACAAGATATCAGGAGATGGTGAGGTGGATGAGAGGGTGGAGGGCTGGTGCCAGTCTGTGGAAGCTGGAGGGTTGTTCCACCGGACAGGGGTAGGGCAATGAAGAGTTCTAAGCAAGGGAGTGGAGTGATCAGCTTCTCATTTAGAAAATATCCCTTCAAAGGCTGGGGAGCAAAGACAAGGGGGGAAAGTGCAGGCAGAAATGTACCCTGAGGCCCTTTTCTGGATCTAGGGTAGAGGTGATGGGGTACTAAGCTGAGCAGGAAGGCGGTTGGGATGGAAAGTGGGGGACAGAATCCAGAGACACGGAAAAATCAGACAGGAGTGTCTCCTTGGCCCATCCCCACCACAGGTGGCAGGAAGGAAATTTCAGGAAGAGGCAGTAGAGAAAGGAAGAAACACAAGGCAGGACCTGGTTCACTGCACAAGCCCACAAGCGTCAGATCAGTGGCTGGGAAGTTCAGAGGTGCCTAGGAAGGATACACACACACACACACACACACACACACACACACACACACACACATATGTTTGTCTCAGTCAACCCTCTGCAGTGCCCATTGATCAGGAGGAAAAGATGAGGGCAGCTAAGGCAATGCGTGGAGTCTGTGGAGAGCTGGGATAAGGGTCCAGCTATCCTCCAAGGTCAACCCAAACCCCCAACACCACCTCTAGGAAGCCCACTCAGGCAGCACCCGCCACCTGCCCTTTATGACCTTGCCCTCCTCCACTGAGAAGCCTCAGCCCTGAGATAAGGAGCCCGTCTCCTCTGAGCTGTTTCAGGTCTTGTCGGGTTCATTGTGAGTTTCGAGTCTTGTCTAGAAAAAAGGGGCATGCCCAGGTTTCCGTGTGGCTTCCCCACCTGTGGGCATGGGCACAGACTTGGACACAAAGGGTGAATGGTAAAGGGGGCTCAGGAACTGTTTGGCAAGCTCAAGTGACAGCAGTCAGTTTTTCAGTCCTGAATGCTGTCTCCAGGTGTCTTTAGAGTGGGGGAATCGATCACAGGGGCAAAGCAGAGGCCAATCTGGTGGAGGGTGCTGAGGCTAGGCAGGGAGCCTCTCCTGGGCCTGACCCATTAAACAGACGGGCACTCTGAGCTCCACGTAGAATGGAGCGAAGCATCCAAGGTACCATCAGGCATCTCCAGCTATCAGCGCTAAGTCCTTCCCTTTGTCAACCTCTCTGACCATTTCTCTTTCCTAACCTTACAACCCAGGAGCTGGCAACCCCTTCCAGCCAGTCAGATCCAGCCTGTAGCCTATTTTTGTATGGCCAGTGAGCCAGGAATGCTTTTTACATTTCTAAATGGTTGGAAAGAATTAAAAGAATCATATTTCACGACACAGGCAAAATGTATGAAATTCAAATTTCAGTGTCCATAAATAAAGTTTATCAGAACAGAGCCATGCTCACTTGTTTACATATCATCTAAGGCTGCAGTAGGCTACACAGTAGAATTAAGCAGTTGTATATGGACACAAGCGTAAAATAATTGCTATCTGGCACTTTACAGAAAAAGGTTGCCTACCCTTGTTCTAGGCTCATGCAACACACGCACACATGTGCACGCGCGCGCACACACACACACACACACACACACACTTTCCTCCCTTCAATTCAATATGCAGCTGGACTTTTACTAACGAAGACCTTTGTGATCTTCTTTGGGCAAATATCTCTGAGTCCCTGGGTGTGCCCAGATCTGTGTGAGAGGGTGTGTCTCAACATCCATTTGTCTTTCTGATGTTGCTTGTCACTATTGTACCCCAGCTCTCTGGCAGGTGTCATAGAAAGCCTATATGCCTTTCTAGCTGTGTGTCACTCCCTCTCTGTGTGTCACTGTGGGGGTGGCTGTCACCGTTTGCCTCTGACGGCATCCAGAGCTCGGTGCAAACACGTTGCAGCTGAGGCGTTTCCAGTCTCCATCTTGCCAGGCGGCTGGACCACTAAGCCCAATTCATTCAGACCCTGGAATCTTAGATTCCTCTCCTCAGGGAAGGCTGAGGGTCTCTGAGGCCTCTAGGCCTTCCAGGGTGGAAAACCACTTGGCAGCCCCTGTCTTGACCAGGACAGGAAACTCATTGTCACCTCCAGTGTCAGCCCCATGGTGGGTGGGTCTCAGGCAAGCAAGGCCTGCCTGGCACCGAGCTAAACTCCGGCTCTGCACTTGGCACATCTTGGTTCTGCCCTGTGGCAGACAGCACAAGATGTCCTCCACTTAATCAGTGCCAGCCCCAGGTCAATGAAATGCTTGTCCCTGGGAGGGCGGCAACCTGGGATGCTCCAGCCTAAGCCCTGTCCCCAGGAGAAAAGCCACCCTGTGGCCTTGGCTTTCTTAGCCTCTCAGCCACATATACTATAAACTCCCATGTGTGTATTTATTTATTCGACACAAATTGAGGGAGTGTCCCAAAGCTGATGCACAACAGAGAGAGGTGGCCATGTGAAAAAGCATGGGTCCCAAAGTGTTTCTCCAATCAATCCCCTGCCAGCCTGAACCTTATACAAAACAAGACTTAATGCACTGCTTAGCCTAGATCAGTCCCAGCGCAGGAGAGGGATCCTTTCAGAGGCTCCCCACAGACACCTCCCCTCACCACACATGGTGGCAAACTGACTTTTGGGGGTCTTGCTCCAGACACCCAACCACCTATGAATCACCCACGGCCAAAGAGGAAAAGGACCGGGCCCGCCTCCATTGTCACCCCACACACACTTGTTGATGGATTGGTTGGAAAATCTGGCCCAGGGCCTGCTCAGCGTGTTCCATCTCCAATTTGTATGTTCAGATTTCGGCTTGTGTCCAAGCTGGTGCCTCTGCCTGCCCTCCCCAAGGTCAGTGAGGAGCAGAACTCAGCTTAGGACTGGGGACTCCACCAGTCCTACTTGTACCCAGCACCAAACTCATTTAATTGGGGTCTCCTGATAAAACCCGGGTGCCGCCTGCTGCCCCTGCCCCCAAAGGCTCAAACATAGTTTTCCATCTTCTTGGGAATCCTACTGCCACTCAAAGCTTCCACCCTGACCTTCAGGATGCTTGTCTGTCTCAGGCCAGCTTCAGTCCCAGGGCAAGTTGCCCCCCACATGCTGCGCCCAGCCCCTTCCCATCCCCCAGCGTCTCCCCAGGGCCGCTCATGGGAAAAGCCAAATGCTGTGTCTTTGGAGAGGGCCAGGGGGGGCTTTGTGGGACATTGTAAGGCTAGGGAAGATAAAGGGAGTCTGACGCACCTGCACCCAAAAACACAGAAATGGTCGGAAGAATTAGCAGGTGTCCACTCCCCACCCTCAGCATCTTCCAAAAGGGGGCTGAGCTCCATCCAGAGGTGAGGCTCCGCTCCTCAGCTCCACGTGAAATGCAGTCGGCTTCCGGCTGGGTTCCCTCCTGAGGGTCTAGCTGCATCCATTGGTTCCCCTGTTCCTTTTGAGCCCCCTAACCTGCCAAGGTCCCGCCGAGGATGTGGCCTCCGCCCCCCGCAGCTGCCGCAGGAGCCTCTGCCTTTAAAGGGGCAGGGGTCTGGGCGGGCCCACTTCAGCCTGGGAAGGCCAGTGTCGTTTCCCCACAGACCCCGCAGGGCGTTTCTTCTGGGACCACCGAATCCTTAGCATCTCCAACCCCAGCCCCTCCGCGCCACGGGAAACCGAGACGACGCTCTTTTGAACAATCCCGAATGTGTCACCACAGAGGGGCATTCTACACTGGCCCCTACCCCAACCCCTACCTAGCACATTGCTTGCCCACCCCTCAAGCCCGGTGCGGACTGCGGTACCTAGCCCCGGGGGACTTTCTAGCCCTGCCTTGCCGATCCGCGTAGGTGCGTCCGTCCGCCTAGGGATAGGGCGGCATGTCACTCCGGGTCCCTCTGGCCTCATGGCTTCCCTGCCCCTGGTCTCCCTTCTCCGCATCAGGAGGGGCGCGAGATAGCTAGGCCGACCCCTAACCCGGCAGGCTGCGGCCATCGGCCGCCCCGAGCGCAGCGCCAGACACTTGGGTTGGGGGGTGTCATCCTGACGCGCAGGAAGGGCGCACAGGCGGGAGGGGGCTTCATTTCGGATCTGGGAGGCTTGCCTGGCGCCTGCCCTCGCCGGCTCTCCGTCGGCGGAGGTCGCGGCTGGAGGAGACCGCCAAGCCAGAGGAGGGGATCCGAGGTCCCGGCTGGGCGAAGGTTCTGGAGCCAGGGGAAGACAGCTGAGGCATGGAGGGGCAGCCGCGGCAGGGCGACCCTTACCTGCTCACTGCGGGGCCTGTCCGTGGGGCAGCGGCAGACTCCGCAAAGGACGCGCAGCCTGCGAGTCCGCGGCCCGCGCGGCGCGGGGATGGGGAGCGTGTGCGCCGAGGAGAGCGCGCCGAGCCGGGTCTCCGCACCTGTGTGGCCGCGGGCGGCCGGGGTCCGTATGTCCCTGCGCGGCGGCGTGTGCGTGTGCGCAAGCGGGGACCACGCTCGCCCGGAGCCGCCGCAGCCGCCGTTAGTCCCCGCCCGGGGCCGAGCGCAGCGCCCCACTTCGCCCGCCCCGCGCGGCGCGGCACGGCAGCCCAGCTCAGCTCAGTCCTGCAGGAGAGGCGCCGCCTCCGCCGCGAAGCCAGGCCGGGCGCTGGAGGGAGGCGACAGACCACCGCCTCCCGCTGCACACTTCGCAGTCTGGGGAGGGGGTGCTGCACGCCAATGAGCGCCCGGGGGCGGGGTTAGGCCGAGGGTTGTGCGGTGCGGGGCGCGGTGGGGCGCGCGATAAGGGGCCGGGTGGGGGGCGCGGTGGGGGCGCGGTGCTGCTTAACCTCACCCCACCAGCAGCACAGACCTGAGCAGGAGCTGCGGCGGGAAATCCCAGTGGCGGGAGTCGGGGGCGCTGAGGTGGAGGCCTCAGCAGCCTGTCATCCCCGTCTCCTCTATCTCTGGGCCTCCTGGGCTTACCACCCTCTTTCCACTCCCTCCATCACAGCCAGGACTAGAAAGCCTTCTTTCTTCTCCCTAGGTCCTCAAGATTTCCTGTGTATCAGAGCCTGTCTTCCCCCTCCTCCAAGAAGACTTCCTTACCAGGCAAGTCTCAGACCCTCCTTGGGCTCTTCTTTGCCCCTACCGCCCAGGTCTGGGAGGGTCGGCTAGTTTTGGGGTGCCTGTCGCGATGTACTCAAATGTGACCCTCCCCCCTACCCCCGCGGGAGAACGACCAGAAAGGGCATGGTGGTGCTTACAGGACAGAGACAACTTAAAATATCAGACTGCCTGGCTCCAGTCCCAGCTGTACCACAGCTCTGTGAGTTTGGGTAAGTGGCTCAGCCTCTCTGAGCTTCAGCTTCTTCATCTGCACAAGGGAACAGTAGGACTGGCTGCCAGGACTCTTCACAGCAGCAGTAAATAAAAATGGTGCACTCACTCCACAGTAGTTTCTCCCTGGTATCATTGATTCGCCGATGCTGAATAAATTACTATTGCTACTGTTATTACAGTCCTGTCCAAACTCCTCCTAGTAGAAATGGCTTAATAAGGAGAACTACACAGACAAAAGTGGCCTAGAGGGTTGGCAGTGAAGCCAAACCTTAGCTGAGAGTAGTTAGCTACCCATTCCCAGGCAAGTTCTCACCCTCTGCCCACCCCACCCCAGCCCCCATCCCACAGCTGCTCCTGCCTGCCTCTGCCCTCAGTTTTTGGTCCCTGCCTCAGGCATCAGTCTCTTAGAGCATCTCAGTTCTGCAGCCAAGCTCTATTCTTGCCCATTCGAGTAAATTCTCATTCAGCTTCCCTTTGGGCCCAAGTTCTAGGTATGGCCACCTTGTCGAGGAGGCCTCAAGGAGGGGGAAGGAGGAGGGAGAACCCTGAGCCTTCCTTTGGGGTCCCCAGTCTACCAAAGAGGAAAGGACCTGTGGGTGGAGAGGAATTCATATGGAAACTTGAAAGAAGCAATCTGAGGTCCCAGAAAGACACGTGGAGGTTCCTAGGTCCATGTTTCTCTTTACTGACCAATGGCCACTGGCCACTGACCCCCATTGACACAACACACTGGTAGTCTGATTGTCTCATATTCCTTTCAGTCCAGGAAAGCTTCCTGATGGAGGAGAATATCAGTCTTATCTGTATCAAGAAAGAATGAAGAGAATGGAGAGAAGAAATAACGGAAAGAAAAGGGCCAGGTGCTGTGCTAAAATCAGACACAGACAGGACCTCCCTCTAATCCTGGCTAACCCCTTTTTAGCTTGTTGCCCTAACCCCTGAGAGCTGATTTCTTCATCTGCCTCCAACTCTGGTGTTGTGAAGATCAAATGAGATGCTATGTGTAAAAGCTTTCTGTAAACTGTGAAACTAAGTGTGAGGGAAAGGAGGCTGCCAGGAGTCTCAGAGTCAAGAGGGACTTAGAATGCAGGACGTAGAGGGCCTGGGAGTGAGAGGAAGGGTGGAGATCAAGGTCGTCTATGGCAGACCAGCCCATCCTGGGAATGTGGATGCCCAGACTTCCAGATAGAGGCCCCCCTACTCTGAAGTTCAGCATTCAGTTCCAGATTTATTCCCTTTCCATACTCTCGGTTCTTCAGTTTCCACTGTGGGTTCCAGATCCCCTGGAAGGGGCCAGTGGGGCTGGAAATCCAGATCCTACTCTACCTACTGCCCACCAAACCAGGCATGCCCCCATCTACCCAAAAGGGGCACTGTTTTCTAGTGGATCCCCCTGGAGGCAGCACCTCTCTAAAGCTCTTAAAGATGCCATGTAGGCTAGCAGCCCTCGTAGACTTCAATTCTAATTCCAGCCCCCCGAGTAGCATCAGCCTGGGTGAGGCATAGAATACACATTAGAGATGGGATCCAGGAGGGTTGTCTAGTCTCCTTCTCTATGCGTGGGGTGCCTTAGCCCAGAGGGGCAACAAGACTAGCCCAAGGACACACAGGCAACTTTCTTATCAGAAATCTTATCCTGCTGCCCAACTTAGTGTTGTTCTACCTTGTGAGCTCTTTCCACCCCCTTAATTCTGGAAGCCACTCAGGCTTTCACGTCCTGCACTGCTCTCCACCTGTCTCAGGCATCCACTGTAGTCTCTCCAAATAACCTTGGAAGAGGAGCTATGCCAATTCTGTTCCCCGAGATTAGGCCTCCCCAGGGACAGGCTCCTTTTCTCTGCCTCTCCACCCAATCACCCAAAAAAAATCAACTTCACCTCAAGATCCAGCCCTGACCTTGTAAGCCAGCCAGCCTACCACTCCCACCCTACCCCTACCTGCCTGGCTTTGGGAAGACCTGAGGCCAAGGGACCACCCCTGGGAAGTCTTCTCTCAGAGGACCCCTTGGGCTACCTTCTCTTTCCTAGGGAGGGAGGCTGGGGGCCCCCTCACCAGCTTTTCCCTGCCTTGAGGTGCTCACTGCCTCACTCCCTTCCACAAGCCAGCCAGCCAGCCAGGCGGGCAGCAGCTGAAAAATATGGGTTTTAATTCAATTTTCTGAGACATGGCTGAGGGAGATGGATGCCAGGCCACCCTACCCAGCATTCATCTCTCCTGAGCAGCAGTTTCCTCCCTAACTACAGGGCCCCCACCCCAGCCCACCCACTCCACCCCACCCCACTCCAGCTTTTACGCTGCTCAGACAAGAACAGCACACACAAGGACACAGGTGCTTTATTGTAGACAGCTGGCATCGACCAAATGCTCACCATGTCTTGCGCCAATGCTTGTCAACCTTCCGGGCGCTACAGACTTCCCCCGGGGAGCTTTTAAAAAGTACCTACACCCAAGCCTCACCACCCAAGATAATTAGACAATTGGTCCATGGTGAGGCCTGGGCAAAAGAATTTTTTATAACTCCCCAGGGGATGCTAATGTGCAGCCACGGTTAGTTAGGAACCCCTGTCGTCAGCCCTCTGCTAATGCTTTGCGGGCAAGCATCCCAAGATAGCATGCTCATATGTCCAGAACAGGTTAGAAGTGTGCTGAGATGCTGGTCCCTCAGCCTGCTGGGCAGCCATAAGCAGCCTTTTCCACTTTCCTCAGGAGACATATAAATGTTTTCATTTTCCACAGGCACCAGGGTATGGAAAGGCTGGGAAGCAACTGCTTTTTGTGCATTGGCCCATTTAATCCCTGTTTGGGGAATGCTGTGAGCCTTGAATGCCAGACTGTGAAATAGTGTTTCTGTCTCTGGGAAAGCTCCATTGAGAATGCTGTCTGGTCTGCTACATCTGCAATGGGGTCAGATGGCCAGAGAAACACTGAGGAGCCCCAGGTGCCTCAGGGAGTGCTCCCTAGAAGGCCTGGAAGCATCAGCAACAGAACAGAGCAAGCAACAGAGAGGCTTTGGAAAGCTTAGCCCCCCAAAGCTGGGTAAGCCATGCCCATTGCCCCGCTAAGGCCCTTTGTCCCTGAACACACAGGCTGCGGAGACATTCCAGTGGCAGGGTTGAGTTCCCCTGGGAGGCCCCCCACCCCAGAAGCAGCCCAGAAGGCCAGGTGCACTCCTTTCCCCTGATGTCTCATAGAGGAGCCAGGAGGTAGCATCCTCATCAGATGAACCCATGCCATCTAGAGCCTTTTCAGTCACCCCATGGACCCTGGTCCCCAGGACTCTTGGAATCCTCTGAGAAACCAAGGGAATGAAGGTTAGGTTGCTTAGATCCATGATTTTCAAACTGTGTTCCAAGAGCTCTAGAAATCCTTGAAGCTGCCTCACAAAAAGCCTGGAGTCAAGGAGGAGTCAAGGGGATACCCATGTTCAGAGATGCCTGGGAGCTCCTTAGAGATTAGGCCTGAGTCCTCTCCGTCCGCCACCCACCACAGGACACAGCAATGGGTGAGGACGAGCAAGGGGAAAAGTGCTGTTGGGAGTGGGGGCAGGTGGGGCCAAGGGACAAAAGACTTGGGCCCTAAATGCTAAGTGCCGACTTGACCATTTAGCACCCCCTTTCACAGATGAAGAAAATGAGGCTCAGGAAACAGAAATGGTTTGTTCTGTTATGGGGCTAACTAGTGGCAGAGCTCGGCCAACACACCAGGTCTCTGGGCTTTTAGTCCTGTGCTCTATCCCCAGAATCGTGACCTTAGAAGGGAAGACATGCCTCTAGGGAGTTGGAAAGTGTGGGTGTGTTGGGGGTGGGACGGGTGGAAGAAGTAATTTCTTGAAGCCTGGGGCAATAGCAAGAGGCATATGTGAAGAGTCAAGTGCCCTGAGTCTCTGTCCTTTGTGTACATAAATATCCAAATGCACCCTTACCCCCAGATGAGCATATGCTCAAATATACATACTTATTGCTACACCTGAGTATACTGTGCACACATACACATGTGCATTTCCATTTAATATGTATGCCCAGAGGTGCATTCACATACAGTCCAAGTATGTGCATGCACTCAGATGCGCAGGCGTGTGCGCACGCACACACACACACACGCCATCCACAGATCTGGAATAGGAAAGCACATCTTTTCTACCAAGATAGAGATATTCCCTCTCCTGCAGACTCTCAGGCAGCAGGCCTGTCTACAGAGGCATAGCTTCATCACTGTCAGGCAATTCTTGTCAGACAGTGAGTGACACTTTCCATTCACCTACTGTAGTCTCCTCCTGGAGACACAGCTGTTTACACATGGGAGCTGAGTACCCTCCAGGGCCCCTGGTTGAAGGAGAATGAAATATTTCCATTCTCACTTCCAAATCTCTATCCACAGGACTTCCTTTTCTTATCTCTACCCCTATCCTCTCCTCCATCTTCTGCACACCCTGGCATTTGTGCATAGTATTCTTTGACTGCAGAAGGGACCTTCATGAGTATCTTACAAATAGGCCATATCATGTGTGTTCAGGAGCCACATTGCACATGCCCTGCCCTCTGCACATTTGCTGTCCTCAGTGGTCTGGGTCTGGCTACTCTTGGAGTGAACACCTGTACCCACTCTGCCTGTCCCCCTTTGCAGGTGCTGCAGTCAATCTAGGTCCCACCTGATGTTCCTATAGCTTCCTGGAGCCTGGCTTGACTGCTTTGAAAATAACAGTGTGCTCCAGCCCCACACAAGTCCTGGCTTTAACGCAGGGCCATGGCAAGCATGGAGGTGTGGAAATTACAGATAATTTGTGTGGGAGAAAGCAGCCTGCATGAGGCAAGGATACAGCCTTTCCCAGAAAAGCAGCTCAGGATAATATGGGGCCTGTGACAGGCTGAGCCCTGACTTGGTGTCATGCAACTAATGCTGATAATTATATTAAAAGTAGGGCAAATAGAACAATCTTTGATGAGCAACTTTGGGAACAGGTTGGCAGTTGATGAAACAATCTTTTGCTACAGGTGATGGGAGGACTGCCTGCGAGAAATTCATTGAGGCACCCAGGGCTCTAGCCCTCAATCAGGGGCTGGGAAGGTTAGTGTGAGCTGGCAGGATGGGGCTGGCCCAAGGCCTTGCATACAATCAAGGGTCCTATAACAAGTTGCAGGAAACAGTGGCTTAAACAAGCGCACGTTGTTTATCCCACCATTCCCATGGGTCAGGGTCCGCTGCTCAAAGTCTTATAATGCTACAGTCAAAGTGAGCCAGGCCTGGAGTCTCATCTGAGGATGTGGGGTCCCCTCCCAAGGTTGTTAGCAGAATTCTCTTCCTTGTGGTTGTAGGACTGAGGCCCTGAGCTTCTAGAGGGTTCCCACCATTTGCCACCTCGTGGTTCTCTCCACTCATAGCAGTGTGGTTTGTCAAGGCCAAGGGAGAGAGACTCCACTGTTTCTCCATCCTGGATTTCTAGGCCCTCTTCTTCTTTTTTTTTATTATTATTATTATACTTTAAGTTCTAGGGTACATGTGCACAATGTGCAGGTTTGTTACATAGGTTTACATGTGCCGCGTTGGTTTGCTGCACCCATCAACTCGTCATTTACATTAGGTATTTCTCCTAACGCTATCCCTCCCCTAGCCCCCCACCCCCCGACAAGCCCCAGTGTGTGAATCTCCCTGCCCTGTGTCCATGTGTTCTCATTGTTCAACTCTTACCTACGAGTGAGAACATGGCGGTGTTTGGTTTTCTGTCCTTGTGATAGTTTGCTTAGAATGATGGTTTCCAGCTTCATCCATGTCCCTGCAAAGGACATGAACTCATCCTTTTGTATGGCTGCATAGTATTCTATGGTGTATATGTGCTACATTTTCTTAATCCAGTCTATCATTGATGAACATCTGAGTTGGTTCCAAGTCTTTGCTATTGTGAATAGTGCCGCAATAAACATACATGTGCATGTGTCTTTACAGTAGCATGATTTATAATCATTTGAGTATATACCCACCAATGGGATTGCTGGGTCAAATGGTATTTCTAGTTCTAGATCCTTGAGGAATCGCCACACTCTCTTTCACAATGGTTGAACTAAGTTACACTCCCACCAACAGTGTAAAAGCATTCTCTAGGCCCTCTTCTAATGGGCTAATGTAATTAGCTCAGGTCCTCTCAGGATCATCTCTCTTTGGATAAACTTGAAGACAACTCATTAGAGCTTTTAGTAACATCTGCAGAATCCGTTCCCCTCTGCCACATAACTGGCCTGATCAGGAGATCAAAACCCCATCTTATCTATAGGGCCCACAGTCAAGAGGAAGGACTTGTACGGGCTTGTATTTTAGGGGGCAGGAACCTTGGGGACCTTAGAAGCCAGTCTACTACAGTCCCCCCACCTTCTAGCCTGGAACGTGACAGCTGGGGTCAACCCATTGACCAAGCTCCCTGAGAAGCTCCCTGGAATGCGAGAGCCCATGTCAGTCTTATTCCACCTCCAGTGCTGGGCGTAAAGTCAGTGCTCAGGAAATATGTATTGATTGAACAAGTGAGTAACCAACCCCTGCCTCCATAGTACCTTGATGGGGAAACTGAGGCACAGAGAAGGGAAAGAACTGTTTTAAGTCATCCAAAGCAACAGATGACAAAACAAAACAGTGATAGGCACTACAATTTACTAAGGTCCCATGCTATCTTGCTAGCTTGTCTCCCTGGATTGTTGTAAAGCTGTGATTAGGAATTATGATTATCCCAGGTTTACAGATAAAGAAACCAAGTCTTGGAGAGGTGAAACAACTCATCCAAAGATGCTGCTCGCTCTCTCCCTCTCTCGGCTCCACCCCAATGTCTCAGATGATCCCTTTTCTATGTGCCATAGTCTGTGTCTGCCAGCAGGACAGACTGAGTGCAGGGTTAGGAGGCCAGGCATACAGCGAGGGCCGGGGGCGCCTGGATGCATCCTCCCTCCCGTGCCTCTGCCCAGCCCCACTTCCTTCGGAGGGGAATTAAGTCCTCAGTCTGTTTCACACTGGGACAGGGCCACCCACAGGGGAAGAGGTGTTTCTAATTACTCATAATTAGCCAGCCTGATTAGTCCTGTCATGAGGGATTGTCTCTTCCAGCTCTTTCTTTTGTGTTCTGAGGACACTTATCTGTTAAGGAGGGGATCTATCCGCAGTGGCCAGGGAGGAGAGGACACACAGGAATCTGACTGCAGCCGGCAAAGGGGTCTTGGTACGCCCACAGCAATAAGCATCTCTCTGAGCCTGCCCCTCCCACCAGGTCCCCCTGGAAAACTTAGCCCCCCAGCACAGAGAACACTGCTCCGCCTTATTGGAAGAAGAAACCTGGCTCAATCCCTGAGGAACATGTCTGTCCTGCCTCCCTTCCCCAGATATCCATATAGATCACCCCCTCACCTTCTTTAAGTCTCTGTTTGAAGGTCCTTACCTGCCCTGTGTAAGCTACACCCTCCATCACTCTCCACCCCTCAACCCTGCTTTAGGACACAGATTTTGAAGCTAGATTATTGGGTTCAAATCCTGGCTTTGCCATTTGGACAAGTTACTTAACCTACTGTGCTTCAGTTCCTTCATCTATTCAGTGGGATTGAACCATCTCATCTACCTTTTAATGTTAATATAATATTTAAATAAGTGAATACATGTAAAGCATTTAGAACAGTGCCTAGCACAGAATAAGTACAATATAGTATCAATTATTCATTGTTTGCTCTTTTTCTTCGTAGATCTGACATGTTGCATAGTGTCTGTCTATTTGTTTCAGATCTGCCTCCCCTAAGTGAATGTGAGCTGCTTGAGGGCAGGGTCTTTCTTTGCTCAGTGCTCTGTTCCCTGTGTTTAGAGGTGCTTAGAGCAGCTACTCGTGTTTGTTGAGTTGGTGAATGAATCCCACCTTCCCTTTCTCCAGATAGCAGGTTCATTCTTCTCTTCACTCTCAGAAACTGCAATTTAAAGAGAATAAAAGTGCATCTCCCATGTCCCCATCATCTCTTAATCCCTCTCACCATGATTCATGGCCATAGACTGCATTTCTGGAATGACAGACTCCCCTGAAATACAATAACTCAATTCCAGAATACAAGTAAATGGTCTGAGACCCAGGTCACAAACCCACATCACAAAGTCCTGGAATTCTAGAATTCATGGAGTCCTAGAATGGACGACAGGACTTGAGAATTCCAGGATGAAACTCTACAATCTTCAAATGTAATCTGAGAATTGCTGGTAGTAGGACCCAGGAATCTTGGAAAGGAAGCCCAGAATTTCAGAAGAGAGGCTTGGAATTGGATCATTGGGAGAATCTGGTGAAACCAGCTGGCTTCCTTTCACTGGCTTTTTTTGCGGTGATAAAAAGGCAAGTGGTGCTTGTGTGTGCTCAGAGCCGAGGGGCAGGGTGAGGGGCCAGGATAGCGGTGGGAAAAGAGCTCCCCTGTGAGTGTTGCTAGGCACCGGCACCAGGGAAGGAGAGGACAATGGGGCTGGCCTGGCTGGGGTAGGTAGAGCCGAGGGCTGAATCCTGATCAGAATGCTGGGGGAGGAAGAGAGGGAGGGCTTCGGGACAGCACGCAGAGAGGCGGGCATAGCCAGGCCTAATCCCATTACAGCTGCTCATCCAGCTGCCAGGGCTGGCAGGCATCAGGCCTTGGCTATGCCCTCCCCTCCTCCAATTGTGGGCTTAGGCAGCAGAGGGCTTTGGATTCAGAAGTTTCTCCACCTTGTTCTGAAGTCCCTACCCCAGAGCAGGAGTGTGACTGTGCCTTGAGCCCTGGCAAACTTAGGGCTAAAAGTAGGGTGGGGACAAGGGGGGCTGGAGGATGGAGGAATCCCTCAAGGAAATAGATTGACCCAGGATAAAATGGGGATACTTTGTAAGAAATTTTGGATATACAACAGAAGTTCAACTAACGACCTTGACACTAGTTCTACCCAAAGAACTAACTCAACCCCAGCCAGAGCTTCCGCCCAGGTCAGACACTCAATCCTGACTCCATCCCAGTTTGGCCTCTAATCCCAGCCTCAGAACAAGCTCCTGCTCTGGCCACAGACTGACCTGTAACCCTAACTCAGGGCAGAACCCTGATCCCAACTACAGATTCCTTGAAAAATGACACTTAGATGAGCCCACAGATAGCGGAAAACAGGATTCATCTTAAAAAGTTCAAAAGACCAGTGGACTTCCTTAAAATGGTCAAATGGAGCCCGCTAAACATGCTGGCTTATGGAAACCTACAGCTGCAAAGACTTGAGCTGCAGTCCCTGTTAAAGCCCACAGCAAGCTGACTCATCCCCTTCCTGATGGAGGAGAGTCTTCTGCTCCAGGAACAGTTCCACTCCAAACCCTGAGCTCTTCCCAATATGGGAAAGAGTATCTAGAAGGAGATTGGTGGACCAGGCAGTTTATTTGACCCAGAGTCAAGACACAGGGAACAGTGTCTTGGGGATGGAATCAGCAATGTTGGAGGAGATGCTGATTGTGGTGGTGGGTGAGTGATCCTGGAGGGAGGTGGCCCTGGTGGTGTTGGAGGTGGAGATGCAAACTTTGATGATGTTAACAAATGGAGACGGAGCTATAGATGAATGTTCCTAAACCCAGCAGTAGCCACATACTCACGTGGGTCTTTCAACTTTTCTTTACTCTCATTGTTTTTCTTCATGAGTCGGGAAATTTTTAGGAGGAATTTTGTAACAATCCAAATAACAAATCTGAGTCTGTGTGTTCCCTGTTTCTCCTTTTAGCATCTCCAAGGTGGAAGGAGTTATCTTCTTCCCATCAATATGGCTGCACAGCAGAGCTGGCGGCTTCCCCCTTAGACACTCAGTCTGACACAACTGCTCACTCCCAGAAGTTCAAGGGAGTTCTGTCTGGGAAGGATGGATGGTCTCTCTCAGAGCTCCAATCACCTGCTCCTTTCTGATACTTCTGCCACCTGATCCCATGTTCACTTCTCAAGGAGGGCAGCACTGTAGATGTGTTCATCAGTACACTTCTTCTTTATTGGTAGGCTGCTCTTTGCCACAAAAACCATTTAGCATCCTACATGATTAGCATTCTAGACCTTTCATCTTGACTTTGGTTCTAAATGGTAGTGTCATTGCCCAGTTACTGTGACATTGAAAACACCCTCACACATTTTCAGCATTGCCCACCCTTTACCCCTTAGAAAACTATCTTGAGATATTATCTATGAAAGACTTGCAAAGAGAGTGGCCTCAAATCTGTTTAAACAATGTTATCCCCCACCCCCACCCCTACCTGCAGGTAATAGAAAGTGAGGACTTTAGAAAGTGAAAACCTCTGAAGATACATTTGTTGGGGACATCCAAGCAAGGCAGGTAGGAAGAGAATCTTCCTGTCACCTCAATCAAGTAAAAGGAGCTTGAAAGATTCTTTGGAGATCTTGGAAAGTTTCCCCTGAAATTGGGTGACTCAGGGATGGGCAGCTGACTGCACAGACACACATCCCAGAGTGAGGTGTAGGAAGAACAATGGACAGTTTGGAGGATAAGGTGCCAGAAGAAGCGTGGTAAGAAAAGCAGTTAGAAGGTGAGCAAGACCAGGTTATGGCCATGAATGCCAGGCCAAGAGATTGAATTTATTCTTGGAGGATGCAAAGCCAGGGAAGAGCTTAGGGCAAGGAATGTTAAGCAGGATCGCTTGGCTGCAGGGTGGAGGATGTACTGGAGGTAGGGAGATCAGTTGGGAACCTAATGAAACAGAGGACAGATGGTGAAAGGCTGACAGAAAAGGACAGGGCTGGATCTGAGAAGAAAATAAGATAAATGAATGGGAACCATTTTTGAAAACTCCAAGGGCAGGACCCATAAGAAGAATTTTTGTTATTGTTTTTAATCACTTTTTTAAAAAAGAAGAAAAATAGCGAAAACCTCTGGAGAATAAATACCTTGAGCCATTGCTGGCCATTAACATTTTAGCACAAATTCAGATTCATCCATACAGCAATTAAAATTTAGCACAGTCAGAGCACTAAAGAACGGACACTAGGTGGGGTGAGGAAAAAGGAAAATGTGCCAGCAGGAAAATGCAAGATCTAGGTGGGAACAAATCTGGACGCCTAGATATGGAGTTGCTGATACAGACAGAAGCAATAAGCGGGAGTGTCAGACAGACAGCTCTAGGCTGGTGTTCACATATATGTCCCTTCCACAACCTACCAGCCAGCCTTAGGATCCCGGTAAGTCACTTAACTTCTTAGACTCTCCATTTTTCCATTCGTGACTCAGGGATGATGCTGTCTATCTCACGGGGTCAAGTTCTGTAAAGGACCTTTTAAACTGCCGAGCTCTGTGAATTCCATCAGAATGCTGAAAGTCATCCTTGGAAGTGGTTCTCCATTACCGTTCACTGACTTGCAGCCAGGCCATCAGCTACCTGTCTCCTTAAAATTAGTTTAGTCTCTTTCAGGGAAAGCTTGATTAATCTTAATGTGTACAAGATGGGAAGGACAAAAGAAAAGAAGTGAGAATTCATGCAGCTAAATGTTACATTTACCAGAAACCCTTTATGGACCTCAGTTTCCCTGTCTGTCCAATGGGAGTGACAATATTTATCCTCATTATTTATAGAGAATCCAAGGAAATAGCCCCCATTCCTCTAAAAACCTTTTTTTTTTTTGAGATGGAGTCTTGCTCTGTCACCCAGGCTGGAGTACAATGGCACAATCTCAGCTCACTGTAAGCTCTGCCTCCTGGGTTCATGCGATTCTCCTGCCTCAGCCTCCCAAGTAGCTGGGACTACAGGTGCCAGCCATCACACCAGGCTAATTTTTTGTATTTTTAGTAGAGATGGGATTTCACCATGTTAGCCAGGATGGTCTTGATCTCCTGACCTCGTGATCCACCCGCCTCAGTCTCCCAAAGTGCTGGGATTACAGGCGTGAGCCACCATGCCTGGCCACCTCTAAACTTTTTCAAGCAAAGGGACTATAGTCTTTCTTTTCATTTCTTGCCACTCACTAACTGTGATCTTGTTTTTAATTTTTTATTGCCTCAGTTTTCCCAGCTGTAAAATGTGAAGAATAATGGCACATAGGGTTGCTGTGAAGATTAAGTGTATTTAAATGTTATAATGCCTAGGATAGTGTTTGGTGTGAGTCTACCTTCTAAGCAATAGCTATTACTACTGCCACTACTCTGCCACTACCACAGCCATCATCACCCATCCCACTGGCCTGGCATTCAGTGGACATTCCATGAGTGTTTGCTGAGCTAGACTGCTCATGGATTTGAACTTGTGGTGGGAAGTGTGCAATGTTACACAGGAGGGGAGCACAGACCCAGCCCTCCTGTGCTCGCTGTGCTTGCTACTCAGAACCTTGGCTTCCGTGACCATCTGAAGGGCTCAGAACGGACCTTTCAAGATTAGAATTCGGTAAGGAGAATTAGAGTAGCTCCCAGTTTCCAGATCCTTCCATCTAATGTTGGACCATGCCAAGACCTTCTGAATGGCTGCCCTCTTAGCCGACTTGACCCTTTATAACCTGGGTCCAGATCAAGAATCCAATGTCAGTTGGTTGAAATAGGACTTCTCTCCAGAGGTCCAGAGCCATACATCCAGCAGCCTATTGACCCCAGTGGCTTCACAGACATGTCCAGCCCAGTCTTTCCAACACCGGACACAGGATCTGCGCCCTCCCCGCCATGTCCCACCTCCACAGATGATACCACATTCATCTCCTGGATAAATTGGAAATCTGGGAGTCATTCTTCACACTTCCCCAGCTCTCATGATTCACCTGAGCAACGAGCATTTGGCACAGATTTCCTGTGGGCCAGGCACAGTGCCAACCACTGAGGTGGCAGTGGTCCCTGCCCTCCTGAAGCTTATAGTCAGATGCAGTACACAGAACTGGAACAATAATTGCACAAATAATGTAAAACAACCTGTGATATTGAAATAAAGAATAGGGTGCCATAAACCTATGTAACAAGACAGCCTGAGCTCACCCAGCGGTCAGGGAGGCCTCCCAAAGAAATAGTCAGTTTATCTTAGATCTGAAGAACAAATGAAGGGAGCTGAGCGCTGGGTGGGGACAGAGGGGGTGAGGATACTGCAGCAGAGTAAGAAACAAGAGCAAAACTGTGAGTAGAGAGGGAGGCACCAAGCACTCAACCCACTGGACTCAGACCAGCATGACTGGAGGACAGACAGCAAGGGAGAGAGGTTGGATTTGAGGCCGGAGGGCCAGGTCAGACCTTGGGGGCCCATCAAGGCCTGGGGTTTTACCTCAGACCAGTGGGAAGCTGCTGAACACATGACAAAGCCTCATTTGCATTTTAAAAATGTCACCCAGGATGCAGGGGAAAGATCGGGTTGAAGGATGCAGGGAAATCAATAAGGAAGCTTGTTGCAGTAGATGAGGCAAAAGATGTGATTTGGACTAATGGAATGGTGGGAGAGGTAGAGAGAGATGGAGGATCTGGAGACCACCTTAGGAGATAAAGACAGCAGGACTACAGTTCCCAGATTCTCTTGCAGCCAGGTGTGAGGTGTGACTAAATTCAGGGCAGTGGGGTGTGAGCAGGAGTGATAGGAACAACATCCAGTTTGTGCCCCTGAAGGGAGGGGTATGGCCTCCCCTTTCCCTTTTCCCTCCCCACTGGCTGGAATGGTGATGCAATGGTGGGAACTAGGGCAACAATCTTGGGCAAAGAGGAGGAAGCTGCTTTGTAAGGAGAGCAAAGCCACGTGATTTAGCAGGAGTCCTGCCCCCCCCCACCCCCCCTCCCCGCCACCCAACCCACCATTGCCCAAACCCGTGATTACGGAACTGGCATACCAGCCCTGAATTGCCTACTCACATTTTTATGTGAGGAAGAAAGCAATTTCTATTTTGTTTGGGCACTGCTATTTTGGGTCTCTCTGCTACAGCTGCTGAATCAAATATTCACAGAGTGGTGGATTACACATGAAGATGATGGAAAAGAGAGGGAAGGCTGGCTGGCCCTAAGGTCCCTGTCTTATACCACTGGATGGATGGTGGTCATGTTCATTGACACAGGGAGCCCTGGTTGGAGAAACAGACTTTGAGATGGAGGGAGGCAGTGGTGGTAAAGATTATGAACTTGACTTGGGCAAGTAAGTTTGAGGTACCTTGAGGGGAACACAGGGAGAAACATCAAAGGAGCAGGCAGGGCACTCAGAAGAGAGATGGAAGTTGGAAGAAAGTGTAATCAGAGGGTGAATTAATCTGCAGTTCTCAACCTTGACTGCAGAGGAGAACTTGGTAAATCCTGACACCTGGGTCCCAACCCAGAGATTCTGAGTTTATCAGGTCTGGGAAGCAGGCCTGGCATGGGCATGTTTTTAAAAGCTCCCCGGGTGATTGTAGTGTGCAGCCAGGGCTGAGAACCACCGGTATGGATGGCAATTGAAACCATGGGAGTGGATGAGATGGCCCAGGGAGGAAGGATAGAGTGAGAAATGAATCAATCTTCAGGTCCTGTCGATTGCAGTGCCTCTTACATCTTCTGGGCCCTGCTGGGATGTGAGAAAGAGCGGGTGACACGTAGCAACTGTCCAGCCATCCCCAGCACAGCACCCATATGGACTGTGGCAAGGAAAGCCAGATAGGAAGCACAGTAGTCCTCTCAGACAGGGCCTTGCAGTGACATCACTGGTCTGTCTCCTCCCTCCCTCCCAGGGCTGCCTCTTGGCCACTAGGAAGCTGCTCTGGTCTTCACAGCTGACCTGGCCACAGGCTGACAGGGAGTGGGCTCCCCTCTCCCTCCTGGGAAGGAGCCCCTGCCCAGGGCAAGACCACAAATGTCTGTCACTGCAGCTGATGACCCTGTCTTCAAGTGCCAGGCCAGGCTGCACGGCAAACACACAGATGAGCACTCAGGGACATCTACCACTTACTTATTATATGACCAGCCAGTTTTTTGTTTGTTTGTTTTTCTAGGCCTCAACTTGCTCATCTGTAAAAGGGAATAGCTATGCTCAACACTACCAAGAAGGTAGGTTTTGTTGTGAGCATCAAAGTCATTAATGAAACAATAAGAATTTATGAAGTACCTTTCATTGGGCCTACCTCTACTGTCTTTTGGATGAGAGTGGACAGAAGAGCAAGAGAGAGACAGAGAGATGAAGGGAACCTATAAAGTCCCTAGTGCTCTTAGGGAGCTTACAGAAGAATGTGCCAGACGCAAGTGAAAGCCCAGAAGGGAAAAAGCCCATAGCATTTAGGTCAGGAGGAGAATGTGGTTTACAGGGCTAGGGTCAGTGGGAAAGGGAGGATGCAGGGAGGCCCACCATAAGGATTTTCCAAAGGGTCAGCCAGACCCGGTTTTGAATGTCAGCGTTGCCACTCTCTGATTATGTGCCACTGGGAAAGTTACTCATTGCTTATCCTTTCTGAGCCTGTTTCTTCATCTCAAATTACTCAGCTTAATGCCTAGAATATAGTAGTAGTCAATAGTAAATACTAGCTCTTTTTGTTGTTAACAGGGTTATACCAAATTCAGAGGGCTGTGAGTGAACTTGCAAAATATCTGTCCTCGATTAGATGCTCACTATATATTGGTTCCTTTTCTTCATTTAAATTTAATCAAGCAAACCTTCAGTGTGGCCCAAGGGTAGCCCCAGAAGACTGTCAATGCTCTGTAACAGTGAGGTGTCCAGCAGCTTTGTGGCTTGTAGGGGAGAGGACTGTGGGAGACAGAGCTGGGGTGACCATCCACAAGTGTGAGAAAATGGTTATCCACCTAGGCTGCTAGGATAGGATGTGAAAGGGCAGACACAGGGCTAGGAGGACCTGTCTGACACAGGGAAGGTCTAGAAAGAATCATGCCCACAGTGGGTGGGTGTGGGAGGCACCCACTGGGCAGGAGCACTGTGGGAATGGGGAGGAAAGGAAAACCTAGAAGAAAACGTTTCCTGGATGGGCGGTACTGTGGTCTGAATGCGTCCCCCAGAATTCATTTGTTGAAACTTAATCGCCAATGTGATAGTACTAAGAGTTGGGATCTTTAGGAGGTGATTAAGTCATGAGGGTGGAGCCCTCTTGAATGGGATTAGTTCCCTCATAAAAGAGGCTGAAGGGGGTGCCCTAGTCCTTTTTGCCCTCTGCCTTCCACCTCAGGGGGACGCAGCAGCAAGGTATCATCTTAGAAGCAGAGAGCCAGCCTTCACCAGACCCGGAAACTTCCGGTGCCTTACTCTTGGACTTTCAGCCTCCAGAACTGTGAGGAATAAATTTTCATTATTTGGAAATGACCCAGCCTCAAGTATTTTGTTACAGCAGCACAAATGACTAAGGCAGGTGGGTACATGTATGGATGAATGGGTGGGCTCCTGGATCCCGTGTCCAGGCAGACTTGGATAATTGGCTGCTGAGCCCCTACCCTGATGCCTACTGGTTCTCCAGTCCCTACATCTTCCCCTGTTGCTGTGCCTCTGGGACCAGGATTGCCTATCCTGCCCTGTAGGAATTGCTCTCCCAATGTCTGGACTGTGGCACCACCCAGATCCCTGAGTTGGAGGATTCTCCCAGGGCTGGCTGCAACCTCAGCTCCCAGTCCCTCCACTGGGACATGCTGGCAGGTCCTAAGTAACTTGAAGGAGTCTTCCATGTCCCCTCTGCCCAGGCCCTGCTCTTTCCTTCTTCGGGGTCAGGGGGAGGGGGAAGCATCTCAATCTGAGGTTGTGTTTCCCTGTGCTCTGCAACCTCCATTAAGGGAGTTGCCTGACTTCCTCTCCCAGCACCTGACCTGCCTTCTTGATGACCAAGCTTCCTCCTCTGTGTTCAGAGCCTGGTCATGGTGTTGAAGTGCTCCTTGATGGGGTCTTGGAGTTCTCAGAGAAGATGCCAGCCTGATCTGAGTGTCCCTGAGGCCCCTTTGTGGTTCAAAGGCTTTCAAACATCGAGGTCAATGAGCTTGTTCTCCGGGCTGCAGCCTGAGCCTGGCCTCTTCACAGGGGTTGGCCCTGGGAGGTAAGAGAGAGGCAGCTTCTGCCTGTTTGATTTGGGGCCCTGGGCACAATTAGTTGAGGCTCCTGAAAGTTCTGGCACATGTATAGAGCTTCATCCATATTTGCTGAATAAATTATACCTGGAAGGGACCTTAAACACCACCTGATCTAAGCCCGTTTATTTTTTAGACAAGGGGGTGAAAAGTACTAACTTGCTGGGAGTAGAGAACATGATGGGTGGTTCCGCCTTCACCCTGTAGAAGGTCGTTCCCTTAGCACGTTCCTCTCAGAACCACAAAGCTAGGTTGGACTTGTGTGCCTCCCCTCCAGCAGGACACGCTCTTTCTCAGCCAACAACACATCCACTCTAGGTGTTTGCCTCTAACAGTGATCCGAAGACACTCTCCTGCCACACATACCCTAGTGATGCAGGAGGCAGTCTCCACGCCCCAAAGACATGAACTGTGGATGATGGAATCTCAGACAGAGGCCCTCCTTGTTAACATCACCCTCCCTGGCCAGCCCCCATGGGTGTGAGTGACCAGAAGATCCCAGCCACTCAGCAGAAGTAGAAGCAATTGGACTGCAGAAATCCATGAAAGAGAATGGATTTTCTTACTGTGTGCAGAGTCTTTAATTTCCTGTGTTTGCCCCCAGAGGGCTTTTTCATTGACAAAGCACTTGGTTCTGCGGGCAGTGCGGTTGAAGGGAAGCTGCTGATGGGGAAATTAGTGACAGGGAACGAGCAGAGGCTGGTAAGCTGGAATGGCAGATCAAGGAGGCGGTGGAAGAGACAAAACCAGGCCTGCGCTAGAGGTGGGGGGTGCCCAAGGCAGCCAAGAGTGGGCAGACTGAGGACAAAAGCCAGGTCGAGTGGTGCCAGGATCCAGGTGGCAGTGAGCAGATGTCAAACCAGAAACACGTGCTGCAGAGAACAGATTCCTGGAGACAGAGACCTTGTGAATCAGCTGAGAGACAGCTGGAGCGAGGGATGGGGGCCAAATGGAAACTTCTAGTGCCAGGGTCATGACACAGAAAGCTCAGATCAGAGTTTCTACCCACCTTTCCCCTCATGTCCTGAACCCCAAACTCTGTCAGAGCCCAGAGCTGAATGTGCTTTTCAAGGAGGAGAAACTTCTCTTATGGCCTAAGAAAGAAAGAGTAGTCTAGAGAAGATAGGGTTGACATGTTTAAGAGAGATCAGGGGAGGGAGTCCCACATCCACCCATTGTGGGCATGATTCTCCCTAGACCTTCCCTGTGTCTTTTGTCTTCACCCAAAAGAAGGATATGTTTATCTTTAAAGGATATTTATCTTAAGTACAGAAGTCACTTTGAAGCAGGTAGGGTTACCTGCTTCAAACGAGTGACCTGGGCCACCCTGCCCACACCTCAGGGCTTTCCTCCTGCCTCAGCTGGGGCCACTTGACACTCTCCTGCTCCTCCATGTCTTTTCAGGAACCAGAAATGCCTAGCTGCAGGAGCTCAGCATGAAGCTGGCCACCCTGGAGGGCTTGGGCCTGGAAATGAGCCCAGCTACCCAGATGCCCTACCTTGGGTCAATGAGCCCTGCTGCTATCTTGCTTGCTCCAGCCAGCCAGAGGCTGACAGGCAAAATGTGAGCGAGCCTGGAAACTGACCACACCCTCCCACTTGAGATACTTCTTCTCCTGCCTAGTCTTCCTTTTGCCTCACTGGAATCTCTCTCCCAGCCTCCTGCATTGATCCTTCTCCATGGCTCACCCTCTAACTGCTGGTATGCTTCAGGCTCTATCCTAGCAACCTTCTCTCCAACATCTACAATTTCTCTAGGTGATCGCATTGCCCCTCATGGCTTTAAATTCTATCAATGTACTAAGTCTGACCCCCAAATGTCTTTCTCCACCCCTGGTGTCCCTCTGCAAATCCAGCTGCTTTCTTATATGTCTATAGTCGTCTCAAACTTAGCAGGACAAACACAGAACTCTGGAGCTCTTCTTCCAAGGCCGTACCACCCCCAGCTTCCCCATCTCAGCAAAAGGCATCACCCCCCACCTCGCTGTTCACAGCAAAGCCCTACTGAGTGTTCTTGCTTTCATCCCTTCCCTTACACATCACCACGCCCACTCCATGAGTGAGTCCTGAGGAGTCCCTGGGAACGCTGAACCATCTCCCCTCTCTCCATGTGTTAGTCCATTTTATATTGCTAAGGAATATCTGACGCTGGGTAATTTCTAAAGAAAAGAGGTTTATTTGGCTTATAGTTCTGCAGGCTGTACAAGAAGCATGGCATCAGCACCTGCTTCTGGTGAGGCCTCAGGAAGCGTCCTATCATGGTGGAAGGGGAAGGGGGAGCAGGTGTGTCACATGGCGCGGGAGGGAGCAAGAAAGAGAAGAGGAAGTGCCAGGTGCCTTGAAACAGCCAGCTCCCAAGTGAACTAACAGCCAGAATCCACTCATTACCATGGGGAGGCCATGGAGTCGTTCACGTGGGATCTGCCCCCATGACCCAAACACCTCCCACTAGGCCCCACCTCCAACACTGAGGATCACATTTCAACATGAGATTTGGAGGAAACGAACATCCAAACTCTATCACTCTGTCACCACCATTTTCATCATAGCCAAGCCACCATCCTCCGGACATCCAGACCCTGGAACCAGCTCTATGTTTACTCCCTGTGTGGCCTTGGGCATGTTACTTAACCTCTCAGGGCCATAGTCCCCTCATATATAAGCTGAAAAATAGTAACAATAACTCCCTTATGAGATTGTTGTGAAAACTAAGTGAGGTACATAAAACAGAAGAGTGCTAGGACACAGGAACCGGTACAATGAGTATTATTGCTAGTCAACTCAATGCTGGGCAACAGAAATATAGTTTGTGGTCCATAAATGGGAATTATATATGGAGTGTTAAAAGTTCCAGTAGCCACATTATTAAAAAAAAATAAGTGGAATTAATTTTAATGATATATTTTATTTAACCCAACATATACACAATTTTATCATTTAAAAATGTAATCCATATAAAAATACAAGTGAGATATTGTATTCTTTGTATTGTGCTGAGTCTGAAATCTGATATTTTATACTCACAGAACTTCAGTTGGACTAGCCACATTTCAGGTTTTTGTTTTGTTTTGTTTTTTGAGACGAAGTCTTGTTCTGTTGCCCAGCCTGGAGTACAGTGGCAAGATCTCGGCTCACTGCAACCTCCACCTCCGGGGTTCAAGCAATTCTCCTGCCTCAACCTCCCGAGTAGCTAGGATTACAGGCACACACTACCATTCCCGGCTAACTTTTATTTTTAATAGAGATGGGGTTTCACCATGTTGGCCAGGCTGGTCTCAAACTCCTGACCTCAAATGATCCACCCACCTCAGCCTCCCAAAGTGCTGAGATTACAGGTGTGAGCCACCATGCCCGGTCATTTCAGGTATTCAAAAGTCACATGTGGCCAGTGGCTACTGCATTCAGCACAGGTCTAAGTAGTTGCGATGCTTCCCTTCTTCCTGTACAGTAGTTTCTCAACCTCTGCACCGCTGACATTTTGGACAAGCAGTGGAGACAAAATCTGAACCCAGAATGTATATAGAAAGAGCCACAGGCTAGAGTACAGTGACCCTGGGTTATTCTTTTTTTCTTCCTCTTCTTCTTCTTTTTTTTTTTTTTGAGACAGAGTCTCACTCTGTTGCCAGGCTGGAGTGCAGTAACGTGAACTTGCTCACTGCAAGCTCCGCCTCCTGAGTAGCTGGGACTACAGGCACCTGCCACCACGCCCGGCTAATTTTTTGTATTTTTTTTTAGTAGAGACGAGGTCTACTATTTTTTAGCCAGGATGGTCTCGATCTCCTGACCTCGTGATCCACCTGCCTCGGCCTCCCAAAGTGCTGGGATTACAGGCATGAGCCACCACGCCCAGCCCTGACCCTGAGTTATTCTGAAAGAGCAAGGACCCGGGGGGACTCCAACATCTTGAGCAGTTTCTCAACCTCAGTATTATTGACATTTAGGGCCAGATAATTCTTTGTTGGGAGTGGAGAGCTGTCTGCCCTGTGCATCACAGGATGTTTAGCAGCATCCCTGGCCTCTACGCACCAGCTGCCAGTAGCACTCCTATCCTCACACTCTGCTGACATTGCTAAAAATCCCTGGGGGTTGTGGGGACAACACCCGGTTGAGAGTCATTGTTCTAGAGTCTCTTCTGGGTCAGTTCCTCGAATGGCTTCTCATTGCACTGAGGAAAAAGTCCAGACCCCTCACAGTGGGTGACTGAGTCCCAAGATCCAGCCCCTGCCTCCAGAATGCATCCCCTCTTCTCTCCTCTGCATCCCCTACTCCTCCCAAGCCTCCTTGTTCAGTTCCCGGACAAGGCCAAGTTCTTTCCTTCAGTACAATCTTCTCCAACCTGGTCCCTTGACTTGCCCCACTTCTCCCCTTGATGCTTACGTTGCTGATTGCTTCATATCACTCTAGTCTCAGCTTAAAGCTCAGTGAGTCTTACCAGATACCTACCTCCCAACCCCAAATCTAACATCACTTTTCACCCACCATCCATCCTGTGGTTGAGTCTTTGCATGCTGTCTGATAATTTTTCTAGGTTACTATTGTCTGACTCTTTCCTCTAAGACACAAGTTCCAGGACCACAGGGACCTTGTCTATCTTGATATCACTCCCTTCCCAGCATCTGAAAGAGTGCCAGGCACTGGATAGGTGTTCTCAATTAATATTTGTTAAAGGAACCTATGCCCTTTCTGTACTGGCCTCTGGGTCTAGGCTCACGGTCAACAAACCCTCCCCCATGCAACCATGTCAGGAATCTCCCTTGATTTTCCAGTGTTTGGTCAAAGAGTTGCTGCCTCTCCAATTCTGCTTGGCAGACTGCTACATACAGCAATTGAGGTTCTGCTCCATTCAATGGCACCCTAGGGAGGTGTGAGGGACTGAAATTCATGCACTGCAGGGCCAGGACTGCCTAGAGAGGGCGTCTTTTATTCTAATTCACGAAAGGGGCCCTGAGGGCCGACAGCATCCTTGTCTATCTGGCTGCCTGATGGTGCCAGTTGCCCCCTCCCAAGGGAGCCCCCCACTGCAGCAGTTGTGCCTGCTGGTTCTGAAAGCCTCTTGGTCATTTGTGGGACCCAACCTGGATGGGGGAATGCCTGGATCTCTGCTCTTTACCTGAGGGTATGCTGTAGGTAGGACAGCACCTCCTTCCCTTACCCTTGGTCCGTGGGTGCCGCTCTCCCTGCCCAGCTACTCACATACAGAAGCAGCAGTCTGTAGGACTCTTTACTCTCTGCACATCCTGCCTTCAACCCCATGTCCCAGGGTCAGCTCCAGCTTCTGCCTCACTCAGGACAAGGGTGGAATGGTGTCGTCAATGCAGGAGTGGCTGTGATCTAAAACAGAACTGCCCAGCCTCCAGAGCCTGCAAGTCCTGGGAGCAGCAGAAAAAACTACAAGGGCAAAGCCATCCTGGGAGAAGAGTCCTCACCAGTGGCATGGAGTGAGCAGCAGCGGGTGGTTTGGAGCAAATGGCCCTGGAGACATCAGCTAATAAATGCCCTTGAGACATCCACCCTTCAAAGTCCTTCAGTGGCAGTGTGGGCGTCTGTCTGAAGGCCATTAGCCATGAAAGCCTGTCCATTCCTCAGGCCTCTGTCATCCAGGCTGGGTTCTTGTCTTAGACCATTTGTCTGGAGGGTCAGAGACCTGGCCCCTCCCATTTGATAGATGGGGAAACTGAGGCCCACAGCTGAGAAACTCCAAAGAGAGTGTTCTAGGAAGCAGGGGTCACTGAGAGGGCAGTGTTGGGAGGATGAGATGGGAGGGGGCAGCTGGGGCCTCTTAGCTACTTTCCCAGGCCCCCGGGCTCCGGCGCCCCACCCCTCCCAACTCAGCCTTTGTCTGATTTGCTCCCTGTGACAGCTGGGGAGGCTGGGCCTCACCCTGGCTCCTGCCATCAGCCATCTCTGTGTGGCACTAAAGATCTGCGCGGGAGCCAGGCCCGGCAGCAGGCTTGGCAGGCAGCTCTGCGTTGCCCGGGAGACCACGGAGGAGGAAATCTGCGCCACACGGCTACCGAGGGCCAGATGGCCGGTGGTCCCAGAGGTGCCTCTCCCAGGGGCCACAGCCGCATGTACACACTGCTGTGGTGCCATGGATGCTGTGGGGTGGATGCAGAAACTGAGGTGCAGGGGGTGAGGGGCAGATTCATTGCCACTGAAGGTGTGTGGCCAGGAGCTGAGGACAGAGCCCGGGCCCTTCCTCCCGCACGGGGCGCTGATGGCCTCACGAGGCTGTAGCCAAGAACATGGTCAGAGGGGCACATAGGTCTCTGTGGCCAGGTCTCTCAGGCCCCCACCTGGGCCCCTCTGGGAGCTAAATTTCCCTCTGGAAAGGCCTCAGACTCTATCAAAGACCTCCATTAACCCTTGCCCTTGGGAGTAGCTGCCTTGTGTAGGCCCAGAGTCTGAGGAAGGCTTCCAGCTCTGGAAGCATAGGATATAAGTGGGCAAGCACTGAGAGGCAGAGGCTGGGCTCTGTGTTAGGCCCAGTGGGAAGTCAGAAAAGAAGTGCTGAGATTGGGAGGCAGGACCCATAACCAGAGAACCGAGAGCTGGCTGGGCCATGGAGATGGGAAGTCCACCAGCTTCATTCCACATGGGAGAAAATCAGGGTGTGCTGGGTGAGGGGAAGGTGCAAGTCTCTCAGGAAGGCTGTCTCTGGCCTGGTCTTCCTTCCTTGAAGCGGGACTGGGGGAGAAAGAGAACAGAGAAGGGCCCACTGCAACCTGTCTGCAGGTGTCAGGCCTCTTCAGACCTCCAGAGACTCACCCACAAAAGAAGACCCACGATCCTCAGGTGGGCACAGCTGTTCTGCTCAAGGTGATTCTAACATAGCCGTTCCTCAGCCCTGCTATGTCTGGGATCCGAACCTTCCAGCCCAGTGCCTAGAAATGCTGAGCAGCCGAAGGCCCTGGGGTCCGGCCCTCAGAGCACCTATGACCTGCCTTCAGACAGCCCCGAGGCTGGTGGGTGACTCAACCACTTCCTCCAAAACATGAGTCAGTGAAGAGCCCAGACCTGGGCCTGCGCAAGGGTTGGAAGGTGAGGCTGAGACTCCTGGGGCTGGGAGCCGGTGGGGTGGGGCCATCAGGAAGGGATGGGGAAGCTGTGGGAGTCTTCCCAGAGAAGGGGAGGGAGAGAGCACAGCCAGCCCTGTCCCCACCTTTTGTGGAATGTCTGGAAATACCCGGCAAAGCTCCTAGCCAGGATCGTGATGGGCCCCTTCCGGTATAGCAGGGGATGGCTTGAAGCTCTTCAGCTCTGGCACTCAAACATAAATTAAACGGGGAGAGGAGTCGGGCAGCCTCTCAAGGTTCACATAACTGAGCTAAATCACTCTACAGCCCGCTCCTCCGTGGCGCAAACGGAAATCCCCCCACCTGCTGGAGCTTGTCACGCAGGCAGGGCAGCGTCTGCTCCCTGAGAGCTCCGAGCTGCCTGCAGCCCAGAGCCTCCCGCCCCCAGCCCCCGCCTGCTGCCTGAGCTGTCAGCCTGACTCCCAAACAGGCTGATTATCCCCATCTGGGGAAAACAAAACATGTCAGCAGCGGCGCCTGAGAAGAGGGCTGTCTTCTTAGTGAGAAGTAATCTGAGGAAAACTCCCAGCTCTGATCTACAATAGGAAGTGAGTGAGTGACCTTGCTGTTCTTGACATTGCTTTCTCCTGATAGGGACACAGGCAGGCCTCCACCAGCATCTCCTCCTCTGAGAAGCCTTCTGGGCCTGGGCTGACCCTGCCCAGGCTCTCTGCAGGGTCCCCTGACCCTCCCAGCGCCCACTGTGAAATTTCAGTCAATATTCCCCTGTGTGGCCCTAGAGCTTCCGTCTATTTCAGAATGAGACTGTGGGTCACACCGTTTGTTGCTTTGTAGGGATTTTGGAGATGGCTCTAGGCTAGAAGACTTGTGGACTCCTCCAGGAAGAATGTTCCGGTGGAATGGGGAAGCCTGGGCAGGCCATTGGGATGCAGTGCAGCTATAGATCCAGCTTGTCTCCCTTTGGGGAAAAAAATAATCATGACTTGGATCTTCATACCCTTCACTATTTCCTGTCTCCGTGCTTCCCCACGGGTTCCCTCCACCTGGGATACCTACATTTCTTCTATCTTAGTTGCCCCTAAGACCCTAGTCCAAAAACAAAACCCCAACCCTCCCTAGCTGAAGGGGTCCTCCTGCCTCCAGTGAGCCTTTGCACCTCTAGCTGGCATGGTATTCATTTGAGGAGATGGCAGCCTGGGCTGCTGTGGTCTCACCTGTCAGTCCCTGGATCCAGCCTAGGGCCAGAAATGGTCAGTGTCCTGGAAACATGCTAAGTGAGTGAAAGTGAAAGTTTGCTCTCTCCCAGCCTGGCCTCTCTCACGGCTTCCACCTGTGTTAGCTGCTGGGGCTGTCACCTCCATCTTCTCCCCAGTTTCTAAGGAGGACCCTTGTCATGACACTTTATCCAGGGCCCTCCTGCCTGTCCTCTCAGGGAGGGAAACTAACATTCCCTAACTCCAACATGCCTCCATCCTGCCAGGTAAAATGATAAGCATTTTACACACTTATCTAATCTAACACTCAGAGCAACAATGCTGTGTATTTGCTGTAATGTTAGCCACCTTACAGATGCAAAAACTGAGGCTCCGAGAAGATACAGACCTGCCCAAGGTCCTCAGTGGCAGAGTGAGGATCAGTGTTCCAAGTCGCTTGTTTCCGAGCCAGGGCTCTTTCCTCTGCAATAGGCCACCTCATTCAACCTTCAACCAGAGTTCCGGTGACCAAGCTTCAGACAAAGAGGGCTGCTCCTGGGAGATCCCGCACACCACAGCTCCCCTCCAGGGTGGACACTCATTATTATTAGCTAACTGTTCTGAGCTTTTACCATATGTTGCATACAGGGCTAAGTGTTTTGCATAAATTGACACATGATAAATTGCAGAAGAGGAAACTGAGGCACAGAGAGATTAGCAAACTTGCTGAAGCTCATAGCTATTACATGGCAGTCTATCTTCTTAATAGCATTCAGGCTGTGTGACACAGAAAATGTGGGCTATCTGCCTTTACTCTGCAGCTACACAGAATGCCCCCACACCGTTGTGGCAGGGTGTGAGATCCCCTCTCCATGCTGCCTGCAGCTCCTGAGGGTAGCCCCAGAGTCCACCACCCTCTCTCTCCAAACTCCCATCCTGACCATGAGCTTGTCAAGGGCGGGGGCCAAATTCAGCCTCCTTCATTTCCTCCCACAAGGGAGCAGATACCAGAGTCAAACGAAAAGGGAGCATAATGATTTTACATGTGCATTTATGATGTTTACTCTTCCTGCTTCCAGAGCAAATGTAAGGTGGTTTAGAATATTGAAATGCATAATTAGGACAATAAAATTAGTCTTTAAAACAGAGCTGTTGGGATACAATCAGCAGGCAGGAAGATGGAGTTCTATCAGGCAGCTGGGAGGAATCAGGCTGGGATGTAAGAACTTGGGTTTGTGTCCCTGGCTGTGCCACAAACAACCTTGTGTAAGTAACTCCTTCTTTCTTAAGTCTCAGTGTGCCTATCCATAAAACAGGCAGGCCAAATAGAGAATGCAGAGGGAATGAAGTCGAGGGACAGTTTTTCAAACTCTACTACCTGGAGCCCTAGGAGTTCATCAAGGACACTTAGTGGCGGATACCGGTGGGCAGGAAGAGCAGGGTCAATAAGTGGGCCCAGGCCTTCCACCCACACTGCAATCAGACTGACTACTTTCATCTGTTTTAGTCATTTGAGCTTCTAAGATGCCCAGTCCTTTGAGCTGCTAAAAATGTTTGAGAAACCACACTGGACAAGACTTTCTTTAAAGACCTTTCCATGTTTAAGCCCCTCTGCTTTTCTTCTTGTTGCCAGCTTGCCTACCCACAGCAAGCCTCAGCTCTGGTCATAGCCTGGCATTCCTGATCTTGGAAGGACGTTTGAGCACAGGGCTGAGATATGGGCATCCCTTGGGGAGGGGGCTATAGTTCAGGGGTTCACACGTGGTGGAGGTTGCTAAAGTGGAAGCCAGGATCCTTTCCTCTCCAGGTAGGAGCTCACTCTCTGTCCCCAAGACCCAAGACTTGGGCATCGGTCTAGGGAGCTGATATGGTTTGAATTTGTGTCCCTGCCCAAATCTCATGTCGAATTGGAGGAGGGGCTTGGTGGGAGGTGATTGGATCATGGGGTTGGATTTCTCCCAAATCCATGGGGCTGGATTTCTCCCATTTCTCCCATGGCTGTTCTTGTGATAGTGAGTGAGTTCTCATGAGATCTCATGGTTTGAAAGTGTGTGGCACTTCCCCCTTTGCTCTCTCTCTCTCCTACCACCATGTGAAGAAGGTGCTTGCTTCCCCTCTGCCTTTTGCCATGATTGTAAATTTCCTGAGGCCTCCCAGCCATGCTTCCTATTAAACCTGCGGAACTGTGAGTCAACTAAACCTCTTTTCTTCATAAATTACCCAGTCTCAGGTAGTTCTTGTTAGGAAAATATGAAGGAAGAGAGAGAGAAGGCAACTCGATGGCCAAACAGGTTTATTTACAGGAATAAGCCTGTGAGGGGTCCCAGTCAGGAATCTGGCTGAGACCCTGATTGCTTACAAACTGAGGTTTTTATAATAAATTTCTATAGGAGAGGGGTTGGGGAAGTGCTGGCAGGTAGGAACCTTCTCCAGGGGACTGGAGAAGGATGTGGTGGTAAGGGCCATCAGGCTCTGCTGTGGTTAGGGTTGTTACGCTCTATTAAAAGTATGGGCAAGGTTGACACTTGCTTTGTTTCTGGGAACACCATCACCAAGGTAGAAAACACAGTCACCAATGTAGAAAAATGGCATCACTATTGTTAGTCCCCATATTTCTTTACAGCAGTGTGAGAAGGGACGAATACAGGAGCCATAGATTTCAAGGGTCCTCCCTCACCCCTCCTCAGCCCACGTCTGCAGGGCCTCCGTGCTGCAGGCAAGCATAGGCTGCTGAAGGAGATCACATCAGACATAGGTGAACACGCAGATGGTCCAGATAAGTGCCTGTCCACCAGTGGGACTGGATGTTCCAGGTCCAGTGGCTGCAAGGATGACCCAGTCACTGCCCAGATCACCAGGTGGCCCCTACATGTGCCTCAAGGAGGCTGTGCCATCAGCTCCCCACTACCAAGAGTGCAGGCTCCCTCCCTCAACCTTTGCCATAGCTGTGAGCACTGATTTTTGACCACTGTGATGGGGAGGGCAACACAGAGCCATTCATGCTCCCCCAGCCAGTGCTCCTATAGCCAACTTGCTGGTGGACTTTGTCACTTCAAAGTCTAGTCTCAGCCTCAGCCTCCTATTAAAAGTCTAAGCCCCGAAGCCCAGTCATAAGCGATCCATGAAATCAAAGGTCTGAGCTGCAGCATAAAATTCAAGTTCAGTCTGAGTACTCCTGTACTCCTGGAAAGAGAAAGTTCTAGGTCCTGGGAGGGGGCAGGAATGAGGATACACTCAGGCCTGTGGTGGTCTAGTCCTCTGGCCCTGTAGGTGGGAGGAAGAGAGAAAAGCAGGTAGGAGGGCAGATGGCCAAGACCCAGGGCAAATGCGCTGGGAGAGGGTAGAGCTGCTGTGAGTCAGCTTCCCCATCCATGAGCACAAGATGGGACTTTGGGGTCCCGGAGTAATGCAGCCCCACATTCTTTCCAGGACAGCTTGGAGACCCCAGCCTACCCAAGGGGTGCTGACAATAGCAGACCTGACTTGGCTTCTGAGACTTGGGCTTTTCCATCAGCAGCCCCCAGGAGGACTCAGAGTCCCCATGACCTCCTGGTCACTGGGCCTGCTAGCCTCATGCCTCACCTTACTCTGTCTCTGTAGCACTGGACACCTATGACCACGCCCCTCAGCCTCCTTGATCCTACCCACTGCCACTGCCTCCCTGGGTAAGCCTCGCCCCTCCCCTTCAAGGAGGGTAGTCCCCAGGGTGTGGGTCCTGACCTTCTTGTCCTTCTTGCCAGTAACTCTCAGCCAACACTTGAACTGGTGGGACACAGCACAATCTCTGTGGGACGGGGGACTGTGTAATTAGAGATGTCTCCCAAGGGGGTCCAGAACTCGGCGTAGGGAGTACAGGGCAAGCCGCCCTCCAACATCTGGAAAGGCCACTTCATGCCATTGGCCCTTACCTGGCCTGATCAACAGCTTTGTCTCAGGGGAATATCTCTGGGGCCCCGGTGGTTCTGGGTGAGTTTTGTACCATGTCTTGTTGGGGGAGGGGTTTAGGAGCCTGCATCTTGCAGGGGAGAAGTCTAGGCCAGGTCCCTTGACTCTGGCATTTTCTTCTCCCCTCCGGCATCTACCTGGGACTGATGGCTGCTCTCGGACCTTGCTGACACCCTTTGATTTGGAAGCTGTTCTCTTCCTCCCTGCTCCATGTGCTGCTCATCACCCGCCTTTCTCCTGAACTGTAGGCTGAAAGCTCCAGGCCATTTTAGTCCAATTTTCTCCTCAAATAGGCAGGTGATTGTAGCATTAAGACCTGGTACATGCTGTTCAGAATCAGCAAGGAGCAATAAGTGGGACAGATAATGAGAGCTGTCGGGCAGGAACTGAACATGTCCTCTCTCCTCCCCACCATGTCCCCAGCCCTCAACACCCCCTAAGGTTTCTCTCCAGAGATCAAATTGAAAGGAGTCTCCTCAGGCACAGGAAGTCCCAGCCTCCCCAGCTGGTGAGATCCTCCATGTGGCTCTGGGCAAACTACCTGTTTTATCTCAACCTTAGTTTCCTCATCTGTACAACGGACATTAATATCTCCCTCAAAGGGTGAGAAATGTTTTTTAAAGCCAAGGAGGAAGCCAGTCATTGGAAACAGTCGCTGTTACAGTCCGTCATCAGCATGGATTCTCTCACCATCCACGGCAGGCTGTCTGAGCCAGGCTCATTCTCCTCTTTTCTGTGAATAAGGAGACAGGTGTGCAGGAGTTAAAAGTTGCCTGCTGTCTCTGCATCTGTTTGAAGCACCCCAAGCAATAATAGTACATATTTGGCTGGGTGTAGTGTCTCACATTTGTAATCCCAGCACTTTGGGAGGCAGAGAGGGGTGGATCATCTAATGTCAGGAGTTCGAGACCAGCCTGGCAAACATGGTGAAACCTTGTCTCTACAAAAAATACAAAAATTAGCCTTGCGTGGTGTCGCATGCCTGTAATCCCAGCTACTCAGGAGACTGAGGCAGGAGAATCACTTGAACCCAGGAGGCAGAGGTTACAGTGAGCTAAGATTGTGCCATTGCACTCCAGCCTGGGTGAAAGAGTGAGACCCATGTCAAAAATAAAAATAATAATAATAATACATATTTATGCAGACCCTATGATGCCCCAGGCTCAGTATTCTACTTAGATTATCTCATTCAAACATCACATCACCACCTTGAGATGGTTATTTTATTATCTCCAGCTTATAGATGGACAAACTGAGGCAGACAGCATTCAAGCTAGTTGCCCCAAGAATCATTTAGTCAGCAGCAGGCAGATATTTGAGCTCAGACAATCTGATCTCCGACGCACACTAGGCCATGCCCCCTCACAGACCACTCGATGCCCCGTGACTCCAAGGACCAGTCACCTGGAGAGAGAGGGAATGAACCTGGATGGCTCAGAGTGGTCACCAGCTCATGTGAACCAGGAGTCGTTCCTGAAGAAGGTACATTTTTAGCATTTCCTATAAACAGGTAGATTCTGTTTTGTCTGACCAACGGTAAGGAATGGGGACAACAAAACCCTTCTGGGCCCTCCGTCTCTTCTCCCTTCCGCCTCCCTCTTGGCCTCTTTCTTTTCTCCAGGTCTCCACCCTACCCTTCCCCTCCCTCCATACTTTTCCACCTGGAGCTGCCTCTGGCTCACTCATCCTGTTCTCTCCCTTTTGTGTTTCCCCAAATCTCCATATGTCTACCTGCACCTCCCCCATGAAAGTGGCTTCCCGTCCCAGACAAGGACAGAGTGTGAGAATGAGGAGAGTGTGTCGCTGCTCACCCTGGCTGCAGAGCTTACAGCACAAAAGCCAGCATGTGCAGATCTTGGGCTCAAACATCCTGGACCCCCGCCCCACCTTCTCTGGTCACTTCTGGACAGAGAGTCCCAGCTAGCCAGAAGTGACACCCATGCCTAGCCTCTCCTCCAACACACCTGCCCCTTCTCTCTCTCCTCTCTTCTTTCCATGTACCTTCCTCCTGCATTCATTCATTCATTCTGCAAACACTGATCCAATGCCGATTCTGTGCCAGGTACGAGGCCTGGGCCTGGGGGTCAGAGGTGAAAAGGACACAGCCCAGGCCCCGGGAGGCAGAGGAGTGGCAATTCCTCGCGTTGTGTGAAGGGCATACAGAGGCTTCCACAGAGAGGCTCGCGGAGCCTGAGAAATGGGCCTGTTCTCTGGTATTTGGAAAGCCTCCTGGTGCATTTCCTGGTGACCCTGAGCTGATTCATCTCATTTGAACATGGACATGTTGATGACCTACCTACCAGGGCATTGATGACATCTGTTCTGAGGCTTGAAGGAGGATCAGGAACTCCTGGGGATGGGCCCATCCTCACCCAATTTCTACCCTGCCCCACACTCCTGTCCCCAGCCAGCATGGCTGATGCCCAGGGAGGCCAGGGGCACGGACAAGGAAGGGCAGGCGCTGCTCCCCCAGCTCTCTGACTGAGCTGGAAAGAAGGCACAGAGTTCTCCCTTCCCAGTTGGGAAGCCTCCACCCATTCTCTCTTTCATAGGAAATTCTCCTTCACCAAGACCAGCACCAGCTTCCAGCTGGGCCCTCACCCTGTACCCCTGCACCTCACATCTGGGCACTGACTTGGCCTTCTGGGGTCCTCACCCTGATCCATAACCAGCTTCCTATCAGCATGGCCTTGTCCTGGGTGACAGGCTAGGGTCAGGAGATGGGGGACAAGGAGGAGAGGAAAGTCCAGATCCTCACCTGGTGTCAAGTACTCCTGCCTCACATCTTCCCAGGTCCCCCCGACCCCCCACCCCCACCCCACCCCAAAATGGTCAGCTCCTCCTCCTGCTGGCATTGGTGGTGCTAAGGAGGAAGTGTGGGTGAGCATGGGGCCTTCTGACCTCCCTCCTGGTTCATGAAGTGGTAGGAAGTGGGAGACCACAGGAGCTGGGAGGGGCCCCTGGCAGATAGCAGGAGCTCTAAAGGTTCTGGGGGGATGCTGGGGGAATGAACTCAGGAGTCCCCCAGCAGCTCAGAAGTGGCTTTGGTCTTCTGCTTGGGCCCAGGTGAGAGCCAAGAGGAAAGATTAACTCTCTTGCACCCTGCTCCTCAGAGGACCTGACTGCTCCTTACCACAGGAAGACAACCTTATACAAGGCTCTTTATTTAACAGATGAGGAAACTAAGACCAAAGAGGCTATGTGAGGCACAGATCAAGTTCCTTGGGATGCACCAGATGATGTGGGCCCTGTGGCTGTGGTGGGCTGTGGGGTGGGCATTGCTGCTCATGATGAATGCCACCTCCTTCCCCAGAAGAGGAAGAATAGAGGTGGCCCCCACTGAGTATTGCAGAAGAGTAGCCGTTGCTACCCACCTGCCAGGCCCAGAGAGTGCAAAGCCGATTCCAGCAAGACTTTGCCTCCCATTACCAGCCCTCTCTCCCACCTCCCTCCTGCCCTACTCACACCCAGGAGGGGTCAGTAACTGGCTTGTAAACTGGAGGGTGGCTGGAAGAGAGAAGGTCAAGGAGAACAAAGAAACTGGACATGTCCCCACCCCCTGCCCCTTCCACTGCAGGTTCCAGCCCTAAGTGGGGCATGGGGAAAAGATGCGCCATTAAATCAATTTCAGAATTTTAGTGAACATCTTGTCTGTGACATAGGAGTGAGCACAAAAGACATGGGATCTGCCTGAGTTTTCAGCTCATAAAGCAAGCAAAGATTTCTCCCATAATACAGTTTAAAAGGGGCTGTGTGATACAAAAATAAAATGTCTTTTCAATAGACCCAAACCCTGCTTGTTCTGGTGCCTGTCCCAATAAATGTGGGCTAAAATTAACATCATTCCCAAACCTTTGTGGTCTCGTCTCACCTCGATGGGACACATCGCTTGTCATGTACTCACAGGAGCACATACATTCTTGGGTCATCCTTCTGTTTATCTGCCCTGGGTACCTCCAGCTGCAGCTTGCCACTAACCCATTCAGTGCCTTTGGCTAAGGAGGTCTCTGCCCCACTGGGCTCCAGTTTCCCTATCTGTAGCAGGATGAGACAAATGAGACCATTTCTAAGGGCTTGGTTTATCTTAACTGTTCAGGGTAACAGCAGGGGTTCCCTCATCAGTGATCTTGAGAAGTCTTGGGTCTAGGTGGGCAGAGGAAGCTGGAATGAGAACAATAGTAAGGAAAAAGGCAAAATCAGGGAACTCTACATAATCCGGATTTCTGGCTTTGTCTAAGCAGTTGGACTCTGGCAGCATTGACCCAGCATGTGACAGCAGTCAGATGCAGCATGTAAAACAGTCCCTTCATCCAGAACCAAAGCTCTCCCCTTAACCACACTCCTTACCAATCCCCATTGCTCCCCATCCCTAATGCCAGCTGCATTCTACCACTGGACCTGAGCTGTTGCTTTAGTAGAGAATGATTACTCTGTCACTGTGTCACTATCAAAGGTAGAAAATTGAACTGGAGGATGAGAGGACTTGTGTGTTTCAGAAAAGATAGCAAAAGGAGACTATTTCCTTGGAAAGTACAACATGTCGACCCACCACTTGCCTGGTCCTGTGCTCTTATTGGATGTCCCAGCCTGAGGCTTCTAGCAATTGAATCGGGGTTTTCAAGCCAGTCAGAGGACCGCCTGGCCCTGCCCTACTTGCTGCTCCCTGCTGCCCCAACAGGACTGAGGGGTCTGCACAGGCTCCAAGCCTGCTGACATTCTCTGGGGTGCTCCCTCCTCCCCTTTCTTCACCCAAGCTAAGACAACCTTCTCTAGACCCAGAACCTCCTGTGGCAGCAGGGGAAGCCCATGCCTCCTCCCAAAAGTAAGAATGCTTGCACGGCAGACGCGGGAGCCCACCTGGAGCCAGGCTGGGCAGGTGAGACGTGGGGCACTAAGGGGCCTTCCTGGGTGAGGGTCTTTCCTGGGACCCTCACTCTTTACCGCCCGCAGATTCCCACTTGCAGAACCAGCCGATACTAGAATTAATTCAGCCCCCTCAGGCCCTCTCCCTCCCTCCCTCTGCTGGAGTTCCCACGACAACCAGAGTTCACCTTTGATGCCAAAAACACTGCAAAAACAACAAAACTCCACCCTCCACTAGGAGGGAAGTGGGGCAAGGCCCTTCCTCCATATCCCCCCCAAAAGAAGCACAGGGCTGGGAATTTGGGAATCTGCAAGGGACTGGAGGCCGAGTGGGTGAGGCAATTCCAAAGGGACTTTTCCATTTTCCCTCCTGGGCTGCACTCCGTTTTCTGCATACTCACTGGTGGCTTACAGCTGACCCAGGGTTCTCTATAGTATCCATCTGATCTGGCGCTATTCGGGATGGTGGGCAGAGGACTGTGGGGGAGGGGGCAGTGCAAGGCTCAGAGGAGAAGCCATAGCCCAGGTATGTAGGTTCAGAAAGAGCCCAAGCTGCCCCACTCTGCCTGGCCCAGGCTGTGTGACCTCAGACAAGGCATCTCCCTCTCTGGTTCCCTAAATCCTCCCACTTCACTCCCTATCCCCCCCTACTTCCTTCATTCACACCAAGGTATAAGTGACTGATAAGTCTTCAAGTGGCATGAGGAGTGGGCCTGTGACAGTGGCATTTCAGTCTTGAGGAGCCAGGCTGAACAACGGGGAGCATTTTTAACTTTTCTGAGATCGCACAGATGAAGAAGGGAGTGAGTCTGACTCTCTGCCCAACCCCAGCCACTGCCCACACCAGTCCCTTCAGGGGACAAACCACCAGCATGGGCCACTGCCTGAATGCTCACCATGTGAGCTGAAGGACAGTCATCACCCACATCTTGCCCTCCATCCCATTCCCCTAGGATGGGGCAGCTTCTGAAAAGCAGCGGTTGGGCAGCAGGAGTGGGGAGGAGTGTTGGGGGAGGAACAGTGGGACTGAGGTGATGGGAAAGGACAGACAGTGAGCCTTAGAGCCCGTATTTGGACCTGTGAGCAGAGAGAAGTGGCATCTGGTCCTAGCTCTGCCCTCAGCTCCCTCAGCACAGTGTCCCCTCCCTGGGCCTCAACCTCCTGAACAAGGAGAGAATTGGATGAACAGTGGTGGAGAGCACGACATGATGATGTCCCACCAGACTGCACCTCTGTGGGACCTTGCCTTCACCTGAGACCCCAGGCTCCCAATTCAGGTTGTGGAATGAAGGAAGGAAGGGTGAGGAGGAAGGAGAGGTGGTGGGCGTGGAGGTCAGGAGCAGAGGCAGGTGGGGGGTGCTGAGACCCAGCAGGTGGCCAAGGCCCAGCCAATGGGGGCAGGTCAAGGAGCTGCCTCTACCTGGGGCCTCATGGTCCCTGAGTTAGGGCTGGGAAGGGAAGCTAAGAGACAGAAGGAAGTTGTTGTGCCCTGTGGGATTTACACCTGCCCCTAAAGCCCAAGAGGGGCTTTAGACACTCACTGACAGATAGGGAGACCCCCAGGTAAACAGTTACGGCTCCATCCCTGCATGGGAGGTGGAAGCTCTCCTTAGGGAGCTTCAGGAGAGAGTAATGAGGTGGGTGAGTAGGATTCAGCTCTCCCTGAACGTGAGCTATCTGAGCAGAAGAGGCGTCCCAGAGAAAGTGACAGCAGAACTAAGGCCAGCATGAAGACCTCATGGGGCAAAAAGCAGGGCAGCAGCTGGCAGGCAGAGAGGGCCTAGCAAAACCTAGAGGATGGCAACAGCCAGGAGCATGGGGGACCCATGGGAAGGGTGTGTGTGCATGTGCATATATATGTACCTTGTGTCCACATATGTGTGTGCACATGTGCGCACATACATGCATGTGTGTGTGCATGTGTTTGTGTGTGTATGACTGAGAAAAATAGAGAAGTGGGAAGGGGCCACAGCATGCAAGGCTCAGGCTCCTGAAAGCCTTGGCAATCCTACAGTGGAGAGGGCAGATTGGGAGGAGATTAGCAGGACACAAGGGGACCAGCCAAGAAGCTGTGACTGTCCAGAGCAGAAGGCACAGCTCACCTCTAGCACCCTGACACAATTCCACCCAGAAAATCTTTCCTGAGTGCACACTTTGTGATAACTGGCAACACTTTTGTAAGGCTCCTGTGTGCTGGACACAGTTCTAAGCACTTTGCATGCACTAGCTGGTTTAATCTGTACAACAATCTAATTTGCTAGTGTTCTATTCATACACATTTTATAGGTGAGAACACTGAGGCATGCAACAGTGATGGAACTCTGGTTTTCAAATCCAGGTAGCTGCTCCAAAGTCTCTGCCCTTGGCCATCCTGTGCTCCTGTCTCCTGCCCACCTGGCACAGGCAATGTGCCAGGTGGGGGCAAATAAAACATAGACCAGACATGCTGGAGCCTAACCTATGGCTGTCAGGAGTGGGAGGAATAGTGAGAAGAAAGTGGCTTGGGGAAATACTGGGAGATGACGTTTCATTAAGAGGCTATGGGGGGAGCAGTGACAGCAGTGGCAGTGGCAGTGGGGAAAGGGCTGGGGCACTGCCAGGGACTGTTCTCCACTGAGGTGGCTGCACCTCACTGAGCTTCTCACTGAGGCCCAGGTGGAGGCGGAGGAGTCGGCACACACTAGTGACAGTTTCCCCACCCACCCAGCCCTGGATCTGTGCCCAGCCTCTCGGAGGTCCCAATTAGAGCTGCAATGGGAAGACTGTGAAAGCAGAGAGGTGCAACAGGAGGGGCACAGCCACCATCACAGCAAGAGCAGCAGAAGAAATGTCCCCGCTTACTCTGGACACACCTTTCTCCTTGGGGTCTGTGGTGACCCAGACCTGGGTCCCGCTGAGGCCAGAGCACAGTCATTGATTGACAGGGACTACTCACTCATCACAGCCTCCTGAAAACCAAGGCCATTCTCCCTCCTCAGGTAAAATGCTGATCCCTGCCCAGACCACAATGGACTTCACCCATCCATAATTTAACAAGTACTTAACACTAAATATCTTGTAACATTAACTTATAACCTGTATAATTATAAAATATATTTCTATGAGTACATAATATACAATCTGTATATAATTATAAATTAATTATAACATTAATTAACACGTTTAACAACTCCATGCCTACTTTCTGCCAGGCACTGGGCCGGCCTCCGGAGGCAGAGTGGGCAGGTTCACACACCCTGGGCAGGGCAGTCACGAGCCTGCTTTCACAGAGCTTGCAGTGTGATGGGAAGACAGGACAAGGCCGGGGAGGATGCTGCAGCATGAAAAAGGATGGGCAGAAGGGACACCCGTGCAATTTTGGTGAGGTGGGGAGGGCTGCAGTGCTGTGGAAGCCTTCCTGGAGAAGTGACATTTAAGCTGACACCTGATGAAGAAGGGAGGTCAGGCAGAGGAAAAGAGGCGAGGAGAAGGAGAAGACAGGGAGAAGAGACAGGGACAACTCTGAGGGCTCAAGGTGAGATGTCAAGTGTGATGAGCACTATTTGGACTCCAGAGCACTCAGGGTGGGAAGCGGGGATGCAGCAGATGGGCCTGACGACAAGCCTCCTGGGCTGGGGCGGTGAGGAGCTGCCAGGGAGCTTCCGTGTGTATTTGGGCATGAGCATCATGATGAGATTGACAGAGGTCTCTCTGAGCCAAACTTGGAAGAACGACACCACTTAAGAGGCAGCTGCAGTGCAGTGGAGAACCGATGCATGGGCCAGACTGGTCAAGGTGGCAGTGAAAGGGGGTGACCAGAATCAAGAGGAAGTGGAATTTGAAGTGCGTGATGGCTGCCTGTCTTGGTGGGATGCATAAGGTGAATGGCAGGATTATTCCCTATGGCAGGACACAAGAGAAAGAGCAGCTTTGAAGGAAGTGGGGATGAGATCAGCTTCAGAGATGTTGAATGTGGGGGCCTGCGGTGCACATCACACACCCAGGCCTCTGAGGAGAGAGCTGGGCTGGTGAGTGGAACCAGGGATTGTCAGCATGGAGAGGAGCCAGGAGGCTTACGCGGCCCTATCTAGATGGCCTTCAGGAGACTTCTGGACCTTCCCCAGTCATTTATGTTCTCTACACAGAGCCCTGCAAAGGCCCCACTGACAGGAAAAGACAACCAGAGGAGACAATGGGAAGCAACATGTTTGAAAAGGAAAGTGGAGGAACAGTAACTGCCTTAGCAGAGCTGAGAAGGCGGAAAGCTAACTGCTTGTTGGGAGATGGATTCTGCCTGGGCACCTGGAAAGTCTCAGGACATAGAGCTCTCAGTTCCTCTGAAAGCAGGAGCGAGGCTGGACACAGAAGCAGTGGTGAACATCTCCTTTAAAAAGGACTTAAACAAGGACTTAAACACCGCCCATTGCACCCCTAAATTCCCTTCTCACCTGGCTGAGGATGGAAAGTTTACTCTCACAAGAAGCACACCCAGGAGTCTCAGGTCTTGGTGACTCGGGCTGTGAAGCAGCATGGAGGACGAGGCACCATACTGGAAACAGGGGATTACACACAGAATTGCGGGTCTCCAGCCCCTAGCTGCTACTCCACTTGCAGAACACTAACCATCCCCAGAGAGAAATTAGATAGCTCCTCTCTGGAAAAGCTAACCAGCCCAAGAGGAAACAGACCTAGAAGCATTTGGACTTGCCACCGGATCACCTCCAGGAAAGCCCATGCCGGGACAAGCCCTGTCTATGCACACATACTCTCCTGTCAGATTGTTGGTGCCTCTGTCTTAACTATGGACTGCTACCAAGGGTCCCCAGACATTTTAGAAATGCCTCCTACATGAAAGACATCAGCCAGAGAGGAGGAGCTAAGAAAGGACTAGACCGACAGACAGAGACTTCAAGGAAACAGAGACAAATAGGAGAAAAAACTAAAAACATAGCCTTAGAAAATTAATAAAATATATTGCATACATGGGGGTTGGTGGGCAGGATGGGGAAGAACAGAAAACTTTTTTTTTTTTTTTGCGACGGAGTTTCGCTCCTGTCGCTCAGGCTGGAGTGTAGTGGTGTGATCTCGGCTCACTGCCACCACCGCCCCCCAGGTTCAAGAGATTCTCCTGCCTCAGCCTCCTGAGGCTTGGAGAAACAGGGACCAAAGATTGCTGCTTTTCATTCTAAACCTTCTAGTATAATTTAATTATGTGATGGTATTATCTGAATTCCCCAAGTACACTTTTTTGAAAATTCAATCCCTGTATATCCCTAATCCGGCCTGTCATTTAGTAAGATCTCAAATGTATGCTACAGAAGGAATGGAGGGAGAGATCCCACAACAGGAGGCATTGGGAAGGGTTTCCTGGAAGAGAGAAGACATGGGCTGGGCCTAGAAGTCTGTGTAGGATGTGGATGAGCAGAGGGAAGGACCCCAGTTTTCTGGAGTAGGAGACGATAGAGCAGAGGGTCTTCAAAGACAGAGCAAGTTAATTTGTCGTATCAGTTAATCATTCTAGGAGTTTCTGAATTCTAAGAGAATTCACAAAGAAATTCCCAAAGGGATGGAGGTGGAAAAGCAGAATGGCAGTCTCCTTGGCTGATGGGACCTCTCTTGTCTGTTGGCATATAACTCTTAAACAGTTGCAGTCCCTTGTGAAGGGACCACATGGCATCTCCCATCCCTTCCCTTCTGCAACCCTCAGTTTTCATTTATTATTTCTTTCAGAGTGGGAGTACTCACACCTCTTATAGCAGAATTATCTGCAGAGCTTTTCCCAAATATTGCCATCTTGATCCCATTCCCAGAGGCCAACCTCACTGATCTAGGAGGAGCCCCAGGACTCAGGGCTGGGGTAGCACGAAATAAGAAAGGTACTTGTTCTCAGGCTCCTGCTGGCACAAGGTCAAACGCTGCCTTTATTTAAGTTTGATGTTTTGTTCATCATGGATTTTTTAATTTTGTTTTGTAAATATAGGACATTATTGTGTATTCTGGTTATGGGGTTTGGGGCACTCCTTAAATTTTGCAGCGCAGATGATTAGGTAATCTTTAGCCCCAGCCCTAGTAAATATCAGCAGTTTTGCTTGAAGCCCTGCCAGGGTCTGAACCATGGGGTGTAGTCATTGCTCCAAAGCCTCCAGGGAAGCAGGGCAGGGATTCCCACAGCCCTGCAGGAGATGCAGGACAGGTTCCAGATGGGGCAGCCCTGAGCTTCTGCAGGCCTTCCAGAGCAGAACCAGCAGCAGCCTGGCCTGGGTGGCTCCCTCTGCTTCCAGGGGCAGTGTCTAGATGAGCAGAAGGACTCCATTGCCCCTGTTCTATGCTGGGAAACTTCCATGGAGGGAAAAAAGCCATCTGCACAACCTTCTTTTTCTGGAAAAGTCATCCAAATAGTTCCCCGACACAGAACCCTTCAATTTTCCGAGGGAGTAAATTAAATGCCTGCTCATTGCTTGAAAAGCTAATGCTCCTCACATTGGTTTGAGGAGAAATTTTCAATCCAATGGAGCTGAATTTGCGTGAGAGCTAATTATCACTTACCATGTGCGAGACGCTGTGCTGGAGCTTTGGGAGGGTTATCTAAGCAGACTCTCGTGTCACCTCACAAGGCAGATACCATTATCACCCTAATTTTACAGATGAGGAAATGGAGGCCCAGAGAGGTTGAGTAAATTGCTGGAGGTCATATCACTGGCAGAGGGCAGAGTTGGTTTTGACGCTCTGTCATCCTGACCCCCGTCCTTGTGAGTTCTCTATCATTCTGACAATAGGAGCAGAAATGTCCAGCGTCTAGACTGGAGCCAGCAACCCGGGGTCCTAGCACGGAACCACTGCGTGAGCTTGGGTAAACATGCTTTCCCACATGCTGTTCATTTCCTCACCTGAGAACAGGGAAGGGGTCAGCTGTGCTGGCCATTCTGGCCCGGACATGCAGGGATCCTGTGACTGGAGCCATCTGGGCATTTCCAGCAGTCACGTGCTCTGCTGTTGTTTGTTCTGAAGATGCAGGAGCCGTAGAGGAAAAGAACTCACAGAGAACGGCAGTGGGAATATTCCAGGCCAGGGTCTTGGAAACCACCTTAGTCACCTTCTTCAGGATCCCCTGGTCAGAGAATTCAACAGCTCCCAAGCCGTGAGGGTTCCCTCCTCTTCCCCCAAGGATCTTGGATCAGCAGGTAGAGAAGGGTAGAGAAGAGGGGAGTGCAAAACTCACTATTAGTAGGGGAGATGAGGAGCTGATCTTGGAGAGTACAGGCGGGGGAGTCAGAGAGCACAGGCCTACCCAGAGGGCCTGGGGTGATGGGGCCAGGCGGGGATGGAGCCCCGAGAATCCCCCAAGTGCTCAGGAAACAGGCACTCCCATGAAATATGTGTGTCTCCCTCTGAGGCAGGAGGGAGAAGGGAAGGAAAGGCTACCTGAGGTCCCCAGTCTGGGAAGAGGAATGCCCCCGCACCAGCCTGTGAGAGGGTGGGGTGGAGAGAAGGGAGTCCAAGAGCTGAGGTGCAGCAAAACCTCCTACAGGGAAGCAGGAGCAGTCTCAGAAGCTCAGATCCGCCAATGGGACAGGCTTGAGGAGCTGAGAGCTCACGGCAGTTGAGCATGCAGCTGACAGGAAGCTGCAGCCCTCCCTCCAAGAGACAGAGTAGCCTGCCATGTTCTCCAGAGCACCAGCGAATCCTGGAAGCTGCAAACTCCTGGGAAGTCTCAGTTGGGACTGAGCCACCACAGAGGCAGTGTCCAGTGACCAGTGGCTCTTCCTAGGATGCTTCCTTCTTCCTTGGTAGCCAAGTGTGAGGCCAGTAACTTTAACTGGAGCCCTGCCGTTTGCTGGGTGAATGAGAGAGGACCCTGGGCCTGCTAATGGCTGCTGGAGCCTCACTTCAATGCCACTGTCCCTCTCCTGTGGGAACACACAGTGACCACAGTGTTCCACATAGTTTTTCTTCCTTGGCTAGAAACCAAGATGCTTGTCCTCTGTCATCAACTCTTTCAGTGCCTGGCTGGGAAACTATGTGGTCCCCAAACCAGAGGGTTACACTCAATCATCACAAAGGGTCCTGGTGTATCAAATAGCTGTGGTTCCTGGTGACTTGGGGATCCCATGACCTTCACCAAAGATATGTTCCGATGGTGCATCTTGATCTCCTATGGCGGAGGAACACGTGATTCTCATGCAACATCTCAGGACCCCAGTCACCAGATAGCATGAGAGATTCAGGAGAAAAACAACTGGCCCTGCAGAAACAGACATACTGACCAGATCCCTTTGATCTGTAACCTCCTGACAATAGCAAGGTCCCAGCTCCCCGCCCTGCCTCCCTCTTCTCTCCTTCCTGTCTCCTTCCTCCCAGAGCTTCTTGGTCCCCAATTACTCAGAGCTGCAGGAGGCCTGCCAGGGAAGAAATTAGAGCTACACATCAGCTATTCTATATTTACCACCTGATGGCTGAGGAGGATCTATCTTCTGCACAATTAAATGAAAAGATTTTTAATATCGGCAGGCAAAGGACTCTAGCAACAATGGAGAATTAGGTTAGAGCCAGCAATTGGATTAGCGCCGAGCTGTAAGTGAAATGAGGACTCGGACACGGGAGGGTCATACTTATCCTGGTGACAGGCCCTTCCTTGGTGTGGTGTGGGGAGGGTCTGGGATGGCGAGACCCAGGTTAGGTTCCTGAGCCTGGCCCAACCACCATCCCTGAGGACTAAAGGCTGGCAGGGGCAACCTTTCCCAGAATCCTCTGCAGAAGAGGAAGCCCTCGGCCAGGTGCAGGGGCTGAGCAAACACAAGGGTCTTCATGGATGCTACCCTGGGGCCCCACTGACAGTCAGGAGCTTCATCCCCAGCTGAGAAGTAGACCTCACCCATGTCCTTGAACTCCTCCCTAGTTCAGGCCCTCCTCACCTTTCGCCAGGGCTGCTGCAGCCATCCCACCACCTCATCTCTCTTTCACCTTTCAGTCCGACCTGTGAGCATACACAAATCACTCTTCCCTAAGCCAGCCTCCTTCCCTGAAGTGTAGCAGAGGAATTCAGGGACACACAGGTTCCCATGTGACAGTTATTGAGGGCACAGCAAAGATGCCACAGTTGGAGAGGGTGCAGACAAACAACTATCCCTTCCCTTTTTCTCCCAATTTTGCACTGAGTTATTTTTTCAAGATTTATTAAATGTGAAATGCATGAATGCACCCTGTCTTTGCTAGGTATGTGTTTGGGGACAAATTCCAGCACTGCCTAGGGAGAGATGGCACATGCATCTCACGTTGTTTCTGGCTGCCATCTACCTTTGCTAGGCCACTGCTGCTGTCCTGACGCAGCAAACTTAAATTCTTGGCTAGAAACTAGGGCAAGTCCTTCCCATCAGCTTCCTGGAGGTGGGTGTCATGCTTCCCATTCCAAACAGAGCCATGGGAGGTATCCAGTCTGACCCTGCCTCCTGAAAACATGCAAGCTCCTGTCCTGTTCGTGCGGAGCTCCAGAAGGGAAGACTCCACAGCCAACTGGATCTCTCCTAGTCACATTCCTCTTTCTCACTGACAGTGAGTTCTTCCTTCCTCTCCCCTAAGTCTCTCTGGGAGGGGTCTAAGTTTCCTAGCATTATCTCAAGAAAAGAGAGAAGTCAGCTGGTGATTACGAGAGAGCAGCAGTTAACTTCCCCCAGACTCTCAAATCTAATAGCCTTGAGTGTGAACCGGGCATCCTAGATTGTTATCCCCATTGCACAGGGTAAAACGGAGGCACAGGAAGTAAAATGGCCACCAGAGAATTAGGTGTAGAGAAAGGCTGTCCTGGGACCCCCTTGCCCCAAGATCAATAGGTGAAAGCATAAACTTTACTTCCCGTCATTCCACTACGTGCCCAGTCCTATGCTGAATTGGAGTTGGGATGTCAGCAAAAGCGCAATGTCTGAGATTTTCACCCAATTTACAAGTTAACAAGCTAGCCTGCTATTGTTCCATGGATGCCAGCCAAAGTTACAAGACTCCTGGGTCAGAAACAAAGGACTTCATCACTCACAGCAAAAGCACTAGCCAGAGCTGCATAGGATTGCTTCGGTTCTCCGACGTCACCCAAGTCCCACAAAGACAATGCAAAGGGCCCATGTTGGTGAGTCACGCAGTGGATCACGTTACAGGAGAGTAACACTGAGCTTGGAACATTTGCCACTTCTCTAGCTAGTGGAAAGAAACCTGGTCTTTTCCTGGTGGGAGGTGTTACCACATCTCTCATGGCTGCTCATGGCAAGTACAGCCTTGCAAAACAGCCCGGATAAAGAGCGACCAGAGCCTTGCATTTTCAGCACTCCCAGCAGGAATGTTCAGGGATAGGTCCATGGCAAATTGTCTCATGGTCCATGGCAAATTGTCTCTCTCAACTAGGAGAAGAGAGGGCCATGTACCTGCCCTCAGGATGCTCCAGATGACCATACCCATAGAAGCTGCCTGGTACATGCACAGCGGATGCCTCCTTGCAGTTCCACATTTTCACTATAGAAGTAACATCAGGAAGAAGGGCTGGGTTCCTGAATATCACACAGTAAAAGCAAGTATCTAAAAAGAATTGTTGTGGAATGAGGTCTGAGTGAGACCCATATTAAAACACTGAAGAAACATATCTAAATACATCTAGCCAAGAATAAGACTATACTCATAGAACTTCATGAGTGTGACAGTTAGGATAAGAAAGGGTAGGCCACGGTAACAAATATCCTCAAAATCTCAGTAGTTTAAATCTTACACAGGTTTTTTTCTTACTCATGCTACATGCCTATCACGGGTTAAATCGGGCTCTGCTTCAGGCCCAAATGGATGGTTCAGTCAATATATCTGAACCTTTTCCAGTACCTGAAGTTGTAGGTACATGGTAAAGTATGTATTGACTCTTCTGAAACAAACAGAGACAGGATCTCAGTCTGTCAGCCAGGCTGTAGTACAGTAGTGCAATCATAGCTCACTGAAACCTCAAACTCTTGGGCTCCAGTGATCCTCCCACCTTGGCCTCCCAAAGTGTTGAGAATACAGGCCTGAGCCACCACGCCCAGCCAACTCTTTTATTTTTCTTTTTCTTTTTTTGAGACAGGGTCTTACTCTGTTGCCCAGGCTGGAGTGCAGTGGCGTAATCTCGACTCCCTGCAGCCTCTGCCTCCCAGGTTCAAGCAATTCTACCTCAACTTCTTGAGTAGCTGGGATTACAAGTGCCCACCACTGCACCCAGCTACTTTTTGTATTTTTAGTAGAGATGGGATTTCACCTTGTTGGCCAGGCTGGTCTCCAACTCCTGACCTCAGATAATTCGCCCGCCTCCACCTCCCAAAGTGCCGGGATTACAGGTGTGAGCCACTGCACCCGGCCTCAGCCAACTCTTAAAGCGTCTGCCCAGAAGTGACACTTATCGTTTCTATTATGGTCCACTAGTCAAGCTAAGTCACGTGGCCATAACTAACTCCAGATGGGCACCAAAGGGCCATCCTACACTATGCGCAGAAAGAAAGAGAGCTAGGGAATGGGGACTCAGCCCTAATGACACCCAGCGAGGGATTTTATGTTTCCCTACTCTGTAAAGAAACCAGAACAGGAAATCAAAGATGAGACATCATGCATGTGGTTTTTTAAAAATAAAGATAAAAAAGAACTCTCATCAGCCAGCAGACTAGTGTTCAAAAAAGAGGCCTTGGCCACACATCAAGAGTGCTTAATGAATACACATATTTTTTAAATTGTCTCCAAATATTTAAGGTGTTTGTCATTGTTTATGATTGTCCACTTTGACTGACTTTTTTGGTTGTCTCAATAACCACATCTTGTAGGGCTTATCTTCCTCAAACTAAATTCTCTCTGGACCTCAAAAAGGAGTTTTCATTTTTTACTGAAGGGTTCAAATAAGTGTCCTAAAGTCACTCCAAACTGAGGGGTAAGACTTCAGAAGGCAGCTCACGTGACTGCTCTCCTGCTCCCTAACCCTTCCCCAGAGGTCTCCTCTTCACACGCCTTCTCCATCTGATGTTACTACTCCTCCTCATCAGTGGAGTAACCTTGATCAAGTCACATCATCTCTTTGTGCCTCAATTTTCCCATTTGTAAAATGGGACGCTGATAGTGCCTGGGTTTTGTGAGGATTAATTAAGGTGACACATGTGACATGCTTTAAACATGCAGTCTGTCATCAATGTCTGGAGTAGGAAAGAGTTAGCTATTTGCACAATTATTCCATGGACGACCAACCCTTCCCCTCAAGGTTAGACGTTTCAGCAGCCCAGTACATCCTAGAGCTTTGGAAACTGCCCTGCCTCAGGCATTTGCTATGTTTATGAGTCCCTGAGTCTGATGGCTTTACGTCAGAAGAAGACACTTCTGTCCCTTCAGAGTCCCAGAGGAAGGCAGTGGCACTTCCACCTCTGGTTGGTCTCTGTCCTGGCAATGTTGTGCCGGTTTTTCTTTTCTATTTTCTTGAAAGCAAATACAACTCACCGAGTAGACTGATTTCCATCAAAGATCACCCTGTCTAGTTCAAATGAAGAGTATCAGCTTCTCCAGTTGCCCCGGTTTTGACTCTAATCCATGGGAAATCATAAGCCAGGACTGTGAGCCTGAAGGTATGTATGTCTCTTTCCTGGCAGAGTGCCCAGACAGTGGAGTGTCCAGTGAACTGAAAGTACCCATCCCTAAGATAGTGGATGGTGCCCTGTTTGAACAGCTTCACTCTTGTGTGGTCAGCTCGGGCTGCCATGACCAGTAACCAATTCCACAGACAGGGATAACCTATTCCACAGACCGGGGAGCTTAAACCACAGAAAGGCATTTCCTTATGATTCTGGAACCTGGAATTTCGCAATCAAGGTATCTGCGGGGTTGTTTCTTCTGAGGCCTCTCTCTGCTTGGCTCGTAGACAGATGTTTTCTGCCTGTGTCTTCACACGGTCTTCCTCCTTTGTCTGTCTGTGTCTGAATCTCCTCTTCTTATAAAGACACCCATCATGTTGGATTAGAGCCCACCCCAATGAACTCGTTTTAACATGGTTACCTCTTTAAAGGTTATGCGTCTGAATAATCACACTCTGAAAGACTGGGGTTAGGACTTCAGCATATAAATCAGGGGCTAGGGGGACAAAATTAAGTCCGTAACACCTTCCATCCTCAAGTTTCAATCCCAAGAGCAAGGGTGGGGGGCAAGTTTCGATTCATGTCACTGTCAGTCTGGAGTAGAAGTTGCTCCCCTCTGTTATCCCCCCTGTACCTGGCTCCTCCATTGCCTCCCCCTAGTTCAGTTCCTCCCAGCCGTGCCCTCGCCCACAGAAAGCCTCCTCCCTGGCCTGCTCTTCCTCCTTTAATCTCACACAGCTCTGGCTTTCTCTCCTGCTACCCCCAGCCTGGGAGGAGCCCTGCAGAGGGTGTGGACGGGGTAGGCCTGGCCCACGCTGAGCTGGAGACTAGGGAGTCTTGCGGTGAGGCTGGGAAAGTGCCAGTCCGCCCAGGTTCTGCAAGCAATGTTTGGGGTTTGGGAGCAGGAAGAGGCCTGGGGGGTGTCCCGCTGGATCTATTTGTCCTCCCAGTCCCCACCCCCTGCCCACACTAGCCCTGGCCCCGTCCTCCTCAGTGGGAGAGAATGGCTCACAGATGTTCCAGATGTTCCCAAGGGCTCCTCCGCCTCCAAGTCCTGAAAAGGGTCAAAGGATAGCCTTGTCATTTCCTGGTAGAAAAGGACTATAGCTAACCTTGGAACCAGTGCTTTGCAAAGTTTCCCCTGTGCCTCATCCTATTTCTGTTTTGAACCATTTTTTTTTCCCTGTGCATCCATCTGTCTCTTAATTGCCTTGTCAGTCTGTCCTTCTGGTTATGTGTCTCACAGTTGGAAGAGGGTCCATAATGGTAGTGAGGCATCTAAGTCGGGGACTGCTCACGTCTTTTCTTGGTCTGATATTTTTGTTTCCATTACTGTATCCATGATACCTAGAACAATACCTGGTACAAAGTACATCATAAGTTTAATAAACATTTTGGGGGTTTTTTGTTTCCTTTTTTTTTTTTTTTTTTTTTTGTGACAGATTCTCACTCCATCACCCAGACTGGAGTGCAATGGTGCAATCTTGACTCACTGCAACCTCTGCCTGCTGGGTTTAAGCAATTCTCCTGCCTCAGCCTCTTGAGTAGCTAGGATTACAGGCACGTGCCACCACGTCTGGCTAATTTTTGTATTTTTAGTAGAGACAGGGTTTCACCATGTTGGTCAGGCTGGTCTCAAACTCCTGATCTCATGATCTGCCCGCCTCGGCCTCCCAAAGTGCGGGGATTACAGGCGTGAGCCACCGTGCCTGGCCTGTTTCCTTTTGTTTTTTAGAAACAGAGTCTTGCTTTGTCACCCAGGCTGGAGTGCAGTGGCACCATCATAGCTCACTGCAGCCTCAAATTCATGTACTCAAGCGATCCAACCACCTCAGCCTCCAGAGTATCTGAGACTACACATGCATGCCACCACACCTAGATATTTTTGAATAAATGAATGACAAGAATGAGCAAACCTTGTCTTGGGCCCCAGTGTGCTGTGTAGAGCAGAGAAGAGGGGTCAGGACCCCCCTGTATAAACAGGGGTAGAGAGAAGCCCAGGAGGTCCTCAGCAGCACCCTATAGGAAAGCAGGGAAGGCCACAGGAAACCTGACCCGTAAGACCTGGGTCCAGGGCTCAAGAGAATAGAAATGGAGAGGAACCAAGAAGAAGTACAGACTGGTTGAGCACCCTGTCATTGTAGCTATGTGAGGTGATAAGGTTTGGCTGTGTCCCCACCCAAATCTCATCTTGAATTGTAGTTCCCATAATCCCCACGTGTTGTGGGAGGGACCTGATGGGAGGTAATTGAATCATGGGAGCAGTTTCCCCCATGCTATTCTTGCGATATTGAGTCAGTTCTCACAAGATCTGATCGTTCTATAAGCGGCTTTTTCCCTTTTGCTGGGCACTTCTTGCTGCCACCATGGAAGAAGGATATGTTTGCTTCCCCTTCTGCCGTGATTGTAAATTTCCTGAGGCCTTCCCAGCCCTGCCAAACTCTTGGTCAATTAAACTTCTTTCCTTTATAAATGACCCAGTCTCAGGTATGTCCTTACAGCACTGTGAGAACGGATGAATACACACGGTTACCCAGACACTAAGAGTCCAGCCCAGAGGAAATACACTAGAGGCCTTAAAAGAGCAGACACCTTCAGGCTCAACGGTGACACAGAACTCCAGACCTAGTCCTGCCTTGGGCCTTCGGACTGGGGCAGGCCACTTGCCTTCTCCAACCCTCGGTTTCCTCATCTATATGATGTTAAGAAGAGCTATGACACTCAATTTTTATGACAGTCTGTCTAGCCCTGTAGATTAGTTTTCTTGAGGCTTGGGAGAGTCTGTCGCAAAACGGCAGGCTGGGTCCTTCCCAGAGCTGCTCCACTGAGATAGCCATCCTCAGAGGGGAAAGGGAGGAGCCAGGGCACTGCGGAGCCCTGGCAGAGGCACGCGAAGGCCTCAGTGAGAACCAGCTTTGCCCCGACTCCCACGCCTCCAGCCATCCCCACAGGCCTGCAGCTCTGAGCTCGATGGCCCCAGGGGTGCTGAAGGGGTGGAGGAAGGCTTAGCAGGGTCAGGGGCCACGGCTTGTTCTGGGGGAACCTTAGACATAGGCTACAGATGGGCTCCGAAGAGCACATGTCTGGCAGTAGAAGGGCCTCAGGCAAGGAAGCAGGAGGCCTGGCCTCAGCCCCTGCCCAAGCTCTGATTCTCTGTGCAACCACAGACAAGTGACTCTCCCTCTCTGAGTCCCAACATCCTAATTTACCAAGGCTGGATCTGGGTTCTGTTGAGACGGCGGTAAGAAGGAAGCAAGAGAAGTGGAAGGGTCCCAGCCCTTCAGGAGTTCTCGGTGTAACTAAAATTTGAGGAAGGGGCAGAAAGTTACACACAGGAAAAGATGTTAATAAATAATAAATTATTTGTTAATATAACATATAATTTATAATAAACATGGCAAAATCTGTAAAATGGGCCCACTAATCTCCACCTGCCTTCCTGCTTACTAGTGAGGAGCAAGAAATGAAAGCCAGCATCTGCGTGTCACCTACAGCGTGCCCTGCAGCAGGTCCTCTCATTTGCCCTCCAAGTCAGCTCACAGGCTCAGCCTTAACCCAAGGAAACAGCTCCGAGGAGTTAAGAGACCTACACTGACTGTTCCCTCCTTCTGGAGCTTTCTCCCTTCCCATGGGCACCCATAGTTCCCGGGCTTCCCTGTCACAACTCTCGTCACTGCCACCTGCTCCCTGTGGGCCTCCCCCAAGGCTGTGAGCTCTGGAGGGCAGGGTGGTGTCTCTCTCACATTTCTATTTACAGCATCCAGCATAGAGCCTGGCCTCAGAAACCCTCCAAGTGCTTGTTTGTAGCAGGCCGCGGTGGGGCTATGCCCTGAATTCCTTTGGAATTCACCCAAAGGAAAACAGAAAGATTTTTTTAGGTGACTTTGGTTTCAAATAATTTGAAATGGAAACTTCAGGGAAGTCATGGGAGAAATTAGAATTCTGGACATCCTTATGACTAGTTTAATTTCCATTTCAATTCATTTCCACAAACATTTTTCTCATGCCTGCTCTGTGCTAGGCGCTGCTGAATAAACAGAACAGAAAACCCACCCTCATGGAGCTTACATTCTAATGGAGAAAGAGAAATGATAGAACAAAGTAAATAAATAAGTTATGTGGCATTTTAGTAGTAAGTGCCATGGAGAAAAAAATAAAGTGAAGAAATAGCAAAAGCCACTGCAGAGGCTGCAGGTGGGACTAAGGGTGAAGCGGTGAGTGAGTCATATGGGTGTCTGAGGGAACCTGCTCCAGGCAGAGGGAGTGACAAGTGCAAACACCCTGGGGCAGGAACTGCAAGGAGGTCAGCAAAGCTGGAGTTGTATGAGCAACAAAAGAAAGAAAAGAAAGAAGATTCGTCCAGAGAGGCAAGACTCGGAGGTCTTTGTAGTCCTGCGTAGGCCATTGTTAAGGCCTTTGGTGTTTTACTTTGAGTGAAATGGGGAGGACTTGGCAAATGATAGGATTTATTTTCAGTCACAGTGGGATTTTATTTGGGGGGGGGCGGGTTGAATAGTTGAATAGCCACCATATCTTCCTGTGCCCCCAACCCTGGCTTGAACCCAAGTGCAACTAACGGCAAATGCAGTGCCCACTCCAGAACCCACGCCTCCAAGGAGGGACAGGCAAGAGAGGAAGAGGCCCTCCACTTTGAAGGCTGAGCCCCGGGCCATGGAAGGACAGAGCTCTGAGTAGCTCTATGAGGGAGTGTAGGGCCCTCTTGGTGACTTAGCCTCCAGTGCCAGGAATGTGGTGTCTGCCCCCAGGCCGCCATTGTGGATTGAATGGGGAAAAGGTAAAGGGAGACATGCAACCCCCCGGGGCTGGGGCTGTGCAGCCTGCAGGTTGCGCAACAGACTCTGCTGGCCTCAGGCCTGGCTCTCCACAGTCTGGTCCCCTCCCCACGCCCTCAGCAAGCCTCTGGGTCACGACTAAGAAGCTGCTTCCAATTACATTCACTGAACCCCTAGGGCCCTAGAGGGAGGAACTTGGCAGGAGCCACTGCTCCGGGAGTAGGGAGGAGGAGGAGGAGGTGACCAGGGAGGTGAGGTGGGAGGGTCAGGCAAGCACCTAATCACCACTTGCCTGGGTGCCCACCGCTCCCAAGCAGTGCTGCAGGCAGGTGCCAAGAGGGTGACCCAGGAAGCTCCCATACCCAGATACAAACCCAGTCATGACGTGCCCATGAGTGGCATGACTGAGCAAGCAGGTGAAGAGCCTGCGCCTGTTTCCTTATCTGTGGAATGCAGCGAACATGCCATGTACTTCGCAAGGCTTAATAGATGATGGAGATGGAGCATTCAGCACAGAGCCTGGCACGTGGTGAGTGTACATTATGCAGCTGTTCCTTTTCTCATCGCCCAGTCCACAAGGCTTCCTGTCTCCCTGTGTATCCAGATATGGACGTGGCTCAGCAGGGCTGGGAGCGGGAGACTTCTGGGCTCAGCCTGAGCGGGGACCTGGGCTGGCTGGGGGTCAATGCAGGAACCAAAATAGGATGCAAGAAAGGAGAAGGCAATCTACAGGACTGAGTGTCGTTCAAACTTGTTCTTCACTTTCCCATAGTGAGAAGTTCATTTTTCACTCTGACTCAGCATAAACAGCGTGCATGTATGTAACATGGAGTTAACAGCTTCAAGAAGCAATATTGACTCTCGTGCTCCAGCTTCTATTCTCTTCTATTCCATCAAAAAATATTAAATTTTTTTAAATATTTAATATTTTAAATATTACCACAACCCAAACAGAAGAAAGATTTTTAAAGCTAACAAAAAGTCCAAGCCTGGGCCTGGAACACAGTTGGTCTCACGGCTGGCCCCTCTCAGTCTGGGCCAGGGCTGTGTGGACCGACGGGAGAGCAGGTCCACAGCCATTGTGACCGTCCTCTTCAGGTCCCCAGAAGGCTACCAAGAGGCAGAAGGGGCAGACCCAGGAGGCAGCAGAGGCTGAGTGGGCAGATGATGCTCTGAGGAGCTGCTTCAGACTCTGTCCAGGACAGCCTTCTGTCCCACAGAGCCAGGTCAGGGGCAGTGGAGTGGCACCCACGCTGGCCATCTTCAGGCCATCCACCAGGCTGCCTGCACAATGTGAATCTGGCCTGAGAAGGGCCAAGGGCCTGCGGGACCTGAGAGAGGCCATGTAGCATGGTGGTCAGCACAGAGCTTCTGCTACCAGGCTACCCAGGCTGACGGTCCATGTCCTGGCGCCATGGCCTCCCAGATGGACTGCTGTGGGCAAATCATTTAACCTCTCTATGCAGCAGTTTTCTCACTTGTAAAATGGAGATGACCATCCTTCCTCAAAGGGCCCTGTAAGGACTGTGTATGGATGTGTGCATCCTAGAACAGTGCCTGGTGCTGTTGTCATTTTTATGCCAAGTCAGATGAAGGCGCTGACTGGCTGGAGGCCAACCAGGTTGTGTGCCAACAAATGACATATGGCCTCGGGGCCCAGCTTTCTCTCTCCACAGCCTCCAACTGGTGAGCCAGGTTCTCCTTGAGATTGGCGGGGGTGGGAGCAGCATGGGTACGTGCCCACCTGCCGCTGCCCTCAGCCAGGGCCCCTCGACAGACACCCCCCGTGGTTCATTCATCACTTGCTTGCTGGCCAGGGTGAGCGAGGAAGGGGAGGAGATTCGTTCTCAAGATCACAGGTGGGTCCTTCTGGGGCCAGGGGCTTTTCGGGGCCACAGGATGCTGGGAAGTCACTCCAAGTCCCAACCTGTGTGCAGCTTGATACTGCATCCCCCCCAAGCTCCCGTATAAACAGTGGGGAGCCTTGCGCTGGTGATGCCGGCGAAAGGTGACAACGTGCTAGCAGCCCTCGCTCACTCTCGGCGCCTCCTCGGCCTCGGCGTCCACTCTGGCCGCCCTCAAGGAGCCCTTCAGCCCGCCGCTGCGCTGTGGGGCCCCTCTCTGGGGCTGGCCGAGGCTGGAAACGGCTCTCTCTGCTCGCGGGGAGGTGTGGAGAGAGAGGCGCGAGCGGAAGCCCGGGCTGCGGGTTCCGGGTGCACTCGGCCCGGCCGGCCGGTGCCTGCTGGGCTTGATCAGAGGCTGGGTCCCGTGTGTGGACCGCCGTTCCCTCTTCGCGGGGTCGTTGGCCCAGATGGCAGGTCTCCATCTCTTTCTCGTGTCCCCTCGTTTCCTCTTGGTTGTCTGGGACGAGCTCCCTCTGGACTGCAGGAGTGCCCGGACTAGGCGCTACAAAGTCCCTCTGCGAGTGCCAGTGAGAGGTGAAGCCTGCTGGGCTTCTGGGACTGGTGGGGACTTGGAGAACTTTTCTGTTTGGCTGAAGGATTGTAAACGCATCAATCAGCACTCTATGTCTAGCTAAAGGTTTGTCAATGCACCAATCAGCACTCTGTCAAAATGGACCAATCAGCTCTCTGTAAAATGGACCAATCAGCAGGATGTGGGTGGGGCCAGATAAGGGAATAAAAGCAGACCACCGGCGTCAGCAGCAGCAACTGGCTGTGGAGTGCTTTGTTTTTTCCGTCTTCGCGATAAGTCTTGCTGTTGCGCACTCTTTGAATCCGGGCTGCAACTGCTTTTATGGATTATAACACTCAACTGGAAGGTCTGCAGCTTCACTCATGAAACCAGTGAGACCACAAACCCACCAGGACGAACGAACAACTCCGGAAGTGTCACCTTTATTGAACTAACACTCACGGCGAAGGTCTGCAGCTTCACTCCTGAGGCCAGCGAGACCACGAACCCACTAGAAGGAACGAACAACTCCAGACGCGCCGCTTTTGAGAGCTGCAACACTCACCGCAAAGGTCTGCAGCTTCACTTCTCAAGTCAGAGAGACCACGAACCCACTAGTAGCAAGAAACTCCGGACAAACCATCTTTAAGAACTGTGACACTCACCGCGAGGGTTCATGGCTTCATTCTTGAAGTTACTGAGACCAAGAGCCCACCAATTCCGGACACACTGGGGGTGGGGAGACTGTGCGTGGGAACGGGTTCCCTAGAATTGGTGTGAACGGTCAGTTCATTGTCCTTCCTGGAGGCATGTGTGGGTTCCCAGAGGGTCCAACTACAGGTTATAGGTAGGAGGAGGGCTCTTCTACACTCAGGGGCTTCTTTCTGGTGTTCCTTACATCAAATACTGTGCCAAAAACCAGCGAATCAGACGTTTTGCGGGGCCTGTTTTGGAAACTTAACCCCACAGAGTCCAGAGATCTAGCCCAGTCCCTGTTTCAGACAGCTTCCCCGCTTCAAATCCCAGCTCTGCTAGCTAAGAGCTTTAACCTCTGTGACACCCAGCTCTCTATTGGTACAAGGGGGGCCATACCTACCTGTTGTGAGGACTAAATAAAGTATGGAAATTAAATCCAGCACAGCACCTGACACTTCATAGGCACTTGCCAAATGAAAGCCTCGGTTCCTCCTGTCCCTGTGGCCTCCCTGCCCGGTCTTCATCCCTGTCCTCCCCAGCAGTCCCAGTTCCTCGCAGCACCTCCTCCCGAGGCCTCTTCCAGGCGTTTTGGCTCGTAAACAGGTTCCGTGGCAGCAGCGGTAGCAGCAGCAGCCTTAATTTTAGTTCTGCGCTTGGTAATTTCCCGTGATTGCAGGCCCTGTCAGCACAGCAGGTGCTCCAGCTGCTAGGGAGCCGGCAGGACTTGTCAGGGCAGAGCTCGGGCACATGCCCACGCACGTGCCTGCGCCCTCGGCACATGTGCTTCTGTGCGCGCACCCACACGCGTGCATGCGCCCACACCATTCCCGCCGGACCAGGAGTGGCAACCTCAGCCAGGCTGGGCACGTACTGCCTGTACCCATGGCGACACCACGGGAAAGTGGACATAACCACACGTGCACACCAGCCTTCCCTGTGTTGAGCGACAAGTCTGACCATAAGGAAAGGGAGGATAGGGATGAGAAAGCTTTAGGACAAGGGCTCTCACCTAACCCCGCTTTTCTTCCAGAATCTTTCTTCTCTCCCTTGCCTGTGGTGCCCAGGAGAGGAGCATCAGAGGAAGGGACTCTCCATGTCTTTTCTGCTCTGGGAACTCCTAAGGGGGGGCGGGGGGAGAGAGAGACAGAGAGACAGAGAGAGAGAGAGAGAGAGACAGAGAGACAGAGACAGAGTGTTGGGGGGAGCGGGGCCTGGGCAGTCCGTCGATAAATACTTGTTAGACATCTACTGTGAGACTGGGCTTGGTGGCTCACGCCTGTAATCCCAGCACTTTGGAAGGCTGAGGCAGGAGGATCACTTAAGCCTAGGAGTTTGAGACCAGCCTGCGCAGCATGAGAAGACCCTGTCTCTACAAAAAGAAAATTTAAAAAAAAGCCAGGTATGGTGACACATACCTGAAATCCCAGCTACTCTGGAGGCTGAAGCAGAAGGACTGCCCAAGCTAGGGAGGTCGAGGCTGCAGTGAACGGTGATCATACCATCACACTTCAGCCCGGACTGGGTGCTGAGAAGTCACTCCAAGTCCCAGTCTGTGTGCAGCTTGATACTGAGAGACCCTGTCTCAAAAAAAATTAAAAAATAGGGCCAGGCACAGTGCCTCACGCCTGTAATCTCAGCACTTTGGGAGGCCAACGCAGGCAGATCACTTGAGGCCAGGAGTTCGAGACCAGCCTGGCCAACATAGCGAAATCCCATCTCTGCTTTTAAAAATACAAAACATTAGCTGGGTGTGGTGGTGCATGGTTGTAGTAGTCCCAGCTACTCAGGACGCTGAGACAGGAGAATTGCTTAAACCTGGGAGGCGGAGGTTGTAGTGAGCCGAGATTGTGCCACTGCACTCCAGCCTGGGCAACAGAGTGAGATTCCATGTCAAAAAATAATAATAATAAAGACATCTACAGAATCTTGACTGTGACCTGTTTCAGGTGCTGTGGATGCAGCAGTGAGTAAGACAATGGGAAGAACAGCAATAACACACAGACATGTAAATGACCTACACCTGACCCTTATTACTCACCCATTCCGTATCTGTGGATTTGCCTGCTTTCTAGCCCCAGTGTCAACACTGGTAGCGCTTCCACCGTCATTCTAGAACACTCGCAGAGTGGAGAAAAGCTTGAGTGCCCAATGCACACCTCCCAGCGGAGGCCCAAGCAGGGGGTGCTCTGACTTCTTGTCGCAGCTCTCAGACTGTCAACAAGGGTCCCTTCCTTTGTTTACATACTGTCACCAAGTGGTCTATTTAGTGTCACGTGTTTCACATTTTTGTGCTTTTTATTGGTGATTTCACTGTTTCAAGTGACTCCTGAGTGTAGGCTGGAGTGCTGTCCCGCATTCCTAAGTGCAAGAGGGCTGTGATGTGCCTTATGAGGAAAACATGTGCCAGAGAAGCTTTACTCAGACATGAGTCACAGTGCTGTTGGCCATTAGTTCAATGTTAATGAATCAATAATACATATTAAATAAGCTATCTGTAAACAGAAACAGACATGAAACAAGGTTATGTATCGATTGTATTGATCAGTTGACAAAAATGTTGTGACCACAGGCTTACAGGTGCCTATCCCCTAGGAGCAATGGTTCTGTGTTTGCTAAAAGTGTTCATAGTGACTTTATGGAACATAACTACCACAAATAATGAGCATTGTTTGTAATTACTGCTAAGTGCCCTGAAGAAAATAAAACAAGGAAATGCAATGGTGAAAGTGAGTGAGGTCACTAGGCAGCCAGGACAGGCCTTTCTGGGGAGGTGACACTGGCGCTGAATGGGGGCTATATGGAAGAAGGCAGCCATGGGAGGCATTGGGGCGAGAGTGTTCCAAGCAGCAGCTGAGCAGAAATGAACACAAGCTCAGGGGATCAGAAGACAGCAGGAAGGCCAGCGTGGCCAGAGGGGAGCACAGGTTAGGAAGGCAAAAGAAGCTGACGTTGGAGAGCTGGACTGGCCCAGGACACCCAGGGCCTTGCAGGCTGCAGAAAGGAATTTGGATTTATTTTTTTCCTGGTCAAATCAGAAAGCGGGGAGTGACGGCATCTGTTTTGTCCCTACTGTATGGGCTGTACCCTGTGAGGGCTGAGAAGACTGTGATGAGGGGTCTGCCGTGGAGCTCAAGGGGCAGCCAAAGAGGCAGCTGGACAAAGGGTTCTGGGCTCAGGAGGGACCATGCGTGGGGGGTCTCTCACGTGCCTTGTGTGAAGCTCTTCCTGCTGAGATTGCCTCTAGGGGGTCTGCCTGAGCCCTGTGAATCCACACCGCCCCCAGTCATCAGATGCTTCCTGGATGAGATCTGTGCAGAGGTGAGCCTGGAGAAGCTTCTACACAGGCACACGGTCTATTTTTGAGAGATCAAATTCCATCCAGTGGGTCCTGCACTCCAGGCTCTGGGCTCGCCACCTTCATGGCGGCTCTTCCACCTCCCTGGCATTTCCCTTCCTCAAATTCCATCCAACCTTTCCAGCCCCACACACCCACCATTGCCTCCCCCAGGAGGACTTCCTGCCTACTCTGACCCCAAACTCCCAACTGACCTCTGACTTTTGAACCCTCACAGCTCTAATGGCCTGAGTCACACACACACCTCTGTTCTCTGCCCCCCAAAAGTGAGGCTTGGGTCTGCCACTCTTCCCCTCCACCCTGTGAGGACCCCCGGGCGCAGTACTGGTTGTGGCGGGTACAGCACTGGCAGTGGTGGCATCGCCATGGCACCAGCATGGCCCATGGCTCTGCTGGGCACGGTGCAAGCACTGAGGGGCTCTGGGTTCTGGCTGCCAGAGAAATCACTGTGGGGACGGCCCTCCTCCTGACTCTTCGCAGACCACCTCACTAGGCAGCCACAGCGACCGGGAAAAAAACCCGGATAGGCTCTGCAAGCCTGTGATCACAACATTTTTGTCAACTGATTGATACATAACCTTGTTTTATGTCTGTTTCTGTTTACAGACAGCTTGTTTAATATGTATTATTGATTCCTTAACATTGAACTAAGGGGTTGGGGGAGTAGGGGTGTACAGATCGGAGGACTGAGGCCATGGCCAGAGTGCAGGCAGAGTGCAGGTGGAAATGCCCACAGGGCCTGGTGGGAGGGCCTGGCTGTGCTCCATGAGGGCTCCAACTGGGCCCAAGTTAGGACTGAGTAAGGAGCTGCAAAGGACATGGGCTGCAGGCAGGGTCCGGGCTCAGGCTGGGGCTGAGGCCACAACTCCAAGTCTGGTCTGTGTTGAGCAAGCCGGTGTGCCAAGGGTCTGCTCCTAGGTCACCGTGGCCGCTGAACTGAGGTGCTCTGCGAAGAGTCAAAAGGAAGGTCGTCCCCTGCAACAATCTCTCCAGCAGCCAGAGTCCAGAGCCCCTCTGTGCCTGCGCCAAACCCAGCAGAGCCACGGGCCACGCTGGTGCCATGGCGATGCCACCACTGCCAGCCTTCCCCAGCCCCGTAACCATGGGAATGTGCACGGGGCCTCAGGCTGATTATGCAACGCCTCTGAGGGAGGGAGACTCGCAGGCCCTGACCTACTCCCAGGGAGGCCTGTGGGGAAGCTGGAACCCAAGCAAGGTCCCACCTGTTACCCCCCAGGGAAGGGAGTGGCAGGTTGAAGGTCACACAGCCCTCGCTGGCATGCACAGCACCCTGCCTGGGAGGGGACGGCCATGAGAGGAAGACAGGAGAGTTAGAGAGGGAGGGAGGGAGGGAAGGAGGGATGGCATGGGGGATGGGTAGAGAGCACTCTGGAGGAGAATTCTGACAGATGGGGCTGGCTGGCCATCTGCATGCCCGCAGAAAGCTCCGGCCACCTCCGGCCAGCCCCGGGACCCAGATGTTTGGTATCATGGAGATGGGGCAGCTGCCTGATGGGCTGCTCTGTTGCTTCCCCACAGCTGAAATCTGGGGCCTCATAAAGAGAAAGATGCAGAGAGACAGAGAGTGTACAAGAGCGAGCCAGAAGAGAAAAATCCACACGAGAGAGTCACACAGATGAGGCAGAACAGACTGTCAGAAAAAAAAAAATAATAATAATAATATCTGCAGTTTCCTGTTGGTTTCCAAGGCCTGGATCTGCTGAAGGCAGTCCTGTTCCTAACAGTTCCAGGGCCAGGACCTCTGGCAGCCCCAGAGCTGGGAAGGTGAAGCCATAGCAGGATGGCTGGACTGGTCGTCCAAGCTCTGGAGGGCAGGGGGCCAGTGCCTGGGGCTTTTCGGTTCCCGCTCCGCACCCTGAGTCCTCTCCACCCCGCCCTGGTCTGGACTCTCCCTCCGGTCTGCCTCTCCTCACTCCCTGTATCCCACCTCTGCCCCAGCCTCCTCTTTGTAACCCCCAGGCTCCTGCAGCTGCTTCCCCACCTTCATGGCTGGAGGCTCTGGCTCGAAGGTCATCCTTGCCCTTCGACCCCAGCCTTTGTCTTGAGTGACAGCAGTGCCCAGGCTGATGACCTGTCACCCACTGACAGGTCCCTGCCCTTCCTTCTCTCAGGGACCTCCTTGACCCCCAGCAGACACCCCCTCCCACACCAACACGGAGCCCATGCTACTGCTGGAAGTCACACCAGCTGTGCTGCAAAGCATTCGGTTGTGACCACACCCTTCTGTCTTCCCAGAACGCTTCCTCTGCACTCCAACCCAGCCCTACCACCTAATACTCCTCTCCCTTCCAGCAGGCCCTCCAGCAGGGACCCTGTGGTATTGCACAGTTACTCTCTGACAAACACCTAGAAGTGCCTCGTGCCTCGGCCTTTGGGGCAAAACCCCACCCTGAATGAGCCCAAGTCAGTTTTGTCTGTACCAGACATTCTACTAGAAAAAGTGGTCTCACTCCAAGTTTCTGCTCTCGGGGGAGCTGACCTGCCAACACGGCAACTGCGTGTTCTTCCCTACCTGCTTGTCCTCCCACCTCTGCTGCAGCTGCTTCCATCTTCCTCACTCTCAAGACCCACCCACTCTCCACTCCCACCCGCTGTTGACGCCCACCTCCAGCAGGCCAGGAACCTCACCTTCATGATGAATGCAGGAGCCAGCAGCTGGCCTCTCCTGCCCAGCCCCAGGTTGCACACCCAGCTGCCAGCCTGTGGGGCAGAGTCCCCTTTCCCAGCCAAGGCCCCCCACACTGGGTTCGGGACCTGCCTTCTCACTCCTTGACCACCCCGCTGCATGACGTGCCCCCCATTCTTCAGTGACTCCCATATCCACTTCGTAGCATTTTTCCAGGTTGCCCTCTTACAACAAAACCAAATGACTCCTCCCACTCCCCTCCAGCCCCCCTCCGCCCTCCCAGAGGAGCCTCGGTAAAGGGTTGTTCTCCTGGACTGCCCCAGCCGCTCCCTCTCGGCACCCTTGAGCCCAGCCTCCGAGTTCATCCTCTGCCAAATCCACTCTCCTGTGAGCTGTGCCTCCAAATCCTCTCATAAAGACTTCTCAGCCAGCTCGCCAGCCCCTCGCTGGGACAATCTTTGTTGGGGCCCCAGGATCCCACATTCATCTGGTTCTCCTCCCACCTCTCTGAGCACTCCTTCCCCCGCTCCGCCTCCTTCAGGGGCTCCTGCTCCCTCGTGGGATTGTGAATGTGTGGATCTCTCCAGGCTCAGCTCTCAGTCCCCTTCTCATCCTGCGCCTCACTCTCACTGCGGTGTGGCCCCACCCATGCCCTTGGCATCAAACACCACCAATATGCGGCCACTCATGAACTCCACTTCTGAGCCAGGCCTCGCTCCTCACTCCAGCCCGCTGCTTGGCATCCTGCTGGCTGTCTCAATGCACACCAAACCCAATGTGCCCAAACTGAGCTGTTCCTGCTCTTCCCCCAAAAGCTTGCTCCTCTCTGTCTCCCCTCATTCCAGTAGGCTTCTGGGATGCCTCCGTCCATCATCTTGCTCTCACACACAGTTTCATCCCTGAGTTAGATAGCTTTAGACTCGGTCCTTACTTTTCCACCACTATCACCCTAGTCCATGTCTCCATTTCCAGCCTCCCTGCTTCCAGTGGAGGTCTCTGCCTGAAATTCAGTCTTCGTATACCAGCCAGAGTGATCATTTAAAACACCTAAGTCTCGTCACATCATACACTTCAGTCCCTCTTGGGATGAGTCCTTAGCATAGCTTTCCTGTCCTGCATGAGCTGGGTGCCGCTCACCCTATGCTCCCCTTTTCTTGCTAAGATCCAACCACAGTAGCTAACTTGCATCTCCTCCCACACCGAGCTCCTTCCCACCTCCCACCTCGGCGCCTTCGCACGTGCTGTTTCCTCTACCTGGTTTTGTTTTAATTCATTTCTTTGCCTGGTCAACTCATTCTCATGGTTCCAATCGCAGCTCAGCGGTCACTTCCTCCAGGAAGCCTTTTTATTTTTTACACTTCCAGTGTAGGTTTGGTCCTCTAGATATTTGTTCTCCCAACACTTTACTGTTCTTTCTGCATCTATCATCATTATTATGTGATTGCTTGAATGGTGTGCTTGTCTCTTGGTGCCACGCATCTGTCATGCTTGTGGCCCGCCAGCATATTCTGAACGCCCTTCTTGTGTCTGAGAACCTTGCCACAGTAGGAGGGCCCTCTCCAAGCTAGAAGTCTGAGCTTGCTGTACCAGCCTTCCTTGCAGCTAGTGGGCAGGGTCACTAGACTGTGCCATCAGGGGTAACTCTGTGGGACTTAGATCTGGAAGAGAGCAATAAGAGGAAGCTGGTGCCAGGTGGAATCAAATTTTTGGCCAGCATGGCAGGGAAGGAGTTTAGCTTTTCAGGACAGCCATGTGGTGGTTCTGGCATTCTGTCCCTGGTGTTGGTGGTGTGAGCAGCTGTGTCCATGACCAAACGTGGTGAAATGAGGAATTTGCCACAGTGGCCCCCTGGTGTGGGATGGCCACTGCCTCTGGGCCTGAGCTTAGGCCCTCCTAGAGATAGGGGAGCTACCCGATGTCCTTAAACTTGTCAGGTTTTTGCTTAACTCAGCCAGAGTGGGTCCGGTTGTCTGCAACAGAGACCCCTAAAAAATGCCTTCTGTATCAGTCAGGATTCTCCAGAGAATAAAACCAACATTTTATATACACACACTACACACACACACACACACACACACACAGTGTAGAAAGAGCTTTATTGTATGGCATTGGCCCATGCAATTAGGGAGGCTGATAAGTCAATCTGCCCTCTGCAAGCCAGATGGTGGTATATTCAAAGGCCTAAGAACCAGGATCCTGGAGGGCAGAAGATAGATGTTCCAGCTCAACAGCCAGGCAGAGAAAGCTCAAGTTCAACCTTCCTCTGCCCTTTTTTTTTTCTATTCAGACTTTCAAGGGTTGGCTGGTGCCTGCTCACTGGGTAGGGCCATCACTTTACTCAGTCTGCCAATTCAAATGCTAAGCCCTTCCAGAAACACCGCCACAGACACTCCCACAAACAATCACTAATCCAATACCAGAGCATCCTGTGGCCAAATCATATTGACATGTAAAATTGGCCATTGCCAACCAGACCCTAAGCCCCTTGCATAGGGGAATATTTGGGAGTTGCTTGTAGCTGTATTTTCAGACTCTAGCAAGGTGCCTGTCCCCCAGGTACTCAGTGAACACTCAGCACATGGATAAATGTGTGGCTGGGCAGACCCAGAGTCCTCGCAGGAATGCCATGGAAGTCCCTAGAGAGAATGAAGCCTGGGCCTGATATCACCCTCCTACCCGAACTTTCCTCCAAGTATTGCTCTCTGAACTGAGACCAGCCCCGTTCCGCTTCCTGCCCAGCAGACAGTAGAAAGGGACCACTGTGCAGCCTGGCCTGGTGGGGCTTTAGGGTCTACACCCCCTGCCTGAGTCCCCTCATCCAGGAAGTCTTCCCTGACTGCTCCTGCCCACACCCACACCCAGTCCTAGGAGCTCCCACATCCCAGAGAGTCTGAACCCGGCACAGCAGTTCTCACATCTAGGTTCACGCTCATCCTTGCGGATCTTCCCAACAGTCCTGGGGGCTCTCTGGGGACAGAGAATGGGCCCTTCATTTTCCTCTCTCCTCCTGTTTCTCACAGAGGAGCCTGAACAGAACAGGAGGGAAAGTCCGAGTTCCTTCCTTCTCTTTAGGAAGTTCTCCTCTCAGGACCTGCGGGGAGGCTGGCTGGAAGGAGGACACCGGGGTAAATGGGGGTGAGTCCTGCAGAAAGCCCGGGACCCAGGGAAGCCCCTGGAAGCTCCGGATCTTGCACGAGCTCTAGTGGGCCCTGATTCTCCTGACTCTTCAGCTCTCACTCTTCTTAATCTGCTTCTTAGTCATCAGCACTGGGGTCTGGGGCGGGGGGCGGGGTGCGCGGGGATGTCCTTTTCCTCCACACTCCAGCCAGGACCCTCCCTCCTCACCTAGGCTGTCCAGACCAGCAGCCCTTTCTCCACCAGCCCGTTCTGCTTGCTGGGCCCTAGTCAGGCCGCGGGGGTCCTGCGTCCATCTCCAGCACCAGCTCTGGCAGGCAGCACCGCGGGCCCAGCCAGGGTTCTTGGCTGCAGTTAGACTGCCACCTGGTGGCCAGAATGTTCATTGCGCTTCTCAGCCCAGCTCATTGCCCGCCACCCAGTGTCCCTCAGATATCACCTCCTGAGCAACCCCGCCGCCCCGCCCCCAACCCCAGTTCAGATGAGGAAGAGCTTGCCAGTCAAAGGATCTGCCCAGGAACCTGCATCGTAGGCCCAGTCTGCGAATCCCTGTCATGGAAGAGACAAGAGAAGTGATAGGAATTTGAGGCTCCAGTTGAAACTAAAAGGGAACAAGTGGTGAACGTGGCAGTCATTGTGAAACCTCTAGGCGAGGGATGGACAGTTCACAGAGTGAGCTGCTTCTGCCCACTGCCAATACCGTACACTCACTGCTAACACTAATGGCTAACTAACCACCAACTAACATTAACGCTAACTACTCACTGCTAACCAACCACTAACACTAATCACTAATGAACCACCAACACTAACTACGCACTAACTACCACTAACTCCTTACTGCTAACTAACCAGTAACACTAACCACTAAATAACATTAAAAACACTAACAGCTAGCTGCTAAACTAACTGGTAACTAATCACTAACACTAACCACTAACATTGACTAATGCTAACCACTCACTACTAACCACTAACATCACTAATGAACAACTAACACACTAACCACTGGCCACTAACTACCACTAACCACTACCTGCTAACTAACCAGTAACACTGACCACTAAACTTTAGCTAACTAGCACTAACATCTAACTGCTAACACTAACTCCTAACAAGCCACTAATACTAACCACTAATGAACCGCTAATACACTAACTGCTAACTATCCACTACCACTAACCACTACTTGCTAACTAACCAGTAACACTAACCATTAAATAGCATTAACACTAACAGCTAACTGCTAAACTAACTGGTAACTAATCACCAACACTAACCACCAACTGACATTAACTAATGCTAACCACTAACTCTACCAATTGCTAACCACTAAAATTAATCACAACTAATATTAAAGAGCACTGACCAAGCTAACTAACACTAACTACTATCACCACTATGCTAACACCATTACTAACACTACTAACACCAGTTAAAACTCAGAGAAACAAACTTCCTTTCATACATTTTTTTTTCACATATACCTCAAAAAGACAGAAATTTAAACTCCTAGACCTTCAGAATAAATTCTCCTAATGTGGAAGAATGTTTGAACCAATGCAATGCACATGACAAGACAAAAGCTTATGCCAGCCAGGCACAGTGGCTCATGCCTGTAATTCCAGCACTTGGGAGACCAAGGCAGGAGGATTGCTTGAGCCCCAGGAATTTGAGACCAGATTGGGCAATATACTGAGACCCTGTCTCTACAAAAACATCTTAAAATTAGCCAGTATGGTGGTGCATGCCTGTTGTTTCAGCTACTTGGGAAGGCTGAGGCGGGAGGATCACTTGAGCCCAGAAGGTTGAGGCAGCGGTGAGCTGCGATCGCTTTACTGCACTCCAGACTGGCCTACAATTGAGACCCTGTATCAGAAAATAATAACAATGCAGAAAAACCAGAACATTTATATTGTTTGTGCGAGAATTCTCTAGACCAATTTTCTGGGAGGCAATTTGGCAACAGGTTAAAAGACTTACGTGCATTGCATTGGTTCAAACATTCTTCCAATTTAGGAGAATTTATTCTGAAGGTCTAGGAGTTTAAGTTTTTGTGTTTTTGAGATATACGTGAAAAAAAATGTATGCAAGGAAGTTTATCATCACAAATACTTATTTTTTAAATCGAGAGAAAATTTCACCAATATAATACCTGCTAAATAACTATTGGTTAAATAAATAATATTATATAGACTTTTCAAATTATGTAGCAGAAAAATTGTCTGCAAGTGTTCTCCAGCAAACTCCCATTTACTCATTTTTAATAGCTGTTTTATTGAGATATAATTCACATACTATAACATTCACCCTTTTTAAAAAGTGTATGATTCAGTGGTTTTCGTGTATTCCCAGAGTTTGCAACCATCACCACTATCTAATTTTAGAACTTTTCATTACCTCAAACAGAAAAAATGGAGCTAACATCCCATCATATGGATATTCCACATTTTGTTAATTCATTCATAAGTTGATGGATGTTTAGGTTGTTTCTACTTCTTGGCTACTATGAATAATGATGTTATGAATATTCATGTACAAGTTTTGTGTAGGCATACATTTTCAATTCCCTTGCTTATACACCTTGGAGTGGATTTTCTGAATAATTCAGTGTTTGACTTTGTGAGCAACTGTGCAACTTTTTACCAAAGCACCTGACAATTCTCTGGTCCCACCAGCAATACATGAGGGTTCCAATTTCTATACATTCTTGCCAATATTTGTTATTGGCTATTTTGTTTTCTTTTTAGCCATCCTCATGGACATGAAACAATATTGCATTGTGGTTTTGATTTACATTTTCCTAAAGACTAATGATATTGAACATCTTTTCATGTGCTTGTTGGCCATCTATATATAATATATATTGTTTTAATGCATAAAAATCATATGCAATTTTACAAATATAATATGATCTCTAGATGTTTCCAAAACACACACAAAAAAAATCTTTCTGGAAACATACAAAATGTACCAAAAGAATGTCTTGGTAATAAGATTATGATTGATTTTTTTTTAAATCCTTCTGTATCTCCTAAATGCCTGCAATGAGTATGAATTACTTTTATGATTTGACACTGAATATGATTGGTTTTCAGACTGGGCCCGCACTTTGACATTTGTCTGTCCAGGAAGGTACCAGGCAGCTGGGCGTCATGGGCAACAGTGTGGCCTTGGGCTTCATGTAGCTGTGTCTCCATTCCCTGGAACTCTCACGACTGTAAGGGAGGAGGATGTCCGTCCACTGCCTCCACCAGATACACACTTGTGAGCCAGCACGGGTAAAGGATGCCTACTCCTTCTGTTCCCAGTGCATGAGAAAACATACCTGGTCCAGTCAGGCCGTAGAGGACAAGCTAGATCCTCTGTGCAGAGGAGAGGGCCACCATGCAGGGGATCACAGAGAAGGGAGGCGCCCAGGCAAGGACCGGGACAAGGCAAATGGCACCTGGTGATCAGCCCAAGTAGGCAGAGGCTGGAGGGGATGGTTTGGACTCTCAGGGTAGTCGGAGAAAGGAGGAATGGCCAGAAAGGCTAGTGTAGTAAGGGAAGGCTGCCTGGAAGTGGGGGAAATGGAACTGAGGTCTGCAGGACAGGTCTGTTGTGGGTAGACCAGGAAGGGAGAGGTTTCATTCTGACCTGACAGTGTCCATTTCTGCCTGTTCTCTGTACTGGAATCTCCCTCTACCACTGTCAGTCAATAAACAGATCCCCATGGACACAGCCCGGGTCTCCTTCTCCTCCCTGCTACCAAGAAGGAGGTTGGAGGAGGGACAGACTCTATAGATGTGTTACATTAAGGGAGTCCTCACTTTGGTGGGGGGCAGCAGGCAGTACGCTGGGACCCAGGAGGGCACGCAATGGGGAGGACATAAGAGAAAGACCTGGAGTTGAGGCATCTCCACTCCAGAGCAAAATAGGGAAAGAGACTCAAGCAATTTCCAGAAGAAGAAACCCAAAAGGCAAGTGGATACAGTAAGAGATATTTACACCCATTAGATATCAGGGAGATGCAAATTAGGACAACAGTGCCGTGGCACTTTACACCCATTTGGCTGGTGAACATTACAAAGCTGGGTAATGCCAAGTGTTGGTGGGGCTGTGGGACTTAGGGACCTCAAGAGCTGCTGGTGGAGTGCAGATCTGAAGCATGCAATCTGGCACCACTGAATCACATCAACAGGAGGCATAATGGATGCCCAGCACTGCTCCTCCTGGGTGTGAGTCCCGGACAGAGGCTCACTCTCACAGATCCTGGAGGGGACCAGCATGTGCATGTTCACTAGAGTGCAGGGGAGACAGGACAGGACAGTAACCCATGGGCAATGACTCTACACAGCACCATATACAGCCAAAACAACAGACCAGATGTACGCAGGGAAACACGGGAGCGTCTCTTTTTTTTTTTTTTCCTTTTTTTTTCTTTTTTTTTTCTTTCTTTTTTTTTTTTAAGATGGAGTTTCACTCTTGTCACCCAGGCTAGAGTGCAAGGGCATGATCTCGGCTCACTGCAACCTCTGTCTCCTGGGTTCAAGTGATTATCCTGCCTCAGCCTCCCAAGTAGCTGGGACTACAGGCACCCATCACCACACCCAGCTAATTTTTTGCATTTTTAGTAGAGACAGTGTTTCGCTATGTTGGCCATGCTGGTCTCGAACTCCTGACCTCAGGTGATCTGCCCTCCTCAGCCTCACAAAGTGCTGGGATTACAGGCATGAGCCACTGCACCCAGCCCTGGGAGCATCTCTTAAAAGCACAGTGCTGAGGGGGAAACGTTAGAAGCAGGATGAGGCATATGACCAACAGCATTTATGTAAATTAAAGTACAGACACACAAAACACCACGTATTTTGCAAGACACACAGAAACACAAGTATTCAAATTAAGCATGCTCGCTTGTTTGCCTGTGAGAGGAGGCGAATGGGAGTGGTGAAGACAAAAGAGAGTACATTTTAAGAATAAATAAAACAAGAGGCCCCTTGCACAGATACATAATCATCATGTAGCATGAACTGAGGAATGATGAACACAGCTCAGCACCAGACATCCAAATAAAGAACGCAGGTGCGCTCCCCTTTAGAGGCCCATTTACTCACTCAAACATATGTCTATTCATTTACAGGTTTATTGGCTCCTCTGAGGCTTGGGCTAGAGCCCCAGGCCCCAGGAAAAGGAATGGATGAGAGCAGACACAGAGGGACCACAGAAGTCAGAAGTAAACATACAGGAACCTCAAAAGAGAGTCAGATGCAGAGACAGGGAGGAAGGGCCGCCCCTACCCCAGGCTGGGTAACAGCTGGGGTGGGGATATGGCCCCCTTGCTCTGCCAGAGCATGGCAGACCCATGGTAGCTGCCCAAGTTCAAGTGTGGACTCCAGTGGCATGATGAGGCAGCTTAGCACATAGATGTCAGCACCTTTGCCGCCGAGCGGGAAGGCGTGGTCCACTTAGCACGGGTCCTCCAGGCTGGCAGAAGCTCAGGGTCATGGCCATGCCACTTCCGTGAGATCTCAGTCCTCACCTCCAGGGACAAGGAAGAGGCTGTTAGGAAGGTCCCCCTGTGGCTTTGCTACTCAACCCCAATGAGACTAAGGTGCAGGGAGAGGCCGTGTAAGAGAAACAGAGACATGGGGCAGGAAAAGTCATGCTTGGGCACAGGCACTACTAAGTACTACCTCTGGAGGATACTACTTCCTCCTTCCTGTGGTATTTCTCACCATTCTTTTAGCACCTTTCTCTGCCTTTTAGCCCTGCCTTTGTCTGAGCCCAGCTAAAGACATGTATAGGTGCTTTCTTGAGTTCCTGGTCAAATAACCACCCTGTTCTCTCTTAATCACTTAGACCACTCCTTGCTCTGGGGCTCAATTTTGTGAGCTCAACTCTGGCCGCTGGAAATCTGTCCAGAGGACACGATCTGAAGGGAGAGAGGATTCAGAACTCTATCTGAGGGGTTGCAGCTGAGGGAACTGAAAGTCACTAAAAGAAAAGTAGCCTGGGGTGAGGTGGAAGGGTGGGATTGGGGGGTGGGGGTGCTGTCTGTATCTTTCCATCTCCAAGGGGCTTTCAGGGGCATAGGGTGCTGAGAGAATGTGCCTCAAGCAGTGGAGCCGAACTGGGGTTGTGATGAAAGATAAAAGGAATCAGATACCTGTTCAACATAAAGATAATCTTTCCCATAGCTGCCTGACAACAGAAAGAGCTATTGGGAGGTAGTAAGCTCACCGTCACCAGAGGTATGTAACCACCTGGTCTCCAACACCGCTTCCCGAGACAGCTCCCTTCACAACTCTTTGTGGAAACACTTTTTCCACACCCCACCAGCCTCCACCTGGGCTGCTTCTTGCCCCTCCCAGGACCCCAAGGGCCCATGGTCTGCTACACCCAGACACCAGATAAGGCTGAATGGGACTTAGAGAGGCCAGGTGAGGAGTAAAGAGAGGGAGAGTGGAAGGAGCAGTAAGGGACAGAGGTGGCAGATGAGATGGGAGCAACACTCCACAGCGAAGGGGACAGGGCATCTGCAGCCAACTCTCACAGAATGCAGAGCCCCTGGCAAATCCATGGCCAGCAGAGGGAGCCCATGGCCCTGCAGGTGCACGAAGGTGGAACTTGGGAGTCTGGGGCATTGAGATCAATTCTCCCCCGCCTCTCTCCCCAGAGCAGGACTGTCCTAAGGGGGAAATTCAGTGTCTCCTGGGTGGAATTCACTTTGCGTCAGTCTCTGCCATGTCACCACGTTTCCACATGTGCAGCAGCACCATCTGTTCTGTCTTTTCACGCCTATCTCCCCTTCCATCCACTCTCTTTGTGTGTCTGTTTCCTTTAGGTGCTCTCTGTTTCTCGGGCTCCGGATCTTCCTCTTTGTCTCTGCATCTGATTATTTTCCTAGTTCCCTGTATGTTTACCTCTGACTTTCTTGGTTCCTCTATCTGTTCTCTCTGATTGTCTCTCCCTCAGCTGAAATTGAACAACTCTCCCTTTTGTTCAATTTTAGGAACACATAACTGGGGGATTCCTTCTGACTCCCTACCCTAATCCTTCTCCTGATCCCTGAAAGGCCTCCTCCACCTCCCGAAGAGTAGCTAGTAGAACTTGGCCCAGCTCAGAGGAAGGGTAGATAAGAGATGTTTACAGGAAATATTCCGGTTCAGCTTGATCCAGCAGCTCAGGACAGACTACCACAAAGGCTCACAGGAGTCAAGGTGTGGCCTGAGCTGGGGTTTACAGGACCTGAGTGGGAGAGAGGAGGGGAGGCCTTAGGTCTGGTGGGAGGGGGACTCCATGAGGGATAGCCTCAAAAGTCACACACCTCTTGGTTGAGGAAGCAGTAGAGGATGGCCACGATGAAGCCCTGTGGGGCAAAGAAGAAAGACCCCATCAGAACACTTTGCTGGCCTGAAGGTGTCCACAGTCTTTCTGCTACCTTTTCCCTACTCATCCCCAGGCTATGGCTTGGGCCAGGTCTGATTGAAAGGGGAATTTAGATGCATTCATTCCTTACTATGTGCCAGGCATATTGTCTCATAGAATTGTTGTAGCAAGCCTGCCAGGGCTGTACTGTTGGCCCCATTCCTCTGACTTTATGTCTGCATCCCTTGTGAATGAGCACAACACTTGGCACATAATAGGGGATCAGTAAGAGTCGAATAGATTGGCTGGCTGGCTGGCTGGCTGGATGGATGGATGGATGGATGGATGGATGCATGGATGGATGGATGGATGGATGGATGGATGGATGGATCGGTGGTGGGTGGGTGGATGGATGGATTGGTGGGTGGGTGGGTAGGTGAGTGGGTGGGTGGGTGGATGCATGGATGGATGCATGGATGGATGGATGGATGGATGGATGGATGGATGGATGGATGGATGGGTTGGTGGGTAGATGGATGCATGGATGGATGCATGGATGGATGGATGGATGGATGGATGGATGGATGGATCGGTGGTGGGTGGGTGGATGGATGGATTGGTGGGTGGGTGGGTAGGTGAGTGGGTGGGTGGGTGGATGCATGGATGGATGCATGGATGGATGGATGGATAGGTGGATGGATGGATGGATGGATGGATGGATGGGTTGGTGGGTAGATGGATGCATGGATGGATGCATGGATGGATGGATGGATGGATGGATGGATGGATGGATGGATGAATGGATGGAAGAATGCATGGGTAGTTGAATACATAGATAGATGGGTGGCTGGAAGATGGACAGACAGACAGATATTTGAATAGATGGATGAAAAAGAATAGCCGTCACCCTGTCATGAACTCAGCCAAGGCCCGTGGGCAACAGCACCTCCCTCCAGCACCCCCAATTGAAAGAAAGAGTGCCTGCAGAGGCCTCACCTGGAAGGAACCCAGTCCCAGCTCCAGGGGGAGGCGGATGCCCAGGCCAGCATTGTCTGGCAGGAAGTTGAAGATGATGTAGTGAATTCCAAAGAGTGGGATCAAGAAAAGTGTCGACTTGGAGAGACGCCTGCAGGAAAGACAAATCCAAGGCTCCCAAGGCTGGGATTAGAAACCGTCATGTGCACTTCATCTCCTCTCACTTCCTACCACCTCCCTATATCCACTCTGTGAACCAGCCACCTTGGGAAATGCCACCTCCCCACAATCACCCTGGGCATTTTTTTTTTATTTCTGGGCCCTGGATCCTGCTGGTTCCCCTGCCAACTGTTCTTGCCCCAGTTTATCCCAAAGTCTATGCATCTTTCAAAGTGTGGATCAAAACCACTTCCTCTAGGAAGTCTTCCTTGACCACACCACCCTTCACCTAGAAAGGATCCCTCTCCCCAGGCTCCCATAGAAATTGACCCCAGCACTCATCGTTCTATTTGGCATGGGAACTGGCTGTTTGGAGTCCTCATCCTTCCAATAATGTGATCCCCTAGAAGGAAGGGGCCAGGTCTATTCTGTCTCTGGGTACATAGGGAAGAGTATGGGGCTGAGGTCATGAATGCCTGTTGGAAGAGACAGAACCACCACATAGAATCCCTCTCCAGTTACCCTTTCCCAGTGTCCCCAGACATGAACACACAGTACCAATACTGAGACTGGGTATGGAGGCTGCCCTGAGCTGGCTCCAGTTTCCTCACCAGGATGCGGATAATATTGAGAAAAAGCCCAAAGTTCACCTGGAAATAGAGGCATAGGAAGGTGGAAGACAAGGGTCAGGGGGTAGCCTTGGGTGGCTGGGGTGAGCCCCAGCCCATTTGGGAACTAGAAAATTTAAATCCTTGAGACGTGAGAATGTGCAGGTGAATGAATGCACAGATCATTGCTCCAGAATTTGTAACCTGGAGCTGGGAGGTCCCACATTTGAGCCTTGGAGGACAGAGAAGGACCCAGGATTCCTGTCCCTCTCCAGTCCTGGGATCAAGGGGGGCCATCAGGCCTCGCCACCTGCCTCCAGCCACCTCCCAGGCTCTTCTCTAGCACAAAGCAGATGTCCCTCACTTTGCACAGTTGCTAAGCTGCAAAACATTTGTACATTTACCAAAGCCATGCAAAGCAGTCTTCACTGCCTCTGTGTTGTGTGTGAGAGCAGAGGGAGGAGAGGGGTTTAGCTGCAGACTCCATTTACTGCCCCCTGCCCGCACCCCCAGTCTCTCACTGCAATGGTAAATGATCTGCACCCAGTGCATTACACTCATCAAAATTGAGCTGGAACAGCCTGCATGCTGATGGAGACCACCACCCCTCTGGTTTTACTAACAGGATACTGAGGCCCCGAGAGGGCCTCACAGAGAATCAGTGGCAGAGCGAGGCTGGAGCCCAGTCTTCAAGACACCCAGCCTGGAGTTGCATTTCCTGCTGTGCACAGCCCCTCGGTAGTTCCAGGGAGGTTGACTGAATAAAGCGAAGGACACTGGCCCAGGGACTGACCCCGACTGAGAGAACGATGGGCCCTTTGATGATCCACCAGTAGGGGGAGCTGTTGTCCAGGTCCCAGCACCTGGGGAGAGAGGCAAGAATGCCATTGTTGGAAGGTCCCCTTTACTGTGGTGACGCAGGCACCTCCCTCCTCTCTTGGGTATTCATGCCTTCTGGTCTCACCCACCTCCCCTCCAGCCTTTTCTCCTGTCTCAGCCAGTTAGGGTCTCACCCAAAGGGGCACCCCCATCCAGGCTGGGCTCACCCTTTGTATCCACCTAGATGGACAAACGTTTCTGAACTCTGCCTGTTCAAGGCCTCCTTGCTGGCCCCAACACGTCCCTTTCTCCAGGAAGCCCCCTGGCAGCTCCCTCGCCCCACCTTCCCCCAGCCCCACAGCCCTAGGAATCTGAGCTCCACTCTCCTGCCAGGCTCATGCCTCTTCTGTGCTACCCACAGACTGTTCTCCCACCCCCCAACTTAGCCGAGAGGTCCCTCCTCCTCCTCTTCCCAGCCTGGAGAACAGCCCGTGGCCTGACTGTCCACTCCACACCCCATGTAGGCCCAGCCGGTATGATGAGGTGGCTGCTCCGACTCACGCAACGTCCTCGAAGGCCAGTTTGCAGCCCACCCACGTGCCAGTGAAGAGCACGGGCAGACCTATGGGAGGACAGGGGAGACACAAGCGAGGGGGTCTGCATCTTTGGCTCTGAGCTCTGGCCCCACCTCCCACCACCATCAGCCAGGTAGGGCACTGCAAAGGCAGGGCCGGACAGGACCCTAGAGCCAGGGCCCTGGTGCCACCTCCAACACTTGCTGCCGGACTGTGGCTTGTCCCTCCGCTTCTCTGGGCCTCAGAGTGAGGTGGAGGGGCCTTTATGTGAACTCTCTGGGCCTTCCCAACCCTTTACCTCCCCATGGTGCCCAACCCGCCCTCAGTGCTCACCCCAGCCAGCGAGAACCAGCCACCAGAAGGCTCTCCTTGAGCTGGGGGAGGTGGAGGCCAGGAGGCAGGTCAGGTAGACAGCTTCTGCCAACAGCCAGCTGAAGTTGGTCATGGTGGCGAAATGAGAGGCGGCCACAGAGACCTTGCATAGAACCTGGGGGCCGGGACCTGGGTGCTTCAGAGCTGGGACACCCACTGGAGCCCCCACCCCAGTCTCCCCTACTCCACTCAGATACAGAACCTCCAGGCCCCTCCACCTTAGGCTGGGATCTCCTGCTTCTTGGGCCACCCGAGAGGAGATGTGGTGATATACACTGAGGGTTAAGAGCACAGATTTGGGATCTAGACAGCCTGGCTTCTAATTTGCCATCTATTTCCTGTGCAAATCTCCTCACACCTTAGCTTTTCATCTGTAAAAGGAAAAACTTCCAATACCTAGCTCAAGTCCTTGTCATAAGGATTAAATGGAAACTGCCTAAGACTTGCTTCTATTTTCACTTACCCCCATCCTTCCTGAGCTGAAGTCAATCCCTAGAGCTGACTTATTCAGCCACAGTTCTGTCTTGCAAAAACACACACACAGGCACCCGTGCATTCACTCACTCACTGCATGACTTGATCACCTGCCAGTGGGGGAGCAGGACCACCTCTGAGTTCCGTTGGCCCAGGTTTGATCCCAGCCCCACCTGTGTGCCACTGGGTGACCTTGCCAATTGCCTCTCCTCTACAAAATGGGATTAAAATGATGCTTTCTTCTTCAAGCTGTTTTAAAAATTCAAGAGATAATGCCAGCTGATTCTTGAACAACAAAGGTGTGAACTGCTGAAGTCCATTTACACATAGATTTTCTTCCATCTCTGTCACCCTTAAGACAGCAAGACCAACTTCTCTTCCTCCTGCCCCTCAGACTACTCAACATAAAGACGATGAGGGTGAAGACCTCCGCGATGATCCACTTCCATTTAAAAACAGGAAATTTATTTTCCCTTCTTTATGATTTTCTTAAAAATTTTGCTCTAGCTTACTTTATTGTAAGAATACAGTATATAACACATGTAACAGATAAGTATGTGTTAATCGGTCATTTATGTTTTTGGTAAGGCTTCAGGTCAACAGTAGGCAATCAGTTAAGTTTGGGGGAGTCAAGAGTTATACTTGAATTTTCAACTGAAAGGGGGACCAACACCACTAACCCCACGTTGTTCAAAGGATAACTATACATGTAAAGCACTTAGTGCAATGCCTGGCACAAAATAAGTGCTCAGTATGAAGTATGATTAATTCTTTCATCAGTTAATTGAGGTCATGTGTTAGTTTGCTCGCTGATTTCGCTGTTCATTTCCAGCACACTTGTAGAGAATCCAGCAGTTGCTGGGTCTCCACATTCTGCCCAACTTCCCTTTAATTTCAGTTGCCTCTTATTGTCTCCACTCCACCTCTCCCATGGTGCCTTCCCAGTTTCTTGCACATGGCCTAGGTCCTTCTGTCTTTGCGAGTTTGTTCACCCTGGTCCCTCTTCTTGAAATGTTCTCCTTCCCCATCTCGCTATCGTTGCTGCCAACACAGCTCCAGGGTCCCTTCCTCCCTGAAGCCCTCTCTCATTCTCTCCTAGCTCTCAGCTTCCTCCACTTGAGAGTCCCCTAATCTGTGTGCATTCTGCCCCATGGGCTCTTCCTGAAGGAGGGACCCAGCTCCTCCCAGCCCCTTGCATACACACCCCCAGCACAGACCAATGAGTGCGCAGGGAAGGATGAAAGGAAAGGAAAAGGCGGTGCATAGTGAAACGTGGTCTAGGTTGGACTACAGAATGCGGAGTAGAGCATGCAATATAGGGAATGACATGGATCGACACCACAGTCCAGGAAAGGCGTGAGAACTTAGGGCCTGACATGGGAGAGGAGCATTTTCCTGTTCTGTAATTGGCCATGCAGGAGCTCCAGGGTCAGCCCACAGGGCAGGAAAGGCTGGGGCAGGCACTTCTGGGTCTGTAATCCCACCTCCTCTCTCCCCTACCCACCCAGCCCCTTCACCCACGGCCATTACAGTAGAGAAGCTGCAGTAGTCAGTGTCGTCGCTGTGGAAAAGGGCAGCATCCTTCAGGAACACAGCACCCGCCTTGAGGATAAAAGTGGCGAACAGCTGGGTGTGGACGTAGTTCCGGGGGCAGTGGAGCCTCCTGGGGGGAATGGGAGAAATGAGGAACAAGAAGCAAGTGGGGGAGGGGATTCTGGTGTGCTGCAACTGGGCTGAGCAGGGCAGGAGGTGAATCGAATCAAATTGGATGCAATCAAACTGAATTGAATTGAGCTGAACTTGAGGCTTCAGTTTAACCCTTGCAGGACAGCTGAGCAACCATTCCTGTGCTCAGGGTAAGTGTGGAAACAGAGGAATATCTGGTCCCTGCCTTGAGGGTGCTCATAGTCTCAGGGAAAAGAGGCAGAAATGGCAGGTACCACACATGGGAGCCCCCTGGATGATCAGAGACACTCATCCCCATGAGACCAAGATCAGCACAGGCCAGATGCCGTGCTCAGACTTTGAAGGCTAGAGGAGGGGGTGGGGTCTTAAAAGGGACAATGGTCAGAGAGTTGTAACAGTCAAGAGGGGCTCCGGGCAGGAGGCAGAGGACTGTTAGATGCAGATAGAAGCCGGGCTTTCTCAGATATAAATACACTGAGAAAAATGAGGAATTCCAAGCAAATAGAATGAGTGCCACATAAGCAAAGGGGCAGAGATAGGAGTGAGTTCTGGTGTTGGAAGAGATGGGTCTACATGGTGGGGAAAAGGGAAGGGAAAGTTAGACATGGGTATGGTGCCTAGATCTGGGAAGTTCATGGCTATGCAGGCAAGGAAGCAGACTTGGCCCTCTGAGAAATAGGGAGCCAAGGAAGGTTCTTGAGCTGGTGATGAGGATGGCAAACCTGAGAGCAACCAGGATGGTGATGGCCACGAAGAGGGCTACAATAGAGATGCTATGGCCCATGGTGTAGATAATCTTCACTGTGGAGAAGTAAGATTCCTGGGAAGGGCAGAGACGGAAGAAATTCTCAACTTCAGGGCCTTTGGGGGAAAGAGAGGCTTGGCAATCAAGCAGGTGAAGCCTTTGCCATTCCACCCCAACATTGCCCATCTGGAGACAGAGGTGTCCGCAGGTACCATGGAAAGCTCCCCCTATGCACTAGGGCTTTCATTTCCAGCCTGCCTTCCACCTGACCTGTGGGTGAGGGAGGAGCAGTGGCGAGGAGTGGAGACGCTTAACACTCATGATGCTCTGGGGGTGGGGAGAGGCAGCCACAGAAACTACAGGTCCCTGGGGAATGACAAAAGCACCAGAGGAAATCAGCTTTATTGACATCCAGCTTGCTCACCAGCTTAAGAACACAACGTCCCCAAATAAAGGAGATAGCCAGGGACACCTGGGGACAGCCACAGGCAGGCAGGCTAAAGGTTCCCATGGCCAAGTGTTTGTATCAGTCAGAGTGCGGCCGGGCCCTGAAGATAGAGGGTGCAGGCAAGGGAAGGGAGCAGGGGCCCGGGCACTGGCCCCAATCCCAGCTCTCCTGTGGGGTCCAGGCAATCACTGCCTGTCCCTGACTCAGTCTTTCCATCTGAAAAATGCTTATAGTCATGCTTTACCTTTCAGAGATCAAGGGGACAGAGAAACAGGATGGTGGGTGTGGGAGTGCCTTGCAAAGGCCCTGCTGGATGCAGAAGTGTGGGTGTGCTCGCTGGTATTAGGAGCTCTCTGCAATCACTCTGGGCTTGAGTTTCCCTCATTTGCCCACACCACAACCATGCACACTGCTCCACAGACTGAGGGTCAGAGAAGAAAAGGAACTTCCCAGGGCTGCCAGGATCCTTGTTGCCTCTGGAACCACTTTAAGCTCCCTGCCCTGGAGACCTGGACACGGAACCAAGACAGCAGGCAGCAGATCTCCCACATGCCCTCTGCCCCGCTTCTCCCTCCAAGTAACTTGGCCCGTGGGTCACCCTTGAGTAACTTAGCAGAAGACCCCCTCTCCTCCAGACGCTTCACTGCTGTCTGCTGGAAAACCGCTGTAAGGAATATTCCAACCTGCAGGCTGGGGAATGGAGGCCCCGACGTTGTGCACCCACCCATACGAATGTCCATGGCAGTCCTTCCTCCAAGATGCCGGGAGCCTCTTACCTCCTCAGCCAGCAGCTCCAGAGGCACAGGGCAGGCCACAGGGTAAGGTGGAAAGGGCTCAGACCAGCCAGTGATGGTACAATCCCGCTTCACAGCCCCTGGGAGGCAAGCAAGACTCTCTAGCCACAACCCCTTCCCTCTCCCCAGGAGGGGGCTGGGGGTGCCATGGACCATCAAGTGACCCTGGCAGGGTTTGCATGGACAGTTCCTCTCAGCAACAGAGAGGGCAGCTCCAGAGGCCTGGAGCCCAGGTGTAGCCTACCCAGGGACACACTATGGGGCCTTCCATCTCTGGCTTCCCGGGCGCCATCTCTGCACAGAGAGGATTACTCCCCTGAGGGGTGGGGAGTGGTGAGCTGGGCTGCCAGCCTCCTAAAGGCAGCAGGGGAGAAAAGAGGCCCTCACAGTCCAGGCACCCAGGCCAGGGAGGTAAAGCAGAGCAGCGGGGTGCCCCACCCTCTCCATCCTGGGCAGTTAGTGGTGTCTTGGCAGACAGGCAGGCCTGCCCTCCTCCACCCTTGCAGCCAGCCTCCTGCTAACACTGGAGGGCACCCAGGTCCAGCACTTACAGGTTCCGCACTCTAATCCTTTCTTGCGCAGTTAATGCTTTCGTTCTCCCCAGTTCACAGCTCAGGAAGCAGAGGTCAGGATTGACTGACGGGCCCGAGGTCACCCCAGAAGAGGGGAAGTTGGTATACAAACCCAGGTCGGCCTGCCCCCAAAGCCAGTGACGTGTCTGCCAGATTCTGCCACTTCCAGACGAAAGCACCTCCCTTTCCCACTGCCATACCCAGGACCCCTCACCTGACTCTGAGCTGAAGTGAGAGAAGAAATCAGGGCAGGGGAGGGTGACCCACTCGCCGGATCCTGCCGTCGGCCAGCACAGGAGCCCATCCCAGGTCCTGGGGCAGCCTGGATAGAGAGCCGGGAGCAGCAGAGACTCAGCCCAGCCACAGGGCTGCCCCAGTAATCTGAGGGGTGATGCCAGAGGACACAAAGGAATCAGAGGAGCCGCCACCTGCCTCCTAGGCCCCATACCCAGGGTGGCGTTGGGCATCTCCTCTGCTGCTTGTAGACAGGCACTCTCATCCTCTCTCAGCTGGGTGATGAGGTCACATTCTGGGTGCATGTGGCCCAATACCTGCTGGAAACAGTGAACAGGATGAGCCAAGCCAATTGAGTGCCTTTCTGGGCTCTGTGGTCCACATGACCTGAGAACAGGGACGAATCCTTATTCATTTCTGTGCCCTAATCCTGAGCAAAGACCTGCTCGCAGTACTTTCAGGTGTGTTTGGTGGATGTTCAGATACAAGGAAGGAAGGAAGGAAGGAAGGAAGGAAGGAAGGAAGGAAGGAAGGAAGGAAGGAAGGAAGGAAGAAAGAAAGAAAGGAAGGAAGAAAGAAAGGAAGGTAGGTGTGACTGCCTAGGCAGCTGGCTGGTGGAATGGATGAGTATACAGACAGACAGACAAATATATGGCTGGGGAGGTGGATGAATGGATGGACGGATGGATGGACGGACAGATGACTGGCTGCATGGATGGGTGCGTGGTGGATGAGTGAGAGAGCTGTGTAAGGATGGATGTGTGGGTCCATGGATGTGTAGATGAAAGGATCATAGCCTTGACAGCTGAGCAACCCTGAAAGACTATAGTTTTAGGAGCTTCCCAGATCTCGTGCTACACAGTGGCCATGAGAAATGATCTCTGGAAGCTGGAAACAAGTTGGGGTTTTTTTGGAAATCTTCTAGCAGTGCTTCTGAAAGTGTGCATCAAGAATCTACTAGAGATCCACTGGGATGGAAGCAGGGATATGCAGAGATCTAGGGTGGATCTAGCACTTTGCATTTTAACAAGTTCTCCAGGGAACTGGGAATGAACAGCAGCAATTTCTAGCACTTCTCCCTCCCACCGCCCCAAACTGGAGGAAAACCAAAACTGCTCGCCCAGTAGGCCAGAGCCCAAACAGTTACATAGAAGGGAAGCCAAGTTTACAAAACAGACTTTCTGCACTGTGAACTGGGTATACAGCATACACATTTTTATATAAAACACACATCCGAGTCAACCAGTGTAGACGTCTGTTCCCCGAGGCTTCCACAGGAGAGGAGTGGCTGGGGAAGGGAGAAGGGCTGGATCCTAATAGACCCTGTGCAAGCTGTGATCAGAAGCAGGACAGGGGCCGGGCGCAGTGGCTCATGCCTGTAATTCCAGCACTTTGGGAGGCCAAAGTGGGCGGATCACCTGAAGTCAGGAGTTAGACACCAGCCTGACCAACGTGGCAAAACACCATCTCTACAAAAATACAAAAATTAGCCAGGCGTGGTGACATGCTCCTGTAATCCCAGCTACTCGGGAGGCTGAGGTGGAAGAATCGCTTGAACCCAGGAGGCAGAGGTTACGGTGAGCCGAGATCGTGCCACTGCACTCCAGCGTGGGCGATAAAGTGAGACTCCGTCTCAGAAAAACAAACAAAAAGAAGCAAGACAGGTACCATGGGAGGGAGTGTCCCTCTCACAGGGATTGGGGAGGTGGCATTTGAGCTGGACCTGGGGACAAAGGAGCACTTTTTAGAGCCAGACACACGCAGTGGGGAGAAGAGTGTCTGGAACAGAAGGAACAGCATGTGCAAGGACAAGGGAAGTGGAAAAAGGTGTATTGGGGAAGTATCTGCTCAGGACTAATGTTTCTCTCCCCATGGCCCACACCCCACCCCACCCCCGCCCCCCGCCACACACACCCCCTTGATGTCTAACAGGATCCGTGTCAGCAAAGGTTTAATTAACAGCTAGTGTTCTTTGGGAGAAATGCAGGCACAGCAAATAGTGCAGCAGATGTAAGACCAGGGCTGGGTCAGAGAGTAGAGACTTTGACCACCAGAATGGGGACAATAGACGGTGGGTGACCACATGGAGAGACCTGAGGGCCCTGCCGCAGACTTGCGGGCTAGGAGAAGATCTGGAGACCCAGCCCAGTAAGGAGGGTCACCCCCGCCAGTGCTGCCCTGGCAGAAGTCACTCCTGTCCCGCCCTGCTGACCCCATGGGTCCATGGCTTGGATGCAGCTCTGCCATCTCCTGCTTGGCGCTGCAGGGCCTCAGGGTGCAGATGTCACCCATTACCCAGGCTCCAGGTCTGATTTTGGTGGGTGCCCCAGACTCAGCTCTTGGCTTCCTCCCCAGGACTCATGAACCCCAGGTCCATCTCAGGGCAGAGCCCCATTGCGTCTCCCCCACATCTCCCAACAGACTGAGTGCACGAAGCAGGGAAGGAAGAGCAGGAGGGCAGACGGGCCTGTATGGGACTTTCTCACACTGTCAACCTGACATTGACCCTGGGCTGTTGGAAGAGCTGTGGTCTCGGCCTATCCTTCCGCCTACCGCACAGTCTGGCAAGCCCCAACCCTGCCTGGGAAACTTTTCAGGGCCAATCTGGGGGAACCACTGAGGGCAAAGGACTCTAGGTGAGCAGCCTCTTGCCAAAAGGATGGACAGACAGTGCCCACACTTCTAAGAGAAGGAGGGAAATTCAGGGAAGCCCAACTAATGACTCAGGATGTGTGGTCACAGGGCCAGATGTAAGGAGACATTCTAGGGAGGGAAGTGGTGGGAGTGGAAGGACAGATTGTTCCAAGATTTATCCAAATGCTCCTGCTGAATCAGGACTGGCAAAACACATCCTGGGGCTCCCAGTCACCCCCACACACATCCTGGGCCCCACCCACCCCCGAGGGGAGGCTCCATCGCCCTGGACCCCCAGGCCTCGCATCTGTGCCTGCTGCTCTTCCTGGTGTCAGCAGGGGATGGAGCCCACACTGGGAAACAGTGATTGAGTTCTAGCTTTGGTGCTGGCACCATCTGCTGAATGGCCACCACCAGGTCTTGGGTCCCTCTGCTAAAAATTAATCTTTTGCTGTAGAGCACACACAGATGGCAGCCAGGGGGCAGTCGAAGTTTCCTGTGTTGCACCCCGATGCCCAGCCCTTGACAAATCAGATTCCACTCAATGCACAACAATCCAGGCCAGAGGATATTTTCTCTTTTAACAAAAGAGATAAGCAAGGCTCAAGAAGGCTGAGGAACTTGCAGGTCACGTGACTAGTTTCATGGGTCCAGGATTCAAGCCCAAAGCCTGTGCACTTAAGAGCAGGTGCAGCAAGGTGCTCGGGAGGGGCAGCACCCTCCAATAAGGCAGCGGAGGAAGAATGCTTCAGCCCCCACCAGAACCTTGTGACTTCCAGTATGGTCCCTGCTGTCACTTGCAGTAACCTAGAAAGTTACTGGGAAACTGCAGCACATTCAGGAAGGGCCCTCTCTCCTGATCCCCGTGCTCCAGCTCTCTAGCCCATGGAGTACTATTTGGTTGTCAAAAGCCTCTCCAGCCCTCGGCATCATGAGAGGATGATGGATCCTCTAACTGCTGGAGCAGAAGCAGCTGGTCTCCACCAACTCCTCAGGTTCCACTCCTTCCCTGGCCACACCCTCTTCGAAGGAAACCGCCAAATTGGAGAGTGGCTCAGGGAGTCATGGGGCTAAGAAGGGGTCTGGAAATCTTACCACAGGAGCGTGTGGAAGCATCACAGATGCACAGCCAAGAGAAAGAGCCGACTGGGGGGACTAAGACGGGGTCCTGACTTTGCCTTCCCAATTCTGAGGCACTGTCTTGGGGCAGACAGTCTCTGTGGCCCCCAGAGGGCACAGCCAGGCCCTGGGGGAAGCAACAGGAAGGTGAGCTCAGCTCAGCCCCAAGAAGGACATGTTAATAGCGCTACCCAGAGTCACTACAGACCGCCAGGCAGAGGGAGATGAGGGAGGGGGCCCAGGTATCAGGAGCTCTCCAAGCCACAACCTGGCACCTGTTCATTGGGAGGGACTCTAGAGTCGAAGGGCAGTAGGGTCTCCATCAGGCTCCAGTTGGCCCTGTGGCTCCCAAATCTGGAGCCCAGTGGGAGAGGCAGGAGGGTCTGAACTGGCTACTCACGGTCGGTAACGGGCTCAACACGCAGAGGACGTGGGCCCCCCACATCCGGCGGTCCATGGTGAGTCCAGCAGTGGCTCCCTCCACCAGCCTCAGTAAGCCTTGGGTGTCTTCCCTCCCTTGCTGTCCCCTGAAACAGCCGCTGCCACCGCACCCTCTGCTTCCCTTTCTCAGGTGGCTGTTTGCATAGGCAGGAGGTAGCCAAGGGGACACAGCCCGCTGAATATTCACCAGGATTGCAGGACACCTGCTCAGTTCAGCCCTGACCCTGAGGTGGGACTCTGTTTCCAGCAGGCAGGGGCTGAGCCCTGCCCTCACCACCTTCTACTCTGGCTATAAGTCCGTGTGTCTGTCCTGATAGCAAAGGCCCAGAGAGGTGACAGCCACAGGTCACTTGGTCAATATTCTCTACTACTTTCTTCTCTAGGCCCAGGTATCTGGTGGTCATCGCTGGAGTGACCTCTCAGATTGATGGGATCTTACAGAATAGGAAGGGGACCTGGGCCTGCCCTTGGGAAGCCCCCAGGTTGTTTGGTGTGTGCTCCTAGCCTTATCCACAAGGCTGGAGAGTGGTCAGAGCTGTGTGGACCTGGTGGGGAAGGGGAAGGGGATGGTATCAGTGGAGATGGAGGGTTGGAATGGTCTTAAGAAAGGAAATGTGATCTCTAGGCACTGGCATGGACTGGCCAGGAATGTGTCAGCAAGATCTGGGTCCTTTACCGGGCAAGGGCTCTGGCCTGGATGGTGAGCTGAAGCTGCCAGTGTCAAGGCTCTGGACTTCACATGGGGGCTTGTCAAAATCTCTCCAAAACTCTCATGGCAAGAGGGGAAAACGAGGTTGAATGGAAGCATTGTGAGAGGATTCGTGGGTCAGGTCATCTTGAATAGGGGAGGACAACTGTCATCAGTAGCACAGATGAGAAGGCTTACACAGCCACTCAAACTATGTTGAACATTCATTGTCTGGTCACTTTTATTATAGTTTTCGACTTTAAAATGCAGGGTCTCCATGGGCCAGGCTAAAGACAGCGTTCTAAATGCCCCTAGATCTTGCACAGCATTTTGAAATGTCAAAGATGTCACCTCTGAAAGACCTGAATGTCCCAGTAGCCGACAGGTCCTGATGTTTGTGTGCACGTCTCCACTCACAGAAGCTGCTGGGCCGGGTGCTAAAACACCAGACATGTTTACAACCCGATCGCATCATGAATGTTGAAGGCTCCTCGCCCCCGCTACATCTGGATTCAGGGCTTGTTTTGACATCAGCAGGGGTTTATTTTTCCATTTTTCTTCATTGTCAACAAAATGCTGAAGAAAAACATTTCAAAAAGAAAACATGAACTACCCGAAGCTCCAAAACCCTCCTACCCTGTGCAAGTGTTTTCACGAGCTTAACTGTGGAAAGGGTGCAAGCAGCATGCCACACAGAGCTCTGCACACTTTTACACTTTTAGGGGAGAGCAGAGCTCCTCTCTTGGCAGGCTGAGCGCTCACAGATTGGAAAAGCAGAGTGCTGAAAAGGTATAACTTGAAGGGAAAGCTAGAACTTTCTGTTATTCAGCTACAAAGAAGCAACAGCACCAGGAAAAAAAAAAATCTTACGATTAATCACTGTTGATAATTAGCATCAACATCATTAGCATTAATGATGGCTAATTATTGAGGTTGATAGTGATAATTAATAATTATTACTTAGATATTAATTATCTAATAATTAGATAGTTATTACTATCTAAACAAGTGGTTCCTAACCTGGAGCAATTTTGCTTCCCTAGGGGACATTTGGCAATGTCTGGAGACATTTTTTATTATCAAAATAAAAACTAGGAGTTGGGGTGGGGGGTGGGGTGGTGAAGTGCTCCTGGTATCTAATTAGTATAGACCAGGGATGCTATTAAGCATCTACAATGCACAGGATGCTCCCACCTTCGACCATATCAAGAACTATCCAGTCCTAAAGATCAATAAGACCAAGGCTGAGAAACCCTGCTCTAACTGTTCATGTTCCCCAAGGATCCCTGCAGGCCTGTTTCTTCATGGAGCTGTCTTCTCTAGCTAATTCTGTATACACTCAGGATTCAAATTCCGCCTCCATCACTTGCTAGCTGTCATACATTTGGCAAGTTAGTTAGCCTTTCTGAGCCTCTGTGTTGGTCCATTTGTATCACCATAAAGGAATACCCAAGGCTTGGTATCATATTTTTAAAAAGAGGTTTATTTTGGCTCACAGTTCTGCAGACTGTACAGGAAGCATGGCACTGGCATCTGCTTCTGGTGAGGGCCTCAAGAAGCTTCCACTCATGTGGAAGGTGAAGGGGGAACCCCTGGTGTATCGCATGGTGAGAGAGGGAGCAAGAGAGCAAGGGAGATGTCAGGCTCTTTCAACTACTAACTCTTGCATGAACTAACAGAGCGAGAACTCACTCATTACCATGGGGAGGGCACCAAGCCATTCATGAGGGATCCACCCCCATGACCCAAACACTTCCCACCAGGCCCCACCTCCAACAATGCAGGTCTATTTCAACATAAGATTTGGAGAGAACAAAACATCCATACCATATGAGCCTCCGTTTTCCCATCTGAAAAATGGGGATGATACTAACACCTTTATAGGATTGGTGGGATACGTGGACAAGGAAAACCGTGTACTGTAAAGAACCTCATGCAGAACCTAGATCACAGTGGACAATCATTTATGACAGCATGTAACACAGGTGGACTAACAGCAAAGAAGACTGGAAAAACTGATTCTTTGTATGAAAAAATAAGATTAGATCTCTAACTCACCTTTACAAAATATAAATTCTAGGTTAAAAATCCTAACTACAAAACAACAAAATCATAAAAATGCTTCAAAAAATAGAAATTTATTTTTATGGCCTTAGAATAAAGGAGATTGTCATATAAAATAAAAATCATAAAGAAAAAAATCAAGTGTGACCACATCAACATTTTAAAATGTATGTTCAAGAGAGGATGCCATAGATGAAAATTAAAAGCATTTTTCTGCTACAAATTGAAAGAAATGTTTGCAACCAATCTTGACAAACAAATCTGTAGTATCAAAAATATATTTTAAAAATATCTAAAAATCAGCCGGGCCTGGTGGCTCGTGCCAGTAATCCCAGCACTTTGGGACCAAGGCAGGCAGATCATGAGGTCAGGAGTTTGAGACCAGCCTGGCCAATATGGTGAAACCTCATCTCTACTAAAAATACATAAATTAGCTGGGCATGGTGGCACGCACCCACAGTCCCAGCTACTCGGGAGGCCGAGGCAGGGGAATCCCTTGAACCTGGGAGGTAGAGGTTGCTGGGAACCAAGATCGTGCCACTGCACTCCAGCCTGGGCAACAAAGCAAGACTGTGTCGCAAAAAAAAAAAAAAAAAAAGAAAGAAAAGACAGAAAAAAATCAGTAAGAAAGATAAAAATTAAAAACAACTGAGTAGAAAAGTGAGCAAATGATATAAACAGACAATTCAGAAAAGAAGTGACGTATACAGGTCAATAAACACATGAAGAAATGTTTAACATTACTAATACTAAAGAATACGAAAAAAAATAATGATAAACTACCCATTGTCACCTATCACGTTGCCTAAAACTTTACCGTCTGATAACACAGTGTCTGGAAGATAATGTAAAGAAAGGGGAACATCCATAAAGTTCAGATGAGAGCGAATTTTGTATAACCACTTTGAAAAACAATTTGATATTATCTATTGAATTTGAAAATGAACATACCCTATAAGCCAGAAATTCCATTTCTGGATATTTGTGTTCTGAGTTCAGTGTTGTTTATAACATGCAGTAAAAACCAGAAAACAACACAATTGTCCAATGAGAAAAGAATAGCTAAACAAAATGTGATCTATTCATACAATGGAATACTACTGAGCAGTTGAAAGGTATGAACTAAATCTATTTGTACAAGAGGAGTTCACAAAGTTCATGGAAATATGGAATTAAAAAATAAAAAATATAAACTCTATTTCTCAACATAATCTTTCAAGACACTTTTGTAAGCAATGATACCAACCATGTAGTTCATCCCTAAAACACTGAGAGTCCTGGGAATTTAGCCACGTCAATGCAGTCTTTTTTACAATATTACCTAAAGAAAAATGGGTGCCCTTAAAATATTTTTTAAGATTAGAAAACAAAAAGACATCATGAAAAGCCAAATCATGACTGTGAGGTAGATGTGTAATAGTTTCCTATCAAAACTCTCACAAAACTGGCCTTGTTTGATCAGAGGAATGAACAGGAGTATTGTGGTGGTGGAGAAGGATTCTCTAGAGGTTTCCTGGGCATTTTTCTGCTAAAGCTTTGGCTATCTCAAAACATTTTCGTAACAAGCAGATGTTATTATTCTTTGGCTCCCCAGAAAGTCAACCTACAAAGTACCTTGAGCATCCCCAAAACTGTTTTCATCATGAATTTTGCACTTGACCGATCTGCTTTTGCTTTGACAGGACCACTTCTACCTCTTTGTAGCTATTGCTTTGATCGTGCTTTGTCTTCAAGACTGTACTGGCAAAGCCATCCTTCATCTTCTCTTACAAAACTTTGAAGAAATGTTTCGGGATCTTGACCTGCTTGTTTAAAATTTCTGCTGAAATCTCTACTCTTGTCTCCAGTTGATCTGGGTGCAATGCTTTTGGCAACCATCAGTTGGGAAGCTTGCCCAACTTTAATTTTTCAGCTGGAATTGCTTAGAGTGAACTGATTGAGATGTCTATGGTATTGGCTATGGTTTCTGCCATTAATCATCAGTCCTCTTCAATTAGGGAATGAATAAAATTAATTCTTTTCCTCACAAATTGATGTGGATGGTCTGCTGCTACAGGCTTTATCTTTAACATCATATCATTCTTTCTTAAAAGGAATTATCCACTTGTAAACTGCTAATTTATTTGGGGCATTGTCTCCCTAAATTTTTCATAAAGTATCAATTATTTCACCATTCTACCACACAAGCTTCATCATAATTTGATATCAGTTCCTGCCACAATTAAAGCAGAATTTATTTTGCTCTGAAAACAGCTTTTTTTTTTCTTTTTTTTTCTGAGATGGAGTCTCACTCTATCGCCCAGGCTGGAGTGCAGTGATGCACTCTTGGCTCACTGCAACCTCTGCCTCCCAGGTTCCAGCGATTCTCCTGCCTTGGCTCCCCAGTAGCTGAGATTACAGGTGCCTGCCACCATGCCTGGCTAATTTTTGTATTTTTAGTAGAGACTGGGTTTCACCATGTTGGCCAGGCTGGTCTTGAACTCCTGCCCTTAGCTGATCTGCCCACTTTGGCCTCTGAAAGTGCTGGGATTACAGGCATGAGCCACTGCACCTGGCCTGCTCTAATAAGAGCTCTTTTCAAACTTATGTCTTATCCTTCTTAGTGCCCCAAACTAGATCCTGTTCAGACACGTTATAGTAAGTTAGTATCAGTTTTTTCAGTGCTAAAAATTTTTGAAACCTATGCATAGTTTTTCATAATATTTATTTTCCATGAGCTTTCTGGAGACCCCTCACATCAACATGGAGATGTTTAAAAATATATATTGAGGAACTGCTTCCAGCCAAGTTGGAGTAATAGGAACTGTTACCCTCCTACCTTAACAACACAAATTTCAACCAAACTATATAAAACCTTTTATTTTTAGACATTAGTAGACAAGCTGATCCCTACAAGCCAGTTTTTTGTTCTTTATTTTTCCCTAGAGGCAGTTTCCAGGCCACAGCTCAAGAAGAGAAACCCAAATGTATTCTGGTGATTTTTATGAGTAAAGGAAATAAAGACTCGAGACTGAGAAAGTCAAGTTTGGTGAAATTTTTGAAGCGGAGCACTAGAGAGAGAACAATGACACAGAGACAGAGTTCCACAGTTCTGAAAACAGGTCTTCCCCAATGTTTCCACCTTGCAGTCTTTGGCTGGATACCTATCTGAGAATGTGTGAGAAGAAACTAAGGCTGGAGAAAGAATAACTGGAATGGAGTATGTAGAAAATGCTCAAAACTCACATAGGATTAATAATAGTCTGTGCTCTGATTAGCCCAAGTAGAAAAAATAGGACATGTAACATACAGGGCATGAATATATAATAGTAATGACTTAGTAGTGTGATGAAATTAACCTTAGAGTAAGATTGCTCTGGACCTATTCTAACAAAGCTTAAGTGCAAACCTTAAAAAGATCCAAAATATAACTTCACTAGAAAAATCCAACACCACTTAAATAAACAAAGTAAAATACAGAAATCAACAATGTAAAATTCACAATGTCTGACATCCAATAAAAAATTTATCAAGCAGGCAAGGAAGTAAAAAACTGTAATTCATAACCAAGGGAAAAATCAATCAATAGAAATAGACCCAGGTCTGACAAAGATGGTGAAATTAGCAGCCACAGATGTTAAAACAATTATTATAAATATGCCACATATGTTTTACAAAGAGTAAAACATGGTCATAGTAAATAGAGAAGGAAGATATTTTTAAAAGACCAAAATTCAATTTATTAAAATAAAACATGCAATATCCGAAATGAAAAAAATAATACACTGGTTGCAATTAATAGCAGATTAGACACTGCAGAATGAAGAGCAATGAGTTTGAAGACAACTCATTTAAACTATGCAGAATGAAATGCAAAGAGGAAGAAAAGACTGGGTAAAAACTGGAAAAAAACTTCTTGAAAATAACAGAGTATAAGTTAATTATGGAACAATATCAAGTGCTCTAACATATATGGAACAAGAGTCACAGAAAGAAGTTCAGAAAAATATTGGAAAAACAAAATGACTGAGCTTTACCAAAGTTGATAAAAAATATATATCAAGGATTCAAGGAGTTCAACTAACAACATAAACAACAAACTAGAAACACTCCCAGGCATATGATAATTATTGTAAATTACTGAAAACAGTAATGAAGAGAAAATCTTATCAGCCACCAAAAGGGAAAAGACAAATTGTGTACAGCAGAACAAAAATAAGCATGACCACAGATTCCCATCAGAAACTATGCAAATCAGAAGACAGTGGAGAGAGCTTTTTGAAGCACTGACAGAAAAAATCTTTCAAACTATATCTATTTATTAACAAAAATATCTTTCAAATATGAGGGCAAAGACTTTTAAAGAGAAATCAAAGACAAGATAATTCATTTTCAGCAGTGCTACACTACAGGAAATGCCTAAGGAACTTTTTCAAGTCAAAAGGAAAATGAGAACAAATGAAAATTTGGAACTACACTGAAGAATGAAAAGTGGCCATGCCTGTAATTTCAGTACTTTGGGAGGCTGAAGAGGGAAGATTGCTTGAGGCCGGGAGCTCATGAGCAGCCTGGGAAACACAAGTGAGACCCCCTTCTCTACCAAGAAAAAAAAGAAAAAGAAAGAAAAGTATTAATTAGCCAGGTGTGGTGGCATGCATCTGTAGTTCCAGCTGCTGAAGAGGCTAAGGTATGAAGATTGCTTGAACCCAAGAGTCCAAGGCTGCAGTGAGCTATGATTGTGCTACTGCACTCCAGCCGGGGTGACAGAGTGAGACCCCATCTCAAAAAGAAAAGAAAAGAAAAAACAAAAGAGGAGAGGAGGGGAGGGGAGGGGAGGAGAGGGGAGGGAAGGAGAAGGGAGGGGAGGGGAGGGGAGGGAAGGGAAGCAGAGACTAGAAAAGGTGAATAAAACTGAAAATAAAAGGTCTTCCTTCTCATTTTACACTGTTGAGAAGATCATTGATCTTTATGAATATAGATGCTAAAATACTCAACAAAATACTAGCAAAACAAATGTAACCACATGTTAAGAGAATTATACAGCATGGCCAAGTGGAATTTATCCCAACAATTCAAGGGTAGGTCAACATATGAAAATTAATCAACGTAATACACCACATTAATGGAATAAATTTTTTGAAAAAGATAATCTCAAATGATGCAGATTAAGTATGTGACAAAATCCAACAGCACTTCAAGATAAAAAAACGCTCAGTACATTAGGAATAGAAGGGTGTTTCCCTAACATAATGAAGGCCACATATTAAAAAAAAAATCCCACAGTTGACATTATACTCAGTGAAAGACTAAAAATCCCCCCTGCCCTCACCGAGATCAGGAACAAGACAGACTGCTTGCTTTCACCACTTTTATTCAACATAGTTTTAGAAGTACTAGCCAAAGTAATTAGGCAAAAAAAAAAAAAGAAGGAAAGAAAGCATCCAAATTAGAAAGGAAAAAATATTATCTGTTTGCAGATGACATGTTCTTATATGTAGAAAACCCTAAAGAATCCACAAAAAAACTGTTAGAATTAATTTTTAAAATTCAGGGCCGTATACTAATCTGCTTTAGTGCAAATCCTACATCTGCCTATTACTAGCTTCATCACTCTGTGCTTCAGTATTTCCTTCCCTAAATTGGGGATAACAAGGTAATCTAAAAGGTTATATGTGGGAATGAAATAAATTGATTCATATAAAGGTGTTAATCAACTAGTCATGAGCACATAAAGCCCATATGTTTGCTGTTATGTCATGTCTTATTGCTTCTTTTTGATGTGTCTTATAAAAATTATTGAAATTTCTTATACTAGAATTTAACTTTAAAATTTTCTCTAGATGACTTTATTTTGGTAATGATATTGAAACTCTAATACCAGAAGAGTACTGTGACAACTCAGGAACCCAGACTAAGTAATGCATAAAATAGTCTCTTCAGAAAGGAGTTGAGCCAAGCAGGGAGTTGGAAGCCATACATGTTAAACACACGTGATAACACAAAAGGTAGGAGTGGTGCAGAACACCAACTACTATGTAAATCGTGTAAACTTCCTTGACTATTGCTGTACTCCCCAAGCATTTACTATATAAATGCAAACTATGTCTGTGTGAAATAAAAACTTGGACCATCTTAAAGCTTTTTTTGTTTTTGTGGAATTCAAAATCATTTTTGTGGTTGCTGAGAATAAAATTTAGAGACGATAATATTTCTTTTTATTCATTATAAAAACAAATTCAGAAAAGTTTAAGAATACAAAATCAACATGCAAACTTTAGTTGTGTTACTGTACACTAACAATGAGTGCTCTGAAAAGTAAATTAAGAAAACTGTTCTGTTTACAGTAGCATCAAAAAGAATGAAATACTTTGGAATAAATTTAATCAAAGAAGTGAAATACTTTTACATAGCAAACTACACAACTGCTGAAAGAAATTAGCAATCTAAAGCAAGGGAAAGGTATCCTATGTTCATGGATTGGATGACATAATATTGTTAAGAAGACAGTATCGCCCAAAGTAATATATGGATTCAATGCAATCTCTATAAAAATGTTATTGCTATTGTTTTCAGATATAGAAACCCCATACTAAAATCTATATGGAATTTCAAGGGACCCTAAAAAGTAAAAACAATCTTGTAACAAAGCCAAAACTGGAGGTCTCACTTTTCTCAAATTTAAATCTACAAAGCTATGGTAATCAAAACAATGTAGCTCTGGCACAAAGACGGATATATAGACCAATGGAATGGAATACAGAGCCAGACATAAACCCTCACATATATGGCCAATTTATTTTTGACAAGGCTGTGAAGGTTAATCAATGGGAAAAAGTCAGTCTTTTCAACAAACAATGTTGAGAAAACTGGATGTCCATATGCAAAAGAATGAAGTTAGACCTTTACCTTATACCCTATAAAAGAGCATAACTCAAAATAAATGGATAAAGATCTAAATTTAAGAGCCAAAATTATAAAACTGTTAAATGAAAACATAAGGGAAAATCTTCATTACCTTGGTTTTAGCAATAGTTAATTAAGTATAATACCAAAAGTATAGGAAACAAAAGAAAAAATAGATAAATTGGACATTACCAAAATTAAAAACTTATGGGAATCTAAGAACATTATCAAGAGACTGAAAAGATAATCCACAGAATGGGAGAAAATATTTGCAAGTCATATATCTGATAAAGCATTAATATGCAGGATATATAAAGAGCACTGTGATGGTTAATATTAAGTGTCAACTTGATTGGTTTGAAGGATGCAAAGTATTGTTTCTGAGTGTATCTGGATGTTTCTGGGTGTTCCCAAAAGAGGTTAATATTTGAGTCAGTGGACTGGAAGAGGAAGAACCACCCTTGAGAAGACCCACCCACAATGTGGGTGGGCACTATCCAATCGGCTGCCAGCATGGCTAGAAAAAGCAAACAGAAGACAATGGAAAAAGTTGACTTGATGAGTCTTCATCTTTCACCCATGATGGATGATGCTTCCTGCCCTCGAACATCAGAACTTGGAGTCTTATGTTTGAGGGCAGGAGGGATCCAGTATGGGAGAGAGATGGCTTTGGACTCTTGAACTTACACCAGTGGTTTGCCACAGGCTCTCAAGCCTTCGAAGCCTGCACTGTTGACTTCCCTACTTTTGAAGTTTTGGGACTTGGACTGAGCCACTGCCGGCTTCCTTGCTCCTCAACTTGTAGACGGCCTATTGTGGGACTTCACTTTGTGATCATGTGAGTCAGTTCTCCTTAATAAACCACCTTTCATATATACATATTTTCTATTAGTTCTGTCTCTCTAGAGAACCCTGACTAAAACAGATTTTGGTACCAGGAGTGGGGTACTGCTATAAAGATGCTTGAAACTATGGAAACGACTTTGGAACTGGGTAACAGACAGAGGTTGGAACATTTTGGAGAACTTAGAAGAAGACAGGAATATATGGGAAAGTTTGAAACTTCCTAGAGACTTGTTGAATGTTTTGACCAAAATGCTGATAATGATGTGGACAATGAAGTCCAGGCTGAGGTGGAATCAGATGGAGATGAGGAACTTCTTGGGAACTGGAGCAAAAGTCACTCTTGCTATGCTTTAGTGAAGAGACTGGTGACATTTTGCTCCTGCCCTAGAAATCTGTGGAACTTTGACCTTGAGAGAGATGATATGAAATTGGAACTTATGTTTAAAAGAGAAGCAGAGCATTAAAGTTTGGAAAATTTGCAGCTTGACAATGCAATAGAAAAAAAAACTATTTTTCTGGGGAGAAATTCAAGCTGGCTACAAAAGTTTGCATGAGTAATGAGGAGCTAAATGTTAATCACCAAGACAATGGGGAAAATGTCTCCAGGGCTTATCAGAGACTTTCATGGCAGCCCCTCCCATCACAGACCCAGGGCCTAGGAGGGAAAAATGGTTTCATGGGTCAGACCCAGGGTCCCCACTCCTGCTCTGTGCAGCCTCAAGACTTGGTGCCCTGTGTCCCAACTATGGCCAAAAGGGCCAGCATATAGCTCAGGCAGTTGCTTCAGAGGATGCAACTCCCAAGCCTTGGCAGCTTCCACATAGTGTTGGGCCTGCAGGAGTCAAAAATTGAGGTTTTGGAACCTCCACCTAGATTTCAGAGGAAGTATAGAAATGCCGGGAGGTCCAGTTGGAGCTCCCACACAGAGTTCCCACTGGGGCACTGCCTAGTGGAGCTATGAGAAGAAGGCCACCATCCTCCAGACCCCAGAATGATAGCTCCACCAACAGCTTGCACTGTGTGCCTGGAAAAGCTGCAGACACTCAATGTCAGCTGTGAAAGTAGCTGGGGTGGGGAACAATACCCTGCAAAGCCACAGAGGCAGAGCTACCCAAGGCCACAGAAGGCCACTCTTTGCATCAGCATGACTTGGATGTGAGACATGGAGTCAAAGGAAATTATTTTGGAGCTTTAAGATTTAATAACTGCCCTGCTGGATATTGGACTTGCATGAGGCCTGTAACCCCTTTGTTTTGGCCAATTTCTCCCATTTGGAATGGGAGCATTTATCCAATGTCTGTACTCCCATTGTATCTTGGAAGTAACAAAATTGAGTTTGATTTTACAGGCTTCTAGGCAGAAGGAACTTGCCTTGTCTCAGATGAAACTTTGGACTTGGACTTTTGAGTTGATGGTGAAATGAGTTAAGACTTTGGGGGACTGTTGGGAAGGCATGATTAGTTTTGAAATGTGAGAACATGGGATTTGAAAGGGGCCAATGTGAAATGATATGGTTAGGCTTTGTGTTCCCACCCAAATCTCATATAGAATTGTAATCACCAGGTAGGGAGAGAGCTTGTGGGAAATGATTGGATTATGAGAGTGGTTCCCCCATGCTGTTCCCATGATAGTGAGTGAATTCTCTCGAGATCTGATGGTTTTATCAATAATAGTTATTCCTGTGCTGACACATGCTCTCTCTTACCTGCTGCCTTGTAATATGTGCCTGCTTCCTCTTCCACCACGATTGTAAGTATCCCAGCCATGAAGAACTGTGAGTCAATTAAATGTCTTTTCTTCATAAATTACCCAGTCTTGAGTATGTCTTTTTTTTTTTTTTTTTTTTCTTTTTGAGACAGAGTCTCACTCTGTCTCCCAGGCTGGTGTGCAGTGTGTGATCTCGGCTCACTGCAAGCTCCACCTCCTGGGTTCATGCCATTCTCCTGCCTCAGTCTCCTGAGTAGCTAGGACTACAGGTGCCTGCCACCGTGCCCAGCTAATTTTTGTTTTTGTATTTTTAGTAGAGATGGGGTTTCACAGTGTCAGCCATGGATGGTCTCGATCTCCTGACCTCATGATCCACCTGCCTCAGCCTCCCAAAGCTCTGGGATTACAGGCGTGAGCCACTGCACCCAGCCTGTAGTACATCTTTAAAGCAGTGTGAGAACAGACTAATGTAAGCACATACAACTCAACAATAAGAAACTAAACAACCCAATTCAAAAATGGGCAAAGGACCTAAAAGACATTTCCCCAAAGATGATAATACACTGAAAAGATGCTTCATATTATTAGTTATTAGGGAAATACAAACCAAAATCAGAATGAGAAAGAACTACTCTCTTTGTTTGATATTGTTTGATAAAGAAATATCTGAGGTTGGGTAATCTATAAAGAAAAAAGGTTTATTTGGTTCACAGTTCTGAAGGCTGCATAAGAAGCATGGTGCCAGCATCTTGTGAGGGCCTCAAACTGCTTCCAGCATGACAGAAGGTGAATGGGAGCCGGCATGTGCAGAGAGAAGCAAGGGGAAAAGGTGCCAGGCTCTTTTAAACAACCAGCTTTTGTGGAAACTAATAAGGTGAGAATCAATTCACCCACTCCCACCTGGGAGGGCATTAATCTATTCATGAGGGATATGCTCCCATGACCCAAACCATTGGACCATTAGGCCCCACCTTAAACACTGGGGATCAGTTTTTAACTTGAGGTTTGGAGGATTCACACAAACTATAGTATTCCATCTCTGGTCCCCCAAATCTCATGTCTTTCTCATGTAGAGAATATAATCATTCCTTCCCAATAGTCTTCAAAAGTCTTAATTTGTTCCACACCAGCTTTAAAGTCCAAAGTCCAAAATCACATCTGAGACTCAAAGCCAGTTCCTTACAGATATAATCCTATAAAATCAAAATCGAGTTATTTACTTCCAAGATACAATGACAGAGCAAACATTGGGCAAACACTTCCATTCCAAAAGGGAGAAATTAGACAAAAGCAAGGGGTAACAGGCCGCATGCAAGTTCAAAACTCAGCAGGGCATACATGAAATTTTAAAGCTCAACAAAATTCTCCTTTGACTCCATGTCCTACATTCTAGCCACACTGGTTCAAGGAGTGAGATCTCAAAGCCTTGGGCAGCCACACGCCCACTGGGTTTTCTGCAAACAGCCCTGTGGCTTGCATCATGGGTTGGACTTGAATGTCTGTGGCTTTTCCAGGCTGAGGTGTCATGCGCTGGTGGATCAATAATTCTCAGGTCTGAAGGACAGCAGTCCTGCTTCCACATGTCCACTAGGCAGTGCCCCTAGGAGACTCTCTAGAGGGGTTCCAACTTTATACTTCCAGGTAGCTTTGCCTTAGTAGAATCTCTCTGTTGGGGTTCCACTCCTTCAGCAGGCATCCAAGCTTTCAAATATATTCTGTGAAATGTAAGTGAAAGCTGTCAAGCCTCCACCGCTCTGGCGTTCTGTGTACCTGCAGACATAACACCACATGGAAGCCATGAAGGTGTATAGCTTGTACCCTTCAGAGAAGCATCTCAAATGGTACCTGAAGCCATTTATCCTCAGCTGGAGTCAGAGTGGCTGGGATGCAGGAAGTAGTATCCTCAGGCAGCATAGGGCAACAGTGCCACAGACGTCTCCCCCAAAATTGTTCTATCCTTTTAGGTCTCTGGGCCTATGCTGAGAGTTGCACCTTAAAGATTTCTGAAATGCCTTCAGGGACTTTTTTCCATTGTCTTGACTATTAGCACCCGGCTACCATTTTTTTTTTTAAGTTATAGATTCCCTTTTATCTATGCTAATCTCTCTAGAGGTTGCTCTGCAGCACCCTTGGATTTCTCTCCTGAAAATGCTCTTTCCTTCCCTACCACATGGCCAGGCTAAGAATTTTCCACATTTTTATGTTCTGATTCCCTTTTAATCATAAATAAAACTTTTAGGTCATTTCTTTGCTCCCACATCTGATCATAAAGAATTAAAAGCAACCCCAGCACTTCTTGAATGCTTTGCCACTTAGACATTTCTTCCACTAGATACCCTGGAACATTACTCTTAAGTTTGGTCATCCACAAATCCTAGGGCATGGACACAATGCCCTAGGCATTAACAAGTTCTTTAACAAGGATGAGCTTTGCTCCAGTTCCCAATAAGTTCCTCATTTCTGTCTGAGACCTTATCAGCATGGCCTTTAGCATCTATATTTCTATCAACAGTTTTGAAACCACCACTTAACAAATCTTGAAGAAGTTCCAAACTTTTTCTGATATTCTTGTCTTCTTCTGAGCCCTCCAAACGCTTCCAACTTCTGCCCATTACCCAGTTCCAAAGCTGTTTCCACATTTTCAGGTATCTTTATAGCAACATCCCACTCCCCCATAACCAATTTTCTGCCTTAGTTCATTTGTGCTGCTATAAAGAAATACCTGAAGCTGGGTAATCTATAAAGAAAAGAGGTTTCTTTGGTTAATGTTTCTGTAGGCTGTACAAGAATCACAGCACCAGCATTGGCACCTAGTGAGGGCTTCAGACTGCTTCCATTCATGGCAGAAGATGAATGGGATCTAACATGTGCAGGGATCACAGAGTGGAAGAGGAAGCAAGAAGGGAAGGTGCTGCGCTCTTTTAAATAACCAGCTCTCACAGGAACTAACAGAGTGAGTACTCACCCACCACACTCCAGGGGAGGACATTAATATGTCCTCCATGAGGAATCTGCCTTCATAACCTAAATACCTCCTATTAGGCCTCACCTCCAACACTGGGGATCAAATTTCAACATGAGATTTGGAAGGGTCAAACGAACCAAACAATGGCAACTTTACATCCACTAAGATGGTTATTTTTTTAAAAAAAATTAAGGAAAATACCAAGTGTTGACGAGGGTGTTGAGAAATCAGAACTCTCAGGCATTGTTAGTGGAAATGTAAATGCACAGCTGCTGTGGAAAACAGTTTGTCAGTTTCTCAAAAAGGTAAACATTGAACTACCATATGACCCAGCAACTCCACACACATACACACACCCACACACCCACACATATATATATGAATGAAATTTAAAGGAGAGTGCCAACAGCTATTTGTACACCAGTATTTATAGCAGCATTATTTATAATAGCCAAAGGCGGGTGACCATCAACAAACGAATGAATAAACAAAATGTGATTTATTATACCTATGATGGAATATTATTTAACCATAAAAAGGAATGAAGTTCCGATATATGCCACAACATGGATGAACCTTGAACACATGATGCTAAACGACATAAGCCAAACACAAATGGACAAAGACTGTATAATTCCATTTATATGAGGTATCTAGAATTGGCAAATTTATAGACATAGAAAAGAGAATAGAAGTCATCAAAGTCTGGAGAAATGAGATAAAGAGGAGCTGTCGCTTTAAGGAGTACAGAGTTTCTGTTTGATATGATTAAAAGTTAGATAGTGAAGATGTTTCCACAACATTATGAATGTATTTAATGCCATTAAACCACTTTAAAATGGCTAAAGTGGCAAATTATGTCATGTATATTTTAACTACAATTTTAAAAATGAAAAAGACGAGAGAATTGATTGCTTAAAGCAAAACTAATACTTATGTTGTGGAGTTTGTGGCCTATGTAGAAGTAAAAAGTATGGCAAAAGGATTGAAGGAGGAAAAGAGAAGTACATGATTGTAAAGTTTTTATTCTATATAAAGCAGTATAATATAGTTTGAAGGTAAACTGTTATATATATTTGAAATCTGTGAGGTTCTACTTTTAACAAAATAAAACAAAGAGATATGATTAACTAGTCAATAGTGGGGATAAGATAAATCTTATAAAAATGATTAATCCAAAAAAAGGAAAAGAAGAAAGACAAAACAGAAAGCTGATAAGACAAATAAAGGGCAAATAGCAAAGTTGTAGGAATAAATCAAACAGCATCAATCAATGAATTACACGTAATGACATTACTCCAGTTAAAGAGATTGTCAGCTGGGCACGGGGGTTCACGTCTGTAATCCCAGCACTTTGGGAGGCCAAGGCAGGTGGATCAAGACCATCCTGGCTAACACGGTGAAACCCTGTCTCTACTAAAAATACAAAAAATTAGCCAGGTGCAGTGGTGGGTGCCTATAGTCCCAGCTACTCGGGAGGCTGAGGCAGGAGAATGGCATGAACCTGGGAGGCGGAGCTTGCAGTGAGCAGAGATCGTGCCACTACACTCCAGCCTGGGTGACAGAATGAGACTCCGCCTCAAAAAAAAAAACAAGATTGTCAGATGGAAAACAAAATCAAGACTCGACCCAACTACATGCTGCCTACAAGAAACCCATTTTAAACATAAAGCAAAGATAGGTTAAAAGTTAAACAAAGGAAACAGACCATTCAAACAGTAACTGAAAGAAAGCTAAAGTAACTAGGTTAATATCAAAGTAAACTTCAGTAAAGTAAACAAGAAATAGTAGCAAGGATAAATATGGACATTCCACAATGATAATGGGATCAACCTATCAAGAGGTCATAACAACCCTAAATGTGTGTGCACCTAATAACAAAACTTTAAAATGTATGAAGAAAGCACAGAAAGAACTTTTTTAAAAAAAGAAATAGACAAATCCAAAATTTTAGTGTGAGGTTTCAGTACTCCTGGGTAATCAATAAAGCAAGTATAAGACCATAGAAGCAATGACACCCCAGTAGCAATGAGCATATCTAATGCCCAGATCTTGGTGTGTAATATCATTCCACAATAAAAAGAATCAGGAATCCTTTAAAAAATGACCAATTTTAACTCTGGGGGAGGAAATACAGAAGATGAGTCTGGAACTTCTTATAGTTACAGGAAGTAAGGAAGCACTCAAAAGTTCCACAATGATGGGATTATATCAAAGGGACACAGAAGCCAACAGAAAGAGCTCCCAGTGGCCAAAGCTGAAACAATATGAGCAATGAAATTAACTAAATAATATTATATTATAACCCAAAGTATCAAATATATATCCATGAATCCAAACTTACATGAATAAACAATTAGACAAATAGATAAAAGGGAAGAATAGACTAATGGCCTATGCAGACTACCAAATAATTTATGTAGCTACTCTAGCCTCAAAAAGGTGGAGCATAACTCTCCATGCCTTAAGTATAGGCTTTCCTTACCAACTTCCTTCCAAAGAGTACAAATGGGAAGGGGGAAAAAACTTTACACTGGAGAAAATTTACACTCCATCAGCCAGGTGATTAAGGTTAATATTAACCATGATAAATTACACTGATAGTATATGCTGTTCATATGGTATGATAGCAACAGCACTTTACCTCTGTGGTCTTTCTCCCACAAATCCAGTCTAAGTATGAGGAAAACATCAGACAAATCCCATTTGTCTTAGTCTGTTCAAGCTTTCATAACAAAAATACCATAGGCTGGGGGATTTTAATAATAAATATTTATTTCTCTGGAGGCTGGGAAGTCCAAGATCAAGGTGTCAGCAGATTTGGTGTCTGGTAGGTGCCCTCTTTTTGATTCACAGACAGCCATCTTCTTGATGGAAAGGGCAAGTTAGCTCTCTGGGGTCTCTTATAAAAGGGCATTAATCCTGTTCATGAGAGCTCCACTCTCATGGCCTAATCATCTCCCAAAAGCCCCACCTCCTAATATCAATATCATCACATTGAGGGTTAGGATTTCAACATATGAATCTGGGGGGAATCACAAACATTCATCCCACCACATCATTAGAAGAGCGTTGTACAAAATACTACACCAATATTCCTCAAAACTGTCAAGGTCATCGATAACAAGGAAAATCTGAAAAACTGTCATAGCCCAAAGGAGACTGAGGAAATATGAAGATTAAATATAATGTACTGTCCTAGATGGAATCCTGAAACAGAAAAAGGACATTACATTAAAAACTAAAGAAATTTGAATAAAGTATAGACTTTAATTAATAATAATGTATCAACATTTGTTCATTTGTTGCAACAAAGGTATCACACTATTATAAGATGTTAAAAATAGGGGAAACTGGGTGTGAGGTAGACGGCAACTTTCTGTACTACCTTTGCAATTTTTCCATAAATCTGAAACTATTCTAAAATTAAGAGTTCATTTTTAAAAATAAGTAAGGATATAGATAATTTGAACAACACAATCAATTTGACCAAATTGACATATACAGAAAAACTTTTATAAATATTTTATCAAATAAAACTTTTATCTAGTATTTTGTACAAGAGAATACACATTCTTCTCAAGTACACACAGAACATTAACCGTGATAGACCATATTCTGGGCTGTAAAACAAGTCTCAATTAATTGATAAAAATTGAAATCATACAAAGTATGCTCTCTGACCACAATGGAATTACACCAGAAATCATTAATAAAAAGGTGCCTAGAAAAATCCCCAAATATCTGGAAGTTGAACTGTATACTTTAAATACTATATTGGTTGGAGAAGAAATCACAAGGGACATTAGTAGATATTCTGAACTGATTGATAAGAAAAATATAACACATCAAAATCTGTGGAGTGCAGCTAAAGCAGTGCTTAGAGGGAAATTTGTAGCACCAAATGCTTACATTTAAAAGGAAGAAATATCAAAATCAATGTTTCATCACAAAAATAACAGAAAAGGACAACTTATGTACAACATAAGCATAAGAAAGGAAATAATAAAGATAGCATAAATCAATGAAATAGGAAAAAGAAAAACAACAAAGAAAGCAAATGAAACCAAGCCTGGTTTTTTTTTAGAAAGATCATTAAAGTTAATAAATATCTGAAAAAACTCCTTAGGGGAAAAGGAAAGACAGGTTACCAATTTCAGGAAGGAAAAAAATGTTTTCACTATAAATCCTATGAACATTGAAAGAATAATAAAGAAACATTATGAACAATTGTATGTCATTACTTCAACAACTTACATGAAATAGACTATGTGAAAAACTTTAATAAAACTCACTCAAGAAAAAATTATAATCTGAATAGACATATGCATAATTAAGAAATCTGTTTTGTCTTTTAAAAAACCTTTCAAATAAGTAAACTTCAAGATTAGAAGCTTTCACTGGTGAATTGTTGCAAACATTTAAAGAAGAAATAATAGTCATATTTGTTACAATCTCTCCCAGAAAATAGAGGAAGGGGTGCTTTCCCAAGTCAGCCAATGAGGTCAACATTGCTCTGACACTAAAACCAGAGATTCCAAGAGAAGAAAATTGCAGACCAACATCTCTTAAAAACATACACAAAATAATCTTCAACATAGTATTCGCAACTTGAATCCAAAAATACATACATATATATTTCTGGCTCAAAATTCAAGATCCAGTCAATATAATTCTCTGTATTAACAAACTAAAGAAGAAAAACCGTATTATTATCTCTAGATATGTAGAAAAAATCTTTTCACAAAATTTTACATCTGTTCATGACAAAAACTCTCAGTGAACTAGGAATAAAAAGAAACTTCCTTTACCTGACAAAGGAGCACCTTTAAAACACCTACAGCCATTATGTTAAACGATGGAAGACTGATGCTTTCCTCCTAAAACAGGGAACAAAAGAAAAATGTCCTCTTTCACTATTCCTATTCAACATCAGGTTAGAAGCCAGGAAATAGAAACAAGAGGTATGCAGATTTCAACGAAAAAATAAAACTGGCTGTTTTGGTTGAAACCCTAATTTATGTAGAAAATGCAAATAAATCTACAGAAAAAGATCCTGGAACTAATAAGTAGATTTAGCAATGTTGCAAGATCTAAGTATACATACAAAATCAATTATATTTCCATATATTTGCAATTAACAATCAGAAATCAAACTTTTAAAAGCACTACATATAATAGCTTCATAAAATAAAATACTTATAGATAAATATAACAAAATATGCTGAAAACTATAAAACATAAGTGAAATAAATAAAAACCTGAAAAAAATAGAGAGCTACATTGTGTTCATGGATTAAAAGATCCAAGACGCAAATTATCCTCAATTTGATCTATAGATTCAACATAATCCCAGCTGTTTTTATAGATGTAATTGAACTGATTCTAATATTTGCATGGATAAACAAAGAAACTAAAATAGATAACAAAATTCTGGGAATTGTGGGGAAAAGTTAAGGACACACTGTCCAATTTTAACACCTACTACATAGCTACAAGAATCATGGCAGTGTGGTATTGGCAAAAGGATAGGCACATAGATGAATGGAACAAAATAGAAAGCTCAGAAATAGACCCACACAAATACAGTTACCTGATTTTTAAATAAAGGTGCAAAGTCAATTTAGTGGAGAAAGTACAGTACTTTCAACACATGGTGCGGGAACAACTGAATATTTGTTTGGAAAAGCAAAAATGAACTTCAATCCATACCTCACACCTTTTACAAACCTAACTCAAAATTGATCACAGAGCTAAATTTAAACATAAAATAATAAATGAGCTAGAAGAAAATATGGAAAAAATCTGCATATTCTTGGGCTTGGGAAAGACTTGTTAGATACAATACTAAAACCACAATCCATATGAGAAAAAAAGATTGATAAATTAGACTTTAACAAAATTCTACAAACTTTTGCTTTGCAAAGAGAAGAAAAAGACAAACCACAAACTGAGAGAAAATATTTACAAATTAAATGCCCAGTAAGGAACTTATGTAGAATACATAAAGGACACTCAAAACTCAACATTAGAAAGACAATGCAATTTTTTAAATCAACAAAAGAATTGAACAGTCACTTCATCAAGAAAGGTGCACAAATGGTAAATAACATCTAAAAGATGCTCAACGTCATATTTCATTAGGGAAATGCAAATTAAAGCCACAAGCTACAAACCACAAACTACACACCTACTAGGATGGCTAAAATTTAAAAATTGACAAAACTGAGTGTTTGCCAAGATGCAAAGCAACTGGAACTCTCTGAGACCTCCAATGAGAATGTAAAATAGTACGACCAACTGACAAAACACTTTAGCAGTTTATTTTAAAGTTAAATATATACTTACTATCAATCCTTCTCCTGGGTATTTACCTAAGTGAATCAAACATTTACGCTCACCTTTACACAGATGTTTATGGTAGCTTTATTCATAATTATTAAACACTGGAAATGATCCTTTCTTTCAATAGAGGAATGGTTCAACAGACTGTGGAACAGTGACACAATATAATATGACTCATCAATAAAGAGTAATAGACTATTGATTTATGTGACAATGCAAATGAATCTTAAATCCACTTTGGTAGGTGAAAGAAAGAAACCAAACCCAGAAGGTACATACTATATTATTCAGTTTATGTGACACTCTAGGAAAGACAAAAACTGTAGAGGCAGAAAGCAGATAAGTAATTGCCTACAGTGCAGAGTGGGGGAAAGGTTTGACTACAAAGGTACAGCATGAGGGAATTGGGAGTGTTAACAAACTCTTCTGTATATAAAGTGGTTTTGGATACAAGATTCCATGCATTTGCCAAAACCCATAGACCTGTACACCCCAAAGAGTGAATGCAAATAGTTAAAAACAAAAACAAAAACAAAAACAAAAAACAGAATGTCAAGGGTTCCCAAGATGGAATGCAGACTGCGACAATGAAACTGACTACATTACAAACATATGACACAATCACCCTGGAGATGAAAAAGAAAGGATTGGATCTAAGTATTTTGCCTGAATGCTGTGAGATTAAAGATTTAAAAAATGATTCATAAACATTGTACTCTACTTGTCAAGTTTGTTTTTCACAAAAGTATGAAGTAACAAGTCAAAAAATATTTTACTTGTATAATAGAACAGGGCAAATAAGTAAATATACTGTAGATAATAAGATCCAAAGAAAGATTGTAGTTAATGAGAGCTAAAGTTACAAATAAGTAAAGGGAAAATGCCAGAATGAACACATTGTGCTGGACTGCAGTCACAAGTGTCAGTGTAAAGTCACACTTTTCTTTAATAGATAGATGATGGATCAATAAATTGGTGGATTGATCGATTGATCAATTAATAGATAGACAATTTGCATACAAATGAATTAGTATACATTCATATACTTTCTAGCTCTGTCTGATGAGACAGCCACCCGCATAGAAGCTGGCACACAGATCTTGATATCTATTAATGATATTTACCATTCTCCAATAACAAAACTGAGATTGCTTGACGAAGTTGATTCCAGGCCTGGAGCAAAAATAATTCAAGATAATCCTGGAGCATCTCATGGTTCCAGAAAGATGGAGAATGCTCAAAAAAAAAAAAAAAAGGAAAGAAAAGTAAGCAGAGGAGGGAGGCTGGCAGCATGCCAAAGAACACAGGCGCAAACCTAGAGGAGCTCCCAACAGACAAGGCTGGCTATCTGAGCAACCAAATAAATAGCAGTAGTATTGGATTACAATCCAAGGAGTAAAATCAATAGCCGTGAGTTCACACATAATAAATAAATGATGGAGAAGAGAAAACTCTTGCAGAAAGATTCCAGTTAATAAAGGTAGGTGGAACGAGAAGCATAGAAAATTGCCATTGGAACACCACAGTAATAATTGCTGCAGGCAAACTCACCAATGAATGCAAAAGATTTGTTTGTTTCTTTTTGGTTTTTCTTTTGGAGACAGCATCTCACTCTGTTGCCCAGGCTATAATGCAGTGGCATGATCATAGCTCACTGCAGTTTCTAACTCCTGGGTTCAAGTGATCCTCCTGCCTCAGTCTCCTGAGTAGCTGGGACTACAAGTACATGCCACTATGCACTACGCTTGTCTAATTTTTTTTTTTTTCTTTTTGAGATGAGGTCTTGTTTTTTTCCCCATGCTGGTCTTGGACCCCTGGCCTCAAGCGATCCTTCCACCTTGGCCTCCCGAAGTGCTGGGATTACGGGATTGAGGAAAGCAAAAGTTTAAGGAAAGAAAAGATAGTTGTTCGGTCTCAAAGTTTCTCCCTCAAACTTTCAAACTAAATGCAAAGAGAAAAAATTTGTAACTTTTTTAGTGAAGAAATCCATCAGACACCAAGTGATGAAGGTTACCATCACCAGAGATGATGTCCTATTCTTATGATGTACCTCATGAAATGATGTAAACAGAAGGGCATTTGGTATTCTTCCCCCACATCCACAACCTCAATGCAATAATGAGAAAACATCTGACAAACCCAAGTTGAGGGACACTGGACAAAATACTTGACTGTCACAGATAGAGGAAACCAAGGGGGACATGCGCAAATCCTGGAACAAAGAAAGAACATTAGTGGAATCTAAAGAAGGTCTGTGGTTTAGGTATAGTATCATACTAATGTTAATTTCTTAGTTTTGATAATTGCACTGTGGTTATGTAAGATGTTGCCATTAAAGGAATTTTGTACTATCTTTGTAATTGTTCTGTAAGTCTAAAATTATTTCAAATAAAAAGTTAAAGAGACATAGTTTCATTAAGAAGATGAAAAGACAAACCACTGAAAGCGGAAAAATATTTATAAAATATATGTCTTAAGAAGGACTCATACCCAGACTATATACAAAATTCCTACAACTTAATAATAAGGAGATAATTTGATTTTAAATGAATGGACAAGATTTGAATAGACACTTAACCAAAGAAGATGTGAATGGAAAATAAGCACATTTAAAGATATTCAATATCATAAGCCATTAGAGAAATATAAATTTCGTCGTAAGATACTACAACACACCTACTAGAATGGCTTAAAGTAAAAACCTGACAACGCAAGTCTTGGCAAGGATGTGGAGCAACTAAAACTCTCACATTGCTGGTGGGAATGCAAAATGGTACAGCTTCTGTAGAAAACCGTTTAGCAGAAGAACATTAAGTTAAACATACACTTATACCACGCAACAATCCTTCTAAGTATTTCCCCAAGGAAAACAAAAGTATATGTTCATGCAAGGACTTGTACCAGAACGTTCATAGGCGCTTCATTCATAGTGGACAAAGCCTGGGAACACCCCCACATGTTCATCACTGATGAACAGATAAGTAAATTATGGTATATGTGTAGAATGGAATATTACTTAGTAATAAAAAATAATAAACAAATAAGTAATAAAATAAAAAAGTAATACACACAACTATATAAATGAATCTCAAAAGCATAAAAGCTAAGTGAAAGACAGACTCAAAAACTCCATGCAGGACGATTCCATCTATATGAAATTCTATAAAAAGTAAAACTATAGCAACTGAAAGCAGATGAGAGGTCGCCAGGGCGCAGAGATGAAGTTATGAATTGACTGGAAAGGGTTAAGAGAGAATATCTCAGGAATGTCAGAAATCTATTGGTGGTTACACTATTGGACACATTTGTTAAAATCCATCAAATTGAACACATAAAATTGGTGATTTTTGTAATACCTAAATTTATTCCTCAATAAAGCTGATTAACATTGATAGATTTTTAGTAGAAAAAAGCAAGTTGTAGAATGTATGTGCTTTCTGAATTTAAAAAACCCTATATTTGTGTACATTTTAATGTCTAGAACTATAAAAATAGGGGAAAGAGGAAAGGGATGGGATGTGGGGGGATGGTCAAATGGAACCTCATCTTTAATTTCAGTATTTCAATTGTTAAAAATTTATTTGTACCCTCACTACTTGCACAATTAAAATTATTTAAATTTAATATAGGGGATAGCTGGTGCTATGGTTTTTCCATGTAATCTTGGCGGATATCAGAGATACCGGCCGAGATTTTAAGCCGACCTGCCTATCCCATTAGACTCCTTGACCGCTGGGACCGACAAGTTCTCAGAGAGCGCGTCTGGTGGATGGTGGAACTCCCGGGGTTTAGTCCCACCTGTACTCGTGCCCCCTGGTGGTCATGATGCGCAACGGCCGCCTCTTCCCGACGGCAACTGCTAAAAGCAGCTCCTGGTCACAGGATGGCGCCAGACATGTGCTGGCTGAAGGACGCCCAGAGCTGGGGCTGGGGGCTTGGAGCTGGTGGATGGGCCTCGGGGATCAGCAGTTTCTGGATATTTGGCCCAAGTTTCCCTTGCGGGGGACCTGGAAGTAGAGGGTACTAGAGCGACTCCTTTCTTGGCTGGGGTGTAGCCCCTCTCCTGCGCCCCATGCGGTCCTTCTTTCAGGCGCAGGCAGCAGTCCTGCAGAGAAACAGGGGCCCTCGGACCTCAGAATGGATCCCCACAGACAGGAGCCGCCGGCCCCAGCCCTCTCTTAGCTGTGGCTCTGCAGGGCTGCAGGGGCTTGGCGGCCTGGAGCCATCTGCCGCTCTCACATGATCCCCTGAGAGACCCAGCTCTAAACCGGGCTGCAATGGAAACTACCAGGGCTAGGCTCTGGCCAGGGTCAGGTGCAGGATGAGGGCCAGAGCTGAGAGTCCTGGGGACACTGTTAATAATGACACTTAGATGTTTTAGTTTATTAAGACTTTTAAGTCAAGAGCCAGACGCAGTGGCTCACACCTGTAATCCCAGAGACTCAGGAAGCTGAGGTGGAAGGATCACTTGAGGCCAGGAGTTCGAGACCAGCCTGGGCAACATAGCATCTAAAAAATAATAATAAAATTAATTAAAAAGAAAAGAAAAAAAGACTTTTAAGTCAACTTTGCAGTTCCAAAGTGAATTTGGTGCTGAAAAGAAATGATGGAACTGAGGAAGGGAATCCCTTATCCCCCATTGGTACAGAGGCACCATCCTTAAGTGCCTGCCTAGTCCCACTCCCCCACAGGCCCTGGCTTCTTCCTCAGATGCCTCTTTCTCCTTCTCCCAGCAGCAGTCTCAACCCCTGTAGTCATTTAGGAATGTCCAAAAATGTCCTATCCAGGGATCATGGTGATTGTTACCCTACGGTACACGTTTGTTAAAAATCACCAAAGTGTGCACTTAAACTTGCTGAATTTTGTTGTGTGTAAATTATTCCTCAATAAAGCTGATTAAAATATAAAGATTTTTAGTAGAAAAAAGCAAGTGATGGAATGTGGGGGATTTTTCTGTTTAAAAAAAAAAACACTATATTTGTCTATATGAGAGTTTTTTAATGTCTGGAAGTTTCCACATCAAAATCATAAAAAATAGGGGGAAACTGGGAAAGCAGGCAAAAGAGGTAACACCTGTTAGGGGGAGGGGTGAGGGCGAGGTGTAGGCAGGCAGGGGTGCGGAAGGAACACTGGCCTCCAGCCAGACAACGTGAGAACAATGTGACACTGTTTTCCTCCAACCGAAGACCGTGCTTTAAATTGTGCTTGGATAACTCGTTTCTTTATAAACTTTAAACTTCACCACAGACTTTGCCCTCTTTTTTCTGGAGCAGGCTTTCTCTAGCCAGCCCTGTGAGGGGAGTGGGGCTGGAGAGGTGAGTTATATACACCTGTGAGATACACAGACCCAGCTGTTCCTCGCATGTGCCTACCATGGAGAATTGACCTCATTTTGCAGAAGGAAAAACTGAGGTACCCAGGGTCTCACAGGAAGTTGTTCTCTGAGCTGAGACTGGGACTTAGGCTCCTAGGTTCCCAGCCCTGGGTGCTGTTTGCAGCCCAAGTTGCGTGCTGTAACTCACCTCGAGGCTTTGACTCCAAATTTCAATGTGCTTATTTTGGTTTGAAGTGGTGATAACACACTAACTCAAGGCACAGAGGGAGCAGAGCCCCCAGAGCACAGTAGGAGCATCCTGGGGAAAGGTGCCTTCCAGGCGCCAGCTACACCCCACACATGCCCTGTCCCACCTGGCCCCACTCCCCAGGCATTCCAGATAAGGCAAAGCACCACCTCCAGGCCAGGGAGGGACTGGGGCACCACAGACATTCCAGAGAAAGGACCACTTCCCCCACTCTCCTTACAGGTGGGAGACTGAGGACCAGAGAGGGCAGGAGGCCCACCCAGGGTCACACAGCCAATTAGAAGTAAAGCAAGGACTCAGGCACAGGCTGGTGCCCCCGGCCAGTCACTCCTTGCAGAGCAACACACAGATGGGAGAAAAGGCAGTTTCTAAAAATGTGGCCCCGAGTCTGGGTAGGGACAGAGCTGGACAGCCAGGGCTAGGGTGCTGAGGAAGGAGCCAGCTGGACTGCTGTGGGAGAGGGAGTTTGAGGGCCCGGAGGCTGGGGCAGACACGGTGGGCTTTGTGCTCTCCCTGTGGTCAGGAGTGGGAAACAGTGGCCGGGAAGAAATCGAGGGTGGTGAGTTCCCCACAGCGATGAACCACTGCCACAGGCACAGCATGGATGCATCTCCCAGAAACTGAAGACAGAGTGGACAGCCCAGAGGCTATCTACAGTATGCTCCCAATTTTATAGAGCTCAAAAATCAAGTGAACCAATATATTGATTAGGCGTATAGGCTTGAATACAAATGTTTTATTTTTAAGCAAAGGAATGACAAACACAAAATTCGGGATAGTAGACACCTTTAAGGGATGGTAGGGGAGTGGGAGAGATGCACGAGCTAGATGCAAATTTTGGAAATGTTCCAGTTCCTGAATTGAGTGTTCGGATCATGAGTGTTTATTATGTTATTAAACTTCATAATTTACATCTCTAATAATTCATACTCATTTAGGGCTTACTATGGGCCAGGCCCTTTAATAAGCACTTTATGTATATTATGTGCTTATGTATATGCTCATTTAATCTTCACAACAACCTTATGAGGTGGGTCCTCATTTTCCAGATGAGGAAACTGAGGCACCAGTGATTTGTTGGAGTTCACACACCTGGTATCCGGCCCCAGATTCTAACCCAGGCATCCTGATTCCAGAGCCCGTGGTCTAAACCATTCTACTAAGTTTCATGTATTATTGTGAAAGTAACAAATGTTTTATTATTTTAATCAAATAAAAAAATTTAAAGTGTACTGGTAGAGGCAGGAAAGGAAGTAACCACTGTATCGCAGGCAAGAGGGGCAGGGCCTGAGATGGAGAGAAAATCTCCCATCAACCCTCCCCTTCCCCAGACTAAATTCCTCCCCTCCCTCACCCTCTCCTCCAACTGCCCAGCCTCTAACCCTTCTTCAAGGCCCCTCTCCCAACAGCCTCCCTCATTGCTGACCCCTCTTCTCTGAGCACTGAGGACTGATGATCCTGTGCTTTTGTTTACAAACCTGGGTGGCCTGGTGATGTGTACTGGTATGGTCAAGATAAACTGGACTCAGCATGGAAGACTTCATGGAGGAAGCAGCCCCGGTACCCTCTGGGAGGACCTGGAGGGCTAGGCCAGAGCTCCAGCCCCTGGTGCCCCGTTCAGAGATGCTGAGCCAGGGGCTGGACACAGGGGATGCTGGAGTCAGCTCTGATCAGAGGAGGGGTCTGCCCCCAGGGTGGCAGGGGGTGGTGAGTACCAGGAGCAAATGGATTTCCCCTGAGGCCTTCTCCTGGCCTCTCCTTGCAGCTCAACCTTCACCCTTCCCACCCGATCCATCCCTGCCCCACTCAGCTCCCTTATTTATAAACCATATGTCCCTGTGTCCCTGCCTGCCCCTAGTGTTTGTCCAAAGCTTCAGCTGCTTCCCCGATAACCCTAGAATGAGTAGTCCTGGAGAACTGGGAAGGACCCAGGAGCAAACGTAGTTCAGGGATGCTCCCCCCACCCCTGCTTAGGAACCTTCAATGGCTCCCCATAGACACTCCAGGATCTGATGCATAGAACATACTCAAAATTCAGTAGCTTTCACATGTAAAATTTTAATTTCAGTTTTTGCCTACAGGAGCTATTCCAGACCACTTGGCCAAAGGCCTCAAAGTTAACTGAGGAAATTCAAGTCCAGGATGGGGAAGTGACTTGCTCTCGCTCACATAGCAAGGCCATTGGGCCCTCTCTACTCCACTGCCCTGCCTTTCTGCCCAAACGTAAGAGACAAATGCAAAGAACGTAGTCCCAGACCTTTCCAGCTGTGTGACTTTGGTTGCTTGCCTAACCTCTCTGATTCAGAGTTTCTTCATCTATAAAATGCAAACATTGTCTGTTTTCTTCAATACCCAGCACCCAGAATGGTGCGTGACAAATAGTAAGGGCTCGATAAAAATTTATCGGATGAATGAATGAGTAATTCCTAACTCTCGGCTCATTTATGGGCATCAAGCCAAGCGGTAAATATGAAATGAGCTTCCTGTGCAGTGCCGAATACACGGCAGGGACATTGCAAATGGTGCTCCTCTTGCCCCTCGCTGACCACGCTGAGGATTCTAGCCTCCCTTCTGACCCCAGTCAGGGACTCCCGATCTCCAAAGCCCAGACTCCATCCTGAAATCACAGGCACCCAGAACTCTGAGCCTCACCAGTTTGCTCAGCTCTCCCAGGCCAGCCTCCTCCCCAGCAGCTCCTCTGGCCTCTGCTCCTATACCACAGGCCTTGCACTCGGCGCCTGGGGAAACAGTGTCCCTGGCCTGCCCAGAATGCCCAGCCTACAAGGCCCGGGCCCCGTGGACACTGTTTTCTCCTCTTCTCCCTTGTTCAGCAAATGTTTCTTTGCCCCTGGAACTGTCTCCTGGGACTCACGGTGGAGGAGAGGCCAGCAGGGATGGCGGTGCTTAGAGCAGGGACAGGTGAGCTGGGGATCGTGCCTGTGCTCAGGGCCGTTCGGGGGACTGTAAAGGCCTTGGCAGGGATGGTGTAGGACTGTCCCCCACAGACAGAGCAAAGCAGAGATGAGAAATGTTCACAGTAAAAGGCAGTCAGAGGTGAGGGCCAGCACTAGCTCGGGGCGGCAGAAAGAGCTCCAGTCCCATCTCCGCGACTGAGCCCAGAGGTGACGTGGGGCAGGTCCCATCTCTCCGGCCCCAGTGCTCCCAGCTCTATGATGGTGCAGGCGTCGGGGCTTTGGTCGATCCCCATCACCTCCAGCTCTCATCTGGCTTTCTCATGTCATCGCGCCTGAGTATCCCCACAGGCAGACATGGCGGTCCCAGGACAACCACGCCAACAGGAAGCTTCTACTTCAGCCCTGCCTGCGAAGGAGCCTAACTCCCTCCTCAGTGCATTAAGCCCCAGAACCTGCCCTGCAGGGCTCCCCGAAGGATTAGCGTCCAGCAGCAGAGGGCAGGGGTGATGTGGGCACGTGGGCAGGGCTTTGAAGACGGTCTCCCTGGGAGTGCTAAGCTCCCAGCTTTGAAAATAGTCCCCCTGGGAGGACCCAGGGGAAGGGGCCTCTCTGGCAGCTTCCCCAAGAGTTGGGCTGAGGTGCCAGGGTGATGTTTCCACCCGGATAAGCCCCGGAGTGTGTGGAATGAGAGCCAGGCCTGTGAGGGCTGCACGGGTTTCCTCCTCCCACAGGCGGGCGGGCAGGACTGGCTCTTGGCTCCTGCAGCCGGGGCAGAGAGGCCCCGCCACAGTAACAGCACACAGCAGCCACCTCAGGCCTTCCTCTCAGTGCTGTGTTATGGGGGCCTCAGCACAGGGAGGGGCTGCCCAGGGTCGCACAGCAAGGCAGCGGCAGGGCCAGCAGGTCCCTAGGGTGAGTGCAGGCGTACCCCTTTCACAAGTGGACTGTCATAGTGGCCCCACCTAACCCTGGTCGCTGGGATGCTGGAGCCTCTGAGAAAGGTCCCCAGACCACCATCCCTCTGTGTGTCCCTGATAGTGGAGCTGGGCAAGCATGGAGCCCGTGAGGTGTGATTTAGGACACAGTCGCAGGAGATCAGCTAGGGTCTCCATAACAAGCCCCAAGGCTAACACATAGACTTCCAGGGATGAGGCTTTGAAAAGCTTTTGGACAAAATCCTTGAGCCAGGAGTGTCTTTCAGGACTCTCAAATTCAATCCCCATGTCTACATGGGGACACTGAGGCTGAGAAAGGAGAAAGGGCTCCTTCAAGGTGCCACAGTGAGTCAGTAGCAGAGGAGAGCCCGGAACTCTGGGCCCTGACTCCTAGCCCAGTGCTCACTCTACTTCCACTGGCTGCAGGGGATTGGGAGTGAGGGAGCCTTGGTGTGCAGAGCCCATCCAGATGGGCTGGGATTGGCCTATTTTGGAAGGGTCTGGATGAGGCTGTAGCTCTGCTTGGGCTCACCCCTAGCCTGCACCACCTTTGCCCACAGCTCCAGGAGCTTGGCACGGACACCAGCCCCAGCTGGTTCCAGCACAATAGAAGGACAGTCAATGATTCATGGAGGCTTCGTTCCTGGGGGCCTTCTCCCCCAGGAGAAGCTGCTGGCTCCTGTACAAGCTCTCCAGCAGGGCAGGACAGGGATTAATCAGTGATGGGTCTGGAGGGAGAGTGTGGGAGGGTCCTCCCCACCCCCTATCCCCTATCTCTTCCTCTCTCCTTCTCTTTCTCCCCGCTTCTCTCTCTCTCTCTCTCTCTCTCTCTCTCTCTCTCTCTCTCTCTCCCCCCCCCCCTCTTTCTCTCTCTCTCTCTCTGGCACACCCTATACCTGCCCCTCTCCCCCACTACCTCACCAGCACCATCACTGGGAACTCTACACCTCACTTTCCTGCTTCTTCCCTCACACCTGCCCTCAGGAGAGGTTTTGATAGATTAAGCCATCCTGAGGTTTTATACAGGGCAATTTGAAAGCTAAGGGGCCCTCAGAGATAACATCCAGGCCAGCATTTATAATGGGTGTTTTGTAGAAATCCAGTTGTCGGAAATGGTAATCCATGTTACTTCTGAAAGAAGGTTCTGTGGGCAAACAAGTTTGGTGAACACTGGCTTAAATAAAATGAGTTCTTACTGTGGGCCTTGTTGGAGCCTCTACTCTGCTGACTCGAATGGTGAGACTCCAAGAGGGTGATGTGGTTTCCAGACTTACCTCACCACCCATGAAAACCAGTTGATAGCTCCAAGAGCTGTGACCCTCACGTGGCGAGGACCACAGAGGGCAGGTGACTTCCCCAAGCCACTCCACTCAGGCCTTAGCCAGGAGCATGGGTGGCACTTATTGGTAAAGTCCCTCTGGCTGCTAAGCTATTTCAAATCCAACTCTCCAGGGTATTTTCCTCCAGAAAAATCTCCCCAAGGGGAGCCTGGGTAGCTTCACATTTAGGGAGAAAGAGGGAAAGGGGCAGGGGCCTGGAGCCCTCCGAATTTTCTGGAACTGAAATTGCAAGCCCATGGAGGCATTCCTGGGCATGGTGTCTCAGACCTCACATTCCTGGAGCCAGATGCAGCTGCTCATCCCAGCCCGGGAGGTCACTGCCAGCAGCGGAAATTCTTGGAGTTCGTCTCGGATGGAAGCTGCCACCAGCCCATCAGCTACAATCCAGGCGCAGTAGCGGCTCAGCGGCTCCAGGGAACTTCACGAACAGTTTAACAGAGTCTCTCCCACCCAAGGTCCCAGGAATCCTCCCTCAGGGCGCGGAACGGAGGTTCCTCTTTAGGTCTGCAGAGATACTGATGGGAGAGAGGGGGTAAAGCGAGGCAGGACACAAAAAGGTACAGGCATAGGAGGGCGGGGGAATCCCTGAGTCCATCTCCTCGCTGCTGAGGCCCAGACACAGGGTGAAAGCACAGAACGCTAGGAAAGGGCACCGCGAGGTGTATTTCAGAGCCGCAGCACGTGCTTGGCGTTGGCACGCACAAGGTGGCCTATTGAAACTATGGGGCCACATCCCCTGTGACCAGCCTCCACAACCTTCCTCTGTCAATGATTTCACTGGGACATGAAACTAGCTTTGGCCACGCTCTGCCGTCTTAAATATGGAATTCACCTCCCAGTGCCTGACTTCACAAGGAATGTCAGCTGAGGAAATGTGATCAATGAATATAAAGGTTACTGACATTCTTAATCACATTTTGAATTTATTATACATTTCTTATTGAAAAAAATGTTCATTGACCCAAAAAAATATTTTGTGTATAATCAGTCCAAGGTTAGACATTGGATCTGGCAAAGAAGATGGATGGCAGCATCCTGCCAGCCTGGTTTGGCAAGTGAGGAAGGGGAGCCCGGACTCCCACCAGACCCCCAGGAACTTGCTCTTCCCAGCAGGAAAAAAACATCAGCTGCCCAGAACTCAGCAATGTGCCACTATTCTGCGATTGGGTCTGGATAAGGTGCCCTCATATTGCTCAAAAGCTAGATTTAAAGAAGGTTTCCTTGGAGTCCGCATGAATCCTGTCATCCCCTGGCAGGCAGTAGCCTGACACAGTCCAGAAGACCCTGCAGCTGGGCCCACAGGGAGCTCGCAGACGTGCACAGATGCGGCGTGGGCATTCCTGCTGACAGGCCTGACATGACTCTCCGAAGAATTGAGCCTCCTACGCACGTGCACACACACGCACACACACCCCCAAAGTGATATTCCAACTATATTAACACCCTGTGTGCCGTGCCATGAGCACCACCCCCAGCCACCAACTTTACACATACATGATTAAAATAAATTTTCTTAGTTTCATTGGTTTGATTTGTTTTGGTTTCCTATTTGAGTTCCTTAAAGGCATAGTTATTACATCTATTTAAGTCGCGTTATGAAAAATATAAGCTAAGTTTACAAAAAAAAAAAAAAACTCATATGAAATAAGTCACCAGGGGCACATTGCCCCCTTTCAGAATGTTCAAGACTGCTGTGAATTGTAAGCTTCAATCCTTAAGAACGTTTTCATCTGTACTAATTCTTTGGATTTCCTTTTTTTGGATTGGACTCGTCTGTCGAATCAGCTTCCCTCATGTTACTATTTCAGAGGGAGAAAGGATAATACTCTTCTACACATTGTGTATCTACTTACCTACTTCAGCTTATTGAGAAGTGTATGCCAACTCACCCTTAATAAAAACAAGCCAGGCCAGCCTTCTCAAACCAATATTCGACCTGGGGAGCATGCTGGCTCTAGGCAAACTGAGTCTAGTACCTAGTGGTGACATCTGTTAGGAATAACACGCCTCTTGAGTTCCACATAACTCAAGGCACAGAGGGAGCAGAGCCGCCAGAGCACAGAGGGAGCATCCCAGGGGAAAGATGCCCCCCAGGGCCCAGCTGCACTGTCCCACCTGGCCTCACTCCCTGGGCATTCCAGATGAAGCAATGCACCACCTCCAGGCCAGGGAGGGGCTGGAGCACCGCAGACATCACAGAGAAGGGACCACTTCACCTACTCTCCTTACAGGTGAGGAGACTGAGGACCAGAGAAGAGCATTGAACTCCAGCCTTGGACTATGTGCCCCAATCTGCTGATACACACATACATGCACATACACACACCCTTTTTCTAACTTGGACCTTGCTGGATAGACACCTCTTACTCCTTCCCACCCAAGGTTGACGTGTAAAATGTGTACCAGCCTGGTATGGTGAGGACACCAATCCATCGGAACTATCCTACAACTCTAGTGCTGGACAGGGTCTGAGGGGCCCCCTTAACCCATTGAGTGCTGGATTGTGGGGAAGCCTAGGGGAGAATAGAGAGGGGCCAGGAAGCTAGGAAGGCCAGAGAGCAGGAATAGGAGGATATTACTTCGATAGCTCAAAACAGATGGAAATATTTTAAGAGCAGGTGGACTGGGCACGGTGGCTCATGCCTGTAATTCCAGCACTTTGGGAGGCCGAAGGGGGTGGATCACCTGAGGTCAGGAGTTCGAGACCAGCCTGGCCAACATGGCAAAACCCCATCTCTACTAAAAATATAAAAATTAGCCAAGTGTGGTGGCACACGCCTGTAATCCCAGCTACTAGGGAGGCTGAGGCAGGAGAATCACTTGAACCTGAGAGGCAGAGGTTGCAGTGAGCCAAGATCATAGCACTGCACTTCAGCCTGGGCAAGAGAGGGAGACTCCATCTAAAAAAAAAAAAAAAATCCAGGTGAAGCTGTACTAGCCCGTACGGCTGAAGATCAGTTGTGCTGTCACCCAGTTCCTGATTGGTGCACTGGAAAAAACAGAAAAATAAGCAAATCCTACATGCAGAGAAGATGGCTTTATTGGAATGAAGCAGAATCACCTAAGCAGGATGAGCTCATTAAAATTGCTGGATACCCTTCGCCATAGGCCTCTCTGCACACCAGGGCCCAAGGTATCAGTGGGGACTAGTGGGCTCTTGAGGGCTAGGGAAGACACCCCTGTAAGCACGGGCTTCACCTGCCTTCCCTACCTACAGAATCGCCCCCTTTTTGGCAGTAAGGACAGTAAATATCACTACCTTTGGGTCTTCAGGCCCCCAAGAATGGCCCCACCCTCGCCCCCAGCTTGGCAGCAAATTCCACTCATCGTCCTCATTGTATTCTAAACCTAAAGAAAACAAGACATCATGCCCAGCAGCTCCTCCATGAAACATTAATCACTGTCCCCTCCTAGAGAGGCTTCTGACCAGTGAAGGTGTGACCTACAGGAGTGATGGAAAAATCCCAAAGGGCCAGCACGTGGCCTGGCCACACCATGGGTGGGGGCCCCGGCGCCAGTGCCTCCAGTGGTTTTCCAGATTCCTGGCTTGGGTTCCAGGGATACTGGGGACTGCCTAAGAATCCTGAAAGGGAGAGAACCCTCCCTGCATCTACCGAATCCCCCAAGAGTGCCGTGGTCCTTGTGGTCAAGTGGCCTTGAGCCAGCCACACCCTTCTATTTGGGCCCTCGGAGCCCACAGAAGCTTTGAGATGGATGACGGTGCTGGGAGCAGGGCCAGGGCTATGGGCCGCTAACCCCGCTGAAGCTTCACCACATCTCTGGCCAGTGGATGAATCCTAGCCCAGGGTATTTCAGAAATAAAGTCTTCTACCTATAACCACTCAACACCTCTCCAGGGCCAGGAAAGATGAATCCTCTTGATTCTGGAGGAGAAAGTGAAATGTCAAAAAGCAAATATGAATCTGTAAGGATCTCAGACTCCTAAATGTTTAGAAACCCAGAAGAGATTGATCCGGTGCTTGAGATCGTAAATATGTGTGGCTGAAGTGAACATTCACCGCTGGGCTCTGGCCGACCTTCTGATCTTCCCAGGGTTCCTAGGGGTCCTCAGAATAAATGGAGCAATAACAGAACCATATGCAGAACCGTAATTTTTTGCTCTTGTGAGTTTAATGGAAAGACAAATATTCTAGGATTCAATGGCTGTTAGATTAAATTCTGCTTCCTTCTGGGCCAGGTGCAGGGGACATGACCTTCCAAGCCAGCTGAGCCATTCCGTGTACAAGTCTCAAGGGGAGGGCCAGGAGGGCGTCTGATGGAGATAGTGACCTGTTGTCTGGTCTCATCAGGGACCCAGTTGGAGATGCGTGACAGGTGCCCCTCATCAAGTCACATCACATGTGCAGTTGCCTGAATGTTCAACAGCCTGAAGACAAATATTGAATCCTGGGAGTTTTCAAGAAATTTACTACCTCCATTAAAGTCTGATGAACAAACAGACAAGGTCTCAGCTACCCAAGGAGCCCCACTTCATCTGTTATTCCCTCAAACCTCTCCCTATGTTGGGCTGTATAGAAGATGAGAAGATCAGAGTCAGGGGTAGCTCCAAAGAGATGGGGTGCCTGGAGCACTAAACCCACAGACTGGAAGATGAGGAGGAGTCTGGGATCACTTTGACCCAAAGCTGTTGCCACCTGGCCTGATGAGTAGCTGAGGGCCTGTCTTATTGCATTATTATCCCTCATGGTGCAGCATTGCCCTTCCCCTTCTCAGATACTCTGCTGGGTGAACATGGTTCTCAGACACTTTCCTCCCAAGGAGAGGCCCTGGAAGGCAGCAGGGAGATTTGAGTGACACCACGTCCAGTTAGCCCTGAAATGAACAGACTTCTCCTGATGCCGGAGGACTCTGGGGCTGGCCCTTCTCCTGCCTTCCCCCTCCCCATGCCCACTCTGCAGGAGTGGCTGTGCTCTTCATGAAGCCTGGCTTCCTGGCTAGCCCAGAGCTTGACTTAGCAGGAATCATGACAAAACCAGCCCAGACCACATCGTGGAAAAAGCCTGATCTTTGAAGCCAAGTAGAATAGGTTCAAATCCCAATTCTACCACCAACCTGCTGTATGGCCTAGGGCAAATCATTTCATCTTCAGGGGCCCTGGCATCTTCTACAAATGGGGACACATATCTCTACCTTCCAAGGATGTTGTAAAGATTAGAGCGAATGTATGCAAAATCTCAGGGAGATTCCTCACACATGGTAAGTGCTCAAGCAATACCAGTTCCCTAATGTCTTACTCAGGCCCTGCCTCATGGCTTTAGGATTCTAGAAGTCATATCTAAGCAATACACTAAAGAAGGCTGTGCCATGGAGTGGGGGTGAAATGGGGGTGGGGTAGGAGTGAATGAGTAGGAGTTGAGGTGGGGTGGCTGGGCCCATACTGGTGATTGGGAGGGCTTCAGGCCTAGAAGAATGTGACAAATTAAGGAGACAAGCCGAGAAGGGCCGTGAGCGATAGGCTTGGAACACCCTCACAGGCGGGCTTGGGATGCAGCGGGCTAGCCCATACCCAATTCCCATAGCTTGGCTGGCACTCTGCCATTTATATGCCCCTCTCAAGCTGGGAGATAAGTTTCCTTATCTGTTGAATGAGCTAAAAGTTCTTGCGAGGGAATGGAGAAGAGTGTGCAGATGTGATGCACTGATTTGCAGGGACTGAGACAGCCTAGTGACCCAGGGCACACAGAAATTAGAAACCCTGTTCCATCAACACGGCCTCAGTCTTCACTGGGGGCGCCTAGCTCCTGGCTCCCTGAGACCCAGCCCCCCTTATATCACCATCAGCCAGGCATTCCACAGAGGGGACAGGAACCATGTGTCTCCCAGGAGCAGTGCTGGGGCCCCAGGACCTGTCGATACACTATTTCCCGCCTCAGCCCACTGCCATGGTGATACCTGTTCCCTATTATCAGGCACTACTAAGTGTGTGTGCACATCGGAAGGGTCAGGAGCTGGGGTCCCAGTCTCAATCTGAAGTAGCCCTAACTGCACTGGGCTCTGATGAGTGAGTCTGTCTCCCCTGAGATGCCCAGCCCCGGTCAGATGGGTTGCAAATGTGAGTGGAGGGAGGGAGGAAGGTGGAACAATCCCTAGTGTTCCCCGGGCCCTGCTCTGTGGAGCGTAGAGGGGATGAGGGGGCTGTTAGACTTCAGGCCTGCTTTCCCCCATCACGTCCATACTCCGGAATCAGAAATGGCTCCCATCGCTCCATTTAAACTGATCAGAAGCCTGCCCCTTTTCCCTGACCCCAGGTCTCCAAAGTCATCCCACTGGGCTCTGGAAGTCTCCTGCTAGGGGCAGGACCCTGTATCCCTCAGATAGGGTTTTGGGGTGTGGCTGTATCCATCGCCTGAGATTGGTGGTCTTGAAGGCAGAAGAGGAGGCAGTGGCTCCTCCTCAGACTGGGTCTCTAGCAGTGGACTGATTTCCTTGTGGAGTCATCCAGAAACATTTGTGGGGACATGGCATCAAAAGAAGAAAAACTACAGGAAGCCTGAAGGACCTTACAAGTCATTTTCCTTTATTTGCTTAACATATAATGAAATTCCAACTCCAAAGAGACATATATGCAGAGCAGACAGATGCAGGGCCCTGGTGTGCAGCAGCCTAGAACCAAGCAGGGGGTGGGTGTGCCCCCCTCCCCTCCATCAAACCCTCCCCACTCCTGGCCCCTGGCCATTGCCCAGGCAGAAACTGAGAAGCTGGAAATGAGAGGAATCAGCCTTGTGGTCCAGGGAGTAGCCAGAGACAGGGCCTTGGTTACTAGGCCTGGCCAAATCATTGTCTAGCTGAAACCGTGGGCCTCAGTTTATCTGTTAAATGAGCTAGAAGTTCCTGCTGGGGAATGGAGAAGACAGTGTGCAGTCGTGATGCGCTGGTGATAGCTAAGGGCCTCCTGGTTGTCCCTCTGCTTCTAAATACCTGTGTAATTGTGTCTCTTGGTTTCTGTTGCCATCATGGCTAAGTGCACAGTGGTGGAGCTGCTCTGGCCCTGGTGGAAATGAATGGACTTATGTAGATAGATGAGTGGAAGAATTCAGCCTTCAAAGCTGATTCTGATCTCTGAACTGTCCTTGGGCTGCAACTATAGCAACCTCATCACGTCAAGGCTGACCCCTCCCCTCCAGGTCAATGCGGAGGGAAGGCTGTGGCCAGGGGTCACACGGCAAGCCTGTGCAGGTTACTCACCTGCTCAAATGCCTCCAACCAGGAGCTCATGAACAAGAGAAGAGCTTGCTCCATCCTGCTCAGGACCAGCTGAGGGCTTGGAAAACCCCCAGGCCCAGCAAGGTCATCTGCCTCCATGGGCTGACCTGCATCAGGCTCTTTCTGTTCTCAGGCTTTGGGCTTCAGATAGCTCAAGTGCTCTTTGATAAACATACGCCAGCATAATGGTGACCTGTGTCTACACTGATGAGAGGGAGTAGAGAACTGAAAGAATGAGCAAGATAATGCAGTGATAGATGGAAAGACCAACTAAAACTCAGAGAAGTAACATGGGTATTCCTCCTTCACCCTCTAAATGGCTTTATTTTGTCTAGGGAAGCCTCTCCATGGGGAACAGAAAGTTCCAACTACCTGGCTGGCTGTCGATCTCTGCTTTGTAGCCTGTCTGCTCTGCACACACGTACACAGAGGCGTGTGGCAACAGGCATGCCCCTGGGGAAAGAACACAGGGCAAGTGGAAAGAGCAGCCCTGGTCTAGACCACATCTTCTGGACCCATACTGTGTCTGCACTTAGGGGTTGCAGGCCCATTGAGCTCTGCCCATCCCTGCCACTTTGCAGAAGGAGGTCGCTGAGGCCCTGAGATAGGGACAATTCCAAGGTCAGGCCATAAGTCCGAGCGGGTCGGGGGCCTGCGAGCAAGCAGAGCTGAAGGAGCAAAGCTTGCCCCTCCACTGCACCTCCTGGGATCTCTCCCCTCCAAGCACCATTGGGAGCAAGGTGCATGTTAGGAGAAGAAGGAGGGCCATGCCCAAAGGCACAAAGCAATTACAGTAGAATCCCAGGCACCTGCGCAGGTGAGTCGGCGAGCAACTTTGGGGCAAGGGGGGACTTTGTGGCACACCTCCCATCACACTCTGAGGGGGCGACTAGCAGGTGGGTCCCTTTCTTTCACCTCCTCCACGACTTCAAGGGAGTGGATGTATTGGTAAATCTTGGTCCCCAGGAAGCTCTGAGGCCAGGAAACAGAAAGAGAAAGAAAGAGATAGAAACACCCCCAAATGAGGCTTGACCATGCAGGTCTGGCAGATCTTGGGGAAGTGACTTTGGCCAGCTTGTCAGAGTGTCTACAATATGGATTTCACCCCTCCCCTCCCTCCGCCCGTCCCTGCCCCTGCCCCCTACGTGGATGCCCAGGCCAGACCCCTTCTATTTGGGCTTCATCTCCACCCTGGAGTTGATGTCGTCGGCATCCAGGTCATACTCCTCCACCTGGCCGCTGGTCCACACCTTCACGCGGTCTGTGAAGTCACTGCTGCGTGGGGCCAGGATGAAGTCGTAGATGAGCACAGCCAGGGCTCCCCCGATGAATGGCCCCACCCAGAAAATCTAGGAACAGAGCAGGTACGTTGAGACGGCTCCACTCAGAAGCCCCTGGAAATCGTTCCCTGGGTTACCTCCCAGCCCACCACCCCGTTGGACAGGTTTTCTCCCACCTGCGATGGAGGCAGGTAGGAGCACCAAATCCTAACATCCTGATTCCAGTGCCCTCAAAACTGGCCCAGGCCAGAGTACATGGTAAGGGCACCTCCTTGCCTCTGCATGGCCCAGCTCAGGCATGGGCAGTAGCAGCCCCTTCTTGAGGAAGGCCACTGCCCCCACGCTTCCAGCTTTGAAAGGGCCCCAGAGACCATTGCCTAATGCAAAGCTGGCCTAGCACATCCACATCCACAACCATAAGAGACAAAATCCACTGAGCGCCTCCTCTGTATTGCGCTCAGTTTACAGATAGGGAGTGAGCCCTTTCCTCCTCCTGGCCACCCTGAGAGGTGGGTACCACCATATGCCCCTCCGAAGCTCAGGATACCAAGGCTCAAGCACATGGTGCAAGGTCATGCTGAACCTGAAAGTGGCTGAGCCAGGATTTGGAGCCCCACTTTCAACCACACAGCTGGGATGACCTGGAGGCCAGGCAGCATGGGGCAGGGCCGAGCTGGGAGGGCAGAGACTGGGCCTGAAACTGCTCACAGTGTGACCCCACCCTGCCTCTACATGGCAGGCCTCGGTTTCCTGATTTCCTGTCCCCTGGCTGTCTCCTAGAGCCTCCAGGACAGGAAGGGACACTGTGAGGGTGGGGTCAGGCTTACCATGGGACACCAAAGCCTCCCACCCTACCTCCCTGCACAGTAGGGGCAGCCTGTGGGTCGCCTACCCAGTGGTTGCTGAAGTTGTGTGTGATCACCGCGGAGCCGAAGGACCGAGCAGGGTTAATCCCACAGCCGGTGTAGTCAATCTGTGAGGGAAAGAGACAGGGAGAGGCAAAGGCAGAGAGTCACAGGTGAAGAGAGAGTGAGAGGAGAGAGAGGGTGGAGGGAGAGAGAACAATCAGGGTGGGGGACAATGAGATCCAGCAAGAGAGGAGTGCTGACCTCAAGCTGGGCAGGAGGTCCCTCTGCTCCTCTCCAGGGCAGGACCCTGCCCCCAGTCCCCAGCACTGACCTGCCATCCTCCACCCAATGGCAAGAGCCCTGCCGGGAGTTCCACTGGCTGCCCATGGCAGGGCACCCCACCAGCCCCTGCCCTCCCTTCCCCCCCACCATCTGGGAGGGCCCCTGACTCACAGCCAGGAGGTGTCCAAGGGCTACAGAGAGGCCAATGGCAAGGGGGGCTGAGCCACCAAGGTCGCGGCGCCTTCGGTCAGTAGTGGCCAGCACACACAGCACCAGCTGGAGGGTCCCGATGATCTCGATGCCCAGGCCCTGGCCCGAGTTCACGCCATCAGCCAGCTGCAGGGGACACAGGCGGTGAGGACTGGTGAGGAGGGTAGGCAGGGACTATGTCCCAGGACCCCAAGGATCCCCAGCCTCCCAGACCCAGGCATGGAGGGCAGACCCTCAGATGGGCCTTCAGAGTCCATCACAGGGTCCCGGGCAAGCACACACAGCAGGTAGTGGAAATCAGGCCTTGAACCCACCCACTGCTGTTGATGAAACTCCAGCTCAGCCCCTAATACCTGCCTAGACCCAGGCTCCACTCTGCCTAGAAGCTGGAGAGGCCTGGGGTGAGCTGAGGCCTTCTCATCCAGCTGCAACCAGGCCAGGGCATTCTGGGGTACCAAGGCCAGAGGCAAGGGGCAAGCCCCAGGCATGAAGATGATGGTCAGGAGCACTCCTAGGAGAAGAGATGCAAACAGGTGGGAAGGCCCAGCAGGGGACATGGCTTCATACCCAAAAGTCCAGACCATTCTACCCCATGCCCAACTGCATCTAAATTCTGGGGCTGGGGAGGCCTTCAGAGAGGTCCTGGCTCCCTCCACCCCTCTTTCTCCTCTGTGCTTGCCTCCCTTATTGTCTCCACCCTCTCTCTCTCCTTCTCCACCCCTGTATCTTTCCTTGGTCCAAGGCCATTACTTCTGGCCCTGCCCTCCCTGTCTCTCCTTCTCTCTTCTTCCTCCCCACTGCTGGCCCCAGCCTCACCCTCCCTCTCCCTGGCCAGAGAGGCCCCGCCACCACTGTCTGGCTGCCACTTACTCCTGGGCCACTTTTAGAAACATGACTCATGGAAAGAGAAGGGAATGGGAGCTGCCATGAGGTCATGAAAGCCCTCCCCATGCAGCTGCCCCAGGAGGACCCCTCCCCAGGAAGCCCCAGCACCTTCCACTATGCTTTGTGGCCATCCCAGGGGCTAAGTGCACTCACACAGGGGAGCTGGACCACATCAGCAAAGGCTCCCTTGCATAGATGCCCAGATGAGGTCACTTAGGCTGCCTTCTCCCAGGCAGGGCTGTTGCACCCAAACACTTCCCAGCTGGGAGTCTCACTACCCAGCTCCCATCCTCAGGATATGGGAGTGTCTCTAAGGCCATAGGGAATTTTGCAAAATCCAAGGTAGGGGGGCACACCTTGGAGGTTTTCCCAGCCCCACCCTGAGGCCATCCTACAAGAACAATCCTCTTCCCGCCTTTGTCTGCAGCCCTGGGTTACAGGGAATGACTCACATCCCCTCCCCTGCCTTGCAGCCCCAACTTTGGGCTTTTCCTGGCGGACCCCAGGGCTACATCCCTTAGGTCCGCCAGCCCTCTGGGCAATGCCCAGTTCCCTTTCTGTCCCAAGGTTGGGCCGAGGAGGCAGAAGCCCTGTGTTCAGGTCCTGACTCTTCTACTTTCTGGCACCGTGAGCATGGCCTATCCCCTCTGGTCTTCAGTCTTCCCATCTACAAAATGGATCTCATTGTCCATGCCTGCTCTCCAGAGCAGCTGGGAGGTTCAAAGGCCAAAGGGGCTGTCTCAGGGCATTTGGAAAGAGTTGCCGATGCAGGAGGAATGGGGTAGTGGTTGTGACTCTTGTTTTGGTTCTTCTCATTGTGGGTGCAGGATTTGGGGACAGGCAGAAGGAGTGACGGCAGCTGGAGCTGCTGGCAGAAGCCTGCCCAGAGTTAGGACAGGCCGAATGGGGTTGAGGCTGGTGAAGCCAGCCTGGCTAGTCCTGATGCCCACCCACACTTGCACCTGTGAGGCCCCTGTCCCTCTGGATCTGAGCCCTCAGGAAGCTCGCGGCTCCTTCTATTCGTCTATCTTCTGCTCTGTGAGGGTGGCCTAATTGCTAGCTGGCAGAAGTCCTGAAACCAGCCCTTCCCCGATGATTAATGGAGTCATCGCTGTAAGTGGCTCCCGCCTTGGAGAATCCTCCCAGCCCCACCCCTCACAGATGTGACCAGAAGGAGCTCATCTCCTCCTCTGTTTCTTAACCAGCTGTGAGAGTCCCAGCTGCTACCCAAAGACACCATGCTTTTCATGCAAAGTGGACAGAGCAGAGGGTGATGGTTCCAGGCCCTGTACTCTGAGTCCTTGGGAAGGGGAGGGGTCAGCCACCTGCCCTGGGAATTCTGGAATGTGCCTTCCTGACTGCTGAGAACCACATGGGCTGACAGCCTTCCTCTCCAATACCCACTACCACCACCACCAGGAAGCCTCCCCTGCTTGCTTCAACATCTACTGACAACCTTCCTTCAACTGCCTAATACACTTGCATTATTTACATCTGGAAAAACTTGATAATTCAGAATTGGAAGGGGCACTGAAAGGCCTGTTGAAACTCAATGTCCAGGAAAGAGCAGGTAAAATACTTCAAATTGTATGTTACTGTTTACAACCCATTAAATTTGAAAAGTTGCTTACACAGGGACAATTCCCATTGTAATCACTTGTTTTATACATATATATGTATATATATACACATATATAATATATATTTTATATATAGTATATATAAGTGTATATGTGTATATGTGTGTGTGTGTGTGTGTGTTTGCACATCCCCATGTAGTTTTGCCTGGCCCAGGTCTTATTAAGGCAGAAAAAAGTAACAGTCAGAACAATTCTCTTCCCGCCTTTGCAGCCCTGGGTTTTGTGAAGGCAAGTATTACCTAAAGAATAATCCACACATTTCTTCTGAAGTGTCAGAAGATACAAGCTCTCCATTTTGTGCTGAGCCCTTGTAAAACCACTGCTCAAGGCCCAGTTCAGACCCCACCAGCTCCTAGAAGCCTTCCCAGATCCCTGGCTGGAATTAACTTCTGCTCCCACCCACCATGCCCTCACTGAATTCTCTGCATCTTGTAGGAAACCAATCTTCCTGCAGCCTATATGGGTGCATCTCCTCCTGGCCTGGGAGCTCGGTGAGGACAGGGTGGGGGACCTCTGCCATTTCTCTGCCCACACATCTGAGGAGAGGCTCATTGTGTGGTGATAGAAGTGGCAGAGAATGCTAATTTTCTAGAACCCCCACCCTCACTAGGGGCAGCCTGGCTCCAGAGACGCTCTCCGGACCCAGGGCTATCTTCCTCACTTTCTAGCTGGGAAACAATGGGCCAATCATTAGCCTCTGGGAGCCCCAGAGGGCAGCCTGTGTGATGGCTCAGTGAGATGATGATGTAGAGGCTGAGGCCCAGGGAGGATGCAGCAAAGCCGGGATCCTTGCCCCATAGTCTGTGCCACCCTACACTCACAGGTCAATGGGCTGGTCACTCCCAGGCCCAGCCAAGGGACCTGGCTATTGCCAGCTTGGACTTGGGAGCCAGCAGAAGGTGGCTCTGTGGTTGTCAGTGTGTCCTGCCTCTAGGGCAGCCCAGGGATGATCTCTCCAGGCAATGTGCTCTAAGCCTTCCCCGCTGCCCATAGACAGGCCAACCAGGGTAGCTTCCAAGACACGGGGCCCCTGGCTTGGCCTGGGCACTCTGGCGCCCTGGCCTTGGGGAACAGCAGGCTCCAGAGCCAGGCCTGACTGTGGCTCTGAGCATTAGTTCTCGAGGGACAGGAACCATCGAAGCCTGCCCTGCCCACCCCAGTGCCTCCAGGACTCAGCACTGGGCAGTGAGGAGACCCATGTGGGCCCCACAGTGTCACTCCTCCATGGGTGTTCACACGTGGACATGGGGGTATTCCTAGTTTGTGTGCCTCTGTGTGTCTTTGTAAATAAGTGTCTGCTGTGTCTGTGGATGACCACATGTGTCCAGGGCTGACTCTTTCTCTTTTTTATTAGATTGTAAGTGGTTTATTACATAATAATTAAATTTTAAAAATCTATAAAAGAACTACAAAAATCCCCCACGTGTATGCACTAAACAACATAGCCTAAAAATAAATGTGGGAAAAATTGACAGAATTACAAGGAGGATTGGATCACTCTACCACCAGAGTGAAAAATTTTAATAATCTTCTATTAGAAATGTATAGAATCATGAAGCAGCCAAAAACTACCAATATCACGAACAGGGAGGGTTCAAACCCCATAATTAACAAGCTTGATTTAAGAAAAATATGAAAAACCCTGTACCCATGAATTAGAGAATGCACACTCTTTTTCATCCCATGTTGGATATTTAGACAACTGATGAGGTACTGACCAAGTGTCTCGGCCCTCTCTGGGAACAGCTATCATGCAGGGGTCTCTGCAGGAAATGAGGTCCTGGAGGCCGTGCTGTGTGTTTGCACTGGTATGTCTGATGGCACTTCTGAGTGCCTCACTGTTTCCCTGTGTTATATACCCACACAGGTGCCACTACCAGCTCAAGAGGGAAGAGAAGAGAAAAACAAAATGAGCCCCCCGTGTGAGAAAGCAGCAGGTCTCAACAAGCCCTTTATTTGCTCCCAGAAACCATTTCATCTTCCTGACAAGAAACAATACACAAAGCAATGGCTTCCTCCCTCCCTCCCTCCCTCCCTCCCTCCCTCCTTCTTTTCCTAACTCCAGGGCAGGGAAAGGAAAAGGCTCCATTGAGGAACCCCCGCCCAACCCTCCTTGGGTCCCAGAGCCTGAGTGGGACCATCCGGTCTTGAGAATGTGCTTTGTGTACCGTGTGTGCGTCCCCCACGCAAGAGCACATGTGTGTGCATGTTTGTGTTTGTGCCATGTGTGTATACTTCGGAGCAGCAGAAATAATCAAGGGCTGGGAGGCAGCGCCACACCTCTGTCTCCGTGCCTCTGTGGGCTTCAGTTTCCCCATCAGTAAAATGGAGGCCTTGGCCCAGATTCTAGCCCCTGGCAGTATCTAGAAATACCTCCTGCCTGACCTCGGGTTGGTCACCCTCCAGCCCCAGATCAGAAACCTGAGTACCGGATCCCCCGCAGGCCATCAGAACTGCTGGTCTCAGCGTGACACAAAGCCTATGTTGCAGAACCTGTCACCCACCCCACTGGACCCCTGCATAGACCAGCACCCCCAAAGCAGCCTCCCCACCAGATAGCATCTACTTGCACACCCCTAATGGCAAGGACCTTATTGACTTAGAGGCAGCCCCTTCTTCATGTCAACAACAATATCAACAACAACCTTCTTTACACTGAGTAGAAATCTGCCTCTCAAGGGGCCCTGACAGCGAGATTGCAGGCACTGAAAGGAGCTGCTGAAAGGGCCGGGGTCATTTTCCAGCCTTTCTGGATGTCTTTTAAGTTGGAGATTTCAGCCTCAGAGTATGCCCACCCCACTGAACTGTAGCTCCTGGCTGAGTGAAGACAGCCCCTCATGATCCCCCTGGGTACCATTCCATGTGGGCAAGGAGCCCCTCTTGTCCCCAGGGGGAAGCCCTGACTGAGGGGACCCTGGCTACTTGCAGGGCCTCGTGGACAGTATTTTCCTGCCTTCACCTCCAGGTGTGAGGGCTCAGATCCCAGCCATTCAGGAGACTCCAGACTTGGCGCTTCCAGAAGGTAAGGGCCATGGCTCCTCCTGGGTGGGGGCCTTAGACTAAGTGGGGGCACCATCTGAAATTGGCTTGCAGTGAACTAATGGCCCCTTGGGGGTAATGAGCAGGGGGTGAACCCCTCAGACAGGCATCCCAGGGGGCCATGTCCCTTCTCAAAGCATGGCCCCTTCAGAGTTCCCAGGGCAAGCCCCGGTCAGGGCCAAGCATTGGGATGGGCAACACTGGGACCGGCTGGGCTGTTCTGAGGGCCTTAAAGGGGAAGCAGCCTCAGGATTTTCCGTGATGAGGGAAGTCTCCACCACAAAGCTCCCGCCCCATCTCTGTGCCCTCCCCCTCATCTGGGGCTGGCGGAAACAGTAATTATATGTCCCAGATGTGGCATCACCACCCAGCCCCCAGCCCCTCCCTGGGCAGGCCGGGTTGGGCAGGGACATGGAAACTCTGCCTTCCTTTCCCCAGCCCTCCCCTGAGCTCTGGAGGAGGTGGCAGCACCCCCGGGAGAACTGGTGGCATGAAGGGGCCTCTCACTTTATGACTGGGGAAACTGAGGCCCAGAAAAATGGGATAAAGGGGAGAGCTTAGGGCTTCGGTCAGGCCCCTGATGCTGCAGGTAGAAACACTTCATGAGCAGTCAGGCCCCGAATGAGCAGGACTGGGAGAAGACCCCAAAGAGGGTAGCTTTGCCCTCTGCCTGAGCCCAGCGGGCTGAAATCACAGGCTCTGGGGACCCAGACCCCTTCCCCTGGATGCAGCGCCTGGCCCAAATCCTGAGCACTCACCACCCTCCTCCCATGCCCCTCCAGCCTGACCATACCCCACAACTCCCACACCATGGCCCCCACCTCCTCCTAGCCTGTGCTCACACAGTCCCTCTGTCCCTTCCCTCTGCAATGTCTCCACATTCAGGCTCCTACGAAACCTTCTCCCTGATGCCTTCCAGGCCCTCCCACCCCTTAAGTTCAAAAGTTCCTGGGCCTGCCCTGACACCTCTTATCGCATCTGCCTCCTGCTCCGTATCACAGACAGCTGGGCACTGGCTTATCTTGACCTAGGGCTGTGGGCTTCTCTGGGGAGGCAGCCAGGCTAACCTAACCCAGTTTAGACGTGAGCACCCAGCAGTCCCCAGTCATGCTTGTAGGGAGCCGGCTGAGCAGACCAGACAGCAGAAGAATGAAAAAAGCCGGCAAATACCAGGAATCCTGAGTCCACCAGCATCTCCTACTTCTCAGAGCCCAGCCACACCCTGCTATGTCACTATCTCATAGACAGGAACTAGGGCCACACAGGCTGGTCTGTTGTGTAATGCCACATGGTATTAGTGGCTGAGCTAGGACAGACACAGGCAAGAGTGTTCACCCCAGCCTCAGAGCCTCTCACCCTTGGCTAAAATTGGTATATGGCTCTTAGTACTAACCAGGACCTTGCAGGCTGGATGGAGGCCCACGGTCTCTCTAGGGCGTATCCTGAGCCCTGACTCAGTCAGGAGAAAGTTGTCCCCAACATGTCCCGAAGGGACACCCCCTGACTCACTGCAACCACTTCCTGCCACTTCTTTCTCTGTTTTCCTTGGAAATCTCCATGCCAACCATTTGCCCCACCCAGGTTTTGGCTGGGGTGGGGCTCAGGGCCAGAGAGGCTGCAGGAGCCTCCCCCAGGTCATGAAGGACAATGTGTCACCTGCTGCCCAGACCGTTCCCTGCTCCTCTTGAGGCATCCAGGCCACGCCTGAGACCCCTCCAGGGCCAGTGTCTGACGGGAGCCTTTAGGGGGCTACCTTCTCTATTTCTAGGCCCAGAGTTGAGCTTCTGACCCCCACCCTTCCACTGTCGGGACAGGGCAGTGCCTGAGCCCCCACCATCATGCTTAGCACCCTTATGTTCAGCACTGCCCCTGCTGGGCTGCTCTTAGCCAGCCTTCGTGGGATGGGTGATAAGCTCAAAGCAATGAAGTGAGCTGGCTGTCTGGGTGTGGCTGTGAGGTTACAACACCTAAGTCACCTCTCGAGGGTCAGGGTCCGCAGCTCCAATAAAGCTCAATAAGTTAGCAGCAGACAGGTCTTGAACCCAGGTGTCTGCCTCCCAGCCCAGGGCCGGCTCCCACACTAGGCTGCTCCTCTTTCTCTCCCATTTGCAACACGCCCAGCCCAAGTATTGGGGTGACTATAAAAAATGAAGGCCAGGGAGGGAATGGGGCACAGGAGTCGGGTGTGGCCTCTGATCCAGATGGCACAGAAGGGGCCCGCCCTCCCGCCTCTGGCTCGGATGCGCATACTAGAGTGTGAAGCCTCTGCCAGCAGGTGCAGAGGTTCTGCCCTGTGAGATGGGAGGGACGATATGGGGTCAGAAAGTCTAGGAATCACATCCCCTCCCCTACAGGGACGCTTCCCCAGCCCAGCATACCCAGCCAAGCTTCAGTGTGAGCTTGACCCTACCCAGTGGAACTCCCCGAGGCCACAAGCTCTGCCCCCACTGGAAACTGAGGCCTGGGGGCAGAGCTTGACATGGCCTGCCTGAACTCTGTCCCGTACATACCCCGCAGCCACGTCTAAACTGGCTAAAGTCTAAACTCCAGCCCATGGAGGTAATCTTCAATCTTGGGCCAAGCAGAGGTTGGCTGCAGAGGAGGTTGGGTGAGGTGTCACCGTGACACAAAAGCGCTAAGCCCCCCGTGGCTGGGCTGAGCCAGCTGCCCTCTGCACCAGACCTTCACCTAGCCTCCCCCAGGCTGTCAGCCGCAGGATCTGAACTTTGACTGAGAAGCGAGAGGACAGCTGCTGTAATCACTACTGCCATCTCTGAGGCGCCCTCCGAGATGACCCACACAGTCCCCACACCCACCTGCCCTGCCTACAGCCCTGCCAGCCTCACCTCTCCAGACAAGTCCTCCTCTCTGCCCCTTAACCTCTCCCTCCCTGTGAGGGCACCCCCAAGCCTGCTCACCTGCCCCTTGGGCCCTCAGAGACATCCTCCAAGCCTTCCTCAGTCTCTCAGGCCAAATCGCCTCCTGCTGTTGCCCAAGCCCGGCCTGAGTTTGCACTTGTCTGAGGAGCTGGGAAAGGCCAGGTCTGGGACAGCAGGCGGCTGCCACCAGCGGCCACTTTGCCATGCTAAGCAGCCCAGGAGACATTCTTTTCCACAGCTGCCACCCAGTCACCAGCATCTGCTTGTCATTAGTGACCCCAGTCCAGACCCCATTCAAGCCGGGAGCCATGGGCACGTGTGGTTGCAAACTCACCCCCACACACCCTAACACAGCAGCACAAACATGCACACAGTTTACACAAGCACAGAGACTCATGCTGGCAGACGCATGCACACATACACACCCTAACACAGCAGCACAAACATGCACACAGTTTACACAAGCACAGAGACACATACACACCTTCACACACACACACGCACACGTACATGCACACACGCACATGCGCGCACACCCACCCACACACACACACACGCCACACCTCTCAGTGCCTGGAGACCATGGAGCCCAGCACTTGCCCCCCAGCCCATACTGTAATCCAGGAAAACTGCCTTCAAACAGCCCCAGAAAGTGTTTTCACTGCCTTATCTTTGTCTAATTCCCAGGGGCGGAAGAGTGGAAGACGGCCTTTCTCTGGATTCCTAGAGGTGGTTTGTTTGGAAACCTGTGTGAATATGGGGGGCTCCCTGAGGGAGTCCTGTTCACACACCTGCAGAACCAGCTGCAGACAGGCTGGGCATCTGGTTCAGGGTGGCTGGGGAAAGCGGGCGAAGTTTCCCCAGGGTGCAGGGCTGGGGGAGGAGGGAGTTGGTGGCACAGGCAGGACTGAGAAGGGCCAAAAAGCTACAGCCAAGGGGCGAGGAGCTGCTGGCCAAGCTTATTCCCCATAATAGATGCCCTGCAGGGGACATTGGCAAGACCATTATTCTCTTGATCTCAGCTTCCCACAGTGCCTGGCAGAAAACAGGCTCTGGGAGGCATGCATAACTGAGTTCCAGCCCCAGCTCTCCCCCCCGGCTCTCTATGTGACCTCCAGCAACCTCTTGTCCTCTCCGTTCCTCAGTGTCCGCATCTGCACGATGGGCAGAGGATGGAACTGGTGCCTTTCAGCATCATTCTAGAACCCCCCAAGCTCGGGGACACCCCACTCACATCATTGCGGCCGAGCGAGTTCCCAGGCAGGGAGGAGGTGATGCCCGAGAGGATGGCGGCGGCGACGATGGCCCCCACGCACTGGGCGATGATGTACATGAGGGCACGGAAGATGCTGATCTGGCAGCTGAGCAGCAGCCCCAGCGTGACAGCCGGGTTGAGGTGGGCGCCACTGATGTGACCCACGCTCTGTGCCAGCGTGGCGATGCTCAGTCCGAAGGCCAGCGACACCTTCACATTGTCCTGGACTGCCGTCTGGTTGTTCCCCACCGGGTATTTGAAGCCCAGGGCAGAGCCAATGCTGATGAAGACAAAGAGGGTCGTGGCCAGGAACTCAGCCACCACTGCCCTCCAGAAGAGCTTCTTCTTGAACTCGCTGGCCATGCTGGCAGGGGGCTTGGCCTGAGACCGCTGCCGGGTGCTCAACTCCCTCTGAGAGCTGAACCACAGCCTGGGCTGGGCCTATTTATAGGGCCGGGGGGCGGGGGGAGCACAAAGGGAGGAAGGCCTCTCTTCACTCCTGGCCCGCCCCACACCGCACGGACCTCCTCTGGATGGATGCAGACACGGCTCTGCTGTCCGCCTGCCAACTTTTTCCTTCCTCCTCTCCCCCTCCCTCTCTCTCTCCCTCCGCCCTCAGCCCTGCCCAGCCCAAGGAGGCAGGCAGGAGGCAGCCGTCGCTCTAATAGGCTTTGGGAAATTCTTCCAAGCTGGCCCCACTCACGGGACCAGAGAAATCCAGGTGTCTCCGCCCTGTGTGCAAAGCTCAGGGGGTTCCTGAGGACACAGCCAGGTGCTCCAGAGTGGGCGGGGTGGGCGGGGTGGGCGGGCTGGACTCAGTGGGTGGACGTTGCCCTCCCTGGAGGCAGGCACCATGATCCTGCTGGCCTGACATCCCCATCCCAATCTAGAGAGGCACTGGTCTGGAGTCCCTGGGCCCAGGGCTCCAGAGGAGCAGTCAGGGCCTCCCACACGGCCACTGCATGCCATGTTAGGGATGTCCCAGAGTCCCCAGTCTCCCCGAGCCAGGCCTCTGTGGATGGGGCACGGAGGCATCAGAAGGTGCAGAGAGGTTGTCTGTGGCTGCCCTCCACGCTGTGGTTGGGGACAGGCCTGAGCTAGGCAGAGCTGTTAGAAAGCCGCTACCCTGGGAGCTCCCAAACTTCTCCAGAGCAATTTGAACCAATGATTTGTGGGCAGGTTAGTGAAGATGGGACAGTTTAGGACTTTCCTCTCAAGGCAGTCACACTGGCGGGTCACTGGGAAGGTGGAAGGAACGGCAGCCCCACCTGGCATTGGAAGGTGATGGAGAGGAGGGAGGGAGGGAGCAGGAGAGAAAGGGAGAGACAGAGATGCAGGCTGAGGGGAGGAGAAGAGACAGACAAGGAGAAAGGAAAGACAGTAGCCAGGAAATAGAGCAAAAGTGGAAGCGAAAGAGACAGACCCCCAACCAGAGACAGTGAGACAAGCAGGGCCAAGAGAGACAGAGAGAGCGCAGAGGGCTAGGAAAAGACAAACTGAAACAGGGAGATAGGACTGGACCCAGAGCCAAGAAGTAGAAAGGGAGAGATAAATGAGGAGAAGGAGAGACCAGTAGGGGCCAGACGAGCCCCTGCAAAGGGAGGGGCCGAGGCCCTGCTGCGGACCCCCGCGGGCCCCTGAGCCCTGGGCATCTCCAATCCAGAGGCCCAGCGCCAGCCAACAAACAAAAAGAATCCGGACTCTGGGGCCAGCAAGCTGTCAGGAATCCCTGGGCCTGGCCCACTTGCCTGCTGCATGAAACGTGCTGGAAGAGCCAGGCCCAGGAGGGAGGGTCCCCCTGCATCCCCTAGGGAGGGCCTGGGATGATCTGGGCTCTCCTCCCACCTCCTGCCTGCCCCACCACCGTCCTACTCGGGAGTGTTGGCATCTTCCCATTTATAGGCCTGGTGAGAGGACTTCTCTGAGTTCTAAGTGTGCCTGGGGCAGGATAAGGATGAGTGGGTCTTATGCCTCTTGTCCAGGGGCCATCCTGCAGAGAATGACACCAGCCGTTACTGGCCACCCCTCTGCCCAGCTGTGGCCTGGCTCTCAGGGTGAACTGCCAGGGACCAGCCTGATGTGTGTTTGCTGGGGCTGCAGGGGGGGATGACGCATTCCCCTAAGTGCCTATACAGGACGGTGGTGGCCAGCAGACCCTGCCTGCTCAGAGAGCCCGGGTGGCCGAAAGTCATCAGTACTTTCTTAGCTGTCCAGGAGAGGGAACTGGCCCTGCTGGGCTACTTCCTGGGCCCTCCTCTACATCCTTTCCTCTGAGGAACCCTGGCTCAGCATTCCAGGCTCTGGGAGGCTCCCTCACACCCCTGGCCCCTGGCCCTTGGCCCCATGCCCTGGCAGGGACATTGACCCACATGAGGAGCTCTCTGGTCAGTTCCAGGGGTGTCCAACCAGAGCTCTCTCTGCAGGGCTAGGATCCCCTCACCTTGAAGTTTTGGAGGGCAGACTGTTTCTCCTGCAGACCTGGCTCCTGAGGGCAGGGGGTGGCACCCCTCAGACCAGAGTCCTCTGGAACACAGCCATTTCCTTTCAGGCCACAGGCTCCTGGGTGTCTCCTGCAGACCATGTCTACTGAGAGACATACACACCACCCTCCTCCTCCCCTCACCTGTCCCTGCCCTGCTCTGCTTGGTGCAGGGCTGTTATGAGGCTGGCGGGTGCTGGGACTCAGCCAAGAAGACTTGAGCAAAGAAGCAGAGGCAGAACTGGCACCAGGCCACAAGGAGCCACTGAACTCAGGCCAGTGTGGCCATGCAGAGTGGCAGAGACAGGAAAACAGGCCTGCGTGGACCCAGGCATGTCCCATGTGTCCATGATGGTGTCCGTGGCTGGGTCAGCATCTGTGCAGCTGAGGACCCATGATTTGCTAGGGGGCCCATGTGGGTAAGACTCATCTGGGACTTACTCATTTATCTAACATATAGTTGGATAAATGTTTAGTGTGTGTCATGTGCCAGACATTGCTCTGGGTACAGGGGAGACAGCCACGAGCCAGACAGACCAGCTCCTGTTCACAGGCAGTTTCCATCTTGGTGTGAGGGCCCGCAGGCTAGGTGAGGACACGCTGGCTGATGACCGACGTATTGTGGAGTGTGTGTGTGTGTGCGCGCGCTCAGCAGAAGCCCCTGCTCTGCACTGGGGCAGGAGGCCAGGGGGATCAGGGCGAAGTGGTCAGGCAAAGCACTTTTGCCCAGGCAGGTAGGTGCCCACCAATCTCAGGAGGCTATGAGGGTCCTCAGGGTGCCACTCCACCTCCCCCTGTGTCTCCCACCCTCTCCCCCTTGTGAGTGTGGCCTCTGCCTTTAATACCACCGTTACGGCTCCATTCTTTTGAAGGAAGGCATGGCTGTCAGCAGGAGGCGCCACCAGAATGCAGGCACGGCCAGGAATGCTGATACGCAGCTCATGTGCCCACCATCTCCGAGGGGCCCTGTGGCCGTCACCTGGCCATGTGGATAAAAAGGGGAAAGGCTTGCCGCTGCAGCCCCAGGCCCAGGGATGTCTCCAACCCCTCCGCCTCCTTCTCTCTGATCTGCCACAAATCCAGGCCGACCAGAGGAGGAAGGAAGGAAGAAAGGACACAGTGTCCAGCTGGGGCCTGTTTCCTGCAACCCCAGAAGGCTCAGATTGTAAGTGACTTGCCAAGGAAAGGCAGAGCTGGCACTAAAACTCAGGACGCACCCATCCCAGAGCCCAAATGCAGTTCTCTGCCCGCCTGTCAGGAAGGGCCCCCGATGACCTGGTTACCAGACAGAAAGCCCAGTACAAAATCTGGGGGCTACAGGCCCAGAGAGGTGCCAGGATAGGGTAGGGAGGAAGGGAGGGAGGAGAGGACAGCCTCCAACAACCATGTATAATTGGGGTGGTGGGGCAGGAATGGAAGCACCGGACTAAGAGTGGGCACCAGAGGAGCTGAGGGCAGCCAGAGCCATCCCTGTGATTCCAGTGAGCCCTAGGAGACTGGGCTCCAGGGCAGGTGCTGTGTGCAGCCCAGCTCTCTTCCAGGACTTCCTGACTTGGCAGGTGCTGTCCCCTCGCCCTCTGCTGGCTCCTGCATCCTCCCATGGACTCGGGCCGAGCCAAGCTAAATAAAGGGGCTGCCCCCACCCCCACTTCTGAGCCCTGGGCGGGGCTTAAGGACACTGAGGCTGGGCACTGCCTGGCCTAGCTGACAGCAATGGTCTCGGCAAAGGCTTTTCCAGATGTGCCTCATTCCTGACATGCCTGGGATACCCATGTTCCAGCCAGAGCTGGCTGTTCCCAGGACTGTCTGGGCCCCATCTCCCAGTGGGAGAGCCTTGGGCTTCATCCGGAGGAAGGTGGACGGAGCCTCGAGTGTTGGCTGAGGGTCCAGACCTTGGGTGTGGCTGAGGTTATCACTGGCCAGAAGCTTCTGCTAAGTGCAGGGTAGAGGGGCCAAGGCGGGATGGACCATCCCTCTGGGGCCAGCAGGGATTTCCCACCCACAGGCCTGGCTGGGGGAAACAATGACTTCATTCCCTCCAGGAGGGCCACCAGGAAGATGGAGCTTGGGGTAGGAGGGGACTCAGACAGCAGACTGGTCCGGACCATCTAGTCACCATCAGCTCGCCCACAGCTTGGATGAATTTTCCAGAATCATTCAGGCTTTCCTGAATTGGGGCAGAGAACCCTGATGGAGGGTGGGAAAAAAGGACCCAGTTCCCATGGGTACTAGAAAGGAGGTGGTGAAAAATCAGAAAATGCTCCTCCCAGTAAATCCGTCCCAACTGACCAGTGGCTCCTGGCTCTGCTTAAAGATCCTGCACAGGGCATCCGCTGCCATCCCACTCCTGACTGACCTGCCGGCCCTGGCTCTCAGGTCACCCTGAGAGGTGGTGCAGACACAGGCCTGCACCCACAGGAGGCCACTGGCCATGGACCAGTCTACAGTGGTCCTTTGCATGAGGCAAGGCCAGCCCTCTCTAAGCCTGGGGGAGCAGAGGAGGGGCCCAGGCCCAGAGCACACAGACCCAGAAAAGAGACAGGATGGCCCCAGGGTCTCTCAAGTTCCTCTGCCCGGAGCTTTCCACTGGCCATCCTTTTGAGGCCCTCACCACCCCTTCCTGCTCTAGACAGAGGCTCTGGCTCCATGCCCCAGGCTGGCAGTGCCTGGTTGCTGGCACCCACACTCTCCTTTCTGCCATGGTGCCGTTGCCCTCCTCCCCAGCTGCAGCAGCCCCTCCTGATCCCTCCTCCACAACAGAACCCTCGGTGAAGGTCAAGGCCGTGCTCACCCCAGGCCCACAGTCCCCAAAGCAGGGCCTAGGCCTCTGTGTTCCTGCCCACCGTGCCCTGCCGCAGAGCTGAGCAGAGGGCTGGGCATGGAGGGGGTTATCCTGGTGGCATCTGCTGACTGTCTCAATCCCCCGAGAGAAGAGATAGGCACCCACCTCTCAAAGCCAGTGAATTCCTCCCTGTCTGACAGATAATTCCTGAACATTTAGGTGTCACACGATCTCTCTTAAATCAAAAGCGGATTTAGCGGGCCACCAGTGATTCACCAGAGCTGGAACAATTTAGTAATTTTCTAGGCTACTGCCTCCCATGCACTTCTCCTCTCCCTGCCCCCAGCCCCTCCTCACCCCACCGCTGCCTGCCCTGAGCACTGGCCAGGCTTACTGTCCTAGGGGTGCAGGGATAATATTGTACCCATTTCTTTATGGAAAGCATAGTTTTCTGATGTTTTACCGTCAACTCTCCAGCAATGGTCCCTGCTTGATGCCGTAGAGGATGAGCCACAGAGACAGGACGGGAAAAAGTTGCCATCAGCCAGGCTGGGGTCTGTGAGGGCTTGAGGTGCCACATTCAGGGACGGGGCAGAGATTTGAGAGTCGGACTGAACTCTCAGAATGAGGGTGTCCTGAGGAGACTGGGCCTACTTCCACCCCAATTCTGTGGGAAGGAAGTCCAGGAAGGAGTGAAGTCACATTTTCCCCAGCCCTGCCCTGAGGGTGAGGAATCCCTACTGGCCCGAAAGGGCAGGCATTCCTCACTTGCAGAAAAAGCTGGGGGTGGCATCTGTACCAGGCTGCCAGCCCACACCCTTAGGGAGGGCAGGGCAGGACAGGGGCTCTGCCTGGAATGGCCTCGGCGCTGTGGGGCCCTGGAAAGAAGCGTCATGTATCTAAGTGGCTTTGGAGCACATCCTCACGCTGAGCTCTGCCTCTCTCCTGGGCCCCAGCAGCCTCTATTCTGCTCTACCCGCCCTGGGATCCCTCAGAAGTCTCCCACATCGGCCTGTTAGGTTATAAAGCACCAGGATTGGGAGAAGGGGTCAGATAGCACCGGATCTCACGCCCTCCTCTGGTGCATGGGAAACTGAGGCTCGGGGAGTTTTCTGGTGGGGCAGGGTGGAGCCAGGCTGGAACCCCTGGTCTCCAGTCTGCCTGGCCTGCTCTGCCTGCCACACCCAGCCTCTTCCTCCTTCCTTCTCTGCTTAACAAGAGGCCACCTCCTCCTCAGGCTGCAGCAAGGACTCAGAAAAGTGCCCTCCCTGACCGGGAACCAAGAGGCCTGGGCAGCCAAAAGGAATCCACAGGAGACCCTGCCTTTTACTCTCCCAGTCCCCCAGGACCTGACGTTTTTGCCTCTCCAATCAAGGCCTGAGCCAAGATAGAGGCCTGTCAACCCCCCATTGACACTGCAGTCCCTGAAGAGTCAGCAGCCACTGCCTCATGGCTCTGGGCCATCTGCTGGCCTTTTGAGTTTCTCATGCTCCCCTTCCCCACCCCCTCCCACCCTGCACCTCCAGCCAGGTGTCCCCACAGGGAGTCTCTGGGCGCTGGACTCTCGGTTCACTTCTTCCTCTCCTGGAGGCTCCCATGACAAATGTCCCCCTGGAATGAATCCCACTCTGTCATTGGTGGCTGCCACCTCTGCCACCTCTCACTGCATCTTCGTTGGCTCTGTCTCCTCCTGAGAGCGCTGTGGCCACTGACACTGCTCCCACTGCCTCCTGGCCCAGTCTGATTTTCTGGGAGCCCTTGCCTCCTCCGGATTCAAGCCAGTTGCTTCAAAGGCCAAAGCTTCCCTGGCTTCTTCGGCATTCCCAGCATGCAAAGCCCAGTGAGTTTCAGCTGAAGAAACAGATGCCCTGCCTGGAACAGTCTCGTTTCCCTCCTGGGCCCAATGGTGGAATGGCCTAGATGCAAGTGGCCCCAGAGCTTTGGTGAAATTCCTTCTTTACTGCGCTCAGGGTTGTTCAAACAGGCCTCACCACCAGGATTCATACATTCATCTTGATGCCAATGCAATTGTAAAATTAAATTTTTAATGTCTTAATGTCTGGAGGAAAGGGGCCATGAAGGCCAAAGAACCCTGACACACAAAAGTCAATGTGGCCCGCTGCCACCACCACCACCAGCCAGCAGTGCATAGGGCGGGACTGGAGATGGGCACACTCCAGCTGTGCTCAGACGGACCGTGCAACAAGCTCCAGGTGGTAGGTGGGTCCCTAATCCTCTCCTCCCTCAGGATGGGTCCCCAGTCCCTGCCACAGGCCCTGCCAAGTCACAACCAGGCAATGGACCTGGTAATAGGCCTGGTTATCCCTTCCTCCACCTCTGACAGTGCATGGGCTTCATGTACACACAAACTCATACTTGCACACACACGTGCACATGCATGGACAACACACATCTGCACACACATGATGCACCACCACGTTTCACACCTGTACATGTGTGCACACACATACAAACATGTGTGCCTGAACATACACATGTGAGGACACGCATGTGCATACCTGCACACACAGAGTAATACACATTGTGGTCAATATCACCCTGCCACCTCTGAAGCCTTGTGCCATGTACACTGTGGCCTCCACTACCTGCAGCCCTGAGCCTGTCTCTCTGGCCCCTCTGAGTGCTCACAGCAGTTGCCACCTGGCTGCCCCTCATCCAGGGACCTCCGTCACCTTCTGTCCTCCCCGAGAGCTGAGTTTAAATGGCAGAAGAGAAGCTATGGGTGTTCCTGTGACTGCATTGCTTCCTGGGCCCCCTCTTGGGGACACTCTACTTTGCTATGTGTGTCCTGGTCTCTATCTCCAGACAGTACCCCGAAGCCTGAGTAAGGCAGGGGCCGGGCCTGACCCAGTTCTCTACGCACAGCCAGGTGGGGAGCAGGCTCCGTGTGCAGGCAGCTTGGGAAGGTGTTCAAAGCTGAGCAGGACCTGCCATCTGCCAGTCCACCAGGCACTGTTAGGAAGGTATGCTAGGCCACCAAGAGGAGGGATGGGGCAGGGCCACCTGTGGGACAGTGCCCCTTCGGTCTTTCTCCCCTAGGATGTTGTGGGCAGGGGCTAGGTGGGTGAGGCCTAGAAGGGTGGAAGGAAGGGTGGGTAGGGCCTACCATTGCCCCTGTCCACCCAGAGACCCCCCTCCCTCTGACGTCCATCTGGCAAATCTATTCATGTGAAGCCAACATTCCTGGAGCCCACAGGGCCAGCAAGATCATCTCACATGGGCAGATCACTGTCTCACCTAATGAGAAAATGATGACATGGTCCCCTGCCCTGGGCCCGTCTCAGCCAGCTCCAGCTCCCCAGCCTCGCCCCAGCACACACACCTCCTGCTTTGTGTTGTTGCTCTACAGGTATGCAGGTCCTGGGAAGCCACCTCACAGGCCCCCATGCCACGACCTCCAGGCCCTCCTGTCGCCAGAGCATTGGAACATCACAGCAGCAGGATCTGCAGGCCTTTGCAACCCCATTGCACCAAAGTAAACTGAGGCCATGGGCTCAGGTAACTTCCCCAATGTCGTACACAGTGAACTAGTCTCCACCTACTCCTCCCCAGCCCCACAAACAGTAAAGTGGCCCCCGGCAGGGCATGCAGCAGAGCACAGGACTTGCCTCATGACTGAGGCAGGACCCATGTCCCTACTTCCTCCCTGAACACCCCACTCCAGGCTGGCATCAAGGGGGCCCTTGAAGAGCCAGAGCCAGATGGGGTTAGAGCCGCAGAGCCTGGAACTCAGGAAGCCTGGGTCTCCATGCCAGGCCCAGGCCCATGAAGAAGGCTAAATACAGCACTAGCAGCAGCCTGGGTGCAGGGAATGAGGGTCCCTCCCCAAGCCCTTGGTGTTCGAGAACCAGAGGCTTTGGAAGTGGCCATTTTTTAGGGCCAGCCAAGACGGAGGGGCCTGCCAGGCCTGCACCACAGGTCTGCCTTCGTCTCCTGCCCATCCCTACCCACTGAGCCTGAGGATGGGTGGACAGAGGAGGCCCAGGCCCCGGGTTTGAAGGCTGGAAGGGGGCCCAGACTCACAGACACCTAGAGTGGTGGGGAGGAGCTGATCAGGAGGGCAGAAGTCACAAAGCCTTCCAGGAGGAGGCAGAGCTTGGACTCACCTAGCAAAGGTGGCCTGGGAGTACACATGATCAGACTCCAGAATCCCCTGGATGAATCCCTGCCAGAGGGCCACTAACCTCCATGTGGGTGCTCCCCTGGTGGGGCCCTGGTCATTTTCCTGGGAAGCCGGTCCCACGTGGGCCAGCTCTGAAGGCTGCTCCTTACATGTGGCTTCCGGGAACTCAGCCCCCTGTCCCAGTGCTGCCCTACAGGCTGCAGATCCAACATTTCCTGCACCCTCCACCTAGTGACAGCTCTTGGAGCAGAAGCAGGACTAAGGACCCACTCCCTGGGGCTGCAGCTCCTCAGGTCGACCACTCCCAGGTCTCTCGGGCCCTCCTTGTTCCTGCCTCATCCTGGCGACAGTACCTGGGCCTGGCGTGACCACACTATGATGCCCCACTCGCCAGGAGTGACCAGGAGCAGAACCGTGAGGGCGCAGTGCCATAGGAGGGTCAACTTAGTCTGTGAGGGATCAGCCAGCTCCTGGAGGGTCCCTATCCTGGGGCACAAGCTCACTATCTTTCTCATCCCTACAGACCACAACACAGAGGGTCCCCTCCCACAGCCTTCAGTCACTGACCCTGCCGGAGCAGAATGAGGGGCAAAATCAGAGCAAGGGCTGGTTTGGAAGGGATGGGGCTTGAAGGGGTGGGGCTTGAATGGGGTGGGGTTGGGCTTGACAGGGCTTCGTGGGAGGCCCCTGGTAGGGAAATCGGGATAGAAAAGGGGAAGAAGCATCACAGGTCTTATTTCATGCAACTTTGATTTAAAAAGTTTTTGGGGGGCCGGGCGCGGTGCCTCACGCCTGTAATCCCAGCACTTTGGGAGGCCAAGGCGGGCGGATCACGAGGTCAGGCGATCGAGACCATCCTGGCTAACACGGTGAAACCCCATCTCTACTAAAAATACAAAAAAATTAGCCGGGCGTGGTGGCGGGCGCCTGTAGTCCCAGCTACTCGGGAGGCTGAGGCAGGAGAATGGCGTGAACCCGGGAGGCGGAGCTTGCAGTGAGCCAAGATTGCGCCACTGCACTCCAGCCTGGGCAAAAGAGCGAGACTCCCTCTCAAAAAAAAAAAAAAAAAAAGTGTTTGGGGATTCCATCAGTGCTTCTCAGACTATAATGTGAGCATAAACACCTGGGGGTATTGTTAAAATGCAGACTCTGATTCAGTAGGGCCGTGTGGGGCCTGAGATTATGTATTTCTAACAAACGCCCAGGCAATGCCAATGCTGCTGGTCCCAGAACCACACTTTGAACACTAAGGGACTGAATTACAAGAAAAACTCCTAACAACAATCTAGTGAAAATAAAACCAAAGAGAGGAAGGAAGCTGCTCGTGGCACCGGAGACAGATTGCCATTGAGCATCACTTTCCATCTGTGCTTCCTGGAAGTCATGGCAAGAAAGAAAGAAGTATTTACCAACTCTTACTCTCTGATAACAGAGACCGCTGCCTGTCATCAATAGGAAGTCTTTTCCCCAATTCTGGCCATCCAGGGAATTGATCCAGCAGAGATTTGAAAAGCCAGCGGTAGCAGGGCTTTCGATGGAAAGGACTCAGAGCGGGCACCTCAGTAGGGCGAATCCCTGATGCGGAGCCATCATGGTTCTGATAACACAGTGCCCGGTGCCCCACCTGAGCTAGTGCCAGGGTCAATGCCCATAGGAACCATCCTTCCACCACTTCCTGGCTCAGGCACTAGTGGACTCAAATGGCCCTGCCAATGGAGGAAGCCTGGAGCTGTGATGCTCTACCATGCAGCCCTGGTGTGTAGGGGTGGGCAGCTGGGACCAGGCCTGAGCCACAGGAAGGGGTGAGGTGGATCTCTGGGCAGCGGAAGAGCCCCACCTCTTTCCAGTAATCGGGAAAGGCTTCCTGGAGTAGGGAACATGGCAGACAGATTTGTTTGTATAAAGGAAGGGAGGTGGTGTGGGGAGAGGAGGGTCCAAGCAGAAAGAGGGCTAGGAGGGGTGGGCTTCTAGCCACAGCAGGAGCAGGGGAGGTTCCCTCATTGCCCCTCTCCCCACGGTTGGCTCTGACTCTCAGGGAGGAGCTGGTGGAGCGGGGATGGCATGCTGCCGCCAGGATGTGGCCACGTGAGCCTGTCTTCTCTGCATAACCTGAACTGGAGCCACGGAGATGCTCTGCTTCCCACTCCTGGGTTGGTGCAGATGAGGAGGACAGGCTCTGCCTCGGGAGCACTGGGCTGGGATGCAGAGGTAAAGATGTAGGGGCTCTGCCCTCAGGGAGTCCTACACCACCCAAGTCCGTCCAAGTGGGAGCCAGGGCTGAATGAGAAGCTCAGACAATGAGGGCTTCTGAAGACAACTGTGAGCATAGCCACGAGCAGGGGAGACCTGGCAACCTCGTGCCATGAGGCCCTGGGGAAGTCACTGCCCTGGCCTGGGTTGTTCATGCCTAAAATAGGTTTATTCTTATGACGGACAACCCCAAGAGGCCTTGGGCATCCTCGTGGCCTCAGGCAGGTGTCAGGGTGAGCACTGCTGAGTCCCACTGGTCTTGGGTTCTCAGCCTTCCCCACTCTCACTTCTCAGGGACACGTGCCTCTCTTCCCAGCCTCCTTTGTGGAGACAGCAACGTGCAGGACCCAAACAACTTTCCAGAAAAGGAAATGGAAAATCCTTAGACAAATAAACCCAAGGTGTGTCTGCCTTAGCTGGGAAGAAGGAAAAAGTGCTTGGCATTTTCTGTGGTGGCTTAGGGGCAATAGGAAGTGGGTTTTGCAGGAGGCGCTGGGGCCGCGTCACGTCCCCGGGCTGGCTGCCTTCTAGGTGGGCCAGACAGGGGCACTGACCCATTTCTCCCTCCGGACTACTTGTCAGGGGTGAGGGGAGGGGTCTGAATTGAAGGAAAGGCTGGGCTCTCACACAATAGCACACGGGTATAGAAACCAAGACACTCACAGATTTTTCCAGAGTCCCCAAAGTAAGTCTCAGGAAATAAAGGAAGATAGGACAGGAGGGGCTCCAGGAAGCCCCACCCTCTCCTCTGCCCTGCTTGGGGGCCTTCCAGAATCCCAGCAAATCCCCTGGGAGGCGAGGAACGAGCAGGGAGAGCTTGGGCACCTGCCATCTGTTAGCCTCAGGCCCTGAGCAAGCACCCGGCTTGTTGAGCCTCAGTTTCTTTATCTGTCACCAGGGAGGTGTGAGTGCCAGACTCGTTAGGGGCTGCACACAGTGTCTGCCCCTGTTGCCCTCCATCTCAGTCTCAGAAGTGGTCACTGCTGGGAATGCTGGCCCAGCCGCTGTGCAGTGCCTCCTCATCAATCACCTTCTTTCACAAGCAGGGAACCAAAGCCCAGAGTGGGGAGGAACAGCCTTAAGGGGGCAAGCAGAGAAGAAGTCATTTATCAAGCTGACCCAGGAGCAGCTGTGGGGCCTGGAGAGCCAGAGAAAGGAGAAGAGGACCTTGCCTTTCAGGGCTGGGTTTGGAAAGGTACAGGGAGGGACTGACTTCCAGGGGTCAGTACACAGAGACAATGCCCAGAAGGCCTCACTGCATCACAGCATCTCATACGGTCACCCTTCCCGAATCTCACTGAGGTGAACTTGCCCCAACCCCTGCACCCTCCTATCAGCTCATGGCAAAAGAACCAACACTTACTGGGCACCTACTAAGCGCCAGGCACTCTTCTAGGCACCTTACACTTAATCCTCACACCAATCTTATAAAGTTTATGCTGTTATTATTCCCATTTTACAGACAGGGAACTGAGGCTCAGAAAGGTCACTGTGTGTGTGTGTGTTTTGTAACTTAGCTAAGGTGACACAACTGAGAGGTTGGAGCTAAGATCTAAACTCAGGTGGTCCAAATTCCAGTACAAGCTTGTAACCACTCCATCATCCAACCCAAGCCCCTTTTCTCACAGCCCACACCCCATGGTAGGTTCAGCAAGGATCCCCAAAACCAAGAGAGAGAGACTGGCAGACAGACTCGGGCCCCTGATCCACAGGTCCAGGACAAGGGCCCACAACAACAGCAGACACAGGAAGAGCTATGGGTCTCTATTCTGGGGCTGGGAACTCGCTTTCCTGCCTAATAAGAGATTTCTGGTTCCTAGGAGATAAACAGTCTCCATAATGCCAACTGGGACCACCAAGAGCTGGGGAAACTAAGTCTCTCCATGGGCAGGGGCCCTCCTCAAGGCCCCCTAGGGACTGAAAATCATCCTGCCAGCCAGGCTGTCTTCCGCAATTGACTTGGAGGTGGGAGCCAGCCAGTCCAGTCCAGCTGGCCCAAGGTCACCAACGGCATGGAAAACAATAGGCAGTGGGTCCAGCCATGGCCAGAGTCAGAACAAAGCCCTGGGCACTTCCTCGAATTGAGGCCCCCTCCTTCATGGCGTGCCAAGGCAGGGGGGCAGAGGAAGCCTTCCTTCATCATGTGGCAGGGATGTTTTGCAAAGATGCTCTCGGGAGAGCTGCAGCCACCAGTGCTGACAGAGGAGTAGGCAGAGGGAAACGCTGCCGGAGGCGAGATCTGCCTGCTAGGAAGCAGGGAAGAGAGCAGGGACTTGGGTACAGGTTCATGGACCCACCACCTTGCTCCTTTGGTTGAAGCTCTAAAAGGCAGGATGTCTCTGGGAGGCCAGCACAGGAGGATCGCTTGAGCTCAGGAGCTCAAGAACAGTCTGGGCAACAGAGAAAGACCTTGTCTCTACTTAAATAAATTTAAAAATTAGCGAGGCATGGTGGCGCACACCTGTGGTCCCAGCTACTTGGGAAGCTGATTTAGGAGGATTGCTTGAGCCCAGGAGCTCAAGGCTGCAGTGAGCTGTGATTGTGCCACTGTACCTCCAGCCTGGATGACCCTGTCTCAAAAAAAAAGAAAAAAACAAAGCAGGCTCTCTCACACCCCATCCTCCTCTCCATGGCCCCGGCTAAGAAGTTAGCATCTTCCTTCTGATCTGTCCTCCACATTTGTTGCCACATCAGTCTTCCGAAACAGCTTGGACCCATCACTGCCCTGCTCTGAAACCCTCCATGGCTCCCTAGTACTCACAGCTCAAGCTCCTTAACCTGACATTCAAAGCCCTTCAGGATCCAGCCGTGACATCCTTAACTTTCCCACCACCTCCAGAGTCCCCAGGCCCCTTGCCCCTGACAACTCAGACCCTCTGCTTATCCTACCTGGAATGCTCTCTGCCCCTCCCCCAACCCACTTTACTTCAGGGTCCAGTTTCAATTCTCCCCCTTCAAGAAGCTTTCGACTGCTCCAGCCCACCAAGAGGATTCCCCTCATCTGAGCTCCATCCCCCAAATACAATCCAAGAAGGATCTGAGCCTGGAGTTTGAAGGGCAGGGCGGTGGGAGATCAATCAGTAACAGAACAATCCTCCCTCAGACTGCAGTTCCTGTGTACGGCAGTTCTTGATTACGAGACTGTCCTGATATAATTATTAATAGCACTCTTCAGGGTCAGTCCTTGTGCTGGGGAGGGGAAGGGCAAGCCCAGGGATGGTGCCAACCCTGGGCTCCCCACAGAGCAGTCACAGGGAGGTGGAACCGCGAGTGCTGTACTTATCGCAGAGGGAGGTGGGACTTTGCTGAACCTCAGACAGCCCTTAAGCAGAAAATGCCAGATAAACACCCAGGATCGCCCTTATCAAGGGCCACAGGAAAGGCGCCAGGTTTAATCTCAAAGCCGCACCTGGAACCAACGGTTTGAAGCCTCAGGCAGCACCTTCCCACCCTGACACCCAGCTGCCGAGCCTTTCTGCCTGGAGTGGGTGTGAGCAGGGGAGGGGCCTCAAAGTGGGCAGAAGGAGCTTTGGGCTTGTCCTCCCACGGGGGAGGGAGGGAGGGAGGAAGGAGCCCCGGGCCCAGGGGTAAGGAAACAGCACTAGAGGTGTACAGGGGTGTGTGTGCATGTGTTTGTGTGTTTGCTTGTGTATATGGGACAACAGAGGAACCTGTGGCCAGGTGATCGACACTTTCTAACTATTAAGACCTAGGCTTGTGAAAGAGGAGGTGATTGAGTCCTGTGGGCACTCAGAGGGGAGGACTTAAACTTTCAGCTGGATAATCCAGGAGGGCTTCTTAGAGGAGGGGCCTTGGAGCTGGCCTTGTGGGATGGGTAGGATTTGACCGATGGACATGGGGAGCCAGAGGGCAAGGACCCAGGTGAATCAAAGAACACCAGGGAAGGCTGCAGGCAGCCAGGGGCAGCTGGGGAAGAGGCTGCTGAGGTCTGTGGTGGGTGAAGTGTGGGGCTGGAGGGGAAAGCAGAAGGGGAGGCAAAAAGGGAGGCAGGTTGGAATCACCCCCACCCCCCATCAGATTTATTCCATCCAGCCCCAAGACCATCTGGTGGTCTGGTCTCCAAGAGACCCCTGTGGAAAAGAAATGCCCAGGAGGGCTCTTAACGATTCCTGTCTGGGCCTCGGTTTCCCCATCTGTATGAAGAAGGCCTTCACTGACTTATTGGAGGAACAGGACACAGGATGGAGGGATATTTTGCGGGAAAGTGAGCAGGAGAAAGGAAGGAAGCGCTGCAGTCTGGAAGATGGTGTGAAAAGGAAGGGCAGGAAAGGCCACCCACGGGCATTGGTAGCCACTGGCCCTTGACCAGCAGGGTCCTGATCCCTCTCTGTGAATAATAGGTCTGCATAACAGGTCTGCCAGGAGCACACGCGCAGGCATTACAGCAGCGTTCTGCCTGGCCCCTCCCCCACCCACCTATCAGCCCACCCCCTCATCCTGGAGTTTGCATTAAGCAATCTCTATTATCGCAAATGCCTGGCATTTTTGCCTGGTAATTAAAGCTCCTACAGCCCCATGAGGATTAGTGCATGATTAGGGAGTAGGGCGGACTGTGGTGGGTGGAGAAATACCTGCAAATAGACTTGGCAGCCTGACTGCCTCCTGCAAATTTTAGGATCCCCTAAGAGCTCAGTGGCCATGTAAGGATGGTCCACTGGGCCTCCAGTAGCAAAGGCCACCAGCCATCTTTCACTTCCATCCCCTCAATGTGCTCTCAGCCTCTGCCCCACACCCCACCCTCCTGCCAGGGAGAGAGAGGTCTGAAGCAGCACACTGAGAAGTTCTCCTCTCCCAGGAAAATGTCCCAGCCCCAGACCATCGTCTGAGGCCCTCTCCTGCTCTTTGCCTCCACTCATACTGCTCTGGGCCTCCCACACCGTGGTCACCCCAGAGGAGACCCGCAGACATCAAGGACTTCCCCGGTCTCTCTGCTTTCACTGTTCCTCTCAGCTGGAATGATCTTCCATCCACTTCTCCACTTGTTAAAACCCTGCTCATCCTCCAACACCGGGATGAGATGCCACCTCCTATCTCATTGGAAATATTAGAAGCCAACATTTACTGAGTCCTGGTGCTGTGCCAGGCCCTGTTCTAAGCACTGCACCATGTAGTAACTCACTTAATCCTCATCCCAGCCCTAGGAGGTTGTAATTCTACAGATGAGGAAACTGAGGCCCAGTGAGCTTGAGTCAAGGGCTCAAGGCCCCAGAGGCAGGAAGCAGGGGAGTCAGGGCTGCACTCAGGCCTGGGATCTGATGCAGCTTCTTCCTCACGTGCCCACCAGTGCCTCCTACACATGCCTTCAGTAGTTCATTTGGGAGGCTACTTGTGCATTTCTCACTGTCTCCCCACAAAATGACAGCCTGCAGAGCAGGGCTTTAAAACTTGAACTCAGATCCAACTGAGGATTTGTGAAAGCACAGACTCTGATCCACTAGTTCTGGGCACAGCCTGAGTCCGCATTTCTAAGCCCGAACATCAGGCGATGCTGCTGCTGCTGGTCTGAGGACAGCACTTTGAGTGGTGAATCCGGACGAGGGCAGAGATGTCCTGCTGTGCCACCCTTGCTTAGCAGAGCCTAGGGCCTATGGAAGCCTCTCTGAGACTTCACCAGCCCCGGCCCTCATGGGGGCAGGGGCGCTGCTGCTCCTCTCCCAGGGCTGGAGCTCTGGATGGGCTGGGTCCTGCCCCCATCCCTGTGTTCCCTTTGGGCTCAGACATGGAGACCCTGGGGAGCAGTCAGGTGGAGTCTGGACAAACCTTGCCTTAGGACAGCCTCCTACGCCCCTCCAAGCCCTGGTCCAGCTCTGACCCCCAGGGAATTCTTGCAGTTCTGGAAACCGCTCTTCTGACAGGTGCTCCCTCTATGTAGAACCAATAGGGAGAGTGCTGTGAACGGTCCTCCCACCACGAGAGAGGATGAAGAAAGTATTGGGCTGGCAGTCGAAGAGGTCAGGGGCTAGTGAGGATGTCGCTGGAGAGAAGCATCAGTGTGCTGGGGTCCCTGGGTCCCCTTCCCCTAGCCATGGGGAGAAGACAGGGTGAATCTCTACTCCTAAAGCCAAGTGAGGGAGGCTTCAAGGAGACTGCCTGAAAGCTTGATGTGTGCCCCCCAAGGTGTGGGACACTCACATGGAGTGGGGAGGGTTAAAGGTGAGGAGCTCCTAACAGGTGGCGGGGCAGGAGATGGGCTGAGCGGGGGATCTCCAGGATTTGGGAGGCAATGATATGTTGGTGCTTTGCACAGTTCAAGTGTGGATCCTGCAGAAGGAAGAGTCAGGTCTTCCATAAAGGTGGTAGAGGAGAGGTTGGCTCTGGCAGAGGGGCTGGAGAGCTGCCATAGCAGCAGCTGGAGAGGGTATCAGCCGACGTGAGGCAGTCCTTAGCAGCGGGAAGCCCCCTCACAAAAGAGGCGGCTAGCACTTCCTATGTGCTCACCAGAGGGCCCACAGCAACATCCAGCACCGCTGCAGGACAGATTAAGACCTTGCTGCCCTGCCCCTCCTCCCCAGAGGAGCTACAGCCAGCTTGGGCATCTGGGGAGGACTCCAAGTGCAAGGTGGAAAGGTGACAAAAGCTAACCACAACTCCTTCTCCCAAAAGGACCACTGCAAGGGGAGGGGAAACTTTCACATAATCTGGGCGGCTCTGGACACTCTGAAGCCTACCCACAGTCTCCCTAGAAAACTCTGCCCCTTGGATGGAGACTGCCCACGGGTGAGGAGTCAGGGGCCTGTATTGCATTCCTGCAGGCTTGGTGGCACCACCATGGACTTGCCCCAGCATCTGGGTCTGGGGGAGGGTGGTGCTGGGCTGTGCTCATCTTCCATTCCAGGAAAACCTAGGCAAGGAATGTCAAACTGCACAATGTACCTGGCTTCTAGAGAAGCAGGTTTGTAATTTGTTGGAAATGGTCTTCTCAAGCCACACTGGGAATAGTTTGTTTTCTCCAGCCCTGCCAAAGGGACCTTGGTCAGGAGGTTAAGTGAGCTTCATTGAAAAGACACACTTTTCCTTCCCAGGCTGATAAACAAGGCTGCTGCTGGGAAACCGATTTCCTCTGTCCGGGTGCTCAGCTGGAGCGCCCTGTCCCTGGCCAAGGAAAACAAATGCATAAACATTTCAGGGATATATAGGAAGCATTTCTGCTGGAAGCCTGCTGTGAATGGCTGCTGGAGTTTACATAGCAAACCCCACCGGGGCCTCGGCACAGCCTGGACAGAGCAGTCCCTACCCTCCCACTTCCCTCCCAGCCTGACTGGCTCTCAGCCTGCCTCTCCCCAAAGACCAACAGTCAGGCCTCTACACATTTCCCATCCACAAGAACACAAGACAAATGCTTTCGTTGTCACCACCCAAATGCCAGTTTTACCCCCCTGGCACCTAAAATAAAAGGGGTCTCCTACAGCGGGACACAGCCCTGAACTGCTTGTGTCCTGAGCCCCAGGGGCACATGGAAGCTGGGGACAGGCTGCTGTCCGGTGCTGGTGGCTGTCCTAGGCTTCTCCCTGGGCCAGAGCAGACACAGAAGGGGTGCATCCCCTGCTTCCTGTGTGTACACACCTACCTCTGCACAGCCCCCTCATAGTCCCAACTACAGCACTCACTGGGCAGACAGGGTGGGGTACAGGGATGGCAGCCTTCAATGTGATAGAAACCCTGAGAGGCTAGTGCTCTGCCCCTGGGCTCCTGCATCCATCCGGTTCTTATGAACCACTGCAGAGGAGTCCTTCACTGTGCTTTTCACACAACCTCTCTCCCCACCCGCTTCTTCATCAGCATGCCATTGCACTTTTGCACATTCTCATCTTCTTTTTGAAACTGGTGGAATATCAATGAATGGAACAAACAAGGTTCAGACTACTATTTCCCCTTCATGAGTGATTATCGCACTTTTCCTATTCCAACTTATGCCATCTTTGTTCTGGAATGTGAGGGCTCCACAGGCTCTGCCCACCCACATTTTCAGTCAGCCCTCTCCCCACATGCTACCCTACAGGGACCAGGGACCACACCCAGTCCCCAGTCCCTCTGTTTATCCCTGTCCTATTGTCCCCCCATGGCCAAGAGGTCCCTCCTTCTCGGAAGGCTCTTTTCCCATATCTACTTGGCCAGGTCCAGCCTACCATCCAGGTCCACCTCCATTCTCCTGGGGCCCCACGCGGGCTCTGGGCGAATCACCCACCACCTTCCCCACACCAGCCATGATCAGCACAGACAGTGCACACCACGCTCTTTGCAGCTATGGAACAAATGAGTCTGGGCCCTTGACATGGGTTTGACTCGTTTTATAGAAAGCCAGCTACCAGAAATAATGAGTCCCTGGGGCCAACCACATCGGAGGCCTGGGCGAGGGACCACCCAGCGGGGAGCAAGGGAGGGATGCAGACAAAGGCAGCAGAGATCCTGGCAACCTCCTTCCAGTACTCAGCAGTCACAGCTCAGCTGGGAGGGGACACAGCAACACACTGGGTCCCCAGCACAGTCCTGGGTGGGCCCTTCATGGAAGGGGCAGGGAGGCTCTGGATGCTTCTGCAGCCACGCTGTCCCAGGTTGGGGTTGCATGAGACTTGCCCCAGAGGCCTGGGGTTCAGCTGTCATCCTCGGTGATGAGGTGATGAATGGTGGACTACAGGGTTTACCCACATCCAACGGTCACAGGATGGGGTCTGAGCCGTTCCAGTTCACTGATGCCCCCTTCCACCTAAGCGTAGAGTGAGGAGAGAGACAAAGAGAGATCAAGCTTCGGGGTCCCAGATGAGAGCCCATCTCTTGCCTCCACTTCCTGAAAGTTTTGTCTTGGAGGCTTTGAATAGTTCAGTTTCTATCCTGTTCATCTCACCCCTCCAGATTCACACACAAACCCACACACCAGTCTCTTACGGAACACAAATACACCCAGGGCCCCAGAGAGCAATGGAGAGGCCAGGTGGCAGGTGATGCATTCTTTTCTACCACAACCTACTTTGTGCCTGGCATCACTGGGCCCTCCACTGAGGCCCTCCACTGACATGAATGATCCACACACGTGGACCAGCCGCTCTCCAGTGGGGCCCAGTGGTTAGCACTTTAGAGGCACCTGTGCAGTCCTAGGTATGGCTGAGTGCAGAACAATGGGGAGAGAGGGTGGGGAGGGGCCAGGAAGCTGGCATGACCTTGTAAGGGTTCTGGGCTTTACTGAGAGCCAAAGAAAGGCAGTGAACGGCTGTGAGCACTATAGTAACATGACAGTTTTTTGTTTTGTTTTGTTTTAACCTGAAGAAGCACAGAGTATAACTAAATTGTGCCCCAGGGTTAGAGACAACTGAATAACAGTTTAGTTACAAAACGAAAGTTACTGTAGGTGAGACCATGACATGTCCTAGCACTAGATTTTAACACATGGTGCTACTTTTCTAAAAACACTCAGAGGAATCAAATTTATAGCAGATGGAGTGTTTACATAAAATCTGGCACTAGGTATATTATATATTTACAGATATCCTAAGACTATATATGAACTAGGGAACAGATGTTGAATATCTCCCAGCAGTTCTACAGAGCAGAGTTTGAGGCTGGAATTCATAAATGCTTTTCCAAGTATGAAGTTTGGGCAGGGAACAGACATCATGTTTTCAAAACCTGAAGATTTTCTTCAGGATTGAAGAAGATCTGCCACAGAGGAATAAAAAGGGAAAGCTTTTCTCACTTCAACTGAATTGTACATCTACATCTAGAAAGTCTAGGATTCCTGACATTGGAACTGCAATGAGAAGGGTGTGAACAGGTTCTCCCAAAGTAACACAGTTGCATTTTCCAACAGAAGGCTTGGAACCACCAAGAGTTTTCAGTCAATGGTTCATCCTCAACCCACTGTTGCCCATGTTTATGACATAGCCTAAACTTCCACTGAATCTCTCTCTTCCTTTCCTAGGCTTAGGCTCTTTGTCTTTCCTCAAGTCAGTGCTTTCCTTCAATTGCCGCATCAAAGTCTCTGATTTTTAGGTTGAAAGTGTCCCTTCTAAAGGCAGCAAGCTTCATACTCATCTTGTTCTTCCAACTCACTTCCCTCTTGGTTACAGACAACTTCTTGGTATCTGTAAAGACTGGATTTTCCCCTTGCATACTTTGAATACTTTACACCACTCCATTTCCCTTCGAATGAGCAGAAAGATTTCTTGTCATTTGGAGGAAAAAGTCTTCATGGCAATTCTGTGCTTCTTGCTCCCCTAGAAAGGTTTGGTGTGGAAGATATTTGCATACAGCCCATTTGGAACAATTAATATTGCATTCTCCTCCTAGCTCTGCCCAGGGCACTGTGAGGATAGATCGTGCATACCATCGGGGAATGTAAGGATGTCACATTCATCCTAGTCAAGACACAATATGCAATCCTGCCCTACATTGTGCTCCCTAGTCAACAATCCAAGAAATTTTGATTTGTCCAAATAGGAATGCTGAGTTGTATCTTCTTGTTAAAATACTTGGCATAAAAGGTTGAAATGGGTGGATGCTGGAAAACACGCTCAGCCAGGAATGTTACACTGTTTGGGGCAACTGTGTCCAAAACTTTCTCCGCATCCTCCTCTGTGTCATTTGCTGATGTCCAGTGATGCTGAAAGATCTCACCCAAAATCGGCTTGTATGGCCTTTTGGCAACCAATCCTTTTCTGCCAGCATGAAAGGCTGAGAGTGACCCTTTTACCACCTGAACCATTCAGTTCCTGGGATCCTTCTGGTCATAAATGCTTAGAAACAGATCTGGTGTGCAAAAATATCTGCATACATTTTTAAAAGAGATACTTTAAGAATAAATACTGAAAGAACTACCTTAGTGAGATCCATTCCCAGTCTAACTTGTGACAAGACGTGCACGATAACACTCTCATGTTCATCCACAACCCCACCTCCCCTTCCTCAATCGTTTTGAAGTGAAAAGACCAGCATCAGCACTTGTTCCATCGGATGTAGAAGAATTAAGTGCTTCTACACTACCCAAGTGCTTCAGACTATTTACAGGGCTTCTGTGTGTCAAGCAGATCCAGAGGAGTCTATTGGGTTTTGGGGTTGAGCTAGTTTGATGGAATTTATCCGCATCATAGCATTCATCTTCACTGCTCATGTAAGAGACACTGGGGCTGTATTTGGAGACAAACTGGCTTGGCTTGGCGAAGTTAGACTGCTCCTGGGCGATGAGTGCCCACTGCTGATACTATTTGGAGGTGGAGTCTGATGATGTCCTGTAGTAGCTAATATAGGTCCAACCAGCAGGAAAATGGCCACTGCTCTGGCTGACACAACTGAGCAGGTTCTGGAGGTAAGCAGGCTGGGAAGGCATTGTGCTGGCCCCCGTTCCTGGGTACTGAGTTCATCTATTACGTCTGCTGGGTTAAAAGCACCTTAGCAATCTGCAGCCACACAATGAGGGTTTGAGAGTTTCAATTTTCTTGTTCTGTTCATCATCTTTGCAGTTTGGAGTGTGTCATTAAAAAGCTTTTATTGTTCTATTAAGATTTGTGGGTAAGCATTGAAATCTTGGACACCAAGGAACACATCCTGAATCCAGACTCCCAGAGGGTGGCAGAAGGGAGGCAGGAAGGACAGCAACGCGCCTGCTCTCAGCCTGGTCCCCAGGTCCCTTCACCCCACCCCTCTCTATCCTTCCAAACCTTTACCCTCCCCACTCAGAAAGACTGAAGTACCTCCTATGAGCTCCCAATTTACAAATTCCTTGAATCCTGGCAAGCTGCTTCAGTGCAGGGGTGAGTCACACTCATCTGCCACTAGACAACATCTGTGTCACCACAGTGGCTGAGTCTTACTATCAGGCTGTTGAGTTTGGGCTTGGTTTTGAGGTTTTCTATAGACATAACCAACCGTCTCCATCCAGCCAACAGGTGCAAATGCAGGGAGAGTACTAGAAATACCACAGGGAAGCAGTTTGCAATTACAATAGAAAATCAAAGCAGAGACATTTTAAAAATCAAGAGGGCCGAGCCATGACACATGTTGTGCCTGTGTAGGGGATGAATCGAATTGTTCCCCGATTGGAATGGTTCTGAAAGCTTGTGAGTCAATTACAAGGACAAGTAAAAAGGGCTCTGCATATGCAACCGACAACTGCGGACAGGCACAGAAAGGGGAGGGATGAAATGGAAACACCCCTGAGGAGCAGAAGACACAGAATCACAGTTCCAGACTCACTCATCAGTGCTAATGCGGGAGGCGGCTGACAGCCAGCCAGTTTACAGCCAGGTCTCTCATCCTCGTACCTTAGGCATTTTGGCTCAGTAACTCTTTGTTGTGGGGGCTGTCATGTGCATTGTGAAATGTTTAGCATCCTCTCCCAGGGCTGAAATGACTAAAAATGTCCTCAGACATTGCCAAATAACCCCAGGGGCACAAAATCATCCCGTTGAGACCACTGGCTCTGTAAAAACACCATGGTCCCTGGGGTTCAAGTCAACTCAAAATCACAGAGAAACGCACTTCATGGCGGAAAATAAGGCCCTGTCCCCCGAGAGGCATCACTGCAACAGAGGGGTGGTTACCTGCCTTAACAGCTTTTCAACGTTGATGAACCCTCTGTTTTTCATGGGGAAAAAAGATGCCTCATAGAGCCTGTGTCAGCCAGCACAAGACAGCAGGCCTGAGTTCAAAGCTCCTGACTGGTAGAAAATCATCCAGGGACTCTTGCACACTTTGTATCTCCAGACAAATAGGCCTGTGTGAAAGTTTCCATTCCCAAGCTCCAGCCATTCGGAATGGGGAGCAGCTCCAGGATGAGCCACGTGGGTATCCCTCACCCCTGGGCCTTAACCCCTGCTGGGCCCTGCCCAGTCCGCCATTCTGCAGGATCAGATCCAGATTCCTCTTTGCAGAAGTGTTCTCTGACTGCCAGGCCAGCCATGGGTCCCTGTCAGCACCCAGGCCAGGCTCCAAGGCAAAGCTGGTTTCACCAGCGCCTGAAGCCTGGGCTCCAGGTGGAGGTGGCAGGTGGGGGTGCTGCTGCATGAACACGACCCCCCAGGCCAGCTGCTCCTCCTGGACGCCTGCTTAGGGAGCTGCCCCGCCCTCCCAGGCACTCAGCAGGGAAACCACGGTCCTCGCTCACATTTCCAAGCCCTGCCTTGCCCTCTCCTCTCTGCCTGCTCCTGAGCCCTGGCCCAACTTGCCACCACCTGATTCCTCCTCCTCCCCAAGGCATGGCCAGAGGCCACTGCGACTCACAGGAAATCGAGTGCTTCCACAGCTCTTCTCTCAACCTCACAGCAGCTCAAGAGAGGGATTCTTAGATCCCAGGGACAGATGGGGAAACTAAGGCGGGGAGAAGAAGCAGACCTTCTGGAGCTCACACAGCTTGATGACTGCAGAGCCAGCACAGGGCAGGTGTGTGTGGGGGGCAGGGCATCGGAAGAGGGCTGGCATGGACAGTGGGGAGTGACAGCACCCAGAGAATGATCCTCTGATGGGTGGGAGGCACTATGGACAGGGAGCCTGGGCAAAACGGTGTCAGCATGGAAGTTGAACGGGAGGTTTCGCAGGCAGTGAAGGTAGCTGAGGGAGGCGGGTGCTCTGCCTCAGCCCCTCGAAGGCACCATACCCAGCTGGAATTACATTTTCAATTTCTTGTCTGCACCTCCAAACAGAAACATCTGTGCCCCAGCCCCAGGCTCCGGTTATGAGTTCTTTCCTCTTTTCTCTGGACTGTTGACAACCGTTTCATTTTTCTCCCTCTAGCTAGGCTGGAAGCATGAGAGAGGTCACTGTGTGTGTCTTGTTTGGAAATGACCATAAATTAGCCTGTTTTTGCTGAGATGGTTACAGTACAACAGGGGGAGGGGACAGGGGACAGACCCCACATTCCTGACACAAGCAAAGGTAACAGGAGACTCTCTCAGGCCGAGGTTTGCATCACAGCAAAGTGCAGAAACACATGGGGTCTGGGATGGTTTGAATTAGGATGCTCTTCTCTGAAGGGGAAATCAGCAGTCTGGGCTTGTGCAATGCCACCGAGGCAACAAAGCCAGGTGGTGGGAAGTCACTGCCCGCTCAGTGACCTTCCAATGGGCTGGGACAGCAAAAGCATAAGCCGCAGTTCCTGGAGCTTGTGACTGAAAGTGTGGCTGGGACACAGACCTCTGTTCTAGAGGCCTCCATCTCACTGTCTGTAAAAGAAAAGGTGATAACAGGGGGTGCCCAAAGGCCTTTCTGTAGAGTCAAGCAAGCTGCCAGACAGTCAGCTGTGTGGCTCGGGGGTTCTTGCGGGGCATCAGAGCTGGGCTTAAGGGTCGGTGATGCGTCTTTCCCTGGACTGTAACAGGGTTGATTCCAAACTTGACTTTTGGCTGATGGCAAACTCTCTGAGAGCAGGAGCCAAGTTCTGCTCAGCTGTTTCTTCCCTGGTATCCAGCCCAGGGGTTCCATGAGGGTTGACCTGATGTAGGGGAATTCTGCCTGCCCACCAGGCTGGCCTACCCTGCAGCCCCACCCACGGAGCAAGATGGACAAGATGCTGTGGGCACACAGCTGCCTCTTATCAGGAGCTTGGGTTCTGACTGCAGCCTTTGAAATGACCTGAGCTCATGCCGCGACATCATGTGCATCCCCTTCCTGACACGGTGGGGCCTTCCCACAGACAGTAGGACTTACCCCTAAGAGGCCAGGCCCACTGCAAGTGGGTCCTCACTGACCTTGGAGGCCACTTTCCATAGTCTGTCCCTTTGGGCTGTTTGAAAATCTGGGATGGAAACAGAACGCAAGCCTTTGCAATCAGACCCCTCGGACTAGGATTCTGCGAGGCTGGGCCTGCTGTCTCCCATTGCAGTGGTATGTTACCTGACAGGTATGGGGGCAGTGTTCTCACTCTCCACTCACCCACTCAGCTTTTCTAGGAATAACTGCCCAGGTGGACCCGCCATGATAGCGGATTGATGGGGGAAGTGGAACAGGCAGGCAGCTGGTGTCAGCAAAATTCTAGCAGACATGGAACACAGACCTGGGGATGACGGGATAGCTAATGGAGCTAGGAAGAAGGTTCCCCTGGTCTAGTGCCTATGGTGGGCCAGAGAATCAATGCCTCACTTGATACCCAGCTCTCACAAGGCAGCAGGGTTTTGAGGGTGGGGGTGGGCACTGCCCTTACCTGGTTCTCAAAGTGTGGTACCGGGACCAGCAGTATCAGCATCACTCAAGGACTCCTTAAAAATGCAAATTCTTGGGCCCTGCCCTGGACCTACTGAATAAAAAGCTCAGAAACCCTGGGTGTGGGGCACGGCGATTTGTGTTTTTTGGTTTTGTTTTTTTGCGTGTTTTTTGAGATGGAGTTTCCCTCTTGTTGCCCAGGCTGGAGTGCAATGGCATGATCTCAGCTCACTGCAACCTCCGCCTCCTGGGTTCAAGCGATTCTCCTGCCTCAGCCTCCCGAGTAGCTGGGATTACAGGCATGCGCCACCACGCCTGGTTAATTCTGTATTTTTAATGGAGATGGGGTTTCTCCATGTTGGTCAGGCTCGTCTCAAACTCCCAACCTCAGGTGATCTGCCCGCCTCGGCCTTCCAAAGTGCTGGGACTGCAGGTGGTGATCTGTGTTTTAACATGTTCTCCAGGTGACTCTGATGCCCCTGAAGCTTGAAGCCACTGCTCTGGAGCAAACTTTCCCATGCATGAGCCACAAATGCATATGGGCTCCCCTCAGCCCCTGTGTGCCGCACAAACAGAATTATTTTCCATCCATGACTGCTCGAGGAGATGCTGGGGCTCAGCCTTGTCCAAGCTCACACAACACTGAGCAGATGTGAGGGCAGAGAAGGGCAGGGCCCTGGCTCAAATCATGCAGTCTCTCTGCTTCCCACATCACCTCACTGTCACCTGCTTACACGTGGCCAACGGGCAGGGGAAGGAAGTCCTGGGAGATGGAGGCAGCCAACAGAAGAGGAAGAGGAGCTTCAGGCCCGTGTCCACACACTAAGACTCTCACCCTGCATGGACTGAGCTCCATGCAGGCCAAAGCCCCAGGTCAATCTCAAACAATTGTCAATTAGGGCTGAGCCCAAGAAGTCCAATCCTGGGCCCACGCTGGGAGGTGCTTGGTGAGTCATGCAGTGGAATAATTTCTGGGGAAAAAGGAGTTACTCCAGAAGAGGCAGTGGAGAGGTGTCAGGTGGTGGGCCACCCCCTGGGAGCGATACAGAGACACAGAGTCAGACGGAGGCCTTCAGAGAGGGTCCCAGGAGTCCAGAGGCAAGCAGAGGCTGTGTCCAGGGTGTCGGAGCCCTGCTCAACAGGCCCACCTGCAGGAAGGATGCCCTGTGGCCTCTCACACTGTGCTGTACAGATGCCAAGGCTGGTGTCACCTCCTGTCCCCACTGCTGCCTTTCTCTCATCACTTTGAATGAGTGGCCCTTTGTACATGAAAGGAAAGCGACCTGCAGGTGCCCTTAATCCTCCCAACGAAAGAAGCACCGGCACATGACCCTGCAAGAATGCTTCATCCCTGGCTCGGGGGGCGGGCAGGTGGATGGACGGACAGACAAAGCACGTCGAGGATGTCTCTGCGCTCCTCCCACTTCCCCTTCCTGGTGTTTCCACCATGTGAACGGCTCTTTCTCTGCAGCTCCTCTCAAAGGCTCGCTTGCCTGTGGTGGGCATCAACCCTAAGTTCACTGTGGCCCATGGATCTCAGGCAGTAAGAATTGTGGGGCCTCGCCATTTTCCATCCCCCTGCCACAACCCCAACCATTTCACAGGCAGAGAAATGGAGATTCTCTGAGATCACACCAAATCAGGAGTGGCTGAGGTCATCATCGTGAGCACAAACACCATGGAGCACTTAGTAATGTCCCAAACACTCTTCACAAGGTCTGGTGAGCAAGGTATGCATCACCTCCATTTTACAGATGACAAAGTGGGGTGCAGGAAGGTGAGGTCCAGTGGTTCACACCAAGAAGCGGCAACACCAGGGCTGGAACCCAGGCAACTTCTCTCCAGAGCCCACGCTCATAAATGCTACCTGTTCCACTGCTCCTCCAGAAGGGACTAGGATCCAGGCCTCTGCCTCCTGGGCTACTCCTCTCATGCATGCTGAGGCCTCTGGGTCATTCCCCAAGGGCTTTGTGAAGGGCCTGCCAGGGCAAGGGGAGCACTTCTGACAGCTACGGCCCCACCAGCCCAGGGGTCCGCTCAGAGAACACAGCAAGGAGGTGAGCCCCAACTCACCCCAGTTACTGAACATTCCCCTCCCCTAGCCTGAGCCTCAGCCTCCCCTTAAATACAGAGGGGCTGGGTCAGAGGAGTTGGAGGTCCCACTTGCCTCTGAGGCCACAGGCATGCTGCTCAGTGTTCAGAGTGGCCGAGCTGCTCCTCCAGCTCCTCCGAAAGCAGAGGGTGCCACTCCAGGCGGCACCTCCCACCACCCCCAGGCTGGGCCAGGGCTCCCAGCTTCCCATCCTGCTCAAGCCTCCCCCACCCTCAGGTAAGCACCCCTGTCCTGCCTCCTTCGGGCCTAATGGTACTTGCCACATCTGGCTGCTGCTGCCTTGAGGGAGAAGGGGCTTCAAGAGGTACCTATGTAGTCCCCACCCCCCACCATGAGGGCAGCCTCGGAAGCTGTCTAAAGACGCACCACCACTGCAGACCACACACTCCTGAACCTGGGCCCCAGTGACCACGAGTGGAGAAACCTGTGTCTTTCCAATCACCACACCCCTTTGAATCAGGGTGGTCAGGAACCCATCTGTCTTCCTGCAGGCCTGACCGCCCCCAACCATGGCTCCTCAAAGCTATTCGGGGTAAGGCTCAAAGCCAGAGAGGGGCTTGACTCACTTGGTTCTGATGCAGAGCTCGAGGGGGGGGACAAGGTCGTTGTCTGTGTCATCAGAGATGGTTTGGGTGGTATCTGGGAAGGAGGAGAGAGGCACACAACACGTCACCCAGGGCCCTGCACTCACCCTGAGGTCAGCACAGACCACTCCCGGGACCCGACCCCCTCATCTCCATCTCAACTGGACCCACCTTCATCCCTGACATCCGTTCTCATCTGCACAACTCACTGGTCCCCACCCAAGTCCCACTTCAGCTACCACAATACTCTTTCTAAAGACACTTCTTATCTTACCACCCCGATTCCAAAACCTTCCATGGCTCCCCACTGCCTGAAGAATACATCCAAACTGGTCAGCATAGTATTCAGGGCTCTTCACCATGGGGTATAGGCTTTACCCAACACCCTTAATGCCACCCACTGCTCAAGGCCCAGCTCTGGCCACCTCCTGCAGGAAGGCCCTGCGGGCATTGGCTCTCTGATCCCTCAGTCTGGACGCTGGAGTCTGCACTACTCTCCGTCATGGGGGATGGTGGATATGAACGCTGGTGTCTGTGACCAGCCTGGAGGCTCCCTGGGGATGGGGGGAGGACCCGCACCAATGGTCAGCCGGATCTGCTCCTGCTGGTTGGCCAGGCCATCGTAGTAGTACAAGTCAAAGAGCCTCTCAGTCCTCCAGTCACGCAGGAGCCCCGGCTGCAGGCTAAAGAGGACGCTGAAGTGACTCTCGCTGCACACCACCCAGATGGGGAACCTCGGGGTCTTCAGGAAGCAGCCAACCTGGATGAGGGAGAGGCCTGATGTGAAGTGCCGTCCCCAGGGAAAGGGGCCAGGGCATTTTTCTGTCTGACCCAAGGCAGGGCTGACCTCAGAGGGGCCCTGCTGAAGATCACGTCTGTGTCTGATACTGGGAGCCCCCATGCTGCTCAGGCCACCGGGCTGTTTCTCAGGGCCATCCCTGCCCTGCCACCCCACCTGCTGCTGCTTGCAGGGCCTCTGCCATACAGACCCGAGACCCGGTCTCACTCACCCCCTCATCCCCCATATCTAGTGGTTCCCAGTACTGCTCATTCTGCATCCAAGAGCTCCCCCACTGCCAGCCTTTCCTCTTGAGATCTACTCAGCCTCCAACATGTACCATGGCAGTGACCTCCTAACCAGTTCTTCCCACACCCCTCAAACAAATTCAGCTTGTCCACTAGCCTAGAGCTTGCTTACCCTTGGACAGCTTGCATCTCCCAAATCCCTTATTGGAGCAGAAATAGTTTCCTCCTTCCAGCTCCCAGGGTGCCCACCCACCTCAGCCGCAGCACCTCTGCCTCATGCTCGACAGATCATAGCCTTAAGTTCCAGGAGCCAGAGGTAAGTAAATGTTGGACGAATGAAATTTCTCATGGATGAAGCAGGACTTGAACTAGAACTGTACGATAGAGACAGGGAGGCATGGAGCCCTGGGGAGCCAGGAGGGAAAGGTCTGAGTGAGAAGTCTGTGGGGGTGCCAGGAATGGAGGGCCAGAGAAATTCAGGGTGCAGCAGGGCACTGAGCTTGCAGCAACACTTGGATAGGGAGCATTCAGAGCAGGGGAATTTCATGGTGGAAGCGTGTTTGCGGAAGACAGATAAGGAGGAATAAGCACCGCGGCCCTCAGCACATTGCTAGCGTCTTGCCTGTAATGGGAAGAGAAGTGACAAGGGCCCCCCGTGAAGCCCCTGACTGCCTGGCCTTCAAGCACTTTCCCCCAGCCCCTGACACTCCTTGGGCGGCGCCTCTCCTGACCCTGGGCCCTGGTTTATTCAGCGATGTACGTGCCACGGGCCAGGCTGATTCTGGCCTAATCCCCACCAGCCCCAGGGAGATGTTTGCATGCTCAGGTATTTACAGCTACAGCCTGTGGATTAAAGAAAGAATGGGAATTATTTTTCCAGTGGGGAGAAGGGCATACTTTTTCCAGAACCCTTCACAGGAGAGTGGTCGAGCAGCTCCCATCTTGGTCTGGGATGTCTCTGACAGCGGGGCTGTGCTCTGAAGGGCCTGAACCAGGTCCCCAGTGAAATTCCTGCACATTTAAAGCTGCCTCCTCCAGAAGGTAGGGGGACAATCTTTACTATGCACTCGTCCTTTCTTCAGGTTCAAGTGTCCCCTCCCCCAACACCAAGGCCTCACCCCAGCCCTGTGTGCCATTCAAGTGGACCGCAGAACTCATTCCTTAGTGAAGTGTGGGGGAATTAGATGTCTTACAGGACGTGGCTGGACGTGCCTAAACCCCACGTAAACTTGGCTTCCATTCCATGCTTCAAAGAGGTTTTTCTGGTGAGGGCATCGCCAGGAACAGGGAACCCTGACACAGGGACCCAGTATTCATTCACGGCAAGGAGAGAGCCCCGAAGCTGACCAGGGAACAGACCTTTGCATAATCAGCCACCCTGAATTTTCCAACAGAGGGACAAAAGCGCAGCTTGCCACGCAGAAATAACCGTCGAGAGATTAAGGGAAAAAAGCTGCCCGAAGAGTTTATAAATGAGTTTCCTCATTCAGGAGCCTCTTTCCAAGTGGGTGACATTTTCCAGAGATGAAATTCACTTCCTTTAAATTCTTGGGTAACCAAAGGCTTGGGGCGAGGCCGGAGTTGGCGGGGGGGTGGAGGGGGGGTGCTGGCGGGGGAGGGCCACATTTCCTACAGCACAGTCTGAGGCTTTGTCCTGGTGGGGGAACATGTAGCACAATCAGGGATTACTTAATCTTCTAGGGCGGGGGTTGTGAATGGCCTAAAGCCATCCATGGACAGCCAGGTTAGAAGCACTCACTTAAAAGGATTAGCATTTACTTGCCGTGAGTTATGGTGTGGCATTTCTAAGGACAGAGTTTATGGTGTGGCATTTCTAAGGACAGCAATGGGGACACAGTGCTAGAGACAATAAGAACAGTGCTGTCCTTATGGAGCTTACCAGATTGATGGGGATGACACATTAACTAAATAATCAAACCCATACATTTCCACTGCACTTCATTGAATCCAGGATGCCCTCAGATTCGCCATTTATTTATTTATTTTTATTTATTTATTTTTTGAGACGGAGTCTCGCTGTGTTGCCCAGGTTGGAGTGCAGTGGCTGGATCTCAGCTCACTGCAAGCTCCGCCTCCTGGGTTTACACCATTCTCCTGCCTCAGCCTCCTGAGTAGCTGGGACTACAGGCGCCCGCCACCTCGCCTGGCTAGTTTTTTATATTTTTTAGTAGAGACGGGGTTTCACTGGGTTAGCCAGGATGGTCTCGATCTCCTGACCTTGTGATCCGCCCGTCTCGGCCTCCCAAAGTGCTGGGATTACAGGCTTGAGCCACCACGCCCGGCCCGCCATTTATTTTTTGTATCACTAAGTAAGAAAGAAAAAGCAGGTGTGTCAAAGTCTGACACACCATCAACTGTAATAATGCATCAAAATTTCAGAAGTGCTCGAATGTGGTCAAGTTTGCATCTTAAAGGCGATGAAATGTGATGCTTAAAATCCAGAAGAGGCCCTATGAAGGAAAGAATAAAGATACCCTGATGGTGACTGACAAGGTAGGGAGGGGACAATGAGAAGGGCCCCCTACTTAGATGGGGTTATGAGGGCAGGAAAGGCTGCCTTTTAGGAAGTAACGTTTAAGTCAAAACAATGAGAGGGAAAAGCTGGGCAGGTGGAGTGCAGTGTGCACAAAGGCCGGGAGGTGGGAGAGAGCCCGAGAGAAGCCCCAGCCTGCAGGAGAGAGTAGCGCAGGCTGAGGTGGGAGAGGAAGGCAGGTGCAAGTCTGGCAGGGTGTTGGGGGTGGTGGGAAGTTTTGGATTTTAGTTTCTGCATTAGCCTGCTTGGGCTGCCATAACAAATACCACGGACTGGGCAGCTCAGACAGCAGACATTTATTATCTCACAGTTCTGGAGGCTGGAGGTCCGAGTTGCCACCAGGGTTGTTTCTGAAGGCCTTGCCCCTGAGCTTGTAGGTGGTTGCCTTCTCCATGCCTTCAGAAGGCCTTCCTGCTGTGTGACCTGTGTCCTAACCTCCTCTGCTTAGGAGGATACCAGCCACACTGGATTGGGACCCACCCTAGTGGCCTCATTTTACCTTAATCCTTTCCTTAAAGGCCAAATACAGTTATTAATACATTCTGAGGTACTGGGGGTCAGAGTTTCAACACAGGAATTTCGGGGAGACATAGTTCAGCTCACAACAGTCTCAGAGGGCTGGAAAACCACTGAGGGTCCAGAGAAAAGGAATGATATGATCGAGCGTGTATTTTTAAAGACCACACTGGCTTCAGTGAAGGGACAGGATTAGATAGGGGGAAAGCGATAGGGACAGGAGCTGAATTTGGCTGGGCTGTCACAGGTGTCAAAATCAGCGATGCCGGTGGCTCTGACCCATGAAAGTGGATGGGCTTGAGAAACAACTTCAGGGGGAGGCACATGTCCTCCTGATGGAGAGGACATGCTCCTGGTTAAGTAAATGGGTGGATGGTGGCCATCTCTGAGCTGGGGAGGATGGGAGGAAGAGGGAGCTTTCACAACTCTGCCTGTCAGGCTGTTTTCCTTTGTGGGCCTCTTTATGAAGACGGCAGTGAACATGCCTTACAGGTCTTGAAAGAAGTGCTGAGGCTAAACTCCCTGTCCCACCCCATCCCTCCTGGACTGTCAGTCCCCCATCACCACCATGACCACAAGCCTGGAGGGACTTGACCTCTAACTGCAGCCTACAATGCAGTCCACCCCTCGCCGGTGAGCCTTGTCCTGGGCCAGCTGTGGGACTGAGGCAGCGAGCTGGAAGTCAGATGGGCAAGACCAGCCTGGTGGGGTCACAGATAGCCCATGGAGGTCCCATAGGACACAGCCAGGCCGGGCCAGTTACTTATGGCAAGGGTGAGTTTCTCTAGTACAGAGTTTCATCTGTTTCCCCAGGCACAACCTGAGTAGGGGTCATCTGGGCAGCTCACTTTTAGGTAGGACCTCCTCCTCCTACATACTCAGTGAGGGCCCCAGAACCCCAGGCTGCCGTGAGAAGCCTGGAGACAGGCTGCCAGCGAGGGGCTTCACCTGCTAGTGAGTGAACGCTGTGGATGTCCTGGCCCAGGCTGTTCCAAATGCCAGTCTTCCCTGTGGCTGTATCTGTGCTGCCCGAGGAGAGGGCCAGGCCAGGCCAGAGCAGGGGCCCTGGCTCTGAGTCCAGGTCTGGGCTTGGGTGCTGGACCACCTTGGACTCCTTCTACATCCAATGTGGCTAATTGTGTAGGGTCCAAGGGACTTGGGGACAGAAGGGATGGAAGATGGTGTTAAAGAAAAAGGAAGGGGCTGGGCGCAGTGGCTCACACCTGTAATCCTAGCACTTTGTAAGGTTGAGGTGGGTGGATCCCTTGAGGTCAGGAGTTCAAGACCAGCCTTGCCAATATGGTGAAACCCCATCTCTACTGTAAAAAAAAAAAATTAGCATGCCCCTGTAATCCCAGCTACTCAGGAGGCTGAGGCAGAAGAATTGCTTGAACCCAGGAGGCAGAGGTTGCAATGGGCTGAGATCACTCCAGCATGAGTGACAGAGTGAGACCTTGCCTCAAAAAAAAAAAAAAAAGAAGAAGAAGAAGAAGAAGAGGGAAGGGCTTTGTCTGAGCTGCCGGGCCCTGAGCCTTCAGTGGAAGGCAGGGTTGAGGCCCAGCCCTCAGTGAGCTCATGGAGGAGGAAAGGAGGCCAGGGCTCCTTCCTTAGTGAGCTTGCAGTTGCAAGGCAGAGGAAGGAAGCATCCACCTACTGCAGGGAAACAAAACTCCCAGTCCTCAACTGAGCACAGAACAGCAGAGGGTCTATGTGGATCCAAGAAGCCCATGAGGAGGGGAGATGGCTGTAGGGCCTGAATTTCTTCAACAGTCCTTTTATTCCAAGGGAAGGATAACCCCAACTGGTTTTCCCATCAAGTACCCTGCACAGACCACAGCAAAATAGTTTACTCTCTGACCAACGCCCTCCACCCAAGAATGAAACCAGAGCTCCTGGTGAGCCTGGGAATTCCATGAACCTGGCCAAGGTTACCTCTCTTGGCCCGTGGAATTTTGAGCTGAATACTTTCAGAGCACACCCAGGGTCTGGTGCTCGAAAGCCCTGGTGCTTCTCACCAGCCACATTCCTGGGCTCCCTCCTGACACCAGCACAGCCAGGAAGTAGCCACTCTCATTCTTTCTTACCCCAAGTCTTTGGGACCCAGAAGTCTGCTTTTGGCATGCTGGGGGTATCACCCAGAGAGGGGATCTGGGGAGGGGGCTGCACCACATGGTTCATTAGCAAGACACAGCACATCCCCACATATGGGAAGGGTGGGTAAAACTGAGCCCTGGCTTAAAACCCTAGTCTTTTTCCACCCTGAAAATCCAGGGTAGAATCGCCTGACACCATCTGCATGGCCCTGCTGAGTCAATCTCTGTGTCCTGGTTCTGAGGATATGTGGTGAATGAGGCCTCATCCAGACCCTCCAAGAATCTTTGCAGGGCGTGGTCACTGTGAAAAGTGCTCCTGCTGCCCCTCAGGACAACCCTTCCCATTTAATCGACCACAGAGCAATGGACTCTCTGAAGCCATGGAAAGCAACGCTCAGAGAAAGTTTCCATGGCAGCTAGAAGAAGAAGGCAGGGTCCAGTGCTCCTCTGCCCAGCTCCCTCAGTCCCTGGCCACATTCCCCAGAGGTACAGTCACCCATGCTCTGTCCAGCTTTACTTGGCGGCCCAGCCCTTTCTGAGCCCTTGGCTGCAGTGACACAGGATGCAGAGGGACCACACGCCAGCAAACAGGATGTGTGAGGCCTACTATGGGTTGAACTGTGCCTCCGAAAAGATATGCTGAATCCTAGCCCCCAGTACCTCAGAATGTGACTGTATTTGGACACAGGGTTGCTGCAGGCATAATTAGTTAAGACGAGGTCATGTGGGAGTAGGGTGGGCCTTTAATCCAATTAATCCAATATGACTGAGGTCTGTATAAGAAAAGACACACAGGGAGAAGGTGGCCCTATGATGATGGATGGAGGCAGAGACTGGAGTGATACATCTATAGAAGCATCACTATACGGTCAAGGAACGCCAAGGATTGCCGGAAAACACCAAGAGCTAGAAGAGACAAGGAAGGATTCTCCTTATGGGTTTCAGAGGGAGCATGGCCTTTCTGACACCTTGATCTTAGACTTCCAGCCTCCAGAACTGTGAGACAGTAAGTTTCTGTTGTTTCAAGCCACCGAGTCTGTGGTACTTTGTTAGGCAGCCCTAGGAAACTAACACAAGGCCTAAGACCTCAAGTTCCTGTCCCTTGGGAAGGCTCCCCCACCATACAGACACCAGCTGCAGCCACTGTGACCCACAATCACAGTAGAAATCCCTCAAAGTCCTTTTCAAACAATCTTCCCCAGAACACGGTATCAGCTGGCTTTGGGTCTGAATTACAGGCCTGTAGCCACAGCAGAGAAGCTGTACTTCTTCCCAAGCCCTCTGTGATTCCAACTGGACCCGAATTTCAGCCAGCTCTGAGAAGTGGAGTCCAGCTTTCCTTCCCCGCTTCCCTCCTTCTCATTGCTCCAGGGAGCCAGGCTCCCCTACTTGTGGTGAACGTCAGCATCTGGGTACCTGGCACACGTTGTAATGTTCAAAGAGAGATAAGAAGCCAATATCACTGCGTGCAGCAATGCCTCTGAGAAGTGTGATGTTCCCGTCCCCAGAATCCAGCTCAACCACATCGTTGAAAACGTTGGACACAGCTTTCCCAGTCAGGAGCAGATTGACAAGTTCCTGCAGATGAAAGAAAGGGGAAAGGCTCATCAAGTCTGAATCAGTTACTGAAAGGGTGGAGAGGAGACAGGGGAAAGAGAAAAAGGTTGGAGAAGGAAGGAAAGCAAGGAGGAAGAGAGACTGAGAGCAGAGGAGGCTATGACTTCAATTTTTCCACAAGCCCTGTAGGAAAGGCACCAACTTTTCTCATCAAGGTAACTCCAGGCACCCATCCACCTTTATTCCACAAGCACTCATTGAGTACCAGCCATTCACAGGACCCTGTCCTATGCTGTAGGCTACTGGGGGCACTGGTGAGAGGGTGAGACATGGCTCTTGACATGCACTTTGCGTCTAGACTGGGGAGTCAGGTGCATGCCTGCACGTTGACTCACAATGCAGGATGTGGCTGGGGCTGTAAAAATGTGTGCATGGAGTACTCTGGAGCCAGATGAATACAAGGCCACATGACCGAGTCAGGGCAACTTTAAGGAGAAGTGACATTTGGGTGAGTCTTAAACGATGTTATTTTTTAAAGAAACCTTTTTATTTTGAAATAATTTTAGATTCAAAAGAAGTTGTAAAAATAGTACAGAGAGTTCCTGTGTACCCTTCACCCAGCTTCCCCCAGTGATAACATCTTACATAACCAGAGTACATTATCTCAACCAGGAAACTGACCACGGTGCAGTACCAATAACTAAACTCCAGGCCTTGTTTGAACTTCATCAGTGACGGTGGGGTTTTAACAGGGCAGGGAGAGCCGAGGAAGGTATTTCAGTAGGCAGCAGAACAGAAGCAGAGAGGTGGGAGTAGGAAGCCCAAGTCTGAGTTCTAGCTCTGCCTCTGCCGTTGTCTTACTGAGTGGTATGAGGCATTTGGTGGCCCTGTGACTCAGGCCACACACCTGGTAAACCAACAAGCATGCCAACCTTGGAACTTGGAGACAGTGACATGTGGAGCAACATTCCTCCAGCAGTCACCTGCAACCCATGCCTCCCACATTTTGGTACCAACATGGCTGGAAGGTCCCTTCCTTATACAGGGTAACCAGGGGTCCAACCTCCTGTTAGGAGTGGAGAAAATGGGGCTCACAGGCGGGTTACCCAAGCCACACAGCCCATTAGTGCCAGAGCTGAGCTTTGGCTCTCTCTGTCCCAGGTGACTTCCCTCTTCCCCCAACCCTGTTACTCTCATGGTACTATCTGCTTGGGCACAGATTCAAGACGAAGGGTGGCCTCTAAGGGCCTGCTGAGAAGGAATTTGAGCAAGCCCAGCCCCAGCACTAGGGCAGGCAGGTCTCTCTGTCTCATCCACCTTTTGCCACAGCTGGCACTGCCTGTGAGGCAAGAAGGCAGGCATCACTCCCATGGTGGAACACGTAGGAATGGCCAGAACGGCCCTTGACCAGTGTAAACTCTGGAGGGCAGAGTTTATAGAGGCGTTTTCCCCTGAATTGTGAAAATGACATCAGGGGTTAATAAATCCCTCAGTTAACACCAACACCCCTGCCCCAGTGATAGTAAAAGAGGCCTCCTCTGATGGCCGCAGAGGGACCTCCATTGGAGGGAGATACTAAAGGGGACTTATTGTGTCCTTGTAGAGGAAATGAGACACAAGAATTTGGAGGAAATGTCTGCTGTAAAATACTGCACCTCAGGGGCAGCAGCTGCTGAGAAAGGCACAGCATTTTTCAGGCAAGTTCGAGTTTTCCCATCTGGTTTTTCAAGAGGAATAAAAGGCCCTGCTCCCTGATCTGGGTCTAAAACCTTCCTCATAGCAGGAAGTCTTCTTGAGATGGTGGAGAAGGGGCATCGGGCCTCTCCCTGCTCCTAGACTCAAAAGTCACACAATGGCAAAGCTCAGCAGTCCCTTCCTACTGAGTGTGGTCTGTGAACCAGCAGAATCACCCTCCCCAGGGAACCTGATAGAAACTGAGAATCTCAGGCCTCAGCCCAGACCCACTGAATCTGAGCCTGCTCTTCAACAAGACCCCTATGGGATTCATTCAAGGTGTAAGAAGCCCTGGTCCAGTCCAAATGCCTCTTGTACAAATGAGGAAGCTGACACGCAGGAGGGGAAAAAGACTGCCCCAGCTCATATTGTGAGTGAAACAGAGAACAGGGCTTGGGACCCAGCCCCAGACTCTGATCTGGGCTCCTCTGCACCCTGCTTGACTGCCCACACCTGGGCAGCATCCTTCTCTGCCCCAGAAAAGGGGAAGCTCCCATGGGGCAGGCAGGTCCCTGGAGTGAGAGTGGGGCCACCCCGGGCAGCCAGAAGAGTAGCCACTTCCCATGAGGCCTTCCTCTAGGGTGGTGGGCAGCAGCCAACCCCCCAGTCCCTCTGTGGGTGCCCTGGACAAACCATGGGCCCCAAGCTTGCCTTGTATGGTGCCCAGGTAGGTTTCCAGAGCTGGACGTAAGTGAGCCAGGACCCCCAGGACAACTGAGTCCTCAGTTGGACCCAGAAGATGTGCAGCTCTATCCAGCCCATCCATGCTATGCATTTTGGCCCCCCATGTGCTGAGAGCCAGATTTCACTGTGGCCTATGTGGCCACTCTGGGAGGCCTCATCATGGGGAGAAAGGCATGGATAGAAGCCAGGTGTAGAGCTGAGCTCCCAGTTTTGATGTTCACTAGGTAACATCTTGAAAAGGTCCCTTCCCTGGTGTCACCTGAGTGACTGAGAGGATCGATGACAAGCAACTGCTCTCAGGGTCTTCTCTGCCCCTGTGAGGTCCACTGAGGGCCCCTTTGTAACGATGCAGAGGGAAGGGGGCTATAAAGACAACACCTTGTGCAAACATAGAAGGGGCCAGAGCCATCATCTCCCCAACTGGACCCAGGGTCCCCCGGCCCATGCCTGAGACATTACTCCCTGCGTCCTGGGCTCTGGGCTGTGTAGCACTTTGGTCTGAGTTCAGCCTCTTTTGCATCCTCTGCAGCTCTGGGCACATAGATCAGTGCACAGAAAGCTGTCCAGAAACAGACAGGAAACTGAACTCTCTTTCTAGGTCTCCGTGACATGACAGTGAAACCCAGCAGAGGTAGGCATGTGAAAGCCGCGTGGAGAGTGTTGGCAGAGGCAAGAAAGACTTGCCTTTTTCTTGGGCAAGAAGAGGGAGAAGGACACCTCCCTCTCGGAGAGACAGAGGAGGGGGAAAGACCACCTGGGCCCCACAGCGCTCCTGACCTGTGTACAGTAGCCATGTGCTCCAATCAGGTGGCTGGTGGGGACATCAAAGTCCTGGCGGATGCTGGAAAACACAAGAAGAAGCATTGTTAGCACAGCTCTGCCTGACCCAGGTTGCAAACCTCACTAGGTGACCAGGCGCTCCCCTTGGGTTCCAGGCTAAGACCCAGAATTCCAGATTTGGTGGGAACCTGAGCGCTCTGTTCTGTGCCCTCCATGGAGGAGGCTCCCACCCAGAAGGGATGGAGCTAGAGCCCAGGCCTCCTAAAGTAGAGCTCACTGCGTTCTCTGGACAATGGCCTCCACTCCAGTCTCACCAGAGCTCTGCCTACACCAGAGAACAGCAACTGAAGCGTGACACAGAAGAGAGGACCCTGGGTTTGGAATCCAGTGTCCTGAATTCACATCTCAACTGTCACTACCAATGGTGAAGACTGAGGAACCCTCTTCCACCTCTGAGCCTCAGTCTGCCAGCCTGTAAAATGGGAGGAATGCACTCTAATGTTTCCTTGAATTATACAGTAACAGTCACTACCACCTGCTCCTGCACCAGGCACCGTACACATGTTATTCCCTAAAACCCTTCGAGAAAACCAAGCCTCAGAGAAGGGATGTCTTGCTCAAGGGTGCCCGGCTCTGAGGCCTGTGCCTCCAACCCATGGTACCACTGTGGTTCCACCCTCCGAATGGGGTCCTTCCAAAGGTGCAAGGTGAACACCTCCTTTGCTGAAGACACTCCCCAAACTGAAAGAAATGGGCTGAGCACTGCTAGGCACCGGAACAATTCAGTATCCCAGTAAGCAGAGGTCTGCCACACGTGAGGCAGAAAACCCTCCCAAGTCTCCATCCTCCTTCCCGGCTTGCTGTCATGCTAGGAAGCCTGCCATTAGGACACGGTTCCTTTTAGCCACCCCAAGGTAAATCCCTCTGGGAGATGAAAACTGTTGAACGGAGCCCTGTAAGGAGCACACAGGCAAGGAGCTGCTATCTAGTCACTGTGCTCAGCAGGTGGCAACTGCAACCCCCAGCCCCAAGTGAAGAGGGAATTCCTGTCTCTATTTTATAGATGTGGGAAGAAGTGCAGAGAAGCTGGCTCTGGGGGGCAAGGTGAGGCCAGGAAGCCTGGGTCCCAGGCCTGTCCCCCTCACTTCTGCACATGACCCTGGGGGGCACACACAGCCCTGGGAGTCACACTTGAACCTGGGGGTCACATGCAGCCCTTGGGGGTACACATGACCCAGGGGGGTACACACAACCCTGGGGGGCACACATGGCCCTGGGGGGTACACACGACCCTGAGAGGTACACTTGACTCTGGGAGGCACAAACGACCCTGGGGGGCACACACAGCCACCCAGCACTGTGTCCAGGGCCTGGTCCCCTTCCTTCAAACACACCCCAAAGAGAGAGGCCAGGTATAAGATTTAGAGAGGCGACCCAGGGGTAGGAAGGGCTTAGCAATCAGAACATTTATTTTTCCTTTCAGTGGAAGAGAAGAGAAACTTGGTCTCAATTTATGCTTTAAATCTAAGCTCTGCCATAAGCCTACAAGCCTAAAATACACGCCTGGGTCTCTGCTTCCAAAACAAGTTTAGAAACTCAAGCTCCACAATACTTGGGGAAAACGCTTGCTTATGGTTTTTAATAACCATGGCCAAACACGGAAGGTTTATGATCCACATGAGAAGATGAGCTGGGGTTACCCTTGCAGGAGCTTGCAGAGAACCACTAAGGCTTGGGGGTCTTCAGGGAAGGGTGGTTGAGGCTCACCCACCACAGATAGCCCAGCAGGCCTGGGAAGGAGCCAGCTGGGAATGACTCACAGCAGAGCGTAGCATTCAGCTGGCACCAGCTCAGGCAGAAGAATTGATGGAAATGCTCTCCGCAGCATATACAAGCATCTTCTGAAGAGAAGAAAATAACCTCAAAAGGGTCCTGGAGGGGGGGCGATAAGCATCACTGGCCCCATGCCACCCGGAGCTTTCAGAAGCAGTCCTATCTTTATAAGCTCATAGCCTCGTGTTCACCCAGCGGGCTCGAGAGCCTGCGTCAGCTGGGAGCAGGGGGACAAGCAGAAAGGACAATGGGAGGAAATGGTAATTGCATCCTTAGGTGCAAACACGATGGGAAATTCAGCAGTGCGCTGGAATCTTAAAAGGGAGGAACATCTGCATTTCACATCAGGGCATGAGAGAGAGAGAGACGCCAAGGAGTAGCTTATGGTTTAAGAGATTTACAACTTTGGCAAATCTAGATGCCCAGACCTCCCTCTAGGGAAATTCTCTGGAGAGCTGAGTGTGAGGAGTCCTTGAGCAGAGGAACAACAGCCTCAGCACTGCCCGGAGAGAAGGTAATCCACATGGCTAGTCCCAGCCTGCTGTGTGGCCTCGGTCTCCCCTCCTGCAGCATGAGGGGCCTGGAGAAGATGAGAGGTGTAATGGGATGAACTGTGTCCCCTTACAATTTATATGTTGAAGTCCTAACCTCCAGCACCTCGGAATGTGTGTTTGGAAATAGAGCCTTTTAAGGGGTGACTAAGTTAAAATGAGGCCATTAGGGTGGGTCCTAATCCAATGTGACTTGGAAGAAGAGGAAATCTGGACACACAGAGGGACACCAAAGATGCACACGCACAAGCGAAAGACGAAGGTACCATCTACCACTGTGGTTCCACCCTCAGAATGGGGTCCTTCCAAAGGTGCAAGGTGAACACCTCCTTTGCTGAAGACACTCCCCAAACTGAAAGAAATGGGCTGAGCACTGCTAGGCACCAGAACAATTCAGTATCCCGGTAAGCAGAGGTCTGCCACACGTGAGGCAGAAAACCCTCCCAAGTCTCCATCCTCCTTCCCGGCTTGCTGTCATGCTAGGAAGCCTGCCATTAGGACACGGTTCCTTTTAGCCACCCCAAGGTAAATCCCTCTGGGAGATGAAAACTCTGTTGAACAGAGCCCTGTAAGAAGCACACAGGGAAGGAGCTGTGTGGACCCAGTGAGAAAGTGGCCACCTGCAAGCCCGGGAGAGAGGTCTGACAAGGTACCAACCCTCTGGCACCTTGATCTTGGACTTCTTGCCTCCAGGGCTGTGAGACACGAATGTCTGTCATTATGGCAGCCCTAGAAACCAACACAAGTGGCCTCCAACATCTTTTTAGATTCAGAGCCCTTTCTTCAAATGAAATATTACAGGCAGAAGCCCACTACATGACTCACATGGGATGAAGGCAGTGTGGAGGCTTGTCCCATCCTTCTCCTCTATCAGCCCCTGGATCTCCAAGGACATGCAGCAACCTAGGAGCAGGGGCCATCTGAGCCACAGCTGTGACTGTCCCTTACCCAGGACTGACTTAACCATCCAGTCTAATGGGTAGCTGTCTCCTTCATGTACTCCTGAGGGCTGGATAGCCCTGGGCCCTCAGAGAGTTCTGCACAGCCTGAGGAACCAGGCACCAAGCTGGATGACACAAGCCAGGAGGGCCCAGGACCAGACAAAATGGAAGCTGTCCTACACTGGGGGCCCCTCCAGGGAGCAGAGCTTGCTGGGATTTCAGTCCAACAAGCACAAAGGAGGAGTGGGCTGGACCAGGGGGTGGAAACTCACAGAATAGGCTTGGCTCTGGCTGCCCTAACACCAACCTCCGCAGCATTCTGGGAGCGAAGGGTCAGAACCCTGAACCAAGGGTCTGGGGTGATGATCTAGCCTCTGGGGATGTCTGTATCACCCAAAGACAGAGGAGGAGGAACAGAGAGCTTTGCCCAGGATGTCAGCAAGGTCGAAACCTCCCAACTCTGTCCACAATCTGGAGGTCCCTGAGATGCTATGTTGTATCAAGTAACAGAACAAAGGGGATATCAGGGCTGCGAGAGTTTGCAAGGCTTGGAATTTTGCAGAAGGTAAGATGAATGCCCAGAGAGAGTACAGAACTGGCCCTGAGTTAGTGACAGATGTCAGCTCAGACTCAGGGCCCTCTGCTTCCCTTCTCCACTTGCCCTCTGTCCATACATCCCAGAAGGCGAAGAGGCTCTGCCACTGAGCAGGCTGCACAGTGCATGGGCCTTCAATCTGCACAGTCTCAGGCACCTTCAAATGCATCTTTCTCTCAAAAGCCTTGTAAGCCAGGAGAGTAAGACCACCATCTTTGTTTTACTGATGGGGAAACTGAGGTCCAGTCAGTAAAAAGGACTTGTGGTTTTGTGGTCACACAGAGTAGGCAGGACTAGAACTCTGTCCCTAGTACCAACATCACAGTGTCTGCTGTGGCCGGAAATATGGGATGATCAGCCAGGCCAGCCAGCTCGAACCAAGCCCTGGAGTCCCAAAGCCCTGCCCCTAGCCCCCACCATTGCTGGCTCAGGCACAGCTCGCCCTTTCATCTAAAAGCCTCGCTGTGTGAATCTGGGCATGTGGTATAAAAGCTTCTGAATAAGAAGGAAAATAAGTCCAAGTGGCCTAGAGACCAGGTCCCAGCCTACAGGCACAGCCATTCACCAGCGTCCACTTGGCCCCTGACTGGTGAGTGACCTCAGGCATGTCCTGACCTCTCTCAGTTTGTGTCTTCACTTAGAAAACCAGAGGACTGGAGCAAGAAACCTCTAGGGGCCTCCTAGGATGTGCACAAGTGTGCCTGGTCCATGACCCTATTGAAAACATCAAGCCCGAAGTAGGCAGTACTTACCCTGGGGAGACCCAACCAGCCATCCCCCCTCCACCTGGCCACTAGGGCACCAGGCCCTGGAGGAACCCTGTCCCACCAGGCCAGCTCCTGCTTGCCCTTCCCAGAAACTGACCCTTGACCACACTTTTCCCACCCGCCAGCAGTGACCTCCAGAGATAACAGCCCTTTCGTGGGGTTTATATTGACTTTTAAGGACAACATCGATAGTGTAAGGGCAGCTGTGGTACAACCAAGAGAACTTGGGCTCTAAACTCAGAGGGCCCTGGTCAAATCCAATTACTGCCGCTTATCAGTTATTTCCTTCTCTGAGCCTCAGTCTCCCTATTTGCAATACAGGTACGATGACCCCTCCTTCTATTAAAGACTGCTGTGAGAACTGAATGAGATGAACTATATAAGGCATTTGGCATTCAGTAAATGTCACTTCCTTTTTCCTACTATAACAACCATAATAACAAAAAACAAAACAAAACAAAAAACAATGACCAAGAGGTCACGATTCCTGCCATCTCAACCACTCATATCACAGCCAAGAACCCAGAATAAACCGAGACCTCCAAGCAGTTGAAACGGAGCTGTGAATATCTGAAGAGGATTTGGATAGAGCGGATATCAACTGTTTTCCCAGGACGGCCAAGAGGGAGTAGGCGATGAGTCAGAGCAAATGGGTGTCAGGCCCCTTCTGCCACCTGCACTGAGTGACCTTTGGTAAATCGCTTTCCATTTCTGAGTCTCCGGTGTGTCATCCCCTGACAGGGATAACAATAATTACCTCAAAGGGCTGTTGCAATAAGGGACTAGACCACACCAGGTCTTGCAAACTGCAGAGCACCCCACAGGCTAGAGGGTGAAAGTTGTTTCCATTCTCGAAGCAGTAAGAGGAGAGGGCTAGGATGGGAGCCCAGGAGGCAGGGGGAGAGTTGGTGGAAGGCTCTGCAGGACAGAGAAAGAGGGACCTGCAAGGAGGAAGAAGGGAAAGCAGGGGCCCAGGCTCATCAGCAGCTGGCCAAAGCCCTTCCCAAGCTGCCTTCTGCCACCCACCACGTCCAGCTCCTTCCCCCACAGCCAGACCCTCTGCAACTGATCCCTGCAAACCCCTACCAGTGGCCTTTGCCTACTTTGTTCTTGCTGCCTGCCAAAACCCTTCCCATTTATCCCTCAGAGCCCTGCTAAATGTCACCTCCTCTGTAATCTCACTCACCCCAGGGACAGAAATGCCCCATCTCTCCTCCCCTTCCTAAGGATACCCACCAACTGCTTTTCACTCACTTGTCTTGCCTCTCCAGGCGGCAAGGACTTTGAGGGCTAGAACTGGGCTCCAGACCCTGCAGGTGCACAGCAACTGTGCCCCTAAATGACACAAGCCTACCCACACCTACCCCAGGTGACACTGCATGTGACAAAGGCCCTGGTGGAAGAGCTTCCAGGAGCTGGAAGAGGCAGGTGGAAGTGAGCACCCCACCCACACAGTTGAGGCGGGTCTGGCACAGGAGACCCTTCCAGCAGGTTAATTACCTCTCCCTCCTTCTGAGGCCTGTCCTCTTTCTCCGCACACCTGGCCCTTCGTGAACACGTAGGTAAGGTCCCTGGGTGAGTGGGCAGGGGCAGGAGATGCACATAGGACCAAGGATCAGGAGACCTCCCAGCTCTTCAGTGGCATGGGTGTGGCCCCCATTCTCAGCTGTGCCAGGTGGGCCCCTCCCACCCAGCTCTCAGGCTTGATGTCCATGGCAGAATGACTATCCTCACAGCTCAGTGGCTGTGACTTGCCATCTCAGCAGCCTAGGGGTCTGGCCCAGGCACAGCTGGCTTGCTTTAGCCCAGCCCAGGCCAGCTGCACTGGGAGAGGGAAGCAGGTAGTCAAGCACCCAGCTGGTATGGGCCTATCTAGGGCCTCATTTGCCACCTCTCTTTCTAAGTCAGCAGGCACAGCTGAGCAGCTCCTGTTACCTGCCTCCCACAGTCCAGGGAAGACGATGCAGGCACAGGGTCTTAGACTGAGAGCCAGGTGCCTCTGGTGATGCTGCCAGCTGTGCCATTAACTGACCCTTTACTTCTCAAAGTTCCCACACCTGTAAATGAGATAAGGGTTCCAGCCTGTGGGCCCATCCCTTGGGTTACCACAAGACCACAAAGGCCCAGGATGACAGCAAGGGCCCTTTCCCTCTCTCCTCCACCTCCAGCTCCCGATGAGGCTAAGCCTCCAGATTCAGTCTTCCACAGGGTCAGGGGTCTGCACAGGGTCTCCAGAGGAAGCAAGGCAGAGATCTACAGGACAGAATTTGGCTTCCTGTAAAGGGGCCTGGGGACAGAGGAGCAGGTGGCTCCCAGGGATGGGACCAGGGAGAGAGACAAAGTCAGTGGAAGGAAGTGCAGTCTCAGTGGCGGGCCCACTATTTCCATGACACTGGCATCCATGCCCCCGTGGGTCCACCTTCCATTGTCACCTTGGTCTCTTGAGACATTGCTGAAAATCTTCATTAGTGGGGCCTCTGCCCTAATCTGAATCAGTGTTAAAGTTGGGCTGGAGTTTATTGAGGAAGTTCCTCTCCTCCTGTTTCCCAGCTAAGCTTCAAACTGTCTTAGCACGCTGGGTAGGAAGGACACTTACCCATCCCACCCTGCCTCACATGTGACCTGGGGGAAGACTCAGGTGAGAGAGGGCAAGTGAGCCACAAAGCCGAGGTATCTGTGCAGAGATGGAGGCCCAGTGGTCAGGCTCCTGGTCTGGGTGGCTCTGTTCACACCTCATTATTCTGGGCTGGCAGAGGCTCAACAGAGTCCCAGGTAAGCTGACGAGCATCCCATGGACCCCTCCCATTCAGAACAGCACATCTGAACCTCCAAGAACCTGTGATTCTCAAGGGGAACAGCCCCTGTTCACATCTCACCCCACGAACCACCTACCCCGTGATTCCCCCTAGAGGGTCTCTGACAGGGTGAGCACTGCCCACCCTTGCTGGAACAGAAAGCTTGGTGATCTTTTTTCTCCATTACTGAGAGGAGCCTGGGGGCCTCCATGAAGGCCCAGCCCACCCTAAACTCACATCAGCTCTCCTGTTCTCAGATACTTGTTTCCTGACTCTGCCCTATCCTTTTGCTAGCAGATGTCACGGCCTTCTCTGGGTGGTGACTGCCTTTTGGGGATACCCCATGTCCATATGCCTGTGATGGTGCAGCCCAGGCCTGGCCACGGCAATCACACCAGGAATGGCACCCAGCACCCAGCAGGCTGAGGAGCTGCTGGAGAAGGACTCCCCTGAGCCCACTGTGCAGGAGGACCTTCCTGAGAATACAGCTGGGACAGAGGAGCCAAAAGTGAAGAGACAAAAGAACAGACACCAACTCCCAAAGACAATGTCTGGGTTCCTGGATCCAGCCCCTCTTAAAGCCTGGGCTTCTGATAGGAATCAGTCAGTAGCTTTGTTTCTGCTTACACTGGCTGGGAATTGAGCTTCTGTCACTGTCTTTCCAACCAATACTCACAGTTGGCTTTTGTTTCAGGACTGTTTGCACAAAGGAATAAACTATTTTGTTGCTGCCATTGCTTTTAATCTCTTGAGGAGAGTTATGAAGAGCTACAGAGAGACATAGTGTGGGTCCTGCCCAGTGTCATCCCTCACCCTCAGCACCTAGCTTGTGCTGTTCGAAAACTTTCAGCAAATGACAAGCTACCACCTCTTCCGGACTTTCAAGACTGCCTTTGAGAAGCTGAAGTTGCTGCTGTAATGAAGGCCAAGAATCTACTGCATAAATAGGTTTTCACCCCCACTGGATCTTCTCAAGGCCTCAATGACCTGGCCAGGCCTGTGCTCCACTGAGGCACCGGAGCAGCCCGTGCTCAGTGCTGCCCAGGTCTGGTTCAGAGCTGGCCCTGACCCCAGGACCCTGAGCATCCCTGGGGCTTGCAAGAGCTCCCTGGGGAAAGTTCTAGCCATGCGGTTTGAAAAGCAGCAAAGCTCTGTGAGCATGAAATCCTGCATGAGATTTATCATAAGTAATTCGAGATCTTAGAAAAGAAAATAAACAGCTTGAAACCAAGTGGGAAAAAAACCTTCACAAGGCTTTGCACACAGCCTGGGATAAACCAACCTCAAAGGTCTGTTTCTCGACTGTTCTTGAGGCCTCTGACAATGAAGTGTCCAGGCAGGCAGTGGTCGGCAACGCTCAGCTAGGTTTACATCTGCCCATGGTGTCCTCACCCTGGCTCCGGTCTGGGTTAGGAATGGCCAACAGACAGGAGGCACTGACTTTGGTGCAAGGGCCAAAGAAGAGAAGCCTCCAGTGCCCAAGCATGAGTCAGAGAACCCTCACCAGGAGGGAGGGACCACCATGCCCTCTCTATCACACATCACAATCACATGCACGTGTACATAATCAAATCACCCTTCACACAATCTCAAATACAACCACCAACACCCATGTCATCTCACACCTGGCCATACAGCGTCACCAGTTTCTCCCATCCACACACACACTATCACACCACCACAAATGTACACATACACACGCTGTATTTGTAAAGAACTGGCTGGGTTTTCCCAGCCCACCACTCTGCTTCTCTTGAGCTGAACTGCAATTGGTCCTGGAGACTCAGCTGTCTCTTTTTGCTATCAGGATATGTTTTCAACTGCCCAAAGTGGTAACAGATTGCCCTGAAATGGCATCAGAGGATTCTCTGGCAAAGCTAAATCTGAACCCCAGAGCAGGAAGGCCCTCGGCGATCATCTGGTCCTGAGGGTTTTAAGCTGTGTATGCAGAGCTGGGGTTTCTCCAAAGGGGGGTCTCAGGGGCCATGGCTGGACAGCAGGGGTTGGTACTGGATTGGGAGGCTGGGGAGGGGCAGCAGGGGCCTCTCCCTCCCACCTCTGCTGCTCTAATCGAAGTCATTCTGCTGCATCTGCTTCACACAGTGAGCTTGAGAATAAAGCTTATTTGGGTAAACAAAATCAGATTTTGTTTTCATTACAAACATAGTTTAAAAAGCACCAGCCCAACCCCTCCTGTTAGATAAAGAACCCAAGGCACAGGCTGGGTCAGTCACATGGTTGTCGGTGACTGAGCTGCACTGAGGACCTAGGTATCCTGGGGCTACATTGTGGCCAAGAAGTGAGTGCCTTCCTGTGACTTGCCACCCCACTACTGGGCTTCCCTGGACAAACCTAATGGTGCCTGAGGTGGATGGCATTTGTACCCAAGCGTCCAAGTGTCTGTAGAGAAAGGCCTTTGCTGGCTGCTAGCCCCGGAGGCAGCAGGCAGAGGTGGGATTCCAGTCCCAGAACTGTTATCATTGCCCTACAAATCACTGCAAACCTTCAGCAGAGCCTCGTATCCCTCAGAGAGCCAAGGCTGGAGGTGCTGGGATGCAGGGAGCGCCACTGGAGTACAGTGTGACTGGCACGTGAGAGGAGCAGGCTGTCCTGGGGACTACCCTCTGGAAGGCCATAGAACGGCTTATTCACGGGCACACTCCCACATGCAGGAATGCTAGCACATTATCTGAAATAATTTCAGTGTGGCTGTCTCATGGGATCTGGGCAGCACCATGACTGCCCAGGCTATTCCCATCGTTGCTGGCATTCCTGTCTTTCCTCTTCAGGAGTCTCCCCTGGGCCCCAGGTGGGGTGCAAGGGTTAGCTCCACTCAGATGCCCACATCTCCTGCAACCCCTCGAGAGGAAGCATGCAGCAGTCAGGAGGGAACACTGATCCGGAGGAGCCCCCAGGCGGCACAGGCCGCCCAAAGCCTGTCCTGATCCTCACTTGAAGCCCTCCGTTTAACTAAAAGCTTAACTAAAGTTATCTTGAACTTGAACAAATCAGAGAGAGTTGGGTGTCTTCTCAAGTACACCTCTGCACTGCATGACCCTGGGCGGGGCGTGGTCCCACGGCCCCTCCTCACCCCTCCAGTGGCACTCAGCACAGGGAGCTCTCGGTTGCTCTGGACGTGCCTGCCAAGGGTGAGTGTCACTGCAGAAGCCCCATCCGGAATTGCTGGACATCCCTGTGGTTATGCCTATGGAGATGGCAGCACGGCCTCCCCCACAGGGCCCCAAGCCAAGGCTGCAGGCAAGAAAAGACAAGAAGGCACACAGAGGCAGAGCTCCTGGGATAGGGTCGGACCAGCCGTGGCCATTATTCCCGGCTTGTACCCACCAGGAGCTGTGCTAAGCACAACTACATCTTGTGAGGCAGGAATTCTCACTCCCACTTTAGAGGAAGAAACTCCAGCTCTATTCAGAGGAGTAGAGAGTCAGGCCTAAAACCAACCAACTTTTTCCAAAGTTCAGGTTTTCAAACAGCAAACCCAAAGAGCCAGCTCTGGGGCCAGATGGCCTGGGTGGGGCCCAGGGCCACCAGTTTTACTTGCTGTATAATCTCGAAGCCTACTCACCTCCCTCAGCCTTGCTTCCTCCTCTGAAAAATAGGGATGGTGAGAGCACTCACACGGCGGTGCCCACCTAACAGGGCTGCTGTGGACTCCATGTGTTTGTGTGCAAAATGTTAAGGCAAAGGGCCTGGCACACGGGAAGCTTCACAGACGCTATCCTTACCACTGGCAATGAGACCTGCCTACACACTGTCATCTTAGGAGAGGGGAAGGGGAGGCCACAGGGTGAGACGCAGCCCGAGGCATGCCTGCCTGCCTGCCTGGCTCTAACACCACAGCAGGGCTCTACTTGGGTCCTCTGGGAGACAGAGGCCCATACTGCCCCAGGGGCCTTGACCATCTGCCTGCAGGACTCAGGGAAGGGCCTCAGATGTCCTGGAAGAACAGCTGGACTATGTGTCTGTGTGTGTGTCCATGTCTTTGTGAGTTTTTGTGTGTCTGTGTGTGTGGCCATGTATGCGCATCTGTGTATCTGTGTGTATTCATATTTGTGTTTGTGTATGCGTGTTGGCAGGGGTGTGACCTCAGGCCCATAAGCATGAGGCTGTGCGGGTCCAGCAGGGCAGCCTTCCCCACACTAATTCCCCACAGGTGCCCAGCTTGACTGGAAAGGGTAGGGAGGGGGAAGAAGCAGCCCTAGTCCCCCAGCTCTGCACAACATGAAGACTGGCCTGGGCATGGAACCCTGAAGCCCCTTTCAGAGGGACAGGGCTACATGCAGGAGCATGCAGGTAACAAGGCGCCCACTCCCAGGCTGCCCCGGTGACCACCAGAACAGACACACTCGAGCACAGAGCCCTAGACTCCCAGAGCCAGAGGGCCCCCACATGGATGGGGGCGCTGAGACTCGCATCATTGAGCCTGGCCCTCCTGAGAGTGCAGCTTCCCCTCAAGGAGACCTGGAGACTCCCACCCAACCCGTCAGCCCAGGAATGAGCCAAACCAGGAGCAAACCCAGTCCTGGGGAGAAGGTGGTGCAGCTTATGGTCTCCATGCACGTGAGTCCACGCCAGGAATGAATCATATCATTATGGCAGGATTAGAAGTTGGAAAGCGCTGTGCGCTCACACGCATTTAATAAGGTCAGAAGCAGCAAGCAGCAGGCAGCCTGGCACACGAGGTCACAGAGCCCCCACTGTCCTCCCCCGAATCCACAGCAGAGGCCCCTGGAAACAGGGAGGGCGCCGACCAGACCCAACCAGGCCAGGAAAGAAGTGTCTCCTGCTGCAACCTCCCGCCCCTGGGCACCGCAAGGTTACTCACCCTGCCTCCCCACTTCCCAGGGCCCACCTGCTGAGAGCTGTTCCCAAGTCCTCCCCACCATGCACCCCTCAAAGTAAGATTCACTCTCCCAGGACTCCAGGCCTCCAGGGTTCTGTCCTCTGCTTGAAAGAGAATGGGGCAATCGATTGTACTTTCTACAACCATTCATGCGCTCTTAATCTGCTACACTTCCTGGTGACATGCCCAGGTGACAAATACAAAGAGGCCTAAAAAGCTCCTAGCAAATGAGTTTCATGGGGAAATTCCAGCTGTGGGGCAGGCTGGGGGGCCATGTTTCATCCGATACAGACTCATCCTAGAGACCCTGCCAACAGGGGTCAGGCAGGGGAGATTAGGACAAGCCACCTTGCCACCTCTCCCTGCCTCTAGGGCCTCCTAGCCACCGCCCACTCACCACCGAGGATGCCAGTCTTGTCCTCGCAGCTACACAGCTGCCTTGGTCTACAGCGAGGCCTCCCTGTCCTGAGCTCTTGAGGGCCCTCGGCCATCTCCTGGGTCTCAGCCTCAATTGTCCATCCCCTGCACAAGTGCCAGGGGCATCCCCCTGAGTGCTCAAGTGTGTACACACTGCCGTCCCAGGCAAGCTCCTTGAGGGCTGGTGGCGTGTCTTTCAGGTTGTCCACCACACACATGGTAGCCCTGGACACGTGTACATGTAGAATGTGACTACTTTCTCTCCTCTACCAGCATACCTTCCCCTACTCCTTCCCCTACTCCACTGCTTCATTCATCCTTTCCACAACACTCATGGAGCCCCCAACATGTGTCAAGCACCATCCTGGGCTCTAGGGAGGCAGCAGTGAACAAGACAGATCAGCCCAGCCCCAGGGAGTTGAGGGAGAAAGATACTCACAGCTCCGTGGACCTGGACAGGATGGCAGACAGGGTGAGCAGGATGCAGCCATAGGGGCCCACTTCAAACTGGGAGGGGGAGAGAAAAATGAGCTCCATCCCATTTGCACCTCCCTCTTCCCAGCCCCACACCTCTGTGGAAGCCACACCCCAGGGAGCAGCCTGCCCTGAGCCAGCTGCCTCCAACCCAGCCCCGGGGTTGCTGGGTGGCCCGAAGGCTGACCTCCTAAAGGATGGGGCATTGGAACAGCCTGAATGACAACGACAGCAGAGCGAGGGTGATGCAAGGACCACCACAGAGAGGATCAGTGACCTCAGAGTCCTCGAAACTCACAAGACAGCAACAGTCATGGCCAGCTCCGTTATGATGCAAGTGTCTAATGGGCATTATCACCCCGAACACTCTAACAGGCCTAGGGGACAGTACTATGATTACTGCCCTCTAGCATATGTGGAACTGAGGCTCAGAAACTGAGTGACCAGCTGGAGGCTGCATAGCTTGTCAGCAGCACACTGGCACTCCAAGGACCTCTAATTCCAGATCCCTTACTCAGAAGAACTGTGCTGTGCTGAGAGCAGCAGAGAGCAGGTTTGGAGCAGAGTCAGGATCCGGTGAGGTGGAGGAGGCAGCCGTGTAGATGCATGTCTTAAATGTTTATATATACATTTTAAAATGTCAACATTTTGATATTTTGTTCATTGTGGATTTTTCTGATTAACTTTGATTTTTAAAAAAGACAGGTTTTGCTAACTTCTGAGTTTTTTGGCACCCCCTTAGATTTTTGCATCCAAAGTGAGTCCTCCTCCAATTTTGGTTTGGAGCTGGGGTCCTGGGGCCTGTCTGCCTAATTTAAATCCTCGCTCTGCCACTTCTTGCTATGTGACCATGGAAACATTCCTGGCCTCCTCTATCCTCAGTCTTCTCATCTGTAAAAAGAGGGTAATAATCACAGCACCTACCCTCATCAAGTTGTGAAAATTACGTGAGTTAATCCTTATAAAGTACCTCAAACAGGGTCTGGCACCTGTGTTAGCTGTTAGAACAAAGCTGGCTCTGCCCTGCCCATCTGTCCAGTGAGCCCAGTGGGCCACAGCCTACTGGGATGGGCCATGTCACTTCTGCTCCCTGGAGAAACGCCATCCCCAACCGCAAGTCAGTGTGAAGGCCTCACCTATCCCACTTTGGAAACCATGAACTGTGACTGAAGACACTGCCTGTTATAATAGTCACTGTTCTTTATGTGTAATCACATTTTGGACATAAAATTAGAAAAAAAAAAAATCCCAACTTGTCTCTCCTGGAACAGACAATGAAAATTATAAAACTTATCATGTTTACGTTTTTGCCTTGGCTGCCAGGAAGCTCAGAGACAAATATGGTGCTCTACTATGGTAACTACTGCAGCTCAAGCTTCTGATAAAATTATCTTTTCCTCAAAATATACTCTTTGTTTCCATCCATGAATTCACTTGGTCAATCAGTCATTTAAAAAAAAAAATTATTGGTGAAATTTCTGTGACGAGAGGATGCTCCCAGCTAAGGCTGTTACTTGTGAACAAGGTGGATATGGATCTCTCCTCCTGGGGAAGTAACTTAGGGAAAAAAAAAACAATAAACAACTTGGAAAGGCTGGAAGAAGGGGTTCTGCCATGACAGAAATGCAGGCTCCTTCAGAAACACATAGGAAGGGCCTTCAACACAGACTTCAAGTTTGGGGAGGGAGTATCAAGGAAGGGTTTTTGGAGAAAGCGATGTCCAAACAGAAACCTAAGGGACGGTAAGGAATCAGAAAAGTGAACGTTGCTCCAAAAGGAGAAGCACGTGCAAAGGTCCGCAGGCAAGAGAGGGCAAGCTGACTATGCAGGGGCACAGCAGAGCCCCGAAGACAACATTTTCTTTTAAAAAGCAACTTCCAATCTTTTTTTGGAAATAGGAATGGAATGAATGAATCAACAATCATCTTCAATCAACCTCATCTTCACTCTGTGATCTCAGGCCAGCCACTTCATTTCTGCTGCCCTGTTTCCTCTTTGCAGAACAAGAATAATGAAGACCCACCTGGCCTATTTCCTTGGCTTCTGGGGCACATTCTATGAGACAATGTCTGTGGAAGTGCTCTGAAAATGGCAAAGAGTAACGCTGATGTCTCCCCCTGCACAGGGGGACACAGGCCCAGGAGGACTTGGGCCACCAGCCCCTTGTCCCAGCTCTGCATGCTGCCTAGAGAAGTCATGAAACTCTTGGTCTCGGTGTCCCTTTCCATAGAAAGCCCACCTAATCTGCCACAAATTTCCATCTCCCCTTGGATGAATCACAAAGTATTCTTGGTCTCCGTTTCCCTTTCTGGAATTCTTGCCTACTTCTGCCATGGACATATATGCTGTCCTGGGGCAGCAGCAGTACTTTCTTGGTCTGTGGTCTGTTTCCCCTTCCACCGTGCCTGTAATGCCTACCTACCTGCAATGAAGCAACGGACACAGAAGCCCACTGTAAGCCCCAACTCTCTGTGTAAATTTGGGGAACTATTATTACATTTATGCCAGCGTTTCCCCCCGTCCTAGGAACACCCTCAAGGAGACCCCCTGAGCCCTGACATGCCTCTCTGCAGTGGGTGGGGAAGAACCCTGCTTGAGGCTTCTTGCCCTTGCTGGAATACAACTAAATGGTACCAATATTCCATTTTGTTTTTGAAAACTTTTATTACAATTATCTCATCGAATGCAAGCTGCCAAGACATGGGAGGCCACAGGGCAACATGCCTGCATTGAAAGGCGAGGTCAGGCAAGGCAACTGGCCTGAAAACTGCCATCAGGGTCTAGAAAGTGGTGCCACTTGGGAAGAAGAGGCCATTCTTCCAGTGCTGCTCTGCACTCCATAGAGACCTGAGTCTACCAAGGAACTCCAATGGGAGGCAGAGGTGGGGGCATCCTCCAGCTGGCCAGGAGCCTGCCAGACACCTTGCCCAGAGAGTGAGCAGTAATGAAAACACAGCAAGGAGGCAATTTATTTTGGGCAAAGATGGCTTGGTGTACACTTCCAGGCCTGGCACGAGGAACCCCTCTTAGGCCCAGGCCATGAAAAATGAATTTGGTGAGGGCAGTGCTGAGGCAGCTCAATTGCTTCCAGCAAAAACATGAATTAAACTGCAGGGGGAGAGCTGCCTTCCAGAGTGAGGAGGGCCGAATATGGACTGCCTGTACCAAGGACCAAAGCCAGGCGAGGAGGCAATTGCTTTGAGTCCGGAGGCATTGCTGAAAGGAGGCTCCCTTGCCCTGGAACAAATCCCACTCTCTGAACCCCTTCCACAGTCCCTGTCTTGGTTAGGCTTCATCAAAGTCCTGGGGTACAGGCTGATGGGGAGGCTCCATCTCATGGACAAGGATGCAGAGGTCCTGGTGCTGAGGGGCCACCCCAGTCCATCAGTGGGCAGCTATAAGCCTCAGGATCTGTGGGCATTTGAGCAATCACCCTCAGGCTCCACCTTCGCCCCTGAAGCCTCACCAATCACTTCCTTTTCCTGGCCCTAGTGGCTCCACACTCTGCTTCAGCTGAGAGTGTGACTAGGCGATCCCATTCCTGGCCACCCTGGCCAGATCCCACACACGGACACGGATGCCATCAGGCTCTGCTCATCTCTCCTGTGACTGCTGCACTCTCACAACACTCTGGAACAATAGCAGGTCTCCTTTCTGCTCGTTCAGACTGCCTAGTACTGCATTTGGAAGACACCCTTCTCCACGTGTTTAAGCTTCTTCTTTGAGGACCACACTTAGATGATGAAGAGCTGGAAGCTACCCGGTAACTGCTCCATCGTCCATTTTCCAGATGGGGAAACTGAGAGCCAGTGACCTTCCCAAGGCCACATGTGACTATGGAATAAGCCAGAGGAGGCCCCCAGGCCCCTGCTCCAGGCCTCCTCTGCCCAGGCCAGGTGGTGAATGCACCGCATCAGCAGATGGCCTGAGTGACTCCAGTGAAAAACCAGAGTTGGGGACAGGTAGCAAAGGACAGACAGCCCAAGGCTCCCGATGCCTCAGCCAGCACTCCTCCTCCCATGCACCTGGACAGAGCAACCCACGTAGAAAGGCAGCCATCCTAATCCCTGCTTTTGGGACAGGCCCTGAGTCCTCTGCCCAGGCTGAGGGGTGAAAGCACTTCAGGTGGACTGACCCTCCGGCGATCTCACCTGCCTCCTCTTGTTCTTAGGGCAGGTCCCATTGCCTACCCAAGGGACATCTGGTGCTGCCAGGGCCTGGTCATTTCCCAGGGCTGTGCCCAGGCTTTCAGGGTCCTTGGGAAAGTTCTGCGGAATGCAGTCTGACAGCAAGAGCTTTAGTCCTGGTCCCATTTCCAGCAAGTTCTCCCACTCTCCAGCTTACCACCAAACCCTCCGGTGCCTTCTGTGGGGTCGAAAAGAATGGATCCCACATCCAGAAGGCCAAAGGGAAGGCAAGGGAAGGCTCAGGGACCAGCCAGCACACCAGGAGAGAAAGGTCTGTGTTCTTCCTCTGCTTCGATCCTGACACTCAGACGTCAGAATTGTGAGGCCTCGTAGTGGGGGTCTCAGAGGTCGCAGGTCTGCTGGCCTTAGCTCAGGCCACACCCGCCTTCTGAAACGCTTCCCTCTCATTTATACGTGTCTACAAGGAACCCATCTCAAGGCTGCCCTTAGAGCATCATTACAATGGCAATCCTAATGTCAACAACAGAAGCTAACAACTACTGAGAACAAGCACAGCCCAGCTGCCCTAGGCTCTCTGCATGATGCTCTGAGGCAGGCACTGTTCTTCTGACCTACATTTTACAAATGAGGAAAGTGAGGTACAGGAGGATTCAGTAAGCTGCCTGAGGTCAGGTAGCTACTGAAGGGTGAATCTAGATTCAAAGCCAGGCCAACCAGCTCCAGAGACCGCGTTCTTTACCCCTGGAGTGTGCGGCCCCTCCCCACAGAGCCTGTGATGCCACAGCTCTGCCGTGACTTCCCGGAGCCCTGAGATCTGCTGCTGTCTGGCCCTGGCCACATCCCGCCTAGCTCATGGCCAGGAGTGAATGTACAGCTCTTCTCTGGCAAGAGGCGGGTGCTCCAGAGCCCTCACCTAGAGCAGCCCTGCCACCCCAGGGACACTAATCAAGGTGTGTATCACACTGCTAAGCCCTCCAACCCACCCAGGAAGCAGCTTTCTGGTCATCTCACCAGCTGATCCCAGGACCCACTCCACTGACAAAGAGCTCCTGTATTCCAGCAGTGGCTGCTTCCACTCGAACAGAGAGAAAGCTGTGCTGACCTCCATCTAACAGCTGCTTCCTGTGTCCTGACCCCACCCATCCAGCTCTGCTGTCAGTAGCCCTGGCTGTGGCTGCTCCCTGTGCCCTGCCTCCAGGACCAGCCCTTGAGGATGCAATGGCAGGAGCTGGATCCCTCACCCCAAGTCCATTCTCCTCAGCCCCCAACCAGGGGCCAGCATCACTCCTTCCCAGCTTTCTCGCCATCCCAGGGTGGGATGACAGGGAGAAGAACTCCAGTTCACAGCACTATTCCCACAGTGAAATCAGAAGGCTCACTGCTGCACATCCCACAGGAGTAAGGCACGCTCCATACCTGACGAATGCTTTGTTGAAGAAAAGTCACCAGGTCCTCATAGCAGGCCAAACTGTGGAGCGTGAGCTGAGAAGACACAAACACGCAGGATGAGTGGCCCAAGCCCCGTGCAGTGCCCCCATCCTGGATTAGCTTCTGTTCCCCGGCTTCTGTAGCTACAAAGCCCCACTTGGGAATGTCCCTACATCAGAGAGCAGCGTCCCCAAGTCGGGGCTGAGAGGCACGGCCATACGTCTGCGTGACTGAAAGGCTGCCTGGCACTGCTGGAGTCACTGGGATTCAGGCAGCCTTGTGGCAGCCCTGGACTGAGACTCCAGAATGCCAGCCTCCTGTGTGGCCCCAACAGGGGAGGGCTGCACCCCATGGGCGAGTCACTGACACCAGAGAGGCGGCTGGCGGGGAGGTCGATATCCAAATCACAATAGCCAGGCCAGGTGGAAGCGAACCGGCCGTCCTGAGTTCAGCGGGAAGCAGCCCTTAAGAGTCTCCTTCGCTTTTTCAGGCACGCCAGGAAAAAACACTTCAAGAGAAAATATTCAACAATGCGAGACCCTCAGTTAGGGTCACAGGGCAACACGTGCCCAAACCGAGGTCAAATGAAACTAACTTGTTAACACAAAAATTCTCAGTGAAGAGGTTGGCAAGAGGTAGCTGAAAACCTTCACTGTTTTTATATTTTACAAAATACAAAAATGTACGTCTCCCATTATGTCCCTGATTGTGTATGACTTAGATCCGGCTTTATGGCTGGTGTTCCAAGCTATTAAAGTTCCTCCCCACATTCTAACTTTCCCTCCCTCTCCTTACCACCCCTGCCCCACCCCCTCCCACAACAATCCTGGAGCAGATGCTAAAGAAAGAGGAAGAGGGACACAGGGAAGCCCAGGGCTTAACCAAAAGGCATTCCGTACAGACTTCACCGTACAGACCTGCACACCCTCGAGGGGACAGGGAGCCAGTCAGCCTTCTGGCCGTAAAGCCAGCTCTAGCAGGAGCCCATCCCCAAAGCCACCCCACGTCTATCCCCACCCTAATCCCAGGACGAGGATTCCTGGGACCTGGGCTGTGGGAAGGCCAGCCTGTCCCCAGCTGAGGAAGGATTTACTTATATGAAAGGAGACAGTCCCCAAACAAAGCCAAAGGTTGCGTGATAATTTTCCAGAAAGCCATACTGTTTCTAAGACTCCATCTGCTTTGTATTTCCCTGTTGGACTGAACTGCTGTGTTCTTGAAGCCCTAAAAAGGAAAGGAAGGTGCATGAGTCCTCCGAGTGGAGAGAAGGCGTGCCCTCCAGCCGGGGCGAAACCACATGTGTCATTAAATAAAGACAAATAAGAAGGTGGCTCCAGAGAGAAAATGGAGCCAAGAGTTTCTCGTTTTTCCCCACTTTGAACTCACCCACTAGGTTAGGCCCAGAGAACTCCAATAGCAGGATTTAAAAGAAAAGGGAAAAAAAAAAAAAAAAGAAATGGAAAAAAGACCGCAAAGGGAGAGCTTGGAATAACCAAACCCAAACCCAAGTCCTGGCAGTAGAAGCCTGACTGTCACCCACAACTGACAAATGTGTTTCCAGACTGCGGAATCCTGACTGGCCCTTCATTTTCACTGATGGGGGAACACCACCTCCGTCGTCTCTGAGGCACCCCCTGGGTGTGCAGCCCAAGATGGCCGGGAAACAGAGCCGGATTTGGGGCCCCGTGCTCCTTTAGTGGCTGTGTAGCCTTGGACCAGCCACCCTCCCTCTCTGGGCTTCTGTTTTCTAATCTGTAAAACAGGGAGAAACTGAATTCCTGTCCCATCTGTTCTCAGGGCTGCCCTGCAGATCCTAAGGGCCGGGGTTAGTAGGTTAACTGGAAGGTGAGTACCAAAGACAAGTGACAGTAATGATAACAAAAATAAATAACGATATCTAACACGTGGTGCTTAGTATATGCCAGACACTGTCCTAAACACTTCACAATTATTATTATTTATCAGCTATTCATATTGATAAAATGATTTAAACTGATAATCATATTTATTATATATCATTTCTTTATACTGACTCATTTAGGTCTCACAGCCATCCAAGTAAGTAATCGTTATAATCATCCCCATTTTCCAGATGAGTAAACAGAGCGGTTATATCAATTGCCCAACGTCACACAGCCAATAAGCAACAGCACTGGGAGTCTGATCTAAGAGTCCTTTCTCTGAAGCGATATGCTACAGTGACCAATGTGCCCCCAGAGTATGGTCCTTGGCCCCCAAAGTGATCACCTTTACTACCGCTTAGCCTCACAGCTGGGACAGTGATGCTTCCACTCTGACAGGTCAGGCTGAAGAGCCAGCAAACCTTGCATGTGGGTTATGTGCAGTAGAATGGGGCCAGCGGTGAAGAGATGATGCGGGTCAGGATAACTGGGTCCAGGGCCTGGGTTCCACCTCACCTCCCTGAGTCTTTATGGGATGGGGACCCAAGTGACAGAGCAAATGGCAGTGTGCTTTGGGGACTGGGAAGAGCAGTACAGTGGGGTCAGGACTGGATCAACCTGAAGGGCTGTTTCCCGAGGCCTCCAGATCAGAGAACGATAGAGAGGAGCTGGCTGCAGGGGTCAGAGGCTTCCTCTGAGGGGTCACCCCAGAGCTCCTCAGGAGGAAACCAGGGCAGACAGACCACGCCTTCCACATAAGAACTGGAGCCCAGAGAGGACATCACAGGGCCGCATGGAAGGACGGGGCTCTCCCTGAGTCTGGGGCTGCCCAGCACATCAGGCTGGCTTGCAGGGCTCCTCCCAGCATGTGGCACAGGGTGGGGACCGGAAGGACCCAAGGACAGGAACACACACAGCCAGCTTGCCAGCAGCTGCCAGCAGACGATGAGCCATGGCAACACAGACCTCGGAACCACTTACAGTGCGACAACGGCTCTCTCTCGGCCCCCTGCCCGCCACACAATATCTGCGAGGGCCAGGGCGAGGCAGTGGGTCCGGTGGGCATCTGAAGGCTGCAGTCCCCTGCGGACAAGAAAAGGAAGGCATTTATGCCCATGTGGACACAAGGCTGAGATGGTGCAGCTCTGCTTAGTGTGGTCAGGTAGCCCCCTCTGCAGATGGCCTGTCCTTTCCCTTGCCTGCAGAGGGGCCACCTGCAGCCCAGGAGCCCCAAGGCAAAGCCCAGGAAAGAGGGGTCTCCACAGGTGAGGGCCAAAGGAGGTGCCTTCAAGTGGGAGGCCCCGGGTGGGGCTGGAGAAGGAGGAGGCAGAGGAAAGGGCCTATAGGAGCAAAGGGGTCTCTGTAGGCTTGGTGGGGCCCAGAAGTGTGTAAGAGAAAGGGCTATGAGTTCTGACAGGGACTGGGAGGCCCAGCCAGCAGTGCTCGGGAATGACTGCCATCTCAGGACTCTGCCCTGGCCCTGGCCATGCCCATCTCCAAGCGCCTGGAGTCAACAGCATGTACAGGCGGTGCTCTTCACTCCCAGGGCCAAGGGGACAGCAGCCTCACTTGCTGGACATTTAGACACAGAGTGACAGGACAGATTCAAGGATGAGCTCTGTGTTTTGAGTGGGTACATGGTGGTGCCATCAAGTGAAATAAGGACGATGTGGCTGGGAAGAGGTAGTTGGAGATAGAAGATAATGAGTCGCACTTCAGACTTACTGAGTTTGAGATGCACTCAGATCTTTAGGTAAGGCTGTCAGACATGTAGAAAGCCCAAGAGAGTGGCTGGGGCTGGGCACAGATTTCCCAGAGACAGAATGAAGAAAAGCAGAGACAGTGGCTGAGGGTGGAACCCTGTGGAACTCTAAAATCAGTGGAGGTAGAGGAGGAAGGGTCTGAGGGGCGGAATGAGGAGAGAGTGCCACGACAGTCTTAGGAGCAAATGGACAGGCAGTCAGCTGTATCAAACATGGCAGACACCTCTCTATAATAGAAAAGGTAACTAAGAGGTCCCTGGTGCCTGAACTGAATGAGAGGGAAGGGAAACAGCTGAATATACATATTTCTTTCCATTTCACATTCCCAGGACTCCTTCGAGCTATACTTCTACGCTTCTCTTGGATTCTGCAAATTTTTTAAAAACTCATATGGAAGCTAGCTGGTCTCTCCCGAACAAACAAAAGGACTTGATGACCCTGCTAAGGCTCAAAGGAATACAGAGGAGGGGGTTCCTGCCTTCAGTCACCAAATAATTCCTGAGCTCCATGCGGAACTGTTGGGGAGGAAGAATACTAAAGTTTGTCCCTCTTTTCCAGGGCAGGAGAAAAGAAACCAGGAGACCAGGACCCAGCCCACCACAGTGGGCAGCATGTGGTCACTGCCCGGTGCCTGGGATATATAGCCAGTGACCTACACCCAGGCTGCTGTGGTCCAATTACTTTAAAAGGTGACAGACCACAGTGGCCCCTCAGTTTCCTCATCCATAAACTGGCAATGACCACTGCACCCCCCTCATGGCTTTACACGAGATGTTTGTAAGGTCCATGGACCAGTGGCTGGCATGTGGTGACTATTGAATCAATGGTGCCTATTACTATTGTCTTTTATGAAAACATCAAGTCCCCACGTGGGCCATGACAAGGAGAAAGTGAATTTCCAACATCTAATATGAAAGTGACACCAAGCCTCTGACACTGGAAATCCTTCAAATCCAATGAGACAAGCAACAAGTACTCAAGCACTTAAGAAAATAAAACAGCGACTGCCTGACACTTCTTTGGCCTCAGGAAGCCCATCATGTTCCTTGGAGGAAATAGTTACCAAGCATTCACCGAACCGGATGCCCCAGCTGCTGGGAGCACTGGCCCAGGTCACGGCTCACTATGAAAACAACCATGAGAAAACATTGCTCTAGGTTTCAGGAGAGCCCACACCAAGGACTAAGGGGACCCTGGAAAGCAGTGCTTATCAGAAAAAGAAGAAAGGACTGGACTCAGAACCCACAAACGTGACTCTATTACCCCCACAGCTCCTGCTTCATGCCCTGCTCTCATACAACTGATGGCCAGTACTGCCAACTGCACATCCTGAATACCTCGTGCCCACCCTCCAGGTGCTGTGTGGCCCAGGCCAGGGTGTTCTGCCCCTTAGCTCAGCTGTTACAGCCAGTGCCCCACCAGCATTTTTGTTCCATCTCGTCCCCTGTCCAGTCGCCATTGCACATATACATGGGGTGGGGGCGGGGGTGTGTCTTCCTACAACACAGGTGTGACCTGTGTTCCCCGACATGGATAGATGTTATACAAAATCATGCCTGGAGTGTACCTACGCTGGAAAAGCTCCCTATCTGGAAGTAAGGAGACCCCCTGGCAAACACTTCTACACTAACTTACTGAACCAAGTAATTCTCAGTTGGAAGCTTCTCAGTGTAGCAACAAATAAGACTTTAAAAGCCAACATTGGCCAGGTGCAGTGGTTCATGTCTGCAATCCCAGCACTCTGGGAAGCCCTGGGTGGGAGGATCGCTTGAGGCCAGTAGTTTGAGAACAGCCTGGGCAACATAGCGAGACTCTGTCTGGAAAAATTAAAAAATCAGCCAGGTGTGGTGGCATGTGCAGTCTCAGCTACTCAGGAGGCTGAGGCAGGAGGATCACTTGAGCCTAGGAGTTGGAGGCTGCAGTGGGCCATGATCACGCCACTGTATTCCAGCCTAGGTGACAGAGTGACACCCTGTCTCTAAAAAAAAAAAAAAAAAATTAAAAATGCTTGAAAAGCCAACATATATAGAGTATTTATCATGTGCCAGACACTGTTATAAGCTCTTTCCATGTTATTTCATCAAATTGTTAAAGCAATCCTATGAGGGAAGTACTATTATATCTTCTTTTTAAAATGGGAAAATTGAGGCATGGAGACACAGTGATTTACCCAGATCAGATAGTAAGTAAAAACTGGAAAAAAATAAACACTGAGGAAGGAAGGAGAGCTTGGGCAAGTAGAACCAACTGTCCTGGGCACCTGGTTTTAGGAAACAGCCTCCTTTGCCTTTGACCCTGTCTTTTCAGCACCATGTAACACAATCAAGAGATCTTGCTCTGGGGTGGGGCCTGTCCCCTGATCCTACAGGCTCTGCTTACAGCCCCTTTGAACCACCATGTCTCCAAGCATAAGTCCTCATTCTTTTCACTGGTTTCCAGTTAGTAACTCTGCCAGTCTCTCTTTTCCCTGGGCCTTCTCCATCTTTCTCTTTTGAGACACAGTTTTCTAGAAAACTCGGTGGAGTTGGAAAAAGTACAGTGGTCAGACAGGTAAGAGGCTTGGGCTGGATTCCTGGGTCACAGGTTCTGGGGAAACCATTGCACTCCCTGGCCTTTGTTTGCCTGCCCACCTACAAATGCAGGCAGGCACTGGGTCAGATGCCCCCGAAGCATCATTCCAACACTGCCATTCTGTCTTTAACCCAGGAGTTCCCAACCCCCAGGCCACAGACTGGCACTGGTCTGTGGCCTGTTAGGAACCAGGCCGCACAGCAGGAGGTGAGCAGTGGGCGAGCCAGTGAAGCTGCGCTCCACCTGCTGTCAGGTCAGCAGTGGCATCAGACTCTATGGGAGCAGGAACCCTATTGTGAATTGTGCATGCGAGGGATCTAGATTGCACGCCCCTTATGAGAATCTAATGATGAATGTAATGCACTTGAATCATACCGAAACCATCCCACCCCATCTCCAGTCCGTGGAAAAGTTGTCTTCCACAAAACCAGTCCCTGGTGCCAAAAAGGCTGGGACCGTGGTTTTAGCCCACCTCAGATTAGCCAGGGCTTTATGTGCCTGCGTAAGAACCTGCACCCACAGATGACAACAGGGGAAGGAGGTGCTGCGTCTGAATCGCCCAGGCCTTTACCAGAGAGTTCAGCGCACGCCTTCCCTGGCAGAACACGGGTGACAAGCAGGTCTGCACTTCCTGATCGGTCAGACTCCTTCCAGGAGCTGGCACCTGGCCAGCCTCTTCAACCAAGAGAAGTTTCTTTAAGAGTCGAATTCCTTACAGGTGAAGTGCAGGAAAAAGACATTTATCTAGAGATAGGGGAAATAAATGATCTTGAGGGAATAATACATCCTGCTTTGACCTAAATTACCCAAGTGTTTCAGATGAAAGAGATGTTTCTACCCTAACCTTCTCAAAATAGCCTCACCTGTCCATGTGACGTGCCGTGCCCATGGAGCCATGTACAGAGTCTATAGTCAATTTGGGGGAGCTCCCTGTCTGCTCCCTCTCAGGGTCAAAAGCTGCAACAGAGGGTAGAAAGGCTGGCCTGGGGCTGCAGGACCATGGGCTCTGCTACCAATGTCCACAGAGGCCTTGGGCAAGTTCCCCTCCTTCTCTGGGCCTCCAATTCCCCAATTTCAGAGGCGAAGTGCAAGTGAGAGGAGGACTTGCTGGATTCCCCGACTCTCAGATCTGCACCCGCCTCTGAGGGCTGCTCCTGGCCTGTGGCTCTCTCCAGGCCTTCAGGGGCATCAAGAGCTCTTCATCTCTTTCTGTGAGCCGAGCCGGCACAGCATCTTCTCAAGTGGAAAAACACTGAGTCCTGCCGCCCAGCTCTGTCCTTCCCGAATGAGGAGAGGCCGGCTGCTGGCCTGATGGAATGAGTCTTAATGAAGCCAGACAGTTCTGCAGAAAAAACACCACTGCTGCCAAGATGCCTTTATTTCAGCGTGACTTCCCTGGAGAGTGCGATCCCATCCTCCATCTGCTTTCACAGAACCATTTCCCCATCAGTGGTGGTGGGCAGCATCTGAGGTGGGGGCCTCCAGGGCCAAGGCAGACCCCACACACAGGCAGGAAAGTGCAGGGGCTGCCTCTCGGCCCTCAGGGCCTGAGCTCCCCAGGGCCCCAGAGCAGACGGCAGCTGATGGCAGGTCATTGTGGTGTTCCTGAAGAGAACAGAGGGGCCTGCCTTTTTTTTTTTTTTTTAAGCTGGATCATGTCTGAAATCCTAGAATTTCAGGGTCAAAAGGGAGTGCTGAAGCCTCACACCCAACCATGCACACATGGCTTTTGGAGGAACATCAATAAGGCAATCAATCAGTGTGAAAACTATGTAAGTCAATGAAACCGAGGAGCTGAGGACTGAGAGAGGTTCCTGCCCACATGACCCGTGTTTCCCCTTTGCTCGCGTGGGGCAGGGGCTCTGTAGGTGTTTGCTATGCTGCTCTCTGTACTCTCCTGTGTTTATCTTATCTAACTTAAAGCCAAAGGGGAGGTTCCATCGTGAAGCCGTTCATGAACAGATCCACCCCTTGGTCCCTAGGAGTCTGGATGGGTGTCCAGCGATGGAAGTCTAAAACTCAGAGCCCTCAGCCTCCCTCCTTGTCTCCCTGGGCCCCCACTGCTCCATGCCTCTTGCAGGGCACAGCAGCACAGTGTGACATAGGGGCACCAGGTACCAGTCTTGGTTCTGCCAAGGATGCCAGATGTGACCCTGAACAACCATCTTTCCCTCTCTGGGCCTCAGTTTCCCCATCTGTACCATGGCAGGCTGAGTTCGACGGCCCTACTCACTTGTAGAGAGAGCCCTTGAAGATTTACAAAGGACTTTGCATTTCCTTATTGAGTCCAATTTAGGCAGGCCAGAGAGGACTATTCCTACTTCACAGAGAAAGTGATGCCCCGTTTCCACACAACCATCATCCAGGTCCTGACCCAGTCTGGTACTCTCTTCAGCACACTTCCCCTCTCCCAGGGTGGCTGAGGGGCACAGAGCCATGCATTCCCCCTCCCAGCCTGGGCACCAACATCTACAGGCTAGACACCCACCCACTTGGCAAGGACGACCTTCTGCAGCCTCTGACCTGCAGGGCCTTGGCAAAGCAGTGACATGGACTCCACCTCCCTTCTCTTCTCCAGGCCCCAGACAGCCGGCCCTCACTCCCTGGTCTTCCTGGTCTTCACTTGACAGAAGCCCTAACCTGTCCTCAGGAGGGTTCTTCCTCCCCAACCCCTATCTACCTGCGACCCGAGGCAGGACCAGGGCAGGAGAGTGGGAGGAGACTGGGGTGCGAAGGCTGGGGAAGGCATCTGGTGCCTGCTGCCCGGGCCCACCACCAGGAGGAGGCGAGTCCTTGCTGGGGTCAGGGGAGAGGGTCTCTGGGCCTCCCCAGCTTGTCTCCCTGCGACACCTCTGCCTGAGTTCCCTGAGGCTTTTTCAGCAAGCTCCATAACTGAGCCAGGTTCTCCACTCCTCCCTCTCAGTTGAGTCTGAAGGATGTCCCCTGAGGCCTGCCAGGAGGCCTGTGGGAGCAGGAAGTCAGACCACTTCACTCATCCTACACAGCACAGCACCTCTGTGATGGGGCAGCAGCCGGTAGGGATGGGCTACAAGCAGCACCCAGCCCAGGGGGTGGGCTACAAGCAGCACCCAGAGTTTCAGGGCTCCAAACAAAGGCAAGGTCACTCTCCCACACCATTAATCCTTCCAGGCTCACTGGAGAAGGTGGCCCTGGCCAGCAGGCTGTGCTCTCCTAGCTGCATGGCACAGCCCTCCTCTGGTCCAGCCAGGCAGGCCACCCCATAGGGTCCGGCTCCTTGGCACCTGGCACACCCCCACACATGACAATCCCCAACAGGCCAGCAGTTCCTTCTTCCCTCCTCCTCTGCCCACCCCCACTGGCCCCAGGACCCACTGGGCTGCACCATCCTTGGCCTGCAGCTAGGAGGTGCCTGCCTGGCCGGCAGTGACAGGTAGAAAACCTCACTCCTCCAGCTAAGCAGTTTTCTTTCTACCCAGAGTCCCCCTGGGATCCCAACCTGGATGGCTTTTGCCTTCTAAGGCCTGGCTTCCCTCCCTGATATGGAAAGCAAAGCTCGGCCCCCACTGATGTGGTCTGGGGGATACAGAAGCTCTCACATCCCCTTAGTGGGGTGGGGGTAGGGCAACAAAAAACCAAGTTGGCCTTGTGCCCTGGGCAGTCGGCTCTTCCTGGAACATACTTAAATGCCTTGTCCTGACGGCTGGGAAACCATCTGCAAGTTCCCCCAGAAGCCCACGTTGAAGTTCAAAAGCAACTCTGAAGGAGCACTGGGCCGAAATGAGTTGAGAGACAATCTGCTGCAAGGGCCAAGGCTTGATCCAAGCAGCTGGCAGCACCCAAGCCCCCTCTGGCAGCCTGGTGCTGACCTGCCACTACCCCAGGTCCCACCCTCCTCCTGCAAATGCTGCCCTAACCATCCCCAGTGACTTCCCCACTCCTCTCCCTGCCCACAGGCTTTGCACATCTTGTTCTCTTTACTGGAATACCAATCCGCCTCCCCTCCCTGTTTGGATAACTCATTCATTTGTCCATGTGTTTACTCAACAAAAATTCTAAGGGCCTCTTCTGTGGAGCAGGCACAGGGTTGGATGCCAGCGGCCTGGCTGTGAACCAGCTCAGGAAGGTCCCTGTTCTCATGGGGCTTGTGTTCTGGAGTGGAGTGGGCAGTAGTAGGTGGCAGCAGATGTGGACAGGCAACCACATCGATGAGCAAGAGCACCAACTGGCAGTGCATTTATTAGAGGCAGGACCTGGGTTTATCTTAATGGGGGAGGTCCGAGGAGGCCTCCACAAAGATGTGGCCCATGTGCAATGAGAGAAGCCAGCAGGCGCAGAGCCTGAGCACAGAGCCTGAGGGCCCAGGAAAGAGTTTGAGAATATTTGCTGTGAAGGGGAAAAAAATTTGAGGGGAAATAAGAGTGTGCAAGGATGCATATGAAGGGGAATCAGGGGTTCTGTCCATCCTTCATATCTCCGTAAGATGAAAATGTCAGTCCACCAGGGAGCCTGCCCTGAGCCACTTCATGTCCAGGTGAACTCTTAGCATGTCCCCTGTAACCACCTGTTCCTGTCTGGCTCTCCTGTTCAATCGTAGGTGCCATGAGGGCACCTGTATGTGTCTTGTTCAGTCCCGTATCCCTGCTAAGGACCTGGTAAGTACACTCTGCATATTTTTTTCAGTGCAAGGAAGGAAGGAAGGGAGGTAGGTAGGTGGGTGCATATGTGCTCAGTATCCCTGTACCCTCTGAGGGCAGCCAGGGGTTCTCACTTAGCAAAGTTCTACCCAGTCAGGAGCATTCCTGAGCATACAGGACTGTGTTAAGTCCACCAGGGAGAGCTGATGGCAGGGTCTCTGCCCATGACATTCAAACCTCTCAGCCCTTTGTGGGGCTGAACTTCCAGAACAGGCAGTGGGGCATGATCCTGTACAGACAAGAGCCACGAAGGATAGACCTGAGAGCAAAGGGGAGGGGAAGCAGGGAGAAGAACAGGGACAGGTGAGATCTTGCCACGGAAGTGTTACATTGTTGCGCTTCTGATTAGCATCTTCAGTTGGAAAGGAAATGCCTTGATTATTACTGTGCAAAACCACTGGAAAAATTGATGCCAAGCATGAAGAGCCACCTTCACTTGAACCCTATCTAAGGCAAAATCATCCATGCTGGTGAAATGTGTTTCACTGGAGTACCAAGCTTGGCTGGATGGCTCTCCCAGTGAACAGAGTCTTTCCCAGGAAGGCATGGGCAATGGGCCTTGTTGTCCAGGTAACACCCAGGCTTTTCAAAAAAAGATTCTCAAATGCTTATTTCAAAGAACAAGTACCTTTCAATAAAGTTCAAGAACTGGCAAGATTAAGTATGGTTTTAAAATCCATTTAATGATTAATGTAACTTCAGGAGAATAGGGGTGTCTGCTGGGTACCAGAGGATTCTTCTGGAGTACTAGAAACATTTTCTCTTAATCTAGGCAGTGTGTTCAGGGGTGTGTGATTTTGCGATAATTCATTGAGCAGAACGCACATAGTATAATTACTTTGTATATGTTATATTTTAACTAAAATTTTTTTTTTAAAAAGGCCAATTGCCAGAAGTTCTGTAGCTCCGAGGGTGACTCGGTACAAGCTGGTCACCAAGCCTGCAGGGAGGGAAAGAGAGGCAGGCCGCCTCCTCAAGGAGGCCTCGCCTTCAGCTCCACCAGTGCTCTGCCAATCCTTTCATCTTGGCACCAACGACGGTATGAGATAGGGGTTTTCTATCTGCCTCTCAACCTCATGGAGCATTTCTGGAGAGGACAGAGCTCATCTAAATCTCCCCTGTATCATTTGTGCCTGCACAGAGATGTTCCAGCAATGCGTGCTGAGTGAATGAGAATGAGCTGCTCATGTGCAAACACTTAATGTGTGAAATGAAAACTGAACGGCTGCAGGGAGTGGAAGCGATGAGTCTGTGGGGCGGCCTGGAATGTGTGGTTATGAATGTTGGCAGAGGGGAGATAGCGTGGGGAGGGAGGGGAGGCCTGGACTCAGTCAAAAGGTCAGCAGGTCAACCTGGTGGGTGGAAGGGATTCGGGCAGCTTTGCCATCTGAAGAGAGGAAATTGGTTTCAATGTCGTTCCTGCAGCCCCTTCCCAGGTGGAGCACCACTGAGAACCCTCCTCGCTTTTAGAAACAAACGCGCACAAGTCTCCTTAACACTGGTCTATGCAGGCATTGTCAGCTAGCTACCATTAACCTCTCCTTCCTTGACCTGCAGAAGACAGGAAATATCAGGGAACACACACGCTTCCTTGCTTGTTTTTTCTGGACACTCTAGAGAAGACTTGGGAAAATAAGATATTGCCAGAATGATCACTGACTTACCGAGCACAGTCAGCTTTGCTATCTCCTTCAAACAGGAGTTTCTGTAGGACACAGCCTTGGACAGCTGCCAGGACTCCGCAAGGACCACCCTGCAAAGAATGAGACCATTGCTGCCAGTGAGAACTGGCCTGGGGCAGAGTTTTTGGTTTCACCCAAACTCACCCCAGAACCCAAGTGATAGAGTAAAGGGGTCCTGCCTTCTGCAACAGAAGGGCCTCTGATGTGGCAACTGCTTCTACAACACATTAACCTTGGGTCACAGAGAGGGAGTGACAAGGCCCTGCATCCACTCCTAGAGGAAGGGGCCAGTTGGCAGTGTGTCATGGGAGGAAAGTGACTCTTCATAACCAGTCAGCTGTGAAGCCAGCGACATCACCATAGGTGCTCCATCATCTAGGGAAACGTTTCTGTGTCTACAGGTTGAGAGTGTTAATTGTCTACCCAGCCTTCAAGACCCATCCTAAAGGCCTCCTCCTCCAAGAAGCCTTTCCTGACCATCTTGGCTGGCAGCGAGCCCCTTCAGCAGTCTATGGTTATGTGAGCTCTGCGCTCTCTTCTGCCCCCCTTGTGGCCTGCTTCGGCACCACATTAGCTGTATCTTTGTCCTTTCCCACCCTGTAGTGCAGAGGCTCCTTGAGGAGCTCATCTCTGTAGGCATCATGGGGCTTAGCACAGGATCTGACTCCTGGGACACATTGGCAAAAGCTGGTGGGACTGAACAACACAAACAGACCTCATCTGGATTTAAGGATTGTCTGAACGGTAGGCTCATGAAGACCAGCTGAGTTTGGCCACAAGAGGGAGGGACAGAAGCTAGTGGTCCTGAGGCTCGACCTCAGGCAGTGTGGGGCAGGGGAGGTTCCTGGGGCTTAAGAAACTGAACCGGACCAAGCTGCTCTGCTCATCTGCTGATTCTTGATCCTGGGTTTAGCTTATTTTCTGCCCATGAGTCTAATGTGGGAACTGGATATAAGCCATGTTCTAGGCCTGCAACCATCGGCCTCCGCTGGCCCAGCTTCTATTACACCCTTCTCTTCAAGCACTTGCTCCGCACACTTGATCCCTCTGCCTTTTCCTGCAGCCCCCAGACTTTCATACCGCCTCCCCTTCATTCATACTGCCACCTGCCTGGAGTGCCCTTTCTCCAGCTCTATCTGCAAAATCCTGTGAATCTCTCAATGATCGGCATAAGAAGGCCCCATCCAGCAGCCCCAAGCAGACTTAAGGCCTTCTACTGCTTTCTCCTGCTGAGGATCGCAGCACCTGCACCGCTCACAACAAGTGCTCCTTAAATCCATGTTCAATTTGAACATCTCCAAAGCAGAGGGTCTTGTTCCCCAGCTCTCGCTCCACCAGCCACATCTGAAGTGCCTGCACCAAGTGACAACTCAGCACATGTGGGGCTGGCTGGCCCAGAACAGCCCAGCTAATGTTCACAGGATTAACCAAAACTGGGAGGTACACCCGCCCCTATGCATGATGGCCCAGCAGAAAGGTCCCAAGGAAACCTAGGAGCAACCTGCCTTGTTCTGCACAATGCCGTATTTTAATGAGGCTGTGTTACTAAAGGAAAAACTCTGAAGTTTCCATTCTTCATTGAAACAGCAAAAGCTGGAACCAAACAGAAGGGTCTTTATTTCCTATAAAAAGAAGAGAGAGTTTTACTGGTTGTTTTAAAAGCAAACAACAATACAATGTTCAGTGGGCATATTCCTGCAGAAGCTGTTCTTGAATTCTAGCAGGGAAGTCCATTTTCTAGCATGGTTCATCTCTTTTCTTTTTAGTTTTCAAGCTCATTCTTCTTACATTTGAGGAAAAAGAAACTCAATCCTGAGGGTCTTTCCTCTGGAACATCTTTAAACCAAGCCAGCCTGTGCTGACATGGGCCAAAATCTTTGTAAGCTCCTCACAGGGGCCTTGAGAAAGAGAATTTTAGATTTGCAAGGGATCTTGGAGGTCCTCTGACCCTCCACAGGCAAGACTAGGGGTTTTCAAACTCGACCTCACATTAGAACCATGTAGGATAGGAAGTTCCTAAAAACAATCTTGATGTTCAGAAAACACACCACTCAATTAAACCCCAGTTGCTGAGGGTGAGACTCTAGTATCAGTAGTTTTAAGATTCCCTCAGGTGATTCCACAGTGCACCAGGTTTGAGAGCTGGTGCTCTAGTGCAGGGTTAGTAAACTGTGACCCACAGGTCAAATCTGCCCACACCACCTGTTTGTAAATAATGTTCTACTGGCACACAGCAAAGCCCATTTGTTTCCATACCATCTGTGGCTGCGTTCATACCACGATGGCAAAGTTGAGTAGGTGCAGCAGAGATCACAGGGCCAGCAAAGCCAAAAATACACTATTGAGCCCTTTACAGAAAATGCCTGCCAACTCCTGGTCCAGTACAACTCTCTACCATGCGTAAGAACCTCCTCTGTGATGCTGCCCATGAGTGGTCCCCCATGAACTCTTCTTGAACCACCCCAACCCCCCAGTGAAGTGGTTCCCACCACCTCTCAAGGTAGCCCTTCAACTTTTTCACAGCTGTCTTCTCCAGACTTCTGGCTGATAATGAGTTCACTGTTCATTTCCCATTAACCCACACATCACCCTCCAGAGCCCCCAAAATGGTCAATCCTTTCCCCATGGACAGGCCCTCAGACGAGAAAGGCAGCGTGTCCCTGCCCACTCCCCTCATGATGGGCCCACCCTCTCTCTGCCATGGTTTTACATCTGAGGGGGTCTCTGAAGCCTTGAGTGAGTCCCAAGGCCAGCAGGTGGATTCTACAGCCACTTCCCTGCACCCCCTGTCTGGGTCAGACCTTTCCTTATTTTTCACCAGAATCAGCTCTTTTTTTCCTTTTCATTAAATATAAGGAAAAATCTCTTTCACAGAATCATTTGTCTACATGTCATCAAATGTGGGCTGGTGGCACACAGGAAAAAGGATGTGTGGATTTATCTATCGGGGCTCAGAATGACAGCTCCCGCTAGGCACAGTATGGTCAACAAAGCCTGGGAACCTGGACTCTGCTTTCCACAGAGGCCACATGCCCTGGGTCCTCCTGTTCTCTCTGCAGGCCTCACTTTTTCCAGTTGCTTTTGGAAATGCTACTGCTGGGTAGTCTTTAGGAGCCTAAGGGGCCTGCCCCAAGCGTAAGTGCCCTCTGCAAAGACTCATCGTCCCATGAATGTGGTGACAAATGACAAGGCACCTCCTCCCAGGTTTGGGGCCACTTAAGTGTATCTGACCCTCTGTAGCTTCAAAAGAGAGAATGGAAGGAGAAGGGGGAGATATGAGAGAGAAGGGGAGAGGGGAGGAGAAGGGAAGGAAACGAAAGGACAAAACCTCTAGAAAAATATTTTGCTCTTTGATTTGTATGCTGAGTAAATATGTAGTAAGCAGGAAGAAAAGGAGGTCAGCTGTGTCGCTAGGAGTTTTATTTTTCCCTCCTGGATCTTGGTGAAAGGCCAGAAGAGGACAGCGGGAATGACATTCCATCCTGCAGGAGCCTCTGGCCACGGGAGTAGTGAGGCCACCCTGTAGCCAAGGATGGTGAGCAACCCCAGACACCCCTGCAGAGGAGACTGCTGTGGCCAGGAACCCTCTCCGGGTCCCCTGTGACCATGGGGCCCTTTAAGTGGCCATGGAAGTGCACCTGGACAGTGCTGAAGAATTGTTAACACCTCCCTGTCCTTCCTTCACTGCAACCTGGCCAGGGCTTAGGAGACCAGTACAGGAACAGCGCTGCTCTAATGGGGACAACTGGATCATTCCCATTACACTGTAACGGTACTCACAGGGACATGATAAAGCAGCTCTATTCCCACAGTGTTTGGAGGGAACTCCTCCCTCACCTTTTATCTTGGAGAGGGAACGAGAGCTGCCAGGACTAGACTGCAGTTTTCCTGACTCTCGGTTTTCTTCTACATCACACATTTTCTTCTACATCACACCCAAATTTCCATTTCAACAATGACCAAGAGATTACAATGAGCTGGATTGGGGCAGAAACACCAAAATCACACCATCCATATCCATTCAAATCAAGATGCATTTAACCCGGGAGTCTCATTACACTTACCTTTGCTACTGAGAGGTCGATTGGCTTTGATGCTGTCTGCAGCTTAAGCACTGATGGGACTGGGGACAGAATGACCTCTTCCCTTATCAACTCATCCTCCACATCCTCTGAAAGAAAACCATGGCCATGTGAGCTGCTTGTTATGACTCACAGAGAACAGAACATGAAGTCACAGAACACCACAGACATTGCTAAGTTTGCAGAAGGTTTGAGTGAAAGGAGAGTTCCTCCCCAGTTCATTCACCTCAGCTCTGTTTTGGGGTTCCCAGACTCTCAGTGGAAGGGAAGCAACCAGATCAAGAGAGTCCATGCTCCTTGTCACAACCCTGTTCTGTTCATACCACGAGGATGTTGCCAAGTGAGACTTAGCTACTGGTCCACTAGAAAGTTCCACACATGGACATACAGTGAAACAAGTGCCCGGGGCCTAAGCCATGGAACCAGGACCAGGAAAGCCTAGCTCAGACATATTTCTTAAAAAAGGTGGGCATGACTCGAAAGATCATTCCCCTGAGGACAAAGGTGAAGAGGACAGGACTAGGAAAGAAAATGGAACCATTGCTGATGAAATAACTATTGCAGATGATCACTATTGTAACTTGCATTTATTGACTGCTTGAATTTGATCACCTTCCTCCACAACAGCCTTATGAGAAAGTAATTATTATTACCCCCACTTATAGATGAGGAAACTGAGGCTTAGAGGAGTTAAGTAACTGGCCCCAAGTCAATCAAATGGAGAGTGGCAGAGAGAGTGACTCCTAGTCACTCTGCCATCCCACTGCCCTGGACCTCCAGCAGGGAGGACATTAAGCCATATTCCAGATATTGTCATCTCATAGTGGGGCAATTGAGGCCTGGAGAGGGTCCCACCTGGGTCTCTGGTAGCACCAGCTGTGACTTCCCAGTTAGCTAAGGTCCCCTTGTCATTACACCTGCTGCCACTGCATTCACCAGAACACAGTGACAAAGGACCCAGGGAGAAACAATGCCAAGGCAACGGTGCTGGCAAGGCTGAGCTGAGTGAACTCCAGAGGGTAGCTGAGGGCTTGGCTCTGTGAACCCAGCTCCCTAGAGGGGCCTGCCAAAGGGGGCCTGTGTGGGCGGGGGTGGTATCAAAGGCCACCACTCCCAGGACACACAGCTTATATCTTATGCTGCAGCCTCCCTTCTCCCCAGGGAGAACCAGCCACAGCACAAGGAGAACTCCTAGAGACTCAGGTCACTGAACAAGCCGATAGATTCTACTGTTGGGCTGGGGAAAAAAGTCTGGAATTTAAATATGAATCTGAATTTAGATGAGAATGCTTCTGATATGGTTTGGCTCTGTGTCCCCAACCAAGTTTCATCTTGTAACTCCCATAATTCCCATGTGTTGTGGGAGAGACCCAGTGGGAGATAACTGAATCATGGGAGTGGGTCTTTCCTGCGCTGTTCTCGTGACAGTGAATAAGTCTCATGACATCTGATGGCTTTAAAAAACAGGAGTTTGCCTGCACAAGCTCTCTCTTTGCCTGCCGCCATCCACATAAGATGTGACTTGCTCCTCCCTGCCTTCTGCCATGATTGTGAGGCCTCCCCAGCCACGTGGAACTGTAAGTCCAATAAACTTCTTTCTTTTGTAAATTGCCGAGTCTCAGGAATATCTTTATCAGCAGCATGAAAACAGACTAATACAGTAAATTGGTACCAGTAAAGGGGGTCGCTGCTTAAAAGATACCCAGAAATGTGGAAGTGACTTTGAAACTGAGTAACAGTTGGAGGGCTCAGAAGAAGACAGGAAAATGTGGGAAAGTTTGGAACTTCCTAGAGACATGTTGAATGGCTTTGACAAAAATGCTGATAGTAGTATGAACAATAAGGTCTCAGATGGAGATAAGGAACTTGTTGGGAATTGGAGCAAAGGTGACTGTTGTTATGTTCTGGCAAAGATATTGGCAGCATTTTGCCTCTGCCCTAGAGATTTGCGGAACTTTAAACTTCAGAGAGATGATTTAGGGTATCTGGTGGAAGAAATTTCTAAGCAGCAAAGCATTCAAGAGGTGACTTGGGTGCTGTTAAAGGCATTCAGTTTTATAAAGGAAGCAGAGCATAAAAGCTTGGAAAACTTGCAACAGAAAAGAAATTTAATAGAAAAGAAAATCCCATTTTCTGAGGAGAAATTCAAGCTGGCTGCAGGAATTTGCATAAGTAGCCAGAAGCCAAATGTTAATCCCCAAGACAATGCGGAAGATGTCTCCAGGGCATGTCAGAGGTCTTCATGGCAGGCCCTCCCATCACAGATCCAGAGGCCTAGGAGGTAAAAATGGCTTCATGGACTGGGCCCAGGGTCCCTGTGCTTTGTACAGCCTAAGGACTTTGTGCCCTATGTCCCAGCCACTCTAGTGATAACTAAAAGGGGCCAATGTACAGCTCAGGCTGTGGCTTCAAAGGGTGCAAGGCCCAACCTTTGGCAGCTACCATGTGGTGTTGAGCCTGCAGGTGCACAGAAGTCAAGAGTTGAGGTTTGGGAACCTCTGCCTAGATTTCAGAGGACGTATGGAAACACCTGGATGTCCAGGCAGAAGTTTGCTACAGGGGTGGGGCCCTCATGGAGAACCTCTGCTAGGGCAGTGCAGAAAGGAAATGTGGGGGTGGAGGCCCCACAAAGAATCCCTACAGGGCACCACCCAGTGGAGCTGTGAGAAGAGGGCTACTGCCCTCCAAACCCCAGAATGGTAGATTCACCAACAGCTTGCACCATGTGCCTGGAAAAGCCACAGACACTCAACACTAGCCCATGAAAACAACTGGGAGGGAGGCTGTACCCTGAAAAGTGACAGGGGCAGAGCTGCCCAAGACCATGGGAACCCAACTCTTGCATCAGCATGACCTAGATGTGAGACATGGAGTCAAAGGAGATCACTTTGGAGCTTTAAGATTTGATGGCCCTGCTGGATTTTGGACTTGCATAGGGCCTGTGGCCCATTTGTTTTGGCCAATTTCTCCCATTTGGAACAGCTGCATATACCCAGTGCCTGTACCCCCACTCTATCTAGGAAGTAACTAACTTGCTTTTGATTTTAAGTTCGTGGGTAGAGAAAGTAAGAAACCAAATGAGATATATAACACAATGCTATCTATGTCAAGTAAAAATGATGCACACAAAACATTATAGATTTTGCAAGAACATACACACGAAAAAGATACAGATTAAGCATAAGAGAATGGTTGCATATGGGAAAGGAAAGTAATAAGAGTATAAGGGGTAGGGCTAAAGATAAATAAGGAAAGAAAGTTAGGAGGGAGAAAGGGAAGGAAAACGGGAAATGTAAAAGGAGGGAAAGGGGGCCAGGCGCAGTGGCTCACGCCTGTAATCCCAACACTTTGGGAGGCTGAGATGGATGGATCACCTGAGGTCAGGAGTTCAAGAGCAGCCTGGCCAACATGGCAAAACTCCATCTCTACAAAAAATACAAAAATTAGCCAGGCATGGTGGCATGGGCCTGTAGTCCCAGCTACTCAGGAGGCTGAGGCAGGAGAATCACTTGAACCTGGGAAGCAGAGGGTGGAGGGTGCAGTAAGGTAAGATTACACCACTGCACTCCAGCTTGGGCAACAGAGCAAGACTCCATCTAAAAAATAAAATAAAATAAAATAAGGGTAGGAAGGAAGAAAGGGAAGAAGACTGATAGGCAGGCTTTGCAAAGACCAACACTGAGAATGTTCTCTGGAGGAAAAGAGATGTGTGATTAATTCCACCTTAGACATCTGAGGCCCCAAACAAAGGGGCAGTATAACCTGAGTGATTCCAGATTACTGGAGGACTGTCCCTGAAGGGTTTCTTGCAATGCCTTGAGCCAGATTGTTTCCTGGAGGCACAAAGTGATAGTATTTAAGACCATTTAGAGGTTTCTATTTAATCCGAGGTTGTCAGGGAGGGAAGCCAGGCCTGAAACATGCTCTGCCTAGGTCCCATGAAGAAAATCTGGGAATGAAGGCTGGGGGCCCAGGAAAAGCAGACCCTGATGGAGCATAGGCCAGAGTGAGCCCCTTGGAAAAGGCAAACTCCTTTGGCTTCTACAGGGAGAAACTGCCCTGAATGCAGGGAGTTGGTTCAGGACCATACAGCAGGCCTCGGGCCCAGATGTGGTGGGAACACCATGCAAGGGAAAAACAAAACACTCCAGAATGACATGTTGGCCAGGCAGACAATTTGTAATGTAAATGTCAGTGGTTTGAGAATGCTAGTTTTAAGGTCCTGGTTTAAATGTCTGACTGAAAAGAAGCAAAGGATTTTGTTTCCCATACCATTCTATGTGCTTTTTGTAGGATGTATGTATGTATGTATGTATAAAGTAATTGGATTTTATTTCAATAGGGAGTCAAAGACACCAAGGGGAATGATGTTCATAGGAAGATTCCATAGGGAGAATGGTCCACATAGCTTTTTTCTGGGAACCTGTGCAGAATTTCCTACTGACCACAAGATATCTTCTGGAAGTGCCCCAACACCAGAAACTCAGAACCCTTCCCGGCTTCAGTTTCAATAAAAGACCCCATCTCTTCTCCACCCTTCTACAAAAGCCCCAGGCTGAAACCTCTACCCTCTCTCACCCACCACGCCAGTCCAGCCTCCGGATCACTCTGCCTCCAGAATGTCTCATATTCTGTCCCCCGTTGCCTTTCTCTCTCCACTGTCACAGGAATATGTCCTTATGTTTCTATTTGCTCAGCAAGAGCATTCTTGAGCAGCCATGATGTACTAGGGATGATGTGGGACACAGGTCAGAGGTGACTAAGGCCCCACCCCTTCATTCAAGCAGCTCCCTGCCAAGGGAGAGACAGAGCCCCCTGAAAAATTACAACATAACCCAGTAAGTGCTGAAAAAGGGACGAGTGCAAGGGTTTTCAGAGCAGAGAGGGAGGCAATTAATTCTGCCATAAATGCTCAGGGAAACTTCCCATAAGAGGTGATATTTGGGCAGGTACTGAAATACCCATTGGATTTCCCAGGTAACAGGGGTCTCATTACCTCTTCTCTGGACTACGCCAAGAGCCCCTCACCAGTATCCCAACATCTAAGCTTGTATCCCTAAAGTCTATTCTACACCTAAGTCCAGATATAGCCCCCAAATGCACAGCCCTAGATATCTCACTAGCACAGAATCTCTGCCCAATGACTTGCTGTACAGCTCTTTAGCACAGCACTCAAAATCATCTTGCCCAGCCCAGCCTTCACTTCAGCCTCATCTCACACTGACCCCCACACCCTCCCTGACAGGGCCATTACCTCTAGCCAATCTTTCTCACACATACACTAGGCTTTTGCCTATACGGCTCCTTCCACAACTCTATTTGGCAAGATCTTGCCCATTCTTCAGAGTCCAGACTAAATACCTACACAGTATGGAAGCTTCCAGAACTGATATGGTTTGGCTGTGTCCCCACCCAAATCTCATCTTGAATTGTAGTTCCCATCATCCCCACGTGTCGTGGGAGGGACTTGATGGGAGGTAATTGAATCATGGGAGCGGTTACCCTCATGCTATTCTCATAATAGCGAGTTCTCATGAGATCTGATGGTTTATAAGGGGATTTTCTCCCTTTTGCTGGGGACTTCTCCTTCCTGCCGCCATATGAAGGACATGTTTGCTTCCCCTTCTGCCGCAATTGTAAGTTTCCTGAGGCCTCCCCAGGCCTGCTGAACTGTGAGTCAATTAAACCTCTTTCCTTTATAAATTACTCAGCTTCAAGTATGTCTTTATTAGCAGCATGAGAACAGACTAATACAGAAACCCATCACAGAACTTGGCTTATTAAAGCAGTTAAGCACTGCTGGGCATCTGCTTCATGTGTTGCTATGGGAAGATACCTCTCTTCCTTTTTCCTACCTACCCCACCCTCCAAAAAGGCAAGGCCACCTTTTATTCACCTTAGTCTGCCTTCTACAGAGCCTTGCATATGCCCTGGCAGGTAATTGCTGACAAGAGTTTACTGAATTGAATCAAAGTAAAGTGAACTGGAGTGGAGAAGGAGTTCTGTTCCTCCAACCAAATTTGATTTTTGTTTCTGAACTGCTCAACCCCCAACACCCTGGCCCCCACAAGACTTCTCCTTCCTTTCTTCTCTTTCATGAACTCCCTCCATGACTGGGTTCCATGGTCTCCTATCCTTCACCTTCTTCTCCTTTCCTAAATCATTAGCTGAGCCATTAGCAAAGAGGAGTCGGCCTCCCTCCAGAAAACATATACACACACACTTCAAACAGCTGCTTCTGAGAATTGCTAACAGCCTTCCTTCCAGTAGAAGCTCTCTGGGTTCTGAAGACCAGGAACTGCTTTGCTTGTGTCCAAACACAAGCAGCTTTCACTGCAAAATCTTAAAGTGCAGTGGTGCACAAAAAGGGTTTGGATGCCAGCACTTCCTGACTCCATGCTGTACTCTGCACAGCCTTGCACAGAAGTCTACCCCATCTGGGGAGTTCTGAGGATCTGCTGCTTCTGGGATGAGTTATGCAGAGTAAACAAACCCCCACCTCCGCCTCCACAGCTCAGAGGCCTGCACCTTTCTTTCAACTTCATCAAAGCAAACTGTCAGACTACACGTCTCACACAAGGGAGTTCTAAATAGAGGCACTGCTTTCTTCCTTCAGTTTAAAAAGGAGAGTTCAAAAGGGAGAAGAAGAGCATGTGAACAGCTCTTGTCTGCCCAAATGTTACAATAGGTAAATTGTTGGCTCCAGAAGAGGAGCAAATGTTGGCAGCACTCAAACCTCATCCTCTCATGGTCAATCCTTGGTCTCAACATCCTCAATCTCTAGCTGCTTCTGCAAAACCCTGCAAACACATCAGTCTTTGGAGAGTAGGAAATTACAGAAAGAGAAAGAAAAAAGTTTGCTTCAAAACTAAAGAGTGGAAGGAAACGTGCTCTATCTTGATCTCAGAGAGCAGTTACACAGATATACACAGAAGTGAAGATGCAGACCAGAGCACTTAAGGTTGTACACTTAATGCCTTCACTGTTTGTGTCTTATGCCTCCCTAATACACTGATAAACTTTTTAAAAGGATGGGCCTTCCCAGACAGAGCTATACTGATACTTTGAATGAGAACTGTTTTCTGGAGACCTTAGTTAACTTACTAAGGCCATTACTGAATGGCCCTAAAAAAAAAAATACCAAATGCAGAAAGAGCTTCTCTGGCCCCACAGTGTAGATCCAGGATTGACTGGTCTTCTTAAAAGGATGTCCCCAGGAGAGAAGGGCAAGCAGTAGAAGACATCAATCAGAGAGAGAGTAGTCTGCTCTACTCACTTGACTGGACCCACTTGCTGAGGTCAGGCGGAAGGAAAGGGGCCCCCCACCACCCATCTCCCAGACAGAGCCAATGAGGACCTCTTGGGCCCTGATGGGCACAGCACAGGGGCACTCGCTGCACCTACCGAGCTGCAGGGCACCCAGCTCATCATCCACCTTGTCAGACGTCAGCAACTGATTTTTCCTGGAAAATAGAAAATATCAATGTACCAGAGGAGACTGACAGAGAAATGCAAACGGCAGAGAAGACTGTTAAGAGCGATGGACAGGCATTCAGGAGACAGGTCTCTCTAGTCTTGGCCTCGCCTCTGTGTGCCTTGAATACTCCCCCTCTCTCAGCCATAGGTTCCACATGGGATGGGACCAAATAGCTCCCATGATGCTTGTCGATTCTGTGTTCTCACAAAGAGACTCATACACCAGCCAATACAGGATGGTCAGCTCTGTAGGTTGGTATTTGCCAAGCACTGCAGATAGGCTATCTCGCCAATTTCACTGCAATACTTTTGGGAAACATACACACGCACAAACAAATCAAGTTCTTGTCATCATTGCCCAGAATCTGTTCATCTCATCTCCATGTTTTTTTTGTTTGTTTGTTTCCTCTCTCCTAGCTTTCTGGTAAAGCCATCAGCAGCTATTTATAAGAAACCTCTGAAATGCACCAAGGTGTTTAAAGGAACCCTCCTGTATCTTCCTGTTACTTAAAACATTGCCATGTGATTCTGATTTGTAAATTCAGGTATGTACACACAGAGCTTTCTTAAAAGGGTGGACCCTTTAGGGGAGCATTTTCTAAAGCTCCCTTTAGATTTTTCTGTTCTCTAGCATGCATCGATCTGAACTAAAGTAAAATCATTTCTAAACAGAAGGTATTAAAAATAACAATATTACTTCACTCTCTGAAAATTCATTTACTATGTTAAAAAATGACAGCTCTTTTGAGCGTGGCATTGAAATATATTTTCCTCCAACATCCTTGCAGGGTAAGATATGATTGAAGTAACAATCGTAATCTTGCCCTGGTGTACTCTATTGAATTGGTTTCCTCCTGAAGATGTATGAAGGGGCGTGAATGGAAGACCTCAGAGGACACACAGTACCAAATCCCTGAGTACACACTTCTTCAGACTCCGGGTTTCTTTCACTGGCGCTAGAACATAGAACTCCCTCACCCCTCCTCCCAGGCAGCCCTCATCCTCCTGTGTCCTCCTGGACTCAGTCAAGTCATTTGCCTTACTTCAAAACCACAAAACCCCTCTGCCCAACACCACCAGGATTCTACAGGCATTCTTGTGGGGACTGGTGGAAGAATGAGCTGGAAAGAGGAGTTAAGGCATAGAGGGGTGGTTAGAGGGGTGTGGAAGGGGCAATCAACACTGAGGTTGTGTCAGAGCACCCCCACCCATGAAGAACTGCACTTTCATCAGGAGCCTCTTCCAGCCACACTCCTCCCACCTCCGCCTGCTCTGCAACAAAGGGCTGAGGACCTGAGTTCTACCCTGCCTATCCCATCTGTCACTGCTTCATCTGGAGATGAAGGCAAGGCATCCTCCCCTTGCTGTGCTTCAGTGTCCCTTTCTGAAAATCAAGGACCAAGGCATTGGTACTAAGCCTCTAAAATCCCCCTTGAATGATTTCAAGCAGGGAACAGCAGCAGCAAAGATACCTCTCCAACATCCTGCATTCAATAACATCTCTCTTGAACCCCCACCTCTGCTCTCTGCCTCTTCATCTCTCACCTAGATTATTTTAATAGGCTCCTAACTGGTTTCCTGACCCTTAGTGTCACCCACCCTTGTTGGCCCCCAACATTTTCACATGGCTGCCAAAGTCATCTTCCTAGAAAGCAAATCTGACCACGACACTGAAGCCTGGCTCAAATTCTTCTAAGAGTCCCCATCATCACCATCAATAATAACAATAATCACATGTATTAAAATAACAGCAAGAATACCAATACATTCCTAAAGGCTCCTTTGACTGCTCCACACACTGTGCTAAATGCTTTGCAAGCCTCAAAAGTCATATACTTCTCAGAAAAGCTTTATGAAGCACTTATTTCACTCAGTCTCAAAGACATTTAGTAATTTTCCTAGGGTTACACAGCAAGTAAGTGGCAGCACAGGAATTTAAACCCAGGCAGTAACTCCAAAGACAATGGCAATAACTACATTTACTGCTTCCTTATAAAAATAAAATCCAGGCCCATTAGTGTATCCTGCAAGGCTCTCCATGACCCGGCCACCTACTGCCCAGCCTCATCTCACTCTGGGCCATCACATTCCACCTGCATTTCCTCCATGCTGAACGTCTCAGCTCATGCCTCTATATCTTTTCATAAGCTGCTCATTCCATCTAGAATACTCTGGCAAACAAACTTACACTAATCCTCTAAAGCCCAAGTGGAACATCAGCTTCTTCTCAACTCCAAAGAACACATTCATTCATTTATTCACTCACTCACCCAGCATATGTGAGGCTATCTGGCAGGCCTATCTATCTCACTGCCCAGAAGAAACACATTACACAGATACGTAAAATGAACAGACATTAAATGCAATGTCGCGTGGTGTGGTAGGCTGAATAACGGCCCTCAATTATATCCACATCCTAATCCCTGGAACTTCCTTGTGAATGTTACTTTACATGACAAAAGGGATTCTGCAAATGAGAATAGGCGAAGGATCTTTAGATGAGGAAATTATCCTACATTACCCAAACGGGACCAATGTAATTACAAGGATCCTTATCATAAAGAGGTAAAGGGAGATTTGACATAGAAGAAGAGAAGGCGATGTGAACATGGAAACAGAGATTGGAGTGATCTGCTTTGCAGACAGGAAGGAGCTACAAGCCAAGGAATCCAGGTGCGTACTAGAAGGTGAAAAGGGCAAGGAAACAAATTCTCCCCTGGATCCTCAAGAAACAACCAGCCCTGCCAACACCTTGACTCTAGCCCAGTGGAACTTCAGCCCTCCGGAACTATGAGATAATAAATTCATGTTGTTTGAGGCCACTTAGTTTGTGGTAATTTGTTATGGCAGCGATAGTAAACTAATACACGTGGTAAGAGTTACAAGCAAGGAAGAAGAAAGGACTGCAGGATTATCTTGGTCTCCTCTGGATCTCGGGTGTCCAGCATGTAGCCAGTGCTCCATAAATGGGTGCTCAGTGCCAGACGATTCTCACAGAAGCCAGGTGGCTTACACAAGGTCACATGACTTAGAAGTGCCAGAGTCAGGATTCAAACCCAGGCTGCTGGTTTCAAATGCTCTACTCTGCTCTTGCCTCGATTGTCCACATCCTTCCCCTGCTCAGAAACTTCCATGGTTTCCTGCAGACTACAGGACAAGGGCCAAATCTCTCAAATGGTTCCCTTGGCTCCTGAAGGTAGGCAGGTGGCCATGAGCCCGCTGAGATGGTGGGAATCATGTTACCACTGGGTAGGGTACAGCTTGGCCTCTCTCTCTGGTCATAGGACTTCCACCCAGAGGGCCATCCATCAGCTACAAGAGCCCAGCTCAGATGCTTTGTGCCGGGTTCCCATAGATCTCATCACCAGAGACTTCAATTATGCTTCTATGTAGAGAATGTGCTTATTGTTCCTTTCATGTCTCTTTGTGGCATAAGCTTTACAAAGTTTAAAAGGTCAGTTTAAAAACATGTTCTTCCCTTTGAGTGAAACTATTCTGAACAACAATGACAAAAAGATAAATCAAGGGATTCAAAACACTTCTTCAAAGTGTGATTGTTCAGATAACCCAGAGACATGTGTCAAAGTATGCAACTAATAAATCCATGGGGGCCAACTGGCAAACTCCACTCGCCCCTCTGCTGAGGCCTCCACCTCCCACCACAGCTCTTCTCATGCCCCGCCTGCCCCCTGCCCGGGAGAGGCACGAGCCAGGTCGCTGCTGGTGTTCTGGGCTCCAAGGGACCAGGACTCAATCTCTGAATAACTGAATCCTTGGCTTAGTGAAAAGAGTCACTCTCACATAATAACAGAGAAGAAGCCAGGTGTGGTGGCTCATGCCTATAGTCCCAGCATTCTGGGAGGTGGAGGCGGAGGCAGGAGGATCACTTGAGGCCAGCCTGGGCAACACATCAAGACCCTCTACAAAAAATAAAAAAATTAGTTGAGCGTGGTGTCACGCACCTGTAGTCCCAGCTACTTGGGAGGCTGAAGTGGGAGGATTGCCGGAGCCCAGGAGTTTAAGGTTGTAATAAGCTATGATCATGCAAGCCGCTACCTCTAAAAAATAAAAATAAATAACACACAAAAAAAAAAAAAACTGAGAAGAGGAGATGCTTACTCCTCTGTGTTTGTTACTAGATTCTTGGCTAAATTAGTTATGGGTTCTAAAAGAAAGGCATCTCATGAAAATAAAGATACTGATCACTTCCTGCTATGGTTTGAATATCTGGCCCCTCTAAAACTCATGTTGAAATTAAATCCCCAATGTGGCAGTATTGAGAGGTGGGGCATTCAGGAGATGATTGGGTCATGAGTGCTTTGCTCTCATGAATGGATTCATGGGTTCATAAATTAACAAGTTGTTATGGGAGTGGGATTGGTGGTTTTCTAAGAAGAGGAAGACAGACCTGAATTGGCACACTCAGCCTCCCCATCGTGTGATTCCTTGAGCTACCTCAGCACTCTGCAGAGGGCCCCCACCAGCAAGAAGGCCCTCACTAGATGTGACCTCCCATCCTCAGACTTTCCAACCTCCAGAATTGTGGGACACAAATTTTGTTTCCTTATAAACTACTCAGTTTCAGGTATTCTGTTATATGCTACAGAAAATAGACTAAGACATTTGCTATATATTTGACGAAATATCAGAACCCAGTGTCAATGGAGTTCAAATTGGCCCCATTCATATGGCACAAGAATCTAGAATACAAGAAATTAACATAAATTTTTCGGAAGTCAGTGATACCCCAGCACACCTAACCAAAGTAATGTAAAATAATCTGACAGAGCACTTCTACAAACCAGTTCATTCAAGATTCCCTGAAAGAGAGAGGTTTTTTGTTTTTTTATTTGTTTTGTAAGTCCTACTAAAATATGCTTAAAATAAAAAACTCTTAAGCACATGAGAAACGATGTACCATGAGTGAAAGCCAACAGACACAGCAAATAGGACTCCCAAAGACTCAAGATGGAGCAACAATCTTAGAGAGGCTGTACATTAGAAAGATTAGAGAAACTTTTTAAAAACAGGAATGGAAATCATAAGAAAAGAGCTAGACATTATGAAAAAAAAAAAGAATGGGCAGCTCTGAAGAGTAAATGTAGTCATTGAATGAAATAATGGGCATATAACAATGGTGATAGATAATATATTAAATATTGAAAAAAAATTCATGAATCTGCTACTGAAAGAGGAAGGAATAAAGGACAAGAAGGAAGAAGCTGCGGGGAGTGCAAGGAAAAGAGAGAGAAGATGGGCAAGCTCTTCTCTACAGAATACCATCAATGAATGTAGAAGGAATTATAAAATTAGAAAATCATCATTTTATACACTCCAATTTAATCATTTATATGGGAAAGGGTCATCAGTAGATGCCAATACAACTGGATGGAAGGTTTTTGAGGAACAGGGTATTCATATGGTCTGAAAGTTTCAGATTACTTATTAATTGCCAAAAGGAAAGTTATCTTTACAATGATAGAGAGAGTGACATATACCACCTTAACCGAGTGATCCAAATTAGCATCATCAAAATAAAACAAGCTGGCATTAATGTGGTCCTGATGTGATGTAACAGGAAATACACAACATCACTTCTGTATTGTCCTTCCCAAAAAAAAAAATGCTTAATATAAACCTAATAATGAAACAAGACAACAAATCTAGAATATGGGTGTTCTTAGGAAAACAAGCCCATTCTCTTCATGAAAAACTAAAACTGAGGTTAAAATAGACTAGAGGCTCAGTGCAGTGGCTAACACCTGTAATCCCAACACTTTGGGAGGCCAAGGTGGGCAGACTGCTCGAGCCCAGAAGTTGGACAACAGTCTGGGCAAAATAGTGATACCCCATCTCTGCAAAAATAAAAAATAAAAAATTAGCCAAGTGTGGTGGTGCATGCCTGTAGTCCTAGCTGCTGGGGAGGCTTGAGGTAGGAGGACCACTTGAGCCTGGGAAGCCAAGACTGCAGTGAGCTGTGATCGATCACGCCATTGCACTCTAGCCTAGGCAAGAGTGAAACCTTGTCTGAAATAAATAAATAAATAAATAAATAAATATTAGACAGGCACGTCAACCAAGACAATGGGCAAACCTTGAATGGATCCTGGATTGAAAAAAAAAATAAAGCCTAAAAGAGAGATGTGATTATGGGCTACATGTCAGATAATTTTATTGAATCAATATGAAATTTATTGGGCCAGGTACACTGGTTCATACCTGTAATCCCAACACTTTAGGAGGCTGAGGCAGGTGGATCACTTGAGCCCAGGAGTTTGAGATCAGCCTGGGCAACATGGCAAAACCCTGTCTCTTCTAAAAATACAAAAATTAGCCAGGCTTGGTGGTATGAGCCTGTGGTTCCATCTACAGGACTATGGGAGGATCCCTTGAATCTGGGAGATGGGAGGTGACAGTGAGCCAAGATCACACCACTGCACTCCAGTCTGGGTGTGAGAGCAGCAAGATGAGAAGATGAGAGAGAGAGAGAGAAAGAGAGAGAGAGAGAGAGAAAGAGAGAGAGAGGAAAGGAAGGAAAGGAAAGGAAAGGAAAGGAAAGGAAAGGAAAGGAAAGGAAAGGAAAGGAAAGGAAAGGAAAGGAAAGGAAAGGAAAGGAAGGCAGGCAGGCAGGCAGGCAGGCAGGAAGAAAGAAAGAAAGAAATGTTGTGGGTACTGTGGTCATGGAGGAAAATGTTCTTGCCCTTAAGAGATGCATGCTGAAATATTTACAAGTGAAATGCCAGGATATCTGTATTTTCCTTTCGAATGAATCATCAGAAAAATACGTGTATATATAAATACATATAATATATATTGGGGAGGAGATGAGAGAAAGAAAGAGAAAGAACAAATGTGACAAAATTGTATCAATTGCTGAATTTAGGTGAAAAGTCTACAGATACTCATTGTACTCTTCTTTCAAGCTTTTTGCAGGTTTGAACATCTTTAAAGTTTGGAAAAAATCTTTTGGTAAACAAACAGTAGATTAGATACAGTGAAGGCATCATTAAGTACTAAGAGCTATCAGATGACATTACTCAGACTATCACCAATCAGTAGAGAGATAAAATGCATGAAGGAGCAGAGACATGGAGGAAAAACTTCTAAAGTCCAACCTACATATAAAAGAAGCTCCAGAAGGAAAGAATAATGAGAATTTAGGAAGGGAAATACCTGAAAAGGTAATTACTATGACCTTTCCAGACATGCATGCTCACAGAAACATGAGATTCAAACGGACATGTGAAAATAAATGCACACCTAGACATGTCATTTTAAAACTACCGGAATACCAAAGACAATGAGAAAAATCTTAGAGAAAAGGCATATTACCTATAAACAGTTACAGCAGACTTCTCAATAGCAATGACAAGGGCATAAGACAATAAAATAACATCTTCAAAGCTGAAAGAAAATAACTGTCAGCTTTGAAATTCCCAACTAAAACATCATTAAAAGTAAGAAAAAAATGAAGACATTTTCAGACAAGGATTAAAACAGTTAACTATCACAGACCTCCACTGAATGAATGATTAAGGACTCATATCAGGAATAAAAGAAATCAGTAAGCATTTAGATAAACCTAAATGAGAACTGGCAATAAAAACAATTAAAATAATAACAATAGCAACTAACTTAAGAGTAGTTAAAAACAACGTGAAACTAAAACACCGGACATAATAAACAGGAGCATGGGAATGGGAAACGATCATCAGAGTTAAAGCTTCCCAAAATCTCACACTTTTTTGAGGGGGTAGAGGGATTGATTAAAGTCAATTAAGATTAAAAATTTAGAAGTAACCGCTAGAACAATAAAAACATAATGTATAATTTCTAAATGTGAAAAGAGTAGAAAAAAATACATTTCAGTTAATTCACAAGTAAGTGCCACTGTGAAAAACAGTCTGGGAGTTCCCCGAAAAGTTAAAAATAGAATTATTCTGCAATTCCATTTTTCAGTATACACCCCCAAAGAACTGAAAACAGGGACTCAAACAAATACATGTGCATAAACGTTCACAGCAGCACTATTTACAATAACCAAAATGGGGAGACAACCCAAATGTCAATCAACAAATGAGTAAATAAACAAAATGTTATATATCTATATAATGGAATATTATTCTGCCATCAAAAGGAATGAGGTATGGATACATGCTACAATATGGATGAACCTCAAAAACATTATGTTAAGTGAAAGAAGCCTGACACAAAAGCTTATATGATTCCACTTATGTGAAATATCACAGATTGGTAGTTGCCAGAGACTGGGGGTTAGGGGAGGAATGGAGAAAAAGTGCTTAATGCGTAAGGGATTTTACTTAGAAGAAATGAAAATGTTCTAGAACTAGACAGAGGTGGTGGTTATACAACACTGTGAATGTACTAAATGCCACTGAATTGTTCACTTTCAAACGGTTAATTTAAAAAAATAATGCAAGAAAAGAGGAGAAATGATATAAAGAAAAAGTGTAGCAAAAGGGAAGTATGAAATATAACAGGACAAATAAATTCAAGTAAATCAGCAATTATACTAAAGGCAAAAAAATTAAACTTGTTAGTTAAAAGAGACACAGATTGAATTACTCTTAAAAATTATCTATATGCTGTTTTAAGACACATGATAAAAAAGCTTAACAGTAAAGCATGGCAAAAATATACCACTTGTATACTAGCCATTGAAAAGATGATGTAGCTAAATGCTATCAGATAAAAACAGACTTTGGGATAAAAAGTATTATTAGTGATAAACTTACTTACTAGAGGATAATAAAAGGAAAAATTCAACAGAAAAATGTTTCCATCATGAACCTCTATGCTCCTAACAACACAGCTTCAAAACATATTATCAAAAATTTGACAGAACTACAAGGAGAAACTGTTCAATCCATGAGCATAATAGAAAATTTTAACACATATCTCCCAGCAACTAACAGATCAAGCAGAAAAATAACATTAATAAGAATAAAGAATATTTAAACATTAAAATAACATGTTTGATCCAAAATATTCAACTGTTAAATAATATATTCTTGTCAAGCACAAATTTATAAATATTGACTATACAGCAGTCCACATATATGTCTCAAAAAATTCCAAACTGTGTTTCTGACTACAAAGAAATAAAACAAGAATTCAATAATAAAGAGATAGCTCCTCTACATCCCCCCAAAATAACCCATGCATTAGAAAATTTTAAAGAAATAATGGCAGAAAAGATTTCAAAATGGTTAATGTTAAAAACACAACTTATAAAGTCTTATGGGAGGCAGTTAAAGTAATATGGAGAGGGTAATGTATAGCATAAAGGCACCTATTATTGTGGAACAGTGGAAAGCAAAGAGCTAAGCACCCCCCTGCAAAAGAGAACAACAGAATAGACCAAAAGAGAGTAGAAATGAGGAAAAATCAATGCAAGATGAAAAAGTTAATGAAATAAAAAATAATAAATAGATTCAACAACCCTCAAAACTGATTCTTTTAAAAGATTAATAGAAAGGCAAACCTTTGGTAAGATTGATAAAGAGAAGAGAGTATAAATAATACGAAGAGTGAAAGGGAAGAATAAAACTAAACATTATCAATAGGAGCTTTTCAGTAAGAAGAATATAGTATGAATAAGTTCAAACCAATACATCTGAAAACTGACAGGTGGGACCACTTTCTAGAAAAATCACAAAACTGACTAAAAAATGAACAGAAAATCTGAAACTACCTATAATCATTTTCTTAAATCATTAATTTAAAATTCACCCCCATTTCCAGCCCCAACATACACACACAGAGTTTTACTGATGTGTTCCACCAAATATAAGAAAATCTCCCCAGTTTACATTCCCAAATAGAGTGCACTCGGACCCTGAACCACCCATCCCAGCTGTGAATCTCACTGACACACTAAAAGTCTGTGCAGGAAAGGCAAGTGTCCAGCTTCTCTGGGCTTCAGATTCTTCATCTATTCTTTATTCTTCATCTAATGGGGCTAATAATAGTCTTCCCTCAAAAGATTGTTGTGAGAATTAAATGAGTTAATACATCAAGTACTAGGACTAGCACCTACATACAGAAATTTCTACGTGTTAGTTGAGATAATGATGATTAATGAGGCTACCACAACCTTGATTCTAAAAATCTAATACCTGTAAACATAAAATACAAAAATATAAAATAAAATAGACAACTGTATTAGCCATGAGTTTGAGAGAAATTATGACCAAATAGAAATGCAAGACTATTTTAACAGTAGAAAATCTAATAATGTAATTCAAACCAAGAGATTTAAAAAATATAAAATAATCTAAATAGATGCAGAAAAAGCACTTGATAAAAATAAACATCCATATATGGTTCTTTAAAAATAATTCTTAGCATGCTTAAGAAAGGTTTTATTTGAACCTTAAAGAACATCCTACCTAACGCTGAGGCATTGGAAGCATCCCTGCTAGAGTCAGTAACAAGATAAGGATGTCCAGCATCCCACACATACCCTATATGCTGGTGATATACATACTAGAGGCCATGCAACAAGGCGAGTGAAACTGAAAACCCCAGGACCAGAGTCCAGGTTTCCTGACTACAAATTCAGCACTCCTACCACTCCCCAACGTGAAACAGAACATCATTGTGCAATGAACAAGACGGTTAGATTATAATTAAGGAGAGAGTTATTCAGACATGGGCAGACATATAGGAACTGGATGGACACACACATGATAGGTAAGACTGGCATCACCTGTCAACAGATGCATTGCCTCTAGTCTCAACCTCCCTTTTGCTGGAGTTGTCTTTGAGGGGCTATAAGAACCACAACACTTTGGGAACCTGGGCTTCTGCTCTTCAGACCCAGCCCCTCCCCACCTGCAAGCACTTCTTGGCCATATATGTACACAGCAAACACTGGAGGTGCCCATCAGGGACAGCGGTGCTGCACTCCTTCCTGGCTTTTCCATCAGTGACTCTGCATAGCCCCTATCACTTCAACAGCTCTGGTGAATGACTGAACTGCTGGAGAAGCAGTAAGCTTTTGTGAGTCAGATCCCTGAGGGCAAGTTGATATAAAAAGACTTTTTTAAAAAAGTTTTTTTAAATGTAGAATGCAAAAAAAAAAAAAAAAAAGACAAACCCAAGTTCTCCATGGAAGAAAAGTTTTTTCCTTTCACTTTCCTGCTCTCCTTTTTTCTTTGGTTTCCTGTAGCACCTTAGCCAAGCTCCTCTAGGTATAGGTGGAGTACAGAATTGTGGTTAGAGCTGGATGGCACTCAGACGCCACCTGGCATGACCTTTGGTGTTACAGACAAGGAAACCAAGGTCCAAGGAGAGGATGGGAATTCTTCAGTGGCTTCACCTCCTGGGAGCTCAGCGGGACTCTGAGCCTCTGGAGGGGCTTCCTCCACCTCCCTTGGCCACTGGATATTCACAGGCGTTTTTCAAATTAAGCCATAAAGAACATGAGGTCTCACAAAGGGTTGGGTTATCGAGAAGTCATCGCTGCACTAACCATCACAATGTGTAGCAACTTTAACAGATCTTAAGTTTATACTCGGCAGTTGCCAGTTCTCAAACGGTTGACCTACAACATATAAAAGGAATATTTTTTTCTCTCTGTCTTTTCTTTCCTCTTAAGGATGTGGAAAACCTGACTAGAATTGCTGGTCTGACATTTCCTGTGAGAAAAGCTCTCTGCTTGGAATCCTGTGAAAACAATCTGCCTTAACAATTCAACTCAAATAAATTATCTTCCTGAAACCAGTGAAACCCTTAATTGGGAACTGGGCTGCATACCCAAGTCTCTCTCATCTGGGTCCATGATGACAAAGGTGGACAAAGATAGGGATCGCCCAGTGAGGACAGATTTGGGAGGCGGAGCGAGGCGGGGGTGGGGGGCGCGGGTAGGAGGGAGGGAGAAATGGATGGCCCCACATCCTCCTGGAAAAGCCATCGGGCCCAGGCTGTTTGGCTGGAGCGAACACATGCTGTACTCCAGCCTCCTAAGCCATTGTTCTGTTGGGGTGATGGTTTCTCAGCTTAACTCTCTTTCTGTACGTGTCCCTCCCAACAGTCCTTGGCACATGTCCTTGACAAGAAGTATGCAGAGCCAGAGCAAGATCTGAAATCAGTTCCAACATTTCTCCTTCCTGTATCTCTGTTCCTTGAGTCAGGCTGGATTCTGGAACATTCCAGGAATGGAGAAGAAATTTACCACAGTCTCAGACTCAGAAGTTTTCTTCAAGGGCATACAGTTTGCAAAACAAAACTGTACAAAAATGTGACCTTCCCTCCTATTATTTCCCTATTCTTCCAATTTCTCATACAAGACCCTGGCACGCAATTGAATTGGTATTCAACGGATGCTCCCTCTGGAAGCTGAGGAGTACTCAGAGATCACCTAGACATAGCTCATCCAGCTGGAAGGGGTGAAAAGGCTAATCCAGACCATCTAATCTAATCCTGCAGCCCTGCTGGAGGTGGGAGTCGAGGACAGAGCTTTCTCAGGGCCCCTGGTTAGTAGGCAGAAATAGAGTTTTAGGCTCCTGACTCTCATCTTGGTTTATTTTAATCTATCCCATGCTGGATATTTGAGGCACCACTTTCATTTTCTTAAGACCCAAAAATGCATTAGGACAGATTGCTCTTCCCTTGGGGAGACACATACCAGCAGGACTTTGTGGCCCTCCCAGTTCATACCTCCCTGCCCTTCTCTCAGGCTGAAGTTTCCTGGGCACAGCTGAAGTCAGCTCTAAAAGGTGACTGGTACAAGAGTCAGGAGTTGCTCAACAGGCAGTGAAAGGGTGGGTAGACATGATGTTACCCCAGGGAGAGAAAAATATCTTCTTGAAGGAAAAGTGATCTCTATGAAGCATGTCTCTGGAACACACTCAAATTCACTGAATAACCAGTCTGGCCTGGGGTATGCAGTTCTCCAAGCAAAATGTTGCTAGCCTATGATCTCCCTTCATCTTGGTCTCACCTCCACCCCCCTGCACACTAGCCCGGGGATGCTGGACTTGACCAAGCCCACCCATCACGAGATGCTGGATGAGCCCAGTGACCAGGGCCAGTGCCGGAGATGTGATGGGGTGCCTGGCATGAGGTGTCCCAGGTGTAAGTGGGCCGCAGGCTGCACACCTGGTGGGCAGGGCCACTAAGGCTGCCTCTGATTAGGGCTCCCTGGCAGCCCAGCCTCCCTCCCCAGAGGTCCCTGGGGCTGCCTCCCAAGGATGGTGTGAGAGCCCAGGATGGAAAGGACTGCCTCTAGAGCCTTGGCCTTGTCCCAGGGAGGTCTAAAGTCATCCTTGGCATGACAAAAGGAAGGTTCTGACAGGCTGCCTGAAGGAGTTGCTGCCAGTTTCCACAGTGGATTGAAAAGCTGTGTGGAGATGTTTACTTAGCTGCTAGGAGAAGCCACTCTGGGGCACCAATCCTGCCCAAGACTGTCCTAACAAAGGCCAACCAACGTGTCAGGGAAGTAAGCTGCACCAAGAGATGCTGAGTCCCACAAAACACTAAACCCACTTAGGCTCTGTTTGGTTAAATATGTCAAAACATGGCTTAAAACAACTTCTAGGATGAAGCATTTTCCCTTCAAACTTATAAGGCATTCCCCTACATAAGCATTTATATAAGAGCTGTGAGCCGCATGTTCGAAACAGCTCTGACTGGGTCCAAGGTTGACCTCATAGCCATTTGAAAAGAAAGAAATTTGGGTTCATTTACTTTTAGAAAGGTGAAGAGGCTTACCTTTAAATAACACTTATTTTTGGAGCTCATGCCTTTCTCCAAGTGACCTTGGGCAAATATTCACCTTCCCTAGGCTTTGGTTTACCTTTTCTGTGACCTTGTAAGGGCGCTAAATGTTCTATAGCTTTGCCCTTCAATAATAATTGCTCATCTAAGCAGCAACTTCTACTTTTCCTAGCACTTGCTAAGCACGTTTTAAAATTTAATTCTCACAGAAGTCCTGTGTAGAAAGCAGCATAAGAACTTCTTAGCCCTATTTTTTTACAAATGAAGACACTGAGGCTTGGAAAATTATCAACTGTCCAAGACACACAGGTCGGTGGTGACATGAGAAAAATAAAAAACAATGCAGCGAAATATTTTGCAAAGCTTAATTTGTTCATTTTAAAGGTTGACATAATCTTGAAATAAGATTATGTCTACCTCAACTTGTGAAATTTTATGAAATCGTTTTAATGTCCTTACTTGGCCAGAAAAAAATAATAATAATAACAACCCAAAGAGCATTTGATTTACCATGAAGCTAATGAAGCTTAAGCTTCAGGGACTTTTCTTTCTAAGAGGCCTTAGAAATGTGTGTTCACACAGTCTTGTCTTTTTGGAAAATTTGTGAAAATTAAATACTTTCATATTCTTTCTCTTAAAAAGGTCACTCAGATTGTGTAAGTTTCAGGCCCACAATGTCTGACTCTGCCTCTGAACCTGAGGCTGGTCCTCCAGTATTTTTTTAAATAATTTATTTTACTGACTGCACCAAATGGATGACCCAAAGGTCTCCTTGGGCACAGAGACTGTGATTCTCTGTCCTCCCCTGGTTTGGCTAGAGCAAGATCAAGTCAAGACTGTTTCCTAGAGCTATGCTTCCTTCCACCCCACACTGCCCCATCATGAAAAAAGAACCTCCAGGAAATTTTGACCTTCTCCCAAAGCACAGAGAAATGACTGTTTTCTGGGCATTTTTAGAAGAAGGAGAAAGAAACACATTGCTTTAAACCCAAGTTAGCTTTGCAAATTTTGAGCATTACACCACTCATACACATAAAACCAGAGAGCTGTGGAATTTCCATGAGGAAGCCAGCCCCAATTCAGACAAGTACTACCCTGGGCTAAAATTAGCTGTGTCCCTGAGCCGGCCTGCCAGCCCCCTGTGCCTCTCCTGACAGTCAGTCATCTTCCGTGGAAATGGGCTGTGAGGGTCCTTGGGTAGCAAACCATGGGTCCCATTCCTCCCTGCCCCCATTCTGGGGTTACTGCCTCCTGCCTCTGCTGAGGTTCCTCAGCTATTCGGCACAGGTGGCTGTGAGTGGAAAGCCCAGCAGGTGAGGGCATTCACTGAGCGGCTGGATGTGGCTGAGAATCCAGCCACTCAAGGGTGGAAAGTCTGTACCCCACAGCGCGGGAGCACAAGGCCCGCCTCACACAGAATTCAGGACCTGGGGATTGAACACTTTGACACAGGGCAAGTTTCCCTCCCAGATCCTTAAAAGGTAACAATAATGCACATGAGTTTGTAGAAGTAGAAAAGAAAAAATCAAAGCAGCACAATCCCTTTTCTCCTTACAATGAAACTTCCACAGAGGCGGAATGAAGCCCTCTGGCAGGGCTCTGGTTCTCTGGTTTTTAACGATCTGAATCCAACGCAGGCATGAGGCTGAAAGTACCCCCTCCAAAATCCCGAGTCCTTGGTTCTCCAAGCTGCACTCTCCCACCATCGTCTTCCTCCCCAGTGGGACAGATGTGCAGGGACCTACAGACGGCAGCCCCTTCCGGATGGTGTGGGCGAGAAATGGCCGCAGCAAGCCAGACACACCAGGAAGAGCTCTGACCAAAGGTATCTGGAGCTTTTTCCAGAACAAATGGAAAACCATCGGAAGCAGCTGGACCCATTCTGGGCAGTCTACTGTTGGAAATGTCATGTTGAGCCTCACGGTGGGAGTGGAATCAAAGGTCCAGAAGTTTTGAGAAAACAACCAGAAAGCTGGGTGAGGATTCCAGCCCTTACTGGTTAGAGGGCGTAAGATAGGTCTGGAAAAGGAGGGTGGGAACCAGCTTCCCAGGGCCCAGCAGACCTACATGAAAATCCTGTTTTCTATGCACCTGGAAAACATGTGCGAGCTGTTGTTTCTGTAACCACTGATTCCTTGGAGTGCAAGAACTTGCGGATGCCCATGTAACAAGAAATTCATCAGCGTGTCTTGGGATAGCCTTGGGTTTTATACCATCACCTCACCCAGATTCCAGCACTGAATAACAAACCTGGTTACACTTCTTTATGATCATTACTCAGAGATAAGAGATAGATCCCATTAATGATTCATTTTTCCTATCTAGTCCACGTGGTTTTTTATTCTTTTTTTTTTTTGAAAAATGTTAGACTAACAGGAAAACTGAATGAAAAATAAAACACACACCAGCATATACTCTTCACTTATAGTGACAAATTGTTAACATTTGCCTTACTTGTTTTCTCCCTCTCTCTATGCATACATACATACACACCCACAAACACACACACATTATTTTTCTTTTTGCTGAACGATTTGAAAGCCAGTTGTGGACATCATGACACACCATCCCTAAATATTTCAGCCTGCATCTCCTTAGAATAAGGACGCTCTCCTGCCAAATTCGTATGGAGTTTGTTTGTATGACAACACTGTTTAAAACCAGGATCCTTGTCTAAGTTCTCCCAGATCTTTGCATCTGGTGCACGTGCCCTTTTGTAGTTATTTTCTTTAAAAAGAATAATAATAAATCAGTAGTAATGTCTTTATTAAATATTAAATGAACCTGTAGCAAGACAAGCCACAGACAAAACCCCTCAGGCACCAAGTTAAAGAAGGAAGGGCTTTATTTGGCCGGGAGCTTCGGCAAGAATCACGTCTCCAACAACCGAGCTCCCAGCATGAGCAATTCCTGTCCCTTTTAAGGGCTCACAAGTCTAAGGGGGTCCGCGTGAGAGGGTCGTGATTAAGCAAGCAGGGTGATCGACGGAACAAGCAGGGGGTATGTGACTGGGAGCTGCATGCACCAGTAATTAGAACAGAACAGAATAGGACAGGGATTTTCACAGTGCTTTTCGATACAATGTCTAATCTATAGATAACATAACCAATTAGGTCAGGGGTCGATCTTTAACTACCAGGCCCAGGGTGTGGCACTGGGCTGTCTGCTTGTGGATTTCATTTCTGCCTTTTAGTTTTTACTTCTTCTTTCTTTGGAGGCAGAAATTGGGCATAAGACAATATGAGGGGTGGTCTTCTCCCTTATTCCCCCACTTTGAGACTCTCATTCAATAGTGAGAGTTCTCACTTTCATTCTCACTACCCATGTCTTCTTGCAAGACAGATCAGTAGTGATTCATGTAGTACACTTGTGCTGAAGCATTTTGGTGAACTAAGGTAGCAATGAAGCTTTGTATCATTTGAAGAAGTACAGGTAGCAAACAAGGGAGCACTAAGGTTTCTATTACTATATACCTCCTATTATAAGTTTTAAATCTTTTTAGCGCTGGGAACCATTTTCCAAACATGGCCCCAGGATCAGATCCATGCCACACTTGTGTGGGCACATGTGCCAGTTTTGTCATATTTCTAACTATGTCTTCAACTACTTGCCCTTGATCATCTATGTGTAGACAGCAATTAGCAAGGTTAAATTTTTTACAGACCCCTCCTTCAGCTGCTAGCAAGTAGTCGAGAGCCAATCTGTTTTGATAGATGGCATTTCTCATCTGAGTTTCTTGCTGGGCCAGAATAGTCAAGGCTCTGCCGGTCTTATTAGTGATTATTTCTAAGATAGCTTGTAACCGTATGATTCGGTTGAGCATGTAAATGGGGGTCGGGTATCCCCATGAGCCGTCTTGTGCCCAAGTACCAGGCCCATAACATTGTATGATTCTCTCAGGGGGCCATTTATCATCTTTTTAATTTTTTATAGCTATGCTTCTCTTTTTGCAGGAAGCACAGACAGGGAAGCCCAGGAGTTCACCTGTCTTTATGGGCAGTAGGAAGAAAGATGATTTAATAGTGCCAATAACACAACTACCTGCCCACTGGTCGGGTAATTTGGTGTAAGCTCTATGCCCACGTATCGAGTATAATCCAGTGGGGGCTGTCCAGTCCCAGTGGGACTCCGGGTGAGTTCACACAGTTTGCATCTTTGGTAATTTACTAAATGGATTTTTCTTAGTGTGGTTTGAACTCCACTAGGTGGCTGTTTTTGTAGTATTATTACACAGTTTTTGCCCAAAGCAGCTGAGTCTTCCCACAGGAAGGGTGAAGTCCTTCCACACTCTTGCTATACAGTATTTTCTAATGATTGAGGCTTTTAGGACCCAGAAGTTATCAGGGTGATTCTTTTGAGCCAGGAATTCATCAGGAACTGGGTGTGTAGGTACTAATTCTCGGGCTTCCCATGGCCATTGATCTCCCATTACAGTTCCTCCACATACATAACACAAAGTAACATTGAGAGACTGGGCTACATGCTCAGCTAATTGCAAAAACAAATTTCTTGTTTTTCCTGGAATTTCTGGTACTGGCACATTCAGTTTATCACAGAAGGTTTGAAATACTGGCTCAGGAGAGAGTTTATAAACTTCTCCTCAAACCACGATATTTACTCGAGGATCCAGTCCAGCCCCATTGATTCCTAGGGTTACATGCTCCCCTTTTCTCCAGCGAGGATCAAGGGGGTTGGTTATTACTAGTTTTAAGGGGTTACACTGACACTGGTATAGGAAGGGCCACTTTTCCCTTTCTGAAGGTGGACAGGATCCTTTTTATTCTTTATCTAAGTAGCCTAAATGACACAAGACCAGTATTCACATTCATTTCCACACAGTTCTAATTCATGACAAATGTACTTATTTTCTGCCATATAGCCTCTTTCCTAATTAAGAGAACCATATCCTATTTCTAACTTATTACTATTAATGACAGCACAGGCATCAAACTTCAAGGTGACTTGTCTGGGCACCCCTTTTTCTTTTGTTTTGGCTAACACTTTACTCGTATTGTTTATAAGCCCCCACCAGTCCTCAGTCCTTAATCTTACTTCAAACACTGTGGTCATGGGAGGCTCAGATGGGTCGTAGTACACATCAGGTCAGTCATTTCCTGGGCTACATACCTTGCATAGAATAGCATTATATAAACAAGTTTTTTTTAGAGTCCCAGTACACTTATAATAATCATAAAATAATGGGACTGTAGCAACTTTTTGTCCTACCTCAGTGACCTGATGTATACACTAGGAACAGTCTTCAGTCTGAGGAAGGCCAGTTAAAGTCTTTAGCGTACAAGTCCAAATTTTAAGGAAAATGAGTCTCACAATGAGTTTTCTCATGCTTCTGCCGTGTGGACCAGTCAGCTTCGGGTGTGACTGGAGCAGGGCTTGTCATCTTCTTCAGAGTCACTTTGCAGGGGCTGGCGAAGCTGCTCCTGTCCACGTACCACTCACAGTCTGCTGATGTTCAAGGATGATTTCAGAGGTTGGCCCTGCTAGAATAAACTGAGTCCAACACCTCTACACAGTTATGTTCAACTGGCTCTCTGATACCGGGAGCAAGGTGGCAGGGTTTAGGGTGCTGCAAACTTCAGTGGTTATGTGGGGATTTTCACATAGCAAGCTCTGGTACTTGGTTCATCTAGCATTTGTTAACCAATGATGTCCTTTGGTAGTCATTAAAGTTACCACAGCATGGGGGGCCTTTATATTCAGGTTTTGCCCAAGGGTTAGTTTATCTGCTTCTTGTGCTAACAGGGCCGTTGCTGCCAGGGCCCTTAGACATGGGGGCCAGCCTTTGGAAACCCCATCTAGTTGTTTTGAGAGATAGGCCACTGGCCTTGGCCAGGGCCCCACAGTCTGGGTTAAAACTCCAACTGCCATTTTTTCTCTTTCTGACACATAAGGTATAAAGGGTTTTGTCAGGTTAGGTAGCCCCAGGGCTGGGGCCGACAGGAGTTTTTCTTTTAACTCATGAAAATCTCATTGCTGTTGGTTGTAATAGATGTAGTTTATCCAATTTACATCTTTGTTAACTGTCACCCACCAAAATATTGACTCAAATCCTGCAGCTATTTGATTTCAAGTTTTAAATTGATCTGGTATTCCCCGTGGGACTCCAATTGTGTCTAATGGGATGTGAGAGTCAAAAGACCCAAAGGGGCTTCTCTCACTTTACGATGTCTTATTTTTCCTTCCCTGGCTGATGAAATGCCAGGGTGAAAGGGATAGGCAATTGGACTAAAGTACAAGTGCCACTCCAATTATTCGGCAGAGTGCCCAGTAAAGGTCCACCACAATACTACCACACATCCGCTCGGGGATGAACAAGGGCTGACTGATTGATAAGCTCTTGAAAATTTTTAAGCTCACAGCATCCCTTCAGGTCTCCAAGGAATGCTAAGTTTCCTCCCTATCATGAGAGACACGAAGTGAACTTAGTATTGGGAGACGGAGACTGGATGGCCCTCGGGGGCTGACCCGCAGGGTGCTGGACTTTGGGATACAGCAGAGACAGCTTGGCATGACTTATTACTCCAGGCTGTAGAATCCTGGAAAAGAGCTACCACGCAGTCCACGCCTGGTCAACTGAAGGACCACCTTAGTGGAAAGGGGACAATCTGGGCCTCTGGCCTGCCATGTGCACAAGCATAACAATTGCTTTTGTTTAATGTGAGGATGGAATATTTGATTCATTCCAACCAGGCATTTGCATCTCGGTATGCCAAAGTTTGTTTTAAGTCTTTAACTTTTTTTTTTTTTTTTTGGAGACGGAGTCTCGCTCTGTCGCCCAGGCTGGAGTGCTATGGCCGGACCTCAGCTCACTGCAAGCTCCGCCTCCTGGTTCTACGCCATTCTCCTGCCTCAGCCCCCCGCGCAGCTGGGACTACAGGTGCCCGCCACCTCGCCCGGCTAGTTTTTTGTATTTTTTAGTAGAGATGGGGTTTCACTGTGTTAGCCAGGATGGTCTCGATCTCCTGACCTCGTGATCCGCCCGTCTCGGCCTCCCAAAGTGCTGGGATTACAGGCTTGAGCCACCGCGCCCAGCCCTAAGTCTTTAACTTCTATGATCCTCTAATAAAATGAATTATGACTTTGGAAAATTACAAAAACCAGTTGGGACAGTCCATCCTTGCTCTTTAGTGGACCATAGAATGTTGGACCCACTACAGCATAAAAGCTCTACACTGGGGAGCGAGACTCCTGGTTGACACTGGAGTCTTTATTGAAATTTCCCCAGATTAAATAGTCCTAATTTACTAATGCCCAGTCTGAGGAGAGTCAGCAGGGACAGAGGTACTTTTCTGAAGTAGAGGGCTGTCTTTGACTTGGCAAGTCTCCACAGGGTATAACGAGGCAAGCATTAAATGCAATAGTTTGAGGTGAAATCGACTTGGTTATATTAATAACCAGATGGTCAGCAATAGAGCAAGGAAAGAAGAAAGAGTAATAGAACAAATGAAAGTGTTAAATTTTTCTTAGCTTTAGTTTGGTAGGGTTTTCCCCTGGAGCTGTGGCCCACGACTCTGGAGCGGGTGGTGCTTTGACTTGGGTATGATGAGTCCATCCCTTTTCTGTTTTAAGAACAGCAGTCTCAGTGGTTAGCAGCACAAGGCAGGGTCCTTCCTAGGCTGGCTCGAGTTTTTTTCTTTCTACCCTTTGATAAGAAAGTGATCTCCAGGCTGGTGCTGGTTTACTGGAAATTCTAGGGGTGCTACCTGTGCTAAAAGACTTTTAGTTTGGAGGGAAAGGAAAACGGAAGATAAACCAAGTATATAATTTCTAAGAAACTGACTTTTTGTTTCAAATGTGGGGACATCAACAGTGGACTTTATAGTCTTTGGTGCATTCTTACTGAGAAATTTCCTTTGGCACCTATTTTTATTAGTTTTTAGACCAAAGAAAGCCAAACACCATTTTGTATTTAATAATGCGCCTTGTATGATTTTTATACCAGATAAGCTAAATTTCACCTTTATATTCGTGTGCTATTAATATTAAACTTAGTTTTAATAAAACTTTGTATACATATTTATTCAATTTTTAATGTCAGACCATAAGGTAAGATTTTTATAGACTCTTTTTAACCCTTTATAATCTTTGTTAAAGAGCAAGTTAGTGCTTTAAGAAAAACCTGTTGTGTTTTTACTTTAATGTTTAGTTCACAGAAAAACTGGATGATAACCCTTTAACTTTAGCTAATATGCTTACACACATAATTTTTTTTATATAATTAATGTTTTAAAACTTGCTTAAAATTTCAAAACAAATATTTTTAACCTTTTAATGTAGGTAAAAATTTACATTCTTATGCCTCCTTATAATCCTTTTACCAAAGGTATATTTTACTTTCCTTGTACACCTTGCACATAAACTGTTTTTTCTTCAATAGTTTTACATTCAGGAGGCCTACTTTTAAATTATACATTTCTTGTGTAAATTTTTTTATAACATTTTTCTCTTTCACAACTTTAGCAGACAATTCTTTGACACTCCTCAACTTTCTAACTTATTACAAACATTTCTTTCTTTTTTTTTTTTTTTTTTTTTTGAGATGGAGTCTTGCTGTGTCACCCAGGCTGGAGTGCAGTGGTACAATCTCAGCTCACCACAACCTCCGCCTCCCAGGTTCAAGTGATTCTCCTGCCTCAGCCTCCCGAATAGCTGAGACAACAGGTGGGCGCCACCATGACCGGCTAATTTTTGTATTTTTAGTAGAGACGGGGTTTCATTATGTTGGCCAGGCTGGTCTCAAACTTCTGACATTGTGATCCGCCCGCCTCTGCCTCCCCAAGTGCTGGGATTACAGACGTGAGCCACCGTGCCCAGCCTAAACATTTCTTTCTTTAGACAACCACTTAATTTATTTCAGGACAAGAATTTACCATGTAACACTCTTTTTACATAAATTCTATCCCCCCCTTTTCTTTTCTTTCATTTTTTTTTTTTTTTTTGAAGATGATAACCATTCTTTTCCAAAGCGAACTTCCTTTATGTCTGTGGACTAGACTGTCTAAGGCCACAAGATTAGAAGTTACTGTAATAAATGTTACACTGTTAACTTTTAGCAAACTTTACTTTTGTTGAAAACCTTGTAAGTGTGGGATTTTAGTTATCCTTTGCTATTAATAAGACCTTTTTTTGTCCAAATTAACTTAGAATTGGTATAGATGGCTTTTTTTCCCCCCTTCAATTACTTGGGAGGAACCATCCATCACCCTGTCCTGAAGGGAGTTCCCCCTAGGTCTGCTCGGGTCTTTGTATGGTAATTAAGATTTAGATCCCCTGTTAGGAAACCTGCTGGGTTAAGGGAATTTTCAGTGGTTAATGTCAAACAATCCTTTCTTTTTTTTTTTCCCTCCTTAGGATACTTCTGAACTGGTGAGGTGTGTTCACAATGAGGTTTCCTCTAAAAGTTATTTTTTTACTTTTTTCTGTTAGCAAAGCAGTTGCCGCTACAGACTGAATGCATTTGGGCCATCCACGGGTTACTGGGTTAAGGATTTTTGATAGGAAGGCCTCAGTGCTTTCGGGATACGCCCTTGTTTACACTGACAACAAAGTGGTATTAGAGTGTTACAGGATTACAGAGAATACCTTCAATTATCAATTATAGGTTTTAAATTTACCTTGGCTTTTAAAGGAATAGGGTACTGTCAGGCCTCTGAGCCCAAGCTAAGCCATCATATCCCCTGTGACCTGCACGTATACATCCAGACAGCCTGAAGTAACTGAAGAATCACAGAAGAAGTGAAAATGGCCTGTTCCTGCCTTAACTGATGACATTCCACCACAAAAGTGAAAATGGCTGGTCCCTGCCTTAAGTGATGACATTACCTTGTGAAATTCCTTCTCCTGGCTCATCCTGGCTCAGAAGCTCTCCCACTGAGCACCTTGTGACCCCCTATCCCTGCCTGCCAGAGAACAACCCCCCTTTGACTGTAATTTTCCTTTACCTACCCAAATCTTATAAAATGGCCCCACCCCATCTCCCTTCGCTAACTCTCTTTTTGGACTCAGCCCACCTGCACCCAGGTGAGATAAACAGCCTTGTTGCTCACACAAAGCCTGTTTGGTGCTCTCTTCACATGTACGCGAGCGAAAGGTACACTGGGGTTTTTTTTTCTTTTTGTTTCTTTTTTTTTTTTTGAGACAGAGTCTCGCTCTGTCGCCCAGGCTGGAGTGCAGTGGCACAATCTCGGCTCACTGCAAGCTCCACCTCCTGGGTTCACGCCATTCTCCTGCCTCAGCCTCCCGAGTAGCTGGGACTACAGGTGTCAGCCACCACACCCAGCTAATTTTTTTGTTTTGTTTTGTTTTTTTAATACAGACGGAGTTTCACCATGTTAGCCAGGATGGTCTTGATCTCCTGACCTCGTGATCTACCCCCCTTGGCCTCCCAAAGTTCTGGGATTACAAGCGTGAGCCACCACGCCCAGCCTTTTTTTTTTCTTAACGACTTGTATATCTCTCTTTCTTTTTATTTTATTTTATTTTATTTTATTTTATTTTATTTATTTTTTTTTGAGACGGAGTCTCACTCTGTCGCCCAGGCTGGAGTGCAGTGGCCGGATCTCAGCTCATTGCAAGCTCCGCCTCCCGGGTTCATGCCATTCTCCTGCCTCAGCCTCCCGAGTAGCTGAGACTACAGATGCCCACCACCTCACCCGGCTAGTTTTTTGTATTTTTTAGTAGAGACGGGGTTTCACCGTGTTAGCCAGGATGGTCTCGATCTCCTGACCTCGTGATCCGCCCGTCTCGGCCTCCCAAAGTGCTGGGATTACAGGCTTAGGCCACCGCGCCCGGCCATCTTTCTTTCTCTCTTTGATTTTCTGTCTCTTTTTCTCATTTTCCTTTTGCCTCTGTCTCTTTCTCTCTCTCTGCTTCTCTCTTTCTCTCTCTCTCTCTCCTTGACTCCCTCTTTGTCTCTCTGTCTCTTCCTCTTTCTCTCTCTGCTGGTCTTTCCTTGCCTCTGCCAGCCGCTTATGCTGCTGTTGTCTCAACCACTGTGGGGCGGGGGAGGTGGGGAGCTCTAAAACCAGCTGTAACCAAGTGTCTATGTACAGGAACTGGTCTGGGTGCCCTGGCTTACAGGTTACCTTGTGCCATACCTTTGAAACAAGAGACCTATCCAGGCTTCCTTCTGATGGCCAACCCACCTCTAATGCTGGCCACTCTATCTTACACAAAGTTTTAAGTTGTCCTGGTGTCACAGTACTCCATAGTCTCCCTTAAATCCTTTCTTGAAATTTTTCAAAATAGTTCCTAGTGGTGTGGGCTTACTTTGTGCCTGACCCATGCTTCTTCGAGACAAAACACCAAGCTCACACCACACGCACACCACAAAACAAATAACAGGTAAAAAGGGCACACACACACACTTTTACAGTTCACATCAAACCAGAATTAAAACCAAAATCAGAGTATCAAGAAATCCAAGCCAGGTCAAAACCAAAACCAAAGTATCAAGCAATCCAAGTCAAGTCAAAAACAAAAACCAAAGTGCCAATACAGGCACGCCATGGGTGATCAGGCCACGCTTTCACTCAAATGGAGTGGGCAAGTTCCAAAGACTAGTCTTACCAAGTTTCAGATGTCCAGACTTCAAGTGCCCGTTCTTTCCCGGTGTTCAGCCACTGTGTTGATCCTCCACGGCAGCCTGCCACACGCTGCTCTGGTGAGGCGTTCCACCGGGGCAACTGCCTACCCGCTCTCAGGATCCACGTCACTCAAGCTGGCTGGAGTCCCCCACAGGGATGCTCCACAGGGCAGGCCTAACCTGCCTAAGGGGCTGCCTCGACTGTCCGTTAATCACCTAGCTTCCTGGTCAGGGAACCAAGAAATGTAGCAGGACAAGCCACAGACAAAACCCCTCAGACACCGAGTTAAAGAATAAAGGGCTTTATTTGGCCAGGAGCTTCGGCAAGACTCAAGTCTCCAACAACCGAGCTCCCCGAGTGAGTAATTCCTGTCCCTTTAAAGGGCTCACAACTCTAAGGGGGTCCGCATGAGAGAGTCGTGATCAATTGAGCAAGCAGGGAGTACATGACTGGGGGCTGCATGCACCGGCAATTAGAATGGAACAGAACAGGACAGGGATTTTCACAGTGTTTTTCTATACAATGTCTGTAATCTATAGATAACATAACTGATTAGGTCAGGGATCGATCTTTAACTACCAGGCCCAGGGTGTGGCGCCAGGCTGTCTGCTTGTGGATTTCATTTCTGCCTTTTAGTTTTTACTTCTTCTTTCTTTGGAGGCAGAAATTGGGCATAAGCAATATGAGGGGTGGTCTCCTCCCTTAGACTAGACCTCCTTTTGTTTTTGATCTAAAATGGATGCTTTCAACTTCTCTTTTCTTCTTTTAATATACTCCTAGGAGTAAGTTGAATTTTCAAGATATCTGATCTTTCATGTCAAGGCTAGAAAGAGACTTGAGATTTGTTAGGGAGCTGAACAGGGGCAGAGGGAGACCATGGGTGGGAGAATTCTGTGTGTGGATGGGTTTCTTTGGCAGCTCCAGGGGTTGACTCCTAGACACCTGCCAAAATGCCCTTATAAGATCATTTGCCCTCCATATAGCAGCTTCTGGAAAATGGCCACTCAGTGTGCCATTGCTCCATGAGGAAGTGGATATGAAATAATGGATGTGGCTCTCAGCCTTGCCAGTCTCTAATCCTCAGATAGTGGCAAAGTACTTGGTCTTGGTTTCCATCTGGGACTTTTTTAGTTTACATAATTTCCTTTTCTTCTCATTCAAAAGAAATTTTATTTAAAGAAGAAAGGCTAAACAAAGTGACACTGGGACCAAAGGAAGCAACATCGATTATAGAAATGCCACTGTCCTCCCTTAGACTTGCCATGCACCTTGACCCTTCACACAATTGAATGAAATCCTGGGCTCAAGGCAGATGCAGTGACATGGAGGACCACAGCCACATGGGCCTAGGCAAGCGGAGCCAACTGTGCCAGCCCATTGTCCAGGCCTGGCCTGGGAAAACCTTCTGGAAGAGAAGAGGGTAGGAGGACACATCGACCTCACCCTCCAGAGCTTTCAAATGGACCCAACTTCCCCTAGCCTTCAATTAAAAAAGAAGGAAATGCCTCAAGGCAGGCAAATTCATTCAATCCACAAACGTTTCCAAGAGCCTACTATATGCCTGACCCCGGGGGGAAAGACATGCCCAAGGGCACAGGAGGCCTTGGCCATGGCTCTCACAACTAACCTGAACATTTCTCTTTTGACCATCACAATCTTCCATGATCTGACTCCAACCTCACTTTCCATCCTTCTCACAAAATCCCCATCTATCCAGGAATATATCCATCTATTGTTTTTAAATGGGTGTTTTGGCTAACCAAATAGCTGGGGTTGGGGGAAGCTAATATTTATTAAAATAATCATTGTGGGCCAAATATTTTATATATTTTATTTTACTTATTCCTTATGATAATCTTAAAAAAGTTAAAAGGGGCTAAAAAAAAGTTTTTGCCTTTGCCCTGTTAGTATACGGCATAGCTAGGATTTGCACCCAAATCTGTTCAATTCTAAAGCGAGGCCCTTTCAACCTCACCATGCCAAGAGTTACTAAATATGTGAAAGATGGCGAGCCAAGTTTCAAAGTCTCAGAATACAATACAATGCAATGTTTCCCAAATAGGAGATCTCAGTAACTTGACTTAACAAAGCTTTGCTTAATTGGAATAAATTTCAAGTAACTCAACAACTCTGCTGAGTAGAATTGACTCTTTCACTAGAGATTTAAAAGGCACTTCGGGAACTTGTAATGCCCTGGGCCTATAATCACAGACATCAATTATCATTACTGAGCGTAGCAGAAAATGACTGGTATTGTCAGCACTGTCCCCTTCCAGGCCCCACCCAAGCACGTGCACCCTGCCTCCTTGGGCTCTGTGAATGATGAATTTCTTGTCTCTGCTGCTGGTGCAAACATGGTTCGCAAACGTGCGCACATCTCTCTTGTCCTGAGTAAAGGGCCCTGTTCCTTAACCTCCTTCTTTCTTGAGCTGCCACCCTGTCCCTGTGTACCCTTCATCTCTAAACTTCTTTCACAAAGACTCTCCACATGTATCCTCATCTCTTCCCATTCCTCAACACACTGCAGTTGACTTTCTGCCCCCGAGCACTCTGCTCAAGGTGCTCTCTCCAAAGCCACCTGGGAATTGCCATCACCAGGCCTGGTGACCTCCCCACCTCTCCTAAGGGTCTGAAGCTGCAACCTCCTGCCTCCCAGAGACTGGCTCTTCCCTCGCCTTGGGTGGGGCTCTGCTCTGACCACTTTCTTTTCTTGCCCTGCCCCACACCAAGCATGTGGTCTCCACTGCAGGATACTGACCTTGGCAATATCCACCCTCCAAGGAATTCAGCTTTCAGCCCATGCCAGCTCCTCCAAACATTCCCTGGGAGCTGCGTTTCTGCCCCACTCTTGACTGTGGAAACAAAAGCTCCACTGGACATATCCAGAAACAATTCATCTTCTTCCTGACTCAACCAGTACCTCCCCTTCAGGTGCCCCTACTCCTGCTAACTGCCTGCCCAGCCTACCCTTCCTCCAGGCCCACAGTCCTCCTTGACTGCCTCGTCCTCTGGATTCTCCTCCCCCGCTCCCTGGCTCCTCACCCCTCTGGCACATCTAGGCCAGAGCCTACTTGCCTTCCCGGCTGGGGTCCTGCTGCCAGTCACCTTGCTCAGACCTGCCGCACCCCTAGACTCACCTTGCGGCACATCTTCCTGGTTAAAAAACAACAGAACCCAAAACACAAGAGAACTTTCTATCCCGCTCTATTGCCTAGAGAAGAAGGTCTGGCTCTTGGGGTACCTGTCGGGCCTGTAGTCCACCCTCTTCCCACCACTCACACATCCCCTGGGCTCCAGCTACACCAACTTGCCCACTTCTTTGCTCACAGCATCCCCTTGGCTTGGGATTCTTCCTCTCTTTGAACTGCCAGACCTGCCCTCTATGTCCTTGCTAATGCCAGTTCTCAACAGTCCTCTTCCCCCAGGTCAGGGCCAAGGATAATGGTTAAGACTAAGGCCCCAAGAGCCAGAAAACCTGTATGAACTCAGACTGCTTGGTCATTTTGTGCCTCAGTTTCCCCACCTGTAAATATGTAAAGTTGCTCTCAGGATTAAATGAAGTAATAAGTCCAAAGCTCCTATAACAGGGCCTTGTCAGATAGACAGGACTCAACATATATCGACGGCATAATTATTCCTAAAACGATCCAGACTCCATCTCTGTGGCATTCTGCCGGATCCCTTATCACACTCATCTTTTTCTTAATCCTGTAGTACATACTTGTCAGAATGTCTCAGCCTTTTGGGAGCAGGAACCTCATCTTCAGCATCTCTCTCCCCAACACCATTCCAACAAGCAAGAGGTACTCTATAAATGCTTTGTTCAATAAAATTAAATACTATGTATTTAGATTGAGATCAAAAACTGTTTACTTTATTGGGAAAAGGCCCCACTTCTGAGGGACCTATGACCATAAAACTGGCCTCAACAGGAAATGAAAGAAATCCCATGGCTTTACTAACTTCTTGTGGAATGAGTAGAGAAAACAAAGTAGAATTTTCTGGAATGAGGCACATACACGGAATCTAGCCATACAGGAAGCTGCCCTGGCAGGTCATCTTTGTGATTTGAGGAACTCTGCCCAATATGCCCCTAACAGAACTCAGCATCAGAGGCCATCTTTCCAAAATGGAGACACCAGCTCTGACAGTCACAGCAGAAATCCAGCCCTCAGCCACCATTTGAGAAAACCAGCCCAAGAGTCATAAGGGAAGGCATCCACCCAGTACTCCAGCAGTACTGAATAGGATTTGGTAAGGGAAAGACTTTGGCTTTCTCTATGTCAGGCCCCAAGGCATCCAGCCTATCACACAGTAGGAACAAGGATGCCCATCTTTCCCCTAAACAAATGCCATGATTCTTAAGAGGAGCTATGAGCTTAGGTTCTTTCTCCATGACCCACCATAAGTGTACATTATCCAAAAATGTCTGCAAATGCAGCAGAACCCAATGCAGGCTGTAGGAAAATAGGCTGGGGAAGAACAAGAGAGCTGCTTCAGTCTTTAGTAATGGGACCACAGGGATACCAGCAAACTTTCCCCCTACCCCCAAAAAATCCTCAGGCTTAGAGCAAGGCAGAGAAGAGTGATGAATATGTTCCAGGCACAGCAATAAGGCCTGAAGAATAAGACTGCCCCCTGCCACACAAAACTGGGCTATTCAAACCCACTCAGCCTTCAGGCTCAGCTCAGCCCTGCTTCATCCAGAAAACTCCCTCCCTCTCCTCTAAGCTCCTATGGCATCTCAATTAGCACCATGTATCTGACCCTGAAACAGATCTGCCTGCTATTTTTAGTTGACTTTTTCTGTGTGCTAAGTCACTAATTTTGCTCTTCTATGAACTTCTTGAGTTAAGGAAAGACCTCATACTTCATTCTCCCCTCCCAAATTCCAAGCAAAGTCAAGAATCCATCTCAATTCTTATTTATTGGAATAATTCTGAGCAAAACTGAAAAACGTAGAGACACAGACAAGTCACCTCTATACTCAGGCAGCTGACAGTCCAGCAGGAGGAACAAAGCAGCCTGTCAACTCTCCAGCATGACATGTGCCATGAGAGGTCTGAGAAACAGATCATGTCCAAGTATAGGTACAGTGAAGAGATCAGGAAAGGCTTCCTAAAGAAGGCAACATTCAAGATGACTTAAAGATGGGGCATCACAGTTGAGACAGTGAGTTGGTTGGTTTGGTTGGGTGGGTGGGTTGGTTCGTTGGTTGGATGGATGGATGTTTGGATAGTTGGTTGCTTGACTGGATGGTTGGCTGGCTGGGTTGGTTAGGTTGGTTTGTTGGGTGGGTTGGGTGGGTGGGTGGGATGGTTTGTTGGATGAATGGATGGTTGGATGGTTGGTTAGTTTGGTTGGGTGGGTTGGTTGGATGGATGGATGTTTGGATAGCTGGCTGGTGGACTGGATGGTTGGTTGGCTGGGTTGGTTAGGTTGGTTGGTTGGGTGGGTTGGGTGGGTGGGTGCGATGGTTTGTTGGATGAATGGATGGTTGGATGGTTGGTTGGGTTGGTTGGTTTTGTTGGTTGGTTGGGATGGATGGTTGCTTGGGTGGTCAGATGGCCGATTAGTTGTTTGGTTGGCTAGATAGATGGTTGGGTGATCGGGTGGTCATGTAACTAGTTTTGTATGAACAAAAAAATTACTGAGTAAATTAATGAATGCCAACAGGTAAACTAAAGTTCAAATTGTTCCAATTATATGAAAGATTTATCACTTTTAAGTTTCATGATACTATCCCAGACAGATTAGCATAACTTTCCCTTCCATTCTCCTTGCTAAGTGCACTCTCTCATTTGCTTGGCACTTATTATTGCCAGGTCCAGGGACATGGCCGAGTAAAGACAGAGAAATAAGGCCCTATTCCAGGCCTCAAAAAGTTCATGAATATAAATATGAGTTACCAAATCATTGTTCTATACTGAGGGTTGCCCAAGATACTGAGGGAACAAAAGAAAGCAGCCAGACTCTGCTAACCAGGATAGGATTAGGGTAAGATAATCAAGAAGCCTAAGGTGCAAAATTTAAACAGACCCTCCCCTCTCAGGTTCATGCAGGCATCCAGCTTGCAGCTAAACAACCGTGAGAGTGAGTAGCTCCTTACATTTTGCATCCTAGATGCTTCACCTTACTCAGCCTTGTCCTGGTCCTACTAACCTCTACGTGGGCCTTTATTTGGGGTTCTGGTAGCCAGGAACTGCTGGAACATAGCTAACAAAGCAGCACAAAAGCATCTTGGAGTGAGAAAAAAAGGAATACAGGAAAGACTCTCCATAATACCACTACTGCTCTCTCATACTCATCTCCCAAATATTGTCTCAGAGCCTCAACAGCTTCCTTCCATCTAACAGTTGCCACTTCTCCTGCATGGAACATCTTCCCAGCCTGCATCCCAGGACTCAGAACCTAGGATGGAGCTGGCAAGGGCCCAGGTGTGGTCCACGGGGGATCTCAGAGCTGCCACGCTGATGTCCACACATGGACAATACAAGATGACTCATCTTCCCTTCCAGGGAGATGTGTGGCCCCTCTCTCGCTTCTTTAGCCGCACTTTCTGGATCTCAAAGGAAATCTGAGTCAAGGGAAATCTCTTTCCTCTGACAGGTGCATCAGGTCAGAGACTTGGAAACCATGGAACTGAAGGTACCTTGGGGTTATAATAAACACACAGGGTTTAGGGGTCATCAACCCCATTTTTGGAGGGCTCAGAGTGGCCTGTAATATGCACTGGCGCTGTTTCTCATGTTTAATCTCCTGTGCCTACTTTCAGGAGGCCAGCAATCAGAAGAAGAGAGAAATGGTATTCCACTGTGGACTGAAGGCACATGTATAGGGTAGAATGTGATCAACAGGCTGAGAAGTGGGGAGAAGTGGCTGAGCATCGGGCATCAATGGTAGGCGTGGAGGACAGCTGTATCCATCACAGAAGAGAGGTCCCCAGAACAGGTTAAGAAGGTGAAGCTGAACCAGTGCAAGAGCCCAAGCAAGCCACTATCCACACAGGATGACTGGCATGCTGGAAAGGAACTAGGTATTGTGTCTCTCAAGAGTCAGATGTTGAACCTTAACAGTCTGATGCGAAGTCCAAATAATGCATAAAGACAAATTAAAATGAAAATTCTCCCCATTACTCATCCCATGAGGTGCAGATGTTTTCAGAGTCGAGATGCTCAGAAGCAGGGAACAGTCAATGAACTCTAAATGCCACATCCTCTGTGAAGCCTCCTCCAAGTCCCAGCTGGCACAATTCAGTCCCCCTCTGGATAGACAGGCATCTGTGTGCCTGTGGCTTTCAATCCAGATCTGGGGGCCTCCAGAGGCACTAGAGGACCTGGGAGAGTTTGGGATGCACTTGTCTCTCTCCCCCTGGACTGCTTAAGAAATGTCTGGGAGGGGCCTGGTGAGTGTCCGCTGAATTAAATTATGCAACAAGGGCAATGAGACTAAGTAGCTGGGGTTGGGAGGATTGATGAAGATCTGCTGCCATCTACTGTCCATTCTTCTGCAAAACCTGAAAAACTGCCAGGCATCCCCAGTGTCAGAGGAGTGTTTCGACACAAAGGCAGAAACACTGAGACTTTGGGGCCTTGGCTGTATCAAGGCTGCAGAGACCCACAGCAGAACAAGGCAGGTTACTCTGCTCTGGATCTGTGAATTAAAAGTACAGCCATTCCTTCTCCAATGTTACTGGTTCACCAGGAAGTCTTTTGCATTAAACACTACCTCTCCAAGCCCAGGGCCCTCTTGCCCCCTCAATAGCGTCCCTTAACTGCTCCCTGAACTTCCACTCCTTTGTGAGGGCCACAATTTAGCACCCAATTACACAGGGCATCCCGGTGCACCCTGGGCTTCTGGAGGTAGGGAACCATATCATGCACTGGCATCCCCAGTGCCTACCTGGGCTATAACACCTCTCACCTCACTAAGACAAGAGGATGTAACCCAGCCATAAAGCCAGTAATGGGTTGAAATAATGCTCCTGCAGAGGGCTGCAGATGTCATGATGGGAAAGGCTTTCTGAGCCTGGAAACAGTTTCATTTCAGTCTCCCCTTCTAGAGTCTATATCCTAACCTGTAAAAGATTCTGACTTGGCCCACCTCACCAGGGCATCCAATGCACCTAAGGTGATATCCAGGGACAGGCTTTGCAGTTTATCTTTACTGTAATACCCAGGGGTTGGGTGAATGTAGAAGGAGCCATGGAGAACTGATGTGGAGGCCACAGGTGTCCTGCCCAGATGCCTCGGACAGGTACATACTTCCCAGCTGCTGTCAATGTCAGCTGCTAAGGGCTCACAGTTGCATCCTTTTCTGGAGAATTGTCCTTTGCCAAACTCATCTAGGAGGTTGCACACTGCCCGCCCCACTCCAGGATGGGCAGCCCATAGCCAATGACTAACAGAGGGGCACAAAAAGCCCACTCCCTTGCTTAAACATGGGACTAACTCTGAGTCAATTCATGCTCCACGTCTCCCCAGGGGATCAGCCTGAGCCCTTAGCCCTCACACCTTTGCTGAGCTTGTTCCCCTCCCCAGTTCCACTTTCCTCACCCCACTCCCTCCTGACAGCATGTCCCCAATAAATGACATGTACCGGAATCTGACAGGCTTGGCCCCTAGGGCATTGCTTCCTAAAGCTTGACATGCATGACATCACCTAAAAAGCTTAAAACCCAGGACACCCCCAAACTTCTGACTCAGTGGCTCAGACAAGCTGTTTCTAATAAGTTCCCAGATGATGCAGATGCTGCTGGTCCAGGGATCACAGTTTAAGAACCATTGTTCTTAGGAACCTAACCTGAGAAACCATTCAACAAGTAATAGGCAAAGGGGTTAGGGATGGTGGAATTTAACCTTGCCCTGGTCAGCCTGCCTTCAGCTCTAAATGCTGTAGCCAGGAACAGCCTGGAACAGGCCTCCAATGACAGATGTTCACACTCAAGGCTGGGAGTGATTCCAGGTTGCTGTGTCCTATATCCATTTACTATACACCCATAGGAGTTCAGAGGAGCCCATAGTCTAGGAGGGACTCCAAAGTCACAAGACCCTAGTTTACAGGCTCATTATTTACATAAGATGAGCCTTAGACGTCAACTGAATCAATGTGATTCAGAGATTACAAAAAAAGTCGGAAGTCTGGTCTAGGCGTGTGTAGACGGTAGAGTCGGGGAGCCATTACAGAGCAGCCCATCCAACCCCTTCATTTATAGACAGGAGCAAAGAGGCCCAGAGAGGCCTGGAGGTCAAGGCAGACTGCAACTGCAAGCACAGGACAAAGAAGTGCATGAATTAAAGGCAAGGTGGAGACTTGCTTTTACTGTCCTCAGACAGTAGCTGTGAGCAATCCTACCAACTTGGGCTCTAGTAATAGTCCTGGCGTGGAAGCCTCTTAACAGCTTCAAAAAAAATCTCAGTGCCAGAGGAGAAAGGTCACAGCACAACAGTAACAGGACAGCTCACTGCTCACATGTGTGGACTCCAAGCACATGATCCCTGAACCAAGGCCACAGGAAGGCCAGTTCACAAAGAAATACCACTGGCCTGATAGAAAGTAACATGCAGACCAGAGGTATAAATTATGGCCCAATGACCATGACCTAAACCTGCTTCTCCCACAGTCTTCATTTCAGGGAACGGCAACCTGCCTCTTACAGCTGTTCAGCAAAATCTTTGCAGTTATCCTTGCCTCCTTTCTTTCTCTAATACAGCACATCCGATCCACAGGCAAAACCCAATGAGATATGTGGTTTCGGTCAACAGCAGACCGCATATATGACAGTGGTTCCATAAGATTATAATATCATATTGTTACTGTACCTTTTCTAAATTTAGATGTGTTTAGATACACAAATACTTCCCATCGTGTTACAATTGCCTACAGCATTCAATACAGCAACATGCTGTCCAGGTTTGTATACTAGGAGCAACAGGATAAGCCATTTAGCCTAGGTGTGTAGTAGACTGCACCATCTAGGTCAGTGGAAGTACATTCTATGATGTTTCCACTCCAGCAGTCTCGAGGAGACAGACAAGTGCACCCCAAACTCTCCCAGGTCCTCCAGTGCCTCCAGGGGCCCACAGATCTGGATGCACTTCTGAGAACACATTTCTCAGAACGTATCCCTGCTGGTAAGTGACTCATGATGTACATCTGCATATATGTATACATACACACATTCTAGCCCACGTCTCACCACCTTCACTGCCATTTCCTTGATACAAGCCACCATCAGCTCTCTTCTACTACTGCAGTTGCCTAACTGGTCTCCCTGCCTCCACATTTGCCTTTCTCCTTCCACACTTGAATCTGTTCTCAACACAGCAGCCAGAGGAATCCTATTAAAACACAGATCACAGAGCATGTCTCTGCTCGACCTCCAAAGGCTCCCATACCTCCTAGATACAGGAGTATCCAGAGTAAAAGCCAATGCATTCAGCAGCCTCCAGGCCCCACATGACCAAGCCCTTGCTTCCTCTCTTGATTCTTTTCCTCTCTCCCTGATGTGCTCCAGCCTCAATCAGTCACATGTTCCCACTGAAGGGCCTGTGCACAACTGCTCTCTGCATTTGTGCCCAGAGATCAAAGTGCATGTTCCCTGTCTCCCTTCCGGCCTCCTCTCAAGTATAACCCTCTCTCGTAGGTTTTCCTGGCTACCTCTTTATAAAATAGCAGCTCTGTCCCCAGGGCTCCCTGTCACTCTTCCATGATTTATTTTTCCTCTTAGCACTTCTAATCCTCAGATATATTATACATTTCCTTGTTTTGGTGTTACTGTGGGCTGCCTCGTCTCACTGGAAGTGGATGTTCCAAGAGGGCAGGGACTCAATCTGCTTTGTTCACAGCTGATTGGCTGGTGGGTCTGGTACACAGTAGGCCATCGCAGGTGGTGTGCTGTTAAATGTTAACAACTGGCTCTCCAGGGATGGGGACCTTGATTTGCTGCATTTGCCAATCTCCATGGTATAAATATTCTAACCATGACCAATTCCAAGCTACCAATGTGATGTCACTGAATGCAAAGTTGAGCAGGGGCACTACAAATCAGCATTCAAAGCCAGTACAAGCCTTCTTTAACAGACTGCTGGTCCTTGCTAAATAGTTGTTGAAGAAATTAACTGAATAAATGAGTATGCCTGTGAATTGACATAAGAGTCTGAAATCGAGTCTACCCAAAACCAAAGGATCTGTAACATGAAGAGCAAGACATCATATGTTGGTTAGTGACGTCTGTGATGGAGGCTTTAAGTAAATACAGGAGGAGCATAGCTATTTAAAAAGAAAGCTTTAAACATTAACTACAAAGTGAAAACAGAGTTTATGAAAAAAACTTTGCTACACCTGCAAAAGCTCAAGTGAGTCATTTCCTTTCTGTTCTCTGGGGCTCTATTTTCCCTGCCTGCCAAATAAAGGGCTTGAATTCTAAGGATCTTTACAGCATTGACAGTCTATGAAGTTAAGAATTTAAACAAGTCCTAAAGATACATGTATTCCACTCTGCTTTTTAAAAACACTCAATTTCAAAATCTTTTTTAAAAGTCTAAATTAGACTTCAATTCCACGGACTACATCATACTTCAAGGTTGTATTCTGGGAAGATATTCACTTTCTCCAGGACAAAATCCATTTCATGAAATCAATGACGACCCTAAGCTCCAGGGACCCGCCATGGCAGGCCCCAAAGCCAGACATCCTCCCCTCGCCTAAGCCTCCTGCTTCTGGGGATGGCATGGCTGTGGGTTTCCTGTTGCCTTTTCCACACAAGGCCCAGATAAAAAAGAGACAGATGTGACAGTGAGACAGGGGAAATGCCTGGAAAATGTGAAAACACAAAAAAATTCCCCTTTTGAGAGTGGTCAGAAGGGAGATTGAGAGAGTAGATGAATATTTTAAAAACTATAGTGAGACAAAAAAAAAAAAAGTACAGTGCTCCAACAAACATACAAAAGTATGTGCCCTCTGTGGCAGGCATAATAATGACGCCCTCCCTCAACTATGTCCACATCCTAATCCCAGACCCCCTGAATGTGTTAGCTTACATGGCAAGGGGGGATGGGGGGATTAAGATTGCAGATGAAATCAAGGTTGCAGATCAGCTGACCTTGAGATGTGGCAAGTGTCCTGGATCAACCAGGTGGATCCAAGGTAATCACAAAGGTCCTCAAAAGCAGAAGAGGGAGCAGGAAGGGGAAAAGCAGAAAAAAGGTGGCCTGAGCAGGATTTCAACCAACGTCACTGGCTTCAAAGGTGAAGGAAGGGAGCCAAGGAATTCAGGTGGCCAATTAAACCTGGAAAAGGCAAAGAAACAGATTCTCTCCTAGAGGTTCCAGAAGGAATGCAGCCTGCTGACACCTGGATTGCAGACCAGTGAGACATACTTCAGATCTCTGACCTCCAGAACCATAAGACAATCTGTGTCTGTCCTCAAACCACTAAGCTTATGGTAATGCTACACCAGCAACAGAAAACACATGCACCCCTCTATCTGCCTATACTGTCAGGTCATCTTGCCCCTGATGCTGATGGCCTGTGTGACCCTGGAGAAGTCTGTGCCCCTCTCTGGGCCTCAGCACCCTCATTTATAACATAGGCCTTCATGTCTTGGTACCCCTGGATCCCACGGCTCCATGGTTGAAGCCATGTGACAAGGCACACATTTGCTCACCAGCCCTGACCCTTAGATGTCAGTGCTGTGGCAACTGCTGTGGGTTGAATTCCTAAGGGAGGATAAAACTCTTCTCAATTCACGACCACAGTTACGCCCAGGTTTCTGAAGCAGACTGTGCAAGTAAGTGGCTGGAACTTGTGCAGCCTATGCCTATACCTATTGCTAGATGCCCAGCATGGTGTGTTTTGAGTTAATCTGCAGAAAACCAACCGTAGGAAGGTCCCTGTGGCCATATGCAGGTCCAGAAACTCACTCTGAGGGACCCTCAGACAAATGACAGGCCAGCACACCCCAACAGAGGGCTGTGAGCAACACAAGTGAGGTGCCTCCAAACAACCCACCTTCACAAAGTGCCCCTGAGGAGCCAAGAAGCTTGGAAGACCTAGCCCTGGGGGCTTGTAAGTAAAAATTCCCTCTCCCATGCTCCGTACTGCACAGAAGTTTCCTGAGGGTCTACTCAGGTCAGGTGTGTGGGTGATAGCAAGATCCATAAATGTGTAGAGAAAGGCACCTGCCCACAACACAGCACTCTAGTGAGAGGGAGAGGCGAGGGTTAAAGGACTGCCCAGGTCAGGGACAGAGTCCCCATGGTTCTGAGTGATGGTGAGAGGAACCCAACAAGGGCAGCCCTGACAAGCCAGTGACAAGTGACAGGTGGCCCCAAACAGCCACAACCCCCACAACGGGAGCCCAGGTGACATATTTTCCAAGCATCTTTTTTTTTATTATTATTATACTTTAAGTTCTAGGGTACATGTGCACAACGTGCAGGTTTGTTACATATGTATACATGTGCCATGTTGGTGTGCTGCAACCATTAACTCGTCATTTACATTAGGTATATCTCCTAATGCTATCCCTCCCCCCTCCTACCACCCCACAATAGGACCCGGTGTGTGATGTTCCCCTTCCTGTGTCCAAGTGTTCTCATTGTTCAGTTCACACCTATGAGTAAGAACATGCAGTATTTGGTTTTCTGTTCTTGCGATAGTTTGCTGAGAATAATGGTTTCCAGCTGCATCCATGTCCCTACAAAGGACATGAACTCATCCCTTTTTATGGCTGCATAGTATTCCATGGTGTATATGTGCCACATTTTCTTAATCCAGTCTGTCACTGATGGACATTTGGGTTGATTTCAAGTCTTTGCTATTGTGAATAGTGCTGCAATAAACATACGTGTGCATGTGTCTTTATAGCAGCATGATTTATAATCCTTTGGGTATATACCCAGTAATGGGATGGCTGGGTCAAATGGTATTTCTTGTTCTAGATCCTTGAGGAATTGCCACACTGTTTTCCACAATGGTTGAACTAGTTTACAGTCCCACCAACAGTGTAAAAGTGTTCCTATTTCTCCACATCCTCTCCAGCACCTGTTCTTTCCTGATTTTTTAATGATTGCCATTCTAACTGGTGTGAGATGGTATCTCATTGTGGTTTTGATTTGCATTTCTCTGATGGCAAGTGACGATGAGCATTTTTTCATGTGTCTGTTGGCTGTATGAATGTCTTCTTTTGATAAGTGTCTGTTCATATCCTTTGCCCACTTTTTGATGGGGTTGTTTGTTTTTTTTTTTCTTATAAATTTGACTGAGTTCTTTATAGGTTCTGGATATTAGCCCTTTGTCAGATGAGTAGATTGCAAACATTTTCTCCCATTCTGTAGGTTGCCTTTTCACTCTGATGGTAGTTTCTTTTGCTGTGCTGAAGCTCTTTAGTTTACTTAGATCCTATTTGTCAATTTTGGCTTTTGTTGCCATTGCTTTTGGTGTTTTAGACATGAAGTCCTTGCCCATGCCTATGTACTGAATGGTATTACCTAGGTTTTCTTCTAGGGTTTTTACGGTTTTGGGTCTAACATTTAAGTCTCTAATCCATCTTGAATTAATTTTCGTATAAGGAGTAAGGAAAGGATCCAGTTTCAGCTTTCTACTTATGGCTAGCCAATTTTCTCAGCACCATTTATTAAATAGGGAATCCTTTCCCCATTTCTTGTTTTTGTCAGGTTTGTCAAAGATCAGATGGCTGTAGATGTGTGGTATTATTTTTGAGGGCTCTGTTCTGTTCCATTGGTCTATATCTCTGTTTTGGTAACAGTACCATGCTGTTTTGGTTACTGTAGCCTTGTAGTATAGTTTGAAGTCAGGTAGTGTGATGCCTCCAGCTTTGTTCTTTTGGCTTAGGATTGTCTTGGCAATGCGGGGTCTTTTTTGGTTCCATATGAACTTTAAAGAAGTTTTCTCCAATTCTGTGAAGAAAGTCATTGGTAGCTTAATGGGGATGGCATTGAATCTATAAATTACCTTGGGCAGTATGGCCATTTTCACAATATTGATTCTTCCTATCCATGAGCATGGTATGTTCTTCCATTTGTTTGTGTCCTCTTTTATTTCACTGAGCAGTGGTTTGTAACTCTCCTTGAAGAGGTCCTTTACATCCCTTGTAAGTTGGATTCCTAGGTATTTTATCCTCTTTGAAGCTATTGTGAATGGGAGTTCATTCATGATTTGGCTCTCTGTCTGTTACTGGTGTATAAGAATGCTTGTGATTTTTGCACACTGATTTTGTATCCTGAGACTTTGCTGAAGTTGCTTATCAACTTAAGGAGATTTTGGGCTGAGACGATGGGATTTTCTAAATATACAATCATGTCATCTGCAAAGAGGGACAATTTGACTTCTTTTCCTAACTGAATACCCTTTATTTCTTTCTCTTGCCTGATTGCCCTAGCAAGAACTTCCAACACTATGTTGAATAGGAGTGGTGAGAGAGGGCATCCCTGTCTTGTGCCAATTTTCAAAGGGAATGCTTCCAGTTTTTGCCCATTCAGTATGATATTGGCTGTGGGTTTGTCATAAATAGTTCTTACTATTTTGAGATATGTTCCATCAATACCGAATTTATTGAGAGTTTTTAGCATGAAGGGCTGTTGAATTTTGTCAAAGGCCTTTACTGCATCTATTGAGATAATCATGTGGTTTTTGTCTTTGGTTCTGTTTATATGCTGGATTACATTTATTGATTTGTGTATGTTGAACCAGCCTTGCCTCCCAGGGATGAAGCCCACTTGATCATGGTGGATAAGCTTTTTGATGTGCTGCTGGATTCGGTTTGCCAGTATTTTATTGAGGATTTTTGCATCGGTATTCGTCAGGGATATTGGTCTAAAATTCTCTTTTTTTGTTGTATCTCTGTCAGGCTATGGTATCAGGATGATGTTGGCCTCGTAAAATAAGTTAGGGAGGATTCCCTCTTTTTCTATTGACTGGAATAGTTTCAGAAGGAATGGTACCAACTCCTCCTTGTACTTCTGGTAGAATTCGGCTGTGAATCCGTCTGGTCCTGGACTTTTTTTGGTTGGTAGGCTATTAATTATTGCCTCAATTTCAGAGCCTGCTGTTGGTCTATTCAGGGATACAACTTCTTCCTGGTTTAGTCTTGGGAGAGTGTAAGTGTCCAGGAAATTATCCATTTCTTCTAGGTTTTCTAGTTTATTTGTGTAGAGGTGTTTATAGTATTCTCTGATGGTAGTTTGTATTTCTGTGGGGTCAGTGGTGATATCCCCTTTATCATTTTTTATTGCATCTATTTGATTCTTCTCTCTTTTCTTCTTTACTAGTCTTGCTAGCAGTCTATCGATTTTGTTGATCTTTTCAAAATACCAGCTCCTGGATTCATTGATTTTTTGGAGGGTTTTTTGTGTCTCTCTCTCCTTCAGTTCTGCTCTGATCTTAGTTATTTCTTGCCTTCTGCTAGCTTTGGAATGTGTTTGCTCTTGCTTCTCTAGTTCTTTTAATTGTGATGTTAGGGTGTCAATTTTAGATCTTTCCTGCTTTCTCTGGTGGGCATTTAGTGCTATAAATTTCCCTCTACACACTGCTTTAAATGTGTCCCAGAGATTCTGGTATGTTGTATCTTTGTTCTCATTGGTTTCAAAGAATATCTTTATTTCTGCCTTCATTTCGTTACGTACCCAGTAGTCATTCAGGAGCAGGTTGTTCAGTTTCCATGTAGTTGAGCAGTTTTGATTGAGTTTCTTAGTCCTGAGTTCTAGTTTAATTGCACTGTGGTCTGAGAGATAGTTTGTTATAATTTCTGTTTTTTACATTTGCTGAGGAGTGCTTTACTTCCAACTATGTGGTCAATTTTGGAATAAGTGCAATGTGGTGCTGAGAAGAATGTATATTCTGTTGATTTGGGGTGGAGAGTTCTGTAGATGTCTACTACGTCCGCTTGGTGCAGAGTTGAGTTCAATTCCTGGATATCCTTGTTAACTTTCTGTCTTGTTGATCTGTCTAATGCTGACAGTGGGGTGTTAAAGTCTCCCATTATTATTGTATGGGAGTCTAAGTCTCTTTGTAAGTCTCGAAGGACTTGCTTTATGAATCTGGGTGCTCCTGTATTGGGTGCATATATATTTAGGATAGTTAGCTCTTTCTGATGAATTGATCCCTTTACCATTATGTAATGGCCTTCTTTGTCTCCTTTGATCTTTGATGGCTTAAAGTCTGTTTTATCAGGGACTAGGATTGCAACCCCTGCTTTTTTTTGTTTTCCATTTGCTTGGTAGATCTTCCTCCATCCCTTTATGTTGAGGTTAAGTGTATCTCTGCATGTGAGATGGGTCTCCTGAATACAGCAAACTGATGGGTCTTGACTCTTTATCCAGTTTGCCAGTCTGTGTCTTTTAATTGGACCATTTAGTCCATTTACATTTAAGGTTAATATTGTTATGTGTGAACTTGATCCTGTCATTATGATATTAGCTGGTTATTTTGCTCGCTAGTTGATGCAGTTTCTTCCTAGCATCGAAGGACAGACAAACATTTTGACATGTTTTTGCAATGGCTGGTACCTGTTGTTCCTTTCCATGTTTAGTGCTTCCTTCAGGATCTCTTGTAGGGCAGGCCTGGTGGTGACAAAATCTCTAAGCATTTGTTTGTCTGTAAAGGATTTTATTTCTCCTTCACTTACGAAACTTAGTTTGGCTGGATATGAATTTGTGGGTTGAAAATTCTTTTCTTTAAGAATGTTGAATATTGGCCCCCACTCTCTTCTGGCTTGGAGAGTTTCTGCTGAGAGATCTGCTGTTAGTCTGATGGGCTTCCCTTTGTGTGTAACCCGACCTTTCTCTCTGGCTGCCCTTAACATTTTTTCCTTCATTTCAACTTTGGTGAATCTGACAATTACATGTCTTGGAGCTGCTCTTCTCAAGGAGTATCTTTGTGGCATTCTCTGTATTTCCTGAATTTGAACGTTGGCCTGCGTTGCTAGGTTGGGGAAGTTCTCCTGGATGATATCCTGCAGAGTGTTTTCCAACTTGGTTCCATTTTCCCTGTCACTTTCAGGCACACCAATCAGACGTAGATTTGGTCTTTTCACATAATCCCATACTTCTTGGAGGCTTTGTTCATTTCTTTTTACTCTTTTTTCTCCACTCTTCTTGCTTCATTTCATTCATTTGATCTTCAATCACTGATACTCTTTCTTCCAGTTGATCGAGTCGGTTACTGAAGCTTGTGCATTTGTCACGTAGTTCTTGTGTTATGGTTTTCATCTCTATCAGTTCTTTTAAGGTCTTCTCTGCATTGATTATTCTAGTTATCCATTCATCCATTCTTTTTTCAAGGTTTTTAGTTTCTTTGCGCTGGTTACGTAGTTCCTCCTTTAGCTCTGAGAAGCTTGATCAACTGAAGCCTTCTTCTCTCAACTCATCAAAGTCATTCTCCATCCAGCTTTGTTCTGTTGCTCGGGCCCAAGATGGCCGAATAGGAACAGCTCCAGCCTCCAGCTTCCAGTGTGAGTGACACAGAAGATGGGTGATTTCTGCATTTTCAACTGAGGTACCATGTTCATCTCGCTGGGGAGTGCCGGACAATCAGTGCTGGTCAGCTGGTGCAGCCCGACCAGCGAGAGCTGAAGCAGGGCGAGGCATCGCCTCACCTGGGAAGCGCAAGGGGGAAGGGAATCCCTTTTCCTAGCCAAGGGAAACTGAGATATACAACACCTGGAAAATTGAGTAACTCCCACCCTAATACTGCGCTTTACCAAGGGTCTTAGCAAACGGCACACCAGGAGATTATATCCCAAACCTGGCCGGGAGGGTCCCACGCCCATGGAGCCTCCCTTGTTGCTAGCACAGCAGTCTGAGATCTAACTGCAAGGTGGCAGCAAGGCTGGGGGAGGGGCACCCACCATTGCTGAAGCTTAAGTGGGTAAACAAAGCCACTGGGAAGCTCGAATTGGGTGGAGCCCACCACAGCTCAAGGAGGCCTGCCTCTGCAGACTCCTCCTCTGGGGACAGGGCATAGCTAAACAAAAAGCAGCAGAAACCTTGGCAGAGGTAAATGCCCCTGTCTGATAGCTTTGAAGACAGCAGTGGATCTCCCAGCACAGAGGTTGAGATCTGAGAACGGACAGACCGCCTGCTCAAGTGGGTCCCTGACCCCCCTCAGCCTGACTGGGAGACATCCTCCACTAGGTGCAGACTGACACCTCACACCTCACATGGCAGGGTACACCCCTGAGACAAAGCTTCCTGAGCAAGAATCAGACAGCAACACTCACTGTTCAGCAATATTCTATCTTCTGCAGCCTCCGCTGCTGATACACAGGCAAACAGGGTCTGGAGTGGACCTCAAGCAAACTCCAACAGACCTACAGCTGAGGGTCCTGACTGTTAGAAGGAAAACTAACAAACAGAAAGGACATCCACATCAAAACCCCACCAGTACGTCACCATCATCAAAGACCAAAGGCAGATAAAACCACAAAGATGGGGAAAAAGCAGTGCAGAAAAGCTGGAAATTCAAAAAATCAGAGTGCATCTCCCCCTCCAAAGGAATCCAAGCATCTTTCGATATCAAAGGACACAGAAGAAAAACAAAAACAAAAAATAAACCAGAAAATAGTCCCTTCAGCTCCTGGGGTCAGATCTGAGGAGTCAGAGTTAGGAGTGCCTGACTGCACAGATACTCACACCCCCTAACATCTCAGCAGGTTGCATCCTCCACCTGCCCCCTAACCCCACCTTTGCCCCTAGGTGTGACTTCCATGGATTTTCCTGAACCTGATATTTGGAGGCCCTAAAAGAGCCCCAAGTAGCCCCTCTCCTCCAGCTTCCTTAGGACAGAGTAGTGGAGCTGGCTCTGTGCTAATGGCCAGCTCTGATGTCATCTCACCGTACTTTCCCATGCTTTAGAAGAATTATATGTGCACATGCGTTTCTCCCCTTGAGGAACTCACAGGACCTGGTACACACTAAGACTGAGACCCCTGTTTACCAAACTGAATTAAACAACAAGGGGAAGGGGGCACTGATGGAGGGGAGTTGGGAAGGGTAGGGGATGCAGATACATTTACCACTGGGATTACTTTGGCCCTGGTTTCAAATCAAGAGCACTGTGTAGAGTTGTACAGTATGTGCACTACACAAAGACGCCTCACTGAGGGAGTGAGAGAGAGCCAAAATCCAGCCCATATTCCATTTGCCAGTCTGTGCGCCCTTGGATCTGCATCCACCCAGAAATCTTGTCAGGTTCCTTGGATTCTCTGTGCCTCAGTTTCCTCATCTGTGAAATGGGGATAACAACTGCTGGGTTGAAGGATGCTTTTTCTCAACTCCCAGTGTTTTCTAGAAGTTTGAAGAGGGCTCTGCTAGTCTGGCCCACCTGGCCATTCTCCCCCTCTTTAATCACTCCACCCTAAGGGAGGAATTGTGAATTATATAACTGATAAATTCCATAAAAAATAAAAGGCATTTAGGCTCAGCTTTGCACTTTTTCCTCTTGGAAGTGGGCTGCTCTTCCACAGGCAGCCCCTCCCTACCATGTGTTATATGAGAATACCTACCCTGGGCCCACGATGGGAGGTTCGCTTGAGCCCAGGAGTTCACGACCAGCCTGGGCAACATAACGAAATCCCGTCTCTACAAAAAATACAAAGCATTAGCCAGGTGTGTGGAAATTAGTGCATCTGTGGTCCCAGGTACTTAAGAAGCTAAGGTGGGAAGATCGCCTGAGCCCGGGAGGTCAAGGCTGCAGTGAGTTGTGATTGTGCCACTGCGCTCCATCCTAAGTGACAGACTGAGACCCTGTCTCCAAAAAAAAAAAAAAAAAGTAAACCAAAGACATTTCCAAACAAAAACTAGAAAAAAAAATTAACATACCTGCTAAAAAAAATACTAAAGGAAGTTATTCAAGTAAAAAGAAAATAAAAATGCCATAATTATTCCAACTAGAATAAAAAATTATCAGACTAGATTTAAAGTTCCAAATACATGCTGCTTATCAGAGATAAGCTTTAAATATATACTAGAAGGAAATCTCAGCAAATATCAAAGGATTGTAATCATAAATAATATATACAAATAATTACATAAACAAAAAATAATGTATAAACTATATATATAAACAAAAAAAATACCCTAAATATATGAAATTAGTAGTACATGTCTAAATAACCCATGGGTTAAAAAAAAAAAGAAACCACAATGGGAATTAGAAAATATATTAACTAAGTTATATGAATATTTAACATATTAACTTATGGAATACAGACAAAGCATTACTTACAGAGAAATGTGCAGCTTTAAAAGATATTACAAAAGAAGAAGGCTGAGAATCAGTAAACTAGGAAATAATAGCAAATCAAACTCAAAGAGAATAGAATTAAGAAAATAATAAAAATAAGAGCAGAGGTCAATGAAATAGAAAACAAACAGAAAGCCAAAAGTTTTCTTTGAGTATATTACACAAATGACAAATTCCTAGTGAGACCAGTTAAAAGAGAAAGAACATAAATTACCAATCTCAGGAATGAAACAGAGATATAACTATAGATCTTACAAACTTCAAAGTGATAATAAGAGGATAATATAATTATACAATTTTATACCAATAAATTAAAAACATATATATATAGTGGCCAAAGTCTTTGAAAAAATACAACTTGCCAAAACTTACACAAGAAGAAAGTTGAAATTTGAATTCAAAAGATTTAATTGAATACATAATTTAAACCTTTCAACCTAATGCACAGAAAATTTCTCCAGTAAATTCTCCCAAATATTTAAGGAAGAAATCACATCAATCTTATACTCACTCTTCAAGGGGATAGAAAAAGAGGGACCACTTCTAGCATAACCTAGGTATCAGCAACTGACAAAGCTGTTGCAAGAAAGGAAATATGCCCGCCAATCTCCTTCATAAACTTATACATAAAATCCGTACACGAAATATTAATAAGTCAAATCCAATGATATACAAAAAGATAATCTATCATAGCCAAGTGGGATTTATTCTTAGAATGTAAGGTTGGTTTAACATTAAAAAAATCAATCAATGTAGGAATCATCAAGGCCTACTGTAAAGAATAAAAGTAAGCATAGGGTGAAAAATAAAATAAAATAGAAATAATGCCCTAAGGGATCCTTGTGGGAGCTGATTCATCACTGTATCTCTGGCTTCCCACAAGAAACTCTTAGCCACGTCTGCCTGGCCATGTTGCTGCAGGTATGTTTTGAGCCCATCTGCTAAAGCAAGCTTGTCCAACCTGCAGCCCACATGCAGCCCAGGACAGCTTAGAATGCAGCCCAACACAAATTCATAAACTTTCTTAAAACATTGAGGTTTGTTTGTGATTTTTTTTAGCTCATCAACTATTGTTAGTGTATTTTATGTGTGGTCCAAGACAAGTCTTCTTCCAGTGTGGCCCAGGGAAGCCGAAAGGTTGGACACCCCTATCTAGAGCATTCTTCAGCTTTCCAGGTGTGTGAGCTCTGGCTGAGTTTTCTTCCTGGTAGACCATAACAAACTCTGCCTTGCTGGTTACTTCGCAGGCTTGTTCTGAGAGACCAAGAAGCCTAAGAAGGCCCCTTGGGAGCCATTAGGGACTAGACAACATGGGAGAGGTGGAGTTTCTTTTTGAAAAGCCGTCACCTTTGCGTGGCACACTCACCTGACAGGTATGGGCTGGCTGCCCTGCCGTTTGAACGCTCTTTCCAGCCTCTCCTGGGTCATCCTGGAATTACCACCAGGCAAGTAGAGCTTCAAGGGCATCCTGTCCACGTCTGTGCTGCCATCCACCACTGGGCTGTCCTCAGAAAGATCTCTCGGCCTGGCCCTGTCCCGCGGGGGCAGCCCTTTGCTGGGCAGATGGGGAGGGCTGCTGGCAGTGCTCTTCCGCTTTTCTACGGTCAGTTCACTAAGCTGACCCAGAGAGGTCCTGGACGGGGAGCTGCTGCTCGAGGCCAGAATGTCCTGTTGGGTACGGACAAAGAGCTCAGGGACCTTCCGGCTCTCTTCTTGGGGTTGGGTGGAGCTGCTTGAGGGTGAGGACCGTCTCAGAGAGCGTCTGTGAAAAGAATCCTAAAGGGAGTAAGGACAAAAGCAGTGAGGACCCTTGAGGGGAGCTGGAAAACACAGATCCCACTTCAAGCATTTGCCCATGATGTGATGTCTCTCCCAGGAATGTATTTTCCCACCCCTGACTCTTTCCCTTAAAATCCTGCCTATTCTTTGAGGAGCTACTCAAATGCTGCCACCTCTGTGCTTTCAGTGATGCACGCCCCGCCTGCCGGAACCTCAGAGCAGGCCTGGGCCTTTCTCTCGCAGCCCCTACAGAGAGCAGGTTCATGCAGCAGGTGAAGCCGTCGCTCCAGTCTGCATTACCACCTACCAGCTGTGTCACCTGTGGCAGGCTGCTTAACTTCCCTGTCCCTGATTTCCTCACCTGTAATATAACCAGTCCACAATCCACTACCTGTCATTTCTAAATCCCAAAACCAGGCTGGGGATGGTGGTTCACGCCTGTAATCCTAGCACTTTGGGAGGCCAAGGCGGGCGGATCACTTGAGGCCAGGAATTCGAGACCAGCCTGGCCAACATGGTGAAACCCCATATCTACTAAAAATACAAAAAAATAGCCAGGCCTGGTGGTGCATGACTGTAATCTCAGCTACTCGGGAGGTGGAAGCAGGAGAACCACTTAAACCCAGAAGGCAGAGATTGCAGTGAGTCGAGATCACATTACTGTACTCCAGCCTGGGCCAGCGAGACACCGTCTCAAAAAAAATAAATAAATAAATCCCAAAACCTCTGAAAATGAAAGGTTTTTAAAAATCCTGTGGTAAATTCTTAACTGTTGTGAGGCTGCTTATAGTCTTTTTAAAATGTGAATATTCATTCTTACATGGAGTTGCTGAAATGGTCATGTTTTTTGCTCATGGGGTGCTACCACAAACCCTACAAAAGGCATTATGTGGTATGTGTCTCATGCACTGTACTTCCTTTCCAAATTTAAAATATACATATATATAAATTCCAAAAGACATCCAGCCCAAAGGTTTTGGACGAGGGATGAGGCACCTGTAGTACTTCTCTCCGACAAGACTGTACAGAGGATGAAATGAGACCCGTGCAAGGCACTAGCACAGAGCCAGACGTACTGCAGCAGTCAGCAAACGCTCACTACTCCTACATGTATTTGCCCTGTGCCCACTTACATATGGTCTTAACCCCCTCCTGATGGCAGAGGTCATTCTTAATTTGCCTCTGGTGTTCACAGGGCACCCAGCTCAGCAGCGTATACCTAATAGGCACTCAAGATTTGCTTAGTGTTTGAAATGAAGGAATTCTAGAGGAGTCAATTAAATATCCAAATATCCTCCCTTACTGTCAAAGATTAGTGGAGGAAATGGGAACTCGTGTTGTTACTAATGGGAGGGTGGGGAGACAAAGACAGACATACCAGGCTTTTCCTTGGTTTAAAATTCTGAACCTCTCAATATTTCCAGAAATAATCCAAGACCAAATAGTAAAGCCTGGGCTGGAATAAGGAAACCTTAATTTTGTAATGTTCTGGCTAAGCAGACATTACTAAGCACTATAAACCTCCTCCCAAAGCCACTCAGGGCATCCCCTGCACAAAATGGGGAAGACATTAGTCATCATTCCCAAGGAGACTCAAACTTCTGGCCGAAGGGAGCTGGAGCTGCTGCAGGGAGCCCAGCCTCTTAAGTCATTCTTAAATACAGAAGTGATGTAGTAAAAATGATGAAATACCCAACAATCTTTGGCTCTTTTCTCCTGAGCAACCAGTAAGTATGGCCAAGGTACTCAAAGGCCACAATGTCCCTTCTAGAGAATCTGGCGAAATTCTATAGCAACCTTTCCTTCAACATCCTTTGCGGGTTTCAGATACCACCTCCCAAAACAATTACCAAAAGGAGAAGTTTGCAGCAATGCCCTCGGCGGCGAAGCGGGTCCAAGCCATCTCCCTCACAGCGCAGGTACAAAGGGGACCTCCACTGCACACACTTGATCATCAGGACGTCATGCTGGGACAGGACCCTGGTGTTCCTCTGGTTCACTGGTCCCCAGAGTAGTCCACCAACCCCTAAGAGTCCCTAGACCCTTTTAGGGAATTCAAAACTATTTTGATAGTAGTAAGATGACACAATTTACCTTTTTCCACTGTGTTGACTTTGTGCACGAAGCAACAGTGGGAAAAACTGCTGGTCCCAGGTGCCTTTTTCCACTGTGCTGACTTTGTGCACAAAGCAACAGTGGGAAAAACTGCTGGTCCCAAGCACGAAACAAAGCAGTGGCACCAAACTCTACTAGTGCCCAAGGCCCTCTTTACCTGCACACTCACAGTGAAAATAGGTGAACAAAGTGCTGACTTCACTGAGGAATGTCCATGCTGACACATAAAAAGTATTCATTTTATGCCCTTAGACTCTCCAGCACACATCTCTTCAACACCCTGAGTGATACAGTGGGAGGGGCGTGCAGGCATTCCGCTGAGCATGGAGGATGGCAGCTGGCACTGCACGACTGTCTAGGCTGCGAGTGAGCTTGCTGGTTTTTTCATGGAACCACTGACAGACAAACTATGGTTACTCAAGCGTGGGTATTTGGCAGGCATTTTCTTGAAAATCAATTGAGCCTGTCACCTCAAGGGAAACAAATGGTGTATTTTTGTCAGTGATAAAACACAAGCTGTCAGGTAAAAATTAGAATTTTGGAAAACTTCTAACTGCCACTGTGAGTTTGAGAGCTTTGCAATACTTAAAAACTTCTTGGATCAGCTGGGAGTGACATCAACAAATGAAATTCTTTGGTGCGATTTTCTTTTTGTCTAATGAGATGTGTCCACATTTGGAAGATCTATATAACTCAGTAACCAATATTTTCCAAATGACCAATATATCATGTTACTAAATCTTTCAGGGGTAAAAAATTCAAAGTGCAAGACATACCAAGGGAAATTGATAAGGTACAAAAAGTTCACTGATATGGTTTAAGATTTCACATTAAGAAACTACAACTTGTCTAGTTTCGGTGTAGCATCAAAAAAAAAAAACCTCAGTTTTCTGAAAAGACTATTAAAATACTTTTCCCTTTTCCAACTGCTTATCTAGGTGAGGCCAGATTTTCTTCACACACTTCAACCAAAATACCATATTGCAACACGCTGGATGCAAAAGCAAATATGAGGCTTGAACTATCTACTACTAAACCAGATGTTAAAGAGATCTGCAAAAATATGTAAAACAATGCTACTCATCTCACTAATGTTTTGTTTTGAAAAATGTATTTTTTATTAAAATATATCATGTTACATGTAATAGTTTTACTACTGTTATTTTTAATGATTTTTGTAAGTATTTTTAACTTCTCACTTTTAATTTCAAATATAGTAAATAGCAATAGACACAGCTACATAAACAAAAGCTCTTTGCACTCCACAATAATTTTAAGAGTATAAAGACAGCCTGAGGCTAAAAGTCTAAGAACCACTGATGTAAGTCTAAACTGTCACCCAGGCAGGGCTCCTTCCACAGTGTCCCCAGCAGATGGGTGACCTAACTTCCCTTTCACACAACTAGCTGAGTCCTTTTCAAAACAACCTTCACTGCTGAAGTGGCTCTGACTAATGGAGGGCTCCTATACCAACCTCCATCCACTGGTGCCAGTTGTGCTGTCTGGAGCCACCAGGCAAGGCTACACCACTCAACCCAACAATGGTGCCAGCAAGCACACACCACGCACTACACAGAAACACAACAGTGTCCTGCTCTCAGGAGGCTTACAGACTAAGCTCAAGATTGCAAACAGAGTTTATCTCACATGGAGATAGGCTATTCCAACCTCCATATTCAAAGAAATCTCTTACATTCTGCCAATCTCCCACAAGATTAAACATCTCTAAACCTTTTAATTTCCTCCAAACTGTTCACCATTCTAGCCCCTTTCCTCTGGACAGGGTTCAGTTTATGAATGTCCTTCTTCAACAAGAAGGCCTAGGATGGGGTATGACATCAAGGTGAGCTGTGGCCTGAACTACACAGTGGCGGGCAGGCTCTTCCTTGATCTGGACCCCAAGATTGCATGATACTGAAATCCCAGAGCCCTAAGGGGCCTCAGACAGCTGGTCTAATAGAAGAGACTGCAGCCAAGAGAAATAAAAACCTTGACCAAAGATCCCACAAGATGGAGCCAGGGGCAGGGAGAGGACTCACTTCTTTCTGTCCTAATTCCAAATGAACTGAGAGAACAGTGCCAGCACCTACACCACACCTAAACATACAGCAGGTAAGTGAGAGCGCAGGTGGACACAGACACCTATTTTTTGTTGGCTCAGGCTCCCTGATTTGACTGACGTGGCACTTTGAGTTTGGTGTTTACTTTTGCTTTGCTTTTCTGTTTGTTGTTTTGCAAACTTCGTTTACATATGTCTCTGATTTGGTTTTGTCTCTCTGCCTAATGGAACTCTACCATGGTCACCCTGTAAGGGAGACTATAAAACAACAATGTGAAATTTTTAGAATCTTTTTTTGAAAGAGAAAAAAATAAAAGCAGAATAAATGAAACCATAAGGCTTTGGGGTTTTAGTCCCTTTTAACTATCATGTTTCACATTTATTTTAAAAGATGCTCTCTGGTTTTTTTCTTTTTTTTTTTTTCTTTCTTTTTTTTTTTTTTTTTCACACAGGGTCTCACTCTTGCCCAGGCCAGAGCACAGTCACATGATCACAGCTCACTGTAGCCTCAACCTCCCAGGCTCAAGCAATCCTCCCCACTCAGCCACCTAAGTATCTAGGACTACAGATGCACACCACCACACCTAGCTAACTTTTTAATTTTTTGTAGAGATGGGGCAGTGGGACAAGTGTCTCCCTATGTTGCCCAGGCTCAATTCCTAGGCTCAAGCGATTCTTCCACCTTGGCCTCCCAAAGTGTTGGAATTACAGGCGTGAGCCACCACACTCAGCCTGAAGATGCTCTCTAAACCTGGATAGGTTCTCCACTCCTGAATTGCAAAGACAAAGCTGAGCAGGTATTCTCACCCAGCAGAGGAATAGAAAACCATGGCATCCACCTCACAGACAAAATGGGTAAGCTAAGGGCAGGAAAGGAGACCTGCTCAAGGCCTCATGGGTCACTGACAGTAGAGCCAGGGAGAAAACAGAGGCAGTGTACTTCCCACCCCACGCACAGGCCTTCTTCTCGGACTGTCCTGTGGGGTACCCCAAATAAACCCAGGCGTGCCTTACGCCTGGCCCAGTCCTCAGCCTCCAATCTCATAACAACAGAAAGAGCAATAGCCCCACCTGTGGGGAGCTGGCGATGGGCCCAGCCATCATGCCTTGCACAATCAGACCAGACTTTGGCCTGGAATTCTCTCCCATCCTCTTCACATCCAAGGAGGGCTCCAAGTGAAGCTTGTCCGTCTTCTCCCACGCAGAAGCCAACATAGGAGTTTCACCCGGAACCGTCTGCATGGGCTTACTTTTGTGTGGAGGCCTTTTAGATGATACAAAATTACCAAGTACATCTCCATCAAGATTGTCATGTCTGTGAAAAAGGAATATTTCCATTAAAACAGACTCCCCAGAAGGAATCAATAACAAAGATAGCAAATTCCACATTCAATGGGCACTCAAAGCAAGCCCATTAACAAGTCTATGATGACTTCTAACCAGCCAGTGCATTATCATGAAAGACAAGGAACAGACAATACTCTGGTATCAGGGCAAGTCTGCCCTACAAAATAAGGCCAGTAAACAAGCAAACAAATTCAGAGATGATGAGCCATAACAGGACTCCTCAAGTCCTTAAGACTAAAGAGCGTCCTTAGTCTTCCAGACCTGAATGACTAAGGAAGACTATAATCTTTCAGTACAGTCATGGGGTATGTGAAGCCCAGCCTTGCCGCACACCACTGAGAGGCGTGGAGAAGACCCACAGCAAACTTGGCATTCCCCGCTGTTCAGCTAAACCTGGAGTCAGGTGTGCCAATGGCTGTGTGTGTGTGTGTGTGTGTGTGTGTGTTAGAGAGAGAGAGGAAGGAAGAGAGCAAAAAATAACAAAAGAAGGTGAGAGACCGTGAGAATAAGCACAGACTCAGAAAGAACAAGAGAGAGAGAGCCCACGAGACAAAGAGAGAGACCCAGGCAAAGGGGAATCTTACCTCTGATCACCCAGAAGCCAGCACTCCTGTGACACAGGCTCAGCTATTTTCTACTACTGGGCCCTGCCATAAATGGGTATGGCCCCCTACCCTATGCTAAGCTGCTTACCAGGCACTGGGTCACATGCGGGAGGGCAGTCGTGTGTGCTGAGACTGGGCCATGTCAAGCAGAGGAAGGGACTGGAACCAGCCTGGGGAAATCCCAAAGGGCTCCCAGAAAAGGCAGCACCTGAGTCTGAGAGAATCAGGAAGCAAGAGCTCCCCAGGAGAAGGCCCAGCCCCAGCACACAGGCCTCCAAGGCAGAATGTGCTCAGGGGAGCAGCCGGGGCTGGTCAGGAATGGGGTTCTGCATGGTATTCTAAGGAGTTTACCCTGAAAGCTGCAGGGAATGTCCGAAGCCCTTTGGCCGGGGAGCGGCATGGCCAGGCTCCTTTCGTGGAAAGCTCACACTATCTTAGGATAAGGGTGGATTTGAGGGAAGATCACTAGAGGCCTGAAGACCAGGTAGGGAAGATCACTAGAGGCCTGGAGACCAGGGAGGGGCTGTAGGAGTTAACCAGGAAAAGAGGATGGGAGTGTGAACTGAGGCCCTCGCCGGTGGGCAGAGAAAGGAGGAAAGAAGGAAAGTGCCTACTATCATCACTCTGGGTGAAGAGCTCACAGGACTCACAGATGCAGAAGATGACAGATAAGGAAGAGGCAAGAACACCTACATTTTTGGTTTGGGTAACTGGGTAGGACGCAGGAGCTTCAACTTCCTAGTTGCTTTTTTATTGTGTCAGAAATATTTCACTTCCCAGCCAGGCAGTGAGTGCCTTGGAGGAAGAGCTTCTTCATAGCCCCTTACAACCCTGCACCTCTGAATCCTTGTGCTAATTGCTCGTCATGGTCCCACCTTTTGGCAGCTTGACACCCATGCCCTGACTTTCAGCGACCTTCAGGAAAGGAAATGCTTTTCAATGGAGCCAGAAGACAGCACCCATTCCCAGGAAGTTAAGCTCACTGCTGGGGACTGCAGTGTCTTAAGGTCGTAATTTAATGTCATTGTTTCCCAGATAATAGAGGTTCAATCAAGAATGCCAATTCATTTTCTTCCTAAGATTTTTTAAAGAGCTTATTTTTCAGATTTTTCTCATCTCTACAGTGTTTTGTTGCCTTTTAGAATACCAATACCATACCCCTGTTTTTAAGAAAATCAAATAAAGCAAGTGCTTGAACCTTACAACCATGGAATTTAAAATAAACACAGTGAATCGTAACTACTCTCCATCGCAAAGTAGTCCATTCTGACAGCCTCAACAGGATAATAACACTACTTCACAGCAGAGATTTTGAAAACACAGAGTGTGGGAAGCTGAACAGTGACCCCCCAAAAGATATTCACATCCTTATCCCTGGAATCTATTAATCCATTTATGCCAGAGGTTGCAATTTTTTGAATTTTTGCATGAGTGAAAAATCAGACCTTGGCGATGACCTTGAGCAGTAGGATATAAATAACTCCCACATGCTTAGTGTTCCAATAATGGAACACTAGGGATAAGTGGGTTAACCCACTTATGGTTAACTACGTAAGTGGGTTAGCTACACAGTAAAAGGGATTTTACAGATGTGATTAAATTAAGAGTCGTAAAATGGGATTATCTGGTGGACCCAATGTAATTACAGGGGTCCTTCTTAGAAGGAGACAAGAGGATCAAAGGTAGTAGTAAAGTTAGCAGATGTAACAACACAAGCAGAGGCTGGAGCGATGTGCTTTAAAATGGAAGAAGGGGCCAAGAGTCAAGGAACATAGGTGACCTCTAGAAGCTAAAAAAGAAAAGAAAATGGATTTTCCCCTCAGAACCTCCAGACAGAACCAGGCCTGCTAACACTTTGCCTTTAGTCTAGTGAGACTGATTTTACACTTCTGACCTGCAGAACTGTAAGAGAATAAATTGGTATTGCTTTAACTACTGTGAGGATTAAATTTTATATGCCAATGTGGCTAGGCTGTGGTACCCAGTTGTTTAGTCAAGTATCAATCTAGCTGTTGCTGTGAAGGCATTTTGTAAATGTGATTAACATTTACAATCAGTTGACTTTAAGTAAGGCAGATTATCCTCAGTGATGTGGGTGGGCCACACCCCATCAGGTGAAGGCCTTAAAAGCAAAATCTGATGTTTCTCAAAGAAGAAATTCTTTCTCAAGATTGTAACATGAAAATCCTGTCTGAGTTTCCAGATTTCCAGCCTGCCCTACAGATTTCAGACTTACCAGCCCTTACAGTCCCATCAGCCACCTCCTTAAAATAAACCTTTTTTTTTTTCTTTTTTAAGAGACAGTGTCTCACTCCATCTCCCAAGCTAGTGTGCAGTGGTGTGAACATAACTCACGGCAGCCTTGAACTCCGGGGCTCAGATGATCTTCCCGCCTCAGCCTCCTGAGTAGCTGGGACTGTATGTGCACACTGCCACCCCTAGCTAATTTTTTTTAAAGTTTTTGTAGAGACAGGGTCTTTCTATGTTATCCAGGCTGAACTTGAACTCCCAGCCTCAAATGATCCTCCTGCCTTGGCCTCCCAAAGTGCTGGGATTACAGGCATGAGCCACTGCACCTGGCCAAACTTCTTTATATATATACATACAGGTACATATGCATATAGATATACGCACGCACACACATACACACACACACACACAGGGAGACCATATTGATTCTGTTCCTCTGGAGAATACTGACTGAAACAGCCATGAAATACATAGTAATTTGTTATAGCAGCAATAGGAAACTAATAAACAGAATAATGGGAAAAGATACCTGGCTTTGCTTGTTTCTGACAATGATGTTCTCCATCCTGCATCTTCATCTGAAAGGTCATATATATTTACCAGTGTAGTCTCTGAGCATCTCAATGGCACTTTGTTATTTTTCTTTGGAACCGAGAGTGCAGGGATTGGAGTATCTTGAGTGAAATTGTTAGCTGTATTTCCAAAGTGATCCAGAAAGTATCTGGTGATGAGTTCAAGACTTGTTTTTAGAGGATTTTCCTTTGCCTATCATTGGGAGAGAAAAAAAAAAAAATCATTAATTTATATACAGCTTCACGGAAGAGTGGAAAAAACAACTATTCCACTTCTTTGAGTAAGTTTATCAACTTCTCACTCATTCATACAAGCTTTCAGCCAACATTTACTGGCCACATATTATATATGTCAGGTACTATGTTGGGTAGGGACACAGAGACAAAAACAAAATCTCTACCCTAAAAGAACTAGCATCCAGTGCATGAGACAGGTGATTCAATAAACAACTAGAATAAAATGTGATAGCAATAGAGGCATGCCCAAGCAAATTTCCTCTTGGTTTTTTGCTCCAAGGAATAACTTTATAAAATATATATCCCTTCATTTAACAAACAGAGTCTGTAGGGAACACTAACCCTATAGATTTGTAAGTATTTGGGGCCTGAATATTTTTTTAGCTTGTAAGCTCTGCATCTAACACTGAAACCAGCGACGACAGAGACAACTGAATAGAAGGTTAACGTGAAGAGCACAGAGAAGCAGTCAGGACCGACACACTTTACACCCCAACCTTAAAAACAAAAGGCAAATGAAAGTCTTCAGCACTAGGTTTTGGAATTAAACGATACCAGTATTTTCCAGCCCCGCCTATACCAAATATTCCCTTTGGACGTTTTTTAAAAATACAGATTCTCACACCCTACTGATACTATGCCAGAACAGCAAAGATGTCAATTCCCGTGAGTAATTTGGATAGACACAGCTATTCATGCAACAATATGCAGGCTGGCCTCAGGGACCCAGCCATGTGTCAGTCCCCAAGCCACTCGCCCAGTAACACCCAGGTCCTGCCGAGCCGTGGCTAGACATGGGGCACTCTGTGATTTTGCAGACTAGCAAGGCACCTATCAAGGAGCCTAGCAGAGCAGGCCCTCGAGGCATGCCAAGTCCTCCGCCTTCCTAGTCCTCTCATCCATGCAGCAGGACTCGGGGACTAAGACCCACAGCCCATGGACTATGACCAAACCCAACAGATTCATCAGACAAAATCCAGGACAGTTTTACTAGTTTTTTCAGTAAGAGATACAAACAAAAACGATTTTGTCTAAGATTAAACGAAGCTTACAATAAAGAGAGTTAGGGGAAAGATACTATATTTATTGTAGCTTCTTGCTTTTTCTCTCAATAAGAGAGACTTAAGCCCCTGAATTGCCTGATTATCCCTTAAGATTTTTCACATCACTTGGCTCACAACAGACACAGCCTTTATATGAATCTAGATATTGTTTTTCAAGATCTCAATTTACATAGGCATTTTTATCTATCCTATACCTAATAGTTTAAAACAAGTTACTGGAAATATTAACATTAAATTGCAGGGTTTTCCTGGAATCAGGCTAGCTCTGTGCTGAATGAATGTCAAAATTATTATGTAATAGATAGATTAATGCGTAATTTTCCTGTAAAATATACACTCCAATTCATTGTATAACAGCTAATAACTGCTGTATAAATCATCAGTATCTCATGAAAATATCTTAAGTATCTTAAGCTAACAACTACTTTAGGGAGACTATATTACAATGAGAGAATAAAAATAGCTTCAATGTCAAAGACACTTTTGGGAAATTAGGTAAGGTACATTTATGTTAAAAGCCCAATGTGACCAGAATGGTTAACTGAATTTTCTGGGTAGCTGTCCCACTCTCTGTACAAAATTCTCCTAAAGTGTACAGTCCATTCTCCTGCCTTGGAATACAGCAGACGGAGGATTGCAGAGCATCTGCTGCCTGGGTCACCAGTCTTTCCACAGGACTTACAAAGTACTTGCTACAGGACAGGAGATACAGGTGCCTGCATGTCACCCCATGACCCAGAGGACAAAGGCCTTCTATATGATGTCTTTACTGAGCCTGAGAGACTTCACCTGGCTGCCAATGCCTACTTCTCCTCAAAGGGGAGCACGACAATTTCTAGCAACCTGAGTGCTCCTGTAGGTGCCAGTTGTTTTTAGTTTATATGTTTGCCTGAAATTCCATCCTTCACTTTATTGAGAGATGCCTGACCTAGGTTCCTCCCCGGCCTAGGACGTGTATTTGCATAGTTTTCAAATGGTTCAGTGGATCCTCTGGGTGTCTCAAAAAATAGCCTTGGTCCTACCACCATACAAATCCAAACTGCTAAAGTCCATTTGAAAAAATCACTCCTACAATAGGACGGGGAATCAAAACACCTGGTTCTAGCCTCATCCCTACCTGGTAACTGACTGTGAGACCTTGGATAGCCAACTCTCTCTGGCTCACAGCTCCCTCCTGAGAGGAGGAAATTGATCAGTGGTTTAAAGTTGGACCCTGAGAGGCTAGCCGAGAAAGCAAGACCTCCTTTTCTCAACTTCAAATAGAGCATTTTCCCTTCTTGGCTTTGCATATTGGACTTCCACGTGAGATATCATTTTATTGCTTTTTAAAAAAATTGTGATAAATGCTGAACTGTATCATTTTCTTTTTGACTCTGATACTATGCACAACCACAAGGCAAGATTTGCTGGACAGCCCATTCTTTTTCTGTCTTCATAACAGATTTAAAAAATTAAGTAGAAAGTGTAGCTTCATTCATTTGTATAGTCATTCATTCATTTATTCCACAAATATATACTGACTATTCAGTATACCATCGGACAACACTTTATGTATGGGGATATAATAGTGAACAAAAAGACTGCATTTCTGGCTTCTGCTGTGTCCAAGGTATTGGGGGAGGCAGATACTAATTTTAAAATCACATAAATATTCTATTGCCAATGTGATAAACACAAAAACAGGAAAACTATAGGGTGCCATGAAAGCCTGTAATAGCAGGTTGGGGAGATCAAATATGGGGGACCAGAGATTTCTTCCCGCCCCAGAAAATGTGGTTCCATTTGCTTTCCCAACTCTAATGCACCGGGGTTAGCTGAACTCAATTCCCTCCTCTACCTAAATTATATGTCACAGGAGACTCAAGACTAAGGTATTACTCAGAACTGAAGAAGGAAACTCTTACACAAGCAGGGAATGGAAAATTTTAGTATAACTGGATACGATATTCTTAAGTACAGTCTTACTAAAAATAGCCTTGTGTGGGGAGGCGGGAGCACAGTGAGTAACTGTGGGAGGTTGAGCACTGCCACAGGCTCTGTTGAAAATGAGCCCGACAACCCCACACACACACACAACACGCCAATGGGCGGCACCAGCTGACCGAGGCGGAAAACCCACTCCTGCTGGGGGTCTGTCCACACTTGGGGGGTCCGTTTCTCTCTGACTACAAGTGTGGCAGGCCAAGAGCGCCTCAAGCCTCTCCTGTCACTGGCAAGGTCCGTGAGTGCTCTGGCAGCGCCAAACTCAGTTCCAAGACTCCACACCACACCTTAGAAAGCACATACCTTGTTCTCCTTATAGAGAAATTCGAGATGCAAAACCTTTCGAAGATCATTTCTGTTGTTTATGCTGAGGTCAGAGCGTGGGCGTTCCTGGTCCATGGTCACACATGTCTTCTTTAAGCCCTGAGGGAAGAAATCTGAATCGCTGTTTACCATCTTAAATCAAAGCCCGCTGTTCTCATAAAGCACAAGCAAAAGATTCCTGATGTGCACCAAGATAATTCTCATATAACCTTTACACTTGACATCACCTCTGCAATTATCAATATTATTCTGATTCTTAGAACAGCCCCATGGGCTAAGTGAAGGCTGAAGTTTTCAGGCCATTTCACAGATAAGGAGTGAGTTCAGGACTCGCGCACAGGAGTCCTGGGTTTGGTCCCAGATTTGGAATCACAGTATATGAAGCTTTAAAAATAAATGAAAGAAAAAACATAAACAAAAGGCTACTATTCATTCCCTTCACTCTCAGATGGGGAAACCAGGAGACAGGGTTGACTTGCCCAAGGTAACACAATGGAATCACATCACAGGCGGGGGTTGTAACCATCCCAGTCTGTGAGTCCGTGACTCTGGGACCCAGGCCCATGGGAAGCTCTTGGTAAATGTCTGCTAAGTCACCAGCAAAGCCACTTTCCATCATCCCACCCTGAACTGCCAGAAGACCAAGGTTCAAGGCCCAGCTGAGACATGCTCTAGCAGTGGAAAATCTGGGGTTGGGGAAGTGAGAGTCCTGTTCGCAAGTGCCTGGCTTCTCCATCTGAAAAACAACCACAACTTTCTGTCCACCCCACTGGGCCATGGTGATTGTCAAATGGCTGAAGGCTGAGAACATGCCTCACCAATAGTTCAGCCTGGTGTTAGCGGTGTTCCTTGTTCTTAATGGATTCCAGACCCCCAGTGCTGCACAGGCTTCAGCTTCTCACAGAGCCTTTGTGTTCAGAATTTTACAGAGGCTCTAGCTGCTGGGGAAACATGACAAAACCCATGCCCACCATGAATTTAGGTAAGAAGGTCAATTTGGGAATCTAAAAGTAAGAACACAACCTTGAAACAAACAGAGGAAAGAGGAGACCGTAGGGAAGGGAAATGGAGAGAAATGGACATATGTGTCGGAAAAAAGGTGGACTAGATGCATCAGGAAGAATCCGTTTGAAGGAGAAGTGGGGTTCAAAACCAACCACCCGCATTTCATCTGGGCTTAACCTTGGCTTTCCCTCCAGCCAAAGTGATGTGGAACATGCTATAACGAGGGTCTTTCTCTGATGGATAATTCTTTATGTCTGTCAACAGTTCAAATCAGCAAGCCCTGGCACATTTAACAAACCCCACTCCCACCCAGGCTCTAGAGTGTGATGCACACCAGCATTTGAAAACCACTGGGGGCCTGGGCATGGTGCCATAGACCTGCAGTCCCAGAACTTTGAGAGGCTGAGGCAGGAGGAATCCTTGAGCTCAGGACTTCAAGGCCACAGTGAGCTATGATTACACCACTGTACTCCATCCTGGATGAAAGAGTGAGACCCTGTCTCTAAAAAAAACAAAAGAAAGAAAGAAAGCAGAAAAGGAAAGAAAAGAAAAAAAACGAAAAGAGAAAAGAAAAGAAATACCATTGGGGTAGAGGACAAGGGTGCCCTTGGGAGTCAGTCATTCCTCAGTCCCATCCAGTCCACTCAAACTTCATTTGCCCAACAAACACCTGTCATGCACCTCCTATATGCCAGGCTCTGTTCTAGATGCAGGAGAGACAGAAGGAATAGGAGCTGATGTTCTGTTGGGAAAGTAGACCATAAATGTATGATATGGCAGCTGCTAATACATACTACTAGGGAGACAAAGCAGGGAGAGGGAAGATAAGGACGAAAGTCACTGTTTTAGATAGTCAGCTATTTGTTCAGCATCATCCACATGCTCACTCCTGTCCCAGGTTCCCTATCTGTGAAACGAAGGGAACAGACCACTAGTCCGTAAGTCCAGTTGCTAGAGGCAGAGCAGTGAACAGATGAAAGTCCCAGTCCTCAGGGAACTTGCACTCTACAGGGGGAGAGAAAACAAATATAGTATGATACGGGGAAAAAACATACAAAATAGTATAAGGAGACAGAGAGAGCTAGGGTGGGTGTGGGGATGGGCTGCTACTTTATCAAAGGTGGTCAGGAAAGCCATCATTGATTGATGAAGGAATCAAAAGAGCAGGCCACCCGGACACTTGGGAGAAAAGTGTTCCAGGCAAGGAATAGCAAGTGCAAAGGCCCTGAGTCAGTTGCAAAAGGCCAGTGCATCTAGAGCTGCATGGCAGGGGAAAGGAGGTAAGGAAGTCAGAAGTCACCCAGAGACTCATAAGGAAAGGCCTTGTGGGCTTTTGTGAAATGGTAAGGCTACTATTTCAAACCGACATATTTTTGAAAGATCACTTGGCTGCTAGGTTGAAAATAAACTGTAGGAGGCAGAAGATTAAGGAGAAACCATTTAGGAGGCTACTGAACAATTCACAACTCACATGAAACACAAGGGTTGCTTGGAGCAAGGTGTTTGCAACAGAAGTGGTAAGAAGTGGCTACATTCTGTATGTGCTCTGATGACAAAGCCAACAGATTTGCTGATGGACTGGATATGAGGTGCACAAGAAAGGAAAAACCCAAGAATAATTCCAAAGTTTCTGGCCTAGGCAATTAGAAGGACAGAGATGCCATTTATTCCAATGGGCACAGTTGTAGGAAGAATAGGAAATCAGAAATTTAGTTTTGGACATTATGATAAATATATATTTTTTCTTTGTCCCAGGTTCCCGGCACATAAATTCTAAAACCCTTGGAATCTCCAGGGTGATAAGAATGTCCTCTGTATGCTAATGTGATGACTAGTGGCTGGGGACCCCTAGATGGCTTCAGGATAGGGGCTGGTCACCAGAAAAAGCAAACCTTGATTAGAGGTCTGGAACTTTCAGCCCTACTTCCCAACCTCCCAGAGAGGGAAGAGGAGCTATAGATTGAGCTAACCACCAATGGTCAATGATTTAATCGAACATTCCTATATAACAGAATCGACATAAAATCTCCTGAACGATGGGGTTCAGGGAGTTCCCAGGTTAGTGCTGGGAGGACAGCGTGCTGAAGAGTGCATGGAAGTTCCATGACCCTCCACCCATACCTTGCCCTATGCATCTCTTCCATCTGGCTGTTCCTGAATTGTGTCCTTTATAGTAAACTGGTAAATGTAAGTAAAGTGTTTCTCCGAGTTCTGTGAGCCATTCTACCACATTATTAAAACTGTGGAGGGGGTTGTGGGAACCCTCAATTTATAGCCGGTTGGTCAGAAGTTCAGGTGGCAACTTGGGACTTCTGACTGTCATCTGAAGTGAGGGCAGTCATGAGCCTGAGACCTTAACCTGCAGGGTCCGCACTAACTATAGGTAGTGTCAGGACTGAATTGAATTGTACAACACCCAGTTGGTGTCTGAAGAGTTGGAGACTTAGTTTGTATGGAGGAAAAATCCCCCACATGTTTGATGTCTGAAGTGTAAGTAGAAACACTATCAGAGACATGTTGAGATGCTTGTTAGCCATCCCAGCAGATACGTAGAATAGGCAGTTGGAAGAATTAAAGACTTCAGGGAGAGGTCTCAGCTAGAGATAGACATTTGGGAATTGTCAGCATATAGATGGTATGGGAATCCACAAGACTGGCTGAGATGTCTTGAGAGTGAATAGACAGGAGAAGAGAAGAGAGCCATAAAATGAGTCCTTGGGCCCACCAGAGTGCACAGGACAGGGAAACGAGGGGCACCAGCAAACACGTTGAAGGGAGCACGCAGAGGAGTAGGAGGAAAGCTAAGAGGGACAGTCTCCTAGAAGACAAGCATAAGGACACAACCAACTGTGACAAACATAATCATTAGATCAATATCCCGGCCCGCGGGATCGTCGAAGCAGGCCCTGGAGGAGGGAGTAGGAATTTGGGGGACAAGAGACACGAGAAATGGAGACAAGACAGTGCTCTGATCAAGTCTCGTTTAATGGCGGTAATGCAGTGCCTTATATATACTTGGAGGGGAAGGGGTTGGGCCAGAGGCGGAGATGATCTCATCGCAGAGGGCGTGACCAAGTAGGTATTGGTTTCTCTGGTCAAACGTCATGTTGTACCTGCGCTGTCAGTTGGTAATTTTCCCGGGCACGGGATGGTGCCTGTGCTACAAAGTAACAATTTTCGCGGCCGCGGGGGAAAAACAAGTGAAGAAGAAGCAGGAAGAGCGCCATCTATTATGAGGTATTGATACAAAAGAGAAACAACAAATCTAGGGAGGAGGGAGAAGGTGGAAAGGAATAGAGCTCGGGCGTTTAATCATTAATTATTATTTGCTATGGCCGGGGCGCGCAGCTCCGGACAGATCAAGAAGGTTAAGGACTAAAATTTCCAGGTTAATAATGGCCCTAACAAGAGCTATTTCCATGGAATGGTGGGGACAAAAGTCTGATTAGAATGGGTTTGTTTGAGAAAGCAGAGAAAAGAATTAAAATGAGTAGACACAGCTCCTTTACAGGGTTTCTATATAAAGGGAGGAAATAATAAACCAGTAGCTGGGGTTTGGGGGTCAAGATGGGATTCTGCAGGAGCACAACGTATATGTGCTGATAGGAGTAACCTAGTACAGGAGGGAAATGCATGGTGCAGGAGACAGCGACGTCCCTGAGCACACAAAAGGGGGCATGCACACGTGGAGGGGCGGGCCTAACCAGGGGTGTGGAGAAGTCATCCACAGGAACACCAGAGAGAGCACAGTGAATGGTGCAGACCCAGGAAGGTGAGCAAGTGTGGTAGTGGGAGCCTGTTGGACTTCTCTCATGACTTCTGTTTTCTCAGCGAAATTAGATGGGGAAGGAGCTTTGGGGTTTGAGGAGAAAGAAGGTATGAAATGGTCATCCAGGATTTGAGAGAGTAAATAGGCTGGAGAGTTGCGACCAGGTGGGCAGACACCCATAAGGTACCACAAGGGTGAGCGGTCATGGATTTAGAGTGACACCATCAACATGGTGGTGTGTTTCTCTCCAATCCCATTCAGCTCTAAGTGTGGAGCAGGGCGAGTGGAATTTTACTGCCAGAAGAGAATGATGAAGGGAGAGAAGGGCAAAAGAGCTGCGCCTGTTATGGAGGGTGCAATTATAACGATGGGTGGGTGAGAAGTAGGCGGGTAACGGTAGGCCCGAGGGACTGTGAACAGTTGGCAGGAACAATGCAATATAGACGTGGTGAGGCTGGAGAAGAGTTTATGTGGGGCTACGAAGGGGGACAAGCTGGAAATTTTGACAGGTGGGAAGCTTGGAATTGAGATTACAGAAAGGGCGCAGTACTGGTAACAACAAGCCCAGCTCATGACCATGGGGCAGGGTGGCAGAGGGAGGATGGCACAGTCACTGCAGGAGTGGAGCCACGGACCCAAGAGGCTGGGGCAGCAGAAGAGTCACCTCAGTAGACTCTGCCATCTCTAGGAAACTATCATGACTCTCCCTGAGGGCAGACCACACTTGGTGACTTCAAGTAGGCCAAAGTGGCTGGAGGGTAGAGGGCGGAGCAAGCAGTCATGGAAGATGAGGTCCGAGTGTAGCCAGAGTCAAGTCATGGAGAGACTTGAAGTCTAATTATGATGGGAAGCCAGTAGAGGGGTTTGAGCAGGGGAATTACATGGTCTGACCTGCTCACCCTGGGCAAGTTTCTTGGCCTCCTGGTCTCACGATAATTTTATGTGAAAGGGAATCCTTATACCTATCTTTCAGGACTGTTATGAGAATCTGAGACAACAACCCATCACCTTCCGGGTACCGGGCACCAAGGTGGCAGCTCTCTTGCTTACGACTGCTGGGTGCAATGACTGGCCTGCACAAAACCCTGTGGGGAACACGCTGTCTCTGCCCTGGAGCAGAAGGCGATGAGAAAGCAGTATACCTGGGCTGCAGCCCCAGCTCACCATGACCTTCTGAGTAACTGTGGGCAACTCCTCTCTACTCTTAGGATCTTAGTGTGCCCAGATAAAACACGGGAGGGAGAGGTGACGAGGGGAACTTGGCCATGTCAAGTAGGGGGTTGGAGGGAGGGATGCGGGAGAGGCTGGAAATGAGATTGAGATGGTAAGCTGGGGTCAAGCTATAGGGCAGGCTTGGATGTCAGTGAGGACACTGGACTTCATTTGTACTCAAGAAAGAACATGAGGAAGCCCCTCTTAAGAGTTTTGTTCAGTGAACTAGACTTAAAAGAAATGATGGTAACAGTCAGCTTCCCAGGGTGTGTCAATTGATATCCAGCATGCAGCCAGGACTTGGTGATGGCGGGTCAATTAGCCATAAAAACAGGGCAGATGCGACAAAGCCAAATGCATTTAAAATTTTTTCAAGTAAAAATAAATCATAAAAAACACACAAAGACACTTTCCAAACAGGTGCAGTTCAGAGACACCTGTTTGGTGTCAGAGGCAGTGAGGGTGGGAGGAGGTATAAAGTTGAACACCTACGTGCACATGGCATCTATATGTCAGATCCAGTGCTTGGGAGCTGCCCATATGTTATTATTAATCCTCATTCTAAATCTGCAAAAGGTAGGTCTTATTTTCGTGTTTTACAGATAACGAAAGTGAGGCCTTGAGTAAAGTACTCAGGTTCACACTGCAAACTAGTAGCAAATATTTGAACCCTCTCCATCTGACTTCAAAGTCCTTCCCCTTTCCTCCATTCAAAAAATTACGTGTATGAGTTTTCATACCAGACAAGTGTCCATCGCCCCAGCCCAGTATGACATTGCAAGGGTAGACAAAACACACAGACTGCAGCCCTCAGTCACCACGTGTTGAAAGAACTGATGTATGTCCCCCTCCACTACCACGCCTAAGACCCCCCGGCAAGCTCCTTCCCCACGGAGGTCCCCATCTCCACCCTGAGGCCGGATGACAGCTAAGGACCTTCCAAGCTTGTGGGCGCTGCAGAAACTCTCCTGGGACAAGACAATAGGAAAACTTACAAAAATTAAAGCAACCACTGGAATTCCCACTGTTGACTAAAATGACTAAGGGCTTGACCGTCAAGAAATTTTCTGGGCCTTTGGGGTTCCCTCTGAGGAGAAGTTCTTTCCGAGTGGGGATCCTGACTTGCGTGGGTCGCGCACGGAGGCCGGCAGCCAGGCTGGGGCGCAGGCCCGCCCGCTGTGAGCCCGCGCTAGGATTGCTTGGCGCGGTCCCCGATCCCCCTTCCCAGCTGCCGCCTCCCCGGAGCGCGGATTCCCCCGGCGGGCAGCGGACAGGCTCAAACCCTGCCTTGCGGAAGCGCCCGCTGACGACGGCAGAAACGCCTTGTGGGAAATGTAGTTTCCCCTGTCCCGGGAAAGCGGCGCTCTTCTGGGGCATCTTTGGAGCAGACAGAAGGCAGGGAACGGGCGCCCTCCCAGAAGGTGCAAAGCCTTCAGGGGAGACCCCGATGATCCCCCCAAATTAGAGCCATTTCCCGGGTTTTGGAGGGGGCGAGCCGTTACCTTTCTGCTGAGGAACTCTCTGACCAAGGAGGCGGCCACCTCCTCCACGAAGAGGGTGTCCATGGCACTGGCTCTGGCTGTGGCTCTGCCCACTAGGCCCACGCCGGGCCGCAGCACCCGGCAGCTGGGTCTGTCGGGCGCAGTATGGCCGCGTTGCCGTGGCGACGGCGGCGTCGGCGCTGCGAGAACTCCTCCCCTTCCCTGGGGACTGCTGGCTGGGGCGGGAGGGAAGGGGGTGGAGCGTCCTGCAAACTCGTGTCTCAGAGTGGGAGGCCGCAGCCAGGACGCCCCGGTGTCGCCCAGGGCACCGCCCACGGGCTCCGGGCTCGGGGCCTCACTCTGACCCTGGCCCTGGTCGTCCGAGAGGCCTAGGACGAATTACCGCTCTGCTCCGAGGCTCCGTTTTCCTAGACGTAAAATGGGAAGAATGCCTGCCTCCTTGTTTCTGGAGGACTAAACTCACAGGAAAGTGACCCCCTCAGGTCCACCTTCAGCACCACCGCCCCCTCTGGGGCCACCAACGCTACTGACCTGGCGGGCCTGGACCATGGGGGCAAGAAAGCCCAGGATTCTGCTTCTTGGGGACCGAAATTAAAGGACATGTTCCTCGCCCCCTTGATGCCCGCTTTCCCGTAATGAGACTGCCATTTATTGACCACCAAGCTCTTAACTCGCGATTGCACTTTTAATCCTTACAACTTCCTGGCTAGGTGGTTACTGTTGGCCCCATTCTTTAAAACGAGACACGAGATTCAGAAAGGCTAAGATTTTGCTGAGGCCCACACAGCTGGGTACTGGGAAAGTTGGGTTTCTAACCAAGCCCAGTACATTTTCCCCAAACTTAGTCACCTGGGTTCCACCTTCACAATCTCTGCCACTTCTGCATGTTACCTATTGTATTCCTTTGCTCGGGCTGCCATACAAACTACCACAGACCAGGTGGCTTAAACAACACGTTTATTGTCTCCCAGTTCTGAAGGCTACAGACCGAGATCAAGGTGTCAGCTAGATAGTTTCTTCTGAGGCCTCTCTCCCTGGCTTCTGTTATAGATGGCCACCTTCTCTCAGTGTCTTCACGTGGCTAGCCATCTGTGTGTGCCTGTGTGCTAATCTCTTCTTATAAGGACATCAATTGTATTGGAATAGGGCCCACCCTAATGACCACGTTTCCACTTCATTACCTCTTTAAAGACCCTATCCAACACAGTCACATTCTGGGGTACCAGGCTTTAGAACGTCAACACAGGAATTTTGTTTGTTTGTTTGTTTTTGTTTTTTTTTGTTTGTTTTTTTGTTTTTTTGAGACAGAGTCCCACCTAGGCGCCCAGGCTGAAATGCAGTGGTGCAATCTCAGCTCACTGCCAAGTGAACATCCACCTCTCGAGTTCAAGCCATTCTCTTCCCTCAGACTCCCGAGTAGCTGGGATTACAGGCGCCCGCCACTGTGCCCAGCTAATTTTTTTACTTTTAGTAGAGACGGGGTTTCATCACGTTGGACAGGCTGGTCTTGAATTCCTGACCTCAGCCAATCTGCCCGCCTCGGCCTCCCAAACTGCTGAGATTACAGGCGTGAACCACTGCGCCCGGCCCAACACAGGAATTTTGAAGGACACAATTCAGCCCTTAACCCCTATACTGTTACTTATGTATTATTTTCTTTAAATCCACATAGATGTTTTACAATTTATTTTAAAAGGAAAGTGTTCCCAAGCAGTAATAGCCACAAGATCTTGGGTTTTATATGCTTATTAAATCTCTAATACACATTAAAACAAACACAAAACCAGAAAGGTGTGCATTCACCTAAATCACCTTACGACCACTACTGGCACATGTACCACACTTGGGAAACAACTGTCTCACCCTATGCAGTCTCCATAGGACGTGGCTTTAATGTGGCAGATTGCACCATAATCTCCAGACACTTTCCCCTCTCAACCTGAGATGGTTCTTTGAGATGCCTCTTTTGAACACAATGTGCTATGTGAGAAAGAGCCATATGCTCTTACATGAGAGAGAGAAGGATGGAGTTGCAGGAGACAGTGTGATGCTTGGTCCAGGGGCCCTCATGTTCCAGGTGTGAAGACACACTGATGGATGATGTGTAACAATAAGAGAATAACATGAGACAGATTTATGCTCCATAAGAGATTGTGTATCAGGGGTCCCCAATTCCCTGGGCTGTGGACCAGTATGGGCCTGTGGCCTGTTAGGAACCAGGTCACACAGCAGGAGGTGAGTAGCCACAAAGGAGCATTACCACCTGAGCTCCACCTCCTGTCCAATCAGCCACAGCATTAGCTTCTCATAGAATCACGAACCCTATTGTGAACTGCACATACAAGGGACCTAGGTTGTGCACTCCTTATAAGAATCTAATGCCTGATGATCTGAGGTGGAACAGTTTCATCCCAAAACCATCCCCCACTTCCCATGGAAAAACTGTCTTCCACGAAACTGGTCCCTGGTGCCAAAAATGTTGAGGACCTACATTGTGTATCACAGATAGTAGGTGTTATATAGTAGGTCAGAAGAAAGAGAGATTTCCACCTGTGGAGGCAGATGAGGGTGAAAAGAGAAAAAATCATTCATTCCTTCATTCATTTACTCCTGTAAAAATATTTGTCGAGTCCTTACCACGTGCCAGGTGTATGGGTGCTGCAGATTTAACACTGTAAAATATATGCCTTCTTAGAGAGAGAATGGGGAAAGATGGAAATGGGGAGATGGACAGAAAAAAAATTTGTAAACGCATAGAAAGCACATACAGAGCACCACAGATGGTTTAAAGGGTATCATAGATTTATTTTATGTATGTATGTATTTATTTATTTTAGAGGCAGCATCTCATTCTGTCACCTAAGCAGGGTTCGGTGGCACAATCATAGCTCGCTGTAAGCTCAAATTTTTGAGCTCAAATGATCCTCCCGCCTCAACCTCCCAAGGAGCTAGGACTACTGGCATGCACCACCATACCTGGTTTGTTTGTTTGTTTATAGAGATACGGTCTCACTATGTTTCCCAGGCTGGTCTTCAACTCCTGGCCTTAAGCTGTCCTCCTGTCTGGAGGATGACTTGAGGATATGCAGCTTTCCAAAGTGCTGAGATTACAGGAGCGAGTCACTGCAGCTGGCCCCCAAAAATCATAGATGTAAAGAGAAAAAAACCATGGAAGGAGTATAGGAGGACTTTTTATGGAGAGCAGAAATTATAATTTTTAAAAGCTGACTGGATAAGATCACTGAGATGGTAGAACTTCAGCAAGGAAGAGAGGATGTGAGCTCTGCAGAGACTTGGAGGGAGAGCACCTCAAGCAGAAGAAACAGCAAATGCAGAGGCCCTGCAAGGGTGACGAGCCCGGGTGCTTGTGAAATTTGGAGGCCAGAGGGAGCAGAGAGAAGACAGAAAGAGGGGCCTGGTGGTATAGGGCCATCAGAAGGGCTTGACTTTTCCTCTGAATGGGGAATCTTTTGGAGAAGTTTGGGCAGGGGAGAGACAGGCTCTGACTTAGGTTTTGACAGGATCCCTTTGGCTTTTGTTTTGAGAATAGATTATAGATTAGGGGCAAGTACAACAGATCCTCAAAAAACGTTGCTTCCTTCAACATTGTCTCATTATGACGTTGAAAAGAAAAAAAAAATCAGTTCCCAGCTGGGGCTACTGTCTGTGTGGAGTTTGCACGTCCTCCCCGTGTCTGCATGGGTTTCCTCCATCATCCCAAAGCTGTGCACGTTGGGTGAATGTGTGTGTCTACATGGTCCCAGTGTAAGTGACTGTGGATGTGGGTGTGGGTGTGAGTGCTGCCTGTGATGGAATGTTGTCCTGTCCAAGGCAGGCCTTGTGCCCTGACCACTCTTAATCCTGAACTGGAATACGCAGGTAATTATCTTACTTTTTTAAGTGAATTTTTCTTAATTGGGTGTGTAGCTCACACTTATTTCAATGTTTAATATTTGAAACATCTTTCTCTTTATTTAAAAGTTTGGTGATATTTTTGGGACCAGAAATATGCCAGGAACTCAACTCTTGTCTATAGCAATTAGCCTATGTTAACACTGGTTTTGTTATATGCCATTTTGCTGAAAGCTGCAATTTCCAAAAATCTATGGATGATGCTAAATGAGGACTTACTGTGTGGAAGCAGGGAGACTAGCTGGGAGGCAACTGCACCAATCAGTAGTCCAGGTAAAACTTAGGCTAGACATGGTTAAGTGTGTGTGTGTGTGTGTGTGTCACTTTCCTGGCCCTGAAACTCTTTTTTCACATTGGAATGAAAGGTTAGGGAAGAGAAGTGCAGGAATGCATTCTTTTTTTCAGGCACATAGCTGGCTCCTGGGAGTAAACCTTAACACAACCTTAAGGTGGCAAGTAAAAGGGGCAATCTGGTCATCGTGGAAGGGCAGAAGGTATACTGCCAGACATCTGGGAAAGACCAGATCACATCATGTGCCCCATTATTTTCCACCAATCCTCCGCAAGGAATCCTCATTTTTCTACATCATGTTCCTGTGAGCTGGAACATTCTCACAAGCCTAAGGGAGGCCTGCATTCCTGCCTGAACATGAATGGTAATTGAGGTCTTCTTGTAAAGAAACGTGCTAGAGATAAAAACAGCAATGCCATCAAAATAAGAACCCAATCATTGTAAATATCTACAATCACTAAAAAAGAAAAGAAAATGCTTTTCCAGGTTTCATAAAACAGGGATAAACCCACGAAGCCTGCTAAATAAGCAAGAACTATATAAAACATCCAGAAAGTAATAATTTCTCCGTGTTACCCATTGACCTAAAGCCAGATTTAGCCAAGATAAGCATGCACCTCATTAGTGATGGGCAGTCATTTCATTCACCTTCTCAACAATGCAATGGACTACACATGGAATCTTAACGATGGGAATATGAGTGCAAAGGTTAACTCCCAAAAGATGGCGGATAGCGTAAAATCTTTGTATAAGCTTAAAAACAACTTAAACCAAGAAGTCATAATTTCTTGTAAGAAAATAGAGCTTTGGTAAAGCTTTGTAAAAATAAAAGCAAGGAAATGAAGCTGTGATTCAGGTCAGCAGTTACCTGGGAAGGGGAAGGTCAAGGACATGGCAGATGAGAACGACGCAGGTAATGATAAGTATTCGTCAGTGCTCTGGGTGTCATGAGTGTATTTGTTTCTTAAGCATCTTTTATATTATTTCTATTGATTCGTTAGTTAACAAAAGATGGCCTCTCAAGGACCAGTGATGGCAGGATGTCATGAATTGACAAGAGTTGTGTTATTAATTAACTCCATGTCCCTGAGATAGAGAAGAAAGGGAGGGAGAAAAATTCAATGGACTTTACATTGGAGGGACAATTTAGAGGCCTTGGCTCATAATGCAGCTGTCACACAGAGGAGAAAGGGGTGTGTGTGTGTGTGTGTGTGTGTGTGTGTGTGTGTGTGTAATCATACCCATCATCATATAGCTGTGGCTGTGTGTATCTCTGAGTCGACGAGCTCCTGCATTTGTGTGAGTCTACCTACAGGAATTTCTGGACCCCCTGAATTCTGTCTGGTGCCCTGTTTGGTTCTGGCAGCAGGATGCATCTGTTGTGTTGTGGGACTTAGAGCAGGAAGATGAGGCCTGCTACATGGGGGCCAGATGTTTTACAAGACTGTGAGAATCAAGTGTTGCCTCCTCCAGGATGCTCCAGGGAGGTAACTGACCGAATGAATCCCCCCCTCCAACCGAGGGCTCCTGGAGTATCTGGAGGGCTTGGATCAGGGGGTTCCAGAGAATAGAAGCACACACGCTTGTCCTCATAACCATATCCTCCCAGGGACTGGCTATCAGGGTTGGGGGCTGGGAACAGGGATCTGACCAAATGCAACATATCTGACTAGCGGGGTTGGAAGAACATTGTGAAACTCCTTCTAATGATGTGACTCTCAGACCTTCCCAGCTGTCTGGCCACCATCCCCAAAGATCAGGACAGGGGGTCCAGCCCAGGCCACTGTCCTTGGCAATATGAAGGAACAGCTTATTCGCACTCTCCCCCCATAGCTCTGTCTTATCCACCACCTCCCAATCTCTGCTGCCAGGCTGTATCCACATGGTCACCAACATGAGACTGGAGATGGAGGGGGGACCCAGGCCCCAGCCAGGCTCCAATAGAAGGAGATGAGACAGCCACCTCCCACCCCCAACAGTGAGGCTGTTGGTCTTTCACTAGGCCTGGCACATCCAAGACCTCCTCGCTGTTAGGAATGATGAGGCTCAGCCATTTGTGCAGGTCTGTGCACGGGGACTGAATGGGGCAAGGAAAGATGATAGCAGAGGTATCCCATGGGGTTTTGAGAAAACATCCATTTTAATCAAGAAGAATATATAATTCTCCACCAATATGATAGTTAATTTCATGTGTCAACTTGGCTAGGTCATGATACCCTGCTCTTTGGTCAAATACCAGCCTAAATGTTGCTGTGTGTAGACTTTGAGTAAAGCAGCTTCTCCTTCATAGTGTGGGTAGGCCTCATCCAATAAGTTGATTGCCTTAAAAGCAAAAGATTAAGGTTCCCCAAGGAAGAGAGTGTTCTGTCTCCAGCCTGCCTTTGGATTCAAGCTGCAATATCAACTTTTCCCTGGTCTCCAACCTGCCAGACTGCCTTGCAGGTTTCAAACTTGCCAGTCCCCCACAGTCATGTGAGCCAATTCCTTAAAATAAATTAAGGGAGGAAGAAGGTTGTCCCCAGAGAAGAAGAACCAGTTAGGTCACACACACACACACACACACACACACACACACACACACAGACACCCCTAAATAATATAAACCCAACCTACTTTGCTGCACACTTGCCCTGGAATGGCCCTGGGAAATTCTTGATCAAAGCTCCTTGGATGCTGTCCAGATATAAAGGTGCCTTCTCTGGAGCCAAGCTGAGACTTTTGGCAGTTGCTTCACATTCTAATGTTTTCACCAGCAAGTACAGACCCCGAACCTTCAGACATAGCTGTCAGTGCCTCCCTGTGAAAAATTCCTGTTGAAACAGTGCAGACATTCTTTGGAAATCATTACATAGTCTCCTCCAAATTAGGATTCTGCATAAAAATTCTAGTCTGAGTAAATGAATTGAAACTGCTCCCAAAGTGGTGAAGTCTGCTAGTTGCCCAACAGAATCCATTCTTTCCTTCATGCATGGTTACATGTTTGGAGCTGGGCAAATGACTTCCAAGCCACATAGTATTTCCCAGGCTTTCTTGAAGTCAGAGGCAGCCATGGAACTAAGTTTGTCAGCAGCAGATTAAGAGGGCCGGCACCTTAAAACCAGGCCCTATCTCTTTCATCCTCTTTTCTCTCCTGTAAGCCAGAGCACCAGCTGCAACAATGAGCATGTGCTGTGACCCTAAAGACAAAAGCAGCCCTAAGCACAGTGATTCTCAAAAGTGTAGTTGCCCCCAGACACCAGCATCAGCACCACTTGAAAACTAGAAATACAAATTCTCAGTCCCTACATCAAATGTACTGAATCAGAAACTCTGAGGGTGGGGCCCAGCAATCTGTGTTTATAAGACTTCCAGGTACTTCTGATGCTTACTCAAGTTTAAGTGTGCTATCCTGGGGGATGGCAAAAATAAGATGGAAGGAGCCTGGTTCCCTGAATGACTGCATGGAGCAAAGTCACATGGTGACATGGACTTCAGATGGTTACAGGTGAGAGAAATACACTTTCATCTGGTTTGAGCTTAATGTTTTTTTTTTTTTTTTACTTTTTTGTCTATTTCTGGAAGTAGGGATGAGGGAGTCTTTTGTTAAAGCAGCTTATCTTTTCAACCTAAATACTATAAACCTCTAAGAATGAGTGAAAGCTCAATCAATTGTGGGGCAGTGGTCTCTTTCTCCAGGGTTTGCTAGACCAGATATTCCCACAGGGATTGTCCACACTGATGTATCACAAATTGATTATAGGGATGCTGGAGTCACAATCTCCTCAGGCCTCGGGACAGCTAAATGGAGCCTATCTGGCCAGAGACCATAGGCCATTACTACCATGAGCAGTCTTCTCCATTTACCCCAGGCTGTACAAATATGATTTTCTATATGTGCCCTGGAGATGCCTCCTGCTGCTCACAATTTTTAATCTTCTGCCTCTTGCTCTCCCTCTCCCCTGGTTCTCTGACTTCTTACTCTACAGCTCTGTACAAACCTGGCTCCCTTGCTCTGATGGTTCAATTGGAGCACCTTCCTCTAGGTTGGCTACCTGAATATTTGAACTCCATGCACCTGGGCTGATGGTTGTAGGGATTTTTCCCTTCTACTTCAGTCTCTATGCAGAGACCATGATGTATCCTCAGCTTTAAGGCAGGGCTTGAAGTTAGTCACAGGGCTTCTTCTCTGTGACTATCCCAGGTTTCCTGGCTTGAGTCCTTCACAAAAACAAGGCTATTTGGAGCAAGCAGCAACCAGTGCCTTCCCAGCTCAACTCTGGCTGAAGGGTGGCTGCTTTGTGAACCCCTTCCTGCCCCTGGCATGTCAGGTGCTGGGTCTCTAGGTCCAGAGCTGAAAGAGGAAGCCCTAGAGCCCTCATCCATTTCTTTTACTCTTACACCTGATTATACTGGTTAGTATCCACTTCCATTCAGAGTGACAGAAAAACTCAAAATAAGAGTAACTTAGTAAGGAAGTACTCAAAAACATGAGGGAATCATGTCAGAAAAACAAACCACCTGGCTTAAAAGGGCTCCTACTGGCTAAATCTGTACATCAGAGTAAGTAATGAGAGTCATAGATTATAATCAACTAATAAAATAAGAATCCATGAGTCCATATTTATATATATAAATAAAGGAGAAGGAAAAGCCTCTCCTTACATTTGAATGTCAAACTTGTAAATGTAGAAAGGATGATGGAGTTTGCTAATCATCATTTGGCAACCAGGATAATGACAATAATTCATTCAGACAATAATCATCAATGGATGCTAAAACTGGTGGATACAGGATATTTATGTAGTCTCAAAGAGTCTCTCCATAAGATACTGCTTAATTACAAAGGGGAAAATGTTCACTTTATGATGAGAAGTTGGCCAACCCATTAACCAAGTGATCAAAGTTATAGTCCCCAGCCACAGGACTATACACCTCCTTATGCACTGAAAGAGATACAACATCACTTCTCTGGCATTTCTGCCATACTAATAATAAGGGTAACAACAATATCAGTGACTTAAACAAGATGAAAGTCTATTTGTCTCTCACATAAAAACCCAGGGCTTCTGAGTGCTTCACATTGTTAGGTTTCCAGTTTCCCTCTGTCTTGTTTCTCTGCCATGTGTGGCCTTGACCTCCTAGACCAAGATGCCAGCAGCCACATTGCAGATCACAGGACAGGGTAAAGGATGAAGAATAAATAGCAGAGTCCAGGTTTACCACATCTTAAGGAAGGCTTCCGAAGCTGATACGACACTTCTGCTCAAATCCCTTTGGTCAGAACTCACTCACTTGGCCACGCAAAGCTACAAATGGGACTAGGAAATGTAGTCTTTGTTTAAGGCAGCCTTGCCCAGCTAAATGCAGCCAAGCTAAAAAAAAATCTATTACTATGAAGAAGTTAAGGGGCATACTGGGCACGGGAGAACAATTAACAATCTCTGGAACACTGGCGTTCTTTTGTTTCAAGATGACACGTTTCTACACCTCTGGTTCTTTTTATTAAGATCTCAATTCATGACACCCCACACACTTATTGCACATATAACATGCCCACATGTGCAGGATCTCAGAGCTCAAGTCTTGCAGTCCTTGATCTCCACACGAGCCTGGGCCCGTCTCACTTCTGTGCTTATACACAACTGTATGTCTTTATAGCTTTTCTCATAAGTAGAGGCAGTTGCCTACGAAAACTTCTCCATGACCTCTGTGCTGCCAAAGCTGAGCTGACCAGAATGGCCAACTTTTGTTCCTTTCCTTTCTAGATAAGCAGTTAAAATGCCTCTGGTAAACAACCATGTTCCCTGAGCTTGGGTTTTTTCTGAGTTCTAGGAAAAAGAATAAATGCAGGGTTTTTGAGATTAAATGGAGTCGCAAGATAAGCAGCATTTCTCAGCAAGGAGCCAAGAATGCATTAGGATAAGATAGGCTGAACTTACGGGCAGAGGGCAAAAGCGCTGTGGGGGTTTCATCCTCCTCTTCCCCACCTCCCCCACAGCCCCTTCAAACTCCAGCTCCACCCCCATAAGGATGCGGGAGTTAGAAATAGGTCAGGAAGAGACCGGGAAATGTATATCCTTTTGAGCCTATGAAATGCTTCTGCTGGCATCTCTCCAAGTCTGGCGTGGCCTTGATACTTGATTCCTATGATGTGGTGGAGGGGGATAGGTAGGAAGTGGGGGGTGCCACACAGATAATAAATCTCCTGTGTCTTCTGTTTTCATATTCATGTTACTTTGGGACCACAGGGGCCATGACTTAGAAATGGAATTGGGGTTTTGTGTAATTAGCCACAACACACAGGTTTTCCTTCTGCTGGGAATGGCTAGCCCTTCTTCTCTCCATCAGCTGTCAGTGAACTATTCACTCTTAAGTCTCAGCTCACAGATCACCTCCATGAAGGCTTCCTGGACTTCTCCCAAGCCCAGTTAGATGTTCTTCTGGCACCCCTGTGAGATGACAGTGTGGGGTCCAGGTTAAGCTCAGGCTCTGGAATGTCAGTGCTTGGGTTCATAAGCCCAGCTCTCTACTTAATAGCTACTTTGAGAAAGTCTGTGCCTCAGTTTCCTCACGTGTAAAATGGAATTTCAAAATAATACTGTCCACATGAGCTATTGGGAGAATTCAGTGAGTTTTACATGTTTTACATGTGGCTGGCCTCATAACAGCATTATTCACAATAGCCCAAACACGAACGCAACCAAGTGTCCATCAGTGGATGAATGGATAAACAAAATGTGGCATATCCATACGATGGTATATTACTCAAAACCTTGAAAAAGAAGGAAATCCTGACACAGTGCAACACGGATGAACCTGAAGACATTACGCTAAGTGAAATAAGCCAGTCACAAATGGACAAATACTGTATGGTTCCACTTATATGAGGTACTTAGGGTAGTCACATTCACATTCATAAAGACAAAGTAGAATGGCAGTTGCTGGGGGTGAGGGGAAGGGAGACCAGGAGTTACTGTCTAATAGGTACAGAATTTCAGTGCTGCATGATGAAACAGTTCTGTGGATGGATGGCCGTGACTTGCAAGTCCGCCTCCCTGCCCCAAACAGAAGGTTCCTTCCTTTAGTCACAACGGGGTTTTCTTCTCTAAAGACTCCTTCCCCCATAGTCCTGACAGCATATCACAGGTTCTGCCCACTGGATAGAGTAAAACAAAATGTATTATTAGAGCATCTAGAGAGTACTTACGGACAAATCACAGGAGCACAGCATAGTCACTGAGTCCATCCTGGCCCTGTTTCTTTTCTTTTCTTTTTTTTTTTTTTTTTTTTTGAGATGGAGTCTCACTTTGTCGCCCAGGCTGGAGTGCAGTGGCACGATCTCCACTCACTGCAAGCTCCGCCTCTCGGGTTCACGCCATTCTCCTGCCTCAGCCCACCATCGCGCCCAGCTAATTTTTGTATTTTCAGTAGAGCGGGGTTTCACCGTGTTAGCAAGGGTGGTCTCGATCTCCTGACCTCATGATTCGCCCGTCTCGGCCTCCCAAAGTGCTGGAATTACAGGTATGAGCCACCGCGCCTGGCCCCTGGCCCTGTTTCACAAGCTAGAACAGCTTCCATAGCCCCCAAAGATTCCCTCACACCCTTGCCCACTCTCTACTTCCAGGCAGCCAGCTGACTCTCTGCACTGAGCCGTCCAAGGAGCAGAGCCCCGGGTCTGGATCCTGTGTCTTTTCCCGTGTCTTGGCCAGATTGCTCGCTAAGGGAGGTCCTGACATCACAAGGAGGGGGCATTTGTAGCCTCCTTTCCTTGGCAATCTCATCTCCTGGGCATTGCCTGGCTGCCACCTGGCAGAAGCCAGCCCCTTTTGGCTGCCTCAGCAAACACTTCATCTGTCTTTAAAATTCCCTACAAGACCTATTTTAGCCACTATTCTTCCCCTGTTTGTGGACATGGACTCTCAGGGATCCGCATCTGCTGGGCCTCCCACTTCTTCCACCTGTTGATCATTCTGCCATGAGCATGTCTAAAACTACCCATATTCGGCTAGGCGCGGTGGCTCATGCCTGTAATCCCAGCACTTTGGGAGGCCAAGGCAGGCGAATCACCTGACGTCAGGAGTATGAGATCAGCCTGGCCAACATGGTGAAACCCCGTCTCTACTAAAAATACAAAAATTAGCCAGGCGTGGTGGTGGACACTTGTAATTCCAGCTGCTCAGGAGGCTGAGGCAGGAGAATCACCTGAACCTGGGAGGCAGAGGTTGCAGTGAGCCAAGAACATGCCATTGTACCCCATCCTGGACGACAGAGCGAGACGCAGTCTCAAAAAAATAATAATAATAAAAATAAAAATAAAACTACCCATATTCAATGCCTCTCCAGACAAGGCCAGAGGGGGCTGTACTGAGAGAAAAGCTGGGGCCCACACGCTTTCAAGGGTAACACATGAGCCGGCAAGTGAAGGAATGCTGGCAGAGATGTTATCACAGAAACTAGTCTATGCTAAAAAAAGAGCTAAAGGGAAGCAGGGCCCCCTGCCCTTCCAAGCCGGGTGGGGAGACTTGGTGGAATGAGGGTACGCTGGGTGAACAAGGAGTCAGAACACCTGGGTTCTCACTCCAGCTCTGTCACCAGCTTGCTATGTGTCTCTGGACAAGTCGCTTTCCCTCTTGGAACCTCTTTGTCCCTGACTATAAAAAAACAGAGATTTGGCTGGGCATGGTGGCTCACGCCTATAATCCCAGCACATTGGAAGGCCGAGGAGGACTGATCACTTGAGGTCAGAGGTTCAAAACCAGCCTGACCAACATGTACTAAAAATAAAAAAATTAGCCAAGTGTGTTGGTGCATGCCTGTAGTCCCAGCGACTTGGGAGGCTACAGCAAGAGAATCGCTTGAACATGGGAGGCCAAAGTTGCAGTGAGCTGAGATTGTACCACTGCACTCCAGCCTGGGCAACAGAGTGTGACTCTGTCTCAAAACAAACAAACAAACAAAAAACCTGGAGATTAGACTGGGTAATTTTGAAAGACCATCTCAGTCCTGACCCTCTCAGGGAATAACATCAATGGGTCAATTTGTGCAAAACCTTTTACTTTTTAAAGCACAAAAATTTGCTGAGCATGGTGGTACATGCCTGTAATCCCAGCTACTCAAGAGGCTGAGGCAGGAGAATCGCTTGAACCCAGGAGGTGGAGCTTGCAGTGAGCTGAGATCGCACCATTGCACACCAGCTTGGGCAACAAGAGTAAAACTACACCTTAAGAAAACATTTTCACCATCCTGGCTAACACGGTGAAACCCCGTCTCTACTAAAACTACAAAAAATTAGCCAGGCATGGTGGCGGGCACCTGTAGTCCCAGCTACTCGGGAGGCTGAGGCAGGAGAATGGCCTGAACCTGGGAGGTGGAGCTTGCAGTGAGCCGAGATCGTGCCACTGCACTCCAGCCTGGGCGACAGAGCAAGACTCTGTCTCAAAAAAAAAAAAAAAAAAGAAAAGAAAAAGCAAAAGCAAAAGCACTTTCACATCAATGACTTCCTGCTGTTCTTAGGATGTTCCTGTAGATTATTAGATTAAATCTCATGGATAGGAATATGAGGCCCAGAGAAGTGAAACAATTAGTGACAGGGCTAAGAGTAGATCCCAGGTCTCCTGGCTCTTACCAAGGTTGCTGTGCCCAGGGTGTACCCACACAAAGGCACAGATTGGGGTTGAGGGAAAAAGGGAGGCTGACAGGTGCTCAGAAGTGTGACCCAATCAGCCTTAAGGAAGGGACACCTTTCTCTAATTGGTCTGCCCAGAAGAGGCACCTTGTTCTCACAGCCCTTCCACAGGGAGAGGGAACAGCTTTTCTCAGTTAATCAGCCCTGAACACTCCTTTCTGCAACATGTCCATCTGCAGGAGCACCTCTTCCTAATTTGCACAAAAGCACCTTATGTACGAGGCATACCCTTGATCCCTGGGCTGTTCCTCTTCTCACTTGGTGTCAGGTCCTGGGGTCCAGGTCCAGCCCATGCTGAAGTCTGAGGGGAGTGGGTACATGGACAGAAAGAACACTCGGGGCCCATAGGCAGGTGAATATGGTTTTATTCAGCAACAGCTCTCATCAACAGCTTACTCACACTAGCTCTCTCACACTGTCCGCCCTGTCTCGGCTGCTTGAGCCTGTGGCTCCCACACACAGCTGTGCAGCCTGCTCTCCCTTGCCTTCAGGGTCAGCAGCTTAACTCTTTCTCCCTCTGGGCATGAGCTAGCCGAACTGTGTCCTAGCTCCTTCCTGTCCATCTGCAAGACGGACAGCTTTGGCTCTCTCTCTTTCTCTGGGCACCAGCGTGCCCACCATGTCAAGTCATGTTGAGCTAAGCCGAACTCCAAGAGCTCCTGTACAGCATTAGCAGGACAATTACCTTTTACAGACAACAGTGGTTCGGACCAAGTATGAACTTACACAAACAGGTTATATAACAAGTGGAGGTGTGTGCCTGTGCACCAAACCCGCTGAGTCATGCAGGCATGGATATCTACCTTGGCGTATTCCTTGACCAAAGCACATCCATGTACCTTACACTTGGGTCTGAAGTAGAGTTGCCAAATGAAATACAGGACACCCAGCTAAATTTGAATTTCAGGTGAACAACAAATCATTGTTTAGGATAAGCATGTTCCATGCAATTCTGGGGACATACTTAACCTTAAAAATTTATTTCATTTATCTAAAATTCAGTGAACTGGGGCAGTCTGTATTTGTCAAATCTGCTGACCTTAGTCTAGAGGCAGTGGTATGTTCCAGCTGACTCCAATCAGCTCATGAGAGTCAACTGTAAAATGTTTAGGAGATTTATGAACTGGTTATTAAACCACTGGTGGCTTGAAATCCACCATGGTAGGAGTATTTACACCACAGAAACTGGTAACTGCTACACATCAGTGCTTTTCCTTTACAGAGCTGGTTATGAAACATTCCCCAATATACCACTGTCCAGAGGTTTCCTTGTTCTTAACATATTAGGTAGACTCTGAAACCATGTCCCTGGGTGCTCCACAGTCACACAGGAGTCAGATCGCATCTAAGATAGCTGTAAGGCTTAGTAGACTAGAAAATGGAAAATTCCACTCCTAGGATCCTAGAATGAGGAATGTTGGAAACTTAGAATTCTAAAACAAGGATGTTAGAATCTCAGAGTTTCAGAAGATGAAATGTTAGTATTGAAATCAGAGGCTGTTAGACAGTATCCATTCCTCACCCCTCTCTAGCATACAGATGGCCAAGGCCTCACAGCCTGACCAGACCTCTGGCTGGCCCTCCTGGCTCAGGGCCTAGGCTTCTTGCGAGCCACAATGAAGCAGACCCCAGAGCTGGCAGCATTGGTGACAGAGTAGCTCTGGGGATTCTGTAGGAGCTGTTCAATGTCAAAGCCAGCATCCAGGACAGCCTGCTCCACCTCCTCCTTCTCCAGGGCCACACAGGAAAATTCACGCTTCCCCACCATGTAGGATGAGATCTGAAGCGTGACTGTGGTCACCAGGTGGCCACACGGCTTGAGCAGTGAGGCAAGGTTGCACAGTGCAGTGCGGTAGGCATCAAGGCTACAGCAGGCACACTCCATGGCCAGCAGGGTAAGCACACAGTCGGCGGGGGGCAACACAGCAGGGGCCAGCGGGTTGCCCAGGTGGACATCACACTTGAGCACCCGCTTCACTGCTGCCCGCAGCTTCTCCTCCTTCTCCTCCCAACGGCCGCTGCAGAGAGAGAGAGGGAGTCAGGGAGGCACTTCAAGGTTCTGAAGGGAACTCTCAGTCCACTGTGACCAGCAGATGGAGATGATCTCTGGATCCCCAAAGGATTGCTATCCCTGAGTCCCTGTGTGACCTGACAGCAGGCCCATATTCAATCTGAGCCTCAGTTTCCCCCAAAGAAAAATGATTAGGGAGAATGGGCCAGAAAAATTATAGGAACATTTCTCCCTCTGATTCCATGTGAGCCCCCTTCCCTTAATCCCCAGGAGGGACAAGGCCACCCCAAGCACAGATGGGGCAGCTAACACACATTATTGGATGGATGGATGGATGAATTAATGAATTTACTACAGATAATGTATGAATACAGCTATCTTAAAAAATTATTTTTGAGTGATGAAAAGCAAATCCCAAATGACACAGAGC